>NC_046973.1:6668274-7977741 GCF_009769545.1 Cyclopterus lumpus
TATTAACCACTCAAACTACTTTTCTTATCTTATTCTGGGAGCAAAGGCCAGACAAGATTTGAACATGTATATTTTTTTAATATCGTGGCGTTACAAAAATATCCTTTCCTTCAGTTTAGTAATGAATATGGAGAAATTCCCATGGATCCTATGTGCTCATGACTCGGTTCAACAGGTTAAAAGTCTCGAGGCATGGGAACCATGAGTGCCCTGCAGCGTATTTTAGGACCAGGAGGCGGTTGGACTGTTTCAACAGCAAATGGCTCAATGTATTTTTGGTTGGCTTGTCTAACGCGCTCCGCCTGACTCATCCTTTGATGAATTCCTCTCTCGCCAACTGATCTTTTTCGTCTACACGAACATCCACGAAGAACATATTGCTCAATAAAATTGCTTTTGCTGTGCTAGCTGCTGTTTAATTTACATGACAACGCAAATATCAGAGGAAGAATTGATTTGCTTTTCTCAAATACACTGTTTGAAAGTCCCTGAAGTCTGTTATTTGTTTTCCTCCAAGATAATATTAAAAAAAGTAATGCTTTTTATATACGAAGCAGTATTATTGATTTGTGCTCAAACATTATATACTGTAACCTTAATATTTTCATGTTGTTGCTGTATCGGTTGGAAGTTGAACTATATATGAGTCTCCTGGCGTAACTTCAGTATGCTGACTTCACAACTGGTAATAAACAGAAGGCCATTAAGAATATGATGAAGAACTCCCAGCTGAATCTAATACTTATAATATTGATTTCCATTTCTTCCACGAGGGTGTGACACAATCCAAGATCTTCTATTAAAGATCTCTTACAAATAATAATAATCATTGCTAGTTTCAAAGGTTTGGACCAATGGGCGACCTCCGGGTTGAAAAGTGAAGCCAAAGCTGAAGTGCTTTAAACCTGCGTTCTTTCTAATATAATTCTCAAATGCTGGTTTCAAGTATTTTTCAATACACCAAGATGTTCATTGCGTTAAAAAGACCATCAATCCAGGTACGCTTTAGGGCGTGGCTATCTTGCGATTGACATATCGTTACCACGGCGACCTGTCGATTCGGAGAGAGAAATGTCTTCTTGGTTTGGTTGTCCTAAAAGACACTCAGGAGTTAGCTGTTCATGTTTTCAGGTTTGTTTCAGGCCTTGCTCCTCACCAGCTCCACGCTCTCTTCCAAATATGATCACTTTTTTTTTTAAAAAGGTGTTCAAAATTCAAAATGGGGACGACCAAAATGCCAAACTCCAGACTCAAACTAGGCTGTGCCATACTTCTATTTAACATTCCTGCTAAGAGTCCTATCAAAGCTGTAAAGCTGCAGTTTGTTGATGCATACGATTATTCAAATGTATGACTTGTGTTATTACACGCTATCCGTTTTAGACAACAATGTTCACGAGGATGGCGGTCTGCATTCATGACATGCTAGACACGGACAGGATGATATACAGCTCCTTTTTTTAGGCAATGTAGTCACCAGCCTGCCGCCTACCTGCATCATGTGAGTCCGTTGGGTGTTAAGGAATGCAGCGGGCTTGTTTGTAGCATGTTATCGGCCAGTGATAAGCCTCCGTGACAAGTTGCCATTCAAATTGTTCATTCTTTTGGCTTCAGCTCCATGTGTCCTGAACTGTTTGTCCCTGAATACTCGGCCGCATGGGGCCAATAATCTGAGCGATGCAAATGGATCACTGGTGGCACCAATTGACAGATTGTTGATAATAAGTCAGAAAATGTCGTTTGAGTTCCGGTTGTCTTTGATCTAAAAGATTCAGCGGCAACAAAAGAACTTTCTGTGATCGATTGTTAAATGTTGGTGTCAAGAAGCTAGTGCCATAACATTTTAATAATATCACAACTAGAATCTCAGATATCAAAAGTGATGCACTTTGTGATGAATAGCAGCCAATGTATCATGTAGGGCGAATGCATCGTCGATGGAGCGTGTTTGGAGCAGCAACTAGACCGGCACAATCTGAGATGGTTGAAAGATTAATGCTGTTTATGTTCCTGCAGGAGCAAAGTACCACATTACCAACAGGTCATTAGGCATTTATTTTATTAAAATATCTGTCACATCTAATTTTGTTATTGTTAATTTGAGTCTGAATAAAGGGCATAATATGTTAATGACCAGAGAAAAAAAGCTTATGATACGCATCCTATGAGGACGAGGAACAGGAAAAAATAAAAAAATAACAATATATATGAGATAAATTGCAATGAAATAGAAATCATACCGTGATAAAAAGCTTCTTTTTTTTCAAGAAAGTTTTATATGTAGTGGTAGATTAAGGAAACTTCTAAAGCAGCATATAAAAATGAAGCAGAGCAGCAAAGAGGTCATGCATCAAGTGTCTAAAGTGGGATCCAATTTCTTTTTACTTACACAGGGCTGCAGCTATCATTAAGGACGATGAGGTCATGTCCTCTCTATTCTTCACTTTATTCTCAGGGAATGTGAGGTTTTTTAAAAAGCCTGTGGGGCGTTTACATTCTGCCATTAAAAATTATCACATTTCTACGTGCTGATTCTTACACTTTCTGGTCTCAGTATACTTAAATCTGATTTATTTCAGGCCAACAGGAAATATAGAAAGACTTTGAGTCCTCGCAGTCTGAAAAGAGCTTAGCAACACAATGCTAAATGCTTTAGGAACAAACCAGGTACCTATCTAATATAAACTATTACAATATGAGAAATGCACATTTTATTGTTGGTGTCCGGTCCAAAGACACACCATAAAACCAGCCCATGGATTTCTGAATACGGTGGGAGTGTTGCCTCTCCGAGCCACTGATGCAGTTGTGTTAAGGCGTTTAATGAAGCAAGCATCCTTGAAATCCTGACTTGGGACCTTGTTGACTAACTAAAAGTCACATTGAGAAAGCTGATGGCACCACGTAGGCGTGTGACTTCATCCCTGTTCTGCCAATGCTTGTTGGAGCTAACATTGTCTTTGGCGACACTCCACACACCTGGATGTTTTCAACTCTGACTTCTTGGTAATTTGACAGATCATAAGGGCAGCCTGGGACTATGTATAGCAAGAAGCTGTAACGCGAGAGACCTCTCTCTGGCATTTGTCTAAGAGCGGGCATAACAAACAAACATTTGCCACATGCTGAGGTTCTCTTTCCTCTGTGGAGAGCAGTGAAGGGAAGCTGGAGGGAGTATCCCATCTGCACCCCCACAATACCATATAAGAGACTTTGAAACCCAATAGCTGTTGTGAAAAGTCTCTTCCTCTCACTTTAATTAGTCTTTCATTTCTTTAGAGGCCAGCAGTGCAGGAAGGTGACGAATAATAATCTGCGTTAGCATTTAGAACTGGGATCAATTCTTACCATCGCAGAAATGTATTGAACATTTCCTGCTGGGAGAATCTGAGTCATGTGATCTCCCTCTCCTCTGGTTGTGTTCATAGAAATGTGCACGATGTTATGAACGTCCTTTGTGTGTCCTGAGTTCTGAAACAAAGTTATCTGCACAGGTAATCAGGTAACCTAAAGTGATGTTTAATTTAAATAAAATGTATGTGGAATATACCGCAATGCATTAGAGAAGCTGCTAATTACAACAGTTGAGATCCATTTCTGGAGAAAGGTCCCATCTTAAGTCGTTGGAGTTGTGGTGAGAAATACAAACCTGAGGATGGCAGCGAAGCTATTTCCTCTGTTGCTTTGGCAGCATCTGTGAAATGCCCAAGACCTCATCCAAAGGATTAGGGAACCAGTTCAAACCAGCTCTGCCTGTCACAGAAGTCTGCCCAGTTAAGGGACAGCTGGAGCCACCAGCACAACATTATACAGCACCATTAACACAGACTGCAGGACACTGTGTTATTCTACATTTTGAATGTTAAATTGACAAAATCAGAAGAGCAATATGTTGCAAAATGTTGAAAAGATGTTACAACCCGGCTCCAAGGCAACATTTTGCTCAATGGGCGTCAATGTTATTCAGGCAGTCAAAAGTTCAGTGTTGTAAATAGCTACATTTCTGGCCACCGTGTGACTTCTCATCGGCATCTGAAGGGGGAGGATACATTTAGGGGCTTCATGACTACACTCCCATACATAACCTCCTCAGTAAAAAAACAGGTTAATGGTGTATCTGGTTATGATGCAAAGAGCAGCCATAAAGTGTCACATGATGGACCTGCGGGTCAACGGAGAACATGAGAAGGAACATGGAGAACTGTTACTCAACGACCTCCACTTTGTTCTAGAAGTTAAAGAAAATGTGTTTTTCCAAATCAACTTCTTATGACTCTGGTCCACTATATTGCACCATCGGGTATGACGTAAGCAGACAAATCAACAACACGCCTAAAATTAAATCATGTGCAATTGCTGTTTGCTGTTGTTTATATGTCCTGCAAAACATCTCTGACGTGAATACAACCAAAACAACAAACTGCTTCTAATGACCCAAAAAAGTGAATACCGGGGAATTTGAGTTATAGTCTCCCTCTTCTGTCGATTTAGCTCTGATATCCGTCATGATTGTTTATGTGGGAATATGTATATCTTAAGTAAGACTCAAAGGGAACATTTTAATTGTCAACCTGTTTTATGAGAGGTAGGTGCCATGTCAGTGGGCATGTGACTGTACGATGGGTGGAGCCGAACGGTGGCCACTCATTTCTAAGCAGAAGTCACTGGATATTAGGCCCTAAAATAGCCCTACAGAGGGTATAAAGGGGTCCTCTCCCACTTTCCCCATCAGACGACAGTTCCGTGCAACAGCAAACCCACTGTGCAAAAGATCAATTAGAATTTAGATGGGAGAAACTCACAGCAGGCGACCAAAAGAGGACCGTACGAGCTAAAGAAGGGGATTGGATCGCAGTGAAACAAAGGATTTGAGAAGCGAAACAAAGGATTTGAGAAGCGTTTGTATTCTGCAGAAACAGCAGGAGATACTCCAGCTGGGAACCAAAGGGATACGAAGCGAGCGAGGAGAGGAGAGGAGAGGACAAAAAGGACACAGAGCAAAGGATACTGCTCTTTTATTTGGATTGGTGTGTTCTCTCGGGTTTCTCGCTTCCCTCCTCCCGGGCTGACAGCACAGGGGGAGAGCAGAGTCGCAACCCCCCCGCAGGGATGAAGTACAGCTACCAAGTGCCAGTGTCAACGTACACGGGCAGCTCTCAGTACACGCCGACATACCACACACCCACCTATCACACAGCCTCACACTACACCCCGACGACGACGCACTACACATCCGCATACACCTCTCCAACAAAGTACACCCCGACACAGTACAGCCCGACCCATTACACCCCGTCACAATACACGTCCACTTACAAGGCGGCGGCGACATATGTGCCCTCGTACAGCAAAGGGTCGCGGTACAGTTCAACACATCGCACACAAGCGCAGGAAAAGCCTGCACCTGTGATACCTGTCGCGCCTCCAAAGAGAACGGTGCACTTCCCCAATGACATCATCTTCCAGGATATTGTTAGACGGGGAGATTTGGAGCAAATCGGTCGGTTCATGAGAGCGAGGAAGGTCCGTGTGGATGCACTTTTCCACTCAGGTCTGTCACCACAACTTTCCCTTTTGTTTTTATTACATTGTCCAGCAATTATTTTTCATTTGATTTGACATTAGAAATAATAGCAGCCGATAAGTAACTGACTTCATTGCTGCAGCAGAGGACTGACTTGGTCTTGTGTGCAGGTATGGCAGCCCTTCATGAAGCCGTGCTCACAGGAAACCTGGAGGTGGTGAAGTTGCTGGTGAAATATGCCGCTGATGTTCACCAGAGAGACGAAGATGGCTGGACGCCACTCCACATGGCCTGCAGCGACGGCTACCCGGAAATTGCAAGGTGACCTTTTAACCTTTTAGCCTTGACTGATCTTGCTTTCCTTTTTCGGCAGACTTTCAGACAGAATGAAACATGAAAGACTTCATCATCTGCTGTTGATTTCTCAAAACCAAAATGAATTGTCTTTAATTATTATATTGAACAGAGAACGACATTTAAAACAGCATAAAAATAAGAATGCTTCAAATATCAGTCACCTGATCGTAATTACCTTACTGAGACAAAGTTTATCTGGATATGACGCTAGTAGCTTGGCTCTGAACATGGACAACAGGGAATCAAAAACACATTTGAAACAGTGACAACACTCTTCACAATATATAAAACATTGGTATTCAGCATTAAGCAAGCCCAGGAATTAAAAGAGAGGATAATCATTAGATACAAGAGAATTTAAATGCAAAAATATAAGGGAGGATGTTTGATTGAAGACATTTTGGAACTGATCCTCAAAACATGAAGCTTCAATACTAATACCACGGAAATTGGACAGTTCCATTTATTATAAGCCATTGAAGAAAATCTGCTGCAGTTACAATAAACTATTCTATGTTTTTTTTAAATTATATCTGAGAACCTATGGTTAACAACCCTGTGCTTCATTCTCCACACAGTTATCTGCTGTCGATGGGCGCCAGCACAGAGGCAGAGAACGAAAGCGGAGAGAAGCCTGCAGACCTCATCGACCCGGACTGCAAAGAGCTGGTCAAACTGTTCGAGGCGGGTTGTGTGTGATCGGGCACCAAGAAGACCCGGGACGGAGGCCGAAGGCTGAGCAGCCACTTGGAAAAGAAAGAAACACATATTGAACAGTATTAAAACGTGAAATACAAAAGAAACTTGTGACAGGGTGGAAGAAAAGGGTCGTGTCACTGGCCCTTTTAATGCAAGATGGTGGTTCTGTGTGTAAGTTATTTTTTAAGATGCAGTGTATTGCTTAAAGCAATACACTATGAGAATGCATTTCTCTTTCTGGTTTATTTTACTTTATTTTGCGTATTTATCATATATTGCATATAAATATCTGATTTCCAAAGGAAATAAGATTAAGCTATATCCGCACGAGCATTTTCGTATTTTTAAGTAGCTGGTAGCGCCCTGCAGATTTTTCCAAACTATTATTATAATGCATATTTTAACACAGAATTTTGAGATGTTTATGTTTTATAGACTGAGTTATCTATCCTCACTGCTGGGCAGAAAGAGGATCAGCCAAATTAATAATTGATACTTCATTTATGGTCATAAAAAATAAAAATAAATAATTTAAAACATTTAAAAACTTTACGTTTATGCTGTTTAAGCACGTTTACTGCTGCAGTATTCCCCCTGGTGCATTTCTGCTGTTTCCTGTAGTAGAAATACGAATGTCAGCATGGAAAGTCTTATAATTTTTTTCTCAATAATTATTTTTGTACCTTTTCATAAATAAAGAAACCTTTTATAAATACGGTTGAGTTGCTGTTGTGTTGTATAATTAAATTAAATGTATCACAAGAACTGGAGAGAACACAACGGTATTTTCTCCACGATGTCTTCAGGCTGTAGCTTTTCGACCATCCTCTTTGTGTAAAGCATCTTTACATGTACAAGATTACGGAGCGGATACACGTGCCCTCAACTTTTGCCAGGTTTTGCTGCTGCTTTAAAATTGTAAATAATTTAAAAAATACATACTGATATTCCAGGTTTGGCATCCTAACATGAATGTAGAATGGTAATGCACTAGCAACAATGAAACAATAACTGCCATGTTGTACTTTTATTAAAGAAGTGGAAAAAAGTAAGTAAAAACCGACAGATGGAAAAGATAAACATAATAAATCAACTATGTGTAGCCTAAAAATAATGTATCACATAACGTTACATATATACATAAACCAAAAATAGATCTCATGGCAGCAGGGACTGTCTTTGTCCATTATTATTATTATTATTATTATTATTATTATTATTATTATTATTATTATTATTATTATTATTATCTCGTCGTTCGGAAAGCCCTTTCACTTCCGTTTTGTTTTCCCGGAAATGATTGGTTGGCATTGGCAACGTTTTAGCCAGGTCTAACGGCGTACAGTCTCTGAATAAAGAAACCGAAAGGAAAGGTTGTAAACAAAAAAAAAAGGTTTGTTGAATATCTTAAAACGGCGTCCTTTACTGTACATGTTGACAATGCCATAAGTGCGTTAAGTGAATTTCTAATAAATATTTGGGGACCGGTAACCCCAGCAACATATTAGCTCATTGAAGCTAACGTTAGACAATGTAAATTGTCCTGCTAGCTAGCGAGCTGGCTAAAGTTAGCTGAAACGATTGTGTCAGCACATCTACATTTATCTGCCCCGGACGCCGCTGGAGGGGGGCACGAATCCCAACAAGCAGAACCGGTGTTAGAGACAATAAATGGTCCTGTCCATGATAATGTGAGCAGTAGTTATCTCACTGGGTTCGTCTCTGTAGCACGATGCTAACAGGAGCTACTGAAGCTACTGAAGCAAGAACGTAAACAAAAGCCCATCGGTTCGCTACTCTCACGATTTGTATTTGTCTCCACACGCACGGCGTCTCATAGCTGTGTAGAAATGAGATCCCGTTAGGAGCTATGAGTTAACAACACTTGACTTGTAAGTAACGTTCATGGACTGATGAGAAGTCTCCAGATCATATAGAGTGTTTTAACGTTTAAGTGACTTAACTGTAGTCTAGACTGGGCTAACCAGCAGTTTAACTAGTTCACTTAGTTAGTTTTGATGTCAATGTAGATCTGTTCTTTGATTTAGAAACAGTTATTAGATCATGTAGAAATGCTATCCTTGCCACTGTTGTTTATTGTTAGAATTCAGCTGAGGACTTCTGAACCTTTTTATTCTTCAAATCCACTCACCATAGAGGAGCAAGGAGCGAGTACAGACTGCAAACAGAATGACCAGGTTTGTAACAAGTTATGGCACTGAAGTGGGGATGCACAAGTACAATTAGACCAGCGTTAATAGTGTTTATTAATATGTAATACACGTTGATTGTGTGTATGTACTGCTTTGGGCTTGAGAAACTGAAGAATATTATGTTGACATTTAGTTTAAAGACTTTAAGGAAATGAATGTCTATGTATGGTGCTAATTTAGCTGTTTTTATGTTTGTGAAGCTCATCTGCTCCCAGGATGGTGAATAGTTACAAGCGGACTTCAAGCCCCCGATCCCCGACAAACAGCGGGGAGCTTTTCACCCCTGCACATGAGGAAAATGTGCGCTTTATTCATGATAGTGAGTACACCTTCTCACATTGATGTGTTGAATTGCTTTCAAAAGTAATTCATTTTACTATTGGGGATGACTTGTATTTTCGTGTTTCAAAATGACAAAGAGTAATATATTGATTATAAAGTGTGTTTCTGTATTCAGTATATTGTTCAGGTCAGATCTCTTTATTCTTATCACCTAATGTGCAACATGTAAACACAATGTTTACCATTTTGTTTATCTTGCGTGGGCATTGCCAGTTAAACTGGCACGTGTTCACGTTCAGTTCATATTGCTTTAATCTAGAAGTATATTTACAACTTCTGTTTTGTTTTTACAGCATATCGAGCTTGTGCACCCAGTTTAATGTTAGAACGCTATTTGTAAATGGCAATGGCATTACAACATGTTTGCTTTCACTCTCAACACTGATACTCAGTGATTAATCTATTTGTATTGTTTTCAAAGAAGAGGGAACCACACCTTAGTTATTGTGTAGATGTGTGAACGGTGCCCAGTTGAGTTTTCTCCAGTGTGAGTGTTACTCCCCAAATCACATCACTATGCTCATTGTGTCATTACAATGAGATTCCAAGTCTTATTGTGTGTGTCCTTAAGGTCTAACAGACGTGTCTTGGTGTGTTATTGCCACCTGTGAATCAGTCAAAACATGGGAAACCATTGACTATATATTGTGTCCCATGTTTGTGCACGCTTGCAACACGGGCACCTGGAGGAAAACACATCACAGTGTTACTATAGGTAAAAGACTCCACGGAGAACCTTGAAGTCCTGAGAACAGTTTGTCAATGACGTCTGACAGCTCTGGCAGTGATCACGTAGTGCTGATGACTACAGACTATTCCTCTAATTTATTTCTGATGACTTCAATCTTCATCATTAAAAGTATAAATACTGCTACATTATCTGAATCAGACAACGTAATTCCCTGCTCTAAGTACAAGTACTTATGTACTATGTAAAGTGCTAAAGAATTTGTTTGACATTTCGAAAATGGCAAACCTGCGTTATCTTTTTATTTACCTTCAGTCGGTCTTATACTGTCATTCCTAACAAGTCTGCATGATAGGAGCAGATTTCCTAAATGTAACAAATGCATTGTTGTCTTTTTACTCAGCCTGGCAGTGTGTTCTCCGAGACATCAGATCAACACAAAATAGTGAACGTAATGACCGTGGACCACAGGAGTATGTGGAGAAGAACCCAAACCCTAACCTACATTGTAAGTAACCCTGTAGCTTACTAAGTGGATTTTATTTAGTATGTCACACTAAAGGATACAATTCATCAAGCACAGGCCAGTTAACAACTTGTTTCTGTCTGCTCTTGCAGCTTTCACACCAGTGGACCTAAGCGACCTCAAGAAACGCAACACACAGGACTCCAAGAAGTCCTAGTCTTTCTCATGATGGTCCAGTCACTTCTTTCCACCCATTATCCTCGAGAACTGTTCCTCCATCAGCCAGAAAGTCAGCCCTGTTGGCCAGTCTAGCACAGAATGCCAATCTCATTTCTCAACTCTGGACCATAGCAATGCCTGTCTCTTTCTTTACCTGCTACAACTGACAATGAAGAAAAGAACCAGGATCCCAGGGAGCACAAATCCTCTCGTCTCTTGGTTCATGTTTTTTCAAGTCACAAAATGTTCATAAATACATTCTTTATGTGGATGGGACTGATGCAGACGTTCATCAACATTTGCTGACATCTGATGCTGAGGTACAAACTGTCAACACTCCACAGGACACAAAAGACTACAGTCTTAAATATAAACCTTTTCTTTACTACTGCTACTTATATGACTTAGGAGGACAATGTGAAAGGGCTGACTTCTTTTTTTCTTTTGTTTTCTTTTTTTTTGGAACATAGTATGATCAGTAAATTGTAGATGTAATTGAATTAGGTATACACTTTGGGAAAGTTTTGGAAGCCAAATGCAATGTAGAAGGCCAACGTTTTTATTATATATTTCCTTGCCCTCAAATGGACTTTACTAAGTAGAGACCTCCCCGAGTATGCTGCCCTTGGTTAACCCCTCTAAGCCTTGAAACAAAATGTTGAATAAAAGACTTTTACAGTACTTCTGCTTGTATTGATCTTACATAAATATTAACCATGGAAAAGTGAAACTTATTTGTTAAAGCCAGATAATTAGGATAATTGATTATGCTATATCATGGTTATATTGAATTGCTGCCAATGATTATTTTTTATTATCAAATATGTTTATTCATTGATTCATAATTTTATCCATAACTTATCAGACAATAAACTATTTATTTGAACTATTGTTTATGTTAAATGTGCTTGTTTTGTCTGACAGGTATTTAGCACAAAGCTATGGAAGGTTAAGAAACCCTCCAAATATTCACATTTAAGATTTTTGCTTTGAAAAAATACTTAATGAAACAATTAATGAACAAAATAGTTGCAGATTGATTTTCTGCCAATCGGGAGACATCACAATCATCATCCAGTCAAACGCATGGATGGCCAAACGCGTATTACGTGATGACGTTGCCTTTACGTGCATTACGTAACGAACCAGCTTGTCTATAAACAGCCGACACTGCTTGTATTGTGTATTGTCGTCGGAGCACAGAGTTGTGAAGGGACAAGCAGCAGAACCAGGCTAGGGTGTATTTTTTTTAAATTTTGTTGACCAGTTTAGCATTATCGGTGAAACATAATGGCGGATAAAATGGATATGTCACTAGACGACATTATCAAGCAGAACAGGCAGCAGAGAGGTGGAGGACGGGGCGGAAGAGGCCGAGGCCGCGGAGTCTCCGGCGGCGGACGAGGAGGCCCCGGGCGTCTTGGAGTCAGCGGCGGTGGATTCGGAGGCCGAGGCGGCGGATCCGGCCCCATGAGAGGCCGGCAGAACCTGAGCCGCGCTAGAGGCAGACCAACGCCTTACAGCAGGGTATGAGAAAATTTGAGGAATTGGCAGAAAAAGGAGAAAACCAACGGCAAAACGTCCTTCTATTCTCAAGTAGGCCTGCTAGCTAACCCTCGAGCCAGCTCGCTAGTCACACGAACATAATGTTCGCTGTAACCGCCGAGTTTCCCTCGGGGATGCTCTATGGGTTGCTGTTAAGCATTAATGGAAGTTTTATACGTAGTATGTCTTCTCCCACCACCCGTATGTGTTGCACCTTTTTTTTCAAGAGGAGGGAGTCCCCTTTGGAAGAGCGAGCGTGTTCGCCATATTGGCTCGCTAGCTAAAGCTGGATCGGGAAGGCCTCGACGGCGCCATTTCGAATCCGGCACCTTTTAATTTAATCTAGTCGTCCAGGGTCTGTAACCACTTTCCACCCCAACGGTCACAATGGCGGTGAAAGGAAACCACTTCATCGAGAAAATTCACCCTCAAATGATTTTTTTACCACCACTTTTGGAGCATAGTTTTTTATCCATGTACCGGAGTCTTTTGTTCGAAGGTGGCTGGTGGGTTTCACAACAAAGGCCGGTGTGTTGGCTTTTCAACCAGTGTGGCGGTTACTTGTGGATGGATCAGTGGACTGCTACCACCTGATAAATGTTCATGTAAGGCACACCCTTCACTCCTTAAGTGTGAATGAGTTTAGACGAGCCCAACAAAGCCCCGATCAAAATGGCGTGGTCTCAAAATGGACGCACGGATACTCCACGCTCTCATAGTAGGCCCTTATCTAGTTCTTTTTTCCCTTTTTTTTGTTTTTGCAAACCACCCCTTCATCTTATGGACACTCCCCCCTTCACGATAGCCCTTTTCGTGGCTTCGTAAAGAACTTTTGGTCGTGCCAGGAAACGGTGCAACGCTGGAGGCAACACTGCTTCAGATGGCGACCCCCTGTTTACCCGAGGATCACATCTGGAGAGCCTTGGGTGGAGGCGCAGATGGCAAGAGAACAATGGGCAATGTTGGTAGCTAGCTGGGATGGGCAAGTTGTTCAGGGGTTAGTATAGACATTTTGAGTGGTTCATTGAGTAAATTAATACAGTCTCAGGAAATGCCACTAGATCTTTTTTATTTTTGATTGTATACATTATATAAGTGATGTACAACATATTCCCTGATAGTTATTATTCAGTTTTTCCTGTGTATGTCCTCTGTCTGAACTGATTCACTTGCTTGTAGTGATGGGGTGGGCAGGGAACATTTGGGGATCCTCTTGGGGGGGTGGAACTGAGCACCCTGGCCGTTGGAAGCGGAGCCCCTGCTTGCCCCTACACCCAGCCGTGTGGACTCTGTGATTGACAGAGGCAAGGGGATCCTGAAGTCAGCAGGTGCGTTCTCTTTCATCTGTTGCAGCCAAAACAGCTTCCAGATAAGTGGCAGCATGACATGTATGACAACGGCTTCAGCGGCTTCAGTGGCCCTGCTGGAGGTGGCGGAGGAGCTGGTGTGGAGACTGGAGGGAAGCTCCTTGTCTCCAATCTGGATTTTGGGGTCTCGGATGCAGACATTCAGGTACGTGGATTTTTTTTCCTTTGTCAATTTATTTTTGTTAGTGGAACATGTTTGCCATATTCTAAACAGATGGAAGAAAGGAATGCCTACTCAGGATATCCCATCTTTCTGTTTTTCAGGAACTTTTTGCTGAATTTGGGACTCTCAAAAAAGCTGCAGTTCATTACGACAGATCAGGAAGAAGCCTGGGGACCGCAGATGTCCACTTTGAAAGGAGGACAGATGCCCACAAGGCCATGAAACAGTACAATGGCATCCCGCTTGATGGTATGCCTCAAACTCATATGCATCAGGGCCCCTTGCTTTGTATTATGGCTGCACAAATACTTTCACTGTTAGACTAAGACAAAATTGTTTTTGGCATACTACTGACTTGACTGTTCCAGCATTACTGCCTACATTGAGGTTCATGGTGTCTTTGTTACTTTAGGGCGGCCTATGAACATACAACTCGTCACATCACAGATTGACACACAGAGGCGGCCTATGCAGGGGTGAGTGCAACCGTCTTTTCAAGGAAATTGACTGTACAACATTTTGGACACCTTGTGTGATGGCTGCTGTTTTCAGTCTGAACAGAGGGGGTGGAGGAGGCATGACCAGAGGCCGTGGGGGCAACTTCAGAGGCATGCAGAGAGGCCGCGCAGGACGTGGGGCACCCGGTGCCGGAGGAAGAGGTCGGGGTGGTCGCGGCGGGAGTAGCAAACAGCAGCTGTCGGCAGAAGAACTTGATGCTCAATTAGATGCCTACAATGCCAGGGTAGGTTCAGCAGTCGCCAAAATACCTGTCATCAATTTAATGCATTTGTTTTTTCAGCTGTCCTAATTGATTCTGGCTTCTTTTGCTTTTTCCCCCCCTTCAGATGGACACCAGCTAAGAAATTAACCTCTGGTTTTGTTACCCCTTCCTGTCTGCACAGAAGGGTAGTTGTCACAAATGTGCAGCATATTTTACACATGGTTGTCTTCTGATGTGATTGAAATTATTGTTCCAACCTCTTCTTTTAAATGTCCGAAGTGTTTTTTACCAGTATTTTTGTTTTTCCCTTTTTCCTGATAAAATGGTTTTGGCTGTAGGTTCATGTGAATTGGGGTTATCCTCATTCTTTCTTCTACCATGTAGTTAATGACACTTGTAATAAAACCTACAGTGCATATTAACCAAATACTGTCTCTGTATCTTTGTCCATTTATTTTAAGTAAAATTCAAAGAGTCTCAGTCTTGTGCTAAGAGGGTCAGTTTCTTTCTTTTTTTGATGCCTAGTCTTTCCCAGTATTCAGTGCCCACTTAATGTATATTTTATGTGATTGCATGAAATCCAGCTTTCCTTTTGATCGTAAACGGTACCTCAATTAGGACGGGATACAGTTGCCTAAGTGTTGTTTTTTGATCCTTTGGAATAAACATTTGTAATGTTTTTGCAACACATTTAGGGAGTTTACAAGTTATCCAATTAAATGCTATCAAAGCAATAACGTAACCGCTTGTTTCTCGGTCTATTTCTTTGCTTGAAATGTCCAAAAGCTGAGTATTGTCATGAATAAACTGCTAGTTTTTATAAAACTCTTCCTGCGTCACTGATTTAATGCTCTACTACATCCCAACCACTAGATGGTGTCATGTTCTGTCAACTACATGGTCAAACGTAATACGCTTTTGAACCTGCAGTAATTTTAAACTGAAGGCAGTGCCTGCGTTCCTATGATATGACCAAACTCCTATAATTGTCTCGGTGGATAAATAACTTCAGTCACCCAAAGACTGCATGAGTGTGGGCTCTGGCGACATGGCACCACGGTTTAAATCAACAAATGCCGTTTCTGGTAGTTTTCATTAAAAAAACATAGCTTTTAAAAAAAATAGTGTGTGTATATATATGGAAAACATCCGTTGTCTATTTAAGTAGCTTTTTTTATTTGTGCCTGCACATAACTTATCTACGCGTGAATGGACACAATAGCCAGAACACCTGTTTATATGTGTTAAAGTATTAGGATCTTTAAGTGGCAGGTATATCTCAACGTAAATATACTACAGCTTTTGCTTTTTTTTTTAAATGTCAAGTAAATTTAACGACTTTACTACGCTTTTATAATATGCTTTTATTTTGAAGGCCGTACACCGGACGTGGTCTCCCCTAAGAGCGGGACATTGGCTCAGATTTTCTTCCGCCGCTTCACTTCACTCCCTCGCGCCACCATCGATAGGAGACTGTCCCAGTGAACCGGCCGAATAACGGTAAGAGTTTGATAAACACCTGCCAAACTCTACTCATAACTAGTTTTAGCCGAGCGGGGGTGTCTCTAGACGACACGCGCACGTGTCTGAGTCGCTTTGGTGTAGTTAAGCGAGGTTTTTGGCACCTGATAAGGAAGTACCGTTAGTAGCAACTTCTTTCACGGTACCGCACATTTAGCCTTCCTTGACTTCGTGTTGTTCGTGTAGTTTCCGGTTAATCTACATACATTGTATTGTAGTTGTAGTTTTAAAGTACCACCCTCTTAATCCTTTCACTAATTGCCAAGTCACCATAAGTTATTCGGCGGCAGTGTGTTGTTCGTTTCCGGGTGCCGCGAGCCTGATCCGAGCTGCCAGAGTAAGCCGTTAGGTAACGATCACCCTTTTGCATGTAATTGTTCACACAATGAGCGGAAGCATTGACTAGTGGACCCAAAGGGCACTCTGGGGGGTATTTTAGTCCGCTTTAGACGCGGATGCGACTCGGCTGTCATGTGGCACGTAAAGAACATTTTCTGCCACTTCCTGGAACTCATTCTTTTAATTTGAATTGGCCTTCAGGCCTGCACACCTTAAACCAGCCACCGTTTAGGCGTTTAAAATGCTTTCATGGTGCACATAGATTATACCTGCTGATAGCAATTGTGCTTCAAGTGACATTCCCCTTATGTACTTGGGGTGTGAAGCTGTGTGTCGCATGATTGATTTTTTTATGTGATCACGTACACCGTGAATCCTCCATTTTCCTTCCTGCGTGTGCAATAAATGACCTGAAATATTTTTATTTGTAGATTATCTGATTTTATCTCCCTTTTTAAAAATGCTGAGATGGCTCAGATAACACATTTTATGTCACAGCCTTTTCATTTGCTTTGTCTCTACCTGAGAATGTGCAGCCTTGCAGCCGGAGGCCGGATGTCTCATTTTGCAGAACTGTTACTCTGGTTTGACCTGGTTGATCTTGAGTTTGCCCGAGGAGGTATAATCAACTTCTAGAGAATCAGTGTGGCATTAATCAGTGTGGCATTTTCATAAGAGGTATTCCCTGACCTGCAGTATAACCAGCTTCCAACACGTTCACAGTGTCATGGTCAAAACCACAGACCTGAATTGTCACATATTGTATTTATTTGCTTTATTTAGGAAGCAAAGGTGTGTCCATCCTGTCTGTTGCTCAATATAAACTGTTAAAAGCTTCACTAACACTACCATGTATTTGGTTTGTCTATTCGATCTCACTCTAAAGTATTGTGGGGACCAATAAAATGTTCCCCTTTTGCCTGAACGGCAGCTTTTAGAAGCACATTATCTCAATGCTGGACTATATTGCAGTAAAAAGTTTAGTATTTATAAAAAAAAAAAGAAGAAGACAAAAAAGCGCCATACATTTTCTTTGTGGGTTTATAGCAACTGTAATATCAGGTTGTTGCCGTCCTTGAGGGAAACTTTTATGCCGCTGTCGTACTTCATCATGTAGAGGCTGTCATCTCTACCAAGGCTGTTGCCCGGGGAAGCAGACCCCGATCTGGGAATAAGCCCTGACCTTTCAGCTGGCACCTTGGCTATCCCATTCACTGGCAGCTTCCTGCTGCTGCACTCAGGGATTTCTCACCGGCTATTTTTAAAGCTTCCTTTTTGTTCTGGTTCTTCCTGGGATAGAGTAATGTTTTGTTTATTTTTCTCTCACAGCCACGTCTCTGTGACTCATTCCCTTTGTGATCAGATCAGTCTTCTTTTCTGATTAAGCCATTTCTGTGATGCACATCCTGCAAATGTTATCTTGGTTGCTAAGGGGCTCTTTGGCCAATAGCCGTTCACTTAATCAATAATCACAGGGTCATAACTAGTTTGATGTACTGTTCCTTATCTTTATTCCATTTGTTTTACTCTCACACCCTTCTCGGTTTCTGTTGAGGTTGATTTCCTCTACAGCTCTGCCTGAAGCTCTTGGCGTCACACTTCCTCAAAGCTTTGGTATGCATTGCACTGCACCTTCAATTTATAGGACCCAGGATGATCTACTGACTTAACATGTAGCCATATGTAGTTAATATCATTACAGCATCTTTAAAAATATAATAGGGTGGGTTAGCCACACAGGTGGGACGTTGGTAGGAGGAGTTGTGCTTCAGGTTCTAACCGTGTGGTTTTGCACACAAAAGGATATGAATCAGTCACCTCGCCTGAAAAAGGAAGTTGGCAGTAATGTCTTTACAGGCGGGCCTGCTGGCACTCTGACACACTGCTGCTACTTGGGAACTTACCTCAAGTATAGAAGCGTAGCGGTATCCAGATATGTCTATCACACCCACACAGGTGGCGGTACTGGGAAACAAAAGTATAGTGCTGCTCTTCATGAAATGGTCTTATTACACCACAATATCAGCTGATATACATCTAATTCTGTTTAATTATATGCATGAAAAAAAAGTCTTCCTAAAGACAGAAATATGGTCAGTGGGTAGTGCTTTGAAGGGGTGTCCAAAATTACATCTGGGTTGATGCATCGACACATTAATGTTCTCATCTCAAAAGCTCCAGTTGTTTAAGAACTGCAGAATCCGTTATCTACAACAGCCCGTTTTCTTTTCTTTTTTTTTAATCTGTGTTTTCATCTGTAATTGATCAGCTTTTATTAAAGCACATACATTGAAGTGTGGCGAAATCGTGTGGGGAACAAAAGGGACAACGCAAAGGTCTCTGGCAGACGTGAGCGTTGCATGAAAGAGACTAAACGAGATCAGAGCAGCCGTAGATCTGTGAGCGACAGCTTCAATCGGGATGTGAAGTCAAAAGCTAAAGGTCGCTTCACAAAGGTGGCCAATCCTCAGTTGCTTTTATTGATCATTCGTATCCCGTCGTTGTCTCTGATGTCGGTGCTGTGTTCTTAGCAACATTTTGTGAGAGTATTAGTCATCTTCTGTAAGACTTCAACTTCCCAAATGATCTGAAGAGGTGGCTCCACTGCGCACAAACAACAAAGCTCCTGTTGGGTTTTTCTGATGCCTGCTGCGTTATCACCTTTGCCAGCTTGTTGTTCCTCTTTGTGAAGAGCGGAACCAGCAGCACCCACTGTGTGATCCATGGCATCAGACGGAGCCCATGAGAGAACCTCAAATGACACTGAGACATGAAGATGGAGATCCAGTGGCCAAACTGGCGAGCCAAGATTTGAGATTTTGGTATGATGATTATTGTCAGCGTAAATATGAGGGTTTCCAGGATTTCACAATAATTTATAAGGGAATTAATTATTCGACTGCAGACCTAATTATTTGAATATATTCCTAATAAAGCCAATTAACTAAAAATATTATCAACAACTATGGCCAGTATAACCACTTTTTGTAACCGTTGACTACTTAAAATTAATGTATGGTTAACTGAGAATAAGATATAGATGCACAGAGAGGGAGATTCAGTAATATCCCCACAAGATTCCTAAAGTAAACACGCTGTGACCTACTCCCGGCCGAGTTTAAAATGTTTTGCTTTAGCTTAGTACGTTGACTGGTTACGTTTTTTACAACTTGTCTTGGGCATTATGGGGTGGATGATTATGTTGAAGATGTAAGATTATATTTTAAGTGTTGGACCCCTTTGCAGTCTTTTTTTCGATGCCATGCGTTGCAAATTGGGTAACCATCTTGTTCAACAACTTGTAGATATCCAAAATGCACCCACAGCAACAATTTAAGGTGCCTTTTGCATTTATAGAGCTCTTCTAAATAATACAGTTGTGTGGTAGAGCAACATTGCTGGGGTGAGGAAACCACAGATTGCGTAGCCTCTACAATTCTTAGGGTTGTGTAACTGTGGTTATGGCGGGTTAATCCCCATTTCTCTAACACTCTCACCTACCTCTCCACTTCATAAAGCCTGGAACATCCCACAGGGATTCCCTGGTCCTCACTGAGCTTGTTGATCTTCAGTAACGTTTGATGCCACTAATGACTCCTGTCAAAGAGAATCCTCTTGATATGTCACAAGTGACACCTCCCAACCACTTCCTCTCCTGTCCCTGAATGCCTCATTAGCCGTAATCCCACTTTTCTATAGTCTCACAGCTCCGCAGTGTTGCTAAGGGACAGGCCTAATCTGAAGCCTCAGCTGCTGCCAAGTCGGGTTTGTTTGTAAAACTGCTGCTTATCCGCATCAAGCAAACCGATTATGCTCCTGTAGGAGTTAGGTGTGAAGGTGAGGAAACCGAGGGGGCACCTCCCGTGTTTGTTTGCATGATCTCATGACCTGTGTGTCGGTTCTCAGCAGGCTGAACAATCACCCTCTCATGTTTGTATATAACCGGTTAGCCACAGCCCGTATTGTTGGTCAGAAAGAATGTGTATAATTATGAGGGTGGTGCATCATTATGAGGGTGGTGATGTCAACGGTGTTTGAACTAAGCCATTTACTTGGTGCATGTGTCTTTTTAATTTGCTCATTCAACTATTTCATACTGTGTGCAGACATTACTTAGCACAGTTATAAACAATTCATTTTTATTTTGCTTATGTTGGATTTGTTTCTGAGAGTGAAAGACTGCAGGAAAGTTGCACTGGTTCATGCACCCTAAGCAATATATAAACACGATATGCTATCATAGTATATAGTTAGAATTGCCTCTGTCTGAACCTTTTTAACACACTTATGTAATTTATTTTAAATATTGCTTGAAAAATAACTTATTGTTGATTTACTAAAATCAATTAAACGACTATTGAAGGGACCCTTCCAGTGCTGTAGGTCAGCTCTCTGCCTACGGTCTAAAAGGACCCATCACTTCCTCCTCTGTGGCAGTTCGGTATGCTGAAACCAGAGTGCAACTTACTGCAGGAGCATAGAGGAAGTGAGAAAAAGAACCTGTTGTATACTTTAAGAATGACAATGCACCATCACTGTGTTGTCGCTCTCTCCTCACTTATTCCCTCTGACCAGAAACACTCGCACACAGCTGACCACCTACTGGCAGAAGAGCGAGTTGTGCTTCTTTGGGAGCCCGGATGCCCCGCGTGGTAAATGTTGCTGCGTTCTCAGTTCCTGCAGAGCTAATGGCCGACTGTTTACAGCAGACACAATAGAGCGGAGGAGGCCGTCAGGCAGGCAGAGCGACAAACCAGTTATTGTGCGCTGAGTGTCTGTTTGTAGGTGTGTGATTTATTGTGGTTCAGATCGTAAACGGTGTGTTGGTGGGTCACTTCTGCTCGCCAAGCGAAGACTGCATTTGCATTTATTTCTGATTTGATGGCTTGTCTATGTTGATTTATGATGACCTTTAACTCGCATGTTGGTATTGACAACAAACAAAACCCAGCCAACACGCATTAAGGGATTATTTACACTGAGAAGAAGTTAAGTTTAATTTGACTTAAATGAAGAAGCAGTTTGTTTATCACCTCATGCCTTCCTCTTTCAGGGTAGTTGGGTTTTTAGATTAATATAAAAATAAATAAATATTTTTTTGACGCCATGTTGAGAGCTGCTGAGAAGCAATCAAAATGCTCCCTATCTTGCACCATTTTAAGGAGACATTTTTCCTCTTCTACAGTTTGTCGGCTCCGTTTCCTGTCTGGCTGAATCACTTAAATACAGGAAGTTGTGTTCTTTCAACACACATATGTTGAAAGAACATGCCTGCCTAAATCAGGAAATATAAACCATAACTTTATCGACAAGCGCATACTTATTTAGCATTTTGCAGCTTCAAACGGCATCAGACGTGAGTGCACGTGTCCGTGCGCAGGAGAACAGACCACACAGAACAACTGCTATGAGAGTACAATCCTCCAGCTGCCTCTTGGCTTTTGCAGGTGTTGATCAGCGTTGTGTGTTTCTGCACCCAGCATCTGTGCACCAGATGTTATAATTATGTTTCTGCTTTTTTATGAGCAACATTTGAGTTTTGTAGCACCTATGTTCTCATGAAGATGATCTCACTTTGTTCCCTGTTGAGCATCAGCTTCCTCTCTTCTAATCAGGAGTGACTGTATAACCATGCAGCCGGGTGTTCGATGTCCACGTTAGCGCTGCTGTTTTCTGAGAGACAAGTGAGGGAGAAGCTGGGTGAGGGAGAACACCCCCCCCCCCCCAAGATCAAAGTTCAGAGGTTTTCCTCTGGATAAGTAATCTGTAACAATCATCCATCAGCTGGATGTCTAACCATATGCTGCCTTGCTCTACATGGAATTCCAATTCCATTAAAGCAAAGAACAGATCCTTATTATTGTCCTTATTGCTCCATTTCCCCGTTCTCTAACCTCTCTGCTGTCTCTTTCTTGCCGTGGTTAGCACACCATGGCAGAACAGGAGCCGACACCAGAGCAGCTGGAAGCGCTTGCAGCCGCCAACAGAGAAAGCGAGAGCGGCGTCAACTACAAACCTCCGGCCCAGAAGAGCTTACAGGAGATCCAGCAGCTGGACGAAGAAGATGAAAGCCTGCGCAAGTACAAAGAGGCCCTGCTGGGCAAGGTGGCCACAGTGGCAGGTTAGTGAGCCCTGCTCAGGGACTCTTTGGGTCTTCTCGAACAAGTGTGAATGTAACTTCATCAATCATTGTATTAGAGGGGGATCACAACAGAAGTCCTTTTAAGGTTCCCTTTCTTATAGAACAGGTCTTTGTTGTCTTATTAAACTAACTAAATGGGGGTATGTTATGTCTTCTCTACACGACGGCATGACATTTCTGTCTTTAAATGGCCGCGCGTTTACAATTCGCCCTGATGCGCACACAGACACGTGCACTCTAACTCACACACACACACACAGGTGAGCACGTCGAAAAATATGTTGCGTGAAAAGCAGTAAATAAATACATTACATAAATAAATGCCTTACATTACATGAATGAATAGATGGATAAAATACAGTACAGCAAGTGGTCTCTGGTCCACTCAGGGTAACTTAAAAATGTGAAACTTTCACATGACATTATTATGAACAATGTACTGTGTTACTGGTATAATTTTGAACCTTTTCAAAACAAGACATGAACAGGGTAATAAATACTTTTCACAATGGGATTTGCTGCTTTAAGCTTTAAGCTCTCACTGTTTTAAGCTATCAGCTATCACTTTTAAAGCCCAACAGTTCATGTATTTGCAGGTCAAGACAAACGTCCACAACAGGCTGCAAGGACACCAACTTGCAGCCTGTTGCGGATCTCAATAAATGGACCAGACGTTTCTGACTTTGCATATCGAGAGGCTCTGGAAATATTCTGCCAAAAGCCCCGACGTGGACACTTTGTGGTTGTCATTAAAATAACTGACGACCACAACAATTTTTTAAGGCCGATATAATAATGATACTTTGGAGAAGGAAAAAGTCGATAGCCGATAAATCAACCAAAGAAATGTATGCCTCGATCGTCTACGTAAATCTCAAAGTAATTAGTAAATAGATAGAGATTAACCATCTGTGTGGTTTAAAAAAAGACAATCTGCTTATTAGAAAGCAAAACAAAAGCATGGTTGAAGAGACACTTCCCTTTTTGCACAGTTGTATTCTCAGTATTTCTCTCAGGTGCTATGGATTGATTGTTCTTCTGGTCATAATTGTGGATCCTGTCTCTCTCTCTCTTAGATCCCAGCGCCCCAAACGTCCAGGTGACGCGGATGACCCTGGTATGTGAGACGGCTCCACAACCTCTGGTCCTTGACCTGAAGGGTGAGTAGAGCAGACACGGCGGTTTGGGATCGGGTCAAAACTCCACACCACATTTTTGGAGTATAAACTGATGATTCATAGTTAACGACGGAAATATTGTTTCACTTGAATGCACAGACACCCACGTTTAGGCAGCTCTGTTCCTTACAGCAGACACACTGGAAAAATGAGCTCATAGTAACATTAATTATGAACTGTAATCGCTACAAATGAGCACTAAATGGCCCGCTGGGTCATTAGTCTCCTCATTATTAATGACAAGAGTCCTGTGTTGGTGGGTTAATGATTTCCTGGTGGCTCTCCCTCAGAGGTCACAATGAGCTACAACAGAGCGGGGCTCACTGTGCCACCTAGTGGGCAGTATAACTACTACAGGGGCATTTAGAAAATGTAACTGTCATGTCATTCTTCTTTCTCTGGTAAAGTAAACCAAGCTGTGTTGCTTTCCCTCCCAGGAGACCTGGACAACTTAAGGAAGAGCCCGTTTGTGCTGAAGGAGGGCATCGAATACCGGATAAAAATCAACTTCAAGGTGAGAGTCTGGTCTTTTGTCCAGCGCAGGATTCCTGTTTGTTGTCTCAGACTCTTGATGCTGTCAGTGAGCTGTCTTTGTTATGGGAAGCTGTTCAGCAGGAAGTGATGCATGTTGCCATTTGCAGGTCAACAAGGATATCGTGTCGGGCCTGAAGTACACCCAGCAAACATTCAGGAAAGGAATCAAACGTAAGGCTGCCTCAATTATCTCTTTAAACTTCTTTAGGTTATGAAATGACATGAAAAGGAATTATTTGATATTTTGGGAAATGCTCTTACTAACTTTCTGCCTTATTTGACGAGATCCATATCCATTCATGTCAGTACGGTAAATATGAAGCTATAGCTACAAGCTAGCTTAGTTTATATATTCCCCCAAATAACCGACTATTCCTTTAAAACCCTTGAGTTTAAAAAGACCAAATGAACCGGCTTTTCTTGTTGGAAAGAGAACGCTGAAGTTCGTCCTGTTTTTACGTTAGTTAACGTGACTTATTATCAGTGAATAAGTTGGTAATGAGCCCCAAAATCTCTCCTGTACAGTTGACAAGTCGGACTACATGGTCGGCAGCTACGGGCCCAAAGCGGACGAGGAATACGAGTTCCTCACCACCGTGGAGGAGTCACCCAAAGGGATGCTGGCCCGCGGCACCTACAACATCAAGTCCAAGTTCACCGACGACGACGAACACGACCACCTCTCCTGGGATTGGAGCCTCACCATCAAGAAGGATTGGACAAACTGATTCCCCCTCGCTGTCTTCCCATTATTCCTGTCTGGATCATGTATCGATTGAAGCTTTTGCTCTCCGTCCATCGACGACTTTCTCTTCCAGCTCCCTTTCTTCTTTTCCTAAATTCCAATCACTTCACCATTCCTCTTTAAAAAATGGAGAGAAAGCAACAATGTGCACAATCCAGATTTTGCGGTTGTTTTATAAAAGAAAAGTAAAAAAATATATAGTCTGTAAACTGCTTTTGAAAAAGTGATAAACTATGTGATTCACTCTGCCCTTTAACCCCTTTTCTCTTCTTCCCCCTTCTTTCATTCTTTTATTTTTCAGATTGTTTTGTACAATTACCGCGATCTGCCTTGGAAAGCATAGTGCAGGAAGCAGTAGTGCTGCTTGTCCAGCTGTACGGTCACTGCTGCACACGGCCCTCCTGAAGCCTTTGAGCACATTATTTGTACACGGCTCTTGGTCAATTATTTGGAATTCAGGCCACGTCTTTTTCAAATGATTTAGCACCCTACAAAGTCTGCTGAGAGAACGGGGTAAACTAAATGACCTCTGACCCCTTGCGGTTCCTCTCCTGAGCCTGGTATTCTGGCAGGTTTTTTAGCAGCCATGTGGCCTTAACAAAAACCTGCAGTAGGAAATGGACAAGCAGCCATTTGCCTTCAGATTATATTTGCCAGACCATCATATGAGCTGTTTTAATAATACTTGGAAACATGTACAGGGAATCAGGACGTTTATCACCTTTTTTTTAAATATATATCAGGTTTGATGATTTGTAAAAAGCAATTACGGTGTCATTTACAAACATCTATTATTTGTAGTTTTCTAAATCTTTTTTTAGATAATTTACAACAACTGTAAATATTGCTTGTACTCATGGCCTGTAGTCCCCGAGGTCGTATTTCCATTGTGTCCAAAGGCTGTTGAACCGCTCACCTCGTATTACTCGTTACAAATTACTAATGCTGACTGTGCCTCCAGTTTCTTACAACCACACGCTGCTCCTGCTGACTCAGTGGCACTTTGTGCTCAACATCAGGTGACATGTCGTCTCAGACTTCTGAACCAGTACGAGACGTCAGTCCCCAACCAGACATGTGTTCTCTCTTTCATACACTCCAGAAGTACGGGCATGACGGCGGCTTCGGTCAGCGCTCGTGTCTCGGACCGATGCTTTTCTAGGTGGGTTGGGTTTTACTGAATGTGTGCCACTTGTATGACCTCCAGTTTACTGATCTGTGTCCACATTAAAGTGTTCAGACTGGGTCCACATGTGTCCTGCTGCTTTATTTATGCCTAAACACTGGCCATATAGTTCTACTTTATAGGTTATGTCTCATTCTGTCTTCAACGCCATATCTCAGGAATGGAGGGCTTTCTCCTGTTGGACTCTAAGCTGGGGGTCAAATGTCACTTTGATCACAGCTCAAGAATACATGCTAATTCTGACAATTGTCTGTTGATGCAATGACATTTTGGAAAGACGTGCGTGTAAACGGCTACTTGACTGGCCACGAGGCCCAATTATAGTTCCTGCATTTAACAGACAAAGAACAAGCTTGATACATTTCTCATTTTAATCAACAGAAAACATTATAAATGGCCGACTACAAGAACAACTTTGACAATGTGGCAGCACAGCGTCGAACTGATTATATCGTCATGTCTGAAATGATCAAACAAATCCCTGAATCATTCAGCGGCTCATACCGCATGCTGTAAGGCTCCTTATCTTCTTCAGCACAGCAGAATGAACCATGTAAATAAATAACCATCAAACACTAATGCACGGCACACTTTGGCAGCTGTCTTGAAGGATTTTTACCATCCAAGAAACTAAATACACACACACGCAGTCAAATCTCTCGGTTTTATCTTAAAGCAAGCTCGAGCTGGTCCAACGCTTGTTTGATTTGAACTTTTAAAGTCTTAATTAGCACTTAGTGGTTATCAGTCGGATACATGCTTCAAATGCCGTAAGTAGTTTAAAAAACAATGGCTGATTTATTAATTATTTGGCTTAATTAGTTTCAATAAATACAAAAGACTTAAACCAGTAAATCTCAAATACGTCACACACGAGACCCAATCAAAACCCTCCATTCTAATTACTAGCTCAGTTCTGGTCACAGAAGGAATCTTCCTTCCAGGTAAAGTTTCAGATTAATCAACACTAATCATCCGTCTCCATGGCTACAGGCATCCAAACAGCGTATATTAATTAATTAATTATTGTGCAGTCCCTGTTTTCAGTGCGCGAGGATCACCCGCTGCTCACTTCTTTTTGCTCTTGGGGGCGTGCATGTCCCTCTTCGTCTTCTGCAAGCGGGAGAAGATCTCTTTGAAGAGCGCCTTGTACTCCGGCGTGTTCTGGCTGAGCCGCTTGTCCACCTGCTCCACCTGCCGGCTGATCCCCTCCAGGGCCTCCGGGGTGGAGGGGGCGGAGGGGGCGGCGGCGGCGGCCGAGGCCCCCGACGTGGACGGCCCCGCGCAGACCATGCTGTAGTCCTTCATGGAGGGGTCCCTGGAGACCGGCCGCGAGGTCTGCACCCCGGCGTGGCACAGGCTCTCCTCGTGCCGCCGGCACTTCCCCAGCAGCCCCTCGTACTTCTCCAGCAGCGCGTGGTACTGCTCGTCCACCTCCCGAAGGATGGACATGCCGCGCTTGCGCACGCCGTTGGCGTGGATGGCGTAGCTGCCCTGGCGCCTCCCGGAGGCGTCGCGGGCCGAGATGGCGTTCAGGGCGGTGTCGCTGCAGCTCTTCCTCACCGGTCCCCCACCGGGCTCCCCGGCAGCTCCTTGGCCTCCCTCCTCCTGCCCCAAGGCCTCCTCGGGGGTGTCCGTCTCGGGGCCGTTGCTAAGCAGCGTCTCCAGGCCGTCCTCCAGGCCACCGATCAGACACAGCCGGGACTTCCTCAGCTGCTGCATCTCCTGGAGCTCCGCCTCGAGCTCCTGGACCCGCAGCTGGCAGCCCTCGGCCCCCGAGAGTCGCTGCTCCAGGCGCTCGAACTCCTGCAGCACGGCGGCGCACTCCCGCTCCGCGCCCTCCCGCTGGCCGCGCTCCGTGGCCACCGCGCCGCGCAGCGACGACACGACGTCTCTCAGCCGCTCGTTCTCCTCGTCCACCGGCCGCGGCTCAGCCAGGTCCACGCTGCCCGGGTTGGCCAATAGGAAGCCGTCTTCATACCTGATGGAGAGCGAGCACTCACTCAATGACGCGACTCAACCATGTCGCCATGTGCACGAGCCTGGAGTCTTTAAAAAGGCATAATGCAACCTCCAATAAATCAGATCATCAGATTTGAAGGCTGTTAAACAGGTAAATAAATGATAGACATCTGAATCTTACGCGTGTTATGCTGATAATTAAGAATTTTACAGATCACATACTTGCGGAATTTTTTGGACCATCTTCAGTTTTCATCTAAGGAGCAAGTTAATTAAATCAACTTTAATTAAATACATTAAAATGTGTATTTTAAAAGGGAACGTCAAAACATGCAAATTCCACTACAGTTCAAGAGTAATATACTAGTTTGTTAGTCCTTGGTTTTCCAGTCGTTATGAATTTCCAATATACATTTGATCATATAACAATCTCTTTAGTGAGGTACGATGTCAGAAAGTTACTCAAATGTAACTAAATGTTGACCAATTATGTAATTGAGTTGGCTTTGCACTCTTAACTGATACTTTGATGAACCCAACAATCTGCTGTCTGTGTTGTATTGGCACCATTCCAATCCGTGTGAACAGGTGCCTCCTTGTACACTAGATAAGGTGGTTAGTGACCTGGGCGCCGTGCACAGCTCCTTGAGGCAGGGGAAGGAGTGCACAGTCTTGCGCCGCTCAGTCTTCTCTCTGCGGACCCTCAGCTCCTCCAGAGTCCGCAGCTCCTCCACCCGAGCCGTCAGGCTGTTCACCTGACCCTGCAAGGTCTCCATGGTGCCCGTCAACCTGGAACACACACACACACACACACACACACACACACACACACACACACACACACACACACACACACACACACACACACACACACACACACACACACACACACACACACACACACACACACACACACACACACACACACACACACACACACACACACACACACACACACACACACACACACACACACACACACACACACACACACACTGAGCCACTGTTGCAACATAAAGAATGTGAAGGAGCATATTTAGAAGGAACAGAGGCAGCCATTGAACTCTTTCACATTAAGACCACTGATGTGAAGAACTTTGCCCCCCGATTATGATTATGGCAATGCTAAACTTATAATGCCGTATCGATGTACCAGCCTCCAGCTGGTTTTGGCTCGTTTGGTTTCAAAACATTCCCGCTAAAGAGCGATGGCGAGGAGGGTGACCTGTGACCTCACTCCTTGGTCACCTGTCTATCTTCTGGTGCGAGGTCTTGCTCTCCAGCACCAGCTTCTCGTTGGTGATCTCCAGCTCCCTGGCGGTCACGTCTAGCTGTTCGTACACCTTTGCATGCTGCTCGTTCATCTCCCTCAACATCTCCAGCTGCTTGGATAGGTACTGCAAGGGAGACAGTGGACATTCAAATGAATCGATTATGGGATACTTGTAGCCCAGAGGAGCAACATACTGTACTTTTTCAGCTCTTTTTTTACATCAACATGCTATACTATGATTTTTCTCTCCGACAGGCTATGAAAACACTTTTTAAGAACTTTTTTGATATGCTATACTCGACTGGGATGGCAGTTGCTCCACAAAAAGGTGGTGACCTAAGGAGGACTTATGGAAGACATGAGCGACGAGCACACCTCTATCTCCTGCACTTGCTCCTCGTTGTTGATGTACATCTGTTGGAGGGAGTCCTCCAGCTCATTGTTGCGTTCCAGGAGGGTCTTGCCGAGCTCAGCGGCCAAGTGAAGGTCTGACAGGAACCGAGAAAAAAGAACAGACGTAAACAGCGGACAGTGACGAGGAGTCCACCGTCTTCTTCTGGTCGCCAGGATCAGTTTGAAGTGCATTAAGGAGAAGCACGTTAATCATTTGAACCCTTCCTGATCAGTCCACGAAGAAGATGAACAACTCAAAACATCTCAACACAACGTACTGAAGAAGAACGAGGGACCTTGACGCAACTACAATGCTCCAACACTTGAGCAGATCACATCAATACAAACATCTGCACAACGGGGGGGAGGGGGGGGGGGGGGGTTGCTGGTATTTTACAACGCAGCTTGAAGCATTACATTATTCATCTCCTCTGGTGAAAGGAAGCCTCGCTGGATGGAGCGGGAGGAGGAGAAATCCTGCTGGCTCAGCATACTTTGAACCCAGAACAACGCAGCACTGGAGGAGTGGATAGACGGGAAGAAACGGAGAGCCATCGATACTCATCACTTGGACATGGAAGCAATGTTTTGGGCCAGAGCAATGACGGGAACACACGCATGCATCGACGTAGGTGTGTTTACTGTATGCAGCTGGAATCCCTCTGTTTTACATGCGTAACAAGTATCATCACAAGCTGTGGAGGGAGACAGGGAGAGGCTGTAATCATCCCCCGTTTCAACAAGGCAGAACACTGTTGTGTGGTGATAATGAGCGTGTGTGAGGAGAGAGAGCGCAGTGAGCCTTCAGGCCCCCCAACCCCCCAGGTTCGGCTCAGTCCCGAGTCTTAGTTATGTAATTTCAGAATTGTGCGCATGGATGAGAGGAGCTGTGAGGCTGTGTCGAGGAAATAACGATCACCACCTGACACCTAATGACTCAAAGGGCCGTCGTGTCACAAAGACAGGCATGCACCCACGACTGTCTTCACGTTCAACCACAGCCCCCCCCCCCCCCGACGATGACACAAACATGACATCACCATGCCGCCATCTGCCCAGACACACTTCCCATGTTTTCCAGATCATAATGAACCGAATCTCAGAGCTAGCAGCCAAGAAGTTGCATAACAGCAGCATTTCTGGGGCAAAAGCATGCCCGACTTTGAGCCCATGCGGGATGACGTGCACTTGATCCGACCCCAAAGCCTGGAATTTCTGATCCCGACTAAGGAGGTCTACTCTGGGGCTCCCTAATCAGATCAACCGGGGGCTTATTGACTTGACAATGCTGAGATGAGATACAGGCAGTATGGCATGGCAGGACACACACACACACACACACACACACACACACACACACACACACACACACACACACACACACACACACACACACACACACACACACACACACACACACACACACACACACACACACACACACACACACACACACACACACACACACACACACACACACACACACACACACACACACACACACACACACACACACACACCCCTTGACTACAGTGAAATAATGAGACACAAAGCTGCTTTAGTTCTGTGGGTCAGCAGGTAATCAGGGGATGGGATGAGGCCGGAACTGCAGAGAGACACACGACTCTCCTGAAACGCCGCGTCGATGAAAGTGCATCCATTTAAGTCGTTACCGAGAGATCTGATACGCTGCATCACTTTATGCATCAGTGAAAAGGCCCTTCGGACGCATTTCCTGTCTTAGCTTCGTTCATTTGAGGTCACGACCATCACAACACACGCCATAAATCATGCCCCACAGATAATCAGTGATTCCCTCTGTCACACAGCAGAATGAACACAGTGTGTGTTTGGTAGAAAAACCAAGGAGGAGAGTGCTGCGATGCAAGATGTGACTCGGCGAGAAGGGAGATGAAACAGAAACAACATTCACTCAGACAGACAACCAGACAGCAGGACTATTCTGGGAAACATCACTGACAAGATCTAAATAATTGCCGGAAGAGCGCAGATCCGGATAGAAGATGCAGAGATGTACAGAGATATCCATACAGAGAAATCCATACAGAGATATCCATATAGAGATAAACAGACGTAGATAAATAGAGATGTAGAGAGACATAGAGAGATATACAGGGACATGGGTTTACACGTGCATGAGATGTGTTGCACAGTGACTGCTGCCCATCCACCCCGCTGTGCGGGGCGTTGTTACACCCACTCGTCTGCCTCACCTTGCTCCAGGTCCCGCTGGTCGTACCACGGCTCCTCTTCCTCGGTGACAAACTCCTCCATCCTGGCCGCACAGAGCATCGAAGCTGATGAGCCTCTTCTCCTCCGGCGATGTGTGAACTGCGGACTCACCGAGGGCTCGAGCGGAAGTGAAACGAGCAGCGGCGCAGCAGCCCCCCCCGAAGTGTGTAACCCTTTGAGACGCAGCCCGGTAGCTCACCTGCTCCCGGAGCCGCCTGTCGAGATAGACCACACCACGTGACCACGTCCACACCTGCAGACTTGAAATAAAACGGTCTGCCCGGCCGCCGTTAGAGAGCCGCGGCGTTTCTTCCGTTCGTCTCACCAGCCTTTGATGTGCAGCGGGGCCCTGCAGACGCGCATCGGCTGAACGCTGCTGCTGCATTCAAGTGCTGTCGGAAACGCTGGATTGATTGTGGGCACTTCTACTACTACTCTTTACCTTGCTGCTGCAGCACCGCCTTGTTTTATTACTGCGTTTAAATATTCCATCGTCCCCGATTATTGAGGCTTCAGCATTATATTATATTATATAAATATCCTACTTATTACGGTTTTAAAATGGGGTTGTTTAGGGCCAGCCTTCTACATTCATTCTTCAAATGTGTCTCTTACAGGAATCGTTCATCCCCAAATCAAAAAAGCACCACAAGCAGAATGCCATTGAGTCCCATTATATTAGAGAGAAAGCAGACATCTCTAAGGCAGCCATCTCCAAAACGAGCTAATTTACACCAAAACTATATTTACAATCTAGACTGATAAACACCATTTCAGGTAATAGGAAATATGTGTATTTTTGAGGGCTGTCTGTAGGAACTGTAGGAACGTGAACGACGTAAATTACAAGGGGCATGTGAAGGCAGCACCACTGAAGGTGACGTCAACGTCTATTTGACAGCGTCCCCGGCACGGACGTCTCCCCTCTTGTCCCCCTGAGCTCCAGTTGAAGACATTTGTGTTCATGAATATAACACAGTACGGCTCTCACACTGCGGTCAGACCTATTCAGCGTAGATTTTTATATTGTAAACATTTAGGGGCCAGAGTACAAGAGGCCTCTGTGTCCACCAGTGCTTCCAGTAGGCTGTGTTACCTCTGGACTGTGGAGATCAGAGACTGGGGCCTCTCACAGCTCCGACAGGCACTATTCTATGACTAAGGAACATTTCCTTGAACAAATCTGCTAAATGATCCCTTTGCCAAAAAACAGATGAATACAATAAATTTAGCTCATCTTTAACGTAAAAAACAAAACACACACAAACAAACCGGACAGTTTCACATCATACAGTATCTCGATGTACATTTACTTTGTTTTGCAGTCCAGCAGCTAAAGACAAAATATGTAACAACAGTAAAAAAAAAAATATATATATCCCATATCTCAGGCTCCCATAACTGGTTAATGTCAAATAAGTGTTCTTGTATGTTTTAGTCCCATTTACTTCAAATGACGCGTTCTTCACATTATGGTCAACCATCTCCTCAATGCATTTACAGCCATGCGGGTCCCTCTGTGGAGGGAAATATCAGACATAAATATCTACACACACACACACACACACACACACACACACACATTTGAGAGATTGCAGTGTCATTTGGTTCATATTAGATGATCCCCAGGGGATGAACCCCGTTCATGATCCCCTGACCTTTCATCTCACACCATCAGGTCAAAATTAAAATTCAGTTTATGACCAAGTATCCGCAAAACTCATGACATTCCCAAGAGCCTCAGCTGTACTTTGTGTTCAGTGCTGAGCGAATGTTCAAAAAGCCTTTGCTTTCCATTCATTTCAGCTCAGTATAAAAATCAACTTGCAGACTTGAAACAGGTTTTACTAAAGATGTAAGTGCATATTGTGTATGTAGAGGGCAGTACAACATACTGTCGTGAAACAAAGAAAATGTTCAGTTAATAGCTGAAACATACGAACAACACTCATTAGTATGCACACAGTTTGACCTCTGCTCTCTCAAGCTGTCACAGCTCACATGTTATTGCTTCATTATGGACATAAGCAGCAGCAACGGGCCTGAAAAAGAGCAGAACTCTGGTAGGCAGGCGTCTGTGGTGACGAGAGAAAAGCTTTAGGCACTGACAAAAGGAGAAGGGCTTGACCCTTGAAAAGACCAGGTTTCCACTTCCCATCATTCCTTGTCCTCTGTGCTCGCACAGTTGTGCAGTCTTTTAAGGTGCTTCCAGTCGGCCTCGCTCTCGCAGCGCTCCACTCCGCTGAAGAACTTCTTGATGAGAGCTTTGGCTTCCGCTTTAACTGGAAACAGAGACCAGCGTTAGAGGAGTCCAACGCAGAGCGCAGGCTTCAGATCATTTGTCCCCCGCTTACCTAGGATTTTCCCCCGACTCCGCCCCTCCGCGAGAAGGTGAGATAAGTAGCGGGCGAAGGACTTAAACAACACCTGCAGCGAAAGAAAAACAAGAGCTGAGATTTCATCTCACACGTCATTCTCATCTCTGCAAACAGGAAGTGATATTTGTGTCTCTCACCTTGTTGGCAAACTTTCCCTTTGTGTAGAAGGGGTCCAGGTAGCGGACCACGATATCAGCTGCTTCCTTTAGCGTCACAGGCTCGGGCGGCTCGTTGACGGGCAGCAGGGCCCTCTCCTGCACGTCGGGGTTGAAGGTCACTTTTCTGTCTGTGGGGCGGTTGCGCTTCGCCGGAGGAGACGACCCTCTGTCCGCTTTCATATCATCTGTGAACTGGACACACACACACACGCATACCATGAGCCCCTGAGGGGGAGATCAATGATAGGATTGGATAGGAAACGGTCACTTACCCCTTCGGTGAGAGGGGGGTTCTCTTCTTTCTCTGGTTTGTTTTGTCTGTGTGAGCGGTACAAAAATATATGTTATTAAGACACTTTTCCATCAACCGTTTTCCTAAAATGGTGCATTTAGGGCGTCTTACTCTGCGGTGGACTTGATGTTCTCTTCAGATGAGTCTGGAAGCCACTGCAGCTCCAACGTCTCCGTCATATCCATTTCCTCCTCTTCGTTATCATCCTCATCGTGTATAACTATCACTTCTCTTTTACTTTCCTTTTGGATCAGGTCCCGAGTCTCCACAGGACTGATCTCCATGTCTTCCCCAGTGACGGGCGAGTGTTCCTGATTGCTTTCTTGAGCGACCACCACCGCGGTGTGAGACAGCGCTGCATCGAGTCCCCTCGGCGTCTCCGCCTCCTCTGCGCTTTTCTCTATCGTTTCCTTCTTCGCAAAATACTGGGAAATGTTGCGGGAGCTCTTTGCCGCCTCGGCTAATTTCTGCTGCTTCTTGCTCACGGGTCGACCCGCCTTCGTCGGGCTGTCGAGGGCGGCGGCGACAGCATTCGCTCTGGCTCTGACGGACGACGTTACCGCCAAAGACGCATCGGCGCTCGCCTCTCCGGAGCCTGCGGAGCTGTCGTTGTAAAACCCGCCGCTCTCCGTCCACTTGTTGGACAACGTGTCCGACATGGAGGCCTTCAGCAGCTCCTTAGCAGTCTGGAAGGGGTCGGACGACCCTCTCAGGCCTGCTCCTACTCGCTTACGCTTCATCTGGAGGGGTAATGCAAAAAGAGTTCATATCTGACTACGATGAAGCCATAAATAATCCACAATAACTGCTGGGTGAAGTGTGAGGTAAAGTGAAACTCACAGAGTAGATCTCAGATGCAGATGTGAACCCCTGCTGCTCCTCAGGAATGGAGCAGGAAGACGACGAAGGCGTCTCCTCTTTGAGTTTGGTCTCATTTTCACTGCTGCTGTCAGTCTTGACACCGTCTCCCTTTTCTCCAGGTGCTGCTTTCTTCAACTCCGATACCTTTAGAAAGAACATGTGTCATTATACCTTCCTTAAAGCCACCGAGGATGCTTTGACAGGCAGAGCGGTTCGAAGCTACCTTCTTCAGGACAGCAGCTTTGTACAAGTTGGAAGACTTGGTGCTCTTGAAGACCTTGTGTTCAATATCGGCTGCTAGAGACCGGGTTTCACTGCAGAGAGACGGAAGAGACATGAAAGTCAATGTAGAGCGACTCTGGGGAAGGAAGGTTAGAAAGTTCACAATGTGTATGTATGAATGCATCTGCAGAATTACTTGAGTGCGTCTCCTGCCCCCTGGTGGCCATATACAGCTTCCTGCAAGAGGCACAGGCAGTGCTCTCGGGCCTGAAATAGAATATTGGGTTCGTAAAATTCAAACTGAAACTAGAAGGAGGAACAAAGCTACTGATGTTACATATATATATATATTTTTTTTAAATTTATTTTGTTTATCTCGTTTAAAAAGACATTTAATAGAAAAGTTTGCAGGATGGAAACTTTCTGCAGTCCCATTCTTTTCTTCAGGAGTGTGTCTTCATATCACTCAGCCGAAACATTGGCTCTGCCGCCCGTTTTCACACCACATGACACACGAGTCACTGAATTCATGCACACGTGTTAATGAGCGCAGCAGTTATGAGGAATGTGTCTGCAGCGTCCGAGTACCTTCACAGTGAGTCTGGGGATCCTCTGGCTGCTGGCCTCTATGAGTGGGCAGTCAGCGTCTACACAGCGGGACACACGGGTTACATGACCGTGCAGGCCAGCCTGGATATATGTGTTCACGATTACTTTATGTATATTTACCTGGAGGAACAAAGTTGCCCCTCTGAGCCTCTGTTGTCTAAAGAAACATGAGAGAGACAGAAGTTATTCACTCACACTGGTACTACATTTAATACATCTCTCTCTCTAAAAATGCCCCAAAAATAGTAAAATGAGTAAATAAATGAATAATAAATGTATCTTTTCACACCGTGTTGGCTTTAAACCGCAGCTGATTCCAATAGTGAATTTTCACAGCAGCATAAATAGGCTGTTGGGTCAAATATTTATATTTAAAGCTCAATCAAGAACTAATATGAATCTTAGTTTCCTAAGATTACATTGCAAAGTCTTTTGACTTTTTAATACGTTATTTTCTTTATATTATATTATTTTTTACCAATTGTATTTAATTATCGTTAGTATATGTTATATTGTCATCAGACTGTCTGGTTTGTTATGCGTGTTATTTTGCCTGTATTATATAAATAAATAAAACATAAAATAAGGATTCTTCCAGAGAATACTTTTAATCCCCTTTACAAACTAATCTCAGTATGATCAAAATGTTCCAAACAGTGATCTACTTTGGCTTTAGCCATCTACAAAGTGTGTAAGGGATTAGTATTAAATTACCAAAATATGTTTTGTGGGTGGAATAGTCCATAAACCGCTTAGCTCCAACTACATGAAGAGATTTAAATTTTGAATGACGTGTTATCGGCGTGACGATGCCTCCTTCCCATAAAAAAACCCGTATAATCCTTTTTTTGTCGTTTATGTCCGTTTCTTTCTACTACTTTACGACGGTGACATTCCTGCTTTTATTAATGTTTTAAACTGGACGAGCTCCGCTTTGACCTGCTGACAAATTGTTTTACTTCAATTTTGCGCCAAATTCCACTAAACATGTGGAAGCCATTTCCCACAATCCTGACTTTCCATGGGCTCCACAGCCGCTGGCAACAGCTGGCGAGCAGACGCACAAAGACACACAACAAAGTTGCTCTTCTAGTTGTATAAAATATAGGTTTCTAAAACAGGTTTGTGTGTTCGTCACTATGACTCACCACCTTCCGTATGTTCATCTGCTGCTTGAAGAGGTCTGTAAAATGCTTTTTCCTCTTTGAGCCGCCATCTTCTTCACCACTACTGGCGCCCTCTTCGTCAAACCTGCAACGTGTGATGTCAGTGTCAATCTCAAGGCTCGCCGCTACTTTACGCTACAAAGGTCACTGAGGTCGCCCTGCCTTTCAAAGCCGTAGCCCTTCCTCCCTCCTTCGTAAAGGCCTCGCTGGAAGCCGAACGGTCCGGGGGCCTCTTGGCTCTGCGCTTCAGTCTTGGTGCTGAGGACCGCCGCCCGCTCCAGCTGGGCGCGCACAGCTTTGGGGTTGCGGCAGTAGTCGCAAGCACCGGCGCAGTTCGGCGTCTGGTCCCCAAAGAACTTGGAGATGGTCGCATGGCGACAACTGGTGGAAAGATGGGAGACACCACTTGTGAAAACTAGATCTATGTAAAGAGAGGATTGTGATACTTCACCTACCTTCACAAATTTCCATTTAGTTTTTTTGTTCAGTTTCATCATTTAGCTGTTTGTTGTCCCCATTCTTGTCTAAAAGTAGTTGCCACTGAGGGCAACCAAAGGCAGAGAATTGGTTGTCAACCTGGCAACTGTTACTGTCGAGCCCTGTATTGCTCCACACAGGCTGAAGTTGGTTACGAATCAGAGTCTGCATTTACAAGGTTGAGCCGGAGGATGTTTTTGAGCTCACAGCAAACATCTCTCCGTTATTCAGAGCATCTAGAGCACAATTGATCTATTAGCTTTTATGTAACCGTCACACATTACTGTGATCAATATTTAGTGTGTCAGAGGACAGAGCTAATAGACAGAGTTATAAACTATAGTATTCAGTACTTCATGTACTGATAAACAAGAACACATTCAAGAAATCTTGATATAAATAAATACATTTCAGGGTTTTTGAGCACAATACAGTTATTATCAGTTGTTTTTAGAAAAAGACCTCACGCTTGAGTGTCAAATCAGGGATTATGTAATCCACACACACACACACACACACACACACACACACACACGATGGGAAACAGCCATCAACATACTAACTAGCAGGCTGGAAACGGGAACCAGCCATGAAGGAGGTGGGGAAAGGCAGAGCAGGAAAACAAAGACTCTGAAGCAACAGTCACTCCCAGGGAGGACAAAGAGAGCGAGCAGCCTCTCAGGCAGAGGCGCATTAAGTAAGGCGCACAGCAGATCACTTCTCCGCGAGCAGACACCAAGAACAACAAGCCCGAAGGACCAAAGAGGAGACACATTAGGAGGAGCATGTGTCACCTCACTTCTCCTTCACTCCACATGCAGAGCATCATCACGACTCCTCCTCACCTTGATCTCAACCGGACTGCTCACCTCCGTCTGCTCGTGACGTACTGAACGCTTCAACAACAAACCAACGCGCTGACGAATACGACAACTCAGCAGGTGACTCCCTCAGAGGAGACATGTCCTCCTCCTCATCAACTGGTCTGCTTACAGAAGTAATTCAGTCCGAGCTGCGCTGAGCGTGTGAACACGACGACGGAGACTTTCACAGGTAAGTGTTTTCTATTGTGAGCGTGAGTGTGTGAGCGACGCACCAGAGGAAAGCTCCATGTTGAGAAGAATGTGAGGAATGTGTTCAGAAATGCAGACTTGCTCGGTGTGAACATACATCTGGACGTTTTAAAACTAACGCCAATGGGACTTTACCAGCAGGATGTCTGAGTCACTTTTCTCTATCTGATCGCATCTAAACAAACCCTCAAAGTCTGAGTTTGATCATTAAAAGAGCAAAGTCAGATTGAACGGCAAAGTTTCATATATTTTTGTCTGCAGATTCAAATGGTTTCAAGAATGAATTTAATATTCAAAACTGGACGCAAACAGGATCTAAAATCAACACCCACAAAGCACTGACTGTGCAGAAATGTCCTCCATCGGTGAGGGCCATCTGAAAACACCAACGCACTAATTACATAACGCTCTAAAGTGATAACAGCCTCTGGTTCGATATCCGCATGTTCCTAAATTCTCCAAATCATCTTTCATCCAAATTCTGCTCCACTAAAATTAGCACAAAGTGGACGTTGTAACTGCACCAAATGGCATGAAAAACATTCAGCAGCACTGAAGAGCATTTGGTGCGCAGTAGAACAGTCCTGTAAATGCACCTTTCCGTCATGAAGGTTATAAGTTTGTGTTTGTGTTTTATAGAGGCTTTATAGAGGCGTTGATTCAGCTTCATGGCTGTGTTGTTTACGGCCACTTTGCTAGAAGGCATAGAAACGCAAAGACGGGGAACAGCTTGCCTAGCAAGACCTGCCTACCTGCAAGCTCGGTCATAGAAATATGTAGATAGACACATCTTCTCATCTAATTCTCGACAAGAACTAATGAAACGTATGTCAACAGTGCAATCGACTCCTCAATACAGTGTTTGTATTATTTCGTCTTTGTTGGCATTGTGTTTTATAATGCAATCCAAAACCAGCAAAGAGCTGAGCCCACAGGCCGTCACACCCAGAGGCCTTTCGTTTACTTTAGACCACACTAACACAGGCGGGTAAATCACGTATCACTTGGAGCGCTACACAACACATCAAACACATTGAACAAAATGAAACCTTGAGAGAGAGACGAATCCTTCCTTTGTTACTGTATGTTGTGTCACAGAGAGCCCGACAGGGGTTAACCTGTTGGTTATTGTGAACACCACAAACCACCACCCACCTGTTGTCACTACACTGGTGAACTGACTCACTCTTGGCTAGAAAAACTATGCGTGACATGAATAGTAAAACTCCTCCCACTTTCTCTTAAAAAGGGAACCCTTTAATTACATTACATTACATGTCATTTAGCTAACGCTTTTATCCAAAGCGACTTACAATAAGTGCATTAAACCATGAGTCCAAACTCAGAACAACAAGAATCAAGCAAGTACAATTTCGTCAATAAAGTTAAACTACAAAGTGCTATCAATAAGAGCCATTTAAGTGCTACTAAAGTGCTACTACGGCGCTACCTTCCCTATTCGAAAAAAATATGTGTTTTTAGTTTGCGACGGAAGATGTAGAGACTTTCTGCTGTCCTGATGTCAATGGGGAGCTCGTTCCACCAATGAGGAGCCAGCACAGCAAACAGTCGTGACTTTGTTGAGTGTTTAGCTCGACGTGACGGAGCTACAAGCCGATTGGCAGAAGTCGAGCGAAGTGAACGAGTTGGGGTGTGAGGTTAGACCATGTCCTGGATGTAGACCGGACCCGATCTGTTCGCAGTACGGTACGCAAGTACCAATGTTTTGAAGCGGATGCGGGCGGCCACCAGTAACCAGTGATCGCAGATAAAAAGCTGAACGGTGTGTGCTTGTGTTAAACAAACCAGCAATGTGGTCTCACCCACTCAGGCTTGTAAAGCAACAGGAGCCACATCCTGAAGACTGAACTCAGGCAAACAAATGAGACACTGTGTAAACCAAATCCAAGCATGACTTTTCCACTGTAAATGCCTCTTTAGGATGGATGCCAGAGAGGAGACGCTGAACATCCTGAGGAACATATGGGTCAAGCTGCAGGGTCTTCCAAACGCTGGCCCTGTGGAGCTGGGAGCTTTCTTTGTCATCTTAACCTTCATCTGTGAGTCTCCGCTCTCTTTCACTACACATTTCTCTCCATTTCTTTCAAATGGCTCATGATGCCGTTGTTATCTGCTCTCCTGCAGTGGTGGTCCTGCTCATGACAGCGCTGACCTGCGTGACCAGCAGCTGCTGCTGCTGCTGCTGTCGCAAGGCAAAGATGAAGAGATCGAAAATTTGAGCAAAACAGGACGTGGTGCAAATGGTCCTCAAAAAACAACAAGAGGCTTGTTGTCGTTTAGTCAACAGACATTCAAGAGCTTTCAGAGGCACTAGAGTAGCCCAACCCTGGAACAACAAAACACCTGAAACATCATGGCGGGCTAACACACCCGCTGAAGCGGGAGAATCTACTTTCTTTGGAGCATCGCTGCGCTCTACAGAGGAACAACAACTCATCTGGCTCGAGGAAACCTGACGTGTCTTCAATAACGCAGGCTAATACAAGGAATATGAGCTATAAAAATGTGTAGGGCGATTAAAAAAAACTGCAGTGAGTTGCACAGATACGAATGGGGATAACTAAATGTTTTGTTAACATGTCATACTTAAGGAATGACAACTGGCAGTCAAAGTCACAGCTAACCTGTTTGTTTCGGTGTAAACAAATTAAGGTCCGTTTGCCCGGTTAGTGCAGTTTATTTGGGCTGATGTTAAAGCTGTCAATCAAACTACGGTCCGTGGACTCGGGCGCGGTTCGTTTGAGGTGGGAAAGCAGACAAACTCGCCACGGGATTTTGCGAAAGCACACACGGGATTCTAGCATGATTTCACATGCTAAACTACTAATAAATCCATCTGCTGATGGTGAAATCGGTTATTTGTATTGATCTGTATCGGGCCATGTATATCACCTGTTAAAGCAAATATTCTGGTAAAAACAGTATCACGTGTGTACTTTGTCAGTTCTTTAAGTCCATCGCAGTGTGTGAGAGCGATCCCACAGGAATGACCCCAAATAATGAGTTCATAAGACGACTGCTATACACATCAGAGGCATTAGAACACCGCATGAACGTTAAGGCGGATCAATCAATGAGTTACCAGTCTGTCTGAATAATGTCCTGTTTACTCCTCTCGGTTTGCTTGTAAAAAGTTCGGATCAGAACGGAAATACAAAAATGTTTAGTTTGTTTCCTTCGTTCCAGACAAATGAACCGAACCTTTAGAGTTCCTTTTCAATCCTCAAAGTGTTCCTTGACATTCTTCACAACAAAGCTGAAAACACAGATCAAGTCTGCCCTCTGCTGTACACAAACTGAAATGGACTGGTTTTATTTTGAAAAGCACAGCATGCATGTAACAACAGTTATTTTTTAATGTATAAAACAGCATGTTATATTATGAGTGACTGACGGGTGGAGACATTACGTAATCATGTGATGCTTCGACGTCACTTTTGTACGCATTAAACAAAAAAAGGTGACGGGCGTGCATCGAATGCTTTACTTACGATTCTTGAGCACAGAACGACACCATGGCATCGAAGTCCTTGATGGACGCTTTGTCGGCCTCCTTTGCAGAGCCACGTTTCGCCTGCAGACAAGTTTACAAAGTGTTCACAAAACCCAGTTTCATACGAGCGTGTTACATTTTGAGCTCCTTATCGTTGTGCACACCTGTTTGCGGGCGAAATCCTTGCGGATGAGGAAGTTAATTTGCTCCTTGTCTTTCGGGGAGTAGTACGTGCGACAGGAGGAGGGCAGCCCGTCTCTCCCCGCTCGCCCAGACTCTTGGTAGTAACTCGCCAGTGACTTGGCGAGGTTCCAGTGAGCCACGAACCTGCAGGATTAACAAAAACATCAGCAAATGCAAACTTAAATTCTGGAGCCAATACAAAATGTTACATGAAAGCCTCATAGCCTCACCTGACATTGGCCTTGTCGACTCCCATGCCAAAGCTGATGGTGGCTACAATAACCAGCACCACCCCCTGCATCCACTCGGTCTGGACCTCTGTGCGATCTCCTGATCTGAGACCTGCAGGACAAAAACAGAAGTTGAGTTTTTCGAGAACAAATATTTTTTGTTTTCTAATTCTACAACCACATGGAGGAGAAACAGTCTAACCTGCGTGATACGGTTTGGCCGAGACTCCGAGCTTTGTCAGCTGGTGAGCCACTGTTTCACAGCCATCCCTGGTCCGACAGTACACAATCCCACAACCCTGTACATACATATTACACACAGCAGGTTAAAGAATCCAGGGCTCTTATTGTCATGTTCAATTGGAAACTATCAGCTAATATTGGGGTCATCACAGCCTACAGGATTTTTGACAGTTTAGAACGCTAGATCGGCACACATAAACATAATTTTGTATAACATTAACAAACATTCTACAAGGATCCTTTAAGCATGGTTTTCTCAAAATGACCACACACACTTGTAGTTTAAGTAGATCTAGAAGGATTGTTTTTCATTATTTTATCAGTCTATACATTGATTATTAGAAAATTGCTGCATATAAGGCTTTGCTTCAAATCTGCAAACTTAAAAAGGAACTTTTCTTGCATATCAGAATCCTGAAAGAAAAAGTATAGTGCTAACTGAAGGCTAACCACCACTATTCCATTTAGGTGTTTATGTTTCTATTCTTTCAAACAATACTGTGAACAATCAAGTTTTTGTGGCAGCAGATTCCAAAAATAAACAGTGGTGTAAATATATATATAAATAAATGAATTGTGATCTTTCATTCAGAAAAAGGGAGAAGCTCCACACAAACAATCCCAACCTGTCGATTAGAGACGCTGTCCACCGCCAGTGCCTCCTGAATAAAGGCGTAGAGGTGGGCGTAAGGGTTTGGCAGCAGCTCCCTGAAGATCACATCATAGTGCAAGTTATTGCGGAAGACAGGCGTAATGAAAGACTGTGGCGAGTGCAGATTCAGGGACCGAGCAATGTCCTGTTGTACATTCTTGGTCGCTGTTGCCGTCAGGGCCAAACAGGGAACCCCCGGCAAGCGTCCACGCAGCTTTCCCAGTTTGAGGTAGTCTGGCCTAAAGTCATGTCCCCACTGGGAGACGCAGTGAGCCTCGTCCACAGCCAGGTAAGACAGCAGGCCGCGAGAGACCAGGCCGGTCAGGCAGGGCTGGAACGAGGGAGAGGCCACCATCTCGGGAGTAATATAGAGCAGCTTCAGCTTGGGGCTGCTGCTCCCCAAGTCAGCCAGGATCAGATGGCGCTCGCCTGCTGCCAGCTTGGAGTTGATGGAACAGGCAGGGATGTTCAGACTCTTCAGGTGGTCCACTTGGTCCTGTGCAGACACAGGCACAGGCACAGACAGGGATTAACACAGAACTGAGGCCGCACACTGCACTGGAGGAGCCCAAACACAGACGGGGACTGACCTGAATGAGCGCGATTAGCGGGGATATAACCAGAGTAATGCCCTCAGCCATGACAGCAGGCAGCTGGTAACAGAGGGACTTTCCTGCTCCAGTCGGCATGCACACAAACACATCGACGTCACCTGCAGGGAGACAACACCAGTCACCATCGAGTCACACGCGCACCTCTCTCTGACAAGCAACGACATTCAAAGTGAGCCTCGTCTCCAAGTATGAACACGAATCGTCAGTTGGGTCGCTGTTGCTACGAGCCAGCTAGCGTCCGCTAATTAGCGCAGATAAACTAACGTTAGCACATCTTTGTTCGCTGCCTCACCTTTAACGGCTGCTTTGACGACATCTTCCTGTACTTTAGAGCGAAAGTTGTCAAACCCAAAGTGGGTTTTCAGAGCTTGTTTTATAGTTGCGGTTGTTGTTGTTGCCATCGTTTATCGCTCTTTAAAGGACTCATGTAAACCGTCGCTGGTGTCGTCGCACATCGATGACATCATTACAGTCCCGGAAAGTCTTCGACAGAAAAGAAAGTTGTTTTGAAATTCTGTATTTAGTAATTACATGTTATTTATTCGTATAAACAATTGTACTTTTATTTAAAACCAACAAAAAAAATGTATATGCGTATTTTTTTGGGTGGAAAGTTTTTTCTTTATATTTTGCTACGTTTAGTTAGAGCTCTCTGATTGGTCACACGTAGTGTTACTGTGTGCTCAGATCAACCTAGAGTGATACATCATACTTTTGATTATGTTTTGTATTTTTCATTTTTATCTACAAAGTAGTATGTAAATATAAATGTAGTGAACTAAATGCAGTACCTACACATTGTATTTAAGTACAATACTTGAGTAAATGTACTCAGTTGTTTTCCACCACTAGAGATATGCATCAACGAAGTGGAAGTCTTAAAACCATTGAAACAAGGTGTCAAGATGGTGGAACCCACCTTAAGGTTCTCCTCATGTGTTTGTTTCAGTGGTACATTATTCAAAGCATAATTCAATATATTTAGCACAAACTAACACTGGAGCTTTGGGGCCTCAGACCAGTGTGGTTGTAGTCCAGCCGTGTCTTGTGTTACATAGTGATCTCATTAAGTTAAAATCTTTCTTCTCAAATGTAAAACCTTTACCTCACCATTTTACAGTGTCACACAGTGTATGTGTCTCGACTTTTAATTGCTACTGAATGACTATTAGACTGTAATGTTTTAGATATCTTGTAAATCAGTTCATACACTTTTCCCTCCATATCAGCTCAACATGTTTGGAACTCTAAATAGAAAACAAAGTGTAAGAGTTTAATCACTCTTGGATGAGCCACTGGTGGAAACATAAGAGTCCAAAAGATCACTGGGTCAACTGGTGCTGTTTATATCCTACTCTGCTCTGCTCCTCCACGTGGCCTCTTTCAGTGTGCTCGAAATATTCAGTGGTAAGGATGTAAAATAACCACAACAGAGATAGAAGATAAATGGTGAATAGAGAGAAACAAGAGAAGAACTGATGCTGATATCTGTTTATTTACCCAAGATACTGTCAGGGTTTGACTATAAACCAAACACAATTCAGCTCTCAAGGTCAGATTTTTCTTTCCAAGTAAAGATTTATTTTTTTGCACTGTGCTTTTTTTTTTTTTTTGTGATGTATATAATGTAATCATATAGTCTATTATACTAATAAACAGACCAAAGCGTAAGACTTGGATTTGGTTTATTCATCATTCACAGACAGAAATGCATTCTTACTGCTGGGTTAATATTGCACAATAGATTACATTAATACTATAGGTTCCTTTTCAAAAATACATACAATATGTGTGAGCAAAGAGGAGCGCTGTAACTCTATAGTGAGGAAGTGGTTGCGACAATCACATTAAAGCAGCAGCAGCAGCAGCAGCATAGAGAGGGTTCACATAGTGGAGCTATTCAATAGCACAATGATGGACTTTTACGTCAGGATCTCTGTTTTCTCCCAGTGATTATTACATAACCATAATATTATAATATCTACTGGAGTTTAAAGGAAGAGGTGACAGGAGTAGACTCAACCCCAGAAGCAGGGCGTCGGGCAGAGGCATTGGCTCCTAGCCGCTGGGGACTTGATCACCAGATCCTTGATGATCTCCACTGTACCAAACAAGGGGAACAGCTTCTCATCGAAGCTCTCGTTGTAGGTGTAAATATGGAAGTGTTTCTCCACGTCGTAGAAGGACAGCTGGCCGCGGTCGTAGTCGACGTAGATGCCCACCTTGCGGGGGATGAGGCCGGTCGGCAGGCTGGTGTAGGGCACCGTCAGTGCCTTCAGCTCGGTGCCCCTCTCCAGCCGCAGGCTCAGGTAACCCGTATCCGTGTTCAGGGACTTGAAGCCTTTCCTCAGGGCCGACTCTTTGGCCACACCCAGCCTCCAGTCTCGCTCACCCACCTCCACCTCCCAGTAGTGGCGGCCGGAGGCGAAGCCCTCCATGCCGACAGCGCACCACCAGCCGTCGAAGCGTTGGTGGTGGTTGGGAATATCCTTCCTCTCAAAGCCGCAGCGCATCCTCTTCTCGTCAGTGGAGATGAGCAGGTCAGGGTTGGCTGTGTCCAGATCCAGAGCCACCTCCACTAGAGAGACATGGATTACATTACCAGACCGGTTCTCCAGAGATTATACTCAACACATATGTTGATGAAATGAATGCTGTACCTGCTGCATCTGAGATCCAGTCCCACACTGTAAACAAATATAGAGGGCTTTAGTCATAAGAGATGTTTGTCTAACAGTGTAAATGTAAGAAATAATGATTTTGTCAGTAGATACAGGGTGTCAAACCAGTATGAAAGGAACAAATAGTGGATATTATGAGGATGAGACTGTTGAAGTAAAGGAGAGGTTGTCGTTCCTGACACACTTCAACAGGCAAAATCCCATATGGATAAAATACAGGCAAAAGGGGATACCCCCAAAACTATTTAGTACTATAGTCAAATTGCAAAAAAATAAAATGCATTACCTTAATAAGCTAAACGCCTTCTCTTTAGGTCATAATATGTAATTTTTCTGTGCATATACTAGATACATAAGAGTGTTGTTTTGTATCATATGATCACTTATTTGCAGGTGGAGTAGATGTTTGGTGCAAAACTACAATTAAATATATTTGTACTAAAACGATATACTCAACAACACCGAGCAGTCAGAATGTAACTTGAAAGCAGCGAAGTATGTAATGGTTTTAATTGCATGCTGATATACAGGACATCACTCACCTGGTTGAGGAATGTAGGATATGGCACCTGGATGGAGAAAGTAACAGGCTCATCAGGAAGTGAAAGTCTCCAGATTTATAACAAAATTCAACTTGAATCAGTTTTGATTTACAAACCAATCGTCTGAGTCTTCTGCTTCCACATGAGCCACTGCTGCGGTATGGTGTCCTGCAAGAACACACCAAAGGAGGCTTGTTTCACACCTGCACGATAAACACAGTGAGTGAAGCAGACTCCGTAAATTGCGACATGGATCTTCTACCTTATCGGGGCGCTGCACCATTAAAGTCCAAAACACCAGCTCCATAGCACTCAGCAGATTGGGCGCACGGCCCCAACGCCAGGCTGACTGCAAGTCCTCCAGAGCCTTTGCCACAGGTTCCCCGGGCCACACACTTTGCTGCAAGTTAACAGTAATAATAATAATAATAATAATAATAATATTAATAATAAGCTTGATTTATGGAGCAGCTTTCATAACAAAAAAGTGCAGCTCAAAGGGCTTGACAAGAGACACAAGAAGCAAAAACAAGGACTATCGAACATTTCACCTCAGGCTGAGCTCTCAGGTCCTTGATCCAGTTGAGGATCACAGTTTTGGCCTCCAGCAGGTCCTGCTCATTAATCATATCAGGATGTTTGACCTCTTCGACCTCTGGCCAGCCGTCTGTCTGCATGGGCCTCTTCTGCACACAGAATCACCCAAACCGTGAGTGGTAAAACCCTCCACACACCTTCAGTAAGTATAGTCCTACTCTGTCCCTCTGGAGACGGATTATTCTCTCAGATATGCACCTTGCTCTCTAACATGGAGGCCCACTGGAGGGTGAAGACCCTGCAGAGAGAGCTGGGCCAGGTGTCATCAAGGTTCCAGATGTGCTCCAGGACTGCAGACCTCTGCAGAGGCAACACAGAGAGACAAGAATTCAGTATTGGTCACTGTGCAACAGGTGAGGTATTTCCTCCTGAAATGTAATACACTCAGTGAAATAAGGAACATTTATTTAGACAAATTTAACTCTCTAATCCCAGATTTCAACGAGTTTAATGACCTAATAAACAAAAAAACACAGAGGAGAATGACACAATGCATATCTTGCTGCCCAGTATCTGTCAACATGCCTCAACCTGAGGGACAGGGAATGATCTAAACACACACACACACAAATATATATATATATATATATATATATATATATATATATATATATATATATATATATATATATATTATTGTCTAACAATTGTCACTAAAGCCACATTGAATTGAATTGAATTGACAAGAGAGGTAAACATGGTTGGTGATCGACACGAGAGGTAAAGAGGAACCCTTTGTGGTACATTTTCTTTTCACAAGTCAGACAAAAGCATTTCTAGTTTAATGAGTGATTTGTTACCTGGCATACTCGGCTCAGATCTCTAGCCAGATCCACAACAAAAAGCTGATCCTCATCCAGAGGCTCCCTATACTCGTTCTTCGCTCTCTTGTGTGATTCCTGCGGGAAGATTACAAATTAATAATCAGCCTGATCAGAATGCACAAGGCGGCTCTGTTCCTGCCAGCAGAAAAGAAAAGACACCCCTCCCTTCCAGACTCTCACAGACACTCTCTTGTTGAATTAAACCGTGCAGTCATGTGGGAATAAAAACATTTGTCAACTGCATTAGTATCAAGGTGATTTTAAACCACAGGCTTACACATTAAACACACAATGTTTGTTTGTCTTTTTTTAGCACCAAAACGTGTCTTACCTTTAACTTGGCTGTAAAGTTTTTGGCCGGCTCCACCATGAAGTGAAAACACTGCATCATCTTGGCTGGCCTTCTAAAAGAGTCCTAGAGCGAATAAACACAAATACATGTGAGTTTAGAAATGAGTTAGCATCAAAAACTCCATTTGTTCTTGTTTGCAGCCTGAACACTTTGACACGGGACAAGTTCCAAGGTTATGTCTAAGGTAGTGGAATTAACTCAGTATACTTCAACACATTGACATAGTTGGTATTTTTATGATACTTAATATTCAGTATCGAATGCATTTTTTGTTTTTTGTCTGTGAGATAATGTTTCCATCCAAAACACCAGTATGTTGTGTAAACCATTAAACACGTGACGGGAAGTACTCCTGGCCAGTCAGAGCAGAGAGTTATGACAGCATCTTATCAAGAGTGACGGATGTCGTGTCCTCGACTCCAGCAGCTGTTACTGAAGATGTAAAGTTAATAAAGTCAAATATTGGTCTTGCACGCCCTCGTATCGGAGGCCAGAACACATAAATGAATCATTGATTGCAGCAGAATCGAGCAGGCGGTCTGAAACGTGACCGGCCCTGCACACTTCCCCAGCTGCCAGTCGGCCCCGGTTAGTCTCTCTCTTCTCTCTCTTCCTCTCTCACTTTCTCTCCATCGTCATCTGCAGAGAAATGCACCAGCTCAGTCCGTATCTGGCTGGCACCGAAGCCGCTGGGATGACCCGTTCAAACTGGTTTTCATGCCGACCCAGACTGAGGATGATGTGGGGGAATGCACTGGCATAAAGAAAGTTATTGCATTTGCATGTGTATCCACAATTCATCCACAGCTGGTTTGTTTATGCATTAAGTTATGCAGGTTAATTATAAAAACAGTGGATGTTTGCAGCTCCACAAAACTGCAGTATTTTAAAGTATTGTGTGCTTCAATACGATGTGTGCAGTCATTAGGTGAAAATATTGAACTAAAATGTATATATATATATATATATATATATATATATATATATATATAATTATCTTTCACTTATTTATAAATATATATATATATTTATATTTATAAATAAGTGAAAGATAATTGGAATTGGAGAGACTTAAACTCAAGGCTGATTGAAACGGAAATGTGCCTTTAGAAAGGATTATCAATGACGTGGGAAAACATGACCGTGCAGTTTCTGCAGCGTGAGAGCGACCCAGTTCGAGGCCAGCTGATGACTGCAGCGCGTGAGGTAAACACACCTGCCGCGTGACTTTGCGGCAAATCTCTAACATCGCTGCAGTTCGACTCCCCGTGCACGCGGAACGGGGGATTAATCTGCAGCTGTGCATGTAACAGAACGACATCATGTATCCACTTATGCTGCTCGTGTCACGTAAGGTAACTGCAGTGCGGACGTCCACAACAACACGAATATAAGCACGCGGTCGATAACGCGCACGTAAGGGCACGAGCCTACCTTTCTCCTTTGAAGTGTAGTAAATAAGTTTTCTTGTTGTTTCCCCTTGAAAGCGGGCAGCCCGTCCGTGTCTGGAGGAAGCGTGCGGACTGTGTGCTGCAGTGTCTGACCGTGTTTACATGTCAGACTGACGTTCGGCTGCTCGGGCAGGTTCGGGTTTCTCCGTCAATGACGAACGAGGTTCTCCGGCGGACGAAGCGCGCCGCCATGTTTCTAAGGTGAACATTTATGACGCTGTCACTGACGTAGGTTTTGCGTTTTGATAAAACAGAGTTTTATTAGTGGCTATGTATTATATTATTACTATTGCCTACTTCTTTATGAATGTTGAGGTACTCCATTATATTTCAGTTAACATGGTCCATTTGATAGTTTTCACTTTATGAAATGAAATGCATGGTGATTATAGCCTAACAGCATATTAAGTTGTCAGATAGAACATTAAAATGCTTATTACATGTTTATTCATAGGTAGCAATAACCCTGTAATATATAGTATTATAACATTCTGCAGCATACATACTACAACAGTATATAAAGTATATAAAATAATCAATAAGATTGGTTAAAAGAGGAGTCTGAATGTATCCACCAATGTTGCTGAGGCAGTCCTTTGAATGGGTGGTGTTGCATTGGACTGAAATAAAGCTGTATCTGATATTGTGTCCACCTGAATTATATGCAGGAGAACATTTTATTGTTATTGCACCACATTTTGACACAATGCTATCAATAACAACAGCCTCCCAAAAAGAGTTGAAACAGCACCCCTCTGACATACAGATTACAATTCAGGGTTTCACAATTTAACTGGACACTGGCTTGATTTTTATATTATCAATCTTAATCTTAATGTATATGGAAAATTCAGCAAAGCTAATGTCATGCATATATTTGCACCACTAAGACAGTCAGACAGTTAGTTAGTTAGTTAGTTAGTTAGTTAGTTAGTTAGTTATAGAGTTCATTTCTGTGGAAGGTCCGTTAACACAGAGGGGTTACCTGCTTCTCTGCTTTCATCTATGCAGCACATTGTTTATTGAAGTGCTTTGAAGCCGGTTGCAAGCAGACGTGTTTAAGGCTCATTTAGAGGCATGACATCATCATATCAGCTGTCTGTGTTCACGTTACGTTGCAGAAAGTCAGTTGCGTCACAGATTTGTGGTCGTATCATTTGGGTTTTGTGTGAACTCCATCTGGCACAATGCACGTCTCCAGCACAGCCGTGACCTTGGCTTGCTCTCCAGGTAACTGAGCTACATCCGCAAATGTTATCTTCTCCAATGTGTACATCGTGGCTTATAGGTGTGTCGTCTTTCTAATAACATACCTTCACAGTCTTATACTTCAACAGTTTTACGACGAAATGCGTACAAAATATTTGTTAATTTGACAAACATTATGTCAAATTATGTGGCACAATTCCAACGGAATCAAAGTTATTTGTCTCTCACCATTGATATATTTTTAATGAAATAAGGTGCCATGGTGGTCCAACAGAATGGGAGGGTCTATTTGAACAGCTTGAGCAAAAATGTTAATTAACAACAAAGTCAGTTACTACAAATCTGAACTGAACACAGTGATTCTCACAAAAGTTGCATTTAGGTAACATTTTTTAAACTTTTGTTTAAAAAAGTATATTTTTTAGACTGGTTGTAGAGTGATATGGCAGCTGGAAGGAAGGAGCCCCTGAAGCGGATCTGGATCAGTCTCTTACTGAAAGTGCTCGACCGGGAGGACCCTGTTCTCCACCACCACCTCTAATGGTTCCAAGATAGTTCACAATTATGAGATGCCCTTGTCATCTCATAAAAAATAATTTCCTTTTTGATATTGTGATATCTCAAATGTTTCATTGATCTATTCAGGCCAGTATGCACCTGACAATACTCTTTGAGCCGGACCTCTGTTTGTTGCAAAGTAAAAACACAAATGTACCTTGTAGTTATTTTCAATATATTTCTTTATTTTGTATAAATACTGTACATACAGTGTACATGAACATTCTGTATTTTATGTGACAAATTAAATGCTTTAAAGCTTTTAGAAGGATTATTTCTCATTCAGCCTGAACCGTCAGTCTCTTTGATTTCTTGTCAGCAGATGCAAACAGCAGATGACAGCTTCCTGTGTGTGTGAGGAGCTTCCTGAACCCATCAGCACAGAAGAAGCAGATGGAAACAAACTACGTCCTCTGTGCTGGTGGGGACAGGACCCTCCTCGTCCTCTCGGCTGGTGGGTGGTGGAGGGGCAAGGAGGACCTTACTCGTTAGTACTTTTTAATCACACATCTGTCTGGTTCAGCCACCTTCACCTAACTATAAAAATAAACAGAGAGACTAAAATGAACAGCGGGAACATATCTGATTTTAAGCAGATTTCGACAAATGGTCTGAGCCTTCTCTCCAGCACCCTGGCATCAACTTTCCATGGAGGGCTGAGTAGTGTGATACCCCGATAGTTCGAGCACAGTCGAGAACTATGGAGTCGGCAGGCGGCGCCCTTTCCCCGGACCCCTCCCACCGACTCCAAGAAGGCCGGATACTCTGAACTGCTGTTCGGTGCATAAGCACAAACAAAAGTCAGATCTTTACTCCCCTGCAACCCACAGGGAGACGACCCTCTCCTTCTCCGGGGAAAACTCCAACATGGCGGCGCTGAGACGGACGCTCGTGAGTCCGGCGACGTATACGACTGAAAGTCTTTTTTTAGGTGAGAAGTTAGTTGTTTAGACATCAAATCTGTGGTCGGTTTGCCAAGATTAAGCCTCCTTAAAAATGTGCTCCGACGATTTGGTGGAAAAAATACTAATATGATGTCATCAAGTGAGCTGCTGTTCTAATTGCAGAATGAATCCCGTCCCTGGGAGTCTGGACTCTCAAGTTCAAACGCCAAAGTACACAAGTCCAAACTTGACGTGCTTGGAATTGAGAAACCTCTGGACCTCCCTCCTCTTCTTTGTGGAGAAGCTGAGGCCTGACTTGGAGGGTGGAGACTCCTAAGGCCTCTATGGTCCTCTTGGTGTAGGACCCGAGGCCTGAAGTGGAGGGTGGAGATCATGGACGTTTCTCAAAATTCCTGGGAACAGGGGTTAGCAGGAAATCACAAGTAACAAGCAAAGTGCGATTCTTAGTGAAGCCGAGAGTCACGGAGAGAGGGAAGCCAGGGTGTTTTAACAGGGAGGACTTGATGATGTGATTGGAGACAGGTGCTGGAGATGACGTACAGGTGTGGAGATGATTGCCAGTTGCCAGAAGCCACGCCCACGAGACACACACACACACGTAAATGTCAACTATTGATAGAGTTGAAGCAACTCTATCAATAGTTGACATTTAACACCAGTCAACACAGGCCAGTGTTGAATTTACACAACACTAGTGTGCAGTGTCAGAATGTAACACTATCTATATTCTGTTTTAACAACAACTAGCGTTGCTGAGCTGTGTAACACTATAGAGGATTTAAAATGAAACTCTGTATTTTACTCTTGTAGAGTTGATTTATATATTTTTTTAAACACTGTAGGGTGTTATAATCCCTAATGCTATACATGATACAATTTTACTTTTGAATTCAGTATATTCCTAGTACTTAATTACAAAGAAGAACATTTGTTCAAATAAAACTTGTATTTTCAAGCCCACCACAAACATAGCATTTGCATTACAATACCATTTCTTAATTGGCAGCCTCAATAACACAGGTCACACAAAACAATAGCACGGGTCACACAACACAATAGCACGCGTCACACAAAACAATAGCACGGGTCAAACAACACAATAGCACGCGTCACACAAAACAATAGCACGCGTCACACAAAACAATAGCACGGGTCAAACAAAACAATAGCACGGGTCACACAAAACAATAGCACGGGTCACACAAAACAATAGCACGGGTCACACAAAACAATAGCACGGGTCACACAACACAATAGCACGCGTCACACAAAACAATAGAACGGGTCACACAACACAATAGCACGGGTCAAACAAAACAATAGCACGGGTCACACAAAACAATAGCACGGGTCACACAAAACAATAGCACGGGTCACACAAAACAATAGCACGGGTCACACAACACAATAGCACGCGTCACACAAAACAATAGAACGGGTCACACAACACAATAGCACGGGTCACACAACACAATAGCACGGGTCACAAAAAAACAATAGTATGGGTCACACAAAACAATAGCATGGGTCACACAACACAATAGCACGTGTCACACAAAACAATAGCACGGGTCACACAACATGGCAATGTGGCACAATGTATATATTTTCATCCATCTCATTAGATAACTGTTTATCATAGGGTCTATAATAAATCATAGAAGTAACAGAAAATGAATCATCCCTCTCCTTGATCCCGCCTCTTTCAAACATGCAAACTTCTGGGGGAATGGGTAACACTAGCTGTAGTGTAAAATCAACATTGTAGAGATGTTTGCAGAATATGATATTTGACTCCCTGTATTAACACCAACTCTTTTTGAACAATAACTTGATTAACATTAAACCTGAGTTGAAATAACTAACTATATTTTAACACTCAACCCTAACACTGAAAATCTAACACTTTTGATTTTGCTGTGTAGTGCAGTTCTGGCTCTGTTAGTTTAAACAGATGAGGTAATCAGAATAAAGTCATGATGCTTCCATGTGACACTTAATGATAAACATTGTTGTTAATACATTTTGTTAATATTTAAAAAATCGTTTTCATAAATATGTACTACGTAATATAGATTTATTCCAATGGCAATAATAATAATTATTAGCGTTATTGATATTGTCAGCAGTATTAATATTTGTATATGTCCCAAACAACAAGGGTTCATAATTAATTAGTTGCACATGTGAGGACTTCATAAAGTTTGGTGAGCCTTTCACGCACGGCTTTTTTTCTTTTCTTTTTTTTTTCAGGACTTCGGTGTTTGTGAAAAAAACGATTAATGGTTAGCAATAAACGGCGTGAACGTATTTAATATACATAAACCACGTGCGTCATGACGCACAGTGAAACATGGCGATATTAATCCAACATGACCACAGTAACCTCTTTCGTTTATAACTCATCATTCTCCAGTTCATGAGGTGCATCTCAGAGCGCGTGGAGGAGATGCTGGAGGCAGCATGCGCACATACGTTCTGTCTCTATAGGGCCAGGGTCAGTCTTCTGGATCTTACACAACTTACCAATCGGTTCCTCACCAGTTTCGTGATGCTCTTTCACACAAGCACATTGTTTTGGTTTTGGTCACTGACACAAAGAAGAGGGAACCATGTGTCCACACTTGTAAATAGATTATCAAAAGTCAAGTATTTATGTTGATTGGCTTATTGATGAATTGATCAATCTTTTCAGCACTGATGAAATTGCATACATCATCTGTGGAGAAAGACGACATCAAAGGTCCTGTAGATTGGAGGCTGTCTGCCTCTGTTAAGGGTTTCCAATGTTATTTTTGGGGATCAGCAATTTATAATATGTATGCCAATGCACATATTTATTCCAATATCTTGAAGTCACGGTATATCCTAGAGATTGTGCTGTGACATGGAGTACATGTTGTTGTCTTTCCCTCACACGGTGTCGCTGATTGAGAAGTGCACGCGCTTCTACGTGCACTGCGCCCACCACCTCTGCGAGGAGCGCATGTCAGCTTTTGATGCCAAGATCAACAACGAGAACATGACAACGTGCCTCCAGTCTTAAAGAAATGTACCAGGACCCAGCCGTGCGTCAAATCTGCTGCCCCCTGGAGGCAGAGTTTCGCCACTACAACGTGCTGCTGAAACTCAATGACGGTGACATCCATGGAAGCACAAGCTTCTTCAAGCTGGTCAAAGGAGCCTCCTACCTCACCAGCTGCCTCCTGCACGATACTTCAATCAGGTCAGAGACGGTTTCCTTTATTCATAAATGAAACGGAGAAAACATTTTGCTTACCACTTGTTAAAAGAGATTTAACTTATCTGGATGTGTGATCTGGATGTGCTCTTTGACTTTGGGAATATGAGAAAATAAATGAGCATTAATGACCATAACCATAGACAAATCCATTTCCACCATATTTTTGGGAATAACATTTTATAAAGCTTTGAATGATAAATGGGCAAACCCCTCTTGAAAAACCATCAGAATATATAAAGGAATGAAACTGGAAAGTTTGATGGTAAGTGCTGCTGTAGTGGAGATTAGTAACATTAATTACACTACATGTGAATAGGGTAGAAAAGATAATACCACCACAAAACCTCCCCAGTTGATTGCATACTTTAGGACCATTATTTAGTATTAAGAGTTTTCTAAAATTAGATGTTTAATACAAATGTTTGGGGAATTTAGGGAAGATCTTGTCACGGTAGAACAGGGTTAGGACCCAAGAGCAGACCACAGGAGACAGGATAGGGGTAAGGAACTTTATTCCGTAATGATGGTAAGCAATTCCGACGTGAGTCCCGAGGATCGACGTCGGAGGTTGGCACAGCAAATCACGGTGTGAGTCCCGAGGCACAACACCGGAGGCAGGCAGAACGGAGCAGGTACTCTGCGAACAAGGAGAGAGAGAGTTACCGAGCGTAACGAGCCAGTGGACAATCTCATGGAGCGGCAGTGGGAACTACCGGGGCAGAAGACGTAACAGACTGACAACCCAGGGCTGCACGACCAGGGTTGAGATGGAGCCGGTGACGATCCAAACGGCCACAGCTGTGCACCGCTCGGGGGTGTGGCCACGGGCAGCGTCTGGAGGTACACACCCACACACACACAACGAGCACAAGGCAAAAACACAAACAGGGGATGACAGAATATAAGTATAGAGTAAGTATAAGTATAATAAAAGTATAGAGCACTAGGCTCTTAAACTTGAGTATTTCATTTGTATTCTCTTTACTCCACTGCTTGTCAGAGGAGTAGAAGTATAAACCCCTTACTCCAAGATGTATTTGTTCAACACTGTGTAGGAATGTGTCTTCATTCTAAGCTGTTTTAAATTACTCGGTTGATGATTATTACTTATTTCCTACATTTTACATTGCTCTGATTCCATTGGACTCTGTGCACCAACTGAACAACAGTATAAAACAGACACAATAAACCATGGTAGTATACAGTGAGAACAACGCGTGTGAATGATTTCAGATATAGAATGTCCTACATTATCATATTAGGAAATAATGTACTTCTTAGACTTCTAATGTACAAATATAGAATAGAAAATTCAGCTGTTTCTGTTAATGGTCATCAATTGTATATGACACGTATCTGGTGTTCATTTCTAGTCACCCATTCTCTCCACAGAGTGTGTTTGTGTCTGGCTCTGAAGCTGCCCACACGGCTCTGAAAGGAATGCACTTCTACAGCCACCTCCAGGCCGAGGACGGTCACTTGGCCGGGGACTACGGCGGACCTCTCTTCCATGCTCCCAGGTAGCAGATCATCCTCCTCCATGATCTTATATTTGAAATAAGGGATACGTTTGATTTAAAGTTGAAATTAAAAGACTAAATGCATTTTTAAACATTGAATATAACATCCACAGTTATATTGTGCACCTACTCAATTCAACAATACAACCCAAACATTTTTACAAAATAATCTGTCTGTGCATATGTAGTCTAGTAACAACCAATTTCAAGCACTAATATCATGACATCCATCCTTCAAACAATATGCAACTTTAAGCAACAAGGGAGGTGTGAGTGGAGTCCTGTTGCTCAGTACTGTGCTAAGTACGCCCACTTTGTAACGGTCCAATCAAATGCAAAGGATTAGATTTAAATACTTCTTGTAACTGTACTCCGCTCGATTATTCTCTTCCATTGGATTATACTCCCAACACAGAAGTCACTGGGAATTTAAAGTGTGTGTGTGTGTGTGTGTGTGTGTGTGTGTGTGTGTGTGTGTGTGTGTGTGTGTGTGTGTGTGTGTGTTCGTAGAAGGATTGGAGGGAAAGTGGCCAACTCCAGCTGCAGCTCTATTCTCCTGGACGCCGACTGTGAAGGAGAGAACAGAAAGGTGTCTGCCACCCCTTCCTCTTATACCAGCTGATCCTCATCAGCTTAATAATTCCCAAAGAAAAGCATCATTTAAAATATAAATATAACATCCATTCATATGGTAAAGGAAAGTCTTTAGATCAAAATCAATAAATCAAATAACATGATTTGTAATCAAACCAAAATATATGGCTCTAACAAATGCATTAAAATATCCATACCTGAGACTTGAAAAGCTCGATGAACAGAGACCTTGCTCCTTTCCTGCTTCCTCCTTCTTGCAGCCCTCCAAACGTATCCACAGCTGAAGATGAGTTGAGTGGTCCATTTACTACCCATAAGAGGGTTCTTACAGCGTAGGGACCATTGCCTTGGCTATTTATGATTTGCCAGGGCTCCATTGCCTTTGGGACATATACTCCAATTAGGAGTTCCACTTCCGCATCAACTTCTTGTACCTTTATCTCCTTCAAGTAAGGCCACCTGACGAGATCTTTTTGAGAGAAAATGTTTCCTTTTGTCACTGGTATCTTTTTTTGAGTGTATGTTTTTTGAAGCTCAACAAAGTTATTCCCATCCAAATCACCCACTTGTAGTCCAATCATTTCAAAACTACTCACTGGTTTACTTTGACCCATTGTTTGCAGAAGCACTTTAGTCTTCCTTCCTGTTGCATTGAGTTGTCTCATTAGAGTCTCCGTACAGAATGTTGCTGTGCTGCCAGGGTCAAGAAATGCATAGGTTAGTATTGTTTTGCTGGATTTGGAAGCTTTTACTTGTACTGGTACTATTGCTGCCCTTGATGGACTGGCGGCCTGTCCAGGGTGTCCCCTGCCTTCGCCCTATGTCAGCTGGGATAGGCTCCAGAGCCCCCGCGACCCTAATGAGGATAAGCGGTATTGAAAATGGATGGATGGATGGATGGTACTATTGCCAACTTGCAATCTGTTCCAGCCCTGTTATCCTCCTCCTTTTCCAATGATACAAGAGTTCCTCTGATCAATCCTTTTGTCTGATTGGTCCCTCTCTCATTCGGTTTATTCTAACTCGGATGTTCGATTCGCCTGGTTCTCCTCAGCAGACTCGGTGCATTCATGGTCCATTTTAGATACAGCCTTCTCAGCTTTGTCCAGTGTGGCAGCTCGACTAGCAGGACGGGTGGAGCAACTTTGGGTTACTTTGTGCTGCTGCACGACTCGCTTATCTTACTGAAGACTACAAAATGTATTTCCCAGCATGAGTGTCTGTCTACTATTGATAACTCTTATATGGAGACAGTTCATTTAGCATTGCAGTGTGACAGTGTGTTAATAAGACTGTGAACTTCCAGAAAATCAGTAACGCACGTTGATGTGTAATGCTGGTATTTAACCATATACACATCTAAAAATATGTTGCTACTAGCAACATGTAAAATGTCCCCCTTGAGTAGATTTCAAGTTCCATCTCAAATAAGTAATACATTCATAAAATAAAATTATGACATTTAAGACTAACCAGCCGAGTGGATGAGTGCAGAGTTCACTGGATCCATAGCCAAGTTTCCCAAAGCCCAGGCTGCTCGGTTCTGGACGGTGTCCAGGGCCATATTTTTCTTCAGGACCTCCACTGTGACAGACAAGAATTGTTTCGAGATTACATGCAATTAAATGTGAAAGGCAAATATTGTGGCAAAAGTTGTTTTTAAAGTAATTATTTAGTTAATTCCTTATAAGAATGTAAAGGATCACCTACCTACAATGTGTATCCCATTAAGCTTACGGACCTGTTGTGGCAGACATGTCAAATGTGTCAAATGGGTGCTTTAATAATAAATAGAAAATATCTTGTCAATTATTCCTTTGATCTCACTTGGATGCGTGTCCGCAGGTCAGTGCAGCAGCTTGCTAGGATGCTCAGAGCCAGGTCCAGGGATTTCGTCGAGCAGTCTGGGTTTTTGAGCTGGACCAACAGGGGCCGGAGACCCCCTTGGGTTCTGAATCGGGCAATGGCAGCCTCGTCCTCCTTGACGTGCTGCGTCATGATAGCGACCAGGGCGTGTAAAAGTACACACTTCAGTACAAGCATACATTGTATGCGCTGTAATTACTTAGAACTCATCATTCGTGGCACTGCTATTCTATAGTTATACAACACCAGTCCTTCTGCAACTGTGAAATGATGTCTGGAAGTGTAGTAGTCTTTTACCTTGTCAGGCACCTTAACAGCACACTTGGGCCATCCCGACACCACGTAGTGTTGAACCATGTTCAGTTCTGCGCCCTGTAAGGTCTGCTGTTTGACCATGTTGAGCTTGGTCGGTGAAATGGGCCTCAACTCGTGGATTGCTTTCTCATAGGCTTCTATTTCACTGGTCGGCTCTGCGATTTCCTGTATGACAGTAGCCTGGGGATGTCTAGACCAGCGGTTCTCAAATGGGGGTAGTGTACCCCTGGGGATACGTGAAGGCACTCCAGGGTCGAGCGTGAGATTTATACAAAAATCCATTAAGAAATCCTTTAAAAATAGTTATTTAATAAATATTCAATACAATATAAGTGTAAGTTCATAAATGGAATTGTATATATTCTATATTAAATCAGACACTGATGGCACAGCACTGTGTATTGATGAGAGGATGAAAACAGAGCTACAGACGGACCTACAACGACAAGAATAACCCCAGAACTCTACCAGACCTTCAGCCTGGAACCAGCGTTGCTGTGAAGCTGGATGATGAGAGAGGCTGGACAAAGTCTGCTTCGGTCCTGAAGCAAGGTGACACACTAAGGTCATACCCAGGCCAGACGGATAAAGGAGTACTGCGCAGAAACCATCGCCATCTGAGACCTCTCCACAGCCCTTCAAAGACTTTTTCAGGAGGGAAGGAACGGATGTATAGTGAACGATGGAGAATTGAGCTCACCTGGTTCTGATGCAGACACACCTCCAGTTACATCTCAAGATACTATGACACAGACTTCAACACGCACAACCTCCAGCGGAAGAGTTGTAAAACCACCAGACCGATACGGAGAGTATGTTCAGTAGTCAGGGCGTAGCCTGCATCAAGTGGCAGAATAATCCACTGCAGCTATGTTGGTGACTGGTAGTCCACCCAGATCCCATTATCTCCCCCTTCAAATTACAACCCAATAGCCAAAAATGTACCCAAGAGTGCCGATACCCTTGGGGCTTAGCCCCCCTCCCCCCGCCCCTGCTAAATACTGTAGCTTGTAATACCTTGAGTACATTAGTATACTCCAAAGTAATAATTTCAATGCAGAACTTTAGCTGATGGAATACACTGTTGTATTTCTACTTTAATTACGTAATTGATCAGAATACTACCAATACCAGAGAGACTTGATGGTATTCTATAAGACCTGATGTTCACAGTGCTGTGCACTTATTGCCCTCTGACATAATGATCATAGACTTGATATGAGAAATATCAATAGGGAAGATTAAACCGATCAAAAGGGTTGAGATTTTGAGCTAAAATGAAGAAACATTTGACCAGAGATTCATTTTTGAAAGACACAATGTATGGGGCTAATTTGAGACTTCTGTTAAATGAGTGTGACGTTAGAGTTTCACAAACAGAGTTATCTTTGTCTTTTTCAGCCAAAGGGATCGACTGGTGACACTATTCTGCCTGCAGGCTCCTCGGTCATCGACCTCGACTGGGCTTTTTTACTGAAACTACTATTTTTAACATTAAACACGGTCATATGATCCAATGTTGATATAAATATATATTGGCATCAAAACATACTGCCCACAACCGTCTTGTCTTGATCTGCTGAAAAACCAAATACACATTCTTGATCTTAACAGTGTTCAATATTCTCAAACATTTCTCATACATATATAAACATTTAATCTTTTATTTCCTGATAATTTCTATTAATGAGACACATTTCTGCTAATGTGCAGTCTCATTATTACATTACTGCAGTTTCTTTTTTAATCTTAATAGCAGCTCATGAGCCGAAGGAAAATGGAAAAATATTCACGGAGCTTCAATTAAAATCAGGGTGAATCAAGGGGCAGGCAATTCTCTGCAAATTAATTTAAGAATAATGAGAGCAAAGGAAAAGTTTCCTTTCCATCACGCCAAGTACATAGTCATGGAAATATAACTGCACATTCTGTTTCAAGTTAGGAAAACAATGTTTATCTCAAGCCTGAGGTTGCCTGACAAATGAAAGTCACGTCCACACAGAAAGACACACAACGTGTTAATGAAACATCGGCACCAGATCAGTACTCGGTATCGAATGACACCCAAAGCCAAAGTGTTGGTATCGGGATTGAAAAAGTCGGATCGGTGCATCTAGACAAGGAACCGCTCCTCTTCCCTCTGCTCCTCGAAGCCTTGTGGAGAACAGAACTAATCAATATGTCTGCAGCTATATGAGAGGAATCATCAAGAGTCCCATCTGCCTTAAAAGAACAACTAAGCATGATTTTTTTTAAAAAGGGTATAACTTCATGAAGGCACTCTCATCAGCACCATTTATTCCCTCTCACAGGCTGCACCAGGTGCCTAGTGTTAGTATGGCTCGGCCTTGGCAGGGTACAGAAACAAATAGGTGTCCGACAACATTACACACCTGACAATGAGGTCTCTGGCTCAGGAACTGCACACTACAAGAGAAGAAGGGGTTCACTGACAGTATAATCAACAAAGTAAATAGTGGTTCTCTTTTTGGTATGTTGTAGTCCAATACTTTCTTCTTCAAGGTGATCCAGCCACCTCAGTCATTATTAATATCCAGTGATTCCTCAGCATGGTGGAGTACAGTGTCAAAGTGTTTTCAACATTTAAATGTGCCGAGTCAACGCTGTCCTTTCCCCGGAGCTCCTCTTTAGTTGCTCCTTCGTCATCTGTCTCTCAACATGAACTCTAGTCTTAAAGTCTTGAGGTATCTGAATCAGCTTGTGTGACGGATCCAGTCTTTAACAAGTCTCGTGTTATTTTTGGTAACTTCCTCTAAAGCTTTCACATGTCTTTGACATTCGCAATTGGGAAGCTGGCTCAGTAATCAGTCACACAGTTAGAACATTGCTGTTGGAGTCACAGGTGATAGGAGGAGGCGTGTCGGGCCTCCAGGTGGTGTAGATACTCTGAGGAGGGGAGGCGTCCAGACTGGATGAGAGGATGTTGTACGGCAGCTCCACAGAGTGGCGGACGCTTTCTTCATATGTAGGAGGAGGCTGTCGAAAAATGAGAACAAGACGGATTTTAGAGACAGAGTTTCAAAGTGCACCACTTTGTTAGGTACACCTGAACAGGAGCACGTAGGACGGGAGGAGCTGGACATCAATGGTGCTCAAACATCGTCAAAGTTGAATATTAAGATGTCGGCCATGATATCTGTACAGAGAGTTGTTTTGTTGCCAATGTTTACATTCCTCTTAATGCAAATTTTAAAAAACTATTGTTTTGTCTTGCTTGTCTTGAGAAGCATCAAAGGGACGACTGCGTTTTGTTGTTGCAGAATGACAAGAAATTATCTTTGAACCTTGAACAGTTTAACGCCATAAGGTCTATTTCTATTAATTATTTGGTTGACACTATCACAATGTTAATTTAATTATATGTTGTAGCATTGAGTGGTCCCTAGTGGTGGTGTTGCACAGGACAAAGTTTATATTCTGGACCCCTCATGTCTGAATATAGGAAGACAAAACACCTCTCAATATAATGTAGTCCAATACAACCCCACCTTTAACTATGACAATGTCACCAAATACAGAGCATTATCATCTGCGTAAAGATTGACATTACAGCGGAGTTGTTGTAATTGAATGGCATTAGATTGTGTGTACCTAATAAAGTGGCCACCCCATGTGCATACTCAATGCAAAGCTGTGGAAATGGTGTTTTTAATTTTTTTTTTGAAGAGTCCTCCAGCACAGCATAGAGCAAACTTTAAAGGTAAAAAAAAAACTAATAAAATCTCCTGCAACCAACCTGTGGGTCCCGACAGTCTTTGGGAGTGACTGTGCTAGAGGACACTGTCCTTGCTACTTATCCATTTGAGACTATTAGTGGGATTTACAGACAAAGAAAAAATAACTGTAACACAATCTACACAAGTCAGAAACAATCTAACCACTGATGATCTGATGACCGCAAGATGATTCAGGGGGGACAGAAAAGGTTTTTCCTTCAGAATGAAAGTGTTAGAAAACATTCTGAGATCTGATATCCATCCCTGAAAGTAGATCATGTTGGTATTTACTCTCCCAATTAATCTCCACGTCAGTCGCCTGGAACTTTTTTTTTTATCCGCTGCATTATCTTTCTGATCACATCTGGCTGATTCCCTTTAACTGACTGGGTCTTCTTATCTTTTAATTGCTCTGGGACCCTCAGGCGACAGGAGCAACCCCACAACCCTGCCCTCTGTGTGACACACAAACACACACACACACACACACACACACACACACACAAACCAGGCCAATGAAGTTTTACTACCATGTCCGCAGGACAGGCAGGGGCAGATATTAAGGGGCCATCAGTTAAGCTTTAGTTATAGGGGGGAGGGAGGCTTTTCAGTAACTGGTGATGGGTTGTTTGGAAAGTACCGTGTGTGTGCCTTCTTTGTGTGTGTGTGTGTGTGTGTGTGTGTGTGTGTGTGTGTGTGTGTGTGTGTGTGTGTCTGTGTGAGCGAGAGATGGGCAGCCATGCTAAGGATTGTTTAATTAAGAAAAAAAGGGAAGGTCAAAGTAGAAAAAAAGTCGTAGAAAACAGGAGCACAAAGCTGCATTCTCGTGCACTGTTTGCAATCGGGACGCAGGCTTTAATTGTGTTTGATGTGCCCCGGACTCATTACCTTGTTTGCTCAAGCGTTGTGCGAGTCAAAAGCTCAGCGAAAGATCAACTCGGTAAAACCTTGAAACGCGGCCGGCAGCACAATTCAGCAGCGAGCCCGAGATGAGCCGATAGTGAATCCTGTTTACTGCACTCTGAATGCAGTCTAATCTTTGAACAAGCTCTTGTTACAATATTGTATGACAGCGTGGTCATAATAGAAAGAGCCTGCTTCTTATTATCTCCATTAATTTTGAGGCTGCATGCAAGGTGCCTCCATAATAAGATTAGTTTATATGAGATTTAGCGTTCCTCAAACTGTAATAGGAGTTCAAAATCTTCTCTGTTCCCAGGCTTAACAACAGCACCCGAACGCACTTCATTGTCAACGCATTTGTGACTGTATCAAGTGCCGGGACACAGTCCTAATCCCTGATTTAGCTGACCTCTGTCACAATGGGTCCATTGAGGCCAAAGCGGTCCGCGATCATCATGTGGATCTGCCTCTGGCGGTCCTTCTTTCGGACGCTCTCGTAGGACGGGAGCCTCGGCAGGGGGGCCTCCAGTGTGGGCAGGCTGTAGCTGGAGGGCAGGCCCACGTAGAACAGCTGACCCGCCTGCTGAGACACACACAGGCCCAAACACAGAGGGACACTCATGAGGGACACTCGTGGAAACAGAAGCTCTTAAGTGGCACTTTAAAAGCTGCAGTCATTGAAAACGTGCCCTCAGAGGTGGGTGCTGCCTGATGTCCCCAGTGATGTGTGTACATTCGCAGTGCGTGTTGACAGTGTACACAGGAGGGAAGAGTGGTGCTTTGAGTGGCTGACTCGCTCACCTGAGTGTTGTTGTCGTCCCGGATCTGAGTCGGCTCCAGACAGGGAGATCCCACCAGGGTCTGCCTGCTGCTGTAGTACTGAGGAGGAGCATCCTGTAAAACAAGCAGTCACAACTGGAACAAGTGTGTCTCAGAAAGCAGAGCTTTAAGACCTGTCCTGCTGCAATTAGTCAAAAATCCACTCCTTTCAGCATAATGTACCAATGTTCATGCCTTGTTTAATCACTATAGACACTGCTTGGTTTAGCGATGCCATAAATCATCTAATCAATAAGAAGACCACCCTCCCATTTCCGTGCTTCCTCCCAGTCCCACCCATTCTAAAACAGGACTTGTCAGGGTCTCACTGTATGAAGTGCAAACCGGGGAAAAAAGACAGCAAGGAAAAGTCTTTAATTGCCTCGAGGCTAAATGAGTCTCCTTTGTGTGGAGAACAATGTGATGTCCTAAAATGTGGCATCAGGGTCCCCCTCGGCAACAAACCACACCGTGTGGTCTTTTGCAGTGCCTCCTCTTCCCCTTGTAACTGCAGCAGGTACCTCTTAACGAACACACTCCAATGCACATTATGGCCTCGTACATCATTTGGGCCGGCATTACAACAAAAGTCAATTTGTCGCCTCACTCGGATTTAAATCCAGCGCGAGGACAAGAGATGTCGGGACAACTTTTAACATTATCACTGAGGAGATTTCCTCTGTCTGAGAAGCAACAAAAGTCTAAAAAGTAGTATTAAAACGTCAGATTTATCATTTTCCCAGGCCAGTTAATATAAACAATGACATCACTCACACTTAAGAGTGACGCAAACTAACGACCCTTGCCATAATCCTCACCTCGTTTCAGAGAGAGACTGGCGACACCAAAAAAAGTGATGTCAAAGGTCACTTTCCCCTCACTGGTTTATACTTTTAAGAAGCAAAAAAATAAAGAAAAAGAAGTCCTCAAGGAAGAGAAAAAAAGGAGACATGTCCTTTTGTCTCCTGCCATTTATTCAGCCAGTGTGAAAAAGCACAACCGTGTAAAATCAGTGTTGAAGTCGGGGGAGGACCCCAGCGGCAGTGTGCCTTTTTCTCCGCCGCAACCTAAAGGAGATCCATTGTCCCCCTTGTGTCCCCAACAGTGACACATGGGTCGGCCCACTATTCATGGTGCAAACTGAAGCAGGGAAAGGTATGCGACGATGAAGTCGAAGACATGAAATGTCCCACAGGGGCACAATGAAAGTGTTTGTGTGTGTGTGTGTGTGTGTGTGTGTGTGTGTGTGTGTGTGTGTGTGTGTTTCCTTCCCGCAATGACAAACCTTCACTTTCTAAAAAAACAACACAAAGCCTTTTCGGTTTAAGGAAACGATTGACTCCTAAGTGTATTAATTATCCCACAGCAAATGATATTACCTCTGAAACAAAGACTCTGTGTCCAGCCTGTCAAGTGTATTTTAGTATTGAACTGACCGTAAGTTACGGTTGTCTTATCAGCTCTGTTGTGTACATACACAGTTGTAACTAAAGCCACTACATACCAGTGATACGCTCATAGTTAGTTCCTTAAATAGGACAACAGGACTCCTCCGTTAAAAAACCACAACTCAACAGAGTTTCCTGTCTGTTGAAGGGGGAGGTACGCGTCGCGTCTCTGCAACCCAAAGATAACACTCCAACTTCACCCCCGGGACTCACGGAGGTGAGAAACAAGTCAGAAAGAGGAAGCAGAGAGAATGGGCCTCCAAGGAAAAGTTACCTCTAGGTTTACGTTTTCCTTTCACCTCATCCCGAGGCTTCATTCAGCCAGCTCCCTCTTTTTTTTTGATTTTTTGTTTGAGGTGTGAAACATGGATTCCTAGTGAGATCAAATGCCACACACACTCCCTTAAAAGGCTTAAAGATTAGATTGTTTTGCATCATCTGCTATGCCCATGTTAGCAACTAAATCTGATTTGCAGTGATTTAATTACACTGGTGCTGAAGTATAGCGTCAATATGTGGCGTAAGTGCTAATTCTGTCCAAATCCATTAGAGTTACTGTGGCAGATATTTCTGGAGGGCAGCTAATTCAACTGAGGCAAATCCACCGCCCGACAATGATCATATCAGGTTTATTGTAGTCCTTTTCCCACAGCCATGTAAATTGAATCTGACACTCTGTAACGGTGGGACGCTGAGTGCACATGGTGTCTATGAGCCCCCCCCCCCCCTCTCTCTATCTATTCAGTGTGAGCTCAGCAACTCAGGATCAGACCTGAGCATATAAGGCACTTTAAAACACACAAAAAGGAAAGGTCCCTTTCTCCAGTTTGTTGTTTTTCTTACCATATCTGCATGTGGCCCCTGGTAGGAGCGGAGTTTGCAGCACTGAAGATCCTTCCGATAAATAATGGACAGCAGCACCACAATAATCACAAAGAACACCAGAGAAGAAACTGTTTGAAAAGCAGGAGAGAAGGAGATGTTGGTTCGTCGCTGTTAAACAAACAGACTTTGTTTTGTTTGTTTTCTGGCTTTAAAACTACTTCTTAAAGAACAGTTTTGTCCTTTTTAGCACTTCCAATCTGTGAATTTGGTTAAATGTAGCGAGCTGAACCACTTTGAGTTTTGACTGACAATCTGTCTCTGTAAATTTGAAAACTTAAAGGTATACATTCTCTCGAGCTTTTTATGACACCAATGACAGCTGGAAGAACATAGACAGTGTTTAATTAATAATAATTAATTACATCTGTAATTAATTATAGTACAGAGCGACATATGTATTCAATTAGCCGTTATCACAAGGACAGTATCCAGTACAACCCGTATCACAATGCCAATATCCAGGAAGCAGACAACTTAAAATCACTTTCTGTTAGTTGCTCTCAAAATATGCTCTCTTCATAATATTGTTAATACTTAAAACTTACAGGATGCAGCGACCACTGTGAGCTGATCCGATGTCAGCTGTGAGGAGGGGATGGTTGGACTTGCAGTTGTGGACATTTCTTCCGTGTAAAGTGTTAAAGTCCCATTGAGGAATCTTCCCGAACTCATCAGGCTCAACACAAAGGCTCTCATCTTCCCGGAGAAGGAACCGGAGCGCGGCTCTGAGAGCTCCTCTTCATCGTCTGCTCGGTCCCGGACAGCGCGCGTGACAGTCTACATGCGCTCTCTCTCTCTCTCTCTCTCTCTCTGCGAGTGGGATCAAACTCTCCCCTCGGTAAACATGCCACCGCGTGCGTGAAGCGCGTGAAGGCGCACCGGCGCGCCCTCTCCCCACCGCGTGACGTCGCTCTGGCTTCCGCGCTATGGCCTCTGGGTGAGCGGCGGCCACCGTTTGACCACCAGATGGATCCCGACGGCTCCCCGAGAACACAGCGACGTGTCGCGTCTCACAGTCCAAACCGATGTCGGGGAAGTAAGGCTGCACGCGGCTTCCTGCGCCGTCTGCTCAATTGCATCCAGACCAGTAGATTAACGCACCGGATGCCTGAGCTGGAGTCCCGTTACCCTGGAGACGTCGGGGGTCCCGTCCTGAGATGATTTCTAAACAGACAAAGAGACTGAATGTGGTGTTACTATTCATGGAAACTTCTTTCTTTCAACGGACTTGTATATTTTATAATAATTAGGACAAATGACTGTCAGGAGGCACTGATTTCTAATAGATGATGATGATGATGATGAAGAAAAGAACATACTGAAATAAATAAAAGGGATGAAGATTATATACCAATAACTTTAAGTAATAAGGATACACAAATAGATTAAATATAATGGTCTCTCAATGTGATCAGGCTGGATTTATTAAGGATTATCTGAACTATGCGTGCAGTATGTGCTTTGAATGCAGAGGAAATCCTTTGACAGGGGGGCACAAATCTCTTAAGTGTGTTCTCAACATATTGACTTTGATCCAGCCTTTCTGAACTGGATCAATAGGCTATATTATATATGGACTAAAGGCAGAAGGAAGTCAGCTGTAACTTGAGCCTATAATACAAAGTAGCCTACTCCAACACAATGAGGGTTAGAAGTGGTCACAGTACTTCATAAACCCAGAATATGTGTGGAATAAGTCTGCATTTAACTGGAGAATGGATTGTGGAAATATTGATCGTGGAACATGCTCATCGTGGTCCATGCTATACTCATTAATCAAAATGGTTGTCATTCATTAAATGTGTTGTAACTCTGTAACACATGACATCTATTGCTTCTGTCCATCCGGGGAGAGGGACCCTCCTCTGTTGCTCTACTGGAGGGTTCTCTCCCCCTTTTGAAAGGGTTTTTCGTGATCCGATGTGAGGTCCTGGGACAGGGATGTCGTATGTGTACAGATTGTAAAGCCCTCTGAGGCAAATTTGTAATTTGTGATTTTGGGCTGTGCAAAATAAACTGAATTTAATTGAATTCGGTGGGAATATGTGACGATACAAACAAATTCTACATTCAAATATGTGAATGTGTCACAAGTATAAGAAAACAAATTGAAATCCCCCCCCCCCCAAAAAAAAATACACGCTACAAACTTTGCAGCAACCTGAGGATGGCGAGCGCCGTCGCGTGCACGCGCAGTTCAGAATGCGCGGTGCACGCGCTCCTCGTCAACCGGAGTCGAAAAAATGGTGGCCAGCGACCGAGTGCAGAAGCTGCTCCGGCGATACAAACTAGCGATCGCCGCCGCGCTCACTATCCTCCTGGTCCAGGGGCTGGTGGTATGGAGTCTGAGGAGTCTGGAGGAGGGCGAGGCAGAGGTGAGTCTCGGTCCCCGCGACCGTCGGTGACACGGCGGTGTTTTCTGTGGGGTTTGATTGTGGAGCTAACCGCTAAGTTAGCGCGTGGCTCGCTGTGTGTTATGATACAGGAGCGCGAGCCGATGCTAGCGACGCTCCGGAACATTTCAGGAACCGGACCAACCCGGAAGCCTGTCTGTCTGTCTGTCTGTCTGTCTGTCTGTCTCTCTCTCTCTCTGTCTCTCTGTCTGTCTGTCTCTCTCTCTGTCTGTCTGTCTGTCTCTCTGTCTGCCTGCCTGTCTTGTCTGCCTGTCTCCCCGTCAGTCTGTCACCGTCCCCGGCACCAGACTCGTACCGTTTATAATGATGAAACTACCGTTTGTTTGATATAATTTGTTTCACGGTTGTTAACTTCACTTTGGGGGACAGTCACTGACGTCACGTTGCATTTAGAGTCACTGTTGTACAGAGAAGACAAAACGGGACCCGTGTTACACATCTGAGAGTAAGACGGCGTCTGTGGAGTGATCCAACTTTTTTAGGACCAAGTGGAAGTTATGATCATAAACAGCCCCAAGATATCCAAACATCTGCTCTGCTGTGTGTGTGTTGACCCACCAGAGGCTTTTCTCTGTGGGGGCGGGCTGCTCTTCCTCTGTGACCTTCACTAAGCTCTGGATCGTACCAAAGTGCCCGCAGAGGAAGCATAGCCCAGGGATGAAGTTGAAAGTTGACCCATGACATGCCGCGGAGACAATTAATTTCGTAACGTGGGAAGCTTATCTCCGAGTGTCCCTTGCACACCTGGAGCGCTCCGCCTCCAGGCAGTGCCTGGTCCCGGCCTCCCTCCAAATAAGGTAAAGGGTGTTTGTTAACAGATGTGACACGCGGCTGACTTGTCTCGACTTTTGAGGCACAGCAACACTGAGTATCACCGGAATGCAAGCTGAGACCTGAGTCCGGAACGGTGCTGAAACCCGATCACGATATATATAACAAGCATGTATAATATCCCTCCCAACATGGACCGAGTGCCTGCTGGGTGAAGCTGGCGGCATATGTAATGCTTCAATAAAGGAAATAAGTTTGCCACAGAGATCATGGTTCTGTTGTCAGTGCCCAGAACTAATCCACTTAACTGTGAGCTGAACAGTAAACACAAAGCTAACTCTCAGCATGTGCCTGATGGTTATTCATTTAATATGAGTAGTGAAGTAATCCATTTCCTTTGGACTCCGTTAAACGTGGAATTGTGACAAAACATCATTCATCACATTGCAGATGCAATGTTCCTCTTGAATTCAGTCACATTATGAGCCTATGGGCTGTCTGCTACCTCATCAGGTGCATTCAAGCTTCAACATGCTTCAGCAGAGACGCAGAGAAATGTCTGTCGGGGTCTGTGGTTAACTGTAGATGACCTCGGACTGTAAAGGAGCACACAGTGTTTGCTGCCCAGTGCTTCAGCTCAAACTGAAAAACTGTTCCCTAACTTTGTCTCTTGTCTTTGAACAACTTCTCGGGTCTCATTCATTCTTTGTGGACTCTGGCTTCAGTAATGTGACACCGCTGCTCGGTGCACATGTCGGCCTGATGTGAAACTATGTTGGCAGACGTCGATGCAAATGTCAACGCACTGCGTCTTTGCATGTTTGACTGAAGAAACATGTGAAAAAAAAGAGCTCTGCGCTAACTCGCATCTGCTCTAATCGGTGGCATGCGGTGCATGTGTGAACACCGCCACATTCGTTCCTATATTTAAAGCCCTTGAAGGGGGAAAAGGGCTGAGGAAAGGAGAAAAAGAAGAAGACGACTGCCATCCTCGTGTCACCCTCTGCTCTCCCACAGAGCTGAGCGCTCGCTGCTGCTTCCCGCTTCAGCAGATGGCGACGCTGATATGGTTTCACTTCACTTTAATTGGAAAGTAAAGAGGCCTTTTTGAATCAATACACTTTTGGCACGACGGTGTTAATTAAAAGCTGTGAAAAACGAGTGATAAGGAAAATTGAAACATTAGCCCCTGCTGCACGCTTGTCTTCGGCGTGAGAACATTTACTCTCGCGGATATATATATACATGAATATATCCGTCAGTGTCAGTTGGCCGGTGATGTTCACGGTAGTGCTTTTTATTAACACATGAGCGAAGCCACCACAGAAAGAAAATGTATCGACATTGTTGGAGGAAATGTGAAATACATTTTGGGACTTTGGTGTTGAGAACAAAAGTTTTCCCCCTAATTAATGGGTTTCTTTAGCATCAATGTGGCTGTGTGAACCGGGCGTCTTCAGGAAACCGACTTTCTGGTTGGGGAGACGTTTGGACCACTACAGGTTTCTCCTGAAAGCTGACGATAACCAGGTTACTCAAATGCACGTAAACTCACTGAAAGTGACTGGTGTGTGTGACTGAGCTCCACAATGCTTCTCACTGTAATGGGTTTTGAAAATGCAGTTGGCCGTCGGTAGCGGACTCTGCTGTGTTGGTTGGCACTGTATTCTCTGGCTCCGTGAGCTCCCACGCAGCAGCAGTCCCTCTCCCGTTCCCACCGTCTCCGGGCCGGCGGCTTGGCATGCCGCGTTCTGCCATATCGTCTGACAGAGGCAGAAAGCTCTCGGCCCACTCGCGTTTCCTCTTCCTCTTCTCCAAGCGGACATTTTGAAGGGCCTTTTGTGGAATCCAGTAATCTGGTGTGCCAAAGCTGTGATGCTGTTTGGCGAGAAGATTTTAAAATGGCTAAAGTCCAGTTTTCTTCTTTTCTTTTTTTCTTTCAAAGCCAGCCTTCGGTTTTTGAAGGTGTGATTTGTGCTCCAGTGAGGCTGATTCTCTCCATACACTTGAATTGGAATTATATTGTAAGATTTGGATATTGAAACTGCAGGAATACACCCAGATTAATGATGGATGTGGTGTATCTGACTGGGTCCTTACATTATTACAGTGCCTCACTGACACTGAACTGACATGTTTACAAAAGATACTGAATTGACCTCATGTTACTTCCTGTCAAAGCTTCCAGTTGTGGGACAGTTGAACCATTTTACTAAAGCAGATATACTGGAAGAGGATCACGTCTTGACATTTTAGAGTTGAGAGCGTCTCCCTATTAATTATAAAAACATAAAAATATAATGATACCTAGCTGGGATAAGGATTCCCTGTACAACCTCCTCAATGTCGGAGGTTTCATGCTCGGTTTCCGTGTTCGTGTCTGCAACACGTGACTCCATTTGTATGCATTCTTCCTGCATTTCTTTGCCAGAGGGTGCAGACAAAGGTTGGTTGAGGTCCCTACAGTGACTCACTGGATTTATTTATGTGTCTTTGAGTGTTGGGGGCGTCTATCCAAAACTGTGCTTTTTGCAGATTAGCTTCACAAAAAGGCAGAGGCTCAGCTAAAAATAACCAACATCAGAGAAATGGAAAACAAGAATACAAAAAAAACAAGTAAACACATCCTTCCCTCTGGGTCTCTTTCATCTGTTGTCTTAGTGGTGGTCTTAGTTTACCTCATGTTATTCCTGTATTGTGACTCAACGTCTCCTCCCACTAATTGTTGTCCAAGATGTTCTGAGCAATAACCCCCCCCCCCCTCTTTTTCTTTCCTTCTGTCTCCTTCTCGCCTCTCTCTCCTCAGAGGAAAACGCGACGCTCTAAGCTGCCTGACCACAACAGCCAGGACCTCAAAAGAGACCCGTCAGTTTGGGAGAAACAAAACTCTTTGTCGGGGAAGAACAGGGGCAGATGGAGCGGCAGGTCGGAGAGGACGGGGGGCACGGCAGCCAGTGCGCTGAGGAGAGGGACCAGTCGCAAAGGGGAAAGGCCAGGCATCCGGCTGAAGTCTCCCCAGGAGCGGGGCATGACGGGAGCAGGACTGGACGGCGTGGTCCTCCACGACCTGTCCAGCAGCCGTAACTTCAGCGAGACCCGAGGTGGAGCTGACGGGGCGGCCAAGTTACCGGCTGCCGCCATGCAGGGGGAGCCAGGCAGCGTGGACGGGGCGCACCAGGCCCCCAGCAGTGACTTTGTGCCCAAATGTGATATCGGAGGCAAGGACGCGCTGTCCGCCCTTCATCGCGCCGGGTCACAGCAGTGCAGACAGGAGATCGCCAACATCGTGTGTCAGCATCAGGCCGGGAAGCTCATGCCAGACGCGCTTCCTCAGTTCTGCCCCCAGCTCGGTGAGAACACGTGCACCGATATTGTGCGCACGAGACTTCTGAACATGTATATGTGTATTTTTCACCCTCATTACCAAATCTTCTCGAATGTGCCGTGATATTTGTGGTGGGGTTTTGTTTTCTCAAGCCTCTTGTCGCATCTAAAGAATTGAACATCATCATACCATCTCTTTATATAAATCCTTCATGACAATTATCTTGTGGTTTACATACTTGAGAGCATGCGGTTTTAAAGTCAACGGGATTTGTTCCACCGCTTCGTTTGCACACCAAGTACGGGTTGGACGTCACGGGCAGCCAATTGTGTGTGTGTGTGTGTGTGTGTGTGTGTGTGTGTGTGTGTGTGTGTGTGTGTGTGTGTGTGTGTGTGTGTGTGTGTGTGTGTGTGTGTGTGTGTGTGTGTGTGTGTGTGTGTGTGTGTGTGTGTGTGTGTGTGTGTGTGTGTGTGTGTGTGTGTGTGTGTGTGTGTGTGTGTGTGTGTGTGTGTGTGTGTGTGTGTGTGTGTGTGTGGGGGAAGATTTGTTCTTGGGAAAATGTCAAATTTAAAGATGACAAAGCCATCCTATACATTTCACACATTATTATGTAACATGCTAAAATCTTCGGCCAGGTGTATCAAGTCAGGTGCAGGCGTTTGGTGAGCTGGACAACAGCCTGTCCAATGTGGAGAGCCGCGTCCGAGTGGCTTTCGTTCTGATGGTCCACGGCCGCGCTATACGACAGCTCAAGCGCCTCATCAAAGCCATTTATCACCGTGACCACTACTACTACATCCACGTGGACAAGGTAAGCCCTAAAAGGTGCCGTGGCCACCAAACAGTCTCTATAACATGTACATTTCATTAAAATGCCCTTGCTTGTACACGGACAGCACGATCCTGCATGAAAGAAACATCCACATAGGAGAGATTGAATTCTTCTACTTTAAACCTGGACAAGGTTCTGCTGGTGATACGAACTTATTGTTTATTTATGGTCATGCTGAACATTGAAGAGTGTATTTAGCTCCCTGCTTGGTTCTGGCTTTACTGAGCTCACAAATGCTTTTACCGGATAGGTCTTCTTGCATTATGAAGTGTGGTAAAGGGGATTAGCCTGGATAGAGTAAAGTGCGGTTATTCTTAGGGGCTGGATTTAGTGCAGGAAAAGTCTGCCGTCGTGTGCAGCTCGAAGACCGGAAAAGACAAATGTACGGCTGACTGGCGATACCGAGGCAGAAGACCGCAGGTGTGTTCAGTGCAGACAGCGGAGAAGAAGGTGCCTGTCGTCAGTGCACCTGTGTAGCCTGGAAAGGTTGCTCGGTCCCAGGGAGTCGCTCTGTTCTGCGGCCAAAGGACGGCGGAGAGGCTCACTGGGGTCAGTGATGGATAGGTAGTCGGTGGGACAGACAGAAACCACCTCAGACACTATTTATCACTGAGGCCAAAGCCTGTTCGACTGATGAGTCTGTGAAACAGGTCAGGCTGTACCCGAGTCAGTCTACCAGCTCCTCTGCACTCGTGATGTTTACACGTGAGGACTGTGAATTCAGGGCTTTCTGTTGCTGTTGTCTCCTTCATGACAACCACCAGGATCACCACAGGTTGTAATGTCTGAAGAAGTGCTGGCTAAATTTAAGACATGTCCACAAAAGTCCACTGTTTATTTAACACAGGACGGAGTCAATGAAACACTGTTTGTGCTTCACTGAACAAAACAATTGGACTTCATGGCCCTGAACAAACTGCCCATTTATCGCTTCAGGACCTTTTTATTAGCCGTGTTCATTCGCAAACAGGCTGCTTGTTAATGAGTTGCGACTAAATCTAATTAAAGGGAAATTTAACATAAAATCCACCAGATCTTTGGCTTCCTGCGGTCATCAGACTTGTATCTCCATCTCTCACCACCTCTAATGTCTGAATAAAGTTTGACAGCTGCTCGGCTCTGACATCCTCCATCTTGTCCTTTAATCCTTTAATTTAACACCTGATTGATGTTTGAGTAGTATCCTTTAATTTGAGTTCATCTTAATTCTGTTCTTCACCTATTGCCACTTTGAGAAGGAAAGAGGGGAAAAAAAAGGAAATGATAGCTCATTTCTATTTCCTCTATCATCGTGGTGACCCACAATGCAAAGCACCATGTAGCTGTTGTTCCGCTCCGATCAAATTCTCTTTAAACACGAGCCAGTACTGTGTGATTGTCTTGGCACTGGGGCAGCTGCCGATCTGTGGGAACTACATTACCGGTGTGATGCACGAACTCCGGTTTCCCTAATTTAACAGTTTGACCTTTTTTGCTTTGAAACCCTCCAGCGGTCCGGGTACTTGCACCGGGAGGTCCTGCAGATTGCCGAGCTGTACCCAAACATACGAGCTACGCCCTGGCGGATGGTCACCATCTGGGGCGGTGCCAGCCTCCTGAAGGCTTATCTCCGCAGCATGCAGGACCTGCTCTCCATGCTGGACTGGAAGTGGGATTATTTCATCAATCTCAGCGCCACAGATTTCCCCACCAGGTCAGCAGATTAACATTGTTGTGATGCATTTCCCATTTATTTTGGTTGACTGTGCAACCAAACTCCATCCAAGTGTTTTAAATCGCGTTTTTCTAGTGCAAATACTGGTTTTGTGCATCAGAGCCATGACAACATTTCCAGCATGTGTTGATTATTTCATGATTTCCCTGTATACTGGTGGTTTAATCTTTCAATATAGCGTTGGGATTGATTCCTTTGCTTAACCGTCTGACTGTAAAATTAGGAGCAGCCGCAACATTCGCCACATGAAAAGAAGCAGCATGAAATGGATTGTTTTCTCCACCGAATCGCAGAGCTGGCAGTAAATAGTCATATTTCTCGCAGATCAGTGCTTTGATTGGTAGGATACACACAGACAATTTTGTCAACAAAGATCCTGTCCAAAGCAGCTCATCTCACTCGTGGATATTATCAGACGGCGCCACACTGGAGCCAGCGTTTTATTTCTCAAAGAACCTTCTTGAAATCTTTTTTTCTTTTTATTTCTTGACCGAACCCCTCTTCCTTTCAATTCTCACCGTGACACCTTCTTGCAGGACCAACGATGAACTGGTGACGTTTCTGTCGCAGCAAAGAGACAAGAACTTCCTCAAGTCCCACGGGAGAGAGAACGCCCGGTGAGTTTGCCAGCTGTCAGATACAGAAAAACAACAGGGCAACATTTGGTTGGAGTTCTTGTTTGCTTCAATACGTTTTTTTGGACAGAAATTGGTCGTAAATAAGTGGTAAACAGTACATGGCGAGCCCGTAGAGATATTCTAGGGAGAAACCATTTAAATCTCTGCTGCTGATATCACACTCGAGGCAAAGAGCAACATGATGATTGTATTCTTCAGACAGAGATGCTTTGTTTCAGCACCGCAGTGTCGTTCTATTTAAACCGCGCTCTGTCTTTTGTTGAAGGTTCATTAAGAAGCAGGGCCTCGACCGTCTCTTCCATGAGTGTGACAACCACATGTGGCGTCTCGGCGAACGCAGCATCCCCGAAGGCCTCGAGGTCTCGGGTGGCTCTGATTGGTTTGCGCTCACCCGTCGCTTCGTCGAATACGTCATCAACTCCCAGGATGACCTGGTGTCGGGGCTGAAGCAGTTCTATTCCTACGCTCTGCTCCCCGCTGAGGTAAGTAAAGCCTACGGTGGTCTGTTTATCTCCCGTAGTTGAGACAGACAGTTGAAAATACAAGTCTGTCTCAGGCCTGTCCTCCCCTCAGTCAGAAGAGCCCAGCAGCGGAGATAATGTAATACTTTAAGCTCTCCGGCGCAGCGTGCAGCAGAGGTGCCAGATGAGAGACGGGTTCATTTGAGTGTATCTGACTGTGTGGTTTAAAGTCTCAGAGGAGGTGCAGTGGTTTGTTCCCTGTTGTTTGGGGCCAAAGAGGCGTGACCTTTTGCAATTTAGAGCCAGTGGATACAAACTTGTTATACTCGTCTTCGACCGTTTACACAATCAACACAGCCTTTTGTTGCACTGCACAGCACAACAAGTGTTTTTACTCCCCGCTTCTTCCTAGTCCTTCTTCCACACGGTGCTCGGTAACAGTCACATGTGTGACACCCTGGTGGACAACAACCTGCGCGTCACCAACTGGAACCGTAAGCTGGGCTGTAAATGCCAGTACAAGCACATTGTCGACTGGTGTGGCTGCTCTCCCAATGATTTCAAACCACAAGACCTCATCCGGATCCAGGTGAGGGGGCCAGCGGCAGAACAACAACAAGATTTATTTATTTTTAACCTTGCTCGTAGTTTCCCAGTCCCTCGTGTGTTATTTGCACCAATCTGGTTCCGTGTCTCAAAGGCTTTTTCGGGGGGTTCTTCTCTGTTTTTCACACAGCAATTGACCCGTCCGACATTCTTTGCACGCAAGTTTGAGTCATCAGTGAACCAGGAGGCCATCGACATCCTGGACACGCACCTGTATGGCCAGTACGCTCCGGGCATCGTTGCCATTAAGGCGTATTGGGAAAGCCTGTTTGAGCAGTTGGATGGCGTGGGCTCGCTCGGAGACACAGCTCTCACAGCTTACACTGCTTTCATTCGCCTCGGCCTAAAGAATCTGGCAACTACTCAGAGCAACGTGGAGGCTTGCAGGTCCGTAGACACTGTTTACTTGTTTAATTTTTGGGGCATCTGATAAAAACGGTTTATTTCCTTGTTGAATATAATCGTCTCCAAGTGTGATTTATTCATTTATTTTTTTTCCACTCACGGCAGGTTCGAACCAGTAGGCTACCCTCTACTAGTACACGTGTACTTTTATGACGACCGTTTCCAAGGATATCTGGTGCGTCAGGAAGTTCAGGATGTGGGTTCAAAGGTCAGGGAGACGCTGGAGATGTGGGCGGTGCCCCATGCCACGCTTGTCCTCGAGACAAACCTGAAGGAGTTTGAAAGGCTCAAGAACCTGGAAGTAAGTAACACTTCTTCTCTAAAGACGATGAGGATTCTTCATCATCATCATCATCATTGTGCAAACCTTTAATATCAAGGTACCTTAAGAAAACTGCTTCACAGGAAGATTGCCTTCCTGATACGGAAGAATTGGCTTGGCTTTATCAGGGCTTAATTTGACCAAAACTGAACTTTGAAGTTTTAATTAGTTTTGTATATGTTAATTTTGGGAGGCAAGCCAGAGTGAAAAGTGCGAACATATTCTCTCTTCTTGTCCTCCAATAAAATGTAAAAGTCAAAGACGTAGGAGGCATTGTATCGCTGTATTGTGTCACATTGCTACTTCAGGACTCTACAGACTGCGAATCCTTTTGTCTTCCTCCCTGGCAGATCGGCACAGACTGGGATCCCAAAGAGAGAATCTTTCGTAACTTTGGTGGCGTGATCGGCCCTTTGAATGAACCACTGGCGGTCCAGAAGTGGGCACGTGGGCCCAACCTCACAGCCACTATTGTCTGGATTGACCCGGCTCTGGTAGTGGCAGCGTCTTATGACATTTCCGTGGATGTGGATGCGGAGTACACCCAGTACAAACCTTCGCTGCAGCGCCCCCTGCGGCCCGGCACCTGGACAGTGCGTGTGTTAAAACAGTGGGAGCGCGTGGCAGAAGTTCGCTTCCTTGTCATGCCCTTAACCTTCAAAGACAAGGAGCCGCTACGCCAAGGTGAGACGTGGATACAGAGCATTTGATTGTCACTATAAAGGATAAAGCAGGCGATATTCTATATCTTTCTTATTGTCAACAATTCCCATGAAATATAAAGTGCTACTACACGACTTATCAACTTTGTCTGTGGCACTAAGCCCATTTAATACTACTGAAGACATAAATCTTAACAAATTATTCACAGATATACTTTTCAGATTTATAAAATGAATGTTATTCAATCAGAGAAAAGGCCGACTCACGGCTGTCGTCGGACCCCTGTTCACAGCGCCAAGCGCCCATAATGAAGTATGATCAAAGATTAAGTAGTATGTTTGTTGTGGATTATGTTTAAAGTATTTCCATGAAATTGATCCACAATAAGCTGCACTGATCCTGAACATGTGTGGCTTACCAGTGTGTTTTTAGTAGCTTTTAGACAACAACAGAGCTTTAATAAACTACAGGCTTTGGTCTTTTTATGGGATTGTTGATGATACGATTCAGTGTAGTATATCACTGGACTAGTTGAAGGTTTACAATGTTGTTGGAAAGTTTCATTCTTTTAAAAACGGATTTCCCCCTTCAATTTCTCTTTGTGTGTGAATGTCCACTCCAGAAGAGGACAGCTGGCTCCATGCGGGTCCTCCAGGGAACCTGTACCTGGAGCAGAGCTTCCAGCAGCTGAGCTCCGTGCTGAATCTGCCTCCCCAGGAGCCGGCCCTGCAGGAGGCCCAGCGTAAAGCCCAGCTGGTGGGTCAGCCCCTTGAAGCATGGGTGGACAGCAGCGTCGGGACCTTCTGGGTCACAGGCGGTCTGTGCGCCACACAGTCGTCCTCTTGCCCGGCCATGGGGCCGTGCGCCAAGACCTCCTGGAGCTCGCTGTCCCCGGACCCCAAGTCCGAACTGGGCCCAGTCAAAAGTGATGGGCGGATCAGGTAGCCCCAAGAGAGGAGACGCTGTAGACTTCAACACATACACAGGAAGACTGAGGGAGCGCCGGAGCTGCACTGGAGAGCCTCAAGAGAACCTGTGTGAACCGGACGTTGTCTCAGAGCTCAAGGGCACATCAACAAACCGATCTTCCTGCACTGAGGAGTTGAGACATTCTCAGTGAAGTGCTGTTACAGACTTAAAAGAGGAGGATGTGACTGCTGGAAATTTGCACATAGACGTTTGCGAGCGCAAAGACTCGTGTCATTGTTTGCCGAACGGTGACGAGGATGTATTGTTTTTATTTTCCTGGCTCACTGGTTGCCAGTCAGGGTGGGGAAAAAAGAACCTCTGTGCATGTTTGAACTCTGTTTGGGCACACAGTTTTTAATTTCACTCCGCTTTAATCGGGAAGCAACGACGGGCTCTTCTCCATTTCAAGGGAGAGAGTGGAGCCTCTGAATGATATTATTGTGCTTATTTTGAAGCATTGTTGTTATGGAAGCATAAGGAACCGATGGATGAAGTGCACTTTACTGTCAGAGGATAATGCTAAACAGAGGTCACTTAGTTACAGTGTGAGGAGCAGAAGTTTGAGTCTTGGATACAGTCGCATCACTTTCATTTTACAGGAGCCTCTAAACCGGCACAGTCACTAAATACTTGGTACCTGTGTTTGGAACAGATCAGAGAGTAGTTAGAGATTCAATTCTAGTCGAGTTTACTGTGACATATCATTGAAAATGTGTTTATTAATGTATTTGTTTAGTCTGTTAGTTCTCTGAACTTGCGGTAAAGTGTTAAATGGTCTTTGATGTCCATTATTGCAACAATAAAAGGCACAGCTGCAAGGCCGCAGATAGCCGGAAACAATCTCAACTCAAAAACATCCAGCGATAGTTTTATGGCAACAAACTCCTCCGGCTGATGAAGGACGAGTGAGTCGGTAGAGCTGACGTTGAGGTTGTTTTGGCAGCTGTTTGTTTTCAAGTTCAAGGTCGAGTCGTTCGGGTCAAATCCTCTGGAATTAATTGGCGCGCTTTTTTGGGAGGTTCCAGAATTCTTTTATTTAAAGCCAACTTCACGAGATAAAACTTCAGAGTAATAGTTTTTTTTTCTTTTTTTGTCCAGAGTTAAATGAGAAGATTGATTAAATTCGTTTTTTTTTTTTTAAAGTGTAAAAAAGACAGCTTGCTGTTTTACAGCGTGGGCGAGGTATTGATGCGCCGACCCATAACGGTTACATTTGTGATGTCAAAAATGTCAAACTTTTCTTTTAGAATCAAGACTTTTTTAAAAAGCAAACTTGGTTGGACACAACACGTTGTACTTTCTGTGTACCCGTGTGCAGTATCGTACGTGTGTATTGGTCTCATTTAATTTCCTCCGGTACATTTCAACTCAACTGAACCACACAATGTTTTTGTTTTTATTTGAGCGTGATCACGAGAATCTCAGCTGCCTTCACTTAGTGAAAAGATGAATTGTTTACTATGGGATTATAGCTTCCAGAGACGTGCAATGAGAGACATGCCTTTTTAGAGGATAGTGAGCTGAGTTAGAGTCTGTGTCTAATTTTAAACCTAATTTTAAATGTTCTTAAACTTTAGTTGGCCACCATATGAGTGTTCAAGTGACCTTGTTCACCTTGCTCAGCACAGTCGCTTCAGTGAAGCCCCAGTTTTATTGACGAGTCCTCGGCAGATCAGATGTTATTTTTCTATACTGTTTGAGAGGAAGTGTATGTGTGTGTGTTGTCCGTTCATCTCCAGTGCTCTGTTAATAACTGCCGTCTAATAATGTTGTATTTGACAGTCCCACCTGCTTAGAGATGTTTGAAGCCGACTGTGTGTTTTTTGGGGGGGGTTCAGGTCTCTTGGGCTCCGGGCTGTTTGGTGAGTCATGCTGAGCTCCGATCTGAGAAGACAACTTCTGCCTGTCACTGTTTGCCTCTAGGACAGCTCATCGGCATCCTGACTGATGATTCAATAAAAAACACTTTTAAGGGTTTTGTAAATCTGTTTTGTAGTTTTTCCTCTTACCACATATCTCAGACTGAATCTACCGGTATTAGAATGGTAATTCTTTCTCAATTAAACCAATTTTGCCACTAGATGTATAAGCTTGTCACATTTTTAAAGCAAATGAATGAGGTAGGACATGTTTATGAGAAGGGGAGGCACTCTCCAGGGTGCTGAACTCTTCCTTGTTGTCACTTCCTTGTAGCAACAAGCCCGACATGGTTTCTTACTTCATAAATACTGCAGACGTACACCTTAGAGACGCTCTCATACATATTTAGTCAGGTTTGTGTCTTTATTCAGGATATAATTCTGCAGAGGAGGAGGGCCGGAGGTGAGCTCGTTCAGGCTTAAGACAGAATGGAGGACGCCGGTGAGAGGCTGGCACAGAGGACGGACAGACGCCCACCACCTGCCCCTATAATGAAGACCTGACCCACAAGGTGATTCCTTCTTCACTTCACTTGTGTCCATGAGTTTGCAATCGTCACACAGGCAACATTAACCAGAACTAGAGTGTCAATTAATGGTTTTATAGCAATAGTCTCAATGTATTGTAAGCACAGTAATTTAATTATGTGTCTGCCCATAAATAAATACCCTTCTGCCATTATTATTCTGAAATGGTCATCGGGAGAGCTGTAACATTAACATTAGTATGGATACTGTGATTTTAGTAATTCACTCCAGCACAGTCTCTGAATATCTATATCATTCAATATGTAATACATTTAAAAAGACATTAGGAATTGTGAATATATTGTGAAAAATGTAGAAATGAAACCGGAACGCCAAATTATTTGTGATATGCATTTATTTATTTCTGTAGATTTTTTTTTTTCAAGCTTTGCTTTTTCAAAAGTCTTTTTATTCCTTTTCCATATGGTATTTGTTGGTGATGTAAGTTTGTTAAAATATATTTCTCTGGAAGCTCCCTCACGTCTAAAATCCTCCACTGAAGTCGCTTCTCTGCTGTAACCTATAGCTGAAAAGAGTAAATCATTGATATTGATGAGTAAAATGTCTTGATTTCTAGTTTTCTGGGTTATTATTACAGTAAATAAAACAAATAATAAGACAATAAATAGTTTTGCCTGTCGCTCACATTACCACCGTACGACACACTATGTCAAATACGTTTCTACAGTCTGTGAGATTAATTTTACTCCTTTAAAACTGCAGATATGTTGATGATTTGATTCCTTCATGAGCTTCAGGATCCTCAATAAGTGTTCAATATTTGGAAAATAAATAGAGCAATGTGTGTGTGAGGCGACAAAGAAAAAACTCCTGCTTGCTCAGTGGTCACTTTTCTGGTCACATTTGTTGTTTTGCCAGAACCTACAGCATACTAACGACAGATGGCTCTGCAGGCTACACCGAGCCTCTTCATAAAACACCCAATCAACTTTCTTTGAGTTTACACTGTAATATGCAAAAAGGTAAAACCACAACGTCAGAACTGCTCGTTGTCAGACAAGAAGGGACTTCACACATGGAGAGATGAGGTTCTCTTTGTAGTTCAGTAATTATTCTTAATGCGCAGGCTGAATGTAAAGTTATCAGCATTTAAAGACATCTGCTCAATGGTTGGGAAACATGAAAGTAAAGACACTCCCTGGTCTCTGCCGTCTCCAGGAGAATCCACACAGCACTGCTCACATTCAAAGGCAAGCCTGGCTTTACTTAAATTATTAGTTATTCAAGATTAATTTACATTTGTAAAGAAATATAAAATCAAAGCAGGATTGGAACAAGGGTCGGATGGACCTTCAATACTCACCCGAAAAAGTACCAGAAATGTTAAATACTGGTAACTGTAATTTAAGTAATGTTTATGTCATTTAAGTAATGTGTATGATATGACATCTGCAAATGTGCGTGTGCCGGGCCTCCACTCAGCACTTTCACTGTAACAATCTCATTACGCAACATCTCTGGGGCTCGCTCCCGATGAACCCAAACAACTCTGAGAAATCGTGTGTTGCCATGGAGACCTCGTCAGCATCTCTACCCCCTCCCCACCTCCATACATTCATTCCCCACATGTGCTTCCCAGAGATAAACTGCCCCTCGCTGCTGCTCTGTTCTCCAACAGCGTTTGTCCTGAGAACCTTTACACGCCAGCATCAAAACTTGATGAAGACGACGTTAAATCGTAATATGTTGATTTCACGGCCAGCTGAAAGCGGCACATACACAGCGTGAGTCATGATGCACGCGGCAGCTCGCCTCTGGTCTGCATCGTTTGTACTCGAGGGCCAATTTGTGCTCTTACCTACACTCACACGGTGAGAAAAAGCTGAATTTATATTATTGCCTGTTATTCGAAAGTGAGAAAAAAAATCCTATTTTATTCATATCCCGTTTATGTAATGTAATGTAATGTAATATCCCGTTTAAAAAGCTCATCTTCTATTTGCTGGATTTTCTTTTAGCTTGTATCTGTATTTTCAGCATTAAAACAGTTGCTTCACTCAGCATTTCCCTCGGCCACATCTTCCACGAGGGCTCTGCAAGCATCCAATTCAAAGCACCGGATAGTCTCTGATGTTCCTCCTGTACTTCTGCTCAAACTGTCACGATGTCGTGTTCCTACCGCGGAGAGCAGAGTCAAACGTGCAGAACTTGTGCACGTCAATAATTTAAAGGGACCGTTTTGCGTGCTGCAGAGCGCTGCATGCAGTAATGCTGAGCAGCATGTGGGCTCTTTGAAACTGCAGATAAGAGGCAGCAGGCTGGAGGAGTAAGATGAGGAGGAAGAGGAGGAGGAGGGGGGTGATAAATGTCAACAAAAGAGGCGAGCATCTGCATCTGAAGACCTCAAGGCCGCGATGGCCCACAGCTGCCCCACAGCTGCCCCAAATGAGACGATAACCATGGCGACAAGGCCGATTGATGCCTACGCTCAGTGCTGCGGTGCCAGACCAGCAAGACCCCTGCTGGGGAGGCTCAGGACCCTCGACCATGAGACCTGATGTTATAACACCGGCACTGTTTTATACAAGTAAGGTTTGAGTTGTGTGGCGCGGAAACAAGTCCTTTTTTTACTTGAGTAGATAGAAGTACACAGAAATAGTTACACATCCTGCATCATTACAGTAACCTTAAGTAAAGAAGGTCATATTATTAGGTACAGTAGTGATGCATCAACGTGTACACTGCGTTCGACTCCTGTGTGGGTGGAGGCGGGGCTACTTTGTTGTTGTGCTACTCCAGATCGGTCTCAGGCTCAAAGACACTTCTTAAAGGTCTCCGTCTCAGATAAAGAGGCTTTTATTTCCAGATCTCAACTGAGGGGATAACACTCTATTTTCTAATTAATTTGTCAACAACGTTACTGTGATTGGAAAATCCAGAGACATACAATTCACCTGTGCGATACTATCTCATGTGCACTTATAAATACAGAGTATGTATGTCAATAAAAGAGGAGATGGAGAGGAATCTTCATTTGTTTTCTGTGGGTGTTTTCAATGTGGACATTTCAGGTTCATTTGAATGTGGTTTGCATGTTCCACGTTTGATCTGAAGCGTGGGACTCGCACTGGTCTGGTCTCGGTTTAGTCCATTGGTTCCCAACGTAGGGTAGTACTTGATATATATAGATTAATGTGGTTAGTGTTTCCCTTGTGGATGCAGAAACAAAGGAAGAACATCAGCCTGAGATGTGAGCAGCTTTCTCTGATACAGTGACACAGTTTCACACGCACACACACACACACAGTAAACCACTACACATTGCCCTTCCCTCTTGAAGGCATCTAGCCGTCCCAATGCATTACAGGACACAGAGCGACACATGAACATGTACAGTAACCTACACTGTTTGCGCCTACACACACACACACACACACACACACACACACACAGCATTCTGGCCTGAGGCGATAAGCGAGGAGGAAGCAGAGGAAACATAATGTCGCATCTCTCTCTCCCCACAGACGATCCTCGTGGGAGACAGCGGAGTGGGCAAGACCTCTCTGCTGGTTCAGTTCGACCAGGGCAAGTTCCTCCCGGGGTCCTTCACCGCCACCGCCGGCATTGGATTCACAGTGCACATGTCGCTGCGTTTGTACTCAAGCCGGTGACGTGACAGTGAAGCTAATCTTCTCCGTTTTTTCTTTTGCCAGTGAAGTGCAGCATGAATCGGTGGTGTCCTCCAGTGTGGGACGATGCATCTTCTCACTGCATTCATTACGACCACTAACACTGTGTGTGTGTGTGTGTGTGTGTGTGTGTGTGTGTGTGTGTATGCGTCTGTGTGTGTGTGTGTGTGTGTTATTGTGGTTAATGATGCCACTGCTATGAGTAAGTCAGTGTGAAGACACAGCACTGCTAATGGAAGTCATGGCGGCAGGTTGTTTGCTGCTGTTTCATGTGATTTTATGCTTTGTGACATGTGAGGGGGGATGGGGGGAAGGGAGGGGGGAATATGAAATATGTTTGCCTCATTTAATGTATGATTCTTCAGCTGTGATATATTTGGCTTTGTGTCATTGCCTTTAGAGCGGCACGGAGATGAAGTCAGAAGTCTAAACGTATAAAATTGGCTTTGCCATTTTGCATTAGCATGAGATTATGGTTTGTGTGTGATTCAAGCTTCAAAAAGGCCTCCGGGAAAACAAAATAAGTCACCCTGCTGCAGTTGCATGGGTCTGGATTTAAGGTATAAGAAGAAAAAAAATTCAGTTTATTTAGAAAGGGCTTTATGCAGGTGGTCAAAATAAAGTGCCTTAAATGCACAGAACATCTTTTTATTTTATGGAAATATACATTCTTATTATAACCTTTAACCTCCAGTTACAGCTTTCTCAGATACACAGATTCCTTAATAACACCATCAATGATAAAGCAGTGAGTGCAAGTGGAACAGGCACATTCAAGAACACTATTCATAAATCAATCAATCAACTTCATCTCCAGAATGAACGTGTCATCTTCATGTGTGAGGGGGGAGGAGAGAGAGAGAGAGAGAGAGAGAGAGAGAGAGAGAGAGAGAGAGAGAGAGAGAGAGAGAGAGAGAGAGAGAGAGAGAGAGAGAGAGAGAGAGAGAGAGAGAGAGAGAGAGAGAGAGAGAGAGAGAGAGAGAGAGAGAGAGAGAGAGAGAGAGAGAGAGACTCCTTCATGCGTCTGGACGATAGATCAGTTATGTAACATAAAGGATCTCTGGCCGGTCATCGTAGGGTCGTGTCTCCACCCAGAGGAGCGGGCCTCAGCTTGAACACTGGGTGGAGACAAACACTGCAGGACAAAAAAACATTTTTGACATGACAATGATAATTTAATGGAGTCATGCGTGTGATTGACGAGAAGACACCGATTGTTTGACTGCTGTGAGGCGAGAAGACAATTATGAAGAAGAAAAAAACATATATTATTACAGGAAATGGTTGATAAATGCATAAATGGTTCAAGGCGTGTGCGCCATTTTACGCACCAAGAACAGTTTATCTGTATCTGTAGTAGATTATACATCTGGGGGTATTTACACCACCAGGTCCCAGATCAGCCTCTGTCCTCCACCCCGGGTCTCTGACCCTCTCACGGATCGAGCACCACCTGCATGAGGCGGATGAGTCAGCCGTCAGCACGCTGGACCCCCGCAGCTGTTATTGGGGACAATTACCAGCGCGTAAGACAGACGGATGTTTTCACTCGTAAGAAAACCACCGCGCCGGTAGCTGCCGACTTCCTCGCGCGCCCAGTTAACCATCTGCCCACGCCAGGACTCACAGGACACGTTTCCGCCTGTTTGTCGCCGCCGCCTTCCTGACTGCTGGCCGCAGACGCGCGCGGCATGTTTGTCAAGTTTTGACTCAAGCGTCGCTTCCGTCTTCTCACCGCGCGATAGCAAGGTGTGATTTGTCTTCTTCTTCTTCTGGTCCTCCTCGGGGAAGCGCCTGGTTGATCACTCCGTGGCCACGCGCAGTAATGCTCGCAGAGGGGCTGGAGGCTGGCGGACACCGGCACTGAGCGGCGGGGACAGCTCGCAGACACCGTGCGCGTCTTTTCGTGGACACATCTCGGAGACAACTGAGGGTTCGGCTTCCTCCGCCCGCGCAACTCTTTCCCGACGTTGCGATGTCCGCGAGAAAGACGTCGTTGACGGACAAGCAGGCAAAAAACGGCACGTCCAAATACGTGTTGGAGAGATGCGCTTCTGTTAACGAGTATTACGACATTGCGTTCAAGGTGTGTATTCCCGTCTTGTTTGTTTGTTTGTTCGTTGTGGTGCTAACAGGTGTCTAAATGCACCGTGGGGTTGACACGGAAACAACTGGGTGTGCAGCAGCAGCATGTGCGCGTTATGCATAACGAGGGAAACCTTTAAAAACGGTGTTTATGCATTCTGCTCTTAAACGGGCCTCGTTCACTGACACCAAGTCATCGACCTGATGGTCGGATTACTAACAAGTCGAGGTGGCTTTCTCCGCCTTTACTGAAAGGCAAACATTGGCTAAGGGTGAACTTGTTGCTCCCTCACATAACATATGTATAAAAGAGGAGGCAACTTACTAATAATTAACTAGTAATTAACTGTTTTTAATAGAGACCCGCGGACAAAAGGAAAAGTTCTACATTCAAGTTTAATGGTGCTGTTATGAACATTGTGTGTCAATACGGCGTTGCCTCGCTGTGCTGGATGGATTGTCTAATCACACATCCTGTTGTTTGTAATTATATTGATTAGTTTTGGATGCACGATGAAATTAGAGAGTTGGCTCCAGCATCTTGAGTCCTCTCTCCAGAGCGTTTGCATGTTATTGGCAGCTCAGACACACGGTGAATCACAACACTAGTTCTCCATTTCCCAGATAATATGAAAATAATATGGAAAAACAAGACATTGCACAACATCATCATCTGATCCCATGTTTTGAGACATTTTTTCTTGCTCAGTTGCAAATACATTTCCTCAGCTTTAATTTCCTCTTCAGGGGGGGTTGTAATTGTTTATCATAGCATCATGCATATGCTGTCCCACTTGTTGTTGTTTTGGCCAGCTGTAACCTTTGTCCCTCTTCTCTGGTGGGGGGGGTTTGCTCCAGGTGATGCTGCTGGGAGACTCGTCCGTGGGGAAGACGTGCGTCTTGGTGCGTTTTAAAGATGGGGCATTTCTGGGAGGCAACTTTATAGCCACCGTTGGAATAGACTTTAGGGTGAGAGAGATGCTGTTGAACAGAATGGCTCATTAACATGTGTATCATTTCTGCTTTTATGGTTTGTTTTCTTTTAAGGCAACAACAAGGGTCCACTTGTTGGAGTCACTGTGGCCCAATTATCACCTTATTTCCTCGCGGAACACTTTGTCATTCTGCGGCGCGGTAGCACCAAATGTACAAATCCTCTCGCCAATCAGTGAAGTTCAGAGACCACTTGTGCTGCGAGGCGCTGTGGACGGCTGCGTAAGTGTCTTGGCAGATGCCTGCTCACGTCTCTGACTCCTGAAAAAGATTGGCTGCAGCTTGACTCGGTCCTGGAGGAGTCGCACTGCTGACAGACGAGCTGCTACCCAGTCACATATGCACACACACACCCGCACACACACACACACACACACACACACACACTCTCACACACACACTCACACAAGCATAAGCATTGATGGTTTGCAGAATTTTATAGCAGATGTCTACAGTACATCTCACTCTGCAGGGATGAACATGCAAATAAGCTGGAGCTCGACCCCTCAGTTCCCCTTCAATCAAGGCAAAACACTCACACTAATGGAAAGTCAAGTATAGTGGTTTGAGGAGGAAAGTGTGCGGTATTAGACAGAGTGATGTTCTGTCTTTTTTGATTGTGGGGAAGATATTATGGAGCGTAATGGATGTCAGCCTGGAGCTATATGGATGTTGTCTATTCAGAAGCACCAACATTACATCTCGCCACTACTCCAAAGCAACAAGTACTGCGGCCGCTACCCATTCATGAAAAGCTTTACAAAGGGAATCGCTGGTTTACACTGTTCAAAACAACAAAAAAGACACGGTGGACTCAGTGTGCCACTATTCATTCAGAAGATCATCTCTTTATGGAGGCAATGAGCATTTTTGTGTCTTGTCTCTGTGAAAAGCTGCTTAGGAACAGAGTCGTCTGAGAGGAGCCGTTGAGTCAATATGCTGAGGTTGTCCTCTGTGCATGGATGGGAAGGCAGGCTGTTGTGGCAGCTTGTAACATGGCCGGGCTATTTTCGGCATGCTTCCTTGTAGCAGTTACTCAGCATGCAGGCTCTCACGTCATAATTGAGAGGGAAAAATGGAAACCCATGGCAACTAATGCAGGGGTTGAACCATGTCCATTCTGCCAAGGCAGAGGATTCAGCAGGTGGCAACTCTCGCTTCGCACAAGCAGCAAGCAGAGGTTTCCTTTTGTCACCGCGTCGCTCCGTCTGCAGTTCACGGCTGAATGTTTGTGTGAAAGGCGGGAGCTATTTGTGATGACCTGTCACCGACACGCAGTGATGAAGTGATTGAGGAAGTGCTGCAGAACATTTTCTAGTCTCACTTCCTCCCTCGCTCTCTCTTTTTTGTTTGTTTTGCTGTGCGAGGTTGAGATGCGGTTGTGACCTGTTGCTGTAGCAGGTCATGGTAGCATAAAAAACTCAAATTCTCTCTCCCCCCCATGAAACCGAGCATGGTGAAACCTGTGTTTTGTAATTGCATGTTGGAGCACGGATGATAAAATATTGCATGTTATCTTAACCCTTATTAGCGGGGTGCCTAAACTATTTTAAGTAAATCTTTTCTTATCAGGAAATCAGGTCCCCCCCCAGTCCCTCCCACCCCCCCACAGGAAATTAACGGGCGAGTCAGTTGTTATGCTGCCAGTCGTCTTCCTCACTGTTGTGTAATTAAGTCTAATCCCAGGACCTTGTTGTTGTGTGGGTGTTGGACATTACTTTCTCTGCCAGCATTCAAAGCCACTCTTAGTTGTCTTGTTTCTTTTACCACATGCTGAGTGCTTTTTTTTTTTTTTTTTTTTTTTTTTTGTCTGCTGAGATGTTGGGCATTCATTTCTGTGCCGTGTTCACGTCACTGCAGTCTGTAAAGCATATGGCGGGGCTGTCAGTCTCTCACAGCTCTTCTCGTCTCTGCAGAATAAAGTGGTGGATATCGACAACCTGAAAGTCAAACTCCAGGTGAGAGCATGCCCCTTTTCTCCAGACCTGTGTCCACATTTTAGCCCACAAATCGTCTCATCCGCCCAGCAGCTATTGACCCATATGAAGACTCATCTGGTAGATGTTGTAGCAATAGAACATAATCTGAACAGTAAAATAATAGTTGACCTGAACATGCTTTACACTCCCTTGACATTGTTTGCGCTACCAATCCAGGTCTGTGATAATGTAGAAGGCTGATGAGCGGCAGTGTGCCAGCAGCAGGCTGTTACTCCGAGGCACAAACGTCTATCATCACAACCTGCTCATTCAACACTGATACGCCAAAATTAGATTATTCTGCCATCTCGAGTAAATCATTAGATTTTCTTTTCTCTCAGGGTCCTTGAACATGATGAAATCCTGTTATGATTTCCAAAATGGATTACCACAATGTGTTTAAGTCTATATGATAGAAATGAAGCTGAAGTGAGAGAAAACTGTGTAACGTTTTCAGGCTGACTGGATGAACAATAGAGCAGATTGATTGATGTAATGTCGTCGTCTTATGTCTTTTAAAACCAATTATTAGAAAGGACCTGAGGACTGCCCTCTGCCTTCAGACAACTTAGTAACGGCAATAAAAATGTGTTTTTATCAGCTTTCCATTACCTTGATACAATCTATTAAATTAGTTAAATATATTTAAATATGGGATCTAAAGCATATAACCACACCAAATAGTGAACTTGACGTGAGTCAAAAGCTGCATTGGCAGTTAGTTAGGGTGACCCTTAATCAAACCCGCACGCAACAGACATTTTCATCAGAATGGGGGACGGATTATTTAATTTTAGTACACATATTCTACCGATCGTACCTTTCAACACCGCGGACAGGAGACAAAAAACTGTGTCTCCAAAAATCCACAAAAACATATACATTTATTTGAAAACAGTTTAGTAATACTATTAGACACAAAACACATGGATTAGATTAAGTGTACTATAAGAACTGATTGTCAGACACCTTTTAAAGCTAAACACAAGGTATTTCTCAGCGTGCTATTGTTTGATGCTATCAGACTGCCTCAATATGATCTTTGGCATTTCCACTGTATGAAATGTAAAATGTAGCCTGCTCTTCCGTTTTCATTGCCGTGTACTTTACAAAGGAAGGAGGCCTCCTCGAGGCAACTAAAGCTAAATGTTAGGCTACCTTTTAGCACGTCTATAGCCGTGTTTATTCTCTACGACCAGCTATACTCGCTATCTTATTCATGTATTATTTATGTACCTGTTCATATTTACCAAGATAAATTAAGATGTTAGTTCGTATTTAATTAACAGTAAACAACTAGGGGCTACAAGACAAAATGTAGCTTTAGCGGCTGGCTGTAGCTAACTTATCCAACCAGCTTTGAACTCGCTGAATGAACTCCTTTCTTCAACTGTTTGGTTTTGAGCCGTTTCATTTGAAATGATAGTTTTTTAAAACTATGTAAAAAAAAAAGAAGAAAAATCTGCTTCTGGGCTCAACTACCCAAAACTAAATATATAGTGAGTGGATTTTGACCTTGTGGGTCGGTACAACGGGTCTGTTTGGTTGTCGTTGGCTGTGGAGGATGTGCTGCAAGTTCAGGATGTTCACTTTTCCCACGTTAGCTGTTGTGTAATTATGTGCTTTGTTACAGATCTGGGATACAGCCGGCCAAGAGAGATTCCGCAGTGTAACACACGCCTACTACAGAGATGCCCAGGGTAACCTTTTCTTTTTATATTGCACTTCCTCGTGCGCTGTGTGTGTGTTCATGTGTGAGTAAGGGTGAAACCCATGTGCACTTTTTTTTTATTATTAGTGTGCATAGAAAGTGTGAGTAGGTGTTGATGTGTGCGTTGCATAAAAATAAAGGTGTTCTGTTTCCTTTTCCAGCATTACTCCTGCTTTATGATATCACCAGCAAGATGTCTTTTGACAATACCAGGGTAAGACTATCAAATTACTTCTCTCTTTCTCTCTCTCTCTCTCTCTCTCTCTCTCTCTCTCCTTCTCTCTTTCTTTCTCTCTCTCTCTCCTTCTCTCTTTCTCTCTCTCCCTATCTCTCTCTCTTCATTTTCACTCCCTCAAGCTGAACACACGTCACTGTCTGTTTACATGCAAAATACTGTGAGGACCTCCAGCCTTTTCTCACAGCCCTCTTTGGAAATTACATGATGCTATCGTTCGCTTCGCTAGACAGTCCCCAGTTTCAGTAATGAAAAGCAATAAAAGTGTTCAAGGATAAGAGTGGCTCAGGCTCACCAGGATTGATTGGAGGATGTTAATGATACACAGCTCAGGAGGAGTGAAAATGCGGACTTAAAGTGGTGGTATTTGTTTTGTTTATACATCAATCCCTCTTTCTTCTCCTGTATCTGTCGGTCTGTTATACTTTCAAAGGCTTGGCTGACTGAAATACACGAGTATGCCCAGACGGATGTGGTCATCATGTTGCTCGGCAACAAGGTGAGCAAAGCTTCTTATTTTTGCGTTGCATAAAAAAAAGAAGAAAATCAGGAGGATAATTGGTCTTTTACCACAATTTTAACACTCTTATCGCACTCTGACAGACGCGAGGATGCCAGGAAACATCTCCCCTGAGCAGCAACATGTGCAAATACGAACTCTCACTTAATATTTACTAAGTGAAACGCAGTCTGAACTGTGTCTGTGTGTCTTCAATGATTTTATGTTTTGAATTTCCCTGCGTGAAAAGTTCAACACACTCGATTCTCACCCGTCACCCAAAGTTATTTGATCATTGTGACTGGGAAGGACAACAATCACAACCTGCCAGACAAAATGACTTACCACTTGCTCCAAGCCTCCCTAAAGGAGCCATTTCCTCCACAATGCTACTGGTGATGAGTCGGCAGTCGCTGCTGATATATTTCCAAGCTCCCTCTGGCGGCTCAGAGAGGACTCACTTTACTCCAGGGTCGGAGATGTCACACGGCAGCCGCTCAGATCTCATTTGCTGTGAGAGCAGCAGGACTGCCGGCACCAGTCTGTGGGAGCGCTGCTCTTCTGCTGGAAGTTGAGTTTCTGACATCCCATCAGTCTGAAGGAGCTCTGGCTCTGCAGTTAGCGGCAGATAAGAGGATGTACGGTGCATTACTCAAGCTAATGGCATGGGGGATCTCTGACCCTTCACCTCCACTCCGATGATTTGTTTTTCTCCCCCTGCTGCTATCTTACAGGCAGACATGACTGCAGAGAGGGTGGTGAAGACGGAGGATGGAGAGAAGCTGGCGAAGGTAATGTGTGACGGCGCCATGCAGTCACGTTCCCAACAACAGACACTCCACTGGCTCCTCTAATGTTTTTCCATTGCAGGAATATGGTGTGCCATTTATGGAGACCAGTGCGAAGACAGGAGTCAATGTGGAGCTGGCCTTTCTCGCTATAGCAAAGTAAGTCTCAGAACTGCACGGATCAGTATCTTACACCAGTAGTGGCTGAAATTACAATGTGTAATGTGAAAGGTGTAGCTCAGAGAATCATCAGCTGACTTCTTTAGGCTCTTTATTTTGATTCTAGTGGTGAGACTGCAGATTGCAACAACCGCATACCCTCCACCAAAAACTGTATATCAGAAGTGGAGTAGTCACTGTGACGGCCCCCATTGCTTTGTGGACTCCCATTTTTTGCCGTCGCCATCTTGTTTTTTGCTAACTAGAAGTGACATAAGAGGATGGAGCTCAGTACAACCAAATACTGAATAAGACATTTTTAGGTGACCAAAATGTTATGATTAACTTTGATAAACTGTAACTAAAGTTATAAGACAAAAACACTCAGCCCGAAAAAAACATCATGGAGCAGCAGTCACCCTGTGGACCCACCACCCGCAGGGAGAATTATCGGGGTCGGGTGCTATGTAGACCGGGCGGCGGGCCAGGCGGGAGACCTGGGCGGGCCGATCGCTGGCGGCATAGACTAGCTCTAGGGACGTGGAACGTCACCTCACTAGCGGGGAAAGAGCCGGAGCTGGTGCAGGAGGTGGAGCGGTACCAGCTAGATATAGTTGGGCTCACTGAAAGAAACAGCAGTCAAGCTGACTTTTCTACGCCCGACCACATAAATGAGAAAATGATTGAATAGAGAAAATTGAGAGAGAGAGAGAGATAAAAACACACTTGGGGATAATGCAGAGGAGTTATTTGCACTTTTCTCATTTCCAGAGTCATCTCCAAAACAAATATGTAATGCTTCAAAGGCTTTGTCTTCTTTTAAATAGTCCTCTGAAGTGAGAAAAACAGCAACAAAAACAGCACATTTCTCTTCTTGTTGGGAAAAAAAAGCCCAAACAAAATGAAATTAATTCCCAGTTTAGCTTGAGTCATGCTTCTTGAGTAGTAAACCCTGAGGTTTGTATTTTAATCCGCTTCACGCGTACAACCGACATCTTTCTGCAGACTTTGAGTTCACTCTGATCTTCTCCTCTGAGTATTTTCTTTGACTCAGCTTTAATGCTCACAAGATTCCCTCTGATTCCTTTAAAAAATAAATCTAATGTCTATTTGTTCTTGTTGAGTGGTTATAATGGGATTGTTCCCTGTGGATCTCAGACGTGAACTGTGTAATTTGGGCTTTTGAATAACTGCCTTGTGTCCTTTATGATTGAAAGGCAGAAATATGACAAGGATAGTTATTTAGTACAACACTGACAGATTGAGCAGCATGTTCTCAGGGCTGTGGAAGAAAGTACTGTGGGTGATTTCTTCATGTCTATTTTAAGTGAAAGTTAAATGATTCATGCCGAAGGCATTTGGATTAAAACTCAATACAGATAGATGTTTATCTCCCTCACTTGCTTGCTCTTTTGTTTCCTCTTCCTTTCTCATTTTCTTGATTTGCTCAACCTGTGTGTGCTCCATCCCACACATCCACCCCCTCTGTATCCAACTTCCTGTGTCTCTCTCTCTCTCTCCGTCAGGGAGCTGAGGCACAGAGCGACAGAGCAGCAGAATGAGCCCAAGTTCCAGATACACGACTACATTGAGTCTAAGAAGCACAAGTCTGGCTGCTGTGGCAACATGTAGCTGATCCTGATCACCAGGCAGTGAGAGAGACACACAGAGAGAGAGAAAGAGAGCGAGGGAGGTAAAAAAAAAGAGAGTCTGCTCTCTTATGAAAAGCTAATCCCAGCACCAAATCTGAGGAGCAGACGAGCTCGTCTTCACCGCTGAGCTTTTAGATGAATGGAAAGTGAATCTGGATTGGGCGCCATCCCTTATCTGAAATGTGAAATTAAATGTCATGCGTAGAAATGTCTGTGGTCTTTGTGGTGACAGTGTTATCAAACTACAAGTCAGGAGTTGCAAATCTGAAATGCAATATCCATTTGCAGGGACAAACCGAAAACGTGCTCATCATTTTATTCTGCATGGTTGCAGAATAAAATTATTGGTTTTGAATGAAAAACATGGTGCCCTTGTGATTTGTGTTAATCCAAGTGTATTATTTGGGGGAAGGAGGTGTCTGCAGGGTCAGACGCATTGCCCTAAAGGTTAAAACTACACCCTCAAATTCTTATTGAAAGTATCTAAATATGACAAATAACAGCACAGTTTTCGGCGGGCCCATCTGTTGTGCTTACCGCCACTGAAACTGATCTGGTTCGTGCCAGCAGGTCTTGTAGGGGCCAACATTTGTAATAAATACGTGTTAGGCTAACTATATTTGTATGAGTTAACCGTAAGTATTTTGACAGTATTCAACTTGCCTCAGAGAGTCATGCAGTATTATGTTTGCTCGTGCCTTAGCTAATTACAGTAACTTGCTAACACGTCGCTAACATTAGCTTGCTAACACGTCACTAACATCAGCTCACATCGCTAACATTAGCTCGATAACAGCAAACTTGTCCCATTGCGTCATCCTCTTAGTTATCGACCGCACTCCCGGTAGACACCGGCTGCTCAAGTAAACCTTTCACGGGCTGAAATTATCAGCTACTTGCATTTAGTTAGCTCTTCAGCCATTGGTTGCATATTGTGATTGTTTTCAGTGGTCTTCACTTTATGACGCGTTGCGGTCTATTTCGTGACGGTTGGGACGGCGTCAGAAATCAGAAAAATTACGCGTATTAACATCCAACATGGCCCCCAACAAAAATATGTTCCAATAGAATTAAACTTTCAAATACACAAAAAAACGCATCAAAACTACTTTGATTGGGTTTGTTAACATACATCATGGTTGGCTCAAAATGACTGTGACATTGAACCAAAATACGACAAAAGTAAACGTAATTTGCGACCATTTGCGACAAAATAGATTTCCCTGGAAAACATATTTCCCAACGTTTCAATGTTTGGGGGAGTGGGGGGTAGATTTTAGGAGGCAGGGCTGTGACATGTTATGCCAACGAGAGTCTTTGTGATTATGTGAACAGCACATGACAAATGTGTTAGTGTGTAGTTCCGCTTGACTTCATGTTTGTAATGAAACTGTTTTTGGTTGTGGTTCAACAGAGCGTCAGTAACCTGGTTGTGTCCAAAGTGAGCTCACCTTTGACCTTTGTTCAATCCAGCGGCAGCAGCGAAACACTGAAGGCCAAGTCCGTAGTTATTCTCAGAACTGTCACCTTTTCCATCCCGCAGTTTTATATAATCAATCAATAGAACTGTTGGTGTGCAGCTCTTAGTTTGTTTCCATCCCTGTTGTGCCAGACTGTGACCTGAATCCCTTTCGGCCTTACAGTCTTCATCATTATTCTTCGCTAACTCACCGTGTTTGAGAAGTGGACTTCAGTCTCACGGTCAGATTGTAGCTAAATGATCCCGTCTGTTCACATCTGTACTGCTGTTAGATAGAATAAAGACAACTTTTTGAGGGCGCTCGCCCACTGTGTGTCTGTCTGTTCGTTCAATTCAGGGCCAGTGAGACCTCATTCAAAGTACTCGACATGTAAATGTGCTGGAGGATCATCCCACTGCTGGCTTCTCACAAAGAGATAATTATCTTCACATCTTTGGTTTGAGGTTCCTTAGCATGCCATTTCCCTTTTACCGTTTACACACACACACACACACACCGATGCTCACAGCATTATCAAACAGCCTTTAACGATGGATGTTGTTGTTTAGACTGTTCCGAAGCTTTATTTGTTGATGCGCCGTGTCGTGTAACTCAATGCTCATTATGAATGTTTGCTCGATGTCCCATTTGTCCCTCTTCTGAGGCGTCACGGTGATCACAAAGTGCCATGAAAAAGTGCTTTGTTATCATATTACATATATAAAAAAAGTATATTTTGTAATGTATGTGGTGTTGTTTTATTGAAGTCCATCGTGTGTGTGTGTGTGTGTGTGTGTGTGTGTGTGTGTGTGTGTGTGTGTGTGTGTGTGTGTGTGTGTGTGTGTGTGTGTGTGTGTGTGTGTGTGTGTGTGTGTGTGTGTGTGTGTGTGTGTGTGTGTGTGTGTGTGTGTGTGTGTGTGTGTGTGTGTGTGTGTGTGTGTGTGTGTGTGTGTGTGTGTGTGTGTGTGTGTGTGTGTGTGTGTGTGTGTGTGTGTGGGGGGCTTTTGGAGGGCAGGGGTGTCACAGGATGTGCTGATGTTAATGAGCCACTGTGTGGCAGCAGCTACACTGTTTATTGTCTGTATGTTGCACTTTAAAAACAATGTTTTTACCAATTGGACCTCAGGACATGTGGATTCTGTATTTTAGAATCCGTCAGGTGAAGTTAGTGGACGGCATATGTAGCAAATTCCTAATTAACTACTCGCGTGCACATGAATGCAGCTCTCCCACTCACATATACTCACATCTTTCCTATCCATACTGTGAAGAAAAAACCCTCTTTATCTGGACGACTTCCCATCAGCTAAACTAACGGCTGCCCTTAAACATGCCGCAGTTTTCAGTGCTGTTGCTGCGGTAGCTTTAAATTCCCAGGTTGGAGAGTGCTGAGAGATGCTGTCTAGGTCTGTAAGCATTCTCATCTGAAAAGTCAAATCCTCCCTGAGGTTTTTAATTCAGGAGCTTCCTGCCGGGCGCTATTTTTACAAGTGTGTCAGTCATATCTCTAAAGGTCCAGAGGGCTCTGGGTTTACTTCAAAACATAATTTAAATGGTATCTAATCTGTAGACGGGTAGATCAGAAAGCCTAATATCAATCAGGCTTACATATTACTTATCACGGCTCACTCCCTTTCATAATTACAGCTGTATACTTAAAACAATATTACTGAGATTAAATCTGTTTTTTACACCACAGGGAAATGACACAAATCAAATGTTCGTGAAAGTCACAACATAATCACTGTAGAATAACACAGACAGACATATTGTAATATATGTCCCTTTGGCAATAAAACAATTTTAATGGATGGATGGATGCTTTATTTTTCATGGAGAAAATTCTCTCTAATTTCTATTATTCAGTGAGTTTAATAGCATGAATTAAAGAGAATAAATACAGTCTGTATCAGATCATGTGCTAAATAAAAGTGTGAAAAGGTGGTTCTGAGTAAAGTTTGTAAAGTGAAAAGATGCCAGACACAAGGACGTATTCAGAGCAGTAAGTACAACACAAATGTACAATATGAAAAGTGTTGCTCATTTAGGAAATATATGGCAAAATCTGGGCAAGAAAACTATATAAAAAAAACAACTAAAAGTAAAACTATGAAAAAGGAATGAAAAAAGTATTTAACACACAAAAGAAGTGTGTGTTGGGGGGGGGGGTAGCACAGTTTTTTTTTTCTTTCTTTCTTTCCTAAATCCAAACACTATCTGGTCCCTTGATCATAATCTTTATTGTGCTGGACAGCCTCGGGTTGTGTTTACTCCCAGTCCTCCCCACTTTGCATGAGGCTGCCAGCTGGGCCGGTCCACGAACGCACCTCCCTCTTCTTGGCTTTTCTACTTTTGTCGCACACCGAGAGGGAGCCGAGAGTCTAAGCAGACCGGGTTCAGTCCTCGGGTCCTGACCTCAACTGTCTGATAGCAGTAGTCTCAGTGAGGATTTATTACGAGTGTGAGGACCGACTCCGACTCTGACTCGCGAGTGGAAGTGGACTAGAGAGTGGGACAAACACCAGCACCGTTTCCCACGGACTAATCTCCCCAAGAGGGCGGGGGTTGGGTGTTTTTACTTGAAGGGGTACCACTCATTCTCGCACACGCACGCACGCGCACGCACACACACACACGTACACACACACACACACACACACACACACACACACACACACACACACACACACACACACACCACTCCCCAGCAGCATACTGCACAGGTCGTGGAGTCATTCCCACTTTAAACAAGACGTTGAGCCATGCCGAGCAAGAGCCAGCATCTGCGCCCGCGGCTGTGCACGCTGGAGAAGGGGGACAACGGCTACGGCTTCCACCTCCACGGGGAGAAGGGTAAGACGGGGCAGTTTATCCGGTTGGTCGAGCCCGACAGCCCGGCTGAAACGTCCGGGCTCCACGCCGGGGACCGCCTGGTGTTTGTGAACGGGGAGGACGTGGAGAACGAGAGCCACCAGCAGGTCGTGTCCCGGATACGAGCCACCGTGGGCCGGCTGGTGCTCGTGGTGGTGGACCCAGACACCGAGCAGCTGCTGAAGAAACACAACATGAAGTGTCTGAAGGAGTACGTCAGCGACGGTATCCCGTTACCTTTCGACGAGGAGGAGGAGGAGGAGGTGATGGTGGAGGAGGTGGTGGTGGTGGAGCAGCGGGAGGTCGGGGACGCGGACGGGACGATAAACGGGGATGAGCGGCACGACAAAGGGGGTGAGGAGGAGGAGGAGGAGGAGGAGGAGGAGGAGGGGACACCCAGAGAGTCCACACCGGTCCCGGAGAGGAACGGCGGGGAAATCCACGTGCACGTCGAGAAAAAGCTGAGCATCAACTCTGAGAAGGTGAGTCAAAGTTGAAAACAAGTTGCTGCACTTGCTGTGCTACACTTTACAATATAAAACTAAAGACTTCAATGAAAAGTCCCTGAACGCATCACCGAGGGAGAGAATAGGTGCTCTATGTCTAAAACACGGATAACAGCTGCACCCACAGGGTCAGCTGGCCGGACTGGTACTGTAGGTGAGAGGACCAACAACAACCTGGTTCAACTTTCTCCTCTCAAATAATATCACTGTGACATTTTTTCTGCAGTCACTTAAAAAACGTGAGGCAATGTTGTGATCAAGGTTAAACGCATTAAGTCAGCATCAATGGTGTTGTTTCCTTTTAGAAAACCACCATAACACAGATCTGGCAGTCCCGAGCCCTCCACAACAAACTACTGGAAATACTTTTTTATTTTAAACTTTGATCTTTGTAAAACATTGTGGGCTCATTCTCACTCTGCAGTGGCCACTTGTTGTTGTTGTTGTTGTTGTTGTTGTTGTTGTTGTTAGACCGGGAGTGTTTGTGTGTGTGTGCGTGTGTGCGTGTGTGTGTGTGTGTGTTTGTCTGTGTGTTCGGCTGTGAGGGGTTCATTAAAAAGCACTCGAGGAGAAGAGGTCCCCCCCTAGTCTGGAACATCTGTGGCCCTCGCTGCTTCATCCCGGATGTTTACCCCTGAGGCTGTTTCTGTCCCTGTCCAGCTCTCCTGCTCCGTCACTTCTCTCCTGTAGGTGGAGGTGAGGGGCTGGGGGGGGGGGGGGGGGGGGGGGGGGGGGGGGGGGGGGGGGGGGGGGGGGGCACAGTGTGCAGCTCCACTCTGTCTGGCAGATAGCATAACCTGTGTGGTTATTAATATAGTAATGACAGTGTTAGGCTTTTCTCTGGTGAATTCATAACCAGGATGGTAAGTGTACGCTTTTGTTGATCTCTCAAGATGACGGATGAAGGTCAGGGAGGTCAAAAAGGTGGTGACCCTTCGAGTCAGTTTGGGAGAGTTACGGATGTGATATCTGTCGTGAGATTAATCTAGATATCATATTTTGGTTAATGTGATGATGCGACTTGAGTCTCAATTGTTATTAATGGGGTTGTTTTACATCTCAAATAACTATCTGCAAAAAAAAACAGAAGCAAATACCGCCAGTAAGCATCTTTCCCCAAATGTCTACCGTATCTTTTAAAAGAAGTTGGGACAGAAACCAAAAGTTATTATCACCAAAGATAAGTTATTATCACCAAAGATAAGTTATCACTTGTTTGATTAATGGTGAAATATCAGCATCTTCAAATATCTACATTTTAGAAGCTGTAATAAGATTTATTTTGGGGGGTACTTCAGAAAGTATTTGATATGCATAAAGAACATCTCTGTCTTCTTGGTCATCATATTCAATGAATATATTTATTTTCAAATGTTTTAATTTATAAGAATGCCCCTCAGTTGTGCTAACAAGGAAAACTGATGCTGCTCATCCTGTTTCCTGTTCGGAAACTCTCCTCAAGCGCAGCCTGAAAAAACACATTGTCGCTGAGCTTTGGTCGGGGCCTGAGGATTGTTGTCGAGCTTTGACATTTCTCATCGGTGGCCACTCACTACTTCCTTACATCCTATTTCTTTATATACAGTATATGTATATATAATAACAGTGTAATGAAAGCGTTTACACAAGCAGAGCATGCATGTTATGTTTCTGGTACTTGTGTTCAGCTCTCAACAAAGGACAAACAACAGCAGCAACAAAATCCTTTTCCCCTCTCGGGTTTTTACTACAACAAACTGTTGACATTAGGTGAAAGATCCAGAAGGAGTCCTGCTGAGCGGCGAGCCCGGTGTCTTGTGACGGGAAGGCGTGCAAAACCAAGATGTCACAGGCTGCAGACGTTACCTGGGGACAGAGGATACGGTGGAGCGAGTGTGTAAATTGGACTCGAGGGATGCTGTTTGGAGTGTGCTGTGTCTCCATGTTACAGTCTGAGCCACATCGGGGGAGGGGGTTGGGGGGGGGGGTCTTTGCAGTGGCTCCACTCTTTCTGGAATTTTCTCCCAACATCCTGCCCGGCATTCCTGTGCCCAAGCCCTGTGGCCCCGACCAATGACACACACACACACACACACACACACACACACACAGTTACACTGACGTCCGCACTCCGCCCATCTGGCCTTGATGTGACGCTTCCCCCCCCCCCCCCCCCCCCCCCCCCCCCCCCCCCCCCCCCCCCCCCCCCCCCCCCCCCCCCCCCCCCCCCCCCCCCCCCCCCCCACCCCCAGCCCCTGCCATGGTTACACTGATGTTGTGTGTGCATGTGCAATGCATGTGTAGCGTATGTAAGTGTGAGGATGGAGGTAGGCGAAAGTGAGACAGTGCAGAGGAGGTGTGAAAAAAATGACACAGAGGAGTGACGCAAGGGTCAAAACATGAAGTGCGGCCCGGGAAGAAAATAACAGCCACTGTCATCATCGCGGAACAAAACACACACACACACACACACACACACACACACACACACACACACACACACATCGCTGGTCCAAAGGTCGTTGTTTTGTTTGACAGGCAGTAAAACCTTTACTCTATTGCTATTGTTGAGGGCAATAATGAAGTAACAGTGGTCGCTCTCAGCTCGCATTACAGAGATCCATCAGCTTATCCAGGGAAATCCTTCGGGAACAAGTTTACATTTTGTGGCTGTGATGACGTCCATCTTTATTACCACCGTATTACAATTATTACAATGGGTTCCATGCAGTGCATTAAGATGTGGCATGTATCTTTCTGAATGAACAATGGGAATTATGTCCTCCACTGAGGGGATCTTCTTATGGCCAGCAAGAATTAGAGGAATGAAAAATAAGTTTGACTATTATTACGTGCACCGGCCATGTTGTTGTTGTTACACCGACTAGATCTTCAAATGTCTTATTGTGTCCTACCAATAGTCCCAAAATCCAAAGATGCCAGATATACTGTACATATTTCAATACACTATAAAATGGGCGATTCATCTGTAAAGAACCATTTTGCAGCCAAACCCATGAAAACGTATTTTCTCAGGAGCTGCGTGTCTTTCGCCAAACGTCTCTTTGCGGTTTCTTCAGTGATTCATTCAGATTCAAGAGAGAGTGTGATGGTGAGAAGTGTTTCTGGGAGTCTTCCCGACTGGCTGCCGGCTTCTTACATAACTCTCGTCTTCAAGCGCTAATGACAGGAGAGGAAGCGCGCTGGTGTCAGATGTAGCTGAATGCGGCTGGATGAGATCTTAGAGGAGTGCGGCTGTGTGTGACATTATCTGCATTGTCGGCATAGAGGACACTGCTTCGAGGCCCGCAGTGAGACAAGGAGGCGTCTTCGTGTCCTTGTGCTGGTCGTCACTTCCCTCCTCGAATCTGAGCCTCTAATCTGCACGTTCATATAAAACCTGATTAAAGAGCTTGACGCCTTCCACTGCTTTCACCACACACGCTTGGCTTTTTGCACTGGCTTTACATAGTTGGTCCTTTAACTGTGCACCAACATGTTTTCTCTAAACAAATCATGCTGAATCTGTTGTGTGGGAGGATTCAGTCCCTATATGTGTTGCATTCAGTGCAATGTACCAAGCGTGGTCTTTTTAACCGACTTTCCTTCACCTGGCAGCAATTATTCAGCTTTGGCTTTTATCGTTAGTCTCTGTAACCTCACATCCTCGTGACCTTTCTGTCTGTGTGACTTCAGCGGGTCGGACTCACCGTCCACATCCATCTGATGCTTTCAGGAACCGCCCGAGGATACAACTTTCTGTGAATAGAATACACGTCATCATTTGTTTGTCACGCATCAGAGGCACTAATGGCCACACCTAGAGTAGCTGTGTGAGTCGGGGCGGTCAGCGCTGAGTTTCTGGCTGCCTGCTGCTGTCTGTGGGACCGTCGGCCTGTACACAGACCCCAGGACGTTTCCTGCCATTGTTGGTGGTGGTGGAAGATGCCCCCCCCCCCCCCTCGTCGTCTTTATCTTCTCAGGGCTCAACACTAACCTTTAAAAGTGGCTGCTAGGAATCAGCTTTTGGTTGCCAGAGTCGTAGACAAATCTTTAGTCACCTTATATTTTGAGTAATCTGGTGTCTGTGGTTAGTCGAACCTTTCACTCCGCAGTCAAACAACTTAATTTGATTCACCATTGGCTCTAAAACAAATGCCTGTGCACACACACAGCAATATTCAAATAATGTAACAAATATTACAACATTTATTAGTTTAGAGGTGCATGTTTTGCAGTTTGCGGTCCTTATGTGTTGTAAAGAGCCGGTTGCCAGTAATGACAACCAAAGGCCAAAAATGGGTTTCCAAATTCTCAAAATGACGACTTCTTCTCACCCCGTGGCCATCACTTCCTGCAGCTCGTAGCCGGACAAGTGAAACTACAGCTCCAAGGTTCCAGATCCCACCGTCTCTCTCCGAGTGTGTGTGTGTGAGCAGAGGTAGCAGCTAAATGCCTGCAATGGAAACAGGATGCATAATAAATCAAATGCAGCGCTGGTTGAATAGCGCGTCGCTTCAGCAGCAGACACTGAATCATGAAAGTAAACAGTGTCTCCAGCTGTGTTTGTTGGTTTGCTTATCATTGAAGCCATTGTGACAAAGCCAGGTATTGTTCAGGCTGTGTTTGGGTAAAGGAGTGCGCGTCATCATGTTTGTCTGCTCAGATATACGCCATGATTCATTCTGACGTGTTGCGTTTGTCTCTATTTTGTGTGGTTGTTTTCACGTTAATGTATCTGTGTGTGTGTGTGTGTGTGTGTGTGTGTGTGTGTGTGTTTGTCAGAAAGCTTTGGAGTCACCGTTCCCTTCGCTGGGCTGTGAGTTTCAGGGGAAATGGAGAGTGTCCGGAGCTTCATTGTGTTTCAACAATTTGTCAATTTTACAAGTGTCCCCTATTTGTTTATGATAATGCAGCGGCCCCATCTCGACAGTGTTATGTCACACGTATGCGCGGGGTGATAGGATGATAAATACTGTGAGAAATAGAAAGGAGATGCATTTAGACATTTAGCTCTGCAGACACCCGGACTGCAGTATTAACCCAATGGCTAATTTGAATTTACAGGATATCATAATGTAACAAATGCAACAAAATATGTTTTAAATATCCCTCATCCCTATAATGAGTAATACTGACTAAATCAAATATCACAGAAATACTTAATTGATCATGTTTATCTATCAATAGCAGCTAAATATAGATAAATGCACTATAATTGTGTATCATAGGGTGAAAATAACCAAAACCACACATTTAATACTGTTGAAAAGCTGTTTGTGTTTTAGGGATCACCAGCTGTCTGTTTTTGTGTGTATTATGGGCTGGAGTAACTCATGACACAATACTCTCACAAAATGTCGCCCGAGAGAACAAAAAGTCTCTCGAGCACATTTCAACATCTGCGAAAGAGGTCTGATTACTGTCTGATAAAGAAGTGGAACAACATCCCGTCATCAGTGTGTTTAGCTGGTTGTATTGGAGCTTTTTGTAACTCTCTCGAGGCAGCGTTTGGCCTTTTCATCAACAGACAGCGGAGTGATGACAGGAAACGAGCGGAGAGAGCAGAGAGGCGAGGACACGCAGCAAAGGTCTGCAGACGCACTTCAACCAGAGACATTTCATGGTTAGCTTCTTAAACCCTCGTAGGCCGCCAGGGCGAGTTCATCAGGACCGTTGTTCAAATGTCATAAACCGTAAGAAGGCACAACCGTAACGTCTTGAGCTGAGGAAGGATCACGAGAGAACGTTAAATTGCTCTCTTGATTAGGGCAGCGGCGCATCATCAATGATATGAAACTCCTCAGTGACGTCAGTCCACACAACAGCCCCACTGTGCCGCGCTGCAGCCGAGGCCCCTGTGGCTCAGGTCAGGGGTGGAACCTGCACCCTGGGGGTGGGGGGGTGGGGGAGGGATGCTGGTGATTGGGTCTCATGGGATTCTGGACGCAGACGCCACAATGCCACATTCCAGTTCCCACTCCATTCTGCTGAAGGTTCACCACCCCGGCAGGACAATGGGCCGGAGGGCCGCGCCCTGCCAGGGGGGGGGGAGTGACTGGCTGCTCGCCCTGAAATAGACTCACCCCCCGCCGTCCACCGCCTACCTTCCCACTGTACAAAGTGCCATAAAAACCAAGGCAGAGCAAATGAATGTACATCGTGGGTGTGCATATTTACTTAAACTAAATGCTCCCAAACTAAGGAAATGTAGGAATGCTAACTCGTTAAAGTAGGAATGCCGAACCTGGAAAACAAACCTACGTGTCTGTTTAACATCGAAAAGGGTTTCTTTTCTAATTTCACTGCTCCGAGCTTCACGCCCATATTTGATAAAGCCTTTGATGAGGCCTCACAGGGCTGCGGTCATGTTTTCAGTATTGTTCTTACTTCTATTCACTTTGCCTTTTTGCTACTCATTGTTTTTCCTTTTTACGAGCACGGGGAAGAATAACGACTGCATTCACCAGTCACACAAGTAGAATCCATCTCACAAGAAAAAAGAGATTAGATAGACATGTTTTCCACTAATAGCAGCCTCAATAATGCAGCACAGCCACTAGGCACGTTTTGATTAAAGGGGATGGCTGTTTCTTGAGAGTTAACGCTCAATCACGAGTCCCAGCTAACGCCTTCACCTTCATATCAGTCTGGGATTGTGGAGACACATTTAGGGAAATGTAGAAAATCACTAAATGAAGTCAAAACGCACGGAAGAAGAGGAATATTTCCTCAAGGGCTCATGCTTGAATTAAAAGAGTGTAACATCTACAATTAGACACACACATTTAGCCCCCGACTGAAAAGCTCACTGAGCACCGGTTATGCAATGGACCTCTGTTGTTTACCGTTTGCTCGCATGCCACAGGAGAAAATCATAAGGCTGAGTGTGACCACATCATGTTGTCAGATATCTCAACATCTACATTTTCTGTCCCTCTTTCTCTAAATGCCTTTCAGAAACAGAAACGTGTGTTGGAGGCTGTTGAGCCGACGCCGCATTCAGGTCTGCGAGGGTGGAGGGTCGGGGACAGGAAGACTGGTAGAGGAGAGATAAAACTTGTTGACTGTGATAGAACAAAACTGTCAGTAAGTGTCGGTGCTGATCTGATGCAATAGTGATTTTTTAAATTTGATACATATAGGAGTGGACACACTAAAGATGAAGGCCCTGCTTGCTCTATTTTCAAGGATGTTAAAGCGACGGCGAGCCCTCTCCATTTGGTCTTATCTTGTACCCCTGCTGTGATGACTGACGTTACTTTTCCATTTCCTTCCCCCTCAAGAGTCTATTGTAACGGGAACCCTCAGCAGAACCTTTCTTTGGTGTCTTTTGTCGAGCCAGTTCGTCCCATCCACTAATGGAAGGGGGGACAGTGGGGTGCTTTGTTCCCCCCTCCGCCTGCCTCGCAGCTGGTTCAACGGTCAAGCTTGAAATCCAACACCCCCGTCTCGACCGAGAGAGTGGTGCGCTCCGCACACTCAGGAGCTCAAAACTTTGGCGGTTTAAAGGGAACCAGGTTCACATCAAACAGTTATGAAGTCTGATCCTTGAGGCCGTTTCAAAAACGTCACGTGACAATCACAAAGGAGGCCAAAGGTTTGTCGTGTCACCGAGGAACCACGGTGCCTGGCGGCGTGTCACTTCAGCGGTTATTCTTTACGCTGATCAAAGAGGCTGAAGTCACGGGGGAGCTGCCCTCGTTTATAGGAGCGACACGGGGGGGGGGAAGAAGTAGGCAGCGGTGAGGCTTGAAAGGACATACGCACAGAGCAGCTGAGTGTGACAGCTTTCAGTCGATGATCTGCAGGACTCGTGAGTTCAGCAGGTGCTGGACAGACGGCTGAATTACACGAGTGAGGTGACACGTCATTACAGGAAATGTTCATCATGTGACATTTTCCTCTTCTTTTTTTTCTCCCCTTCTTTTTCCCACCCTGGGTATGTGAAACCGAAAAAGTAGCGGGGTCAGAGACCCAGAGCTGTGCAGGAAGCCTACAGTCACAGATGTCCTCCATGTGTTTTGTTTTGTACAGTAGTTACACATCAGTCCGCTGGCTATGCATGGGGAAAATATGAAGCAACTGGCATGCTGAGTGGCAGAGCTGCAGCCTCTGGCATCACAGACACACGCACACACGCACACACACACACACACACACACACACACACACACACACACACACACTCCTTCACACACTGGCTGTTCGCTCCATGCCAGAGACCGAGTCGCTCGCAGCCTCAGCGCTCCTCTGTCGAACAGAATCAGCAGGAGAGGCTGACAGATGCAAATCTGCGGCGGCTGAGTCGGTGGGTGATAAACATGATGGATGGATGTTATGGAGGCTGCCTTTTATAACTCCCTGAGAGGGTTTAGAAGATGTAAATCAGTCAATCTGGCTTGTCAGGCGCTCACTCACCTGCGGGTTCCTCGAAGGCAGGAACGAGGACTCCGGGCTCCTTTTGTGAGGTTATATGCATCTTAATGCTGACGTGTGATGTGTTTCTTTAACACTCTAGCAGCGCAGCTAGATGGATACTGACGTGATCGGTTTGATCCAGACGGAAACTTATTGGAGGGATTGCTATACAATTTGGTACAAATATTCATGATCCACTGAAGACGCCACCATGAGGTTCACATCAACGTGAAGATATTTCGGGCATGAAGCACAAAGTAATCTCATCCCTTGTTACTTGACGTATTAGGTGTATCTTTCATTGGCGTCAACATAAACAATGTCGTGCATGATACAAAAGGTCTTTTTGATTGACTATGAACAATTCCTAAAACATCTGTGATCTGTGATTAAAAAAAAAAGAAGCTCTTGTAAAAAAAGAAGCTCTTGTATTCAAAATATTCGCTGTTGCATTCCAGGCAGCAAATATTTAGATTTGTTTCTCCTTTTAGACAATGAGAGCTCCCCAAACGTGCTGAACGGGGTCTGTAGCCACGTCACAAGGCCTGCGAGTTGACCTTTATTAATTATTAATTATCGCAGCTTCCTGAGGAAAACCAGAAAGAAGTCTAAAACCTGTTTACATCAACCTCTGGTAGGGGAGCTTGAAAGCCCTCAAACACTCTCAGATAAACTCGGTGCTGGAGCAGCAAATGCAGTTTGAGAATATTAACACGGGCCCTTGTTTTGTTTTGGAGTGATTGGTATTCAAGGCAACTGCTTAAAGCTTTCCAAAGTCTGAGCAGTGCCGATAGAAAGTACACTCGCACCTCAGCTGCCTGAAGGAGGTGGATCTCAATGACAGCAGCAGACGTTACAGTGAAGTACAAAAGATGTGACACAATTCTACTGTCTCTATGAGAGGAAAAGGTTTCTCTGTCCAGTGTTACTTAACTTTGATTGCACCCAAGCCAGCGTTAATAGTTGCCTCTATGTTTCCATCTGTTTGCACTGGATGCTAAGCAACGTCGTATTAACTCAGCTGTAAAACTCAGCTGATGAGCCGGTCAAAACAAATAGCTCACAGAAATGATATATGCATGTGTTTTAGTGCCGGGAATCGTATTACAATACATCATCCAAGAAAACAATGGTGTCATGATACAAAGTATACAAGCGACACGATACATCACAACCTGTGTCAATCATCGACATCAGTGAGATACAAACGGTTTTGGCCTAGATCGCTATGGTTTCAAGTCTTCTTCAATACAAATTATGCTCCCATTTAGAGTAAAACATTCCATAAAGGGTACACCACAGGGCAACCTTGTGATTGACAGGTTGCTCTCATAACGTTGTCCCATCTGGGAGGTGTCCCTGTCCCTTTCACAGCATGTTATCAGCTCGTAAAAGTTAATTGTAACATTTTGTTCTCCTGTAAATGTCTGATTCAGCATTTCGTTGTACTTCGCTCCACCCTTCCGGTGTCACTTCTGGTTGCAGAAAAACAAGATGTCAACAGTCAAAACTGAGGAACTCAAAGCTCCAAAACTAAAAGGACAATCCACCGACCAGTGGGTGACATCATTGTGACCACGTCCACTTCTTACAGACAGTCTGTGCTGGTCACAGCTACTCTGTGTCAGATTAGCCTCGCAGCCAGTATTTCAGGGCAGCTCGTGGACGCCTGCTTTCTTTTATTCGACGTCAAACACACTCACTTCACTCTCTGCTCTCTGGAGACGCTGTACGTCTGTGCATATGTTGGGGTGTGTTTTGTATTTTAATATTTCTCTTTCATGTCAGGAAGTTGAGCCGGCTCAGAGGGAAGCATATTGAGGGAAGATGTGTCAACAGTTCCTGTTCAACACTTCCCTCCCTCAAAGGAAAGTGTGTGTCACTGAGAGAGAGTTCAACCTCGAAGCGCTGTTTTTGAGGGCCGAGAGCAACTTTTCACACAATAGAAAATGACGTGACTTTGATCTTTAAAGTGATGCAAACAGGCCAAAATATTGACAATGGGTTTGGATTATTTGCCTGATGGTCAGAAACCTTTTATCGTTATTTGGAGACGTGAAAGTTTAAATAATTTCTGTGATCCCAAAGCGAGAACATGACTTTTAAACAGGTGAGATGATGACGTGATAGATGTTTCCAGGTGGACGGTCAGCCATCACATGACATGAGAATTCCTACAGCTTTGTGGGTCAACAACAACCAAACTAAATCTGAGGAAGCAGCACAAGCAGATGAATTAATCTGCGTGCAGATGTTTTAGGGTCTGGGAAGCGCTCTAAACAAAATAAAGGACTCCAGAGGAAGTATACAAATGATCTGGATCAACCTCAGGCCCAAGCTTAGCCTGTCTGAAAGAAATATGTAGTTGCACCCTACGTGTAAATGAAGGAACACAGATTTGTGTGTCATTCAACAGCAGATAAGACCTGTATGGGAGCATGTGGAGGAGTTTCTTACGATATCTCGGCTTGTAATTTGCTTCTACGATGTTCTCAGTGTATTTGCAGCGGACAGCTGACTTCATCAGATTTCTGCCGTGACGTTACAGAGAACTCTCATTGTCGCTGTTGTTACCACATCAAACACACACACACACACACAGACACACATTTTGACAAGTAGTCCTGGCTTGTGCGTGTTCAGCAGATTCCACATATTTCAGAGCCGCGTAGAGATTCCTCATCCCTCCACTCCTCTCCGACACAAACCCTCCTGTGTTGCTGCTGCCAGAGCTGCTCTCTCCCCGCACAGGGACGCCTAACGTCAGCCAGAGCATTTAATCTGCTTTCCCTTGTCCAACACATAATTACGGATCACCGATGTTGCTTTACTGTGACGGGGATTCAGAGCTCGCTGTGGTCCTGCGTGAATCCCGTTCTTGGCTTTAGGCCTTTGGAAGAGCGAAGGTCAGTAATCATCACAAAACATCATTAAACTAAACTAAACTGTTCCGTCTGCACTTTGCATTGCATCTCTCCCATTTAAAGGATCATAAAGGAAGGCTGTTTCTCTTGAAGTCTTGAGTGTAACACTTGAAGAAGTGCAGCACGGGCAATCAAAGACAAGGATTTCTGCATAATCAGTGACCATTATGATGAAACTGCAGGGCTCTTGTCAGCAGCACATCTGATCAGCAGATGTGACGGACACGGACAAACCGATGCTGACGCGCTACCAATCCAGAGTTGAGCTTTCTTTCACCCTTTTTCGACCAATCTTCCCAAAGTTCCCGGTGCTATTTAATGACAGGCCGTCTCGTCACTTTTGTCACATGTCGGCTGAGCGTGTGTGTCATGCTGTGTCGTATTTCCCACAATGTTTTTGTTGAGGACATTTACACAACATGGGAAAGGACCTGTAGTAAAGGGACAGAGGTTTGATGGAATCATCTTCCCATCTCCCTCTCGGCAAGAAAGCCAACAAATGTGTTTTCCCAAAAGGTCCAACTATCCTTTTAAGGCGGCACTTTCTCTGTAAAATGAAGCCTGTGATTCATAGTGAACCAACACATGAGGCGAAAACACAAACTGTCCTCCGGACTGCAGAGAGAGTGGTGTGTGCCGTTCGCTGTTGTTACATCACATGACTTTGATGTAGGTTCCCAGTTCGAAAGCACCACTTACTCTCATTTGGAGCCGCCGCAAAGTTTACAAGGCGCGTTTTTTCTTTTCAAGGTGCTTTACGACAAACAAAAAGAGCGCGGTTCATTCTTGGCGGAGATGGGTTGGGCGTTAGCTCGGAACGATTGTCTTACGTAACACAGTGAAGTGACCATCAAGTTGTACGCCAGAGAAAACTTTGAGTCGGTTACAATAATGTAATGTATTGTAATAAAGTAGCTTTAATCAATCTGCCTTCTGCCAGTGTTTTCTGTAGAATGTGAGTCAGACTTATTTATACTGGCAGTTCATTGTCTTCGAGTGTATAGTTGACAGTCTGATGTGCAGGGAGTGTCAGGTCAGATGTGGTCACACTGACAGAGATTATCCTGACCAGCGCTGTGTTTCCATCATTTCTTATTCTGACCTCTTTGAAGGCAAAGCCATTAAAGACCCCTTTTCTAAATAAAGAACCTGCTCCTTCCACTTAGCGGAAGGGAGGTTCTGGAGTCGAGCCAGAGTTTTTTCCTGGATGACAATACGGCTCTCACTCTTCCTGCCATCCCTGAGTGGGACTGGACGGGACGGGCGAGGGGAGGCGGTCAGAGGTCAGCGCCCAGCTTCCATTGTCCTCCTCGGAGCCTGGGGCGAGCAGGGAGCGGACCACACCGGAACCGGTCCCTTCCTCAAGGCCAGAGCAGCGCCTCCCCTCCCCAAATTCTCCGCAAACCCTCCCAGCAGACCTCCAATCACATGCCTCCAAGACCCTCTTCCTTCCTGGCGAGCAGTCTGGAGTCACGTAGAGTCCAACAGCAGCTTCGGTGTACACTAAGATTGTTAAAAACACACTCCGCGACACACCAGCAGCCACCTGTATGTTCAACCTCGGCTTTATATTCATGGTTAACGACTCACTGGAGCTCTCCGTAATCTTTGTGCCTCTCGTTCTTCCTGAACCCATGGTGGAGGTATTTATTCTTTTAATAAGCTGCTGTTCAGGTCTGTAGGTGTGTGTTCCATCACGGTGTGTTAACACACGGCCTCTTGGTTTCTCTCCGCTGGTCTCTTCCAGGAGGTGTTGTGCACTGAGCTGCGGCCACGTCTCTGTGTGATCCAGCGAGGGCCGAGCGGATATGGCTTCAACCTGCACAGCGAGCGGGCGCGGCCGGGCCAGTACATCAGAGCGGTGGATGAAGACTCTCCAGCAGAGAGGGCGGGCCTGCTGTCCAAGGACAGGATAGTACAGGTACTTTGATAGGGCCTAGGCCTAACACTGTGACCCCATGCAGGGCAGTAGCTCAGTACGGGGCGATAAGACAGATGTTATCGTTCTGGTGAGAAGATTTTCTAGTTCAGAAACTCCTTGAATAGAAAGACAAGTCTTGGTCAGACGCATTAATGTCAGTCCATGGTAGTTTAAGGTAATTTACCTTAATTAATTGTCCTAAACAGAGTCATATTTATGGGAATGTAACTAAACTAAAAGTTACACAAAAATACTCGTCCTTATTGATCTGCCATATTTCTGCTCCGTAGGGCTTTTTTTTTACTTGGATAAAAATAGAGAAGAATGGTTTAATGTGTAGTCAGACGTCACCTCCATGCAAAAAAGTATGAGATAGGAAGCCTTTTGACATAAAGTATTATTTCATTATTTGTTCATACCGTTCTAGTGCTCCACTAATTCATTGGTTATAAGGTGTAAAAATGTACCCAAAGTACTGCCTTTTCTAAATAAGAGATACCAATATAGGGTCTTAAAATATACATTATTCATTTTTTTGAGAAAAGTGAAGCAGGTCTTCTGGTCCTCAGAGAGGTCAGCTCTTCTCCCAAAGATAACTGTGTTCAGAGGAGTGGGTTGTGAACTAACAGCCACTCTGTTGGGTCTTAAACCCACATACAGGACTGTGGTGAAACCCTCACTGGTAGCAGACTCACGCCACAATAATCAGCTCTCATGGTCTGGGGTCTGTGTTTTTATTGTTTTTATGTTCTTATTATATTATTATACGCCGTAGTACAATCAGCCGTAGTTCGTCAGTGGTGGGGAGGGGAATGCTCTGAAGCAATTTTTACCAAAGCCAAACGAAGGAATCAAATGAGTCCATCACAAGACGCCATTGGGCCCAAACATATTTTTTCCCATATACTTACATTGGGAAAGAGACGTCTATATAAGAGAAGTCTGTATAACTTTTCTTCAGGTAAATCAACGCCCTAGTACGAACACTTGACACTCCCAAAAGTTGTAAAATGCATTAATGGCTAAATCCTTCGTTCATGTGAATGAGCCTGAGAAGGAGGCTGGTCCGCGGGTTTAAAGAAAACGACAGTGCTCTATGCGCCCCGGGGACGCAGAAGAAATTCTTCTGATTTTGATACGCAGAAGCCAAACTTCTTTTGCTTCATGTGCCACTGAGCAGCTTTCATAGGAATGTAATGCTCCGATGCTCTATCCAGATCTCTTTACAGCCCGTCATGAACTAATGATATTGGGAAACCTTGACATAGAACCTTTGCTCTAAAAGATATTTCAGCCATAAAACCTTGTGGTTGTAATATCATACAACCATACAGTGCGTCCACTTATTATTTTGACAGAAGAAGCACAAGCAACACGACTTATTCATGTCTCAGTCAACATGACTCATTCAGTGCCGCACGTTATTCCAACAAAATCAGAGCGGCGGCATATTCACTGAAGTGGACTATCAGCGCGCCTCCCTTCGCTTCCTAACTACAGCGAAAGGAAAAGGAAGAATCAGTAGAGAAGGAGGACAGAGGGATTAAAAAGTCCCACAGAGACTGGGGTCCATATGAGAGTCTGGCGAGGGATTTCAAGTCCCCCAGAGGGCCCCAGACAGCCTCACCACCCACTGAGGAGCGGCGCTTTGTGGGGAGCGGACAGCCATTGTTTCTGCTGTTACTGGCCAAGCAGCTATTGTCCAGCTTCCTCTGTGGGACTGGCTTAGACATACAGGTCCACCCTATGACCTAAACACACGCACACACACACACGCACACACACACACACGCCCTCCGAGACATTTCTCACATGCTTTCCCATGGTGATTTACACTCGGCTGACGTGGGAGTGAGCCACCTGACACGTTACTGTACACCTAAGTTAACGTGTCGCACAGTCAAGTACCAGCATGTGATTTAAAGAAGTGATTTAAAAAATCATGATTTTTGTTATTTAGCACATTGGAACTATTGTTTTGTAAGTTGAAGGAATGTGTGTGTGTGTTTGTGTGTGTGTGGACACACAGGATTTCCTGCCCTGGAGCCTCTGGCAGACAAAGTGATAATATTGAGAAAGAAATCCTTGACAGTGATGAAACAGTTTGTTCACTTCTCTGTGGGAACAAAGACAAGAAGAACTTTTTTAAATATATTTTTTTAAGTTTGAAGGATTTCTATCCATAGACATAAATAAACTAAAAACAGTGTTTCTCTCCACAGGTGAACAGTCTGTCGGTAGAAGGGAAGACACATTCAGAAGTCGTGGCCGCCATTAAAGCCGGCGGGAGAGAGGCCCGTCTGCTGGTGGTGGACCCCGACTCAGACGCCTTCTTCAAGAGGTGCCGAGTGGCCCCCGCCTTGGACCACCTGTCTGGTGAGAGGACACGCACACCAAACAATGTCACCATCACTAAGAGGCAGCACGAGTTGAGCTGCAGTCGCCCCCAGGGCGGAGTGAATGGCTGCATCTTTCAGACATAAATAGATCAGATCAGACAGATCAGAGTGGGATTGCACAGAGTATCAGTGTGGTTTGGATAGTCTCAAGGCTTAAATGCAGAGCTCTCTCCTCACAAAAGTTAAATAATCACATTGCAACACTCAAAGACAAAATACACTTTTTAAATGTTCTGGATCTTTCGACTGCATCCAGTGGCCTTCATCAGCAGATGGAGCTTGTTCCGTTGTCATCGAGACCAAAGTACGACATTTCAGTCCTGTGATGGTGAAGGCCTCGAGAACTGGCCGAAAGCTCCAGAAAAGTTCCAATAAGAGAACCACTGTGTGGACTTGTTTGTCAAACTGTGATTTCAAAGGGCAATAAATGAATACATGACTGATTTAAGGGATTATCCTTCAGTGGCCGTGTCCCCACAAAAAGGTCAGATGGGAGCATCCCAGGAGCTGAAGGGGAGTCGGTGCCTTGCTCAAAGGCATCTTGGCTCGACACAGGTCCTGCTGTACCTGCCACGGCCCCCAGGGGGAACCCCAGTACAGTCTGTGACAGGGTTTCTGTGTTTGAGGCAGGTGGTGTGTGTGTGTGTGTGTGTGTGTGTGTGTGTGTGTGTGTGTGTGTGTGTGTGTGTGTGTGTGTCTGCCTGCATCATGAGACCCCTCATGTAAACATGCTGCTGCCAGCTGTTGGCATGGCAACCGACTGTGAATGAGGGGGTAAAGATGCTGCCCTCTGCTTTCTGGACAGAGGAGATTTTTATTTTGTAGATATGTGTTAATGGTTTATGAATGTTCCCAGTGCTCCCAGTGGATTATTAATACATTAGATATTGAAAAGCCTGTGCATGACTTTGTCCTGTGTTGTTTACCTTTGTGCGATGACCCTCATCGGGGCAAAAGAGAAAAGTGTTTCATAGTTTCCTGGACTCTCAAACCCTCCGGTGTTTCAGTCCAGGATTAAAAATAATAACGCCCCACAGGGGACAGATTCCAGTGAGGTGTTTCCCAGGTAACTGCATGCACTTCACATGCTGCCCACTCAGAGGGCACCTGCCTCCGGTGACTCTTCACGTCAATAGGCTCACTCAGCCTCTCTCTGAGCGGAGCGGCTGGCCAGCAGCTTTGTTTGGTTTCCAAGGTGCTCGCTCCAAGTGGCCTCTCAGCCCGGAGCCAGAGCTGTATTGGGACTTGGAGAGGCTCCTGTCACAGAGTCGGGGACACAAATACGCTCACAGCAGAGACCCGAGGAGGACCTTCTGCCATCTCCATTAATAATCATCATTAGGGCTGAGGATCAGAGGAATGGAAGGTATGATATCGGTGACGATGTCTCTCTGAGGTGACCACCTCTCAAAAGTGAGGTTTGGGTTCAAACATGGCGACACGGCAATCCGATATGTAGAGGGTCTGTGGAGGCATAGAGGACCAGGATGAGCACCACCTCACAGAAGATGAACCATGTGTGAATAATAGATGATCAGCTCATACCTGCCCCATGTAACAGAGTATGTGTTGGTGGGTTGAAAGGTGAGCTGCAGAGAGACTCTTGATCTGGCAGAGTGGAGCTGATGGTGCAGGACTGAAAGACTGCAGGTCTCATGAAGTGGCGTTAGCTCTGACAGACAGGAGAAGCGTTGTGTTTTTGGAGTTCGATGACTGATCCTTGTGTCGTTTTCATGTCTGCAGGTCCGCTGCCTGAGCCGGTCATTAATGGAGGAATGGATGAGAAGGTAAGATTACACCAGCGGCAAATATATCACAGAGACAGAGAGACATGAATTCCAGGATGACGCTGGAAAGCTCTCATTTGGTTTGGAGATCTGCTTTAGAGCGAAGCCAAAAGTGGGATTTGAGCTTTGAAGTGTGTGAAGGGCTGTCGGTCTCCCACGGTGGCAACTTCCCATCCTCACTGATGGAGCCGCTCCTTCCTGACAATAATAGATGTGCTTTGAATAATCTGCTGCCCTGCAACAGTCCAGCAGGTCAAGGTCGAACAGAGCTTCAAAGTAACACACAGCCTTTTGCTATTCAAACGTGTGTTTTTGCCACATCAGAGAACTGAGACGCTGCTGAAGTTAGTTTTTAATCACAGAGACGTGTACAGAATGGACTTTCCTGTGATTGTCTAAAAGTGCTGCCGTTCTTTGTACGGTAAACCCCACCCAGCTACTCCATTAACTTTGAATTATTTGAAAGGGCGGATTGTGTATTCAAAATTAAAATCCTCCTTGACCCACAGTATTGTATAAAAGGTCAATGGAAACTAGCTAAGAAGCTACTCTTCTGAGCTGAGGCAGCTTCATGTTAATCCTCTTGAAGTATTTGGGTGTAATCCCAAAGAGACACGCTGGCCAGAACGTACTATAGGAGGAAGGTCACTCACAAACCTGAATAATGAGTTTGACGTTTTATCGGGCTGCACAATTAATCGAAATGTTGGCATTTGATACAGATCTGCTAAAAAAAACCACTGTGATCAATGTATTGTGTTTTTCTAAGAAAATATGAATGATGGTACGATAATTCAATAATATCAGTTAATGTAGGAATTCAATTTTATTTTTTTTTATTGTGCGGCACACTTCTTAGTTCGATGTAATGACACCACAATAAATAAATATGAAGCTAAAGCCAGCAGCTGGTTAGCTCAGCATTGAGATTGGACAGCTAGCTTTGCTCCGTCCAACTGTGACACAATCCGTCTCTCAGGCTCACAAACTAATACAATATCTCTTGTTTGTGGAGTTCGTACAAAAACTGTAACGGTGTGTTCAGAGCGAGAAGCAAATTTCAGCGGCGGCTCGAATCCGTTAGACAAACTACCGCCAGGTCTGCTTGATTTAAAAACATTTTAACCTTGAAAGAAACATTCATGCTCATCCAGGCGCTTCAGTGTCTTGATTTATAAATGTAGGCCCTATGACGAGATAAAAAAATGATGATAAAAACAGAACGAGCAGAGGGAAATAGTCGAAACAACACGCGTGTTTCTAGATAGCTTAACGTCACAGCTAACGTCTGTAGCTGTTTGGGGCAAAACTAATTACTGTACCTGTTTCCAGTCTTATTACCAAGCTAAGTAGCTTATTTACATTAGAGATATAGTGGTAGCAACCTTCTCATTCAACTCTCAACAAGAAACAGAATAAACGCTCTTCTAAAGTGTCAAAACTTTGTCTTTGAAATCCTACGGCGTTTATTCCAATAAACAAACTGCGTGTGTGTTTGCTTTTCTAATCCTACAACGATGCTTTTTGACGGCCTCTCGGGTTACCTGGGTGTCTTGTTCCCTAGTGGACACACTAGACTTGTGTGTGAATCAGTGTTGATAAGATAGACACTTTGTATGAAGACACCAGAATGCAAACTAAAATAAACTACAGACCTGTGGCTGCCTTTCCGCTAGTGAAGCCTGGGCCGGGCTTCCCGTTACTCCGGAACAAGAAGTGCTCCAGGGAAGTTAATTGTTCCTCGTATTGTTGCGTAACAGACACTTGTTAAAGGGTTGTAGAGCTGAGAGGGAGGGATGGTGTGAGAGGTCAGGGACACGTTGTCTGTGAGGTATACGATGCCGTCTTTAAAGGGGTTGGAGTGGGTTAAAGATGTGTGACATGCTGATAATTAAACTGAGGCTCCAGTAACGTAAATGCCTCATCCTGTAACCTCAGCAGCTCATTAAAGCTGCTACAAAACACAGAGGGCAGGAAATACGCTGGAATTCAACCAGGAGGAGTTTCCAATCTCACCACTTTTACAAAACTACAAGTGGTGCCTTCTCCCCGAATATAATCCAAATAAAGCCAACAAATGCACTTATTGGTAAATTAGCAGACATGTTTAAAACTTCTCAGGTGCCTCTCAATAACATAACACACAATAGAAGAAAACAACTCAAAACCAAGGTTGCCCCCCTGTGGTAAGGACTGGTACTGCAGTTTCCCAGTCACACTTTCCCAGTCACACTTGTTGAGATGTGACTCTCTTGTAAATGTTGATAATATTCATGAATGTCTCAGTACTGATTTGTTAGTATGGTGATGTTGATGATGAGTGTTGTGTTCCCAGGTGAATGGCCGAGGGGCCAAAGAGAGGGACTCAACGCTGTCAGTCAGTCCTTCTCCTTCCAACGCCTCCTCCAACACCTCGCTCACAACTCTGCCCACGAACACCCCACCTGAGGTACGTCTCAGGAAATACCTGCAGCATATCAACCTCTTATGATGTCATAATGTAAAGTGTAACTAATGTCATACACATTATTTTCCCCTGTTTGTTTGTTTTAAATCATTCAGAACACCATCCCAGCTCTCAACATGTCCCTGCAGCAGGTCAAAGAGCTCGCCCACCAGAAACGCTCCAACAAGAGAGCCCCGCCCATGGACTGGACCAAGAAGAATGAACTCTTCAGTAACCTATAGGGCATCTCCGCCCAACTCACACAGATTTTATAGTGACAAAGAGACATCAGAAAGACATTTGTTTTGTATCATCATGACATTAAAAGAGCAAATTAACTATTGGCATCAGACAAATCCAGGCGTTCTGTAAAATATAATATTATTCTTATTATTACTCTTCATGCTATTATATAATCCAGATATTCAATATATATAATATGTTTAATGTGATACTAACAATGAGAGATGCAAATGCCGATGAAAGATAACTGGACCATGGTGTGTGTGTGTGTGCGTGCGTGCGTGCGTGCGTGCGTGCGTGCGTGCGTGCGTGCGTGCGTGCGTGCGTGTGTGCAGATGCATGTGTGTGGACCCTGACAGTCCCTGCTGGCCAGAGTCTGGTGCCTGTGGAAAACGATGAGGAGTTGATTGTCATGTTTCGTGTCATGACCCTCCTCCTCATCGTCGTCGTCCTCCTCCTCCTCGTCCCCCTCCTCCTCCTCCTCCTCCTCCTCCTCATCGTCGTCCTCCTCCTCCGCCTCCATCTGCTTATTCATCTTTTAAAAGTTTCTACTAACTTTTCAAATATCATCTTGTCTTCAACAGCAGGGGTGAACCCAGATAGTTTACCTCCTCGTTAGTTTGTAGGGTTCAAACATCTGACTTAACAGTAATGGTGTTATTTCAGTTTACATGTCAAAGCTCTTTTTTTGTGATATAAAAAAAAAACAAGGTAAACAAATTTTCTTCCCTCATAGAACATGAACGGGCTTTAAACTGGAAATAACTATTTTGAAGAGGATTCTCTTATATTGTATATACAGTATACAGTATATATCATGTGTATTGCATATTTTTTACATGAATTCCACTCTGAAATGAAATATCCACCTTGTATCTCCTCTTTGTCTGAATACGTGATATCCTCTTTCACGAAATGTGAACTGCCGTTTATTATGAGTAACTTATACCGTCCTCTCTTTGACTTCATGTCTGCTGTTCACATTCTGAGTGTCTGGAATATTTGTATTGCTCTCGTGAGAAATTAGATTTTTACACATTTCTATCAATGTCTTAAAAACCATAATTATGTAACTTTGAGATGATGTATTTCTAGAAGAACGTCCGTGCTTCACTAGATTTTATGCTTTTGTTCATGTCGTTGGCGATGATTTTTCAAAATGAAGGATTTAATTATACAAAGAGGTGTTTTTTGTAGCTTGTGTAAGAAGTAAGTGATTTCTATACTGAAATAAATCCGTCATCACAACAGGTTGGTTTTTATTCAGTTATGTGAGGAAAAATAAAAAATCTCTCCTGTGCTTCAGAAACTTAAGCCAACAGGCACGTTTGTGTGTGTGAAAACGACTTTTACTCAATAATTAATAAAGCAAAAAGGTAATAATCTGAATTAGGCCATACAGTATGTGGTTCTACACAGTTCATCTAACAGTGATGCATTATATCATAACTTGTTTTATCAATTATTAATGACCACACAGCATTAAATATATGTAGTACAATAGTCTTACTGTATATCCAGTTAAAGCATCGCATCAGGATTAATCCATTAATTAATGCAAACATTGAAATGATATGAACAACCCTCATATGGGCAGCGTGGGTTCTCTCCGGGCTCTCCGGCTTCCTCCCACAGTCCAAAGACATGCTGCAGGTTAATTGATCTCTAAATTGCCCATAGGTGTGAATGGTTGTATGTCCCTACATGTGCCCTCGATGGACTGGCGGCCTGTCCAGGGTGTCCCCTGCCTTCGCCCTATGTCAGCTGGGATAGGCTCCAGCGCCCCGCGACCCTAATGAGGATAAGCGGTATTGAAAATGGATGGATGGATGGAACCCTCATATGACAAAAAATCCCAGAGCAAGTCTGCATGTTTGTGCAGATTAAAGCTGGTATACATATTTGTATATCAGCAATGGATCACATGACTTCTTGTAATGATAAAACCACAGAGAATTGTTAAATGTTGTGTTCACGGCTTGTTTTCCATAGTGGCCAAAGATTTAAAATATTGCAGGTTTAAAGCATCAAAGTTGACTTTTTGACTCGTCCGTCAAAGTAAAATAATACTGATCTGTGATCAGAGATTCATCCCATAGAAAACAACACAATAGCAGTTTCTGCCACAACACTATTATCTGCTATTTTAAGTAAAAGACAAAGTAATACATTTAATAATAATAATACATTTATTTATATAGCACCTTTAAAAACAGGGTTTACAAAGTGAAGGAACAACAACAACAAATCCTTTGCATTTAATGCCAAATGCTTCCTCTCAAGAACCAGACATCATTTGGCTCCAGAAGCCTCAATTTAATACATTTCTCATTTCTCGAACCCCATTCAAGTAAAATAGATATATTTGATATATTCTTATATTAGTCTCCTTTAACTGAAGTAGTTTGAAAAACACCACCACCCATTTAGACCCTTAATTTACAGACACATTCGGTGTTACCGTCACATTTTATGCCTTAAGGCTGTCTTGAAATGTCTTTTTCACCGGATTCATGCTTGCGGTTCATCGTCTGCCCTCCAACACGGTGAAAAAGACAGCTGTCTCCTCCTAATGGCCTCGACCTTTCTGCTCCTCCCCTCTCCTTCTCCCCACGTCATCGCCATCGCCGTCACACCCTGCGTCTCCGTGGGGTAATTATCATAATTGAACCGTACGACGTTGACTGACATGATGGGTAAATGGTGACTTGGCATGGAAAGATAATGACGATGGTTGTTATAATTGGCTATTAAGGGGATGCTTGTGATTATGATTATGAAGGATGGTGTTCAAAGGTGAGAGAGTTAATAATAACTGACATCTATCATTGAAGTGTGGAGCATTTTTGGAGATGTATTCTCAGAAATGGAATTCTAACATTCATAACTCATTTAATTAGTGTATAATCACCTTTAACTAAGAATTGGTGTGTTCTTGTTATCTTAGGATGAGCCCTTCCCGTCTACATACCATGGAGAGGTGGGCCTTGTCGCCCAGAACCGACAAACCACACACAAGCGCTAGTGAGAGCTTTTCGCCTGTTTAAGTTAGTACGTTTGTGAAATGTGGTCAAACCACGTTATTATGGTGTGCATTCGGTGGCTCATGTTGCCGTAGTTTTTGAAAGCGAGGAGTGAGCGCAGGGCTATTCAGCCACTAGATGCCATCACATCCTTCACGCTTGTCCTCTGAAGAACTCTTTGTCTCTCTCTTGCCAGTTCGCTTAGCTTAGCACAAAGACTGGAAACGGAGATACAGCTAGCCATTGTTATTTATATGAAACAATATAGTACATATAGCTTCATGCTAAGTTGTAATGATCTGCTCATCTAACTCTAAAGAGTGAATATGAATATAAGTAATAAGTAATACTTTATAAGCCTGTGAACTTCTTATTGATTTTTTTTTTTTGAAGATGCTGTTCTTAAGCTATTGCTAGCTTGAGTCAGCGGTCGAGTCCCATTGTGGGTCATGTGGAGGCCATGTTTAGGGCGCCAACATGAGGGACAAGGGATGCGAAGAACAAAGAAAAAAAACTTTTTTTTTTATGTGAAAAATAAATAATCAAATGTCCTCATTAGCAATTGTTCACTGAGCTTGTTTAAGCAACTCACTGCACTGCACAGGTTTCAAGAATAAAATGCGATCATAAATTGTGCATGTCATTTTCTTGATAACTCAGTCCCTCAATACACACACATGTAACTAACGTATAACTCATCACTTTTTGCTGTATTAGCACATCGAACTTGGATCAAAATGATGATGATATGAAGGAGGATGGGGGATGGAATGACGTGGATAATTAAGATGATGAAGGGCAGGTGCAGGTCGTGCGCTGGACCTTCACAGCTTAGGTGCAAACACAGCTGGTTGCTGGGCAACAGTGTCCGCCAGGGGGTCCTTGTAAGGCCTGGAGCAGGGTGAGAAGAGGGGTCGACCCAACTCTACCTTCAAACCCCTCAGCACGCTAAAAATAGACCGGGAGTGTTTGTGTGTGTGTGTGTGTGTGTGTGTGTGTGTGTGTGTGTGTGTGTGTGTGTGTGTGTGTGTATAGAAAACACTGTGGAGAAAATACATGGAATAAGTGACAGAGAAGGATGGAGGAGAAGCCTTGGGGAAGGGGCGACAAGCCAATGGGGGAAGTGTGACGCATTAACCGAGCGGTGCGTAAGTCTGCTGTAATACGAGCTTCCTTCTGTCTGTCTTCTCTGAGAAAACTTCATCCCTTCCTGCCTTACTTTCCTCATGCACACACTTACACACTCACACCCCATCTCCTTTTATAAAAATACCCAAGGACAATCCTCACTATTAATAGGAAGAGTTGTCAACCGGCTCTGGAGAAATGAGACCTTCTGTTCAGCTAACTATTTTTGCGGCCCTTTGTAGCCATGACCTCTTACATTACCCCTTATGAATTACATTCATTTTCCAGACTATTAAAGACAATTAAAACTGGTTTTATTCATACGACACAGACAAATGTCTTTTTAATAACATTTTAAATGTTGTTTAGAAGAATATCAAGAAATAACCATAACAAAAGTCAGTCTTGAATGACGTCTTACTCTAACATTAAATCATTTAGTCTGCTCACGTCTTATTTTCCTCAAAGGGCCGTGGCCATTGTTTTCTGCTCTGAGTGCCAATCATCAGCTCATAGAGAGTTGAGAGCAGCAGTGATGGACTCAGTGTTATATTATTTACTTGGCTCCTCTTTCAGCACTGGGCTCTTTTGATTCCAGCTCTGGACCGGTAATCGAGCTCCACGCATACTGCAGCTGATTCATGGCCTGCGGGGTCGCCGTCCTGCAGCCCGGCCCGCAGCGATGCCCCGACCGCTACACTCTGACTGCGTGTTCAGACATCTGCATCCAGTGTCTTTGAGTCATGTTTGCACACCGGCAGACGGCGACTACGGCCCGTGACACAAGTGGGATACTTCATTACTGCTGTTAGCGATATCGGTCTGGAGGTATTGGGCGAAGATAGACTGAGACTAATGGGTCTAAACAGTTAGCATCCTCACCAGTTGGTGATCCACATGGAGATAAAGAAACATTGTTGCAATAATAAGGTGCCGATTGACGATCGGATTGTATATATCGACGGTTGATGATTGTCGATTTTTGTTTTTCCTAAACCAATATTTAGGCGATTTTAACTAACTTAACCTACTATCAGAACTAGGATGTTATAAAAAAGAAATCCCTAGAATCTGCACCCTGCTGTGCATTTATTCAATTCAATTCAGTTTATTTTGTATAGCCCAATATCACAAATTACAAATTTACCTGAGAGGGCTTTACAATCTGTACACATACGACATCCCTGTCCCAGGACCTCACATCGGATCAGGAAAAACTCCACAAAAATAACCTTTGACATGGAAAAAAGGGAAGAAACCTTCAGGAGAGCAACAGAGGAGGATCCCTCTCCCCGGATGGACAGAAGCAATAGATGTCATGTGTACAGAATGAACAGCATTTACAAAGTTACATAAACACATTACATGAATATGACAATGTATGAATGGAACTCCAATCCATGAAAAAGAAGGAGGTAGAGAAGAGGGGGGGTGGGGCGCATCAGCAGGGCCAACGCAGGAGGCCGGCTCATCAGGCATCAGACACCTCCAGGTCCAATGGACCCTATGAGACGTGAAGTCACAACGACTCCGGGGAGGAAGCAGAGTTAATAAGGTGCAATGGAGAGATGTAAATTCATCCATAAGGAGAGAGAGAAGATGAGATAGGTGCTCAGTGTATCCTAAAACATCCCCCAGCAGCCTATAAGCCTATAGCAGCATATCAAGGGGCTCGACCAGGGCAAACCTGATTCAGCCCTAACTATAAGCACTATCAAACAGGAAAGTCTTAAGTCTATTCTTAAATAAGGTGACTGTGTCTGCCTCCCGGACTGAAAGTGGAAGCTGGTTCCATAAAAGAGGAGCTTGATAACTGAAGGCTCTGGCTCCCATCCTACTTTTTAGGACTCTAGGAACCACAAGTAGCCCCGCATTTAGTGAGCGCAGCACTCTAGTGGGGAAATATGGTACTACAAGCTCCTTAAGATATGATGGTGCATCACCAATCAAGGCTTTGTAGGTGAGCGAAAGAATTTTAAATGTGATTCTTGATTTTACAGGGAGCCAGTGCAGAGCAGCTAATACAGGAGTAATGTGATCTCTTTTCTTAGTTTTTATGAGTACACGAGCTGCAGCATTCTGGATCAACTGTAGGGATTTAAGAGATTTATTAGAGCAGCCTGATAATAAGGAGTTGCAGTAATCTAGTCTGGAAGTAACAAACGCGTGAACCAGCTTTTCTGCATCTTTTTGAGACAAGATGTGCCTGATTTTTTAAATGTTACGTAGATGTCATGATCAATGGTGTCGAACGCAGCACTAAGGTCTAATAATACCAGTACGGAGATGAGTCCTTTATCTGATGCAATTAGGAGGTCATTTGTAATTTTCACCAGTGCTGTCTCTGTGCTGTGGTGTTTTCTAAATCCTGACTGAAACTCCTCAAATAAACTATTCTGATGTAGAAAGTTGCACAACTGATTTGCGATTACTTTCTCAAGGATCTTAGAGAGGAAGGGAAGGTTAGAGATCGGTCTGTAGTTAGCCAACACCTCTGGATTAAGAGTGGGCTTTTTCAGGAGAGGTTTAATTACAGCTACTTTGAAGGAATGTGGTACATGCCCTGTTAGCAAAGACACATTAACAATATCCAGCAGAGAGGTGCCAATTAAAGGCAACACATCTTTAAGCAGCCTCGTTGGGATGGGGTACAAGAGACAGGTAGACGGTTTAGAAGTAGAAACCGTTGAGGACAATTGGTCTAGGTTAATGGGAGAAAAGCTATCCAAATATACACCAGGGCATACAGCCGTTTCCAAGGCCACTCCTCTTGATGACAGATCGGCAGTAGTTGACGGCAAGAGATCATCAATCTTGCCTCTAATAGTTAAAATCTTTTCATTGAAGAAGTTCATGAAGTCATTACTACTGAGGTCTATAGGAATACACGGCTCCACAGAGCTGTGACTCTCTGTCAGCCTGGCTACAGTGCTAAAGAGAACCCTGGGGTTGTTCTTATTTTTCTCTATTACTGATGAGTAATAGGCTGCTCTGGCATTACGGAGAGCCTTTTTATATGTTTTAAGGCTGTCTCGCCAAATTAAGCGTGATTCTTCCAGATTGGTGGAACGCCAATGGTGGAACGATATTATTAGAGATGTTTCTGGTGGAGCATGTCCACCGTTCATCAGAACCCTTCAAAGCAGACCGGGTTGCCGTCTCTTTTCAGGGGATCTGACACTTTTGTTTGAAAATATGTGACCAGCCTCCAAACCTTTAATTTACAGAATATACTTTACACTACAGTCCTTTAAACACTGTGTGGTAACCCCAAAGACGTACCTGCCATGCCTAGTTACAGTTGCTAAGCCATGATTGGACACTCGCTGCTGCAGGAATGAGCTCTAAAACCCTGAAAAGAGTCAGCCTCTTTGCCCTTCTGGTCCTCCTCACCTCAAAGCCGCTGAGTTCTGAATGGATTTTGGTTTAGATGAAATAAGCCTTTTGTTCTACGACATACGATACAAAGTAGATACTTCTCTTGTGAGTTTGTAAGCGTTTACAAGGCGCTCGCTAAGAAGTGGCTAAATGAGACTTTTAGCATAGTGGTGGAGATGTGAAGTCATGTGACTGTGGCTTTTTACTTTGGGCCATTGCCTTTATGCTTTAAACATCAAAAAAACTGGTTTCATTTGTTAACATTATCTTGCCGGACAAAATGTGTAAGTATCATGAACATGTATTTACCGCACAGCTTAATTTCTGCAATCATCCAAAATACAATGGAAAAGTACCGTTAGCTTTTTGATGAGGGAACCAGTGCAATGCTTCTCTCTGGTTGGCCTCCAACCATACGTCATCCCTGCAGCCCTCATGTCTTATTTGAAATGACCCTCTGGGAAACAAAACATGGTGTGTGTGTGTGTGCGTGTGTTTGTGTGTGCATGTGTGTGTGTGTGTGTGTGTGTGTGTTTGTGTGCGTGTGCAATTCATGTACCCTCCTATTGATGATTACCGTTATGGTGTGTGTGTGAGCGTGTGCATGTTTGTGTGTATTTGTATGTGAGTGCATGTGTGTATACCCCAGGAATAGGGCTTGGTTTGAAACAGCACTTAAAGCTTAGCACCATTCCAGCTAAACACCTGTCACACACACACGCACACACACACACACACACACACAGACACACACACACTCACACACACACACAGACACACACCCTTGCATTTACACTCAGACTTGGATGCCCACATACAAACACACATACACACCTGTCTGATGCATGCCATCCACTCTGTCTGTCTGTCTCACGCTCACACTTGAACACATTGTGACATGCTCAGAAATGTTGACACTTGTGACTGCAAGGTCACATTTATAAATTCACTCACATGGCTGCTTGTTGTTCTGATTGCAGCCTTCATACAAACTGCCAGCAGCTTCTCTTCTCACATAATTCTTTCTGGGCTTGTGTGTGCCACTCTGATGTTTTTTCAAAAGATACATCAGTTGATAAAAGCAACCAATCAAATACAATTGAACCTGCAGCTGCAGCATCTTTCAGCCCTCGCCTGTTGTCTGTAAACTACCCACAAGGCCGAACAAAGAGCCCCAGCTGCAGAAGAGCGAGCAATGAGGGAGAAAGACACTTGCGTGTCCTTCACAACTTCCACATCTCTCTCTCAACTTCTTCTCAGCGTACTCCCTCCATCTTGCTCGACACTGATCCATTTTCCTGTCAGCGCTGCCGTTTCTCCAGCCCGTGTGCACCCAGTCATTCCCAGCCTGCCGCGCTCAGGCCCGTATATGGCGGGGCCATCCGGCCGGGGAGCCACAGGGTTAAATATACTCCGAAGCTCCGGGAATGCCAAACTCCTCCGGCAGACCTGCCAGAGGTTAGCGAGCACACACACAATGGGCACATGTGCTCATTGTCTCATTAGCATAAGCATTTTCTGAGACCATTCTTATGAAGCGAAGTTACATCTATGAGGCGCATTCAGGAATGTTAAAACTCTTCGCCCCCCCGCGGCGCGGCTCCACTCAGACATCTGTACACACAGTATGAATTCATTGGGGAACTTATAGATTTGAACACATTGATTCAAGTCAAATCTAATATGACCAATCAAACAGAAGAAGCTAAACCTAAAACTTAACAAATTACAATTTTAAGGCGAAAATGTAAATCTAATGTAAACCAATGTTGGTAATATTATTTCATGGTGGGTAGGTAGAAAGCTTTTATCATCAATAAATTCACATAAACTGATAAAAAGAAATTTATCAGTTTATAAATAATGGCTGTCTTTTGCATATTTTACACATATTACATTGTTTTTCCACAAATACATAATTGCTCTCTTTGCACACCCCCCAGAGAATTTGGCTTATTGTATTTTTATCTATTTCATTGATCAATTGAACTATTCCATCCCAACGTAAAAAGGTCAAATTTAAACATATTGAGTCTAAAAATACTGGAATAAACTCATAGCCAAGATGTATACGTTGAATGTAGAATGTGAATTTGCTGAAAATGTTCAGAAAAACGACATGACCTCATTGTCTAATTTAAAATAAGACCTTAATGTGTTACTTCATTTATTTAACGTTTAAAGAAGGATAACAACAGTTATAACAAGGAACTTTCATTTTGTTTTGATTTTAGTGGCCCCTGTGGACAAAAGCTGTAGTGTTTACAAGCGCCAGAGTCCCTTTAGAATACCTCTCCTGGTTCGTCTCGTTTACTTAAGGCATCAGTATTACATTGAGATGGTTTCATAACCAGTTAAAAGTTCCTCACAGTAACTTTAACCAACAAGTCTCTTGAGGTTGAAAATAGGAGGGCTGGCCAAGATAGCACAGATTACAAAAGTTACAAAATACATAAATAAATATTTAACAGACAAGGGCAATTAAAAATATGTAAATTCAGGAGTATTGAAGTAACATCTCAAATTATCTGACAGCCCATTATGAAACACATTAGCAAACACACTGCAGCTCAATATGAATTGGCTTGTGTATACCTCGACATTGCAGCAAACCCAGACACGTTTCCACACGTCAACAAGTTATAAATCAAAGAGGTTTAAATATGCAATTTAAACAGTAGCTGGTATTGAGGTATCTATCGATGTCATAAGTCTTGTGAGAGACTGGACAGCCTGTAAATGAAACATGAAAGAAACATGAGAGCCCCAGACAGATCTCCTTAGGAGAAAGTCTTTATCGGTTTCTACTCTCTCTTTTGACCTGAGAGAAGAAAGGGGGGGGGGGGGGGGGGGGGGGGGGGGTTAGATGCTGAGATGTGTTGACACAAGCAACACGAGAGCCTGAAGTGTGTCCTCACTTTATGTTCTCAGGGACACACTTACTTAAGAAGAGCGCCTGGCCTTGGTTCACTTCCAGGGACAGCTTTCAGGGCACGTGGCAGCAAAGTGGTGAAGTGGGTTCAGGAGAGGACAGAATCATGGGCTGCGGAAACGGAGAACCGGCTGATTTCAGCCAAGAGATTGTTGGGATGGCAGGAGACGGGAGTGCATCCACACAGAGGCTGTCACCGTATCACATTTTCGCCGCGCGATTGAATTTGCGATGACGATATTATCGCCACATCTGGAGAAAATTGTGTGTTTAGTTTTTTATGTTGACAAATTAATTACAAGTGTCGGGAGTTGGAGAGAGTCTGTAACCATTACTATGCAAAAATTGTGATTTAAAGAGGCGCTGGATTGTTTAAACAATATTATGATGTGTATTGTATAAATGTAGGGTATAAGACGACACCCTTAATTCACACCTATGAACTGAGATAAAATGGTTACCATTATAAAAACCACCCAAGCAGAGTTTCACATTTTCAGTTTAGGTTTGCAATGAGAAAAAAAGGTGTGAGTAACTTGAACACACATTGTTTACTATTGCACTATTGTTTTGCCCAAAAAGTGATTTTCAAATGAATTAAATCACCTTTTCTTTATAAAAAAAATAATGTCGGCAATAGGTAATAATGCAAATGAAGTACAGTGCGACATAATAACTACTGTACCACACTGGATACTGTCACATGCACATAAAAAGTTAGTCATCAGCATAGAGAGAACACCTGCAGTGGAGACATGATGGAGAACAGGAGATCATAACTATACTCAACCTCTACTTTAATCAAATGATCAAACAGTCAAACTCAGCAGTGCTGATCAAATATTAATCTAGATTATGTTTCTGCGTTGAATATTTCTCGCTTCAAATATTTTTAGAAACATCCTTTTAGTGTTCTGTTTAGCAGTAAAATGATAACGTTTGGGATCCAGGCGCCATGTTTAAAACAGTCGAACCAAAACCAAACACCGCCCATCGGCCGGAGCAAACCCCACCACATTTGTTGGATCTCAACCATAATGCAACAAGCTGAAATAATGAAAAGATAAAACCACAGCATGTTTTTGTTGTTGGTCAGTCATCGCTTTTCGACTACTTACGTCCCTCCTTCGTTGTTTTTTCCACGGACAGATGAAAATCTCTAAAAGATCCACCTAGCAAAAGCTCGGATGAGTTACTGTTATGGATAATATGAACATTTGATTTCTTGCAGAGACGAGCAGATCGGTATGATGGGGTACCGATCTTCTCATCTGGACATGTTTTCCAAAACGAAACTTTTCCTTTCAGTGTGTTAATTTCGTAATAATTAGTAATAATTTCTCCCTAAAAGAGGAAACTGTGCTTTCACGGTGAAATAGTAGAATAATGTGGTTGCTGGCGTGTTAACGCTCTGCACACTCGTCCCCACCTTGATGTGACCTTCGAGCCTCCGTGCAGCATCTAGGGGGGTCTTCGCCTGTAGGGTGTCACATTCTCAAACCTCCCTGAAAGAACACAGAAATTCTGCCATTGTGTCATAACTGCCTTCCCGCATGCCCTGTGCACTATTTATACCAGAGGAGCACAACTGCTGCTATAGGTACAGTTACAGTGAGGCACTTCAAACCCCAGCTGCCCTGCCTCAGCTAATAATACGATGCGGTATACGCACTACCAACCCACACACACACACACACAAATGCACCACTGCTTGCTCTGCTGCTACTTTTGGCCCTCATCACCCTCCCTCAAAGTGCTTCCTGTATATATCATAGTGATGAGCTGCCACAGGCGGGCCGTCCCGATGTGCCCGCCTCCCACACCGAGCCGCCTGCCAACAAACTCTCACACACGCGAGCCCGTTACATCACGACTGAGCCCGTCCCAGCTACATGTCATTATGCACATAATCATTCCAGAGGGAAGGACGATGTGGAAGTCCACTGTCAGAACTAAAACAAGCAAAGAAATAATAATAATAATAATAAAACACAACGTGAGTACGGTCAGACATACAGAGCCTTCGTGTTTTACTGTCTTTCAACATTCATTCAAAGTAGATCTGATGGTAAACAGAAAAAGACCCTTTATTGTCATACAGGTGTATTACAACTATTATCAATCAAAACCGATTTAAGACACACAGATAAGCTCTATTTCACTAATTATATGCCTTCTACCTACTGGCTCCTGCCGTCATTCATATCCTAATAAAGGAGGCAAATAGTTAAGCAAACAAATAACTTACGTTCTTTAATAATATACAGTTGATCTGTTTTCACGTTGACAGTAAATGTAAAAGAAAAGCCACATAAATTCTACTTTGCAATATAATAAAAGCAAGAAAAACTTCCAAGGGGGATGAAATACTTTTTATAAGCTCTGTAATAGTTTTTTGTGTGGCATTTTGGCCGTCGCCATCTTGGATTTTGGCAATCAGAAGTGGGAGGAGCAAAGCATTTTTAGGCGACCAAAGTTAACTCTCTTGAACTGAAAACACACTGTGGAAGGGTTCAAATTGGAGGACTACAACACGGTCAGGACAACGCCGTGGGAGCAACCTGTCAATCACAAGATGCCCTAAATCATAACTTCCTTTATCATCTATTTGACTCTCTATAAAATCATCGTTTACTAAATGAACACCACGCTGTATTGAAGAAAATTAACTTTTACAATGTAGAAGATTCACTTTCTCAATGACTTTTATTCAATCTGACTTCTTTGTGGCGCCTTTCAAGATACGTTTATGAATCGATTAACTGATTAATCAATTACCAGAATAATAATGCATTTTGCCAATTTTTAGGACTGGGTCGGTCGGTGTTGATTTAAAAAACAGCATTACAAGTTTAAAGTAACCAACAAGTAATCAGAGGAGAATTCATGTCTTCAGTAATTACAGCTTGTATTTGTGTTAGAAGCGGAAAAGTTGGCACCAAAGGTTATAAGAAAACAAATAAAACAACTTGACTTGTATCTTGTATCATATTTACTTTCATTGAAGAGTAGAAGCTTTTTGAAGATTCAAATATACATGATATGAGAATGTAAACGGACGACAGCAGAGGACGTCCTGTGTCCTCTCTCTTGTGTCATGATATCCCGGTACTTAAATATCCTTAAGTCAACAATCACAACAGGATACATGACACCAAGTCAACACGCTGTGAGCGATGGCACCTTGAAAACATCAACTTCAACTCACAGGCCCACTTTAGCAACGCAAAGCTATTTTAATGATGGAAGGATAATGTTGGTCCAATAAAACACCGGGACAATACGTTTGTGTTAAGGTTGGGGAATTAAAACCATTCTAAGTTGTACCCCAAATGACTTCATGTGCAAAATCAGTCTTTCCAAGTAATGATCCCAAACTAGCGTTTCAGGAATGGCCTTCTCACCATGCAAGACCATTGATGTGTGTGTGTGTGTGTGTGTGTGTGTGCGTGTGTGTGTGTGTGTGTGTGTGTGTGTGTGTGTGTGTGCCCGGGTGGTGCAGCATTATCGCTGCTGTGTTTTATTAGCATTAGAGCAGAGTGCTTAGGATGAGCCACAGTAACCCGATCCCAAAGGGAGATTGAGCTAAATGTCAGTGAGCCACCTTGAGCTTTGCACAGCTACAGCCGGCCCACAACAGCCCCGCGGGCCAGAGGGGAAACACACCGCGCTGCAGACTCAACGCAGATGCCAGCCCAGAGGGAGAGAGGAGAACCTCTCTTACACCAGTCCGTAAGAGACTAAGAGACACCAGCCAAGATGCATCATGGGGCCAGGGACATAAAGCGGGGTACAGGGGCCCCTTGCCCACTTCCTGTCCCTCTACCTCCAGCACTGTTCGACCTTCATTTTGATCTCAACTGCACACCTGTAAAGTTTCGTGTCCACACACACCTGTAAGGTTTCGTGTCCACACACACCTGTAAGGTTTCGTGTCCACACACACCTGTAAGGTTTCTTGTCCACACACACCTGTAAGGTTTCTTGTCCACACACACCTGTAAGGGGAGAACAATCTTGGTGTCAGCGCACCAGTAGCCTTTACATATTTACATTAATATATTTTAAAGGAGGCCCTTACTTATTTGTCGATGAAGTCCAAGCGCCTATCCCTCTTGAACAAGATGTCAATGACTTTAGTGTGGAGTCTTCCTAGTTAGGAGACAGTCTCCTTTTGTAATGTAAATATCAACTAAGGGTGAAAGCCTTCTCTGTTGCATTCAGTTACGGCTGCAGGTCTTTCTGGATTTAAATCTAGAAAGGTCCTCTCCACAAATGTGTTGGTAGAAGTTATAGTTAAGACCAGTTTCAAATGTTTAGATAGCCAGAGGAAAACCTGGTGTAGATCCAATAGGTGTTGGAGGATAGTTTGTACCAACCTTGAATAGGAGATCCACCTGACATGTGGAAGATGTTCTTGTTGATGCGGCATTTCACAACTTCGGCAGATATGTGCATTTTGGTAGATTTACAAAAAATTTGCTGCAAGAATGTCCCTCTGGAATGAATCTCAACATAAAAGCTGCTGATCGAAGAGGCGTTTTAATACCGTGTTCCTTTCCCTTCGTGCATGGCCATGTCAAAGCCACTCTATCTTTTATCTACACGCTGTCGCTGCTAGAGGAGATGCGTCGTCATGGAGATTTTAAAAAGCAGCCACTTAGCCAGGACCTCTCTTAAAGGTCTGTGTGAAGTTTTACTGGTATTTCATATAAGAGAAAATAAAGGACCAGAAAATACACATTTAAGAAGCTGGAATCAGAGAATGATAACTTCTTCTTTTTTTTATTACTACTAAAACCAATTAATCAGTTATGAAAAGTTGATGATTTGTTCAATAGTTAACAACTAATGGATGAATCAGTGAATTGCTGCTTGTCATTTCATTCCATTCTTTATAATCACTCGACTACCCAGTTCCCTCAACTCCACAGCGCGTTTTAGTGTCTTTCAGTTCATTGTCCAGCTGTCTGGCCACTTTAGTGCTTCACTCTCACCTGTGTATGTTTTCCATATCACTTTAAAAGGCTGTGATATGTCCATTGGTGCAGGTTTAAAGACGGAGACAACAGACAAGTGAAATCTGATTCATACAGAGTTTGAGAGCGTGTTGTGTATTCATCATGAAGACACATTTCAGGTCTGTGGTTATGTCACGCGGCGTTCTTTTTTACTTCATCATCATCAATCTGTCTCTCCCAAACTGTAGAGATTAACATGCTTAGTTTCCACAGCAATAAAAGAATCCTACAACAACACTTGTCTCCTCTAACCTTTTCTCCGCCCCCTGCTTTCTTTGCATCCGTATGTGTTTGAGTAATTATGAGGGGCATAACTCTCATCTTTATCACCACTGCTTTAACCCTGGGCCATTGTTCTTCTCTTCGATAGATGTGTAGTTATGAACAGTCTAGAAGTGGAAGAAGTACCCAGATCTTTGACTCAAGTAAAAGTAGCAGCTCAACAATGTAAACAAATAAAAGTCTGGCTTTCAAAAGCAAAGTTTAGAAGTATCATCGGAAGAACTGACTTAAAGTATCACAAGTGAACGTATCTTTTCTGCAGTGGAATGCCATCTTCTTCAAATGATTATATAGTATTGTATCATATTGTTAATACAACATTTAAGTAGTATTTAACTGTTTGGAAGTTTAGTCCAGTGGGTATAAACCTAGGGCTCAGGCCCCTCCAAACAGTCTCAATATGAACCTGACACATGCACTGTCAAATATGTGTTTTTAATCCTTCATTTGTAAAATAACTAGAACAATACTCAAGCAAAGTACCTGAAACATGTACTTACCTAGCAGTATTAAGTGCATGTACTATGTTACTTTCCACAACTAGAGATGCATTGAGGAATATTGTGTGAACATATAAATAGGACTATTTACTTTATTTAAGTTTGCTTCAGCTAAAGTGAAAGTGACCTTTCAAAACCTTTAATTCTTTTGACATTTCTTTTGAGTGTGTCCACAAACATCCACAAAGTGGTGTTGTGTTACGGGCTCATCGGTGTCCCCTACACCTCATTCAGAAAGCTGTTGTTGCCCCTGAGCATGCATGTTCTATAGTGCACATCTTATTTCCAGCTTGCCGGGTAGTAGACCCCTCTGCAGTTGTTGCCCCCCCACACCCCCCCCCCTGCATTCTCTCTAGCACATCCCTGCCCACCTAGTTGTGACGTGCTCAGCCAATGAGAGGCCAGTGCATGGTGAGCAAGCACCAATGAGGACACTTTTTCATCTGTATAAAACTTTTCAGGACAGTTTGCCGGGTTGCACTTTCTGTCAGTTCAGGGCTCTGAGGGGAGAGCAACAGCCCAGAGAGAGAGAGAGAGAGAGAGAGAGAGAGGGGGTCGAGAGAGAGCCAGTGTGAACGCAGGGGGGTTGCCAGTTTTTAATCCCAATCCCACACTTCCAGAAAGTGGTGGGTGAACATTTGAGCTTCACTTGTTTTAACTGTTGGTGTCAGGCCGGCCTCAGACTTGATGTGAATGTTTCTGTGTTTTCTATCCCTTTTGTTCCCGAAGCCTCTCCGTTTCAGCGAGGATGGAGAACGCATACATGAAAGAGTCGCCAGACGTTCTGTCTCACTTCGGCGTCTCTGAAGAAATCGGCCTTTCGCCCGAGCAGTTCAAGAAGAACCTGGATAGATATGGCTTCAACGGTGAGGGAGATGGATGGCTGGATGGATGGATGGAGCATTGGAAGGTGTAAAGAAAGAGTAGTAGTGAATTGAGTGATAAAGGAATCTCAGGATGAAGGAACACACACGTATCTTTGGATTTAGAGTGAATTTTTGGAAAGCAGCAGAAACAATGAGCTCCTGAGATAGAATGGCTCAAACACACTGAAGGGAAGAAGAAAGAGAAGGACGACAAGTCGTGATGAACTGGCATTGTGTGTGATGTTTTTGATGAAGGTCTAACTGCGGGGGGGCGGTGATGTTTGTGGAGCAGGTGCATCAGAGTTTCAGGTTTCTGACCATCGCTACCGGCTTTATTTTTGATTGAAGATTCTTTGTTTATTAGTGAATTAAAGCATGACCCTTTCAACTCAAGGTCAACCCACTCGTTTACCAACTGCCTCCCTCAGTGGGATGGAGCTGAGCGAAGTCCGTCCGCTGAGGAAGGCCGTGAAATGCAGCTGAATGCCCTTTAAAAATGTCTGCAAGAGGACTTTGACTGTCTTTTGTCAATTTGAGTATAATTTGGCATTTGAGAAAACACCTGCATTGTAAAGGCAATTTAAACTCGCCATGGCATTGATACACAATTATAATTAATAGCATTATGTATCTCTCTGTTGCATTTAACAGTGTTATTACTGTAATGGTGTAATTATTATTTGTAAAATAAACAAAAAAACAAGAGCAACATGGAGGGTTTTATCGCCTTCTCATTGCATTAAATCGTGCTCAACAGGTTGCAGTGAAGGTTTGAGGGGCATCTCAGCAGATAAATGTATGTTGACAGAGTAACTAAGTAATAAAGGTAACTGTAAAGGTCAGTTATTAAAGTCACTTTATAAACTGGCAGAGGTTCAAGGAGGCCTGAACAAACCAGCTGCTTCCTCACATTAATTAACCACTTAGAGTCCTATCAAAAGTGCAATAGATAATAGTTTCTGTCAGGTGGGTTTGATTCTTAAATGTATAAAAAAAAAAGTTAAACGATGCAGTAAATGTGGCGTGCATCTATGCTTCATTAATATTGTTTGTCTCTCTTCACCCACAGAGCTGCCAGCGGAGGAGGGTGAGTTCACATTAAGCCTCAAACACCTGCTTTTCAATTATTTATGTTTGAATCACATGTCATTTTAACTTTGTGCGATCCGGACCCACCTTTTTTCTCGTGGTGCCGCTGGTTATTGTGACCCAAAGTACTAATAATCCAAAGTCGGAGATGTTGGATGTATGTCTTCGACAGGTGTTGTCCTTTTCAACCCACACTAATATGTGTCTATGTCGTAACTGCCATGATAGTTTTACTATATTAACTTGGCCCAAAGAATATAGAAAGTAAAGCTATCCACACAAGTTTGAACATCATGCAGACAATTTACGTGTCAGATATTTTATATATATATATATATATATATATATATATATATATATATATATATATATACATATACATATATATATATATATATTCATTGTTGGCTTCATCTTAATCAATGCTTCTCCTACTGAACCTTTGATGGTGACTGTCACAAACACGTATATTATTGAGGTTACGATGACTTATATATGTAAATATATAGGTGCATACACAATTGACCACACACACTTGAATGCTGGCTTTGATGTGATTTGATGAATATGTTCAACAGGAAAGTCCATCTGGGAGCTGGTGATGGAACAGTTTGAGGACTTGTTGGTCAGAATCTTACTGCTGGCCGCCTGCATCTCTTTTGTGAGTTTGATCACTTTTCTCTCTTCCATGATACGTGTGTTTGTATTTTCATTGTACAGTAGCCTCACATGCAGCCTGCTGAGGGTTTACAACATGGGCTTTGTGTATTTAAGGATCTTACGCTGAAAAGCAATTTGGACAAATGTGCTTCATATTAAATCACCAAAGCCGTAATATAGTCCAAACTATAGATGGAACAAACATCTCTCATGAGAATGAAAAAAAAGCCAAGAAAAGAGAGTATAAAGTTAACAGTTTGTAATAGTTTGCCACAAAATATGATTTTATTATTAGATGACACCAATTATATTATCATACAGAAGATCATTAGTAGATATCTGAGAACCCTAAATGTGTTGTGCCAAATTCTATTACATATTTTACATTTTAGCAAAATATACACCACTTAATAAAACTCATGCATGCAGCATATTGGAGCCGACCAATCAGACAGTGGTATCATCAATTAAAGCACTTGCGTGACCTTTCTCCCACTCGGCCATAACAAGCTCCACCAATTAAATGATTATGTTTCAGTCTGAATTTAGGGACTTATAAAGGGACCATGTCTTTAGCGCCTCACAAAGAGAACGGAAGTCTCACAAAGTAAAAGACAGAAGTGCTCGATAAAGAACCTGACGGTGACGGGAGACGTGTGAACCGTGAGCTGCATCTTTTTAGACCCCTCGACTGGTTTGTTTTGTCGTTACACACACACGCTCACACACATCGCTGAGCTATTAAATTACATTTGGATCCATGTCCTCACTTGCATTTACACCAGGAATCTCTCACTCTCTCTTTCCCTCTCTCTCTTTCTCTCTCTCTCTCTTTCTCGCCCTCCGCGATTGCTCTCTCCAAAAACAGTTTTGTGGAAGAGAGGAGGCTGGACACATTGTCTTAATCCTCGATCTCTGCCCTCCGGCCTCCCTGCACAGCTGTCACTATGGCCTTAGAAGGCCTGACGGCTGCGTGTGTGTGTGAGTGTGTGTGTGTGTGTGTGTGTGTGTGTGTGTGTGTGAAATAGAGAGAGCAAGATAAAGAGAAAGAGAGAGTGTGTGCACATATGCATAGCAGGAGCTTTATTTTAAGAAAGTCTCAAGCCAGGATGAGAAACTGTATCCTTAGACAAAGGTCAGGGATGGAGGGAAAGAGGGATGGCTTGCAGGAGAGAGTGAGAGACAGGGAGGAGGGTGAGGGAGAGAGTGAGAGACAGGGAGGAGGGTGAGGGAGTGGGAGGTCGAGGATTGGGTTGCACAATGGCATTGTTTGTGTGACAAACGAGAGCAATAGATTCAGAGCGGTACACGGTTTCTAAAAGCGAGAACATGCTGCAGAGACACGGCCGTCCTATTCATACGCACAGGAATGTCTGACGACCTTCGACCCTCATCGGGGAGATCGATCGTGTCTTTGAAGGGAGGCAGGGCGAAGACAGGCTGGAGAGCGCGAGCGACTATTTTTGGAAAAGGGCTAGAAAAGATGTGAGATGAAGAGCGGGCGAACGAAAAATGCAGATTATGACGAGGAGGAGGAGAAAGTTGGACGGCGTAGCTCGTAGAGGAGGACGGGCCTCTCTCTGCTCCGCCGGCCTGCGACTAATCTGTGTCAATGTCCACACGGAGGCTTTCCGAAACAGACGCCCACCAGGGAGGACACTGTCGGACTGGAGAGTCACATGTAGAGGAAAGACTTCACACATAGGGTGACATAAGAGACAACAATGATCCAGCGATAGTTCATAACTGTCAGAAATAGATACTCCGTTCTTTCTTCTGTTTAACGCTGACCAGCAGTAAACGATGATACTGTTGCCCTGAGCAACAGGTACACAACAGGGTATCACCAACAGTTATAACGTATATCAATAACTCAAGATGGAGTCAGCGTGATTATCCGATTTACATCTTCAACCCCAACAGATCCACTACGTGATCCTTCATTACAAAGATGTCCAAACCCACAGAGCTTTAAAGATAATAAATACCAAAAAGCTTTTTTGAGAAGTATGTACAAAGAGATGAAGAAAGCATCAACAATAAAATGGCGCCGTGATAAAAGTGACACAATAAAACCATAACCTCAGTGGGGCTGCAACTAAGGTTTTTTTTTCTATAATTTCCCCAAATTATTCAGATAATTGGAAAACACCTGTTACTACTTCCCAGAGCTCAACTTGATGTCAATAAAGTTTTATTCTACCAACAGTACAGATTAAAAAAAGAAAGAAAGATGGGCAGAAAATCCTAGAAGCTGAAATCAGAGAATGTTTGGCATTTTGTTCTTGATAAATGACTTTGATAAATGACTTTGATAAACGATGACTTGATCATACTTGTTATTTTTTGTTGATTGATTAACGGTTTCAACACTAAATCTTTCATCTTGAGGACACTATGTGCCTCCTAAATGTGAGGTGTTTGCTGCTTTTCTGTTTTCATATGATTGTTAATTGGATATCTTTAGAAAAATAATTGTCCGCTTGAGACCTAGTGGTTCCTCTGAATGGTAATATGTTGTATTCTGTTTAAACACAACAAATATAATAAAAGGGGATAAAGTCTGAGATTTGAAAGTGGCTCTCTGTCACCTCGCTTCCCAGAAATCCTAAACATCATAAAGTTCTTCGTCTCTTTCAGGTGCTGGCTTTGTTTGAGGATGGTGAGGAGACTGTCACTGCCTTCGTGGAGCCCTTCGTCATCCTCCTCATCCTCATTGCAAATGCTATCGTTGGAGTGTGGCAGGTCAGTGAACACACACACACACACACACACACACAGAGAGGAACAATTACAAGGACACATACCTGCCCCTGCATGTCTTTTACACACACCTAAATAGAATCTTATACTTAGCAACAGTCACACACAATAAATCCCACACGATGGTTCAGGTCGCAGCCCGTGTCCTTTACAGCGATCACACGGGAGCTCTGGAGTTCGAGGGAGTCCAGAATGAGAGGCATGACGTCAGCCGGAGGTGAAAAGGCCAAAGGTTAAGCCAACGTGGTGGCGAGGGGAGGAAGGGGGGGGGGCGGACTGGAACCCTTGAAGGCTCAAACTGCAGTCTGCTTTGTTACAATCCACAGTAAAAATACAGAGCGACGATTGGGTTACCACAGGCCCGGGGAGAGCATGTGTGTGTCTGTGTGTGTGTGTGTGTGTGTGTGTGTGAGTGTGTGTGTCTGTGTGTGTGTGTGTGTTTGTGTGTGTGTGCGTGTGGTCGGAGGGGGTTTCATATGAATCCTGCGGCAGTCATTTGGAAACTATGCACAAGGATTCCCACATGGTGGGTACGGGGGAGAATGGAGAGGGGGGGTGGGAGGCATAGAGGAGGCTTTACACTTTGAGGCGGAAGCCACAGAATGAACCCAACATCATGTGGTAAGACTTCATCAACCTGTTGTTCAGCAGACAGACTCACACACGATGGTCACTCACAATGTGTTCAATGTCAAACTTTAACGATAATTTAGCATCGCATTACCCAAATGATGAATTATGTTACTGCTGTTGTTCTCCTGTTCTTTGAGGACGGATTGACTTTAATTCTATTTTTTTATATACTTGAATTATGTATGAGCTGAATCGATGGCTAACCGCACCTGGCAATAAGAGAATAATTGCCATGTATATATATATATTATATATATATCTATATATATATATCGTGACATCCATCCATCGCGCAATCTGCAACTTTTAGCGTTGTGGTATTACAATGGATCGTAATACAAATGTTTTATGTTTTGTTCTGTGTGTATTTTTGCAACAGGAGCGCAATGCAGAGAGTGCCATTGAGGCTCTGAAGGAGTACGAGCCTGAGATGGGGAAAGTTTACCGGTCGGACAGGAAGAGCGTGCAGAGAATCAAGGCCAGGGAGATCGTTCCTGGTGATGTGGTGGAGGTTTCCGGTAAGAAGGGGCTCTCTCTTTCCACCGCTTTACCTCAAAGTCTGTTGGGCCACTAAAACCGCTTCAGGAACAGTCAAGTGTAAAAACCTCAAGGTCAAAGAATATCTATACTTGGTGTACAAAGTTTACTAAAATATGCTGGCTATAGCCACACAGGGTTAAATGTCAAGCCCAACTTTCTGGAACTTCAGAATAGGACTTGAGTGGTGAAATACAGGAGAGTTGGAAGCATCTGACCAAATATTCATTCTGCTCAAATTTAGCGTGCACATTCCTGTGCATGTGCCATTGTGACGCAGCGGTAGCATTATAAAATATATGACTGTGAATGCAATGCAGCCGTATGGAGCCACTGGTCTGCGGGAATTTTCTTTTTTAGTCGGGAGATGAGGAAGCAAAAGAATCAGCAGCTGACGTTGGGAAATTTGAATTAAGTCTCGCTTCGGCTTGTATCTGAAAGTCAAATCATGATATAGTGGATACTTTATACTAAGAATAAACTTTAATAATATTCAGAGCCCACTTTAACTATGTGGCACGCACTAATACTTAAGCCAAAGCTCATCTCTGTAGCTTATTCAGGACTTCTCAACCTTGGATGGAGAAAGCAAGTGTTTTACGAACTGACTATCAGTTCAGAGTGATGATAATCGACTCCAAGCTTGAGCTGAAAACATTTTTGAAACGGATGACTTTTGCACTAGAAACTCTTATTTCATTTGACTCCTGTTTTCACATGAGGAAGAAATCAAGCTTCTGGGCTCATTTGCTCATATATTACAAAAGAGTCACGTGTGTGTGCGTGCATGCGTGTGTGTGCGTGCGTGTGTGTGTGTGAGCACATGTCTCCTGATGTCCTTGAGAATGAACATGGGCCCTTTTAAGGCAATCACAGAAAAAAGGGGTGGAGGGGAACTGAAGGAACTTGCTGCGGGAAGAAAAAAAAAACAAGCTTGAGTATAAATACACTTAATATCGACGGCCGGCTCCCTCCTCTGTCTCTCCCTCTCCCTCTGTTCGCTGTACACCTGTTCTGTTCATTTCATGATCTCCCCAAGGTCTCCCTCTCCCTCTGTCTCGGACTGTGGTATCAGTTTTCAACAACAACACTATCCACCCAGAGTGCTAAAACCAGTCAATCAACCCCCCCACCCGACCCTTGTCCCTTGTCCTGCTGCTGTCACATTGACATGAAGTTGTTTGTGCTGTCATCCAGCCAGAAAAGCTGCTCAACAAATCAAAATGGTCTGATGAACTTTTTTGTGCGTTTCTCCCTGTGTGTGTGTGTGTGTGTGTGTGTGTGTGTGTGTGTGTGTGTGTGTGTGTGTGTGTGTGTGGACACTAGTTGGTGACAAAGTGCCAGCTGACATCAGGCTCATCTCCATCAAATCCACCACCCTGCGCGTGGACCAGTCCATTCTCACCGGTAGGTATCAGGTGGAAAGACAGACGTGGTGTATTGGTGATGTCCGCTTCCTAACCTGAGCCCCTCACCTAAAACCTGTGCGTAGGTGAGTCTGTCAGCGTGATCAAACACACGGACGCTGTCCCAGACCCCCGAGCCGTCAACCAGGACAAGAAGAACATGCTGTTTTCCGTGAGTGTTTTTTATGAGAACTTCTCCATTTTTGAACCTTCCTTCTCCATTCCAACATGCTTTTTAGCAGATATATTGTAATGTTTAGCATGTTGATAATATCTGTTGCATCTATAAAAACCTGCAAAATGTACAAAGTACTTTGAGAGACAAAGAAAAGCAACAGGGAGGCCCGACAAAAGAAAGACAAACTAGGAAAGTAACATTTAAACACACAACATACAATACAGTATAATAGATGAAACAATAAAACCAATTGACATATTAGTTAGCCTGCTAGCATGTTATCATTTGGAGTGAACACAAAGCACACCTGAGGCTGAATGTCATTAGCTTTGCTAATATTTGATATTTGATAATTGATATTTTTTCATAAACTAATCTAATCTATCTAATCAGTGAGAGGATCACCAAAGTTCTGACAATTCATCTTGAGGGGGACGTCAAAGCACTTGGAACTAAATGTCATGGCAATTTCCCCAATATCTGTTGAGACATTTCATTTAAAAAAACACAAAAGTGACACTAAATGAAAAGTCAGGCGATCACCAACGTCTGTAGGGTTCATCCTGTGGGGATCATGAATTTCTGTACAAAATGTCATGACAATCCATCCAATAGTTGAGTTATTTCTGTTCAGTCCAGATCGAGCAGCTAACTTTATTTCGAATGGTTCTTCTCCGTCTTTGCTCAAACTCTGATCAGGGAACCAACATCGCTTCAGGAAAAGCCACCGGTATCGCTGTTTCAACGGGCGTCTCCACTGAGATCGGAAAGATTCGTGACCAGATGGCTGCCACTGAGCAGGAGAGGACCCCCCTGCAGCAGAAACTCGACGAGTTTGGAGAGCAGCTCTCCAAGGTGGGTGAGGCAGACAGACGGATCTGAAACAGGATCACCACAGTGACAGTTATCTATTTATTAATTTAGAAAAAAAATGAGGACCAATATTAGTTTTAAATGACTTGGAACTGTATCTCACACCTCCCCCTGACTGCCTGTCCTCCAGGTCATCTCCCTCATCTGTGTGGCTGTGTGGATGATCAACATCGGCCACTTCAACGATCCCGTCCACGGAGGCTCGTGGATCCGCGGGGCTGTCTACTATTTCAAGATCGCTGTGGCTCTGGCTGTGGCTGCCATCCCTGAAGGTAAACTCTCCTAATGTGACGCTCCATTAAAAATCAAATGAAGACCACTGGCTGATTGATCACTACAACATTGTACCTCGAGGAAGAACTCCATCGATTTAAAAGTCTGCTCAACGGGTCTTGGAGAGTCGTATAGTATTGTATACGTGCAAGGTAGAGGAATGTGTGGAATAACAAAAGACAACATCTCTCTGCTGCATTGATTTTTAATTGTTATAATACGAGCCTCTTGGAGTTTGAGTTGATTTCCTCAAGGTGTGAACTATCCAGAAGAGTACAACTAAGTAAAACCACCTTCTATTGTTTTTGGTGGTTTTAATGACAGGCAGGAAGAACAGCCGAGACATCTTTTTAACTTCACCTTAACCTTCCACAGTGTTTACTTGCATGTGTCCTGCAAACTGTGGCGATGCTCGTCACACACCACGGTCCCATGATGCCAAAAGGACATCATCATCTGCAAAGACACCCTAATGTCACCAAACTGGACACTCTCCAGATCTTCTTCACACCATTGTCAGAGTAGATTTCTGCCAAGAATCTGAACACAGAATCTGAACACAGCTTGGGGCGTATTTCCCCTCCCACAGGAATACCGCAGTCTGGGCGTCCTCCAGCTGATGGGTTTAGGGACCACAACTGTTGTTAGCAACCCAGTGGCAGCTGGCTTTGAGCAGACATGTCAGATCATTCTTTCTCTAATTTAGTTCTTCTTAATGTTGTTTTCCATCTTCCACCAGTGACTGTTGGTTTCATTGAGTACCTCCATGCCTGATCTCTCGCTCCGTCCTCCGCAGGTCTGCCCGCTGTCATCACCACCTGCCTGGCTCTGGGAACACGCCGTATGGCCAAGAAGAACGCCATCGTCAGGAGCCTGCCCTCTGTGGAGACCCTGGGCTGCACCTCAGTCATCTGCTCCGACAAGACCGGTACCCTCACCACCAACCAGATGTGTGTCACAAAGGTAGGTTCATGCTCACCAAACCAATATCGTGTTCAATCCAGATAGGTGACGGTAAATAAGAGCAGATCTAACATGCGTGTGGTCTTTTGTTTCCATGCAGATGTTCGTCATTGACAAAGTCGAGGTTGACAATGTTTCCCTCGGTCAGTTTGACATCTCAGGCTCAAAGTACACCCCCGAGGGAGAAGTGTAAGTTCATCTTATAGGACCCTGCACACACAAACACTATAACCCATTGTTAAACCTTTTTTTTATAACAAAATATTTAATTTAATTCAAAATATCTTTGACAATCTTTTTTTGCCAGCACAAGGAATGGCATGTTGGTGAAGTGCGGCCAGTATGACGGACTGGTTGAGCTGGCTACCATCTGCGCTCTGTGCAACGACTCTTCTCTGGACTACAATGAGGTCTGCAGAGCATTCAGGAGAATGTGTGCTCATGACATTCGTGGTTAATTGTGACACGCGGCCAACTTCAAATGTACGTTTGTTCTGTCTTATTGCTCCACGATGCAGTCCAAGGGCATTTATGAGAAAGTGGGCGAGGCCACAGAAACAGCGCTGTCCTGTTTGGTGGAGAAGATGAACGTGTTCAACACTGAAGTGCGCGGCCTGTCCAAGGTGGAGCGGGCAAACGCATGCTGTTCTGTAAGTATATGTAAATATTCCATAAAGCACGTAGCATGTTATCCTGTATACAAAGACATTTTAGTGTAACACAGTGGAGGATTATCACAAGTTTGCGACATTAACTTAAAGGGTTCAATATATATGTAAATATGTCAATGTCCACAGCCCTGAAGTGGTAAAAAAAAATGTATTTCAGGTTTAATTAGTGGAAACAAATACAAATAAACAGTGAAGTAATCGATGGGCTAGACTCAACCTTGATCTTAGATCATTTTCCTCCAGTTGACCTTCTTCTTCCTCATTTTCTCACAGGTGATCAAGCAGCTGATGAAGAAGGAGTTCACCCTGGAGTTCTCCAGAGACAGAAAGTCCATGTCGGTGTTCTGCTCCCCTGCCAAGTCGGGCAAAACTCCTGTAGGAAACAAGATGTTTGTCAAAGTGAGTGTGTGACACCAGACACAAAGTACACAACGAGTCTCTGTGAGGAGGTCCTGATGGTCCCAGCAGCGCTTGGGGCGTATTTCACGATGAAACAGCCTCTGAATTTTAAATGACCAAAATGAAGTTCAATGAATCAAATCATATGTTAGTCAAACACCCTATGTTAATGGTGGTGTTGAATGTTATGTTAACTCTGTCTACAGGGTGCTCCAGAAGGTGTCATCGACCGGTGCTCGTACATTCGTGTGGGCACCAGCCGCATTCCTCTGACCGGCCCGGTCAAAGAAAACATCCTGTCAGTCATCAAGGAGTGGGGCACCGGGCGCGACACCCTCCGCTGTCTGGCACTGGCCACCTCCGACACACCGATGAGGAAGGAGGACATGAACCTGGTGGACTCCACCAAGTTCGTCAACTATGAGGTAGAGGATGAAGAAACGTTAAGGCAGAAATGAATAACTCATCAGATTGTACAAGAAGACAGTATCTCACCTGTAGTTTATACTCCTGCTTGCAAGTATCTCCAAAGGACACTAAATATGTTGTTGTCCTTTTTTATCCAGACTGACTTGACCTTTGTCGGCTGTGTCGGCATGCTCGACCCTCCGCGTAAGGAAGTCATGGGCTCCATTGAGCTGTGCAGGGCCGCTGGCATCCGAGTCATCATGATCACTGGTCAGTAGGCGCAACACACAAATTATTTGAATCTCAAACAAACAATTTTGTCACAGACATAATGTCAAAATCGTCATTTCTGTCCTCCCAGGTGACAACAAAGGCACAGCTGTGGCCATCTGCCGTCGTATCGGCATCTTCACTGAGGATGAGGATGTCACTGGCAAGGCCTTCACCGGCCGGGAGTTTGATGACCTCGATCTGTACGACCAGAAGATCGCTGTGCGAAAGGCCGGCTGCTTCGCCAGAGTGGAACCGTCCCACAAGTCTAAAATCGTTGAGTTCCTGCAGGGCTTCGATGAGATTACCGCCATGGTGAGCCGAAAAGATGGAGCGTGGAAACTTTGTTGTTCCTCATGCTGAAAATGGAATGAAACCATTATCTTAAAGTATCTTACCTCTCTCTACCCTTCACCAAGACTGGTGATGGAGTAAACGATGCCCCGGCCTTGAAGAAGGCGGAGATTGGCATCGCCATGGGCTCTGGCACTGCCGTTGCCAAGTCTGCCTCTGAGATGGTCCTGGCTGACGACAACTTCTCCTCCATTGTGTCTGCCGTTGAGGAGGGCAGAGCCATTTACAACAACATGAAGCAGTTCATCCGCTACCTCATCTCCTCCAACGTCGGCGAGGTCGTCTGGTGAGTGCATCCTTGTGTAGACGGAGGTGAGGTGTGATAATAACTTTTACAAGTCAAAACTAATACAAATGTACTTCCTCTCTCCGACACTCAGTATCTTCCTGACGGCTGCCCTGGGTCTGCCCGAGGCTCTGATCCCAGTGCAGCTGCTGTGGGTCAACCTCGTGACTGACGGTCTGCCCGCCACGGCGCTGGGCTTCAACCCTCCTGACCTTGACATCATGGGCAAAGCCCCCCGCTCCCCCAAAGAGCCCCTCATCTCTGGCTGGCTCTTCTTCAGATATATGGCCATCGGAGGTAAAAACGCATCACAATCTTGCAGAAAAATCCCTCTTTTCACCTGGTGGTGTTTGTGTGTTGTGGCAATTTCCTTTATTTTGTCTGAAATGGCCTCCATTTTTTGATAACGCTGTCATTCAAAAGAACACTCCGCCTTCTGGGTATCGTGCAGAAAGTTAACATTGATTTCTTCAACAACAACAACTTCATTAAAAACTCTCTGGCCACATGTGTATTAAAGACTGTGGATTTTAACTGTTGGATTTTAACTAAGATAAATGAAAGACTTTATTTAACAAAGTAACATCTCCTCCAGGTTATGTTGGGGCTGCAACTGTTGCAGCAGCTGCCTGGTGGTTCCTGTACTGTGATGAAGGCCCAATGATTTCCTTCTACCAGCTGGTTAGTATGCAACACTCTAATATTTGTGTACTTTTCCTCCAAATGGTGCCAGATCACACAGCGTACGCCATCCAGAAACTGTTTGTGTAAACTAGTTTCAACCACACTTCACCGGGTGCCAGACCGCAGTAAGATGTCATGTCTCCGTCTTCCCCCTCAGTCACACTTCATGCAGTGCAGCGAGGACAACGAGGACTTCACTGGGATCCACTGCGAGGTGTTTGAGGCCGCGCCCCCAATGACCATGGCTCTGTCTGTGCTGGTCACCATCGAGATGTGCAACGCTCTGAACAGGTCTGACGACACGAAGAACATACTTCCTGCTACGCATCCACCTCGACGCCGTCAGTGAACAATAGACGTCATTCTGACCAGTGGCGTCAAGTAAAGTACATTCAATCAAGTACTCGGCCAAAGTACGCAAGTCAAGTACTTGGGTATTTCCATGTGATGCCACTTTGTACTTCTATTCTGCTACAAGTCAGTAGCACCATTTTTTGACAGATATTAAATATTAAATATTTTAAGTACAATTATTCGATAATACTCCTGTACTTGTATTTATATGGGGCGTTAAAAGGCAACATTTTAAAACTGCTGTATTGGCGCTTTTACGTACTTTTAAGTACTTCTACTTAAGTAAACCCACTGTAAACTACATAACAGTATTTAAGTAAAAATTCACTCCCAATCGAACATCAATATCGACAACACTAAAAAGCGAAGTCAGCAGTAATAATAATGCATATTACGGTATATAACATATATCAACATTACACCCATGTGCGTCACTTTTTTTGTAGTGAGCACTTATACTAACTTATGAAACAGACACTCCCATCATATGCATGCATACATTTTAAGTAGTATGATCCCTATTACTATGATGTTATTATGATTATGATAAAGAGACTATACACAACATGTTGAGCTCATCCTCCTTCAAGATGCAACATATAAATGTGTCACATGCTCATTCTTCAGGTCCTTTTGTCGACATTTATCTTCCTACATTCACCTGAACACACAAACACACTTTCACATGCCCTCGAACATTTTCAGTCTGCATTAAGGTTCACCTCCACCTCCCCCATCCAACCCCACCTTCCTCTTCCTCTTCCTCCTCCTCCTCCTCCTCCTCCTCCTCCTCCTCCTCCTCCTCCTCCTCCTCCTCCTCCCAGCTTGTCTGAGAACCAGTCCCTGCTGCGCATGCCCCCCTGGAGCAACGGCTGGCTGGTGGGCGCCATGACCCTCTCCATGTCCCTTCACTTCATGATCATCTACGTCGATCCCCTGCCCGTGAGTCTGGCCTCCTGCACCACACACATCCGTCTCTCTCTCTCTTTCTCTCTCTCTCACACACACACACACACACACACACACACTCTCCAACCTCCATGTTGCCATTGCTTAAATACTTAACAGATGAGGAACCGCTCAGCTGCCCAAATTACTAACAGGGATTTAAGGAGCTTTGTGAGCTCCTAAAATGGTGTGAATTGTTTTTTATCTGAAGTGAATTTGTATCTTAACCTACAATAGTGTGAAGATACAAATTTGCAGAAATGAAAACACATTCTTCAGGAGGGAATAACACGACATAGTCACATGAGCACTGACGTTAGTATTACTTTACAGCGGGTTTCTTACTGCTGGTTGTGCAGCTTTAAAGTGACGTTGCTCTCGTCCACAGATGATCTTCAAGCTCACTCACTTGAATGTGGAACAGTGGTTGATGGTGCTGAAGCTCTCCTTCCCGGTCATCCTCATTGACGAGGTTCTCAAGTTTGTGGCTCGCACATATCTGGAGGGTAAGCAAAGCACGTGACCCGTGTACAACACGTTTCCTTCCTTCTGCATCTGTGTGGTGTTTCGAGCCAGTCTGTGTTAAATATGCATCGTGTACGAAAACACAGAAACACAAATTTCAAGTTTATGACCCAGAGTGCAATCTCAGTACTTTGTGTCGACATTTTGATGTGGACTTGGACACGACTGATGCTTGACACAATTAGCTGGGATGATATTTTAACAGAATATTTACAAGATACCAGACCTACTTTTAAAATATGGTTGTTTTTTTTACATTAAACATGACTTCATCCTCCTACTTTAACATTTTAACCTGAACCCGTACTACGAATGTCTCCATTTTATTGATTTGAAAGGAACATATTGATAAATGGAATAATTTACCTCCCAATTAAATTGTTCTTTTTCCTCACAGTTTGTAATGATCTCCCACCCTCTTTCCTCTAATCTCTGTTTACTGTAATGGGACATGCATCCAACTTTCCTCTCCTTGGATGCTCCTTTTCCCCATTCCCTCTCCGACAGTCTAAACCTATTCCCCCTCCTCCACGCCCCTGTAACAAAAGGTTTCCCCCTGACTCCCCTCAAGGCTCAAGCACTCTGCATCGTGCACAGATCTGTTGAGTTTGTCTCCGTCTTGCAAATCTTTCTGGACTAAGGTTTTTATATGAGCAAAGTCAAATTAAGAGAAGGCTGCTTTTACATAATAACCACATTAAATGAGCATTCATGGTCTGTTGGGGAAATAATCCAGCAACGTTTTTACTTTTTTTAGCAAAATGCACAGTATTGGTTTGACATTAAATGCGTAGTCAAAGTGTGCTAATGTTACTATATCTACTTTGAGAGCATCTACAATCTACTAGAAGCAATACACTGAAGTAACATCTTCAAACTTCAAATAATAAACACCAACTATGCACGATGCTGAGACCAATTATTCAATTTCTACTGACTCTTCCAGAAAGCTGTAAAGCCAGACAAACTGATCCCAGCTACACTCAGGATCCAAATGTATTTGCTCAAATCTTTAGTTTTTTTTAATGAGTTAAACTTGAATTTACATTTATATTTGACTGTATTTCAGCTAATTTGCATAATTCTTCCCCACTATGTGAAACTGGTGTTCGGCTCAATAACCAGAAATGTTTATGTGAAGATTTGGGAATATGCTAGTTTGTTTTTTTTGCATAGAGAATCCACCCATACTGGAAAAAGGTGGATGGATGGTATATTGTGTGTATCAGATGTATTCATTCGTACAAAAATATAATTCCGAAATGTAAAAATGTAAAATGTAAAATGTGCTTTTTTACGAGTTGTATCTGACAATTTCTAGTCTTTGAGTAGTTGCCAGGCAACCAGCAGAGACTCCAGGAAGATACTGGTCCCAGCAAAAAAAAAAGCTAATTCTTCTTCTTTTACGCGTTATTTTTTGTACACATTAAACCAAGAAAATATAGTGTGTTAACACGCTAGCTGTTTGGTTATGCTAAGCTAAGCTAGCTGGGATGGAGGAACAGTGTTCAGCTCATCATCTGGCTAACTAGAGACAACCAATCAAATTAGCATATTCCCATAAGCATTTTACAACTCAACCTCGGCATGCTGCCAGTACCGCTCAGCTGACCCGCTTGTTTTGCTCTGCAGGGAAAGTCTAGAGGCAAAGAGCGACAGAGCGGCTGAAGCAGAGAAAAAAAAGAGAGAGACGCAGAGGATGGAGAGGATGGAGAGGAAAAGGCCGAGCACTGCCACTGAAGGAGCGCCCGCCAACAGCCGCTTGCCGTGATCGAAACATCCTGTGGTGTGAATACAAAAGAAAACACATACGCCATCTGAAAAAACACCAAAAGAAAGCTGCAAAATATTTTTTCCCGTGTATGTACTGAAGTTAATATATATAGGTGAGAATTATTCAAAATATTGTGTTGATTCTATTCTTAAAGAATAAAGATATGTATTAAAGAAAGTCTTGGATGTCATTGTTGTTTTCAATTCAGTTCTTTTTATATGTAAATAATGGCATTAACAGATGTTGAACTCTTATTTTCTGACATTAATTAAGGTTCTGTCATGCAATTAATTAAGGTTCTGTCATGCACAATGAGAATAATAATATGGTGCGACTGAAAACTTAAGTCATCGCATTAACATAAAAACAAATACATTTATGAATGTAGTTTGGTTTATGACAGTTGTTGCACAAGTGAGACAGCGGCAGATGTTATCACAATTAAGTTACACATTGATGTATAATTCTGTATTAATACTTTAAGACTAAACTATCATCTCTCTCCAGGTAACAATTTACATTATTCTGGGTTTTTGCAGCAGCTCTACTTTGTATTTCCAAATAGGTTAGATGGAAATGATCAAATCACACAGTATATTAAAGTATATTGTACGGAGAAATATAATATGCACATCAGTCTTTTTCATTTCCTTTGACCCTTTTTGAATATGCAGCTCTGTTTGAGAAAGCTTATCATAATGTTTGAATATGAACTCAAAGGATGAAGAAAAGATTGTGACAGCCTATATTTCCTTTCCAATATGTATTAACACAGAACAAAGTGACGAGATGTAACACATTCACATTTCTTCATAGAGTTCACTTCAGTTCAAATCCACAATCATGAATTAACTTGGAGTTTAAAAGCAAGATTAGTTAACAATGCTGAGCTAAAATAAAAAGACAACAATTAATGCATATGATACAAATCCCATCTGAAATGCAGTTCATTGAGGAGTGTTACTGCTTTGTGTCACAGTTATTCATTATTGCACTGTGATCCGTTGCTTTGCAAAGAACATACAAAGAAATGTTTGCATGGGGAAATGATTGCATTTCAATTATTAACACAGTGAAATACAGAGTGTATACAGACTGGAATCATGTCAGTTTTTAACATTTACGTGTGTAATAGTAGAGGAATAAACGTGTTACTGGATGGAAGAAAAAAGGGAATGTGAACCGTTTTCTTTTTTTACCCAAAGCATTTACGGTTCTCATCATCACTTTGGGCGCAAAGCAACAGTGTCAGTCATCGACACGGAACCGTCACCTCAACCCCAAAACAATGTCTCTTTAGGAACATCTCATGTTAGAAGTGCTAGCAGCACCAGCTGTGGTCATCGCAGTGGTCACGACAGTATTTCATTCGGTCGGTTGGTCCTTATTGGAGAAGTGAATCGTGGTCTATGCTCTTTGGTTCCAATATACTGTAATATATATATATATATATATATATATATATATATATATATATATATATAACTCAACTCACGAAGCGTCTGCAGGCAGGGAACCAGCTTCACTGACTCCCTCCTCCAGGATTTCCCTGACTTGTTCAAGACTCTCCGCCTGCCGAATTACCTCCAGCTTCATCTGAAGGCACAGACAGGAACATTGATATATATGGAATTGATTTGATCAATTTCTAAAACCACCCAAGCAAACTTCTACAACTGCATGTTGCTTCCTACCTGCAGCGACTGGGACAGCTGGACGAAGTCCATCTGGACCGTCTGGCTGGTGTCCACCTGAGAGCGCAGGCTGATCAGTTGGCTCCGCAGCTCCAGACACTGTTGATGCATGGACGCCTGACAGCCGCGGAGAAATTGTTAGAAAATGTATTACTTTGGCAACTAGCAGTAGTATCAACAAACAAGCACATGTCACTATATGTTGTACTCGCAATGTAAGCGTAATCCAGTATTATGGATTCATGGCCCACAACTATGTGTCACACTCATTATGTTTATATTGTAAAGCAGGCTCAGACTACATGTGCATTTCTTTCTTAATTTCCTGAAACTGAGGCCAATAATCATGATTAATTAATTAAGTTATCATGATTCCTCGGAGGATGGACTCAGTAGTCATTGCGGACTTAAGTATAGAATAACACATGGTTGTACAGAAGATTGTTTCGGTTCAAGAACTCCATCAATCAGGAAGTTGTTTTAAGACCTTCTTTTTTTGTTGACGCACATGGGTGTAATGTTGATATGATTCCTAACATTTAAGGATTTGTTTAAATAATCAGCACTACAGACTTCGCTGAGGCACACAGGCAGCCGTAACACTCAGCGTGGAGCTCAAAGAAGCAGGTTGCATTTACTTTGTCAGCACTGAGGGTCTTGTTGGTGCGCTGCACATGAGACAGCGCCACCCGCAGGCCGTCCAGTTCAGTGCGGCAGGCCAGCAGTTCAGCCTGCAACTGGTCCTTCTGACTCTGGATCCTCTCCGTCTCCGTCTTCAGACTGGACAGCTGCACTGCACGGGCAAGGAACGACGGAAAAAATGCTCATTACAAGTTGCCTCTTATTTAAGTCGTTTAATCGTCGGTTCAGTTGGATAGACGTGTGAAGTGAAATAAATCTGAATGAAATGTAACGCTACACCAATCACAAGATTTACTAATTGGCTTATCAGACTAATAATAAAGCTGCAGACTCACCTTCTAAAACTTCTGATGACAGTAGTTGCAAGTGGGAGCAGGAGGGGAGAGAGAGAGAGATAGAGAGAGAGAAATTAAAACCATGTCAACACAGTCAGTGAGCAAACCTGCCCTAAATAATAATATAATCCACAGACCGTCCTCCTCTGTCCTGGCGGCCAGCTGCTCCCTCAGGTTGACTATCTCGATGCGAAGACGCTCCTCGCAGTGCGCCCCCTGGTGGTCAGAGTCAACAGTCAGCATAAACAGTAACCACTTGCTATACAAGTTGTTCAAGAACCTCAAATTAAAAGACACCAAATAAACATTTTAAACTAACAACAGATACAAAAAAACTAAACTTCCAGAGCCAGGACATTGACAACTTGATCACAAAATGAACCAATTAATTAAGTTGTTTTAATAATGTACAGTCAAATTAAGAATAGCAGCTAAAAGGAAGTTACATTAAAAAAAGCTTCCCATAGGTTTCTGTTCCCTTTACAACACTATGTGAAACTACTAACTACATTATTCTCATCAAACCGGAAGTGAATTATGTCTAATACATTATTTTACCATCCAATTTTGCATAAGTTTGCTTGTGCTTTTTTGCCACGGCTCTAGCAAAGCGGATACACTGCAAACGAAAACCTAGAGCAGTCATTTCACCTGCAGTGTTGCTGGGAATGATAAGCTGGAGTCTGGTCCCTCATCCTCAACCTCCTCTCCTTTCAGTCTGGACAGCTCACTGCACACCTTCCTCTGGGAAAAGGATAACTCTGCCTGGACACACAGATGCAGATTTGAACACCTACGTCTGCTGAATGAGGTCATCTTACTTTATGTAATACGTGATGTACAAATCAAGTGGCTGCTGTTGGCTTAATCGCCGTGTGATGGACGAGTGAGTCATGATGCACTTGGGTTACGCATTTATTTTCACTTTAAGAGCTGCAACTTAATTTCTGTTCTTGGCATCGTTCTCATTTTAATCAAGATGGTTGAAATACAACCAACCACATCAAATTTTACATTTTAGATTAATCTTATGTCTGTACAGTAAATATGCAGCTGGAGCCAGCTGCCAGTTAGCTTAGCATAGCATAAAAATGGAAAAGGAGGTTAACAGCTGGCCTGTCCAAAGGCAAATACCTCGAAAGGTCACTAATTAAACACTGTTAGTGTAATCTGCAAAACCCTGACTAAAATGTAAAATCATTATATTGTGAGCTGGCAACCTTGCAGTGAGGAAAGTAGTCATTGAAGGTAAATCCCCATCCATGAGTCACAAACACAACGTAGGATCGACCTCATGTCACTCACCAGCCGACTCTGGACGGCATTCTGTGATTGGCTGAAAGATTTCTGCAAATCCTGGAGGAGGGCCTCTGAAGTATGGACCTGACACTGCAGCATTGATACCTGAACACACAACACCACACACACACGCACACACACACACACACACCCACACAAACAAACAAATTAACATGTGTGTCAGTCTGCACTTACTCTCTCACTGCTGCAGACTCAGAGCAGTGCTGCTCACCTGTTTGTGTGTGTGGTTGGTCTGTGTGTCCAGCTCCCTCTCCAGCTCCTCCTTCTCAGCCTGCAGCCGACACACCTCCCCTCGCAGCTCTGACACCTGCCCGAAAAACACAACATCCTGATTACACCGCCACGTCATTTGTTTTTTCTGGGAGGCTTTTGGTTGGACTGAAAACTTTGCGTGAATGTTCTTCTGTCATGAAAGTGTAAAACCCGACTTTAGAAACTGTACCTGAGCACTCAGTGCATCCCAGTCGCCGTGCATGACCAGCCGGTGTCCGGCCGGCGGCAGGTAGATGGCTTCAGGCACCAACGTTCCCGTGGAGACCAGAGAGTCGGTGTCCTCCTGAGCGTGGAGTTTTCTGGGCAGAGAGGGCGTGTCTAACGAGAAGGACAACAACGAGGCCGAGTCGCAGTGCCGCAGTGAAAAATATGCCTCTGATGCAAGAGGAGTCCCTTCTCCCTCCGCTACCGCCTCGAGCTCTGCTAATTGGTTGTGCCTCCTGTCCGTCGACAACATGACCTCGGCCTCCGCCAGGCTGCTGGCGGTGGTCGACGTGGGGGCGTCATTACTGGAGACTTCTGCATCCATCCTGCCTCTCCTTCCACTGATCTAACAGGTAGAGAAAAACAAATAACGCCTGGGATTACGACCAGGACATTTATAAACAATTTGAGAGAGAAAAGACACAAAGTCAAACACTGACCACGTTCTGTCCACCGGCTCTCCTCCACTCCAGAGGCTGAGACTGGAGGACAGATATCCGGGCCTCATACTGCGCTGCCGTCTCTGTGGAGACAACAGGATCATGAAAGAATGATTAAATTCTCCAGTCAGATAAACAGCATCTGGTTTGTCTCAATGGTTGACATAAAAAAAATTTTTTTTTCATAAACTCATGATACTTCAAAAAAGTAAACGAATAGCTGCATTTGAGATTCTATTTTATTGGCAAGACTTTAAAGTTATAACAATAAACACATTGTTTACTTCACCGACATGCAACCGTCTCCCTGTCCTCTCCCGATTCCTTATTAAATACTTGAACTACATGCTAACGTTTTAGTCGGCTCGTTCATTCTGAACTTGTTTAACTCATACTATTGATTGAAAGTAAACAGGCAAATATTATTTTTGTGTCATTTGGCCTTGTTTAAAAATTAAACAGGGAAAGAAAAAATGAAAGGAAAAAAATACTTAAGAATGTGAAATCAGATAAATGTGCACGCAAAAGGCCAGTCACAAACACACCGTGCTTATCACGCACATATAAACATGCACTGACCTCTGAGAGCCTCCTGCAGGGACTGGACCTCTTGATCACATTGTTTTTGCAGCTCTGTCAGTTCCTCCTGTTTGCTCAGCTCGCAGATCGTCGCCACGCCCTGCCAGTGTTCGGCCTGAGCTCGGAAGTCGGCTAGCTGGGCCTGCAGGCTTGCCTCTGAAAATGACAGGAAGGTATTGTAGCTTCATTACCTCGTTTTTTGAAGATGTTTGCATCTTCAAAACATGGACTCACATGCATATAACAAAACTTTGTTTGTGTATGTAGTCATTCACAGAAAAAGAAATAGCATTTTTTTCTGTGACACATCATTTGTACAAAATCAGGTTTAGAAGTTATTGTCTTAAGATTAGTTAGTATCGAGGCGATTCGATAATACTAAGTATGTGTTTCAGCTGTCAGGGTCCTGGATCTCTAAGACCTAAACACACAACTTTGGGGTATATTATTGACATTACATAATTATTACCTTATATGATTACAGGTGCCAAATAAAATAAAGTTATTGATTGATTTACGCATGTAAAGACTCCAGCACAAGTGTCCACAGTGTGTTATATTTCTCTGACTATTGTTGTTGAGCACAGCTGAGAATGTCTGTCTTCTGATGTTGGACACAGCAGCACCTGTAGTTCCAGTTTGAAGGTAAACGTTTAGCGTGACGAGCAGATCCACCTGCAACAGGTTTTATTCTCAAAGGGCCGCATAATTACAAATTAAGTTGTTATGATTGTTAGTCTTGACGTAGCTGCGATAATAGCTCATTGAAGACGTAACGCGTTGCGTTAGGGTGGTTTAGAAGAGGTCTGGTGTTACGGTTTAACAAGCGACCGTGTTAACTGGCGACTTTCCGCCGGACGCGTCCGTTGTCGTCGTAGTTACGACAGCTATTGACAATAGGATGAGAACACGTAGCTGTCCTCGTGAATGCCGCATTGTTACATTTTTCAAAACAAACCCTCTCATATAAAACGTATATATATATATATATATAGCTAGATGTCATATACTAAATAAACAGTGCGGCATTCACGAGGACAGCTACGTGTTGTCGTCCTTTTTCCCCAACAGCTGGCGTAACTACGACAACTACGGACGCGTTCGGCTGTAAGTCGCCAGTTAACAGGGTCGCCTGTTAAACCGTAACACCCCGGAGACCACCGGTTGGACGTCAGTTAGCTCGCGGCTAGCTGCGCACGTTCATTCCTATGGCGGTCAGCGATGCTAACGGGCCGTGAGTCATTTAACTGACCGGAGCAACAGGTTTCACTCACGAAGCAACAAGTTCACGTTGATGCTTTTCTTTTTTTTAAAGTGTCACAAGCCGTCACGTAAGAAGTAAAGCCGGCTCAAATTGAACGTTGCTATTTATTTGTATTACCTGCGTCTTCAGTCTTGGAGCTCATCTTCTCGGAAATTTTTTTTAAAACACAATAAAAAACACAAAAGACGTCTCTCAAGAGTCCGAGAAACGTGTCGGAGTCATTCTGCCCGAGCAGCAGGACTCTGGTGTGGAAACGTCAACTTCAGGAAACAACTTTCCCCGGTCTGAGCCTGCGGAAATCACGTCAACCTCCTTCCTGTTCTCAAACCTCTCTCCCTGTTTGCTTTGACTTTTAATGTCACTGTTTTTTATTATTGTGTTTGAACACCATAAAGCGTGAACGTGTTTATTCTTCTAGCTGCCACACCCCGGAAATCACGAGTGGTGACCACTGGAGGTCACTCAGCCGCATTATTAAAGATGGTAAGACCGCAGCATCATTTATTTATTAAGGAAGTCTTTATTACTTTGTTTTTCTTCTTTTGAAACAGGTCCTTCAACAGCAAGTGTATATAAATATCTATAATATTTTTTAATTTGATGGAAGAAAAAGTTGGTGTATAATAAACATAACAAAAATGTTTACAATTGTCTTAACGATATAATAAGTAAGATCAAGTCTTAAGTCAGCTTAAATATTTTGAGGTTGTTTTATTTTTTACTCATGGCCCAACACTGACGATATTACTCTGTGCAAGTTATGAAAAATCATTTAACAATAAATGAGGAATGAATTAATGAAAAGAATTCCATTACATTTTTTCGATTCAGTTTTTCCACAGAGCTAGTTGGAAGTGCAAAGTGTGAAGTGCTCTTCGGCTGCATGTTATCAGCTGTAAAGTCCTCTGTCGTCCTTCACAGAGGAAAAGATTGCGTAATCACAATGAATATTCAGCGGGACTTGATAGTGTTTCATGTTGCAGTCAATCCTATTTAGGTGATTAATAAACATAATCTGTTGAACAACGACTGGTGAAATAAGTCAGAGAGATGTTTAAAAGCAACCTTGATATTGAGCTGGAAACTGTATTTTCTTGACAGGGGTCTTTTTGCACCTGCTTCCTTTGCTTGACAAAGGCATGCCTATTCAAGGTTTAGTTTCCTGTGTTTGCTTTTCAATTAAAAAAAAATATGCACAATCCAAATGACTGTGTTCTCAGCAAACTGGGAGCCACACACACACACACGTTTAGCTTCAACCAGTTATAAATCTGTGATAACAGCAGAACCCTATCGTCTACACATTGAGACCAAAACTGTGGGTCTATTCATAGAACTGATCATGTTCAACCCCCGATACTCTAACAGGCCTCTCTTTGATTTTCATCTAGAAATCTGATATCTCCAGCAGGACAGGCATCCTGTCTTTGCTTTCTCCATCTGCAGTCAAACAGGGTGTGGCCAGAAGGAAAACGATGCTGCCTCCGACTAATGGAAATCAAGATATTAAGTAGATTCCTTTCATCAGGGCACCAGTCTGCCAGAAGAGCAGGGAGTGGGTGTAGATACCGTTTCTCAAGAAAGAGACGGTATATTAAACACTATTTTATTGAAGTATTATGTAATTAAAACATGGTCACGATGTAGAAGAGAAATAGAAAAAGTTGTCACTGGAAAAATGTTTGCTGGATATTTACTTGATTTACAGGTGTGTGTGTGTGTGTGTAATAGAATATTCTACATATTAGCAAACATAGATGTTCATGATTTTATTAGTACCAAATGTGTAACTGAATTCATAATGCCAGGCAGTCACAGTTCTGTAAAAAAAATGCTGGTGAAAGTCTTCAAAAACGTACACAAAGCTACTGATGTAAACCAGTGATGCATGCCCTTTAACCAAAATATAATTTCTCTGTGAATGGAATACTATAAATAGTTTGCAAATGTTTACATATCTTATAGTGGTATAAGCCTGAATTCTTTTGACTGGAGCAGAGGCACAAAATACATGTATATAAATGCTCACAACACATAAGTAATCAGTAACAAGAGCTCACTTCCAAACCAATAATCTGGAGTTAGTGTGTTTTAGAGTGTTCACAGAGCATCTAAACAGTAAATGGGGCTTTACGGGATACAAAGCACCCGATCTCAGATGGGTTTCTACGAGTGTACCATGTGCTCAACGTTTACATCCGCACCACAAGACGCTGGTGGGAAACCACGGCGACGCTTTCGTTTGATTTGGTCCGGCGTCAGTGTGGGGATGCGGTCCGTCTTTACAAGTCCATGTCCTGGTCGCTGACACTCTGGCGAAGGTATTCTTCATACAGCTTTTTCTAGAGGGACACAGTAGACGGTTCAACACTATAATGTCCATTATTCATTTTTATGACTTCAAAGTCTCACACACACACACACAGACAGCATACCTTCTTGGTCTTGACCACCTCCTGAACGTACTCCAGCTTCTCATGCAGTTGCCTTTTCTGTTTGCCTGAAAGAGTCGGTCGAGTCCTGCAAAGGATTGAAGGGAATTTGATGAGATTGGTTATTAACATAGAAGCTCAAGTTGGGACATTAAAAAAAAAAGAAAAGAAATCCTTTGTCAAGAGCAAAGCTGCAAATCCAAGGGAACCCCAAATCACATGTGTCTGCTTAAAATAGATTATGTTCTCAATTCCACAAGGGAAGTAAAAGTGTCACAGCTCGAGTAAAATATTTAAGAGAAACATATGTACAAACTTCATATACTACATCCATTAGACATGTAGTATATGAGTCATTATCAATTAAATAACAATTAGTTTTGCAATTATTAAAAAACACATTTGGTCACCATTTTTGTGTGACTAACCCCAACAACCTAATAATATTGCATTAATTACAACACAAAAACAAACCAGCAAATCCTTTCGACTGGAACTAGGAAATATTGGCATGTATTGTTTGACAAATAACTTTAATGATTCAGTAATTAATTACCGGTAACTAACTCTGCCATGGATGTTTTGTTTCTCTGTCAGCAGGATTACGGAAAAACTACTGGCCCAATTTTCATGAAACGTGGTGGAAGGGTGTCACTCGGACCAAAGATGAACCAGTTATGTTTTGGAGCTGATCCATGAAGAATCATTCAAGGCATTTGGCCTTGAATGATTCTTCTCCAATGAAGAAAAATGGTGACTTTACAGTAAGTAACAGTAAAGCAGCAGATGACGGTGTTATCGTCTAACCTGAAGGAGAAGCGTGCGATGATGAGCAGGAGGAAGGAGAGCAGGACCATTCCTCCACAGCCGTACAGCTGCTGCTCCACAGAGAGGGAGTCAAACACTTTGACCATCGGAGTCTGTGGATTACAGGAGCAGCTCAAATCAGACTGCTTCACACGGGTGACTCGGCAACAACCACAGCGAGTGAGAGTTCAACACTCACCAGGTAGAGGGAGAGCGTCTCCGTCCCCTCGCGGCCCAGCGCCACCTCCAGCACCTCCTGGGACAGAATGCCCAGCACCAGTAAAGCCATCAGAGCCAGAGGGACGGTAAAGCCCAGCAGAGTCAGGAGGCAGCTCTTACAGCGCGCCCGCCGGTTCATAGCACTGGTCTGCCTGTGAGAGCAGAGGGCCGAGCTCATTCTCTGAAGGCATCACGTTAAAACACTGCGTACTTACTACTGCCATTTAGAAAATAATTACACTATATTGTGTTGTGGAGCACAAAGCGCCTCTGTGACTGACCTGTCGTCACTGAGGGTGTCGGTGATGGCCTCGCTGATGAGCTCGCAGTCCTTCTCCAGAGAGTTGAGGGTGTTCTGGACCGTTTGGTTGATGGTTTTCTCAATGGTGCGACAAACCTCCTCAATCTGGTTTACACAGCGACTGGGCTGAGAACGGACACAACAATTGACAACGTGCATCAGTCAGTAAATTTATATCACAATCCAAAAAACTCATTGGAAATATACGCCAAGAACAAATTTAGGACGCAGAGACATCAACCATTAGAAGTGAACAATCACCTAGAGCTCAATGAAAGGGCAACTCTTACCTTATTTGGATTAGGAATGTAGATGGTGGGCATGTCAAAACCACATTTGTTGAGTCCTGGTCGCTTGCAGAGCTCCTGGACAATCTGCATCATTACTCTCTGAGACAGATAAACGCATAAACACAAAGAAAAAAGTCAGAGGGAAGTGAATGCTTGTTCTGTGCTTTAAAACCCGCACAGGAAAAGACTCTTGACAGCAGCGTTAAACTACCCACACAGTAACATGAAGAGGACATGTTCTATTTTAGGTCATCATTCCTCCTGCAGCAGCCTTACTGGAGATATATCACGGCATTCTTGTAATTCTTTTACATGTGGAAACTGTTCATATTAGAGTGGATAATGACATTCAACTGAATGAAGAAAGGAGAATGTGTCCCAAAACACAAGCTTATAAATCATGCTGTTGCTGTGCGAACCTGTCTGTCCGACTCCCCGCCGGCCTCGTCCGCCTTGCTCAGGTAGAAGCGCAGCCGATCCCCGTGTTTCTCGTTCATACGCTCCACGATGTTGAGGGAGCGCTTGCACAGAGCCTGACCCATGGGGTCAAAGAAGACCAGGACCAGGTCACAGAGATCGCCTGAGTGTGACAGAGGGAGGGAGCGATTTAAGACATTAATATGAAATTAATTATCGGTATCGAGACACCTAAACATTTTAAAAAACAAAAAATGTATATTATTATTATGTTATGCATAATTAAATAACCTTTGAGTCAGGTTATTTCAACTTTGAGATATATATATATATATATATATATATATATATATATATATATATATATATATATATATATATATATATAAAATAAGTCATAACTACAGTACCACAACGGGCAAGGTTGGTTCGTGGCAACTCACCCAGCCACATGATAACTTCATCCACGTCAAAGGGATACTTCATATCGCCGTCCACCAACCCCGGCGAATCCACGAATGTCACCAGGCTGAACCGTTTCTGTCGCGACGTGCAGATCTCTGTGCTCAAGTACTCTGAAACACCTGAAAATCCATCCAAGAACATCACAGATCAGCAGTGATCACTCGACAATGAAAGAAAACATCTTTTATGATTATAGTAGCATTATAAAATAAGGTCTTCTATTTTGCTTAAACACATCTGCAGCTCATTAACTTGAATGCTTGTTTGAGTAACACGTTATAAACTCTTTAGAAAAGAATAGGGGAGGATTTGTGATGTGAGCTGAATCTAACCTTTGAACTCCTGCAGAGGCTTGAAGTGTGGATATAGATGAAGGGTTGCATTTCCCTAAAGAAAAACAGAACCAGATTAGTCGTAGATAGTTTGTGAACCAGGTATCAGGATCTCCCAACGTAATGAAAACACTAGAGAGAGAACACTAAATCAATTTAATGTAATAATTCATTATCATGAAACAGTCAATGTTGCGACAATACAATTAAAAAATCACAATGTGTTGCTTCTTCCTGGAACCAATCTTTTCCTACAATAAAAGGCTTATTGGTATTTTGCACAGTCACACTCACTGTGAGAGATTCTCTCTTGCGACCACTTGTAATGAAGTTGAAGCCTTGGGTCTCAATAGCCACTCCAGTGCGCTGGATGTGCTCTTCGACATACCTGACCAAAAAAGAAAAAAAAGGAAACGGTCACACACTAGTGATGCTCAGATAATGATACACATATGTTTTTATATCAGTTGTATCACCTGCCAAAACTAAATCAATTAAAAAGTGCATGTCCTGCTAAATCAATAGATTGGTACATACTCTGTGATGGACGTCAACAAATATATATGTTTACCAGTTGATGAAGGAACTTTTCCCAGCAGAGTGGTTGCCCATCAGCATCACAGTGATCTTTTTTCTGGGCGGCAGCAACTTCACAGCAACAGTTTCGGCTACTGAGATTAACCCTGGACAGAACATGATCAAACGTCAAGGATGCGTCTATCGAAGATGTGTCAATCAAAGATGTGTACATTGAGATGTCTTTTAAGATGAGTCTATTAAGTAGAACTGTGGTGCTGTGCTGTGGTGGCACCTGAAGGGCTCAGGTCAGACTACAACTTAAAAATAAATTAAATGACTGCACTCCATTCATTCATTTTCTGATGACCCAGAATCCTTAGCGACGCCTCTGTGTGTCTCTCGTAAACGGACTCTTCAACCATTACACAAACTTATATTACGAGCTAGCAAACATTGCATCAACGCTGTGACGTAGGCGACTCACAGATCCGTAATTGGCAGCTGGGCATGGCTAATAAAACTAGCATTAAAACTAGCTAGCGCAACGTCAGCTGAATCACAGTCCTCGTTAAACGCACAGTTAACGGTTAACTAGTTAGCTAACCAGCGAACCACAGGGCCGCCAACTTAACTAGCTATCGCAAAGGTGAGGGTTGGAGTGGTTTCCGGTGAGTGTTCGAGTCCAGCAGAACATGTCAGCCAACTCACCACTTTCGGGATCCGTGTACAGTTGATGACAATCCCGCAAGATGCGCTCATCGCAGGACACGCCGCCGGTTATCGAGTCCGCGTTTGCAGCACTTCGGCTCTTGATTTTCCCAGACATTGCGAGACGGTGATAATGTCACACTTCTAGAGAGGCTTGTTGATACCGGAGGCTCTCTGAACTACTCACGTTAGCTATGAACAAAGCCGGCTCACCCTGTTTGAATCGCCCCGGTCTGCTGAAGCACGGGGCTGAGACGCACCTCCGCCACGTCGTCAGCTAAAGCGGCTTTTTTTTTTGTCGCACAGGATTTTGGGTAATGTAGTTATTCTATTGAATTAACGTCGAGTCATACATTTAACCAGACCAGACCAGTTCTACACTGAAACCCAACAGCAGCCATTCAAATGGGAGGAGTACAATAATAAGTACATGTTTAAGATGTTTGATATAAATAGATTATGACAACAAAAGGCTCCTCCTCCTCTGTTGTCTTACGAAAGGTAAAACAAGAAAGGGTTCACTAACAATCCCCATCACAAAGTGGGATATGGAATGAAAGGGATGACACATTTTCAATGTAGTAAAAGATGTAAAAAGACAAATAAGTTAGACACTTGATATCGTATACTAATAAAGATTACGCATTGTTCAAAATTCATACCTAAATTTGAAGAATTGACAAGACTGTCTGCTGCAGTAATACAACTGTGTCTACAGTAAATGTATAGGAGGCTGTACACCCAATAACTACACATTGAAAGGGTTGTCAAGCTTCATTGAGACTGGCCTGACAACACCATGCAATTACAGCATGACATTTAAATGTTGTCAACTTCAAGATTCTCGTTTGCACTCCCTTGCCTGTCTACTGAGTTGTCCTTACAAATGGAAACGCAACTGCAGTAATAAGGCAGTGTAACCTGTTGCTGTTGGAGTGAGGAGAATATCTGTGTGGTTCAAGGCCACTCAAGAAAGCATTACTCAATTTAGTAAATGACTAGAGTGACCAACCATTATACCGAATTATCCCATAGAGTGTTTGGATCTGCATTCGGCAGGTATAAAGAGCTGTCCCACTGCTCAAAGCACACAACTTTACAGTTTAAGACAAACGCAATAACATTTCTTTTTCCAGAGTTTATGTTTTTCTTTTTCACAATGAGAAAAGAGACACGTCAGACATTGATGTAGTAGATCTCTTGAGATCAAACAAAAAAAACAAGTGCACTTCATAATGTCTCCTAATGAGACAGTGTAGGCTGAAACATAATGTGTACTGTGAGACAACAAATACAATACACCATGTATAATAAGCACCGTTATGAGGGAGTCCGGATTAATAAGATTATTCCATCACTCATCCTGCCATTTATTTATTTGTATGTTGTCTTGTACAATCACAATAAGCAGAAACAAATAAAACCCATCAGAAATTGTTGAAGTCAAAGGTTAGAGGATCATATGACCGGCAGTTTACAGATACATCTGGATGGGAAGTATTCTCCTTTCCTGTAACATCAAACGCTGCCAGCACTCTGACTGTAAATGCTTCAGTGGCGATGGTAAGTGGCCTGGGTGTACTAGGAGTCTATAAGAGCTGAGTGTTTATCTGCATAAGTGTGTTCCTTTTTAAGATTATGCTTTTAGAAATGGGTTTGAACAGCAGAACCTTCCCACGCACAGCTGCTGCCATCATACCTTAATGCAACTGAATATCATGTCCTGCAGACAAATGTTGAGGCCTGAGCAGCAAAAAGACTTATAGGATCTGTTTAGGATGTTAAGAGGTTCTCTTGCAGCCACCTTCATCTCCCTTTCCCTTCACATGCTCACTAGTTTCATAGCGTACAGAATTTTCACATCACACCTCGTGAAATCTGTTAGTTCAACCAAAAAGCAGACATGTCTCATTGCAAAGACTTGGTTGTCTGTTGTTGACTGCCTCTTGATGAAAGCAGCATCCACGTGTTGCCCGTCTGCATCGTGAAACCTTACAGATACGCAAAGTGCGCCCGGCAGTGAGACGACACCTACTGATGTGAACATTTTGGGAAAAGGCAGGCTGTCGAGTGCGAACCGGCCTTCGCTTCCACCGTCTGTTACCACTTGAAAACATGCTCGCCCTCTAGCTTCGGCCTGTCTGTGCTCCGCTCTGGGGCTCTGCTGGGCTGTGTGTGCAGCTCCAGCACATCTTCTTACTCTATTCACATCGAGAGATCAAAGTCCGGCTGCACTTTTTCATTTTGATCGCCCTCCTTATGATATCACACATAAATTAATGTAGTATGTGTTATGTTCAGCAGCTCATTGTGTTTGTTCTTCTAACATCAAGCTGGGTTAATGTGATCCTTATTAACGTTGAATTAATTAGCATAATTAGTGCCAATAGAAATAATGTGGCGTGCCACGCAGCAGCACCTTGCATGCATACAGTCTCGTGTTAAGCTTCTTCCAAGCGGGGAGTTTATTTATTTATCATTTATCTCATCTCTTTTTTTTCTTTACTGTGACAAAAATCAAACAGCAGATCCAACATGTCCTCTGAGCCGACTGTAGCCAGGCTTTCATACATTCTGCTATATTAATCTAAACCGGCTGCGCATTATATAGTGGGCATACATATGAACCTAATGAAATACATGATAAGCTTTCACTAACTATGATTATTATGTTGAAATTAGTGAGGCAAGTTTAGGCATAATTCATCTATATCTCACAGAACAAGGCCCTCCATGTTTCCTTCATCGTCGTCATGTCAGAGTCGGTCCTCCTTGGTTACCAGTGAGCTTTCCTCTCTTTGGCAACCAGCTCCAGGAAATGGGAATGGTTGGCATACAGCGGGAAGGACGCGTCAACATCAACCCACTGGACTTGTCCTGCGTCATCGCCGGCTTGCAGCGGCAGCTCGCTCACACTGTTGCCTACGGTAACAACAAAAATATGTCATCGCACTACAAAGAAACATGTTTGTTGGAACCAGAGAGAAATTATCTCAAGAACACGTTTTTTAAAACATTGCTAGAGCTGTTGTTGCATTAGTTAAATACTGGATCTCTAAAGATTTTTTTGACAATTAAAAAAAACCTCTAAATAGAATCATTGGTACCCGATTCATCGTGGAAGTTGACAGCGACTGTCTCCATCCAAGAATTGTCAGTGTTTCTAGGATCATCCACGTAGCCTTTATAAACCTGAAGAAGAAAAGAAAGAAAAAAAAAATTCTCGTTTTTCTCATAAAAAGAACTTGTAAACTAAAATGTGGCAGGAAACTAGTGAGTGGGCTTCAGACCTGAAACCCGGCCGATTTGAAGAGTTTGCCGATGCGCTCACTGATTTTTGCCCTCTCTGGTGCCGGGACCGTCAACGAATTCAACGCTTCTTCCGAGAACTCCCGCTGCAACGTGAGAGAGACCTGCTCCCCTGGATCGACCATCCCCTGCAGAACAATCACACCCACACCAATAAGCAAGCAACAGGAACGTGACATCGTACAAACCCAAAACCACTCAAACCCTCACACGTCTTAGCTGTGAAATCATTTTGGTTTAAAAGATAAATGTAAAAGCCACCAACCCCAGGAATGGCCCACTCCCCACAGTCGTTCCTCTTGATGGCCACAAACTGCAGGATAGGCCGCTTGGAGACGGGGTGAGATATCTTTGCTTTTTTGGCATCTATTTTCCATCTGCCAGACAGTGAGTGACAAAACATACATCTGTTCATCAGGTAGTCATGAAAAGAAAACTGCAAAGTCCCTTTTGTCAACTGAGCATCGTTTTAACATGACAGGAAACTGTTCGGTGGTAATGAGCAGTTCCCCGTTTGAATTCTTCTTCACGTAGCTCACTTGAGTAATGGACTTTGGTTTAGTGAGCAAGTATCTGGATAATACAGATGGGTAAAGTAGAGAAAGGGTTACCTGGTGACAATGGGATCTGCTGCGTGATTGGGTCCCCATCGGCCCAGCAAACCTCTACCAGTCACCCCTGTGCGTCCATGAGGATTTCTACACCAGTAAAAAGCAAATGTATTTATTAGCAGTAAAGAAGAAATATGTATTACAAACACAAAACTCTTTTTCAACTCTAGCTAAAACAAAAACTAAACATGAAAGTAAAATTTGGTAAATGTTTGCTCAGACATAAGCCACCAGATAAACGGATACACAAAGTCTCGTTACTGGGACTTTCTTTTGGACCCATTTTAACCCTAAACTAATCTCACTGAACCATTTCACTTGGTGTGCGATAACTTACAGTGGCTTTCCCTTTTCCATTTTGTAGCTGCCGTCAAAGCTCGTCCTGTCCACACCATCATCCACAGCGTTAAACTTTGGAGAGAAAGAGCTGCGAAATAAGAAAAAGTAAATCGGCATGAATAAACAGCTGATCTTTGAAAACTAAGAGCATGTTCAACAGTCAGAATGTCTCACAGCAAGAACATAACTACATCTACAGTTCATTCTCACACAACAGTCGTAAGATGTAGAACTCACCCAATATCAGGATCTGCCCAAACTGGTTTCTTTTCTACTGAAGGGTCGGTGTGGCTGACAGCATTATACTGCGGCCAGCTCTGACTCCAGCCCACCTTGTCATCGGGCACGAGGAAGCGCTTGATTTTGGACCCGGGATACTGGGGGCATCTAGACTTGACATGTGGCGCTGCTGAGGATGGCATTGTCCAGACACTTGTTGTGTAGAGGTTAAAGCAACTGCTACTGGCGGGTCTGATGGTTTGACTGGTCCTGAAAGGGTGAGAAGATGAGCAGCGGATGGCAGGCCTGCAAAAGGAAGAAATGAGACATAGAAATCCATTAAGTAAGCCCACACCTGCCTTCCATGCAGCAGCTCCGGGCCAGCACCACTGCACATCCACTCCGTGCCCTCTTGGCTCCTCATATAATATGCACGCACGCACGCACCCCCACCCCCACCCCTCCTTCAAGTGATGAGAGCATAAATCTTCTTGCAGAAAATAACATTTAAATTCAGCAGTGGAATCATATCATGGCATACTGCAATACACATCCATTGCCTAAAGTAATGATGGTTTGGTGAAGCAATTATTTGTTTGACATGTCATTTCATATCAATATGATATTACATGGAAGAATTAGGTTTGACTATATATTTATTGTACATTGATATAAAAACAGCGAATGGTGTCTACTGTAATATTGACTTAAATATATCACGTGGCAGTGTTTAAAGGACTTTGACAGAAACAGCACATGACTGTTTACTTTTGATTACAGACAAAACTGTCCCATAATGTCAAATAGTCAACGCTTCTAGTTGAACCTATAATTAACCTAGTACCGTCTGTACCTGACTTCGTGGTTGCAGACCGTATACGGAAGTCCGAGGAGAGTGAGCGCGAGACGAATCCGGCCGATCCAGTATCGTCCTAGGACTAAATGTACCATTCCTTGAGAAAGAAACCAATCAATAGTCCTAAATCAACAGCCACAACAGGCGTGCAGCGCAGAGTAACCAGGAAGTGCACTGCCCGACGCTGTGTCGTCTACAAAGGGGTGTGGTCACGGCAGTTGCACTCGTTTCCATGGTGATAAGATTATTATAGTGTTTATGTCTCTCACAGAGAAATAAAAAAATTGGAAAAATACATGTATTGAAACAGATGCTCTATATTCTATATCTAAAACGTATTATAGACAAACAAATTCTGTTGCACCTTTTTGTGCTTATATGCTTTATTTTTAATTTAAAGACGAATACATTCCTCTGTAAATGAGTGTCAATTATTAACAATCATTTGTGTATTAGGTTGACAAATGACAATTCAAAGCTGTGACTCGCTGTCAAGAAAAGCGCGAGGATAAACAATGTGGAAAAATTAAGAATATGTTCATATTATTATTTGACAATGTCAATCATTGTTAAAGGTTGCCCTACAGACGTCTTGCATTTGTTAAACTACACATATCAAATGACAACAAATAAAATCTCATCAATATCTATTTTAACAATAATTATTTGCCAATACTGATTGGGACTTGAAAAAACGTCAGGTGTTCCTATACATTAATATGAATACATCTCAAATGCAAAAGACATATACAGTGTCATAATTTACTGTCAAATATAATAAAAGCATCCGGTTTTTTATAACGTAAATCGTGACATACAGTGACGTCTTTAGACAGGCAAACACAAAGTACTAAAACATGACCGTGGTGCGTGGCATACAGGTGGTGGATAAGCACACACAAATCGATATAATGACTATTTGGCCATAAAGTCTGTTTTTCTTGTCACAACAGGCAGCATGCAACATATCTCGGCACGCCCACTCGTAGCTGCTGCTGCATGTTTATTTTGCAGATTGCGCTTGTTTAATGTCAACTACGGAGCTGCACGGGCGGTGCCTCTAGCCAACGGACGCGACTCCGCACAGACGAGCCACCCTCACGACCATATCTAACGCACCTGTATTACCGTAGTTTGGCACGCGCATTTACGGTCGGGCGCTGAGACCAAATCCGGGCTCGCGCACGAAATCCATTTACACTCCGGTAGTAGAGAGGGCCCAGTTCGAGTCGCTTTGCGCCGTCAGTCAAACAATCCGTTCGGTCGAAGCGCAGCACAGACATTAAAACCGATCTGAGAGCGGCGACGGTTCCTCGGAGAAACACATTGACAGAGCGGGAGCGGTTTGGAGAGGAAGAATGGCGGATTCATGCCCAGCCAGCACCGCGACGGTCGGGGCCGCAGGCTCCAACAGCGCCGCCGCTGCTGCCGCTACCACTGCCGCCCCGGCTGGCACGGTGGCGCAGGATGGAACGCCCGCAGCTGCGGGACCCAAGGCCGAGTCCGTGAAGGGACAGATTTTCGATGTGGGCCCCCGCTACACGAACCTGTCTTATATCGGGGAGGGGGCGTACGGAATGGTCTGGTGAGTCTCCGCTGGGCCACCGTAGTGTCCAACGTTAAATGATAAAAAAAAAAAAAGTGTTAGCTAACGTAAGCCGTTTGTTTGCAAATACCGTGAGGCAGCTAATCCTAACCGCCAGAGGCAACACGCGCAGTCCTGTGAACTTGAGCGCGGTGTCGACGTGTGTGTTTCAACCCGCTGCCCGACATTCAGACGCTGTTGAACCCGAAGGCAGTCGTGTTGTGGTTAGCTCGATAGCTCGCTAGCTACAGGCGTGGCTATGAGCTTTACAGGAAACAAGATCGGGAGTGATTGCGCAGGACGGAGGTCGCTATCCGATGATAAATCTGTTTGCGAACTGCATTCAAACCGCACATTTGAGTTAGTTATCGCCTCAGCCATTTAACACGTCCGACACCAGCCTCCAAACCACATTTATCTATATTTGAACTCTGAATTGTTAAACGCTAAACCTGCAGAAAAAAAAGCTGCTGCATAGTGTGATTTGTGTCAGTTGTCGCGAGGCCTTTCCTCGCGTGTGAGAGAGAGACCCACAGCCTTGTGTGGTCATGTTAAGCAACACTGTTGCACTTGACATGAATGCCAAGTCATCGCAATGGAGGCTGAAGCTATGCGCGGTATCAGATGTGAAGGTGGATATTTAGCGTGAGAACCGGGGCCCACACATCCATCTCAACGAGATAACTGTCCTTTCCAAACAGCACATTGTCAACACCCACTGGTTGGTACAGTGAAAGAACAAAACAAATGGGATCCACACTTCGTTAGCCAGGGTGTGCAGATGTTTTCTGTCTGAATGTGCCATAAACAGATGTGTTCATTCAGTGCTCTGGGTTTCTGTCACAGCATTTAAAGCAACGGTTGTACCGGCTCGTGAACTTGCCCAGTTTATGCAGTGTGTTGTGCAATAGGAAAACATGCCTTCATCAATGGGGAAGATGTGATGTAACTGGTGTTCCTTTTGAAGTGTCTGCGTAAAAAAAAAATAATAATAATAACTAGCTTGGATTATATATACATTTTTTCTCACAAAGGGACAGATAATTCAAGGGTCCCAGAAACGCACTATTCCCAGCTGCTCTCAGCCTCCATGTACTCTCCACCACACTGACACTGCACATACAGTAGCTCTCAACATATCTCGGTAGAAAGATGTACATCTTGGTAGAGGAGAGAGTCTGCTACGCCCTTTTTAGCCCCAAGTGTCAGCCCAGTTTCTGATAACGTCATTGTCTGTGGATTGACCAAAGTGTAATATGAAACCTGTTTTGTGCTTCTTTCCGCATCCACCCTATCCAGCTCTGCTCATGACAACGTCTCAACCCAGCGCGTAGCCATCAAGAAAATCAGCCCATTTGAGCACCAGACATATTGCCAGCGCACACTGAGGGAAATCAAGATCCTGCTGCGTTTCCACCATGAGAATATCATCGGCATCAACGACATTCTCAGGGCACGGCACATTGACAGCATGAGGGATGTGTATCCTTTTAAGGCTTTACAGCAAGGGTCCTCCTGCATTTGTGTCACTTGTTCTCCGAGCATAGATTGAATCAAACTCTTCAATACTCTCAAAAGCTATTCATTTAAACATCTGGTCGTAATGCATTTAAATACCGGGTACCAAACCGACTTTTGAAGAGAACCTTTATTGCAACAGCTTTGCTTTTTCATTTTAAGTGTGTGGGAGAATTGTCAATTCTGCGGTGGCTACTCCAAACAAATAAAAAAGGAGTTATTAATCCAGATTTCAGTCTGTTTACCTTCTCGCCTGAGTGTCTCCAGAGTTCAGTTTAACGGGTAATAAGAAGGAAAACTTTGAGGTAATTGTGTTTCTCGTGGCCGTCATTGCTGGACAAACTACATTTTTGGCTAAATATAAATTATTATAACATTGTTTTTTGGTGCTGGGTGTTACTGATCATTATTTTAAATTACAGTTTCTTACAAGATACAAGTCTAGAATACTTCTTTTATTTATATTCATAAACATATTCTGCTGTTCCAAAGCGGTGCTTATGTTTCGCCTAAGTGTCAATAAATGCTGTCAGTCCTCTTTGTCCTCCTTGACTCGCGCGTCCTTCCAGCTACATCGTGCAGACCCTGATGGAGACGGACCTGTACAAGCTGCTGAAGACCCAGAGGCTGAGCAACGACCACGTCTGCTATTTCCTCTACCAGATCCTGCGAGGCCTCAAGTACATTCACTCGGCCAACGTGTTGCACCGTGACCTCAAGCCCTCCAACCTGCTCATCAACACTACCTGTGACCTTAAGGTCAGAAGACACACACACACACACACTACCCATCTTTTCAGTTAACCAGGCTAATCAGTCCTATTTTGTCCAGCTGCAAAAAAGACACATTTTGATCTTTTGATAGCAAATATAGTTGTATAGTAGTGGAAATCCTGCACTTGTTTTTTTAAATGTAGTTTAGGTGTGAAACATTCCCTGTAATTCAAAGTCAATAGGTGGTAACTGGTACAATTCAGTTTTGGAAGTTAGTTAAGAGGATATTTGTTGTAATCTCACACACGTGCATTTAAATTGACTGCTTATTTTTATCTAGCTAACAGTTTTACACAAGAACCTTTTATGTGTATTTAACCATTGGTACAAGTTGTAACGTACAGCGCTCCACATAATTGAAAAAGAATCTCAGGAATGTTGGATGTGGGCGATGGATTGACCTCAGCCCTTCTTGGCTTTTCATGACCCCTCACTGATCAGGGAACTGTTGAATTACAAAATATAAACGCTGACTACTTTCTATCAAAATACTCTCAGTTGAATTGTGACATCGTAAACATTTCCCATTTCTGATTCCACTTCTTAAAGCGGTGTCTTCCTTTCCAGCTGAATAGGGTGAAACATTTTACTAATAGATTTCACCATGCAACTTCCCCCCTTGACTACTTACACTAAGACAATTATGTTTTCTATTACAAGTTTTATGAAATTGTATGATTTTATATGCAAATTGGGCATTACAAAAAAACATGTGCTAATTTGCATAAGTCAGCCAGGTTCAACGTTCTCGTTTCATTTTGTCGATATTCGATTCAAATGTTTTCACAGATGGGATTTTGGAAGTCTCCTTTTATCTAATATATAGTTTTATAGATATGGCTATGCATGGTTAATGAACAATCCCCTCTGTAAAAACCTTCAGAATATATGATTACTGACATTAAGACCATTATTTTTTGTATTACACGTTTTCTGAAATGTTACACTTAAATATGCAAATGTGTCATTATCTAAATGCTAACCTTTGGTGAATTTACGAGAAATCTACAGACGCAAAAAGACAAAGTAGTAAAAAAAATAGATTTGAAATGTGTTTTTTGGATGTTAGGGAGTTATAAACGCAAAATAGCCCCGAAAACAATGTTTTTGTTTGTAGAGTCGTGTGTTTTTGTTTTTTTTCATTGGAGATTAAGTCTTGCTTTTATGTCTGGTTGTCTTTTTCAAAAACTGAAACCAGCTGTAATACAGGCGTCGATATGAGCCACGAGGGTTTATCTTTGCCGTGTTGAACATCTTCACTTGTGAGCTCTCGGCAGCCAACCATCAATCCCTGGATTCGTTGATCATGTCGGAGGGGTGAAGAACAAAAGGCAGCACGTGTTGCAGCTGCTTTCTGACACATTCCCCTCCGTGAAAAACAAAAAAATCAAAATAAACCCACTAAATAAATTTAAATGCATTATTATTATTATTATTATTATTATTATTATTATTATTATTATCAGCTATATGTTAATTTGTACCACTGATAATGTCCCGATTTCATATATATAATATGTATTGGAAGTTTAAATTGATTTAGAATACTTGATCTACACATACTAATAATAATAATAATTATTATTATTATTATTATTAAAAAGCAGATAAAATCTCTTCCCTCTGTGAGCATTGTGAGCATTGTGAACAGTGTTACTCGACTGGAATACTAACTGGCCCCTGCATTTGGTATTTTTAATAAATAGAAACAAAATGAGGCCTTGAGATTTAGAAAGTAGAGCAGGAGGAATAACGTTTGAGAGAAGCATAAAACTGTGAACTGGCAGTTCTGTATCTGAAGGGGCTCCTGTGGTCTAAGGAAAGTGTACAACCTTACACGTGCTCAGATGCTTAAGTCTATGAGTGATGAGGCTACTTTTATGAGTGTGAAGTTTCTGACCTCTGACCCTGCGCTTCATCCTCAGATCTGTGACTTTGGCTTGGCGCGGATAGCCGACCCTGAGCACGACCACACCGGGTTCTTGACCGAGTACGTGGCTACGCGTTGGTACAGGGCTCCAGAAATCATGCTCAACTCAAAGGTGTGTGTGTGTGTGTGTGTGTGGGGGGGGGGGGCTCCAGAAATCATGCTCAACTCAAAGGTGTGAGATGTGGATTCTGTGTTGGAACGGAAAGTGTTTCAGTTCGTTGACTGTGCGTTTGTGTCTCAGGGCTACTCCAAGTCCATTGACATCTGGTCAGTGGGCTGCATCCTGGCTGAGATGTTGTCCAACAGGCCCATCTTCCCCGGGAAACACTACCTGGACCAGCTCAACCACATACTGGGTGAGCTTTCACTCATTTCTACAAAATGTGAAGACTATTTGAAGCACTTTGTACGATTATCGTTTATTTATATTTGCAGGACGATCATTCGCGTTTGCATCCACTCTGATTTTATCTGTTTGAACTGATGGTAATTTAAAGCATGTACTTGTAACCTTTTACAAATTCTTCACTCGGAGTCATCCTTTTGAAAACCGAACTTAACCAGCGTCAAGTAACTAGAGCAAGACGTGTCTGGGTGGAAAATGGGGGTGAGCAGCGGCCTCATTGTAAAACATCCATCGGCCTCCTCTGTGTGCAGGTGTCCTCGGCTCTCCTTCTCAGGACGATCTGAACTGCATCATCAACATGAAGGCGAGGAACTACCTGCAGTCCCTCCCTCATAAACCCAGAATCCCCTGGGAAACACTCTACAAGGCGGACTCAAAAGGTAATGGCAGCGCACCACATTATTCGTTTGTAAGCCTGGAATGTAAGGGGAGAAAATAAGACGTACATATTTACAGGAACAGCATATAAACTAATCGGTGGGGAGGGAGCAGGTGGAGGCAAAAGCACTCTGTGGGGCCCATAGTTAGCTGTGTATCAACACTAACGTACACACTGGTGGCTGTAACAGGCTAAAGGACTGTGCTGGTTGTTCTTTATATGTTGAGAAAGGTACGACAAAATGCAGCCACAAAGGGTTTATAGCCCTGAAGAATAGTATTTGTATAACAGGCTTTTAATGTGTCATCTTTTTATCAGATGATCTGTTCAAAGCTGCTCTAGGAGCTTCTTTTGTTTGTTTGCTTTCACAATAAGCATGAAGGACAAGTAACGTTTAGAGCTTCAAACGAGAACACCCAGTGAATTGATATGTCACATTGCAACATTTTCATGACATTAATACATTTGTATTAATATTATACTGAAATGATTACAACATATTATGGGGATTTAGCTATGTGGGACAATAAAATCATACTTAATGGACCTAACTTTAATTTGTATAGTAAAATGTTGAATTATTTTTTACATTTCCACAGATACAAACATGAGAGGATCTAGTCATCACCTTTAAGAAGTGCCACCCCTTTGTGTCCTTTGAAGCCCTTAATGTCCTTTAAGGGCTTCTTTCTACACGATATCAGTGGTGTGTTCAGTAGGGGGGAAAACATAGGAAATATGTGAATTGGAAACCCAGCAGTTTATTGTTTTGTTTTTCAGCATTAAAAACTATTTAAAAGTACTACTAGATAAAAAGAAAATTAGTAAATAATTAGAAATCTATTGTAATGTATACCACTGTACTAACTGAAGCTTTTGGTGAATCGGACGCAGCTCTGGACCTGCTGGGTCGCATGTTGACCTTTAACCCTGTGAAGCGCATCAGCGTTGAGGAGGCCCTGGCTCATCCTTACCTGGAGCAGTACTACGACCCCTCAGATGAGGTACGCATGGATGGAAACCCCTTATTTCATGACGTTTTATCAATTATTGCACTATTGCTGCAGCAAAAGGCAATTGGTGAAAATAACTTGCATGTTGCTTTAAGAAATATGTTGTAAGAGGGGAAAACAGTGCCTTCTCATTCTGTCAATATTATATATTCTTCTGTCTACAGAGGACAAAAAACCTACGTATTAATATTATATTCTATTTCTACCAATATATCCACCTAAATGCCACACGCTGTTCCTTTTCATTTATGAGATTTGCAAGAATGTTGGAGGCAGAAGGGCCTTTTTTCATTCAAGCATGTTTGTCATTGTTTTCAATCATGAGCTGAGATTTAATTGTGAGCCTTTTTCTGCGTTGTGCCGGGAAGCCTCTTAGCTCTGTTTGGAATGCAATTAGTCTTCAGATTTCTCCAGGGTTCAGCTGGAGGGAGGTTAGAGAACGTAATCTCATCTCGGTTTACGTCAGCGTGCACTGAATCCTACTGCTGCACTGTAGAAATAAAAATGGTGGATTTCTTCACTAGTTGGTCCAATTTCTTCAACCTGTCTTTTCATGTTTTTATTCTTGTGTCCTGATCACATTTCAAACATTTGACTTCACTGTTCGGGATGCATACAGTCTCTCCAGCTTTCCCCACTTTGCAGCATTAGTCTTAAAGCCTAACGTTTATATAAATTGAATCTTACCCTTTTTATGTTGAAGTGTGTGCAGCATGTTGCGACAACACTCTTCACAATTCTACCACCAAGTCTTTATTTTAAAAGCTCGATCTGAATGAAATGGCTCTCCAGCTTTAGTGGAAGGTGTGTTTAATGTGTGTGTTTAATGTGTGTGTTTAATGTGTGTGTGTGTGTGTGTGTGTGTGTGTGTGTGTGTGTGTGTGTGTGTGTGTGTGTGTGTGTGTGTGTGTGTGTGTGTGTGTGTGTGTGTGTGTAGCCAGTAGCAGAGGAGCCCTTCACTTTCTCCATGGAACTGGACGACCTTCCCAAAGAGAAGCTGAAGGAACTGATCTACGAGGAAACCGCTCGTTTCCAGGCAACCTACCAGGGCTCCTGAGACACAAAGGTACGTGAACGCTGCTTACTTTGCAATCAAACACACTGTTACGTCAACACAAGGTGCTGCTGCTATAGGCAAAATGCAGACATTTTTAAGCAGATATTACAGGTGCTTCACCTGATGATGCAGCTATAGGTCCAGCTAGTTTTCTTGGTTTCAAGCCGTAACAGGCGACATTATGACTTTCTTGCCCTAGTTTGGCCCGTTCGTACACCAAGAAGTATTTTGGGGGGGGATGATTGGTTGTACGTCGTGCAGTAAACAGAAACACACACAAGAGCTGGAAAAGAGATTGCTGAGAATAAGCGTTTGTGTTCTGTTGAAGAGAACCGTAACCCATGACTCCGTTTTCCTCTAAAACTGGAGGGGCCGACTGATCCGACTTTGTTGTGATTTAATACCACTAGATGTCAGTGGAGCAAATGTCCTTAATGCATTCATTCAAACTGTTCACTCTCATTTAGTTAAGACGATAGTAAATATACATATGTGGCTCCGACTGACAAGAGAATCATGGAACTACCGAGACAAAACCTCAACGACGTCCTATTGTCCAGTAAACCGCTGCTCATATTTAACGTCTATGGCTTGTACGAAGTGAAGGAATTGGTCTGAAAGTGGACTCTGTAAATGTAAAAGAAGTCCAGGAGCAGCTACATATGATTATAAATCATAGTCTTTTCAGTAAGTGTTTGTCAGCAGAATGTCAGAGGCCGGTGAATACGTTTCCATTTAATTAAAATGAAGCGTTAGATGAAACTTTGTATTTCAAATACTTAAGTAATATTCGCAGTATCATCTTAAAACCTCAACATTTTCAACAAATCACTTACTTGGGGTCTTACATTTGACCACTAATGTCGTCAGCTGTGATAACATTGTCATGGCACAATGCAACGGTACAGGAAGACAAAACACGAGGAGGCTCAGGGCAGACGGACCCCGCTATAGTAGAATCAGGTTTCGACACACAATGAAATGAACTGTCTACAGTTCAACACGGTTAGATTTGGCACAGATGCTTCTTGGTGTGAACTTATTTGTCTATTATTCTGCAGGTCTTCATTGTGACTGTAATGTACATTTGGGATCGCACATCTTAGTTCTGCTTCTTTTGTCTTAGCAAATCCTGTAGGAAGTAATAGGACATTAGAATGAGGCTTAATATTTATTCTAAGTGGGACCTAAGTGCATTTCTTTTTCTTATCTTTTTAGCCCTAAAGAGTGACAAAGCCACACAGAAGCTTTGAGCGAGAAGACCCCAAACGACATGCTAAAACAAAAAGAAAAAAACGCATCTTCAAGAAACCAACAAAAAGAGAAAACAAGAAATGAACATTTAACTGCTTATCTTTCCATTTTCTACTGCAAGAGAGCTAAGTTTAACTTTGATTTCTGTGGTTGGGTGGGGTGGTAGGGTCTGTTGTACTCATACTGTTTCAGTTTTGTCCATGTTGGACTCGCCCTCCTCTCACCTCACATTTTGTTTTTCCTGTTAAAAGTCTTGCCTCATCCTGTCCCATCTCCAGTAACTCTCTGTCCCCTCCTGTCCGGACCCTTCTCTCGTGCACCTGTTGCTGATCTGTCAGTCTGAGCTCTCTCTGTCGCTGCCTCTCATATAAACTACTGTATTAACCAACACCATAACTCTCTTGTCTTGCTCCATGTAAATTACAACCTGGAAAAATCGAGGGCTAAAAGAATGGGGATGCTAATCGGGTGTATGTATATACAAATATATAAAAGCTTTTGTTTTGTTTTTTTCTTTAAAGTGTGCTCGTCGCAGTTTTTGTTTGTACACTGTTGTTCAAGTGTTTTCAGATTAGTTCAGAGTTGTATCTATGTTTTGGGGTTTATATTTTTTTGAACACTTGATTTTGAGACAAATATTCAATGTTTTTACTGGCATGTTGGCAGGTTTCTAGATTTCTTTGTTGTCGCTCTTTCATTTTTTTTTCTCTTCTAAAAACAAACTGTATGATCATATGAATGCATGCATTCCTCAAATCAACCAAAGTGGCATAAAGATGCAGGAAACTTGGCTGGGGAGCAACGAAGGAATATTTATCTGTCGTTTTGAATTGTACCATAGACAAATTTCTTGACCTATTTAACCTTCTAAAGGCAGACAAACCGAACTCCCCCTTCATTTGTAGAAAGTTGGTTATATTCAGGAGGCGCTACATGATTGGACCAAAATAGAAATGAAAACGCATTACGTCTAGTTTCTATAATTGTACCTTCATTTAGATAAATGATGCATGCGCCCCATTTTCCAGAACATTGTTTGTTTTTATGGTGGATGCAGAAACGGCAAGAACTGGTTCAACGTTACCGTTTCAGACATATTTCGCCACAAAACGTCCCTTTTCCATAAAATACCACCAACACCAAATAGCTGATCCAGTGTCAGTGTTCCCCTCTCCCGTACTAAATTACATTTCTGATACACATGCATTGCAGCGGAGCAGTGAATTACTCGGAGCATCACTGAAGCCCCTTGTTCCTCAGCTCCTCTTGATCCTAAACTTCACCTAATCCTCCGTGTGCAGAGCCACGAACACACGCTACGTTATTCTGGAAGATGGGGCCAGGGTGACGTCAGTGTTTCCATCCCACCGTGCTGTGTTTTTGTACTGCGTTTCCATCGGCTACCGTTTGACTCAGAATGACTGTACGGAGTCAATCGTGTACACCGGCTGGGGCCGAACTGACATCTAATCAAATTCATGTATTCAAAGTGGCCATATTTAAATGCGGTCTCGAGAAGTGCACTTTCCCAACGAGCATTTTCAGACTATAATCTTTCTGGCTCATTGACGCAAGTGTTTGAATGTAAACGGCCTGAGTTACCGGAGTCTGTCACTGCAGCTTAGTCTGTCACTGCAGTTTAGTGTTCGCCAGTTTTTACAAGAGCTCTTCTACCACTACGAAGAAAACTTTGCTGCTGGAATAAAAGAAGAAGACAAAAAAAGGTCATACAGGATGGAAAGATTCACATTTCAACAAGTTGCATCTTTAAGACTGTATGTCAGAATTTAGAAAAGTTGTTTCCCAGTTGTAACTATGACTTTCATTGATGTGAGCGTCATTTAAAAAAATACCATAATAGTCAAACCCAGGAATGTCGGAGTGCTGTACAGTTGTTCCTGCCCGGTGCACAGCCAAGCATCCACCACCACCTCCTGGTTGTGCCGTTTATAAACCCTCCTGCTGCGCCCTCTTCCCCTCCGCCTGTGTGTTTCCTTCGCTCCCTGTGCACATACTGGATGTTTAATCTTCAATGTGGGTGATTTTCAAAGCTACACGTTTCTTTGTGTGCATGTGTATTATGTCTTTCCATGTGTTCCCGTCAGTGGCTGCTCCCTCCTCCTCTTCCCTTTTTTCTGGATGTTACCGCTAACGGCTGCTCGGTAGAGCGCCACCCGCGGGTCCAGCTCCGTCACCAGCTCAGTCTGCACTAATTTCTGCCTGTTGCACTGGGACCAGTAGAGAAGTCCCCTTAAAATCGTTAATTTGTTTTTATGGGCTGTTTTCTCAGAAGCTATAGCCAGCACTCTGGGATCGGTGCAAGGCTTTCTGGTGCATGTGGTGATACGCATACTTTTGTTCAACCTCCCGACTCTCACCACGCTTTACTCAAAGGGCTGCCCCCCTCCCCCCCCCCCCCCCCCCCCCCCCTTCTCCTCCCCCTATAACTGACTTTGCTCCCACTTTTTTCCTCCCTCTGCCAGAAAAGCATTGCCCCTGACTCTCCTGGATCACAGATCATGGACGGTCACACATGCAGGAAACTCGCATAACTCAATCAGCACGTCTGCACTTTGTCTTTCCAGCCACCCTCTGTCTGTCTGTGTGTGTGTGTGTGTGTGTGTGTGTGTGTGTGTGTGTGTGTGTGTGTGTGTGTGTGTGTGTGTGTGTGTCGCTCACTGATCGTCTGCAGTAATTTAAGTGTTTGTGTATCTGCTCATCAGTAACATAAAGCCAAGACCTTTTTTTTCTCGTGTGTGTTTTGGGCCCTCCCTGCAGTTACCTGTGCTTTTGACATTTTTCTTTTCAACAGACACAAAAGTCTCTCTCTCTCTCTCTATAACCGACCTGCCATCAGACCAAACATCTCACTGGGTAACCATGGGAACGAACCTAGAGGACCACATTTTGCAATCCTCCTGACACACACACACACACAGACACTTCCTCTCTCTTTCTGAGGAGTGTTTCGGTGTGTTTGTGAGAAGTTGCACTTAAACACACCACATACACACACAGTATCAATGAGTCTAAAGGCCTGAACGTCATAAGGCCTGTTTCCAGATATTGTTGTTTTTAAATGGCTGTTCTTTATTATTGCTATTGTTGTTGTTATATTGGTGAGTTGTTGTATTTTTGTTCTTTTTTCTTTCTTTCTTTTTTTTACATTAAAGGGAGTTAATGTATCTTTTAATAATTAGGATGTTTTTATTTGTAATTTTTCTTCCTTATTTCTCTTTTGGGCGTGATTATTATTGGCAGTGTTCAATCTTTCTGAAACCTCTTTTTTTTTCTTTTTTTCTTTGATTTCCCCTCCAAGATCTTGTAAGGAATTATTTTAAAAGATATACTTAGATTGTCGAAGAGATATATGAGTTATTGAGGGTTATAGTCTGTATATTCTATGGGTATTATGAATTAACGATTAACAAAGAAACAATTATATACATATAATTAAATAAAATTTCCTGATACTGTTACAACTGTGTGGCTGGGTTTTTTTTTTCGGTCTTGTCTTCTCTTTTCCTTCTACTTGTTGTTTATATATAACTCCAGCAGCCCATTTAGCAAACTAATGGTCAGACTTCAGAAGAATAAAATAAAATGTGGCACAAAGCTTCCTAGTTATCGACTATCTTACTAATTTGCCCTGAAATCTGGTTCTACCAAATAAGAAACATGGCTGACTGAGTCACAATAGGAAGGTGATGGATGGCTGGCTTGCTGCTACGAGAACCTTTTGCATGAAGGGACTTCACATTTTTAATGAAAGTGACGAAAGGACCAAGAAGCAAGGCTGAGCGATATGGTTAAATTCTTCCATCATGATATCTTGATGGGAAACAACCTATAACAATAACAATGGCTTAAAGTGAAATTATAGAGGAAAAAAAACCTAAATCCAAGCCTAAATCTTAACATTGTGATAAATATCTCTGTAGCCTAGTCTGTAGTCCATTTGTGTCCTCTTGAAGCTTCCACGTGCAAGGAGCGTAAATGAATCATGTTGTAACACGAGAGAAACCATTTAGAAAAAATATATACAAAATATATTTTTATATTGTTTGACGCTATGCATTGTCAAATCATCCAGCCTTACCAAGACACCTGTCTGGGTGTCTATTTGTGGGTCTTTACACATTTTTACTTATTATGAAAATACTTCTATGAATCTGGCCTCCCCATACACACGTGTACAAACCCGTCCCGGTTCACTACAGCGTCCATCTTGAAAAATCCAACAGTTACAAAGACACTATATTGAGGAGGAAGATCAAATAAATCAGTGAAAAGTGTAACAAAAGAAAAACATGCAGCACAGCTCTGGACTCGCTGTCACTGATTGTTGCCTTGGAAACGCTGTTCAGCTGGTGTTGCCATGGAAAACTATAACCATGGAGACATGGCCCTAACTTTTTAGGTTTAAAATGAGTCTTTATTCATTTTTGTGAATGTGTGTCACTTGTATCAGACTCATCTCAGAGCGGTCCAGTCAGAACCCAAACTTCAAGACTGAGAGTCGTGTGAATAAATAAATAAATAACTATATAACTGTGCTGCATCTCACCGTGAAAGCCAACTTGCTCTTCCAGCTGTGCAACTTTCCCACCTTCCTGAGCACGACGTGTCTGAGCACGGCTTCCCCGGCCGACCCTGACATTCCCAGGATCTCCAGTTACATTATAAGTAACATAAGCATTATAAGTAATATAAGCAGCCAAACGTGGAGCATGATCTGTCAAAATGACCTGATTTGACCAGGACTCTATTTTTCTCGCTTCTGGTGAAAACCAGGCTTGTTGTGATATTCAGAGGGGGGCTCCATTGTTTGTCCAGCTTTGCTATTGAACCGGGACAATGCAGCACTCTGCTGACTTTGTGCTGTATGTATAGCGAGAACGCATGGACGTGTAATTGTGTTCATATATTTCTGTCCTTGTGAGTCAGCGTTGAGTTCACATATCTCCACCCACCACCTCTCCTTTGTCAAATATACACAGGCTGCACTCCAGAATGTGGCCTTTGGTCTTTCCTAATTATCAGCTGCAAACTATGTTAATGCACATATTAAAATGAACACATTCAATCTGGAAAGGGTAAATAGATGCCCACAGCTGTTTATTTATCCTCCGATGTTAGTTAATGTCATGACTGCAGCATCAATGGCCAACCTCACACTCCAAACAATGAGGCAGAATGAAATCAATCCGAGGTGCCCAGGTGTGACACACACACACACACACACACACACACACACACACACACAGCCACCAGTGACCCAGCTGCACAATGGTATTCTTGACAAATAGTATTGCCACAGGCAGGGGAGAGTCCAAAGGGAGAGAGGTGAGCTCTGGTTTAAGAGCTGGTGGTTTATTAACACATCTTTTAACAAGGTTTCGACATTGTGCAAGACGGAGGCCGTCTTCTCTTTTCCGGTCTGTCCAGTTTTTTTGTTTCTTATCTTCCAAGAAAGGCAGAAAGCAGGTTGTCTTCAGTCAAGCATTTGGATCCGTACACTCAAAGGGGGATTGTTGCAGCTTCTATCCGACGTTCTGCCAGTGAGATCGTGCACAGACGAGTTTGCAGGGAAGGATGAGCGGTTTCCTGTACTTCATCCTGCCGGCTCTGGGTGGATACACTCTCAGCTCCTTGTACCTGCTGAAGAACCCCCACATTCTCCACAGGAAGAAACACTGCGCTTTTTACTGCACACACATCTCACACAGAGGAGGTAACGGCCACTCCTTTGTTGCACACACCCTGTTGAATATCAATCTTGACTAACTTTAAAAACAAATCTTTATTTTAAAGTGTTTTTCTTCTTTGTAATGTAATTAACAATGCAGCAAAAAAAGCTCAAGTGAAGATTTAAAGATAAAACCAACACTCTACTTTAACTTCATAACTCTGGCTCGTGAAATATCTGGCATAGTTTTAGTGATATCGCGATGATCTCTTCAACACTGATGAACTTACAGTGTGTAGGTGAGTGTGTGTCCTCCTCATCGACAGTAGAGACAGCGATGCAATATTCTCAGAAAGGAGTCAGCTGAGCAAACGCTGTCCAAATGGAGCAAAGTGTGTGTTTTTTGTTTTTACTGTTTTTGGGACTGGCGCTTCAGCCCTAACTCCTCTGTTTGATATCAGGAAGTGGAGAGAGGATAGAGAGCACGATGGAGGCGTTCACACAGTGAGTACCGAACTCCACACACTTTTCATGTCGAGCAGGTCACTCCTCTATAACTCCCAGAGACCCTACAGTCCCCCATGAGCAGCACCAGAGAGGCGGTGGCATGAGATGAGGAACGCCGAGCTGCCCTTAATGCTCACAGGCTGGTTTAAATGTAGGGGACAGACTTCCTGTATGTCAATTACTTTCTTATCGGAAATCAAATCCCGTTTAATGGGTTGAAACCTTGAGCAGAAGCCGGCTCTCAGCGGGACGGCCAAATTGTTCTTTTTCTTTCTAATCTTACTTGACGTTTTGTCAATATTGTCCTTATTACATTCATGCCAATAAAACATATTGAATCGACTGATATACACAGCGACAACTATAATAACACAACAGCTTTAATAATCCACTCTGATTCCATCTTTTCGGTCTAATAAGGCAGAGACTGAGTGAGTATCCAGGTTTATAATGTGACTTACAGGAGAATGATTAGAGAACTTACATTTAGCATCTTTCCACTTGCCTTATTTGCTGTCTAATAAACTGTCTAACAACAGATCTTTTAGAAATATATCTTTTACTGCTAAAATATAAATTAAGAGTATTTAACATGTCAAGGATGCTGGATGTCGGGGCTGCATTCTAGGATGTACTGTTGCTGTATTACTTGTTTATGATGACAAGTCTTGACAGTATTTTTGGAGATGCCTGTCTAGAAGTGAACAGAAGCTCCCTCGCAGTACGAGTAACAAATGCACGTCTTCCTCCATCTTCTCCAGTGCGGTGGAGCAGGGCACACAGATGCTGGAGTTGGACTGTCACTTAACCCGTGATGGACATGTGGTGGTGTCACATGATGAGAATCTGCTGAGACAGACTGGCCACGACGTCACCATCTCCTCACTCAACCTCCAGGTGAGAGGCTGAATCCTACAGGGCTGTCGTTAGGACAAAGGTCACAAGGTCGAGCTGAGGCCAAACAACAAGTGGCAAATGGTCACTTCATTACTGAATTACCTCCAGGTGAATCCATCTATATATCGCATGCAGCAACTCCTCTACATTACACCAAGAATACCTCCAGATGGATGAACCTTTTTATTTCATGGTAATCACAATCAATGTCATAATAGCACAACTTCCTCTTTCCATTTGCTTATCAACTCTTTCAAGGATTTGCCTCTGTACAAAGAGAGACTGGAGGTGACCTTTTATTCAGGTGAGTTCCTCCTCACATTCTCTTCTTCCCAATCATTAACGAAAAGACCTTCAGGGAAGAAGTAGGACAGTATGCGTGTGTGTACGTGTGTGAGTGTTCACCTTAGCTGTCACACGCCCCTCCTCCAGGTCACTACAGCAGCGGTGCAGACAGGAAGTTTTCTCTGCTGGAGGACGTGTTCAGGAAGTTCCCTGAGATGCCTGTTAGCGTTGAGATCAAAGAGAACAACAGCCAGCTGATGGAAAAGGTGCAGTAAACCGAAGAAAAAAGGAGCAGTTTCAGCGATGCAAAAGAATCTCCATATTATGAAGCCATGCTTTTGTGACACTCAGCAGCTTTCCAGTCGAATGTCAAGATTTAAATGGTAGTCCCTGTTTGTCTTTTCAAGACCAAAGTTCAAGTCGCTTTAAACTCACACTCGTAAAAGTGATCTCTTTTAAAGTCGACACATCCTGCTCGTGAGCACATCAACATGTAAGCTGATACACCTTCATGTCTCACTATTCCCTCCCTAGGTGTCTAACTTGGTGAGGCACTACAACAGAGAGGACATCACCGTCTGGGCCTCAGTGAGGTCCAGGATCATGAAGGAATGCCGCAGAACGGTACATGGACCAACAGGGGGAGACAAAGTTACTTGTGTAGCATCAATTCACAGCAAAACATCCCATGTCAATTCTCTTTCGCCTTTGATAATATTGTGACTGCTGGATTTAAAGAGAGCACTGTGTTTGCATCAGTGTCAGCACCCCGCATGTCTCTCTGCTTCTTGGTAGAACGGCTCCATGCCATACAGCTTCTCGGAGAGCCGATGTGTGCTGCTCCTGCTTCTCTTCTACAGCGGCCTGCTGCCCTTCCTGCCGCTGGGAGAGAGCTTACTGCAGTTCTACCTGCCGCGCATCATCAACAGGTGTGGCTTCACACGTCTGTCATCATACATTAAACTGGTTCCTCCCCCTCTGCCAGTTTTATTAAGATGTTTGATGAGAGATTAATGTGCCCCGGTACAAATGGTTCTGTCGTTTCTCTCTCTCTGCGTCTGTGTGCTGAAGGACGTTCATTCCCGAGAAGGGCATCCTGAGGAACAAGCTGGTCATCTCTTTGTTAGAAAGGCGAGTCAAGTTTCCTGAGACTTTGTTTTGATGTAGAACTCTAGAATGGTCGACACAAACCACCTCAGAGAGAAATAACTTGAAGCACCACTGAGAAAAGTGTGATGTTTTTATGCAGAATCCCATGTTGGAGTACAATAATGTTTATTTCACTGCCAATTTTGGAGAATGTTTAAAAAAAAGTATTCATATATATATATGTATTTATCTCTGCTGTCATTCCAGAGTAACAATGAGGAAGAGTCTGTTTAACCACCTCGCAGCTCGGGGAATTCAGGTATGAAAGTACATATGTAGAAGGGGAGTTGACTATGTTTAGGTGCATGAGGAATGAATAGAAGACAGGAACCTAAAGTACTAACACGTTTAGATGAGAATGGGAAACACCATATAGGTAATTAATAATCTGACTTTAGCAGTCTGACCAGAGATACTCTGACAGCTTTCTGAGTTTTCCATGAATTGCTGTTTATTGAACATCCCAGGTCAGTGTTTCAGGACCAACAGCCACTCCGGTGTGCCGGGTGCATCATCTCTGTCCTGATGTTACTCCTCTCTGCTGGGATGAGGTCACGCCCACCGTCCGGTCATGAGAGGTCACTGACTAGTTTGAGCATAAAAAATGAAGTTATATGTCACAGTCTTGTCAGCCGCTGAGGGCCTCAACGCATTTGAATGCTTCCGAGGGATTCTGAGGCGGCGACTAAGAAAAGCTTGTCAACCGCATTAAAACTGAGGGGTGAGATTTCCTCCAGCAGAGAACCACACCAGGAGAACGTGGGCTCGTGTGAATGTTATAAATGAGGAACAAAGGGAACTGGAGAGATAGCTTTTTCAGTAAAACCCTGTGAGCCAATCATCTGTGATACATCATGATAGTAAAGAAGCCTAGAATATATGTTAGTATAAGTACTGTGTATACGTCTAACACTAAAGAAGATCACAATGCTGCTGCCACCTCGGGATTGATATCAGTTATTTGTCCACACTGCAGCGTGAACCAGTGATGCTCCGAGCTCTCACTTTAAGCTGACGTCTGCTTTATTTCGTCTGTCACAGCTGAGACAACTGCTCCCCGTCAGATTCTGGACAGCAGGGTTTTTGTTTTATTGATTTTCATGTCACGTACTGTAGCTCAAAACTGCAGGACGGATGACAGAGAACTGGACTCGATCTCAATTTAACTTCCACCCTTGTTGTTTTGTTCACATCAGCTTTACTCCCTATGTATTTGATAAGGTGGTAAAAACAATTTTACGCATGTTTCTTCTTCATTATGATGGACTCATTTATCTTTAACTGCAGGTGCATTTGTTTGTGTGCAATAAAGACGACGACATAAAGGCTGCATTTGAAGTCGGGGCCACAGGGGTGATGAGCGACTACCCGACTCTTCTGTCCCGCTACCTCCGCAGAAGCCCGAGTCAGGATTGAACCCAAACACGCCCTGACATCGCAACAACAGGCAATCACTACGCAGCTTTCTGATGAGGATTGTGTAAAGAAAAGACTGTGAAAGAGAAGTAAATACCAGAAGTGTGAGAATAATTTCCTCCTCCGTGACAAGATCAGTGGAGAAGTTGTCGGTCTGTTCAACGGCGTGCAGTGGGAACCAAACTGTCATGCAGCTCTTCAGCAGATACAATGATCTGCTATCCGTTCCTCTATGGCCTCAGTGTGTCCAACACAGCCCCGAGTCAACGGCAATGCTGTCGGGAGGAATCTTTCCCTTTTATTAGTGCACAGGGGTGAAAAAGCAGACAGACAATTACACAATCTTTATGTTTATGTTAGTTTATGTTTTGTATGTGCGTCTGTGCATGTGTGAAAGTGCGTTGTGTAGTCGTGTGTGTGTAAGAGCGACTAGACGAATGTGCATGTGGGGGAGGAGATAAAGGGCAATAAATAAATAAACATTTGTAAAAATAGAATTTACTTCTTTCTTTTTTTTATAGTGAAAAGGGGAAATATATGGATGCATATCCATATGTGTGCATATGGATATGCGAAGTAGAAGAAGAAGAATTTAATAAAGTAAACTTAAGAATTATCTTTTCTAGTCTGTGCCTGAGAGGTTTATGATTTGTTTCTCTGTGTTTATGAATGAAATGATACAGTAACTGGCTGGTAGAGTTTGGTCTTTGTAGGGTTTTAAAAGAAGTGAGATCTTGGTGGCATTCATGTTTGTTGGGAGTACAGAGTTTTGTTTTATTTAAGTTAAAATTCAGTTTGTTGCGATGGTACAGAAGTGTTTGTTACTGAAGTGAATATTTAACCAGCTGCACCATGTTACTGGACATCCCATTTATCATGATGAGAGAGACAACATGACTTTGTTTGGACGGTTTTGGATGTTATTTTCTGGCATTATTTGATTGGTTTGAGTAAGTGGTCGACTTTAGAAATACAAGATTTTTCACGTGGATTCATGCTTTTATATCCATTTTGTGGTATTAAGATGAAAAGACCACAAACATGCTGGAAATGAAAGCAAAGAAAATGTTTACTTATTGTTTCAAATATACAAATATATCCATATAGGTGAGTAAAGTGTCATTAATGTAGTGTTTAATACAGCCACACATAAACCCTGTGTTTATACGTGCAGTTAACTTCACCTGTGTCCTCATTTCCCCAGGCTACGGTCAAAGTCCGGCCACACCGCTGTGAGAATAAACAACCAGTCAAGTGGGGAAACAAAGGCTGCATTTTTCTGACCTTCTTGGCTGTGCTTTGCAGTGTGACAAGTGAGTTAATGGATTATTAGTGGATCAGTGCAGACTGAAGTCTTTAATACACTAGATGCAAAGAGCAACGGTTTAAATAAGTGACCCAGAAGAGAAATAATGCTCTCAAGAACACACACAACCAGGTCTGCAGCTACGGTTTAAGACACATGGCATTTCACCAGTAATATCTGTCGTCATTAAATGTGGTTTAGATCCATATATTACACATGTTGGAACTAAATACCTTTAAAAATGGTGTTTCGGGCAAATAAATCAAACCTTACAGGGAAGGCTTTTCAACAAGGCTTGATCAACTTTGATCAATTAATCGATCAGTCAATTGTCAGAAAAAAATGAATCTGCAACAATTGTGATAATCAATCAATATATTTCTACAAATAAAATTGCTAACTTTAAATTGTGTTTGTCTAAATGTAGATTTTTGTTGGAGATATTTAGAATTCATTGCAGTGTGTTTAGGTGTTAATGAAATGTCTCAGGATGGATGGTGCTGTGCTGAGGGAATGTGTACCTCCTCGCAGCTGGCCTGCATACAACATATTGGCTCCACATTTACACACGGCCTCGAGACAGCTATATGCAAATAAATCAAGAGATCCTTAACAACCAACAACCAGAGCCCCTCTCCACCTCTCCTGTCGTTAGCAGGTTGGACAATCCTTTCCTGGATCCCATCACACAACTGAAAATACTTGTTCCGCACGTTGTGTAAGTTTGACCCGTTTATCTCAAATCCAACAGCGGGATGCGATAACCCACTAATAGCATAACAACAATCACACTGATAGCCATAAAGGGCTCATGTGGAGTCGCATCTGATTGGTTGACCCACATCCTAGACGTCACCCGCCGCCTCCCATTGGTCGACGGGGATTTGTTTTGCACTCTTCAGACTTCCTCCTCTACGCGTTTTCATAAACAAAACACATTTTATTTTTCCTGCCGTCGGGGCCGCCGCGCTCTCCTCCTTGTCAGCCTGCCAGCATTGTCGCACTCCGGCTCCCGTTTTTAACCCGAGGCCGCGGAGGAACTCTGAAAAGCGGCTCCACATTCAAAGGAGAGAGACGCGGGGAAACAATCACCGGGGGCTGTGTTGTCTTTGTCTGAGCCGTCAAGCGCGTGGCCGACCGTTGGACCGAGCCGACCCGCACAAAACCCGCTTTCATTAGATGATTTTCAGCTGTCAGTCATATCGGTCCGCTTTGTAAAGCGCGAGGAGCTTTCGTCAGGTGAGTCGACGGACACCCGAGGATTTCCTGCAATGCGCATCTGAGCTGCTGTAATGCGCGAGCGAGCCAGCCAGCTAGCTTACGCGCAAGCTAGGTGGCCGATTTGTATCTTTAGCCGTGTGTGGCAGACGGTCGCCAGTGGGGAGCAGCAGGGCATACATGGCGCACAGCACGCGCTGCAGGGGCTTAACGTTTAGGGTTAAGCTGTCTGGTTGCATCTAATGAGGCGAGGAGTGTCTGTGCAAACCATTCTCAAGCAGGAAGCTGGCTGCCTCACCTGTGATTTCCTCAGGTATCTCCCCACTATTGGTTATTTTAGAAGCTGCATGCTCTGTCCAGTGCTTGTCTGACTGTCAGTTTCTGCACACTGGCCACAAGAAGACGGGCGACATTATTTACTAGAGCAATTTAGGTATTTTTATATAACGTTACACTTGTTTATTTTTTCCTACCTTCTTGCATAACCGGTTTATTTTTACCAACTGTCTTCAGCTTGGGTGTCCTTGATTTAAGCTATAGGTCTACTTGTACATTCTTGTAAATTGGGCTTTGCTTAAAACCAGAGTACAATTATATACACATGCTGAGCCAATAAAGCTAATTCTCATTTAAATAGATTTAAATGTCTGCTTCTGTCTAGCCCCTATCTGCAGATATAATCTAATAATAGATACAATGTTCAGATGATTAACAGAAATAATCATAATGTTATGAAACATAGTCCAAATTATGAAATGCAAAGTAAAAGTTATGATGTTGTAAATCACAGCTTATCATTTTGGTTTAAGAACTTTGACTTGCTATGACAAAATAATACTTTTGACTAAGCTTGCTCTAACTTTTCATCCTCTTTGTTTCCTTTTTTGAGTTTTTAGTCTATTAACTTGGTCAATAAAGTGTTAAAGTCAGTAGGTGCCTGAGCCCGGAGTTTTGTCTTTTTATTAATACGGATTTCACTTCACATAATCCTATAAAAAAAGAACAAAAAAAAGTATTTGTAAAGCTGCAAACAGCAAAATTATTGGTAAGAAATTGATTGTCAAACTGAAAGTAGTCTGATCAGTTCAAGCATCACAGTTTATTAACAGGTTATGTTTGGGGAAAGCCCTACAGCGTTGTAGTGCTATAATCAGATGTGTTTTAAAGGGGACGTAAAACCTGTCCGTGTTGAATATCTGTCACTTCCTCTCTGAAACAGGGAGAATCTGTTATTTGCATGTACGGTTAAACCAGTTGGTCTTAGGAGACACTAACTCCCATCTTGTTTTTAAACTTGCTCCCTTAGACATGGTGAAGCTGACAAAGGCCAAGACGTTCCAGGCCTACCTGGACTCCTGCCACCGTCGCTACAGCTGTGTGCACTGTCGCGCCCATCTGGCAAACCATGACGATCTCATCTCCAAGGTTGGTATGCCGCCTCTCTTTTGTAGTAAATAATCATTTCAGGTGGCACGTAACGTCGCCACGTGACTCACATAGTTTAGAAAGTGGGAAAACTGGAAAAACTGGACTGACTTGATACAAAGAGAAATCTCTCAAAGTTAGTAGACATTTTGGAAATTAATTTTTAAAATCTATTTTGTATTGTGTTGCGTTTGATCCACAGTGGACACTCTCCTCTTAATTTGCTTTCCATCCATGTCTCTTAGTCTTTCCAAGGCAGTCAAGGCCGAGCCTACCTCTTCAACTCTGTGTGAGTATTTAGTTTTTAATATTACTACACGTTGGCACAAAGTTTACAATCATATTTTTATCTCCATAGTCAATGTGTAGAGGGGTAAAAGGTGAATTCAGTTTTAAAATGTACTTTCTTTTATTATTCCTTTCTATTTACCACCTTATCAGATCAGTGTTGGTGTTCGTAAAAAAAAATACTTTAGTGAGTCATAGACACAAAAATCAGATTGTGAATGTGTGATCTTCTTTGTTTTCCCAGCGTATCATTTCAATAGTCAAGTTGTCCATGAAAACAAAGTCCCAATATCAGACATGTTTGCACAAACCACATTGCCCACAGATAATTTGATTTTCTTTTAAACCTTGAAGTTCACTTTAGTCACGCTACTTCTGGCTTTGTGGGTCAGAAGTACACGGGCTCTCACCCTAAAAGACCCTTAAATAACTCCAGCACTTAATCTAATTTAACGGTTTAATTCAAACAGATGCTGATAACCTGTTTTTAGTGAAGCTATTTGAAATGGTTTTATGGAAAGACATCAGCCCCGTGACTGTTTCATGAACCGCAGTCTGTTTTTTTCTTCTTTAAAAAAAAAAAAGAAGCAATTTAGGACAGGTCAGGTTAGTAAATGTTAACGAGAGTAGTTTAATTACTGTGACGCCTTCTGTGAATCGGAGAGGAGCTGCTGTTTGACAGCGCTGCGTTTGGTTTCAGAGTGAACGTCGGCTGTGGTCCTGCAGAGGAGAGGCTGCTGCTCACAGGACTTCATGCGGTCGCCGACATCTACTGTGAAAACTGTCACACCACGCTGGGCTGGAAATATGTAAGTGAATAAAGTGCAGGCTTGTTTACATGTTTGAACCAATGCCACAGATGTCCAATGTAGGTTTTGATTTACAGTTCAGCGTCAGATTTCAACTGTTGATGGCTCCCCAGTAACATTAGCAGGAGGAGCACAAGGGATCCAATCTGTGCCCTGCTTTACTTTTATTCCCTCGGGTGCGATTTGTATCACGTGTTTGTGGTGGTAACTTTTATGAAGGAGGCAAACCAAAGATTTGCAGCAGCTTAATGTGTGTTACTAAAAAGCAGATGCTTACACACACACACACACCTTTGAGTTGAGCATGATTTCTGGAGCCCTGTACCAACGCGTAGCCACGTACTCGGTCAAGAACCCGGTGTGGTCGTGCTCAGGGTCGGCTATCCGCGCCAAGCCAAAGTCACAGATCTGAGGATGAAGCGCAGGGTCAGAGGTCAGAAACTTCACACTCCTAAAAGTAGCCTCATCACTCATAGACTTAAGTATCTGAGCATGTGTAAGGTTGTACACTTTCCTTAGACCACAGGAGCCCCTTCAGATACAGAACTGCCAGTTCACAGTTTTATGCTTCTCTCAAACGTTATTCCTCCTGCTCTACTTTCTAAATCTCAAGGCCTCATTTTGTTTCTATTAAAAATACCAAATGCAGGGGCCAGTTAGTATTCCAGTCGAGTAACACTGTTCACAATGCTCACAGAGGGAAGAGATTTTATCTGCTTTTTAATAATAATAATAATAATAATAATAATTATTATTATTATTAGTATGTGTAGATCAAGTATTCTAAATCAATTTAAACTTCCAATACATATTATATATATGAAATCGGGACATTATCAGTGGTACAAATTAACATATAGCTGATAATAATAATAATAATAATAATGCATTTAAATTTATTTAGTGGGTTTATTTTGATTTTTTTGTTTTTCACGGAGGGGAATGTGTCAGAAAGCAGCTGCAACACGTGCTGCCTTTTGTTCTTCACCCCTCCGACATGATCAACGAATCCAGGGATTGATGGTTGGCTGCCGAGAGCTCACAAGTGAAGATGTTCAACACGGCAAAGATAAACCCTCGTGGCTCATATCGATGCCTGTATTACAGCTGGTTTCAGTTTTTGAAAAAGACAACCAGACATAAAAGCAAGACTTAATCTCCAATGAAAAAAAAACAAAAACACACGACTCTACAAACAAAAACATTGTTTTCGGGGCTATTTTGCGTTTATAACTCCCTAACATCCAAAAAACACATTTCAAATCTATTTTTTTTACTACTTTGTCTTTTTGCGTCTGTAGATTTCTCGTAAATTCACCAAAGGTTAGCATTTAGATAATGACTCATTTGCATATTTAAGTGTAACATTTCAGAAAACGTGTAATACAAAAAATAATGGTCTTAATGTCAGTAATCATATATTCTGAAGGTTTTTACAGAGGGGATTGTTCATTAACCATGCATAGCCATATCTATAAAACTATATATTAGATAAAAGGAGACTTCCAAAATCCCATCTGTGAAAACATTTGAATCGAATGTCGACAAAATGAAACGGAGGGGAATGTGTCAGAAAGCAGCTGCAACACGTGCTGCCTTTTGTTCTTCACCCCTCCGACATGATCAACGAATCCAGGGATTGATGGTTGGCTGCTAGGATATTAAATAGGATATTAATAAGCAGTAGTTTCAAAAGTGAAGCTCGCATTACCACAACTTAATGTCACAAATTATTTCATATTGTAAAAATATCTTTATTTGACCGTAGCGCGTAACAGTGATCATTTAGCCTCAAATAAATCAACATTAATCCATTCAAATGCTGCTTTGGCAGGAAAAACAAAAGTATTATAGTTGTCGTAAATGACACAGTGTCTGCATGTCCTTTTTAATGAGACTAGTACAGGATGGTACAAAGTGGTGAAAGTCTGGTTTGAGCTACTTTAATCTCCTTTTTGATAACATGTATGCACCTCCCTTCTGCAGGAACAAGCCTTTGAGCTGAGTCAGAAGTACAAGGAGGGGAAGTTTATCATCGAGCTGTCCCACATGATAAAGGACAACGGCTGGGACTGAGAGGGACATTTTCATCTTTCTTCATGACTTTTTTTCAAAGGTTGCATCCCCCTCGACTTAAAAGGGTTCCAGTGTAGCTTCCTCATCCCGCGTATGAGCCATCGCTGTGTCACACTTTCACTTTGTACGGCTTCGCAAAGAATAGCATGTAATGCCTTGTCTTTTTCTGCTCTTCGTGTTTTTTCCAGCGACCACAACAACACATTTGCTGATCTAGCTATCCAGATTGCTAGTTGTGCTGGGACATGAACTGAATGAGTGCAGGGTTTGTGTGTGAGCGACTGGGAGACGTAGTCACGCAGGCAGGAGTGCGTGTTGGATTTTAAAGCGTGTGTTTGAGTGAGGAGTGCTAAACAGTCTCGCTGTGTGGGGACGAGGTCACTGCAAGGCAAATAATCTGACCACCTTGCATATCAGATGCAGGTATTTGGGGTTTCCTTTTGAGTTTAAGGTGAACATTTAGACATATCTGGCCCAAGGGAGTAAAGTATATCGGCCTGTTTAACCCGGAGATCACTTTTGAGTGATGACGGGGTGTGGGAAAGCTTAAAGCAGTGGGAGGTTGTTTTTTTAATTTTTTTTTTATCAGTGACATTAATGTTTTTTTATGGTAAGATCTGAAACACTTCATAGTTCATATTTTGCTAAAAGCAATCAGGATGTTGAATTGGTGATGTTAAAGCCCACAAAGGTCTCCTGCAGGAATTCTTAAATCTGGTATGAGTGTCTGCTGCTTGTAGGTATACATCTTAGCGTGTGCGTTGAGATGTCTTTAGCTGGATGGTGTCGAGAAGCATTCGCCTGGGGCTCACATCTCGAGTGTCCACGGCTCCGTTATGATATTTTCACTTTTACTTGATGCTGATGAGATCTGTCCTACATGTGTAGCCTAACACGGCGCTGCCCCTACGGATCCATTTACTCAATTGTGTTAGAGCAAAGTGTAATTAGGATGATGTAGCATATTTATGGTTTTTATTTTTTATGTCTGCTTCGTTCATTAAAAGTGTATTATTTTAACCTAATCTTTCATTAAAATACAGTGTCTGTAACCTGCGGTCAGTTTTCTTTTTCTTGCGATACTTTATTATACATTACATAATTGTGCCTGATTCCCACAGGTGCATACTTTTAATTATTAGGATAATAAAAGTATTAAACACAAAGACAACATACACGCCTGAGCTCGAACACTTGAGATCTCTTCATCTTTCTTTCTGTATCATTTTAACTTGTTTAGCATTAGTGGATGCATGTGCCTTTTTAAGGTGTTGGAACAAACTGTCCTGAAGGTCACAATTTCCTTTTGTAATTTATTATGAAAACATGTTAAACATGTATGGAGCTCTCATTTACAGGGAGGAGGAACTCTAGCAGGCAGTAAATCAGCCAACAGATGGTGATGTGGATACTGTTAGAATAAGTGTGTGTGTGTTATAATATATCGCTGTGTTAGTTACTCTGATGGTTCCATTCGGCTGCTTTACAACACTAGGGGTCTGTTTCCAAAAGGCGTTGCTCTTTAAAAATGCCCATAATTCAGATCTAAAATAGGAATTGAAGTAATGTTTCACAACATCTAGCATTAAGTGTGCGTACAACACGTATTGCAACACACGTCCGTTTGTTTGCTGCAACGTTAAAATGATTCAGATTTTTAAAACGGGCAGCAAAGAAAACAAAACAAATTTTCTATACGCTGCCAACAAAGGCAATTTATCTTCTCTTACTCTCAGGAACTGATTGTTGAACTTGGAGCAGGACCAGGTCACATGATGGATCTCTGACCACAGCTAAGAATGTCTCTTTATGGAATGCTGTGGAGAGGCTGCTGACAGTCATGTGTGTGAGATTTAAGTACATCATCAAGACACAATTGAACTAAAGGCAGCGATAAATGTTATACAAGTAGCACTGAGGGATGTTTATTGTATGGTGTTCTTCTCTAATCCTCAATAGTATGTTACAGTGCAGCAGACACTGCATGGTACATGTCAACCAAGGAGCGACAGTGTTTTTCGACCCCATCTTAAATGATTCATAAAATCCCTGTGAAGGAGTTGAGCTGAAGTGTCATTAAAACTCAGCATATGCTATATACTACATACATGTACTGCAATATATATATATTTTTTTCTCCAAAAGTGCCAAAAGAATGTCCTTATTCATCATCAAAGTAAATTTAAATTTCCAAAAGGCATGTATTAATTAATCATAAATCATATATGAGGGTTATGAGCTACAATGTATGAATTTGTTTTTAAATTAGTCCTACATTCATTTATTCTGTTTGGTTGAGCAGGTGAGGATTTAGTGCCTTGCTCCAGGACACGTCAACAGCAGGTGGCTGTGTGAAGATCAGACATCAGGTGCAGAACAGCACTCTAATTGAATCATTCATTCATGCAGAGAATATTTTTTTGCAGGCCATTCCTCAGTATGCAGTTGTGGGATGTATTAAAGTTAAAAGTAAACACATTTCCGTTGTAATATTCTCAAGGATAAGTGATGTCACGTTATGTAATGTTTGATCTCTTGATTATCCCTCTGGTGTTTTAAAATCCTGTGTTGTTTCTATTTGTTTAGATTTGATCTGCTGTTTTTTAGCCTGGGTTGTTGTTTTCTGTTCTGTTTATATCCGTTTCTTTTCTCTGTAAAACCCTTTTTATGTAACCTTGGTACAAAAAGTGCTCAATAAATACAGTTAATTATATCAAGTTTATTATTATTATGGAAAGCCAACTGTACATGTTTACTTTCAATGAGATGAATTGTTTAAAGCTAATACAAATATCATGACATGTTTGACCAAAACTGGTCTTCAAATATAAAACTATAACACACTTTAATAGCCTTCAAGACTCCCTGAGGGATTTTCTGAGAGCAAAGCACATTTTAGGAAACTAAACCATGTAAAGAAGGTAAAATAGGTACATTTAATCTTTACAGAAAATCTGCCCAAAAGAAAAATGTTCTGATGTGAATTATGGGGTGATATGTTCTTATTGCTGACATTAGATTTTACAGTGTCACCTTGACAAAGGCATGTCCAGGATGTGTCTCCAGGTCACTCAATGAAGACCGTCTTATTTTGTTTGTCTCCTAGAGAAAGTCTTGATTTTAAATGACCTCTCCTTGCCAAGTTATAGGCCTATACAACATACTGCTGTAGGAAGGTGGCTAAACTGGATATGATGGACACTCTATATTATTATTGTTTATTTGTTGTTCTATTTATAAATGATAGAGCAAACACAGTGTTTATGGTTGATTTTACTATCTACTTGAAACCTACAATTAATACACCAGCATGTAGTAAACTAGCGTTTCAACTGCAGTCATTGCACTTGCAGCAGAACATACCATATAATAGCCTGCACACTACTCACATAATATATTGTAGTATTACAAACTGATGTGTACCAAATTGCGAAAAATTACAATAAAATGAGAATAACTTGTACAATCAACTTTACGGTGCGTTAAACAAAAACGGTTAGTAATCTCGACCCTGTTTGTTGTCGAGCACCCCCGCGTCCACGCAAATAGATCGATCCGAGTCGGTTGGTCATGTGACTTTTTCCGTATCGCCATTTTCCTCTTCTACACCGGTGCTCTTACTGGCAGCTACGTTGTCGCCCCCTCCTCTCAGCGTTTTAACCTATCCAGAGCTGACGGTGGGACAAAAAAGGAGAAACCTAAAAAAAGAAGAAGGAAGAAGATAGTCTGCCTCGTAGCTCTGTCGCCCCGAGAAAAGTGCGAGAATGTCTTCTGAGGAGAACCCCGAGTACGCGCCTTTCTTCGCTGTGATGGGAGCCTCTGCGGCCATGGTCTTCAGCGGTAACTACACCAGCTCCTTCATCCGACATCTCCATATAACGACGAACTAGCTCAGCCAGATGTTCAATTATCGGTCTGTCTGACTGTCTGTCTCCGGGTACACGGTTTTGGGTGTTAGCTGAGTCGGTCACGGCTCACACGCACGCGCGCGCGCACACACACACACACACACACACTCACCCACACCTGCCAGGGATGCGAGGCAGAGGCGGGGGACGGTTTCCACCTCACGCCGTCGCTAGCTGCCTCCTCTACCAGCTTCGTTATATCATATCAGGCTGTGATGCTGCCTTCCTTGGTGACGCAGACCTTCTGAGGTGGCAGCTGCACCGATCAGACCGTCTTTAATCCGTTATAATGAACATGTTTTACAGCACGGGGAGGTCTAGATCCTCGAGAATTATATGATGAATACGATTCTTGTTGGGGATTAGTCCCCGACATGTTACTGCTGGTTTAATGTTGAGTCTTACAGGAGGGCCAGCATCTAGGCCTAAACATCAATGGTGGGAAATCCATCCATCCATTCACTTGAGGCGGAGTACACCCAGGATGTTAACGAGGAAATAACGCAATATACAGAAGTGTTTTGGTGGGGGATTTACAGTCAATCACGGGATGTCAATTCCTGCTGACTCCTGTCTCCATGATGTGGAAATCATTGATGATTTTATTATGACATCAGGTGACACTTTGGAGTTTGACCATTGCATGACAGAGTTGTCTCATATTTTGTATTTGATTATCAGTCAATATTATTAAAATATATAAACCCAGTATATGTACCAATCCAATTCCAGAGCGCTCTTCCATAAATTAAAAGCCAGTCAATCACTTTGCATGAAACTTAATTATTAAGTTAAGTCATTTTGATTAAGGTAACATCAGGCCAGCGATTGGCTACTAAAATGGTGGCCCATTGTGCCTGGATGAATCTAAAACGCTACATTTAATAATGACATTGACCAAGAAACTGTTTAATGTGGATTGCTTACATGCGGCCAACAAATGTGTCTGTAGTTCAATCCCAAATTATTATTTTGTAAGTAGGAGTTGTCTGAAGGGAAAATGGAAAACCCAATTATACTTGTATATCACTGCTTTAAGTCATATGCTTCACAGATCGAGGCACAAAGAAACACCTTGACAGGAGTGTTATTTGGGCTTCAGAGCTTTGAATCAGAAATACATTATACCCATCAGTAAAATCTATGTGTGCTGCTAATGTTTCACAACATTTTGATTGTTCACAATAGAGTCGGTCCAGGATTTCTTGAGGTGACACTCAAGGCCGCTCAATCAAGCACAGAGTAGGCGACGTCTGTGTAATGCTGAAGGCCTACTGGATATGTGATGTCCACCCTTATCAACTATCTATGGCCTGCACAGTGAGGAAGCCGGCAGTACACAAGTGTCCCATGATGCATTTAAAATGGGAGGGATCAGAAGTTATGTTATACTTTAATGCAAATAAGAACAGCAGAAAATATGAGTGAATAAGAAAACCATCATCAAATCTTCTATGAATAATATACAGAAAGGAGTAGTTTGGTACAGAGATGTTCTAAAATTATGTGTTGCTTATTCACACAATAGTCAGTCGATAAGCACATTGCCCTCGAAAGTGTCAACACACCCACATCAGCAAATGAGAAGTGGTGGATGGATTTATTTATTTATTTGCTCCTGCTGGTCTTTATGATAAGCAGGTAACATCTTGTTTTCAGAGGTTTTTTTTGCTTGTTGTCATCGTATGATGAACCGTAATTAGCATCCAGTGTGAAGTTCTCTAGGTGACAAAGAAAAAGCACTGGAAACTGTGCCTTTCCATTTTCCTTTGTGCTGCCTGTCGTGCTGGTCAACCATCCGTGTCGAGTAATTGTAGTAGATGAACCTCTTAATGGAACAAAACCCCACACGGGATGTGGTTTCACTGGGGAAAGAAGTGCAAATGCAAGAAAAGTGATGAACTGGCTTACAAACAGCTGGCTGCGTGAGTTCAAATACTTAAGTCTATTTGTTTGCACAATTAAAATGCATAAAATAAGAGCTAATGGGAGGCAGCAAGCCAAGGGGTTTATACAAAGTCCTTTAATTCAAAATAATTAAATTGCTCGTGATTTGTAAACATCACAGAGCAAGATGACAAAAAATAAAAGCAGCTAACAGAAACATAAAAAAGGGAACTTGGAATAAAAAAAAAAATGTAAAGAAAAGAAGTAATGGCTTGTCTACTGTATTGTTTTAGGTTGAGCAGGTATTCTGAACAAACTCTCAATAGGTGACCAGTGATGTGCAGTGTGACTACAAATATGTGACAAGCAGATTTAAGTTATATGTGAGGTGATAGAAAGTAGGCAAGTATTGGTTGGAAAGAGTACAGAGTAAAACCATTAATCACTTTTTAGAGATGTTTGTGAAGAAACTTGCTGTTTAATTTTGTCTGTTACCTGCATGTCGGCTCTAAAATCGATTGTCTGGATTAATTATTCTCCCGCAGCCCGATCCAAATCCTTATCTCGCCTGGGTTGAGTTGTTTTTGTCGAGAGTTGTTTGTAAGTGAAGAATCAACACCAACTGAACAGTTGAGTTAACGGGAAGTCTCTCCTCTCTCGCGCAGCATTAGGAGCAGCGTACGGCACGGCGAAGAGCGGCACAGGCATCGCGGCCATGTCCGTGATGCGGCCAGAGCTCATCATGAAGTCCATCATCCCCGTTGTCATGGCTGGTATCATCGCCATCTATGGGCTGGTGGTGGCCGTGCTGATAGCAAACAACATCTCCGAGAAAGTCACCCTTTACAAGTAAGATGAACCTCTGATTAGAACTGTTTATGTTTTTGCATTAATAGTGTGTGTGTTATTGCTGCTCGTTCTACATAGTTTGTATGCTGTTGAGTTGAAGCACGTGCACTTAAACGGCAATCGCCTTAACTTACAAACACAATAGAAGGAATAATCATTTAAGTCAAGTAACCCAAATAGATTCATGAGTCAACTCGTCCTGAAGCTATTTTTAACCATTTGACAAAGACTTGTTTGCTAAATGTTTCTTTCTTCACGGTCCATTTTTAATTTCATTTTCAATTAATTTTGCGTAGCCTAAAATCAGAAATGTGCCTCAGAGGGCTTTACAATCTTCACACTTACGACATCCTCTGCCCCGGGACCTTTACCTGCCGGGCAGTTAGTTAGCTTTTATATATGATAATCTGGTCATGGTAAACATCTTTGGTTGCTTAGAGGATTATTGGTGTTTATTGCAACTTCAGCTGCTGCCTTTTAGGTACAAAGTAAAGCTTTTGATAATGCTGAATATCGATCCGATTCCTAATCTAAACTATTTATTGATTTAATTGTATTATATGTTTCAGACGGTATTACCATGTGCAATTTTGTTCCTTTCCAACAGGAGTTTCCTGCATCTCGGTGCTGGTCTGAGCGTGGGCCTGAGCGGTCTGGCGGCCGGGTTCGCCATCGGCATCGTGGGTGACGCCGGAGTGCGAGGCACCGCCCAGCAGCCCCGGCTTTTCGTGGGCATGATCCTGATCCTGATCTTCGCCGAGGTGCTGGGGCTTTATGGCCTCATCGTGGCTCTCATCCTATCTACAAAATAAATGTCTGCATCAAACACAATCTCATTCATTCCACATCGAAGCAGCAAGAACAACTAGGAGATTTTCACCTACTTCCATTACACCCCGTGGGTCTGACAGGATGGGATGGCAACAGAAACACGTCAGCGGCCCACTTGACCGCTGTGTCCTCAGTAGATGTGATCTATCCATATTGTTTAAAGCCATCCAGTTGTGTCAGGTCTTGTGAGTACTGAACGGGCATGAAGATGTATTGGTTGTTGTGGGATGATGTGTGGACAGTCTGCTTGATTTGTTGTCTGATCTTAACTTGTACAGTGAACCAGAGTCCCTCCTCCTCCTGTAAATGTTGTAACCAGTCTGTGCTGTGAGTGTGAGTATTAACATTTAACCCTCTGCTCATTCCTCTCTGTTGATTTTTGTTTTCTGTTGGTGATTTTGATCGTCATTCTCCGTTTGGAGACGGCTGAAGAATCATGCGCACCAGTAATTTATTTTTCCATGTTCTTTTCGGGGACCTTTTTTTTGAATCGCAGCGGTGAGGAGCTGTCAATACATATTATTTTTTTCACTATTTATGGAAAGTTATGAAGATTTTGACTTAATGAAACTGTCTAAATGGAATACTGTTTATTGAAAAAAACCCTATATACATAAAATATATAAATTATCTGTGTATAGTTAGATTCATTGCACTGTGGGTAATTGTTCTAAGTGCTTGGAATTCCTCTGGATGTAGTGATTATTAATGGGGGATGTCCACATGTTGACATGGAGGGGGGGGTGTGTGTGTGTGTGTGTGTGTGTGTGTGTGCGTGTGACCGTCTGACCTGAGTGCATAATGTGTGTGCGCAAGTCTTTGTTTAATATGACCTTCTCCAACACTAGTATCGTTTACCTGTAGTGCTCCGGTCTTTATTTTTTTGTTTGTTGGTTTTGTTAAAGGTGAGAGCTCACTGTTCAGCCATGCCTGTCAGATTTCCAAATAAAACTCAACCTCCTCCAGAACATCATTGTCAAGCCTTTTCTTCTGGTGCTCATTGAATGACTAAACTTGCAGCCTCAACGTCTTTTAAGCTTTTCAGAGTTTCAAGAATCTGTCAGCATTTCGTCAAAGTGGAAATTGGGTAAATAATTAATTAAATTGATAGATGGCTAAATTAAAAAGTGAGAGGTAGTGAAATGTAATTAAATTCATCCTGAAGTGGACTTGAATGTCTCTTTGTCTTAATATTTAGAATGAAAGCATCTGTTGGTATGCTTCGGATAAAGGAGACAAAGGGAATTGCTTGCTTTATCTTCAGTTACTTCGCTCATGCTGCAGTGTTCATAATCTGAAATGAAAAAAGGCACATGCCTAATTAATTGTGGTGTTTGTACTTTTTTTTCATTCCAAGCTGTGCACAAGATAATTTTGTATATAAATGACTTTTGTACAGTTTTTCCCTTTTTGGGGGGGGGGGGGGGGAATTGGAGTACATATATTTGTCTAACTCGTGTGAGTGTGTATATATATACACATTTGTGTATTTTATTTATATATATATATATATATATATATATATATATATATATATATACACACCACAAACAATTATGTGCAGGCTTCAAATCAGACCGTTAAACCTTAATATTAACTTTTGAATACAAAACAAAATGTTTATTTTGTCCCCATCACTCGCATATAAAGCGCTTCAGGGTCTTTTAACAGCTCTGCAGGAAGAAATATTACATCAAGCTAAACCAGTTTTGATGATCATAGATGCAACGGACTATTTATAAAAAACATAGTGAACAGATTTTTGAACATTGTTTTTTCTATTGTTACTTACTGAAATGTATAATGTTGAATACTTTCATCCTCCAAATAATACATATAACACTCTGAAAGAGTCTGCTACTGGTACATTGTTTTGCTGATGATAAAAACAAAACAATAATAATACAGAACTTCGATTGATATTTGAGTATTTTTCAATCATGTTGTGCTTTTATTAGTTAAATAACATGTCAATGTCTCCTCCTCCGCTGAATAACTCAACACCACTAGTTCCTCTAACAACAGTGAAAACTTCCCGTGAAGGAGGCAGCGGGCTCCTGCAGAGAGCCTGTTATTGTTTATGCTGATGTAAAGTAGGTCATGATGGAAGAAGGACGCTCCGCCGTCGCGTGTTAACAATCAAATAATCAGAGGCTTCGAGGAGCACGGTCTCCGTGGGGTTTGTCCGGGGTTTCCCGTGGACGCGGGTTGGTGTACAAGACAGGTAACGTTAACGGGTTTCTCTCGCGCGCATAGCAGCGCGCAGCTTAACGAAAGCTAACTAGCTGGTTTAAGCTAGGTGTGAATCTCCATCACCAGCCGAGTTATTACGCCCTTTTTGTAATACGTGGCTAATGAACCGCGTAGTAACCCGACATCTAGCTACCTGTGTACTAAGCTCTCTCTCTCTATAGTTATATATATATAGAGAGAGAGGAATCCTATACCAGCTATCTGAGTTGAGACGTCTCTGACCTTCTAACATCCTGCTAATATTTTAACGCATCCGCGGTTCAAGGGGCGGAATTCGGTGTAACTACTGTTAGCTACTACCGTTAGCCGGGCTAGATGGTCAACTAGAGCTAGTGAGGACCAACGTCGAAACTCGTTTAACTGATGATGACAATAACCTGTGGTCAAGCCACAAGACTAGTATCTGCCAACTAGTTGACGTTACATCACTGGGGTTCATTTGATACCATATAAACGGATACGGTTTGTACAGTAACGTTAGCTCGTGTTAGTGTTGAGATAAGACCGCAGGACATCGACGAACTAAATGATATCAAACAGTGTACACAACTATGAGTCTAGACATGCAATATCAACGCTACAAGCAGCAATTAAAAAAGAAGTGAATTGACAGAGAGACTTCTGAGATAGACTTATGTGTCTATGATGGTCATATGTTGTCCAATTAATTTTTTTCAGCATCTGGACTGATGCCCTTCCTCCAGCATCTGGACTGAACCCTCTTCTCCTGGTGAGACACTGTTGCTGCCATGTCCAGGCACAGCAGGAACAGTTGTGCATGGAGATATGTTTGGGGGGGGATACGACGGGATGGCGATGCCCGGGCACCTGAAGAATGGAGCCATGACCGCCGAGAGGTAAGCATACAAATGTTCCCCCCCATGGGCCCCAGCGCTCTGAACAGACACTGTGTCAGTGGACACAGGAGTTGTTGTTTGTGTCACATGATGATACTTGTTTCCGCCCAGGCAGAAGATAGGATGTGTTATCACCATGAGAGGACGAGCCAAATGCACGTCAGATGTCAGACTTAAAGCCTCAAGTTTGGCCATTGTAAACAGCGTGTGCTTGTCTGAGATGAGGTTTCAGTTATGCAATTCCCTATTACAATCTTAGAGATGTAGATAAAACATTGTTGCTCCCCAGTACAGTGATTCGGACTCTGAGGCAGACTTCTCCGCAGTGATGGTCCCTCCGGTCCCCAGTGCCGTGCCTGTCACTGGAGAATCCTTCTGTGGCTGCGACTCCCAGGCTGAGACCAACTACAACCCTTGTCTGCGAGGTTTTCACCAAGTTAAAGACTGCCACTGTGGCGAGGATGACCAAGGTACAGGACAGCTCCTGCATATCAATGGCCCAATTTATAATTTACAGTTGATGAGGTGATGTCACATGAGTTACACCATTTAAGCCAATTGTGTTATTTCTTTTTAGCGAGCTCTGAGATCTGCTCACATATGTTTTTTTTTACATACAACGTGATGTGTATTAATTGACACAGGGTAAAAAGCCAGTTTAAGTCAAATGTCTTGTCTCTTCGGCCATGAATGACTGAATGAGTTCTGACGTTTCAGAGTTTGACTGGGTTTGGGATGGCAACAGCCTATCGACGGCAACATTACTGAGCTGCGACAATCGAAAAGTGAACTTCCACTCTGAATACAGTTGTGGCACAGCAGCAATCCGTGGCTCCAAAGAGCTGGATGAAGGGCAGCACTTTTGGGAGATCAAGATGACGTCTCCAGTGTATGGAACAGACATGGTACACCTTTACCCCTCGTCTCATAACACTGACCTGCTGGTCCTATGTCACGGTTTGTCTCTGAATTGTTCTTTATATCTGTGCAGATGGTCGGCATCGGAACTTTTGATGTCAATCTAGACAAATTCAGACACTCGTTCTGCAGCCTGTTGGGAAAAGATTCAGAAAGCTGGGGTCTTTCTTACACTGGTAAGATTCACATGCTATGATGTCGCAGTCACTGCTCACAATGGGAAGTGTATGAGTTTAACCTCAGTGGTGGTCTTCCTCTTGTCAGGCTTGTTGCACCATAAAGGAGACAAGATTAACTTCTCTTCCCGGTTTGGACAGGGATCCATCATCGGGATCCATCTGGACACATGGCACGGCACACTCACTTTCTTCAAGAATCGCAAGTGTATAGGTTAGTATCAACATCACAATCTTAATCTAGATCCCTTCAACTTTTTATATATTTTTTATTTTAATGTGATAAATACTGATGCATACTTGCAGTTAAAAACTTGTCACTGCTCTCTTGTGGCCAAACTTCACTTCTCAAATGACCTCAAACATGTCTGCACATATAGGCTGACATAAATCAATACTGATAAATCTGCAAAAAGCTCATACCTGCCGATATATTGATCTCGCTCGGTTGTATAGCTTATTATCAACATTGTTTTTATGTCAGGGTTCGCAAAGAATACTTTGTCACTGAACCTGCTTCAAAGCAGAAACACTACATTTTATGACATTGAAAATATAATGTATTTAATGTAAATTTGTCACATCTGGCTGATACCAATTTTGGAGTATTAGATCATCAGTATAATGTGTGCCAATTCACAAACACCTGCATGTTAAAGTTACTATGTGGAACTTCTACCAGGTTAAAAACAGTCTCAATGTAATACTATTGCCTACAAATGACCTTCATAAGTAAACATGACCATCAACAAGCTTTTTATCGGTGACACTGGGTCCGATTCCAGCAAAATCTGAAGTAATCATGCAGGTTCACCAGAAACTCCTTCAGCACAGTCTCCAGCCAGGCCTCCTCCGGCAGCAGCCAGCCCACTATGGACAGCCCTAGATCTGGCTTCGCAGCAACCTTCGGCCTACAGGATTCAGGCGTAAGGTGAAGAGCTCGGCGCACAGCAGTAGCGACTTCTCCTCCGTCCAGGGGCGGAGATATCGCCTCGCTGCTCTGCCGAAACCAACACGATGCTGCTCACAGCCCAGGCTGTATTGTTTTACCCGGTAGACTGAAGGGCATCAAGGGAAAACCAGAGCCAGGTCTGAGCGGGGAAGACCGTTAGAACCTGCTGCATGAAAATTAGATGTTTTCTAAAGGGTTCTCTGAAAGAAACACACCTGTGTACACATCTGTTTATTGGGTATGCTCAGCTAACAGTAATAGATGTGGCCCACAGTGTGGTATTGTAACAAGATTTTACAAATTTCTGTCACCATTCTCGGTGTAGGTGTTGCTGCCACAGAGCTACAAAATAAGAAGTTTTATCCGATGGCGTGCTCCACAGCAGCGAAAAGCAGCATGAAGGTGATCCGGTCCTGCTCGGCACCCACCTCCCTGCTGTACCTTTGCTGTGCCCGCCTTCGCCAGCTGCTGCCTGACTGTATGGACACCCTGGATGTGCTGCCGCTGCCACCAGGCCTTCGCCAGTTGCTCCACAACAAACTGGGCTGGGTGCTCAGTCTCAATAGTGGCACCACAGAGGAAACCTCAGATGGGCCTGAGCGCCCCTCCTGCTTGCCTGCCCCCCCTCTAGCTGCACCGTCCTCCTCTGAGAGCGACTCAGAAGCCTGTCGGAGGAAGAGATGCCGCTGGACGTGACTGCAAAGCTCGACTCCACTTCCCCTCAAACGCAGGCAGACGTTAATGTCCTATGGCATCTGATCTAGTATGTCCTACCTGCCTCAAGCTTTCCTCCACATCAATATTATCCAGTGGCGAAGAAAATAACCAGGATGGCAGTGGTACGTAAGTGGGAAACTGACGCAGTGTTTCTGCCTACATGCTTTACTGTGATCTTCTCTCATGCCATTCAGATATCTTCGTGCTCTTCAAACATTCAGTCTCCAGACCAGCTTCAGTAATAAGTAGAAACGGTGTGGTGTTATGTTAGCTTCCATAATTTGTTGCCATTCATGTAGATGGCGATGAGTGAGATGATGCAGGAAGGACTGTACAACGTAACACTGAAGTCACGAATGGTCAAATTCTGATGGTCATCGTGGTACATTTGCAAAAAGGGGTTTCAAAAATGAGACTGTATATTTTAGGGATGCACTGATGCTGACATTGGACCGATTTTGACTCAAATAGTGACATAGGGGACAATCTATTCAATTATATTCTATGTTTATAGACCGTAAACTTTATATACGGGAATTTAAATTCCTGTTCAAGTTTTGACCAAGTTGTTGGTGCATTTAAAAAAAGTTTTACTCTTGAATTGTAATTCCTGATATCTTTGAAGATTTTTTGTACGAGTTATTATTTAAATAATGTACACAAATTCAGTAAATGTATATCTATGTATTTAGTAAAGCAATCTTTCCTTGCACATAAAATAAAGATACCAGTCACTTCCACACTGAGGCAAACAGCTTATTAATTAATTTATTAAAAACAGACATCTGTACTCTGCATCTACTGTTACCCAAAGCACAAGTTTCAGTATCTGTATTGGGACTGAAACATTGGTGCATCCCTTTTTATATGTTTTGTGTTTTCAACCTGGATGCAAATAATGTATATTGTTCTCAACCCCAATGCTTATTATGCATTATCAAAGTAATATGTTTCATGTTTTACTGGCATCTGCAATTTTCTGTTAGGTCGCCGAAGGGAGACACTAAGTCTCGTGAGTGTAACAGACAGGAAGTGACACCCCAGAGGTCTTAGAGTATTCTGTATTTCTTACCTCGAAGTCACAGCTTGAAGGCAAAAATGTTTCAATGGATCAAAAACCTTTTCCAAGAAGTTTGAATGAATGTATTTTGCATCTTTTAGTGCTCAGAAAAAATTATATATTCCAACCATCATCGCAAAACAATTAAATACACCAAAAAATGTGAAATATGTATTGTACACTTCTGGCAACATCCATCCGTCACCAGTTTTTGAAAGTGTCCTGTTGAAATCGTTTGCCACGTGTTTGTAGAAACGATGGTTTCCTCTTCTCTAAAAGATGTGAGCAGTAAATCCTTGTTATTCAGTGTCGCTCTTTGAAATGGGATCATGAGACTAGTTCAGCAGTACTGTGCAGCAGTACTCAGGAGAGACTGCTGCACACAAGGAGTAACTTTTCATCACTGTTGCACCTTTTATTGTTTTTTAGAACTTAAAAAAAAAAAAGGTTGTTTGATTCTAAGCAGTTTTAGTGTTTTTAAAAACATTTTTTACTGATCTGTTTCTGCAAGTGTGATGTTTTGGTCATCCCAAGGCCTTCTCCCACCACTTCCTGTACCGACTAATTAATCATTCTCTATTCTAAACCCTTTTAGTATCAAACACTCTAAAAAGTTCCTTGTTTTATACAAATTAGATTCCAAACAGCAGAAAATGAGTTTCAATACCATTATAGAAACTTCTCAGACTGCTCCTGGTGATAATAACGAATCATATTTATTAATAATAACCATTTTTTAAATATAGTATACATATTGAGCACATGAGAGGACAGTGCAGAGGTGGTTTACGCTGCAGAAGGAGTTTGCAATGTTTCAGTGGATGCTTTGATGCTCATGTAATACAAACATTTACAGACACCTTTCAGGCCTCAGTGGTGTTCAGGTCGGGTATGTAAATATCTATATTTTTGTTCCTTTTGGAGTTTCAAACTATACCAATAGAAGTATAAAGATAGTATAAAGATATGTGGCCTCTTTGTTGAAGCTATTCAGTCTGCCAACTGCTGCCTCAGTCACCTTTCTTCGGTCATGTTCTCTCCTCAAGGGTCCTGGTTCAAGTAGATGTGCACAAAGATTTATGCTCATATGCAATACAAGCGTCTTATGCGATAATGGTTTTCAGAAGGAATGTGTGTTTTAAGCTGTTAGGATGGAGGCACTGACGCAACAACAGCGGTGAAGGTAGCAGAGGACCATGATCGTTAGCCCTGAGTCATGCGACATGACGCACTTAATCCTGTCCAGCTGTGTAACGAGTGATCAGAATATTCCCTATAGATCTGGTAATGTAAGAGATTAGTTGTAGTCCATCAGATTTATTTGTGTCTTATTTCACAGCATTTGTCTTCACATTGATGCATACAAGCACTTTTTCTTACTGTCGTACTGTAAATAGAACAATTATATAAGTGTTTCTTCTATACTGTGTCATATTAATATAATACTGTATGTGAAGGCCTTTACTCGCCTTTTTCTGTATAACTCATCAGCATGCCTTTCAGCTGAAAATAAATGAATGCTAAATATGCACAAATGACTGGACGTGTTTATTAATTAGCAAGACAACTGGCACTGGGGGAATTTCAAGATGTCAAATTATTTTTATCATCAACTAAAATGGCAACTACATTTTGAATTCTTTTTTTTATCTTTTCATTTGACAAAATATCAAGTAGCACTTTCCTGATATCACTGGAGTGGGCACAGATCTGAACTGGGGCAAAAGTAACACTTTGAATTTGACCATTTTGCTTTATGAATGGAACATTTCCTGAGGGAATGAAATAACAGAATTTCAGATAACTTCTATTGTGGTCAAAATAAAACAAAACGAGGAAACAGTTCAGTGTCAGATTGACATGGACATGTCAGCAAGTTCCTTCAATCTTTTAAAAAAACACCTTTCACACCACAAAAATTCCACCTGTAGCCATATGCATATTTGAAGGGAAAAAAACGTATTATCCAAAAAGGCCAAGACCACCATACTTTAGTAAAACAGACGTTTTTTGAGATTGTCAAATAAGTGTTCAGATAGAACCCACTCATTTTATGGGTATTTATAATGTGTGCAGAAAATCTTTATTCTTGTCTTATAAATGTGCACTTGTTATCATTCCATCAATACTTAATTAATAAATGATGTATATGCTAACTGAGAGGTCTTCTGCTTGTTTTGACGAATGCGGAACAAAAATGAACAGCGACAGTTTTCAGGGAACCTTTCGCCGTCGGACCAAAATACCGGAAGTTGTGTGTCTCACTAGCGGAGGTCAAGTCGAGCTGGTCCTTCTCGTCCGGAATATTCAGGTACTTCTAATTTCTGATATCTGAGTTTAATCCGTGTCGATGGTTCGGCAATCGTTAAGTAACAACTCTCAGTCGCTGTGTGTGGAGGAGACGATTTAATGTGTTTATTTGACCATCTCTTCTGCTCGCTAACAGACTCAGGGTCGCCTGGGAAACGTCACATTAGGGCTGTAATGTGTTAAATGCTTGACATGAACTCGTTCTTTGAAACCAAAGGGCTGCTATGTAAGTTAAATAACTTGAATCTCTTGCAGGATAAACGTTGGCCGGTGTTTCGCCGTGAGCATTGTGGAGTAACGTGCTGCACGTCAGACTTCCGTCATGGTGAAGAAAAGGCGACTTCGTCTCATAGCAGACATGGCTCGGAAGGTCCGGGCGTACCGGGAGCTGAAGTCCCGGCCGCGGGACTCCCAGAAATACGCCCTGGACTACGAGACGATGAAGCGGCCTCACACGGGGAAGATGCTGCCTGTGCTGGCCTGGCCGGACGTCCGCAAGGAGAGCCGCCTCTTCTCCCTGCTAGCAGGCATGAGGCTGTTCGGAATGGGCCGCCTCTTCACCCGCAAGTCCTGGCTGGAGGACCACACAGAGCCCAGCTACTGGCAGATCACCAAGGTCAAGGTGGACTACACCGCTGAGGTGAGAGCGGCTCACATCTATGCACCGCCACTGAGTTTAAGGACTGCACGTTGTCAGTCCTGAGTGTAGAATTGAGCAAAAATGCAGTTTTGTTTGTCGTGAGGTCTGTTTGGATGCACATGTAACCAAATTACACCTAAATCCAATGTTTTCTAGAATATGGATCATGGCAGAGCATGGGGCATCCTCACCCTCAAGGGTAAGATTATACCGTTTATTTGATTTTAATCAAACTAGCATTGAGGACACTGATGTGATGTCATCAAAGGGTTTCACGCAGTACTTTTGTTACTTTTTGTGTTTGTCAGGAAAACCAGGGAGCGAGGTCAAGGAGCTGGACAAGGTAATGTACCACGACTGGCGCCTGGTCCCCAAACACATGGAGCAGCAGTTGAAGGACTTTGAGCCGCTCCCCGAGCCGCCTGTGCGCTACGTGCCCTACCCTCCCCTGATCCGCGCCATGCTGCTTGCCCAGCACAAGAAGGCCTTTGGCAGCATGGTGGCCGAGGAGCCGGTCTTGCCTTTAAGGAGGGATGTCCTGCTCAACAAAGACTATTTCCGCAAGCGGGAGCAAGAGACGCAGAGGACGGAGGGGACACCGGTGTGATACTTGTGGTTCTGAAGATGAGCATATTGGATGATTTGGACCAAATCTGTGTTGATGGAAGTTGTATTTCTTCTGTCCAAGCACACTGGAATCCGTCACCTCCATGTCCCGATACATTTTGGACTCAAATGACTTCTCTGCTATTTTCATCTGAAGCTGGCCTCTCCAAGTGTGATATGTATCTGTGCGATGTGGTAAATATTAAATTTAAGATCAAATACTGCTGCTGTCTGTTTTTTATTATCATGGAGTACTTCACTAAGGTGATTACAGCCTTATATCTCTGAGAATACACATTAAACATGATGACTGGGGTTCTGATACTTGTTCACCTTGAAATCATCTTTTTTGTACCATCAGAGGAAAAGGAGTAGCAGAAGACCTTTTGACCACGCAGGCAAAAGTTTATTATGATGTTATTTTGCCTGATTAGACCTTCTCGTACTGTTTTTATTATGTTATATTGGTCTTTTAATCACATGTTTCTGATTTAATAGCTTTGACTTCCAAGTCGTAATTCCAACTGGGAAACTCAGGGAACACTGATGCATCGGACTTGGCCCTCAATATGGAGGTGTCTGAAAAAAGAACAAATATGGTTCATATCAGTCAAATACGGTTAATGTTTTAAAAGCTACATTTAAAGGATATGGCGAATGCACAGCATTGTAATCCTCATACAACCATCTGGAAGACATATTCTCTCTCCTACTAGATTTGTTGGACATATTTTGGAAGGGATGACTAAAAGTTAAAGGATTTATAATAGTTGTCACATAACTCGCATTATAGCTCCACCCACATCCAACCTGAATAACTGGATACACCTGTGTGATTAGGCATCACTTTTTAATCTGATAAGACTAGCTTGTAAATGTGTCTCAGGATTGTGCCATGAATGAACAGGAATACAGTGTGAACTGATAATTAATTTCACTTAAAATGCAAAAATGTATAAAAAACTCTACAGTGTTATCTGATTTATAATAATCAGTCTATATTTGTTGATTTATATTACACTAACATTTTAAAAAAGTGCTCAGTAGTGTTATTGATTGCATTCCACAAAGTGCAAAATCGCAAACAATCTGCAAAATAACAGATTTTGTCGAGTTGTTCACATTTTGATCTGTCAAACACTGGTGTAACTAATACCATTAATACCCGACAGGAAGACATTTGACAAATCACTGTTAAAAAAAACAACCTATTAAGTGTATGATGAAATACGTTTTTGTTTGGCTCAGAAAAGATGATTAGGGTTAAAATTACATCTCTGTTAATAAGAGGCTTTGTTGTTATGGTTACAACAGTAAACACATGGTTAAGGCATGGGAAATGATCGTGGTCATGCCGAATAAAAGACAACATCGACCGACTTTTTATTGACCCTTTGCGGACTTTGTCGCTCTTTAACAACATCACGTCACTTCCTACTTGTTTGCTTCCATCTGAATTACTGTGGCCACTAGAGGGCTTTGTCTCTTGAACCTAACCATTTGCTCTTTACGACGGTTCCTCTTGGAGAAGACGGTCTCCATCTCTCTGGTGAAGCTAATCATTGTCACTCCTCCAGCAGTGGGCTGAGCTGTGGTATGGGCGGGGTAATTGGACATTCCAAATTGAGGGGAAAGTGTAGTAGAGAAAAACAGCCAGAGGAGTCACTCTTAGACAGAGTGAAATGTGTTGCCTTTGATTATTCAGCCAAGTGTCAGGACACAAGTGCTACAGCGCACAATAACTCATCAACTGACTGCAGAAGAGCAGAGCAGCTGCAGCCTGGCGTCTGGCCAGACAAAAAGGGAGAAATAAGCAAAGATATCATACCGATTGCCTCCACAGGGCGTCTAGTAGCAGCACTGTGTACAGCCCGACATTAATTGGACCACAACATTGCTTGAAAACGCTGACTGAGTGGTGAGGCGTCTTGAAGAGCTCCATGCCTTCATTTATGGAGATGAGAACACTTCTGTCTTCCAATTATTTATTTAGGAATAAGAATTAAGTTTGACTCTGAAAATGCTGGCTAAATATAAACAACACAGCTCTGGAGATCTCCTAATCAGGTTGGGGATGGAAATCAAAGCCACATAACTTCAGCAATAAAAACAGGTCCCACCCTGTCTAAGGTGTTGAATTCAAAGACTCTATTGTGTGAATGTGGAGTCCTGCAGTTTTCTCCTCCTTATCCAAACACGGCATCGGCCTGAGCTTTAGCTCTCTCCTCCACACACAGAATATCTCAGTAGACAGGATGTTTGGCGGATGGTCCCTAAAATGACTCCCAGCACAGATACAGAAGTGTCCTTGATTTGGGCCTGCATCAGTTCACAGTTAAACATGTACACTTAGAAGACGACCACAGAGAAAACTGACATTAAGAGCAAGGCTAATTTCATTTTTGTCCTCTGTCATTACCGACAAATAAAAGATAAGGGTAAGTAAAATATATTAGATTCCCCAAAGGGTGCATATGGGTGGTGCACTCAGCATGGTCAGAGGCTTGATAATAGCATAACTTCAGGCCAGCACTTGATACCCTCTAGCAAGAGTATACAGGTGACATTTTAGGTCAGAATGAACTGCATGTTGGATGGGGAACACAAGCTGAATGAAATAACCTCATCCATGTGATCATAAATGAATTCAGTGGTGACAATTTGTACTGTATTTGTTTCTTAGATATCTATTTGATTTGAGACATCTGCTACCACTGCAGTGTGACAGGAACACGTGTCCGTGACATTGAAAAATACAGTGTGCACAATGCCAGATTTGAGTCTTCGTACAATGCATTTGTCTGAGTAGAAGCATGACCTGGAGAAAGAAACAGTTGAAGATTGAAGATGGTGAATGTCCATTACAGGGACAAAAGAAAGGATTTCGCTACTTATGCAAGCACAGTCTTATTTACTATTCAGTGTTTCTGCCGTACGTCTCAGTGGTTTATGTAACAAGTTGATTAAATCTTCCTTTGAATATGAAGGCATGGCAGTCAAAAGTAATGAGTGAGTTTCTCAGAATAACATCCAAACCCCGCCAAAAAAACCCGACTTTGCAACATTAGACAAGCTGTGCTAATGAAAACGGAATCATTCCCCCAGTTTACATCGCGGTTACATGATTTGTAAAAGATGTCGCTGCAACACCAAATTGTCTGAATAATTATTTCGGAAGAAGTGCATTGCAGGGGCTGCTTGAGAAAACCTGGCACGGCGGGGTCAGAAGTGAGACCCCTCCTCAGGTGCCTTGTTGGCACTTTAACAAAGCAAGAAAATGGTGCTGTCTGATGCCTCATGTGCCCTGAAGTATTGATTATATGTTCAGAATTCCTCGCTGGGGGACAATAATGACTCAGCGTTTACCTCTCCTCCACTGGCCATAGACAATCTCCCCTTTCTGCCCTGACCACGCTGTCCTGTCACACCACCTTTTATACTGTATGGAGAGGAAATTCACTGAACAGGGAATAATGTACAGCCTTGTCGATTTGAAGGGTTGACATTTTCTCTTTCGTACACTTAGTGTAGGGTTTTTTAATTTGCCTTCGTGGTGGCGCAGGCCTCGTCACAGCACGTTGTGCCACTGCCACGCCAGGGGATCGTCACCGCTCGGCACAAAGGCTGTCGACATTGCTGTTGTTCTATCACTGTGGGAACAAAGTAAATAGAAGATACATTTTCTAGTGAGGGTGTAATGGAAAAGGGTAATGATGTCGGTCGGTAAGCGGCGGCGTGGGAGTCACTTTGTACATTTAGTGGCACATGCAAATACTCGTGTATTTGGCACACACTCACACGTTGGAGCCGGCGGCAGCAACACACTTAATGGGATGCATGTCATAAGTGATCTGGCCGGGCAAAAGCAGTAAATTAAATAATCTCCAGGAGGAATGACATTGGGAACCCGTGATGCAACACCACAGGGCAGATTATTTAACCCCCAAGGACGGCGTATTGAACATCATCAAACACCACTTTCGTCAACACACACTTCTGTGGTTTGGCATGTGGTACTGCGAGTGTGTGTATGTGTGTGTGTGTGTGTGTATGTGTGTTTAAAGAGATTAATTGAATTGGCTCAAAGCAGCTGTTTGAAAGGTGTGTATGTTGACATTTCATGGCTCTTTTAATGAAAGAACACTGGGAGGTTGTTGTCCTTCAGGGACAGCACTAGGAAATAACTTTGAAATCCCTAAAATCATCATCAGCATCAGAAACATGAAGACACATCTAACAGAATGAGGATATTGTTCCTTCTTTCTGCATGAATTATTTCTCCTCAAGCCTGTTTTACATCTGTTACGTTCATCTCGACCATTTAACTTGCTGAATATGTGAGAACTAAGGAAACATATTAGTTTGACGTGACCCTCCACAAGGTAACATGAACCATGTGGCTGTAACTGTGGCAACAGTAAATGTTACTGACAATCCTTTCCTTTCACCAGATTGAAGAAGCCGACACTTCATTAGACCACAAAGTTGTTTTTTGTTTCATATTTCACAATATGTATACAGACTATCAAAAGCTGATGTCACAAATTCATTTTGCAACTTAATCGGTAAATCGTCTTGAAATTATTATTCAATTCAATTCAGTTTATTTTGTATAGCCCAATATCACAAATTACAAATTTGCCTCAGAGGGCTTTACAATTTGTACACATACGACATCCCTGTCCCAGGACCTCACATCGGATGAGGAAAAACTCCCCAAAAAAAACCTTTGACAGGGAAAAAATGGAAGAAACCTTCAGGAGAGCAACAGAGGAGGATCCCTCTCCCTGGATGGACAGATGCAATAGATGTCATGTGTACAGAATGAACAGCATTACAAAGTTACATAAACACATTACATGAATATGACAATGTATGAATGGAACTCCAATCCATGAAACAGAAGGAGGTAGAGAGGGGTGGGTGGCGCGCATCAGCAAGGCCAACGCACCAGGCATCAGACACCGCCAGGTCCAATGGACCCTCTGAGACGTGAAGTCACAACGACTCCGGGGAGGAAGCAGAGTTAATAAGGTGCAATGGAGAGATGTAAATTCATCCATAAGTAGAGAGAGAAGAGGAGATAGGTGCTCAGTGTATCCTAAAACATCCCCCAGCAGCCTATAAGCCTATAACAGCATATCAAGGGGCTCGACCAGGGCAAACCTGATTCAGCCCTAACTATAAGCACTATTAAAGAGGAAAGTCTTAAGTCTATTCTTAAATGAGGTGACTGTGTCTGCCTCCCGGACTGAAAGTGGAAACTGGTTCCATAAAAGAGGAGCTTGATAACTGAAGGCTCTGGCTCCCATCCTACTTTTTAGGACTCTAGGAACCACAAGTAGCCCCGCATTTAGTGAGCGCAGCTCTCTAGTGGGGAAATATGGTACTACAAGCTCCTTAAGATATGATGGTGCCTCACCAATCAAGGCTTTGTAGGTGAGGAGAAGAATGTTCAATGTGATTCTTGATTTTACAGGGAGACAGTGCAGAGCAGCTAATACAGGAGTAATAAGTGCTCCAGGTTCCTGAACGCATCGCTCTCTCTCTTCCGGTAAGCGTATTGCATCACTTTCGGTTGCCAGCTTAGCAGCTCGCAATGTTTTCTTCTCCCCCTCCCGCTCCCTCTTGCTCAGAGTGTCTCATGTATAGCTATTCCTCTGCCTCCCTTAATGATAACGGTACATGCAACAAGTGTAGTTCATTTGCTAGGTTGGAGGCAGTTCTAAGTGGGTTAGATGCACGGCTCCGCACCATCGAAGCTCAGACAGTTACGCTAGTTAGCTCGCCACCCCCCATAGCCGGTGCGGAGCCTTTAGCATTAGCCTCTGTTAGCTGTCCCCCGGCAGCCCCCGAGCAGCCGGATGGCTGGGTGACTGTTCGAAGGGGTTTTAAGTCTAAAAAGAAGCCCACTGAGCACCGCCAACCTCTTCACGTTTCGAACCAGTTTTCCCCACTCAGCGACGCACCCGCTGAGAAACCCACTCTGGTTATAGGTAGCTCCATAGTCAGAAACGTGAAGATAGGGAAGCCACGGACCAAAGTCATATGCATCCCGGGGGCCAGAGCGGGTGACATTGAATCTTGTTTAAAACTGCTGGCTAAAGATGAGCGTAGTTACAGTAAGATTATAATACACGCCGGCGGTAATGACTCCCGACTGCGGCGGTCGGAGGTCACTAAAATTAATGTGGAATCGGTGTGTACTTATGCCAAGACAATGTCGGACACCGTAGTTTTCTCTGGCCCTCTCCCCAATCTGATCAATGATGACATGTATAGCCGCATGTCGTCATTCAACCGCTGGTTGTCCAGGTGGTGCCCAGCAAACAATGTGGGCTACATAGATAACTGGCAGACTTTCTGGGGAAAGCCTGATCTGATGAGTCGAGACGGCATTCATCCCACTTGGGATGGAACGCGTCTCATTTCTGCAAACATGGCGAAGTTGATTAGCGGACTTAATCCATGACCCACAGTTCAGATCAGGAAGCAGAAGCAGAGTTGTAGTCTTCCACCCTTCTCTGCACTTCCATTCGAGCAGTTACCCACCCTTAACCTTAACTCTATAGAGACTGTGTCTGTCCCACGGCCACTTAAATTAATTAAATCAAAAGTAACCAGAAGAGGAGTCATACAAAATAACCTCATACAGGTTAACATCACTATTTCAAAAGTGCAACAAAACAAGAGAATTAAATGTGGACTCCTAAATATTAGATCTCTGTCATCTAAAGCTGTATTAGTAAATGATTTAATATCAGACAATCACATTGATTTATTGTGTCTTACTGAAACCTGGCTAAGCCATGAAGAATATGTCAGCCTAAATGAATCACCTCCTCCAAGTCATATTAATACTCACATTCCTCGAGGTTATTATTGTAGGAGATTTTAATATTCATGTGGATATTGACAATGATTGCCTAAGTACTGCATTTATCTCATTGTTGGACTCGATTGGCTTTCTGTCAGAGAGTACAGAAACCCACTCACTGCTTTGGCCACACCCTCAACCTTGTTCTTAGATATGGCATTGACATTGAGCATTTGGAGGTCTTCCCACAGATCCCTCTTCTGTCAGACCATTACCTCATAACTTTTGAGTTTATACTCCCGGAGTATACACCGTTAGTCAAAAGTTTCTACACCAGATTCTAACTGACAGTACTGTAGCTAAATTTAAAGAAGCGATTCCTTCTGCATTTGATTCAATACCACGTCTCAATGTGACGGAGGACTCCTGTGCTAACTTTAGCCCGTCCCAGATTGATCATATTGTCGATAGTGCTACAGGCTCACTGAGAATGACACTAGACTCGATAGCCCCACTGAAGAAAAAGACAGTGATGCAAAGGAGGTTTGCTCCCTGGTATAACCCTCAGACCCGCGACCTAAAGCAAACTTCACGAAAGCTCGAAAGTATATGGCGTTCCACCAATCTGGAAGAATCACGCTTAGTTTGGCGAGATAGTCTTAAAACATATAAAAAGGCTCTCCGTAATGCCAGAACAGCCTATTACTCATCAGTAATAGAGAAAAATAAGAACAACCCCAGGGTTCTCTTTAGCACTGTAGCCAGGCTGACAGAGAGTCACAGCTCTGTGGAGCCGTGTATTCCTATCGACCTCAGTAGTAATGACTTCATGAACTTCTTCAATGAAAAGATTTTAACTATTAGAGGCAAGATTGATGATCTCTTACCCTCAACTCCTGCCGATCTGTCATCAAGAGGAGTGGCCTTGGAAACGGCTGTATGCCCTGGTGTATATTTGGATAGCTTTTCTCCCATTAACCTAGACCAATTGTCTTCAACGGTTTCTACTTCTAAACCGTCTACCTGTCTCTTAGACCCCATCCCAACGAGGCTGCTTAAAGACGTGTTGCCTTTAATTGGCACCTCTCTGTTGGATATTGTTAATGTGTCTTTGCTAACAGGGCATGTACCACATTCCTTCAAAGTAGCTGTAATTAAACCTCTCCTGAAAAAGCCCACTCTTAATCCAGAGGTGTTGGCTAACTACACACCGATCTATAACCTTCCCTTCCTCTCTAAGATCCTTGAGAAAGTAGTCGCAAATCAGTTGTGCGACTTCCTACATCAGAATAGTTTATTTGAGGAGTTTCAGTCAGGATTTAGAAAACACCACAGCACAGAGACAGCACTGGTGAAAATTACAAATGACCTCCTAATTGCATCAGATGAAGGACTCATCTCCGTACTGGTATTATTAGACCTTAGTGCTGCGTTCGACACAATTGATCATGACATCGTATTACAGAGATTGGATCAGTCGATTGGCATTTCAGGTACCGCACTAAGTTGGTTTAAATCCTATTTATCAGATCGATCTCAATTTGTATTTGTAAACGATGAAGCCTCAATGACCACCAACGTTAATCACGGAGTTCCACAAGGTTCTGTGCTTGGACCAATTTTCTTTACCTTATATATGCTTCCTTTGGGCAATATTATCAGGAAACACTGCATAAACTTTCATTGCTATGCAGACGATACTCAATTATATCTATCGATCAAACCAGAGGAGACCAACCAGCACGCTAAAATTCAAAAGTTATTTTACTGGGCCCTGAACACCTCAGAGATCAATTATCTGGTGATGTGGTTACTGTAGATGGCATTGCCCTGGCATCCAACACCACTGTAAAGAATCTCGGCGTTATCTTTGACCGAGACTTGTCCTTTAACTCCCACGTTAAGCAAATCTCAAGGACTGCATTTTTTCATATACGTAACATTTCAAAAATCAGGCACATCTTGTCCCAAAAAAATGCAGAAAAGCTGGTTCACGCGTTTGTTACTTCCAGATTAGATTACTGCAACTCCTTATTATCAGGCTGCTCTAATAAGTCTCTTAAATCCCTCCAGTTGATCCAGAATGCTGCACCTTGTGTACTCACAAAAACTAAGAAAAGAGATCACATGACTCCTGTATTAGCTGCTCTGCACTGGCTCCCTGTAAAATCAAGAATCACATTTAAAATTCTTCTCCTCACCTACAAAGCATTGATTGGTGATGCACCATCATATCTTAAGGAGCTTGTAGTACCATATTGCCCCACTAGAGAGATGCGCTCACTAAATGCGGGACTACTTGTGGTTCCTAGAGTCCTAAAAAGTAGGATGGGAGCCAGAGCCTTCAGTTATCAAGCTCCTCTTTTATGGAACCAGCTTCCACTTTCAGTCCGGGAGGCAGACACAGTCACCTCATTCAAGAATAGACTTAAGACTTTCCTGTTTGATAGTGCTTATAGTTAGGGCTGAATCAGGTTTACCCTGGTCGAGCCCCTTGATATGCTGCTATAGGCTTATAGGCTGCTGGGGGATGTTTTAGGATACACTGAGCACCTATCTCATCTTCTCTCTCTCCTTATGAATGAATTTACATCTCTCCATTGCACCTTATTAACTCTGCTTCCTCCCCGGAGTCGTTGTGACTTCACATCTTATAGGGTCCATTGGACCTGGATGTGTCTGATGCCTGGTGAGCCGGCCTCCCGCGTTGGCCCTGCTGATGCGCCTCCTCTCTACCTCCTTCTGTTTCATGGATTGGAGTTCCATTCATACATTGTCATATTCATGTAATGTGTTTATGTAACTTTGTAAATGCTGTTCATTCTGTACACATGACATCTATTGCTTCTGTCCATCCGGGGAGAGGGATCCTCCTCTGTTGCTCTCCTGAAGGTTTCTTTCCTTTTTTCCCTGTCAATGGTTATTTTTGGGGAGTTTTTCCTGATCCGATGTGAGGTCCTGGGACAGGGATGTCGTATGTGTACAGATTGTAAAGCCCTCTGAGGCAAATTTGTAATTTGTGATATTGGGCTATACAAAATAAACTGAATTGAATTGAAATGTGATCTCTTTTCTTAGTTTTTGTGAAACTGAAATGGAAATTATAGATAATTTACTGAAATCTGACATTGACATTACAGAGTTTGTTAATATTGCTGCTCATCTGGATTATGCTGTTGCTGTTTTGTGTCCACAACAGAATAATAGGTCAAAAGGTGTGTTTCAATCTACCTGTTTTTATGCTCATTTTTTATCACGAAACATTAAATGCAGAACATTTGATAAAAAGTTTGAAAATGTGTTAATTTAAACTTTTTTGTATAAATAAAAGCAAAAAGCAACAAAATGCAAAGTAAACAGGTTTAATAGCATCCAACTGGAGCACTTGCAATTAAAATGTGTGCTGCATTTAGATGGAAACCTGGCTAACGTGTTGATGGTGGACAATAAGGCAAAACATTCAAACTTTAAACTACTCTTAAACTTTGTTTGTTTATTTGTTAGCAGGGTATACCTCAATATCATGTTGCTACCACTCACACAGGCTCACAACAACCCATTGGTACTGTGCAAAGTTAACTTTGTGTCACTGCTTTATCGACAAACACTGCATAACATTTTTACCCGGTGATTTCTTGAGTGTGCTGTAGCAGAACCAGGAGAAAGAAAATCCCAGTATACGGAGGAATAGCTCACCGAGAAAGGAGGAAGTAAGTACCTGAGAGCACAGCGTCGTAGCAGAGGGATTGTATGGGAGTGAACCTCCTGATATTTTATCTTGAGACGCTGAGATGCAGGGTGAAATGCACAGCATGTAGGTTTTGCTTAATTATATGACATTAAAACTGTGTGTAGGTGTTTACTAGTGCATGCACATTTGGTGTAAATTCAGTTGTAGAGTTTCATTAAACAGACTCCTTTCTGGGGAGAGGTAAGCCAGGACACACACACACACACACACGCACGCACGCACACACACACAGACAGACACACACACACACACACACACCATAATGACAGGATCCAGCAGCTTGTACACAGGATGCAGATGTTCAAGAATAGAAACAGCATAATGTTCACTACTGATTCCCAATGGGCACAGTACTATCTGGCATCATCAGCATCCCAGATACTAAGACAATGTCCCTCCTCCGATGTCTGCTTTTTCCTCTCTGCTCCTCTTCACCCTCCTATCATCGACACATTCACATCCCAAGCTCCCAAACAAGGTAACTCCATCTCCATCCTTCCATTCTTCCTCTTGTCTCATCACCCATCAGTTGAGCCAGACAGCACTCACTCGTAAAATGTTAAACAAAAAACATCTTCCTCTTCTACACATCTCCACTTTACTTCCTTTTTTATGAAGCCTTTTCAGTTTTCATTGCCGGTATTAATCTGAGCTGAAACCGCACAGATAATGATTATTTCACTACTTCGTCCCATCCCTGGGGGCTGCTGCTTGTGCTCTGCAGAGTCTGTATCCTCGCTGATTATTCACAAGGACCAATCCCCCAGTGACCGCTCCTCCGTTGCCTTGCTTGTTACTTTTCATCACTCTGTCATCGTCCCACATCCATCCCTGTTCATGCACAAAGGAACAAGTTTAAATGTTGCTTCCACACAGCCTCACTTCTAGGGCACTAGCTCTGAACAAGGGAACCATTGAGCGGTCTTTGACAGAGGGCTGATCAAAAGGCTGTGAGACTCTGTCTGTAACACAGGCTGGAGAAAGCTAGAGGGAGATATGAATGCCTGAACTGAACTGGGCATGTGTATTGGAAGCACTTGTCATTACTGGGAATGTGGTTGTGTTTGTTTAAAAGAGATATACAGTTAATGGATGGAGTTGTGCCACTCAAATGTTACGCAATCCAAAAGCATCACACTTGCGACAAATTGGCTGATCTGTTTCTGAACTTGTGAGGAAGATACATATATTTTGTATACATGCACCTTCGGTTTTTCATGACTGGATTTTGAATTCTGTTCACATGACCCTTGGCTGACCGCCACCTCAATTTTCTGCCTCTGTGTGTGTTCGGATTGCCTCCCTCTGACTGTTTAGATCAAGCTTTATTTCTCCTGTGTGCCTTCCCCATCTTTTCTACCTTTCGTGTGTCTCTCACCATCTGTCTGTTCATTGCAACAGTCTACTGTTTGTTCTCCTGGTTCTCCCGGTTATTCTATTCAATTCAATTCAGTTTATTTTGTATAGCCCAATATCACAAATTACAAATTTGCCTCAGAGGGCTTTACAATCTGTACACATACGACATCCCTGTCCCAGGACCTCACATCGAATCAGGAAAAACTCCCCAAAAATAACCTTTGACAGGGAAAAAAGGGAAGAAACCTTCAGGAGAGCAACAGAGGAGGATCCCTCTCCCCGGATGGACAGAAGCAATAGATGTCATGTGTACAGAATGAACAGCATTTACAAAGTTACATAAACACATTACATGAATAATTCTGTCTTGTGTCTGCCAACATCTCTCATGGCGTCTGTAAATTGTTTTAAATACTATGTTTCGGATCTCCCTAAAAGCATTTCGATTTAGACAAACAAGACATATTTCACATATAAATAAGTCAGGAATAACTGCGGCACAATTGTGGTAACCAGGTCGGTGTATGTCCTCCATTTCATTACACATGCGATATGACCACGGCCGCTAAGACCTGACCTCTGCATGACCGCTCTGCAGTCGCCATGACCTTCTTTGATAAGAAAAAACAGAAACAAAAACAAGTGAATGCTTTTTATTATGGTTTGATTTAGTTTAATTCAGTCATGAACCCCACTAACACACTGCCAACAGGTAGTACCACTTCAATGAATTGCCCTTTCAACCTGGGGACTATTGCTTATCCAACACCTCAAATAGTCACACTAAGCACTAAAATGTGTCCTAATTGATCAAAAAGCAAATAAACAGCTCTATATCAGGTGTGAATACTCACTAGGATGCACTGGGGCTGAATTCCGTGAGCCCCATTTGGCGGTGATTAGGGACAACACATGTGGCCACAGGGCAATGTGAATGTGACTGACTAGGTGTTAGTTCATAGGTGCCAGGAAGTTTTAGAGAAGCCCAAAATAGCGGAAGCCAAGAGGTCTGTCTTGATTTTGAGCACAGGTCCTGTTTCATAAAAACATGTTTCTCTGCGTTGGCCTTGCTGATGCCCCCCCCCCCCCCCCCCCCCCCTCCTCCTCTCTACCTCCTTCTGTTTCATACATTGTCATATTCATGTAATGTGTTTATGTAACTTTGTAAATGCTGTTCATTCTGTACACATGACATCTATTGCATCTGTCCATCCAGGGAGAGGGATCCTCCTCTGTTGCTCTCCTGAAGGTTTCTTCCCTTTTTTCCCTGTCAAAGGTTATTTTTGGGGAGTTTTTCCTGATCCGATGTGAGGTCCTGGGACAGGGATGTCGTATGTGTACAGATTGTAAAGCCCTCTCAGGCAAATTTGTAATTTGTGAGATTGGGCTATACAAAATAAACTGAATTGAAATTGAATTAATGCACCACAATCCAATCTTCTTAGATCCTTGGGTTGCATATACTATAACTGTGGTCAGTAAATAATTCATAACACAATGTGCTCTTCTAAACCCAACATGTTGCTGAAAGTCTGCCGGGCTGTCTTTGTTTACTATTTTGATCGGTAGCTCAAAGCACAACCACTCTTGCTGTTTAAAAGTCTTCCAGAGGATGTGAAACATGTACAAGATCACACAGGAGACCTTCACCCCTGCAGCCACATTGTATGCACCCAGCATTTAAAACTCATGAATGATTCGAGAGACACATGTAAGGTACTAAACATAATGCCAGACCACACAAAGTGATCTGCCTTGTCACTGACGCAGATTAATCAAAAATACCCAACGCACATTTCTCTTATCTTTCCATCAACTATCCACATATCATTACTAAATTAGTTCTCCACGTCCTTGAGGCACAGGAATTGTCGCTCTATCATCTCAGGCAGTTTATTTGCAAAGAGACCTGGGGGGTGGGGAGGTGTGCACAGCGGGTGGATTTGATGAGGAATAATCAGAAGACATGAGACATTTACAAGAATAAATAGAATATAATTAGCTTTAATAAGATTTCATGTGACAACCCATTCACGAGAACATACAGTACTGAGGGATTTTACCACTCGGTTGTGTTTTCTCTGAGTTGACTCTGAATGACGTTCCTCCGTCAACCGATGATCTGCCTGATTTTGGCCCTGTTTTCTTACTTCTTTCAGACAGGTTGGTGCTGAATCTCCGTTTATTCTCCGCATGTCATTCCTTATTGCTGAGTTCACCCAACAGACAGAAGAAGGAGCCGTTATCTGGGGAAACAATGGTTGCGTTAAACCAGTGGTTCTCAAACTGTGGGGCGCGCCGCTCAAGTGGGGCCCCGAGGTATTACAGGTGGGGCGCGGGGAGCAGTGCGGAGAAATTCACATATCACAAAAGTACGTGTAAATGTTTACGTTACGCTTACGGCGTTAACAGGTTATGCCTGCGCATGTTTACGTTACGCTTACGGCGTTAACAGGTTATGCCTGCGCATGAAAGCACAACTGTTTTCCACTCTGAGGAGATGTGAGCGGAGCTTTCAGCTGTTTCACAGCGATGCTCGGTGGCTCTCACGAGGAAAAGTGTTGTCGCGAGTCTTTGAGCTCAGAGAAGAAATCCGTCATATGCATGACATATGTCATGCAGGACAGTACAATACAATTTAAATTGTACACATATTATTCTGCAAAGAGGAGGTGGACTCAGTGTATCATTTATTTTATCTTTGTAACGTTACACATGCACATACATGCCAATGTCGGACACCGTAGTTTTCTCTGGCCCTCTCCCCAATCTGATCAATGATGACATGTATAGCCGCATGTCGTCATTCAACCGCTGGTTGTCCAGGTGGTGCCCAGCAAACAATGTGGGCTACATAGATAACTGGCAGACTTTCTGGGGAAAGCCTGATCTGATGAGTCGAGACGGCATTCATCCCACTTGGGATGGAGCGTGTCTCATTTCTGAGAACATGGCGAAGTTGATTAACGGACTTAATCCATGACCCAGAGTTCAGATCAGGAAGCAGAAGCAGAGTTGTAGTCTTCCACCCTTCTCTGCACTTCCATTCGAGCAGTTATCCACCCTTAACCTTATTCCTATAGAGACTGTGTCTGTCCCACGGCCACTTAAATTAATTAAATCAAAAGTAACCAGAAGAGGAGTCATACAAAATAACCTCATACAGGTTAACATCACTACTGCAACAGTGCAACAAAACAGGATAATTAAATGTGGACTCCTAAATATTAGATCTCTGTCCTCTAAAGCTGTATTAGTAAATGATTTAATATCAGACAATCACATTAATTTATTGTGTCTTACTGAAACCTGGCTGAGCCATGAAGAATATGTCAGCCTAAATGAATCAACTCCTCCAAGTCATATTAATACTCACATTCCTCGAGGCACCGGCCGAGGAGGTGGAGTAGCAGCCATCTTTGACTCAAGCCTATTAATGAATCCTAAACCTAAACTAAACTACAACTCATTTGAAAGGCTTGTTCTTAGTCTTTCACATCCAACCTGGAAAACATTACAGCCAATCCTATTTGTTATAATGTACCGGCCACCAGGTCCATATTCAGAATTTATATCTGAATTTTCAGAGTTTTAATCAAGTTTAGTCCTTAAAACTGATACGGTTATTATTATAGGAGATTTTAATATTCATGTGGATATTGATAATAATTGTCTTAGTACTGCATTTATCTCATTGTTGGACTCGATTGGCTTTCTGTCAGAGAGTACAGAAACCCACTCACTGCTTTGGCCACACCCTCGACCTTGTTCTTGCATATGGCATTGACATTGAGCATTTGGAGGTCTTTCCACAGAACCCTCTTCTGTCAGACCATTACCTCATAACTTTTGAGTTTATACTCCCGGAGTGTACACTGTTAGTCAAAAGTTTCTACACCAGATGTCTAACTGACAGTGCTGTAGCTAAATTTAAAGAAGCGATTCCTTCTGCATTTGATTCAATACCACGTCTCAATGTGACGGAGGACTCCTGTGCTAACTTTAGCCCGTCCCAGATTGATCATATTGTCGATAGTGCTACAGGCTCACTGAGAATGACACTAGACTCGATAGCCCCACTGAAGAAAAAGACAGTGAGGCAAAGGAGGTTTGCTCCCTGGTATAACCCTCAGACCCGTGACCTAAAGCAAACTTCACGAAAGCTCGAAAGCATATGGCGTTCCACCAATCTGGAAGAATCACGCTTAGTTTGGCGAGACAGCCTTAAAACATATAAAAAGGCTCTCCGCAATGCCAGAGCAGCCTATTACTCATCAGTAATAGAGAAAAATAAGAACAACCCCAGGGTTCTCTTTAGCACTGTAGCCAGGCTGACAGAGAGTCACAGCTCTGTGGAGTTGTGTATTCTTATAGACCTCAGTAGTAATGACTTCATGAACTTCTTCAATGAAAAGATTTTAACTATTAGAGGCAAGATTGATGATCTCTTGCCGTCAACAACTGCCGATCTGTCATCAAGAGGAGTGGCCTTGGAAACGGCTGTATGCCCTGGTGTATATTTGGATAGCTTTTCTCCCATTAACCTTGACCAATTGTCCTCAACGGTTTCTACTTCTAAACCGTCTACCTGTCTCTTAGACCCCATCCCAACGAGGCTGCTTAAAGACGTGTTGCCTTTAATTGGCACCTCTCTGTTGGATATTGTTAATGTGTCTTTGCTAACAGGGCATGTACCACATTCCTTCAAAGTAGCTGTAATTAAACCTCTCCTGAAAAAGCCCACTCTTAATCCAGAGGTGTTGGCTAACTACAGACCGATCTCTAACCTTCCCTTCCTCTCTAAGATCCTTGAGAAAGTAGTCGCAAATCAGTTGTGCGACTTTCTACATCAGAATAGTTTATTTGAGGAGTTTCAGTCAGGATTTAGAAAACACCACAGCACAGAGACAGCACTGGTGAAAATTACAAATGACCTCCTAATTGCATCAGATGAAGGACTCATCTCCGTACTGGTATTATTAGACCTTAGTGCTGCGTTCGACACAATTGATCATGACATCGTATTACAGAGATTGGATCAGTCGATTGGCATTTCAGGTACCGCACTAAGTTGGTTTAAATCCTATTTATCAGATCGATCTCAATTTGTATTTGTAAACGATGAAGCCTCAATGACCACCAACGTTAATCACGGAGTTCCACAAGGTTCTGTGCTTGGACCAATTTTATTTACCTTATATATGCTTCCTTTGGGCAATATTATCAGGAAACACTGCATAAACTTTCATTGCTATGCAGACGATACTCAATTATATCTATCGATCAAACCAGAGGAGACCAACCAGCACGCTAAAATTCAAAAGTTATTTTACTGGGCCCTGAACACCTCAGAGATCAATTATCTGGTGATGTGGTTACTGTAGATGGCATTGCCCTGGCATCCAACACCACTGTAAAGAATCTCGGCGTTATCTTTGACCGAGACTTGTCCTTTAACTCCCACGTTAAGCAAATCTCAAGGACTGCATTTTTTCATATACGTAACATTTCAAAAATCAGGCACATCTTGTCCCAAAAAAATGCAGAAAAGCTGGTTCACGCGTTTGTTACTTCCAGATTAGATTACTGCAACTCCTTATTATCAGGCTGCTCTAATAAATCTCTTAAATCTCTCCAGTTAATCCAGAATGCTGCAGCTCGTGTACTCACAAAAACTAAGAAAAGAGATCACATTACTCCTGTATTAGCTGCTCTACACTGGCTCCCTGTAAAATCAAGAATCACATTTAAAATTATTCTCCTCACCTACAAAGCCTTGATTGGTGATGCACCATCATATCTTAAGGAGCTTGTAGTACCATATTGCCCCACTAGAGAGCTGCGCTCACTAAATGCGGGGCTACTTGTGGTTCCTAGAGTCCTAAAAAGTAGGATGGGAGCCAGAGCCTTCAGTTATCAAGCTCCTCTTTTATGGAACCAGCTTCCACTTGCAGTCTGGGAGGCAGACACAGTCACCTCATTTAAGAACAGACTTAAGACTTTCCTGTTTGATAGTGCTTGTAGTTAGGGCTGAATCAGGTTTGCCCTTGTCGAGCCCCTAGATATGCTGCTATAGACTTATAGGCTGCTGGGGGATATTTTAGGATACACTGAGCACCTATCTCCTCTTCTCTCTCTCCTTATGGATGAATTTACATCTCTCCATTGCACCTTATTAACTCTGCTTCCTCCCCGGAGTCTTTGTGACTTCACGTCTCAGAGGGTTCATTGGACCTGGCGGTGTCAGATGCCTGATGAGCCGGCCTCCCGCGTTGGCCCTGCTGATGCGCCCCGCCCCCCTCCTCTCTACCTCCTTCTGTTTCATGGATTGGAGTTCCATTCATACATTGTCATATTCATGTAATGTGTTTATGTAACTTTGTAAATGCTGTTCATTCTGTACACATGACATCTATTGCATCTGTCCATCCGGGGAGAGGGATCCTCCTCTGTTGCTCTCCTGAAGGTTTCTTCCCTTTTTTCACTGTCAAAGGTTATTATTGGGGAGTTTTTCCTGATCCGATGTGAGGTCCTGGGACAGGGATGTCGTATGTGTACAGATTGTAAAGCCCTCTGAGGCAAATTTGTAATTTGTGATATTGGGCTATACAAAATAAACTAAACTGAATTAAATATACTTTTTGGAGTCAAATTTATTAATTCAATTATAATTATTAAAGTTTTCTGATGAAGAATTTCTGATAAAATTGGTTTGCAAAGTGATTGCAATTTTCTTTATTCTATTATTTGAAAAAGCACAGATGGAGGAGTCTCAAAAAAACATTTTGTTGGGGCGGTGGGGCACGAACATGTTTCTTCCTCCGAAGTGGGACGCGACAGAAAATGTTTGAGAACCACTGGGTTAGACAGACGCAGTGTAACGTGCGCGGATTGCAGCATCTGGTGAGATGTTGAGAGGTTAATCGCAGAAGCTGTTGTCAAAGTTCTTGTGTCTCCGAAGTTTTAGAAGCGAGAAGGGCGAGGGGACTACTAGACTAGAAAGTGATGTTTGTGAATCTAATAATCACTCCTAAAAAATAACAAATAACATTTCCAGAGATGCATGTATCTTTTGTTAAGTTAAGTTGTTATGTGTGTATCCACAGGGTGCAGATTACGTCTGCAAGCAAAATAATTGTTTGTATAACACAGATGGATTAGATACTAATAAACGCCCTCTGCAAAAGTAAAGGCAGCTATTGTCTGAGTTGCCATCGATCATTCTGGACCATCAGCGTTTTTCTCTGCCGCCATCACCTGAATGAATGATGCTGCTTCTCTCCAGTCTGACGCATGCAAGCTGCCCGAGTCCGTCGTCGTTCACTTGTTGATTTGCCGATCTCCGTCTTTACGCAGTGTTATTTCTGATCCCAGGCTGGACCGGTGTGAACGAACGCACCTTGGTGGCCGTAAAACCAGATGGCGTGCAGCGGAGGCTGGTGGGAGAAATCATGCGTCGCTTTGAGAATAGAGGGTTCAAACTCGTGGCCCTCAAACTAGTGCAGGTAATTTGGGATGTCAGCCTTTTTTAATCTTCTCTTCATTCATGGTCCATATACATGATCATGGTTAATATGATAAACGAGTGCTTGTATTTTAAGTTAATGTGTGTCTGTCTTGTGTGTAATCAGGCGTCGGAGGATCTTCTGAGGAAACACTACTGGGACCTGAGGAGTAAGCCTTTCTTCAGGGGACTGATGAGCTACATGAGCGAGGGACCAATGGTAGTGATGGTGAGATTCTCCCACACACTGGACACGTGTCCACAGGATACTGAAGGCTTTCACAAATTCAGAGGGCGTTTGGTTTTGCTAATAACTCACAGCTGCTGTTGAATGGTCCTCGAGATGAAGATGAAATTTAAAGCCGCTCATTTCGGATGAGAAGTAGTTTTCAATACTCGTTTCATCAGTCTCCATACATGAAACGTGATATTTTTGTCTTCTGCATGCTGTAGTCCTGTACGTTTCTGTGTTTGTTCAGGTGTGGGAGGGTTTGGACGTAATCAAGACGGCACGTAATATGTTGGGAGAGAACAACCCTGCTGACTCGCTGCCTGGAACCATCCGAGGGGATTTCTGTGTGGAAGTCGGCCGGTAAGATCAGCTGATGGTTCAGCTCTGCTCCTCTGAGGGAGAATGTGAGGCCTTATTTAGGAGGCAACAGTTGTGACCAATGAAAGGTGTGGGGGCTGCATTATATTCAAGTGTCCCACTGGGCCAAGAGAGTGGGAACAAAAGTCATATATAGTCGGTATAGTATGTCAGAAAAAATCCTGAAAAAAACTCATAAGTTATAGTATTTAAATAAAATATTTGAGAAAATAGTCATGAGAAAATTCATAATAGTGTCATTAAAGTTTTTTTGCATAGTAGCTCATACAAAAATATACTACTAGTAGTTACGACATAATTGAAATCCCTTATTTAAAATATTAATAAAATGATAAAAATAAATTATAATAATAACAATCAGAATTTGGTCCGACTGTATCCGGATGCTCCAAACATGTTAGTGTTCTGTGTTGCAGGAACGTGATCCACGGCAGCGACTCCGTGGAGAGCGCCGAGAAGGAGATCTCTCTGTGGTTTGGACAGAACGAGCTTCACTGCTGGGTGCATAACAGCCGCCCCTGGATCTACAACTGATGGCACAAACCATGTGATATCTATACTATATATCTATACTGGTGTCATTACAAGATGCCTAATTGCAATTGTATTTTTGTAATCTATCTGAACTACATTTCCATTTGTCTCCAAAACAAACATGCACAAAGTGAGCAATAACTCCAACAGTGACGTGACAGTCTGCTTCTGTTACCGTTTTCATTGTAGCTTGTGTTTACAGTTTTTTAGCAATACGTTTGGAATGTAGAGCAATAAAAGCTTGTAATTGATAATGTTCATCGAGCAATAACACATCAGTGAATGGAAACTAAATGGTTGCATTTGAATCGACCCTGAAGGGTAATTTCTATAAATATTAAGGTCATGTGCTGTGCAAAGTATTTTAAGTTACATAAGAGCCAAACTGTTTACCACCATTTTGCACATAAATGTTTTTTGTTTTGCAATTGTTATGATGAGAAAGTACGCCAAAATATACATGTTTATATACATGTTTCTCCTGTAATAGTACTTCCAGTGAAACCCCAACAACACAGGAGCCATGAACAGCAATCAACTAACACCATTATTGCCTTTATGGAGCTATAGCGCAAGTTCAGACAGGAAGACCATGCCCCTCAAGCCCGCCATTTATTCCTCATATGTCTGCCAATTATTTCTCACACATGCTCACTCATTGTTTACTTGCTGTCATTGTTCTGCGCTGTCAATATTGACACCAGCTGCGCAGATCAGCTGATCCCCTCTATCCAATAAGCACACAGAAACAATGACACGGTTAGCCAATCATCTTGCTGCTGTCTCATTTAAATGTGACTGTCTCTCTACCTTCAGTTCATTCATGCTGCTGTCACGCACCCCTCCACCTCCCCATCTCCGCCCAGTCTCCACGGATCCATCAGCTTCATCAACCCATCATTCTATCAGCTCATCACCACCAGGTCTGGACTCCATGGGGGGATCTATCTCGTTGCTGATCGGGGCAGTCGGCCCTCAATTTCAAATCTCCCCACAGAGTCCAAGCGCCAAAGACACTGAGACTTCATCATTTCATATCATCTGTTAATAAACATGTATCCTTTCTTTATCTAACTGGTCTCTCCCTGATTGAACTACACACGTGTTTCAGTTCCCTGTACTTTTGAATTTAGATTCTTTAAGTGTGTAAAACGGATCACGTCACATAAGAATACTTGAATGTAGAAGTTTTAAAATAAGATGCTCAAATTAAAGAGAAAGTGCACTGCATTAAGTAAAGAAAATGTCTCCAATCGCTGCTTTTGTCACATTTGCGCTTTTCTAAAATGCCACGATGCAGTTTGAATTGTATTTGAATTGTCAAAAAAAAGAAATCTGGTCAAGAAATCATTTTTTTTACATGTTGAGTCAGTTATTATGTTTGTTTTGTAAAGTAAGACACAAACACATCAGCTGTACGTTTTTTTTCAGCACACAAATATGTTTAATATTTAATCCACACAGAGATCAATGCATGAATTTCCATACTGAACAAAGAGGATGGGCTTCAGTGTGTCTGGACTTCTACAATATTCCCTGTACACAGAATGACGACACATCACTGTTCACCTGCTTTACAACGAACCGCCTGATCAACAGCCAGTCAGATGAGAGGAGCGAGTCTGGGACTGAAGCCGTGACACATTAAGCGTCGCATGCTTTTCAATTGTTCACATGATTCTGATTCACATCAGGCACCAGATACTTCCGGTCATTACATCCTCACGAGGGCTTTTGTTTTCATCAGGGTAGAAAATCATTAATCGAGCCTCGTAAAGCCCAAACTTCTGTTTTTCACCTAAATTTTGACTTTCCATTTGTTCCATGTTGGAACATGTGATCCAAACTGGTTCAGTAAACACTACAATCTTAAAATCCGTCTCCTCGGATTTTGTTTTTACTCACACACACTGTCGATCCGTAAACACCTCTTCATCCATTTAAAGAAAAATGACGGCATTAACGGTCAAGGAGTTGCTGATTAGCAGTTAGAAAAAAATCAGATTTCTGGTGGAAATGCAAGTCAGTGTTTTCATTCACATTTCTGTACACGTGTTCTTGGATTTTATTTTTTGTTATTGGTACAATTGATGCACGTTTGAGCTCTGGGCTTTGCGATAAGATGAGGTGGAGGCTTCACAGATGACAAACTAAGTGGAGGAAGAAGAGGAGTAACTCTGGGGCAGATGCAGGACAATTGAGGTAAATATAGGAAGAGATACAGTGTGCTTACAGGGTGAATATAAGATCGATACAGAGGAGGGAGGTAGTTATATGGCTGGGTTACAAGGCTCATGATAGTTAAAATGCCCTGGGTGGGACAGAAACAGGATGGCAGGCAGGTTACTAGATCAGAGGAGGTACTTACAAGGCCTTAAAGTTACACGGTGACGGGGTGGGAGGGGATATAATAGTTACAAGGGACCATACATGGCTTGGAGGGTCGTTTTAGAGTCAAGAAGGAACTTTTACACGACCGGGGATAATTACAAGGCTCGGGTGGCTGGAAACTTTTGGGGGCAGGAAGAGATTTATTGAAGGAGATGAGTGGGTGTGGGTGTTAAAGCAGATCCGGGTGTCACTCTGGTATGTAAGACACTTGCCAGACGATAATGTGGCTTCGCTCAGCTTTACACAAAGCAGGTTTGATCTGCGAAGACGTTCCACCACTGTCTCCTTCCTCCGTCTCATCGTCCTCTCCATCTCCTGAGGAAAACGGGTAAACAGAACATTTAACACTGAACTTCATTTTGCTGATATGTTAAAGTCTTTTTAGTTCCTTATTTTCCAAACCAACATATGCTTGCATTTGTTTAAAACATCAGGAAATAATTAAAGCTCAATACAAATTCAAAGAACTATTTGACATAATATATATATATATATATATATATATATATATATATATATATATGAATATATATATAAATATGAATATATATATGAATATATCTATATTTATATAAATATATTTATAGAAAAGCACTTTATTTATATTATATATATATATATATATAATGGCTATTCTCACAAAATTGTTAACAGAATAGTTGAAGCCATGGAGACTTAAATTACACTGTTGAGAGGAAAACTTGTTAATAATAACAGCGACATCAGTACTGATAATAATACAGTGCAAATAAACTGTCAATATGCAGAAACATAATTTGAGTGCTTTTCTTCTCATCATACATATATGTGTATATGGCATCATGTTTATGTGAAGGTGTGACTGCTCACCTATACGGAAGTCGATGTAGCCCTCTCCTCCACTCAGCACCAGCACGTTGTGAACACTCTGGGCCTCCGCCTCTGGGGGCGCTGTTGAGCCCTGCCCCTCCGATGGACTGTCCAGCACGCTGCCGTTTAGTGTGGCCAGAACATTGCCTTGTCACGCAGAAGACAAATGTCAAGTTATGGTTTACATCCATTTTGTCATCATTTTAACCTGATACACATTTGTGTGTATTTTTTTTGTGTCATAAAAATGTAGTATATCATATATCATATATATATATATATATATATATATATATATATATATATATATATATATATAGTGCATCATAAAAAACAAATTAAATGTCGTAGTATAGTATGTCAAAAAACATAAAATATCACACTACAACATCTCTTTAAAAGTTATAGTAAGTATGTCCATAAAGTCATTGTATAATAACACAAAATAGTCATTGCATAGTATTTTTTTAAAAATTTGAAAAAAATTTGAAAAAAATTTGAAAAAAGTAACAGTATAGTAGGTCGGAAAAAAAACAACTGAATGGTATATATTCTATATTAAATGTGTGTATTAAATCTCTTTTTTTAACCAAAAATGCTTTGCGCTGGTTAGTGGGCACAAAGAGGAACGTCATAGTATTGGTGCTTACCGGGGACAGAGACAAAGAACTTGACAGCATCTCGGTGTCCATGGAAACACAGCTGGGCTTGTGCCATGGAGCAGTACGGGATGAAGCTGCCGGTGCTCTTCTCAGAACCGTCGTCCCCATACACATGGATCACTCCCCCGGACGATGTAGGAGACACCTTGTTGGCTGAGGGAAGAAACACACGGGAGTAAAAAACTAACCAACTAGGAGGTTTTAATAGCAAATCATATGTGGTAGCATGACAAGGATTACAACAATTAATAAACACCCACAACATCCATATATTTCCACAGATCAACTGAAAATGAGAAGTGATTTTAGAATATAAAAAAAGAGAAAAGATTTAAGACACTTAAAGCACTTTTTTTTTCTCCATGCAATGCACAAACATCTTTTAGGCATCGATGCAGTAAAGCACAATAATAATAATAATAATAATAATAACAACATGCAAAGCCCTGCTCTTAATGACAGTAAAAAGACAAAGAATTGCACACACATCATTTTGGTGACTTTAAGCTCAATGTTCACTTCTCAAAAAGGACTAATTGAGTGCCTAATATTTAATGGCGTTCACATTTAAGTAAGTATTACAAAACAGGAAGCTTCACTCTGCAGACTCTGTTGCAGGGGACATGAAGGTTCGACTGGGCAAGAAAAGGTAGATCACAACAGCAGGAGGGACGGAGCGCTCCCACTTACCCCTCAAACCAAGGAGCTGTCCTCGGTGGAGGACCACCGCTACAGGAGGCGGAGGAAAGGGGGAGGAGGAGGAGGGGGAAAAGTAGAGGAGAAAGAGGACAGTAACAGTTATGACCAAGACTGTCTGTGAAAGAGGGGAAACCACTGGTTTCCACTGAGGGGAGGCAGGAAAACAGAAGGTGAAAAGAAAGACGAGTTCAGGCGGAGAGGAGGGAGTACGCTAAAGAAGAGCACAGATAAACGCAGTATGTGGGGGAAATTGACCCCTTCCTGGTCCGTTTAGCTACCTAATGATACAATTTGATAAGATGTGAGCTGCTGTTAGTTTCTGCAGTGTCTGAAAAATAAATACATAATAATAAGTAAAGTCATGTCCGATTTGTATGAAACTCAGGAATCCAGGAAAACAATGTTCTTTCTCTACATCTCATGGTTTAGGGGTTTCAATCCAAAATGTTAAGTGACCACAAGATGGTGCTGCTGGATTAAAATAAATCAACACCAAAAACTCCCAATAATCTTGAGATAAGTAACATACAGACAAACAAATCTTACCACAAAATATCCTCCTTGCAGAACATTGCCTCAAGGAGATTTAAAGACCACTGAAAACTGAAGTTTTTGATGAGACTTCGACTGCTAATCACTATTGATTAATCCCCAGAAAACCCCTCAAATGTGGATTAAAAGATTGTGGTTGCAGCGGACAGAGAAAAGAGGCTTCCCCTCTTCTACCACTAGACAGGCACTGCTTTCACCGTTTGTATCTGTATTTGAAACAAAGCTCGCGCCACACGTTTGGCAAGTCACTTGTTATGAGCCGTTTAAATCAAACTCACTCTCTGTCAGTGGGATGGAGATGATCACGCCGTTTCCAGTTCCTACCCAGAGACGATTTCCACCAATCAAAAGTGCTGTAATTCGCACAAAAGAGAAGCCCAGCTTGCCAGTGCCTGTGAATTACAAGCAGAGTGAATGGAGAGAACAGGGCAGTGGGAACCAAACACCAGCATCGTCCACATTGAGCAGTGAACTTAATCAAAGTGTCCACGGATTCTCCCAAGAGTTCGTCATCTCACCCAGCATCTTGCTGACGTACGGCTCAATGTCCACATCCTGGAGATGCTGGTGTGTGTGCGCATGGTAGAGCCGCAGGGTGGAGTCCAGCCTGATGGACACCCAAACACCATCACCGATCCACGCCAGCTGCCGCACCTGACTCTCCCTGCGAGGGTGGGCGTCGAAGGACTTCTACAGAGCCGTGAGAGAATGATGTGTTGAGTAGATTAACTCACTGTCAGAGTTTTATGTTATTGTCGGTCTCATTTGTTAACGGGATGACGTGACCGCGGATTCTTAGCTCACCTCGATCTGCATGCTCTTGGGCTGGATTACGTGGATCTTGTTCTTGTAGCCGCACCAAACCTTATCATGCACGACAGCCATGCAGCGGATTGAGTGGTGTGGCCGACCGAGGTCCATGAGGTGGTAGTTGGACAAATCCCACTGGCCATCTGTTGACAAAACCACACAAATAAAGTTATTATGATCTATTATTAACTGACAAATTACTAGTTGCATTCATGTCAACACAAAACAAACTATTTCACATCAGTGCTGATCAATGAAGCAGCGATAGGAGATCTTTAAAAACATAACTTTTGTGACTTTCAGCTTAAGTTGGGCTTTTCTTAGAAGTTTGATGTATGGGCATTCTGCTTAAACAAATATTTAAAATCCAAATACCCTCCGATCGATGGAATATGGCGAGGGTCCCGTCAGCGAGGGCGACCAGCACGCGACCTTTCACATGTCTTACAATAAGAGAGGAGAGCGCTGCAGTTACAGAAGTTAACAACACTTAGCTCTTATTACAGAGTTTAACTGTCACCACTTACACCAGACTGAGCACAGAGTCTTTGAGTTTGATGGAGTGGAGGCACTTCTTCCAGTTTCCAACTGCTGAGTGGACGTAGAGCCTTGAGGGAGAACAGAGGCAAGATACTCCAGAGCAAAACCAAACTGCATATAGAGTTCAAAAGAAGCATGTCATGATATTTGTATGTGCTACTCGGATGGAAGACACAAAACGAGTCTTCCCATCCAGAGTGTGACTAATTTCTTCAAAAATAAACAGTAGAAATATATACTTGTGGGTAAGGAAATGGTTGTAAGATGTGATTTCTGTGTGGCTTCCGCTGAAGTTGCGAGTAGATCTTAATGAGTGACTTACCAGCCGTTCTGGGCCCCGAGCCACATAGTGGGGGCCACGCTGGTGTAGCTCTTGGTCTCCTCATTTCCGTCCTCCGACTCTTGATGCTGACAAGTTTCCTCTTTGGACTGACATGCGCTCCTGTGTGTACAGACGACATACACACTTATCTTATACACTTATTTCCCCGTGGACGTGTTCATATGTTTAATCATGCCATTCCTGATGGTCTTTAAACAGATAGACTCTGGACTCCTACCTGTCAGAGATGTCCGATAGACGAGGCTGGGGGTCGGTGAAGACGTGCTCGGTAAATGGCCCCGGGGGTCCAGATCTCAGCTCTGTGTGGCTGGCCGTTGAATCGGAAACCTCGGTGGCCTCCATGGCCTCCTCAGCCGACTGGGCCGGGTGACTCTTCCCATTCATGGGCAGAGCCGTGGGAGCTGAAGCACACAACGCCATTAAAATAAATAGACAAACCGGTTAACTTTACACCTTTCTATACTGATAATAATTGAGGATGAGCCCACCTTGTCCTTTGTCCATTATAGGCGTGTCGGTGCGTGAGGAGCAGTTGCTACGGGCAACGCTGCAGTTGGTGGCGCAGCCCACAAGAGTGATACCGGCCAACATGCCCTCCACACTGCCAGCGTCATCGCCTCCCGCTCCTGCTCCTCCGTCACCCGGATCCAACACGATCTCTCCTGCAGGATAGTCGCTCTCGCTGGCAGCTGGATACAAATTAATAAGACAAATCTATACAACTGGATACAACTGTTTTAGTTATACTATTCCCACCCTTCGACATACCAGGTGTATAACAACGGCAGTATTAACAACGACGTCCCCTCTCACCTGGAACACTGGAGATGCAGAGCACGTGGGCGTTGCAGACGTTGAACTGGTCGACCAGTGAGCCCGGCTGGTTGGCATCGATGATGACCACCTTGCTGGCGGAGTGGGTGCTGGTGAGGATCCACACCCGACTGTTCATGGTGTCCGTCTCCTGGAGCTCCTTTGACTGGGCGGCCAGAGGAGGTCGAGAGGAGACAAAGAGGACAGACGTGGTTCACGACTGTGTCCTTAACCTTAACCTCATTCATAATATGTGAACATATTATTGATGATAATGGTTGAGTGTGCAGTGTTAGTTTTGAACTACACTCTTAGTAGTAATAAAAGTAATAAATGTCCTTAAATGGGTGTCTACCTTCCTCTTCTCTGGAGAGCTGTGGCTGCTCTTCTTGCCGGCTCCGTTCTCATCAGCGTGCAGCGGGTCGCTGCCGCCCGACGGAGCATTGGCTGGTACCAACTCCTGGCTGCTGGCCCTCCATCCTGTCAGGTCCACCCCAGCTGCACACCACAACTACAAGCACACATACATGCATAATTAAAACATTTAGATTGTGTCACCTGAACACTTGAGAGTGACTTAAATGTTACAGCACCCTTTTTTAAATTATGTTATTGTCATTTTGGTTCAGGAATTAGGACCAAGCTTTGTTCCTCCAGGTGGGACGTCAACAATAGAGTCTGATCGAGACGTTGCCCCCCCCTTGCCACAGTTGCACATTGGACCACGATTGGCCTCCAGACTCGTTGCGATATCACAAATCATGCTTTTAGTTACACGTGTTAAACTTAGATTTAAGGTGAGCAAACTTTCCCCAATGGATATTAAATCCTCCAAGCGTCAAACTGCACATAAATCCTTCTGCATAACATTCAAGTGAACTAACAATTAAAACACATTTTTGAGCAGCGCTACGGTTGTTCACATCCCCTGAATGCCTCACCTTCCTGTTCGGGTCCTTCTCTACCAGAGGACGGCAGTACACCGGGACCGGGACATTTTTCATGCGGTTGTCCTCTTTCTCGACAGTGGCCTACAAGCAGGAGGTGATGAGAGATCAGAAGACAATCATAGCGACTGAATTATCTTCTTCCATAAAGAAACAACTTCTTGACATGTTACTGGCTTCTAATGAAACACACAGGAACATTCAGAGTTTGTGTATGCACTTTATATGTGCACAGAAAGAAACATGTCACGCCACTTTCTTAAAGTGTAACTCTGATTTATCTAGCTACACATCAAATTGGTGAAAAATAATGCTTTTAGAAAGACGCTACTCTTCAAATTGTGGCACCAACATATGATCTTTGTGTCAGATCATTTTGCTATTAAACTCTATTCTAGCAACACTGGAAATAACCTGATTGGGTGTCATGTCGTCGCCAGAAATAAGAAGAAATACACAAAACAATGGTCTCAGAATTACAGGTAGCCGACACCGTTCAATCAGGTTAATTTATACGAGATAAGAGAAGGGAAGCCATGTTGGAACTTTTTCGGTTTCACTCGCCTGTGGTCTCTTCAGCGGGCTGTCCTGAGCACTGTCCGTCTGCCCCCCCGTCAGAGGGAGACCAGAGTTAGAGCCCCCTGCCTACGAACACACGCCGCCCATTAGCCTTACACCTGCACCGGGTCCGCCGGCACATTTCATATACAATTCCATGCCAAAAAAATCATGTTTATGCTTGAAACCAAAGTGGAGAAGACTATTATTCATATAGGTGTTGGTTTAATTTAAAGGAAAAATGAGAAACTAATCTTATTGTCAATAAATCCCATAGAAAGACCAAAACCAACATGGATAGATCATATTGTCTTTATGGACTCAAACAAGTTTGAGCTTTGGATGTAAATCATACTTTATCAGTTATTTAAATGTTTTGGTGTCACCTATCAGTTTCAAACAATCTTGAATACCTGTAAGTGTGTGTGTGTGTGCGTGTGTGTGTGTGTGTGTGTGTGTGTGCGTGTGTGTGCCTACCTGTTTGAAGCGAGACGGCACACTCCAGCCACAGGCCTGCATGATGCCGTCATCGCGGCGCATGTGCTCGCGGACCTGCCGGTACTGTTCACGTCGCTGCTCTCGACGAGCCAACAGTGCCGAGTCACTGAGGAGAGACGCAACACTGTTACTGGCCAGTCTGGAAGCAATGGGAGGACGGGGAAGAGAAGAGAGAGAAAAAACAGCGAAGCGTTAGCAGCCTGGCCGGCCAGCAGCGATGAAAAGATGAAGAGCAGAGAATAAAGCAACGTCATTTGTTATCAGCATACATAACTAAGCTTCATGATGAAAAGATTTCAAAAATGTTTAGAATTTGTATCCGTATGAGAGTGTTGTATTTCTGAGTCTATGTTTATGTGTTTACAACTTGAGAATGAGATGTCTTGCTTTACACTCAAAGAGTTAAATATAATAAATGTATATTAATGTTGACAGTCATGTTCATTCTCACTTAAAACTGAACAGTTCAATTTGCAACTTTACAAGCTCTACCATGAAAAAAGATAAAATCTTCTCTTTAATAATGGTTGTGCAGTCGGCATAAAAGGCTTTTTACCTAAGATTCACATAAGACAATATCGAGAATATTTCCTTTAATCATGCATGACGAGATGTGTCTGAATGGGATGTGAAGGCATTCACAACCGATCCAAGATGAGAACAACGTGTGAATGTAAACACACGTCTCATCTCTTTGTGTCATTCTAAGCCCTCAAAGCGAGCAAGCGACCAGGCGTTCAGACCAAAGCAGAGTGAGAGGAAGATCAGTAACGGAGGTTTAGTGAGACGTGACGGTGGGTTTAGTGATGCCATGTTAGCTGGTTGCTGCTCACTCTTCGGGGAAGAACTCCAGCGTGCGGTTGGAGGTGGAGATCTGACACATGGTGTGGCTCCGCCGCTGAGAGAAACCAGCGGGGGAGGGCGACTTGTAGTGGATGTTGACGCTGTAGTACGGCCGCTTGACGGGCGGCGGGCTGGACGACGTGCTGAAGAGACGTGCAAAGCTGGTGGATTGAGGGAGAAAAAAGAGGTTTTACTTTTGATGTTTCACTGGTTCATTAATTCAGGGTATCAGTAAACTTGTACTCTCGTAAAAACGTTTATTAAAAGCAGAATCTCACAATTGCCAGATGGTAGACTTCTTTTTCTCCGAGATTTGAGGACTCTCCCTGGACGCTCTGCGAGGAGAGAGAGGTGTGAGTCAAAGGAAAAGAAATAGAAGTAAGGGGAAACCAGAACAGACACACATGTTGGGTTTAAACCCAGCAGACGCTCCCGACCCGTCTGGTGGTCATCCAAGTTGCTCCTCTCTAGTTTGAAGCCTTCTCTCGTCTACCTGATCATCTCTGTCCACCGTACAGCCTCCTGCAGCTCCATCAGCCTCTCTTTGTACTGGTTCCTCTCCATCAGCACGCGGGCCATCTCCACTCGGGTGAACCGCCGCCGCTGCGTCATCGTCATGTCGCCGTCCTGCATGGGTGATGAAAACTGGCCACACAAGAGCCAGTTCATAATTCATACACAAGGTCTGGAAACACAGATTTACTGACAGAGGTGTGCAGTATTCTGACAGAGGTCATGTCATGTTTTAATGCATTAAAATACTCTGTACCCATCAACTAAACAACAAAAAATAAAAGTTTTTCTAGTGTGAAATTCTCATTATCCTCGTGGTGATGGAGAAGATTACGCGGATATCGCCATGCACAAAGAGACGGAGACATTTTTGAACTCACATCATCACCTGCTTCATCCTTGGTTTCCCGGGACGCACCGAGAGCTTCTGCTCTTAACCTGCAGCCCAAATGCAAAAACACTGTTACACAAACTATATTTCCCTTTTCTGGCTTTTGAACTTCTGGTGATGCAGGAATGAGTTGATGCCACAAGTCCACAGAGACTCGGAGTCCCTGAGGGACCCAAGTCTGAAGTCTGTGGGTAGAAGAGATTTCTGTGGAAAGAATTGCTGAATGACAAAAATATATATCAGGAAACAAGCATAGCAAAGTATTTGAACTCAGTGGGAAGTCTCATATAGTTTGATCCTCTTTACTTTCCATCCACCCAAAATGTCCTACCATGCATTTCCTCTCTGACTTATACCGTCAAGCTTCGTAGGCGTTTTTAATAAGATTCTGTGGGTGTAAAAATGTACTTTACGGCAGGAGTAGCTGGTCCCACATCAAATATCTATCTGCCGGTTAAAGGCCTCCTATTTCAACATCAGCGCAAATAAACTGCCACACTGATGTATTTATTTACTATGAAACCTTTTGCTCAGATGTCACATACACAGACTGGTTTTAAAAGAGTTTAAGAAGCACATTTTTACTGCAGAAAAAAGGTTGAAAAAAAAAATAGTGAAACTAAGGAAGTAAAGAAAATAAATCCGTATGACAGTGTGCACAGAAAACCTGATGTGAATTCAGACATTTTGTCCTCTGGTTCTCGTACTTCACCAGTGACTATCTGTGATGTTACGTTTCCTCAGTGTCTGTTGCCAGGATGTATTCATTTGGTTAGAAACGAAGGGTCACTAAGGTTTGGATTGCAGGTCAACAGTTTAAACCGTTATCTTGAGGTATTACACACATTGTTTTCTCATTACATTAATTTAAAAAGGAGCATATTGTTTTCTTCCTGAACTCATCCAGTAATTAAAAAAATAATGTTCACCTCTTGAGTTCTTCCTCCAGCTCCTTGAGTCTTGCGTCCACCTTGTTCTTGGACTGCCTGAGAGCCTCCAGCTCCTCCCTCAGCACCTCCTGCTCCCCTGACAGCTCGTCCACTTTGGCAATAAGGTCGTTTTTCACAATGTTGAGAGCATTTCTGTGGGGCAGAGTGAAGAGAGAGCAGGAAGTAAGACATCGAAACCAGCTCGAGGAAACTACAAGTTGGGCTTTCACGTTTACAAGCAAACCGTCTGAGTCCAGAAGAAAAGATTGTTAAACGTCATGATCCAGCCAGAGGAATGTCACACTCATTTGAACATATTTTTTGGAGCACAAACAAATCTTTCAGTATGTATGAAACACATTTGAAAAGATAAAAGGCAGAAGGTGTGCAAGGATAAACATTAGCAGACACATTATCGAGCATCATCTTACTTGGTCTCTAGGAGCTGTTTGTTCTCCGTCAGCAGGTTCTCCACCTCCTTGCCCATCCCTGAAACAGTCACATTCACATCTCTGTTAATCGTCACACACAATAGAAAACATCCATAAGTCAATAAATCCATTCATCGATAAGCAAAATGCATTTTACCAGATTTTGTACATGGCAACACTGCCTTTCAGACCAGTAAGTGTCTGTTGAGGAGCAAATGAAACCTCTACAAAAGCCAAAGGTTGAAATAAATCAATGAAATTAAAACTGATAGATTATTGATTTCAGCACTCATGTTAACAGGGAAGCCAAATCAGGTTGACAAAGGAAGGGTTGCTTTAAAATATTGCTCATGAATTAAAAAAATGTAATGTTAGTTGACTTTTTTCAGACAAAGAGTCCTGGAGCATCTTTGACTAACATTTTAACGTTTAGTAGTTTACCACCTTGTAACAATACATAGGTAAAGAACAACAACACTTCTGCCCCTCAAAGTAAGTCACGTCATTCGATCAAAGTGTTACCCAGTTCCATGAGTGCACATATATTCAGGATTGACCCCGTAACCATGAGGGGTGTCAATGTCATGCTCAACCGGTTGACTTTGATATTAAATCTCTATTATTTTAATCATTGCCAGACAATAATTGGCGTGTACGTGCAAGCAGCGAGCACTGTGCAACAGAAGCCAAGCACACAAACGTTAAGCAGAGATAAATGTTGACATGAGGACAAACAAAAGAAAAGCCAGTGTTGTCTCCAGTTGAAGACGTATTCACCACACAACCTATTTATCTTTCACTATTTTTTGCATCTTCTCTATAAGATCTTTCTCCAGCAGTGTACTATCGCATTAAAAGGTATTTTTATTATAATGTTCTGTAAATGAGCAGCTCATTATTGACAAACATCTACACATTAAGTATGCGAGATGCACAGGTGGTACAAAATGTAAATATAAAGCCACACAAAAAACAAAAACAACAGACACAAAGAAGGAACCAAAAGGACGTGTAAGCTAGGGAATGACGTAACAAGCAAATGTGACCATGAACGTGGGCAAAGTGAGCCTTACCGAAGAAATCATCACGAACTGGAGGCAAAAGAAGAAGAAGAAGAAGAAGAAGAAGGGAGGGGAGAATGTTTAGAGAGGTGAAGAGGAGATCAGAGAGGAAAAGAGAAGGACAGGTATGGAAAAGAGAAGATGCTCATAAGCATTTATTATTTTGGACTTGAAGAAGAGCAGCAGGGCTAAAGAACACAAAAGCTGCTGTTTGGCCCTCAAACTGAAACAAGAGAAGACTTATGTGACCCAACAGTTGAGTTTAGCAAATATCAACAGATTTGTTTTAAAGTCCCAGTGAAACAGCCTTTTTAAGAGCACATTGCCTCTGTGAAGTGATGCATTTCCTATTTGAACATGAAGCTGGGTGGATGGCTCTAAACCAATGGGTTGGACTGTAAGTCTAGTAGTCGAGTAGTGCATTATAAAAAATACTTAAAGGAATGCAGACTGATGTAGCATGAGGCAATCACTAAAGATTAACATAATTTCACTGTGACTTTAAAGGAATAAGAAAAAAGATTTTACTGCATGTGTATGGATATTGGGCATCTACTATATCATCAAAATCTCCATTTACACGACCAAGCAATGAATAAATAACATATGTATAACTATATAGCAGCATAATAACAATAGCAATGAGCCAATTCTAACTTTGTATACACTGGTTAATAACTGCTCTTAGATGTGGAGTTTAGAAAGTAGATGGGAGTCAACAGAGTAAAATAAAAATATACCAACCAATGCATGTTCAGATACACACCTGAGAACTCCCCTATGGGTGTCACCAGCAGAAGCACATAAAAAGGGAAGAAAGAAACGGGTGAGAAATTATCAGATGGACAAGAAGACGGATCAAAGCTCCTGTTCTATTTCTGCTGGATAAAAATTAGGGACAATAAATCAAAACCTAAAACAACCCAAAAATTAAGAGAAACAAAATCGGTGTGGTCTAAAACACACTCACTACGATTAAATAATAAGCAAAGCAAACACATTAAGAGGAATGAAATCTGAGAAATATAAAAAATTTAACTTTTAAAAATAGGATTTGTTTAATCAGCCTTCAACACAACATGCCTTTTCCACAAAAATAGAGTAAAAATAAGCAAAGTAGAAAGACAGAAATAATAAAAGTAACACTGCATGAATGGGCAGCTGGGGTTTGGCGTGCAGCCAAAAAGGGACTGTTTTTTCATGATGTGACGCAGGGATTAGCTGCTGGCACGGCACCATGCAAGGTGAAAGGTCACTCATATTTCACACAGCGTCACATGGAGCTCCTGCCTTAAGCCAACGCTGTCCGGTGTAACGCGCACATGCATCCGCCATGACGTCCTCTCCTTTGGATCTACACTGAATCTGACGTCGCTGAGTAAAATCTTCACTTTCACCAGTTCAAGGTGAACAACTGCCAGGAGGAGGTGAAGGAGGCGGCAGTGTTCAGGCATTTCCTTTGTAGAGAAATACTTACCATCCCGAGAGGGACGGATATCACGAAGCTGCGACTGCCACGCTTTAAGATACGTATTAAAGTCGTTAAAACTAACAAACGTTATAGCCGTCAAAGTCGTGTTCATACCTAGCAGCTCGGCGCCTGCATCTACATCTCCAATGATGTCCGACTTGGCGTCTTTGATCTCGTGGTAGAGAGAGTCAGTGTTGATGCCGAAGGCCTCGTTCACGATGCCCTGGGAAGGGCTGAAAATAGATTTTATTAGACCAATGCTGTGATGGGACCAACCAATCTCACTTAAGTCCTCAGACTTTCACAAAAAATCATACTGTTAAACAGCACCAATAGCATAAATATATAAACACAGCTGGGTAAAAAAAAAAACACCAATGAGGAACCAGCAGTATGAATTAAAAATAATAAGCTATTTCTATTCATTTAAATCAAAATACAAGACTTTGTTTTGGCATTCCTGTGCATGGGTTACACTGCTGTCCATCAAAGATGCGGCAACTTCCCACCGTGGTGATTTTAACTTACTGCCACTGACTTTGTTTGGATGAAAAACTTTCTAACTCAAGCAAGCAGGTCTTTGCACGCCACGGGTAAATGAGAGGCGCCACACAGTGTGTGTACCTGTTCCCTCCTCCATACACGCGGGGGTCCACACACATGTCCAGCTCAGGTGTGGAGTCGATGATCTCCTGAAACTCGGACCACTCATCGCTGCTTCCCATACCTGGAAAAACATGCAGGAAACACAACATAACTTTAAACTTCAACGCATTAGAGGGCGGCAAACATTTTGATGATATTCGCACATGCAGATATTTGTGAGGGAACAATGGTTTTAGCCTGTAGACGTATTTGGTGACATGCTCTTACCGATGCTGACATTCCTGGTTTCCTGGGAAACCTGCACCTCCATATTCCGGCTGAGCCGCTTGGCACCTTTCCTGCGGTTTCCAGTCCGCATTACGTCAAACTCGGATTGCGGCAGGAAGCCCTCGTTAACGGGGGTGACGGTGGCGGAGGGGACGGAGGAGGTGGGTGTGTTGGATTTGCTTCCTGCGCTGCTGGGTGTGGCCGCCACGGAGTCGGACTCTGATCCATCCTCCTGGGTGGTTTGAGACGATGACACGGGAGCAGGAGACAAACAGCATCACATGAGCATTATATAGTGAAGGAAGCAACATTTATGACTTTCTTGTTAGCCGCTCTTTGGTTTATGGTACAATTCCATTAAGTTTTTAAGGCTTCATGTCATCATGAATGACACAATGGATTTAAAGAACATGCTATTATCACTATTCTTTTTTTGTGGCTGTTTTGATTATGGATTCTCCATTTTAACTCCTGTTGTTACCTTTCCATCACATTTATGGCAACTTTATGTCTGAAAATGCAAATGTATCAGTGACAGTGAAACCCACGAATAAAAATCATTTAGATATTTTTTGTTGAAAATTGTTTAGGACAGTTAATAGCTCAAAAATGTTGGACTTTACAAGTTGTCCAGCATCTCAAAGTCTCTGTCACAGTACAAATAACAACACTTAAAATAAGGCATAACTCCTAAAATGTGTACTTTAAGCGGCTCATAAGCTCTCAGCATGTCTTCATAGCGTAACACTAGGCCAGCAACTAGAGGCTGTTCCTCCTCACAAATAAAGTAATAGTTCAAAAAGAAAAAGAAATAAAGGGCCATTTGCAAATTTGATCTTAAAGGAGTAAAGTAAAACAGGAGGACACATGGGCGAGAAGCGCCATGATCACACACACTCCATGGGAAATAAAATGCTTGCTTGAGTCGACATGTACACAAAACAGATCTGACTTTTTAGCCAAGTGTTGGATTAAAAAAAAAAAGAGTGACACAAGCAGGCGTGGGAGGGGAGGTGGTCCGTGCGGGTGTGGCTAGCGGGACGGGCAGCAGTAAGGCCGGGCCCTGCCCTTTCCACTTTCCACGCTGATGTGGTCGTGGAGGAGGAGGAGGAGGAGGAGGAGGAGGACAGGGCTGCTGTCTGTCACACCTGATGGGCAGAGCACAAGGTAGACCGGCCGAGCTCGCTGACCTGCCAGATGTCTTTCCCGGGCATCATCCTAGCCCCCCCGAGACCCCCACGTACCATGCCCTCGCCGCTGGGGTACAGGCTCAATGAAGGCGGGCGCTCCGCTTTGCTGCTGGCACAGGAGACACAGATAAGGGTGGGGATTAAGGTAAAGCTGATTATTGTTTATTAATCGTTCTTTTTTTTTTTTTACTTTCTATTCTCCATGGCCGAAGGTTTTCCTGGCATGCGTTAGATGCAAGGCACAAAGAAAACTGTACAACATTTCCAAAATATGCTTGTTCTCTTGAAACAAACCCGCATCATTATATAGTAAACATTAATAATGTAGAAAAAGAGCAAGATAGGGAAAGAGGCAAAATGGCCAATTTAAAGCCGTAAAATGAAAAGCAACAAGGGCTCTGAGAGCATGCGGTCCAGTCCACCAGGAAAAACACATTCATGAGCTTTCTTACTTTACTGAGGATAAAGATGCAAGTCATTGAAAAACAGATGACTACAGGTAGTTTGTGCAGAACTCAACACTGATAAGATATCTAAAGATATTCCTTTAAATGCATGATAAAGGAATTAGCTCCTTGTATGGCTGATTAACTACATGCAGTTCTTTGGTTGTGAGACAAAACTACCTGAAACTATGTGTGCATGTATCCACATCTACTTATATTTGCTGCTTTACAAAACTTCACGCTTGTTGTGGAATGGTCAAATACAATCTTGTTTTATTTCATTATCAGAAAATGCTAAAAATGTAAAAGCACAAGAACTGCAGACTATTATACCTATTTATATTTTGCTTAATATCAATGCATTTCCATTTAAATGCTGGAAACTGAGATAAAACAAGCAGAGCAGGCAGGCAGAGAGGCAGACAGAGAGACAGACAGACAGACAGACAGGCAACTTGTGAGGGAGAAAGAGGAGAAAACTGGAAAATGGGATTGTTGCTTCACATGACCTCTGAACCATTTCCCATTCCATTAATTGTTATCACGCATTAACTTGGTAAGCAAACGGAATATTTCTTGAGGCGAGGCAAAAATATGAGGAGGGGCATCAGCCAATCTTAAGTTACATTTTAAGAGTAAATCAGGCCGGTTCATACGGGCACTTGTGGGACCTTGTTGGATTTACCTTTTCCTCCATGTGTGGCGTTGACTGTGCACACAGCAGCAACAGAGAGCAAGACAGCAAGGCAGACAGACAGTGATTAGAGAAAGACAGGTGACAGGAACATGCCATGACACATGAACCCACACACATTCATTTCCATTCACTCTCATTCTCACTCACACTCTTTCACCTTTACAAGTTGACTCCGGTTTTCGTTTTACAATTCAGAACTTTTTGAAGATCTGTTCTATTCTTATCAAATCCCGATAATCATCAATTTGTCTTTCGAGTCTCATCAGTGTTAATAATGCGACCATCATGCTTTATAAACACTGCATTTCTGCTACAGAAGCTGCACCAGATGTCCAACCTCTCGTCTTACTTCATGCTTAATTAATATCCAGGACTCATCGGTCGGCCAATTGCTGAAAACAGAAAGCCGGCAATAAAACAGCAAACTTAATTTTGTTCCTAATTATTTCCCACAAGGCTCATAATTTCCTCTCTTCTCGGTGAAAGGGTGAAGAGTAGCAGCCATTCATCGTGGCTCCAGACAAACAAACAAACATCAGCATCAACACACAATGAGAGGACAAAACATGAAGCATCAGCAACAAGACGATGGGTGAAAGTTATAATTCAACTCCACACAAAGATGTACGAACAACCTTTTTACTCCAACACACACATCGACTCACGTTCGTCCACAGCCGGGGGTTTCTGATTGGCTGTTACTGCCCGCCTGCTGCATTTTGGACCGCTCTATGTGTTCGACGTACGTCTGGATCATCTGTGAAGCGAGAGGCCAAGAGACAGAAATATGTGAGAAAATTGTTCATGGATGAGAAAGCATGAGAAATACCCCTGGACTGGTGAGTAAAGGCTATAATTATTAAATCACAAGATATAATGAACTAAATATATAATAAACTATATTTTGTGATCCAAAAGGACAATCAGATTAGTTTAAAGTTTATTAGCATTTCTTTTAGCATTATCACAGGTTCACAGTCGTAAAGACAATACTCATTTAACATAGTGAATTATTGAGCTGTTAAAATATGACGTTAATACTCAGAAGACCACACAGTCTAAAATAGGCTAGAGTCACAAATAAAAACTTTTACATTTTTTTTATTTATTACAAATATCTTCAGTCTTATTTCATTAATTGCACAAACTTTTTTGTCGATGTTTCTCTAATGTCTTTGGTTGTGTTTAGTTATCTATAACATTAATAAATGTCTGCATTGTCTTAGCTGAAACCAATGGCTGACTGGAATCTATGATAAAAAAATTTAAAATCTAAAACAATAAGGTTTTAAAGAAAAATAGTTGGCACCAACAAAAAACATGTGGTTAGGGTAAAATGGCCTAAAAAAAGCGAAACTTTGCTCCTGAACAATACGTTAGCTTCTAAATAGCAGGATCATCTGAGGAGTGGCCTTGGAAACGGCTGTATGCCCTGGTGTATATTTGGATAGCTTTTCTCCCATTAACCTTGACCAATTGTCTTCAACGGTTTCTACTTCTAAACCGTCTACCTGTCTCTTAGACCCCATCCCAACGAGGCTGCTTAAAAACGTGTTGCCTTTAATTGGCACCTCTCTGTTGGATATTGTTAATGTGTCTTTGCTAAAAGGCCATGTACCACATTCCGTCAAAGTAGCTGTAATTAAACCTCTCCTGAAAAAGCCCACTCTTAATCCAGAGTTGTTGGCTAACTACAGACCAATCTCTAACCTTCCCTTCCTCTCTAAGATCCTTGAGAAAGTAGTCGCAAATCAGTTGTGCGACTTTCTACATCAGAATAGTTTATTTGAGGAGTTTCAGTCAGGATTTAGAAAACACCACAGCACAGAGACAGCACTGGTGAACATTACAAATGACCTCCTAATTGCATCAGATAAAGGACTCATCTCCGTACTGGTATTATTAGACCTTAGTGCTGCGTTCGACACCATTGATCATGACATCCTATTACAGAGACTGGATCAGTCGATTGGCATTTCAGGTACCGCACTAAGTTGGTTTAAATCCTATTTATCAGATCGATCTCAATTTGTATTTGTAAACGATAAAGCCTCAATGACCACCAACGTTAATCACGGAGTTCCACAAGGTTCTGTGCTTGGACCAATTTTATTTACCTTATATATGCTTCCTTTGGGCAATATTATCAGGAAACACTGCATAAACTTTCATTGCTATGCAGACGATACTCAATTATATCTATCGATCAAACCAGAGGAGACCAACCAGCTCGCTAAAATTCAAGAATGTCTTAAAGACATAAAAACATGGATGACCTCCAACTTCCTGATGTTAAACTCAGACAAAACTGAAGTTATTTTACTGGGCCCTGAACACCTCAGAGATAAATTATCTGGTGATGTGGTTTCTGTAGATGGCATTGCCCTGGCATCCAACACCACTGTAAAGAATCTCGGCGTTATCTTTGACGGAGACTTGTCCTTTAACTCCCACGTTAAGCAAATCTCAAGGATTGCATTTTTTCATCTAAATAAGTCTCTTAAATCCCTCCAGTTGATCCAGAATGCTGCAGCTCGTGTACTCACAAAAACTAAGAAAAGAGATCACATTACTCCTGTATTAGCTGCTCTGCACTGGCTCCCTGTAAAATCAAGAATCACATTTAAAATTCTTCTCCTCACCTACAAAGCCTTGATTGGTGATGCACCATCATATCTTAAGGAGCTTGTAGTACCATATTGCCCCACTAGAGAGCTGCGCTCACTAAATGCGGGGCTACTTGTGGTTCCTAGAGTCCTAAAAAGTAGGATGGGAGCAAGAGCCTTCAGTTATCAAGCTCCTCTTTTATGGAACCAGCTTCCACTTTCAGTCCGGGAGGCAGACACAGTCACCTCATTCAAGAATAGACTTAAGACTTTCCTGTTTGATAGTGCTTATAGTTAGGGCTGAATCAGGTTTGCCCTGGTCGAGCCCCTTGATATGCTGCTATAGGCTTATAGGCTGCTGGGGGATGTTTTAGGATACACTGAGCACCTATCTCCTCTTCTCTCTCTCCTTAAGGATGCATTTACATCTCTCCATTGCACCTTATTAACTCTGCTTCCTCCCCGGAGTCTTTGTGACTTCACGTCTCATAGGGTCCATTGGACCTGGAGGTGTCTGATGCCTGGTGAGCCGGCCTCCCGCGTTGGCCCTGCTGATGCGCCCCGCCCCCCCTCTTCTCTACCTCCTTCTGTTTCATGGATTGGAGTTCCATTCATACATTGTCATATTCATGTAATGTGTTTATGTAACTTTGTAAATGCTGTTCATTCTGTACACATGACATATATTGCATCTGTCCATCCAGGGAGAGGGATCCTCCTCTGTTGCTCTCCTGAAGGTTTCTTCCCTTTTTTCCCTGTCAAAGGTTATTTTTGGGGAGTTTTTCCTGATCTGATGTGAGGTCCTGGGACAGGGATGTCGTATGTGTACAGATTGTAAAGCCCTCTGAGGCAAATTTGTAATTTGTGATATTGGGCTATACAAAATAAACTGAATTGAATTGAATTGAATTGATTATAATATGAACAGTATTCACAATGCTATTAGTTAACAGGTGTGTATATATATATATATATATATATATATATATATATATATATATATATATATATGTATGTATGTGTGTGTGTGTGTTTGGTGGATTTTGGATATAAAACAATGGAAATATAAGAGAATATTATAGAAATGAGAGCTCTTACCTCAGTGTGACGCTGGTGCAGAGCGTTGTACTCTTTCTTCATGTCCGATTCTCGCTCCTCCAACCGAGTGACTGGGAGACACACAACAGTTTAACAGCAGGAGGGACTCCAATAGTTAGACACAACCCTAATGTTTTGTTGTTTTTGCCAGAATTTAAGATATTTTGCTATTTTGGTTGGAACTCCAGACAGAAAAAGACAACAAAAAGTTACAGTAAAAAGAGAGCAAATATGTATTCTAAGTCAACAAAAGCCTTATGATCTAAAAATAAAACGTTCTCCAAAAGTGTTTCTACTTTCTTTTACAGTTCCCTGTTTTAGCTTTTGTGTTAAGTTTTCTTTTATTTGTGTATATGAAGAAAAAGAGCTTGAAGAGCTGCAGAGCTAGAAACTCAGTCAATGTCCAGGTAACGGGATTAGGTGTTAAGTACACGACTAGTGCCTTCACTCAAACCTGTGCCTGTTCAACTAAAGTCATTTTTAATGCTCATTGTTAGTTTATTTGCTCTTGGTGTTGTGTCTTGGACTGACACTACAGATGTCTGCCCACTCACTCTGGTCCGAATAGTTCTTCGTCTTGAGCTCCTGCTGTTTCCCCTGCAGCTCCAGAAACTCCACCTGCACCTCCAGGTCCTTCTTCTCAGCTTCCAACGCATCCTCAAATTCAATGAATTTCTGATGGCAGACAAAAGAACAAAATGTAGGCCTTATATTACACAAACTGCACTTAAAGTGTCCGGTTCCATAACGTTGTAATTATTGTATACTGATCGGATAAGATTACGATGCTTGTGGTTAATACACAGCGTCGTCCAGTAATTGTGAAATGGTTCACAGTGGCCATCACCTTTCAAAGCGACTCAGAGAAAATAACAGTGCAGTCTACACAAGTCAAAGTGTGAGAAACATCATATATATATAACGCCTTTGTCTCCTAAAGGTTGGAGTTTGTCAACAGCTTCATAAAATACCTCAGTTGGTCCTATAGTGTCCACATTAACCGAGTAACTAAGAAACAGGCAAACACAAAGGCATCTACTTCCCTTTCACATTGCCTGTTTTTTTTTGTTCGTTTTTTACATAAAGCTCTTCACAATGACGTCCTTTTTTCAGTGCAGCAAGTCCACAATGTCTTAATACTGTAATCCTCTGACTGCCGTGAGACTATGGAGCCAGGAATATCCCGCAGATATCCAGCGCACAAAACGGCTTCAATGCGATGACCTTCAGTTGGGTACAACTGAGAATGCGATCCAGCACAACTGAGAACATACTGTGCACATGATCGTCATATGCACAGTGGAGAACATACTGTGCACATGATCATCATAAGCATAGTGGATTGAGCAGGAAAATGAACCAATTAGTCCTTTCAGCTACTGATCGTCTGCAGAAGATGTGTTACTCTTCTTGTTTTCTTTAGCAAATCACCTCGCTGATAAAAAATATGACTCAACAAAAAGGTAATTAGCATATTATTACTGTCAACTACAAAGCTGAGTAAACAGCCGTCTTACTGTTTTGTTTTTTGGAGCTTTTCTAACAATATAATAATGGAAAAACAAGTGTATACATTAAATAAAGATGCAGACCATACAAATTATTGTATTTATATCTGGAGGGGCAGCACAGTGCTTTCTAGGACTTAGAATATAGTGCTTCACACAAAAAGAGAAAGAGTCTCTTCTTTAAGTCGATAAAAGCCCTGATGCCCACAGTATGTAGTGGGTCGGTGCCTAGACTAGGTAGAATAACACAATGTACGTATTTATTGTGTTATTCTGTCCAGTATGAATAACTCATCGTTGATGATGAGCTTCCTAGACAAACCGTAGCTAAGTGTGTCTGACTGCAATGTGGTCACACGTCCAATGAGCTACACTGAACTACAGAGACAGAACCGACTAAGGTCTGTTTGTTTGTTTGTTATCACACACAATCATGAAGAAACATTCTTAGGTTACATGTGTTTTAGAAAAATGCATCTGCGACCATGTCGAATCTGCAAGACAAGAAGCCAGTTGTCCCATTTGGTTCGAAGACGACAAGTAACACAAAATCAGTTTTACATTCGCAGCCAACTAAAGCGGATCCCATCGAGAGAGAAGGTGTAAAGGGCCAGAGACCATCAATGTGTTAATTTGAGAAGTGACAAAGGGATGGGTCACTCTGGCAGGCGGGCGCAGGACAAGACAGAAAACAACTAAGATGCTACAAAATGGCTGAGTCGGTAGTGCCGGATCTGCTGGATCCATGAGCAGACAGCGCTGTGGCTTTGTTTACCATCAGCTTGAGTCTAACAACCCTGTTATCTGAGCCGCTTTTTGCTCGTTGCTCCTGGTGTCTTGCAAGAGGGTGCGGTGCGTTCTTATTTATACTGCGGCTCTGAGATTCTTTTTCACGCTGCCTTTTCTTTGTATTAGCCGTTTTCCTACACGTCAGCCTTCTAAACTTCAGTCTATTTCTCCATCTCCGCTTTTGCTGTTGGGTTTCTGCTCCTCATAAACACAAATCATGTTACAGTGCCAGGCTCCCTCAGTGTGCTCTGTGCACTATTGATTTCCTACCATTCCCCACCCCTCGCACGCCGTCCCATCCCCCATTTCACCCTTCTGATAGTCAGACAAAACGGTCTCTGTTTATTTGTCCCATTCAAATGTTTCAACTTAGTTGAGTTGAAGATGTCAATCGATTTTTCTCACTGGATGCCAACACAACCGTAGAGTCCTGAACGCACATAAAAGAAGACTTAATATATTAATGTCTGAATTGGTTGCTTTATATATGAATATGGACTAGGCATAACATTTGATAGGTGTGGGTCCAACATGAAAGCCAGGCAGTGTGTGAGTCAATGTGCCACACTCACCACGACCTTCAACATTATGAATGTAATTGATATTGAAGGGGTCTGGTCATTGAGATAAACGGGGAGCTTTACTCAAATTGTGGACGTGGGAGTCGCATATGTTTTAAAGTTTTAAATCTATCTCTTGAGAAAAGAATCTGACAATTAAATGAAGATGTGGTGGAAAGACAAAGTCTGCTTTTAAAGCAGCATATTGAGCGACATGAAGTGTTGTCTTATTATAAAAATAACAGACCTTCCGGCTGCTTAATGCATGAGGGTTATACAGTCGTCATATATTTAAGTTTCAGTGTCATTGTTATGAAAAGAGCTAAACGTGGTTGGGCCTGTTGGCATATCTTTATTTAAAACAATGCTCTCAGCTCTTAATCTTTCCTGCAGTACCTGTTGGTTTAAAGTATTACTTACAAGGCAAACACTATTTTATTATAAACATACTGGATTATTGTTTTGCTGTCATGACATTGAAATAAGCTTAACAATGCCAACACTGAAAAAGGTCATATGAACCAGCAAGTCCTCTCTCAATTAACAGCTTAGAGTGAAAACAAGACAGATAAGCGACTCGGATGGAGAGCAGATGATGAAACAGACTAAACGCTGAGCTAAGCGGATACCAGCAGGGCTGACAGTGATATGCTGAGGTCTCTTTGGATGGGAGAAGGATTAAAGTTGCTTTACGATGCCTGCTGGTCCCACGGCTGCTGTTACACTGGTCAGGGAAGAAGAAGGAAACAAGATTTGCTGGGAGGTGAAGCTTGGTGTTTGTGTTCCTGTGCTATCACATGTAAAACGCCCACTGAGACTCAGGCTCACACACTTCATCTCTCAAAGTTGTCTGCTGTCCCGTTATCTCCGTATATGAACACCATCATGTCCTTACTTTGTGTTGGCTTCAGCATTTGCAGTTAAGACTTCAACTGTGCTGTGTGGAAGCTCCTCATAAAAGAGCCATATAAAATGTAACTATGTATTGTAAAAACAAACATATTGTTTGTCAATACAAACAAAACACATTAACACACATGTTTGGACTCAACACTAACTATTTATTACAAGTAGAGTTGAATATGTTAACCTTTGAGTACTTGACTTTCATCTTGTGTAAGATGACAGACACATGTTCACTCCTAAAGTGGTAACTGTATACCGACATATGGCATCTTATTTTAACTGGTGTCACTGCGAAATCCTTGGAAAACAGATTAAGATTAAAAGTGTATTTTCTGAATAATTTCCATTTTGCAGGACTTTATTTTCTCTGCTTTACTGTGCTTCATTCCTTTCACCTATATGTCGGAAATAGGCCTACATAATTCTGACACCTCATTTGTTATTCTGATTTGGTAGAAGACAGCGTTGAAAATGTGTCAGCAGTGCATCGAGACTAAAAATAAGCTCATGTCACAGGCCTTAACATGAGTCACGTGTCTCAGTTCGAACTGGACACCGTGACCATGGAACCAGCAGCGTGAAGATGGGTGGTGGGGGGGGGGGTGACTCACCTCCTCCGCCTGCTTGCGAAGCGCCTTCTCCCGCTCGTACTGGGTGATGAGCTGCTCGTTGTCCTCCTTCAGCAGCTCCAGCTCCACCTCGTGCTCCTGGTTCTCCGTCAGCACCGCGTCCAGGTTTTCCAGGACGTTCACCACGAGCGGCATCAGCTCCTTCACCACCTCCTCGTCATAGCTGCGGATCAGCCGCTCGAACTCCCGGTAGATGCTGTTGGCCAAGCCCGACACCCGCTCCGACATCACGGACCCGGAGCCGTAGTCGTCCTGGTAGACCACCTCGTCTATCTGCAGCTCCATCATCTTGGCGGCTGGACCCAGCTCCTTTTTTTCCAGATGAGGAGGCTGCGCTCAAACAGCTTTTCAGGCCTGTAAGGTGAGACTGTCACTAGGTCTGGATCTGCTCAGCGCGTAAAAAAGGGGCACATTCAATCCCAGTGTTTTTGATCAAATGAAGAAAACAACGAGCCTACGCCATGATGCAGCAGCAACAGATTGATTGAACGATAACTGGCTGTTGCAGTGCGTAACGGCCCATAACCTTGAAATTACTGGCTCTAATATTTTGATGTAAAGAGGGCCCCCCTCCTCCTCCACCAGCCCGGGTGTATCGCCTCCAGACGCGGCCCAGCTATTGCTCTCCCCCCGCAGAGAGCATCTGATCCGAGGAGCAGTGTGCGCGGAGCGGGCCAGCCGGTGGTTCGGCCCTCGTTGAGCCCATGCCGAGGAGCGAAATGCCTTCGTCGATGATACCGCACCTGCCTCTCAGCAGCCGCAGCCATGGACCCCGGCCATTGCTGGCAGGGGAAATAAATAAATAAATAAATAAATAGTTAAATAAATAATCTAACGCTCCCGAATCCCCGCAGACGCCCGATCCGCCACTATAGTGTTTCCTCCATGTTTGATCCCCCTTCCAGCGGGCGGCCGACGCTGCTGGCCAGACTCGGGCGTTGATGGTGATGTCTCCCTATGGGAGAGGCTCTCTCTGCTGCTCGGATGGAGGAGCCAGCTGACCGACTCTGGATGACGTCACACCGTCTGCATTGAAGCAGCTTCAAGTCGGGCAGACTACAGCGGAAGTCCGCTTTACGAATTCAAAATAAAGCCACACAAGGAAACGACACATTATGATAATGTTAGCTTTTTATTTATTTTATCAGAAAATAACCCAGATGTTTACATTGTGTTCATCTCAGTTTAAGTTTGTAGACTACAAATAAATAATAAAAACTGGTGGATTTAAAAAGACATGGGCATTTGCCAGGAGGTTCAAACTAAACAGTGGGACTGTTGCATTATTGGAAATGGAGGATTCAGTCTTTTGTCTAAAAATCGGGATATTTCAGCCATTGCTGCTTCAATTGACCGTGTCTTTTGTGTTCCAACTGAATTGAAATGCAATGCTTAACTGCTGAAATATTCCTTAAATACGAATGAGTCATTGTTATAAATACACAGTCTATATATATTGTTGTGAACTCTATCTTTAAGCACTTCTCCATTTTTAGTGAGCTCATTTATGAAATATCTTCATCCTATTGACTTATATAGAAATGTTGACTTAGATAGAAATGTTATGAAATTTAACGTTCTCTCTTTTTGCAGTTATCAATAAAACTGAAACACCGACCACCGCAAAAAACAAAACTATCCACATATTTACATCCTCATTAATATGATCCTTTCCTCCATCCAAACGTCATATTACTTAATTTTATTTGGTTCAGTCACATCTTAGCCGTTTGTTTTATTTTGGAAGTTGAAACCGGAAGTTATAACTATACTTTTCGCCGACTTGACCGAAGTGTGCAGTAGTACAGTACCTGGTGCTATAATTTAATAATAGTGACAATGCACTCTCCAATAAATACAAATTCCAGACAAACAAAAGCAGTCATACAAGATTAGACCATATAAAACCTGTGGACCATTTTAATATATAATATACTATTCTATACTTTTTTTCAGTTGAGACACTAATTCCCACCAATTTAAAATATGTTAATTTTTTTCCCACGACAAGACAATGTGTGGAAGGTTTACGACTTTTATCAGCTTCTTGCTGCAAATGCACAAGAGTTACAAAATACTTTTAGAAAACTGCACAAATTATTGCAAATGTAGACAGTTTTTTCCTGTAAAGGATTAATAATATTAACAGGTAAGAATTGATGCTCAACAAGACTACTGCCTGAATATAAGAGGGAAGTTTACAGCCTCAAGAAATCGGGACAAATGAAAATCCTTCCAGACAATAAAAAAGGGAAGGAGAGCAAACATCTTTCTCTTGAACTTTCTTTAAAAGGTAGACGAGTGAAGCTCAGACTATTGTTTGCTGTGAAGAAGATTTACAATGCAGACAAAAAACGGCCATTGAAGTGTAAAAACTGTATTGCTAAATGGCCCACAACTCCAAAGACAAAATGTATCTCAACTGCCTCCATATTTAACAACTATTTCCAACAGAACATATAAAACCAGTAAATACCGAGCAATACTCACATTAACCTTCTTTTATTACCACTGAAAGAGGAGAAGGCAGTATTAATGTATACAATATGCAATAGCCAGACAAACAGAGGCTCCAGTTGTTCATATTTCATTCAGCTGGTGGCAGTGTAATACTGACAATATTTTCATTTCACACCAGTCAAATTTTCTTCAGAAGGTCCTTTAGAAGCAACAGGTGGTTTGAGGTTTAGGCCAACTATTGCACCAAAGGTGAACAAAGCAGAACCTGGTTTAAGCTGTGAGACATAAATACGCTACCTCCTGCCTTCAAATTGGAGACAGGTCATCAGACAGATTTAACACCTGTGTTAGTGTGGATGACTTGTCCCATGTCGTTATTGCCTGAACCACAACACATGCCATTCGGTGCTATCATTAAGTCAACGGAGAAGTAGGTTGTTTATCAGCCTTGCTCTCATTTCAAAGTAATCATGGATGAGGAAGTTACGCAATTTTCTGATTTTAAGTCGTACCTTATTCATTATTGCCCATGAAACATGAGTTGAAGACATTACAAAGACGCTGCATGAAAGAGGCTTTGGGTATTCAAGATGATGGTCACAGTGGTCCAAACAATCAGCCTCAACACATTTATCATATTGTGCTTACAACTGTAAGCACAAAAGGATCCGAGCATGACATTTTGATTTCAGGGATGACATCATGAACAAGTAACAGCCCTTTATGTCTCTGGGCTTCATTGTTAGGAAATGGTGTTGCTCAAGTAGTAATTTTCTTTTAAGCTATAACATACATATGTATCCATTCTTAAATGAAAAATAACAGGGATACCTTGTATTGTGGGCTGCCAGGTATCATACAAATAGGACTCTCAGTATTAGTGTATACTCTCATGCATTAGTTTGGCTGCTCTTTTAGACTGTTGCTTCAAAGAAGAAAATTAAAAGCACAACAGCAGATTCCAGTGTGAAGTTGCAAAGCTAAAACTACATTTTCCTCCTGGGCATAAAGAGACCATTTTGTCTGAGAACAAGCCGCTTGCACAGAGTGCTGCCAAAGGGCATTTAGACTAAACCCCGACAAACATTTAACAAGGTTACTTACATTGTTCAAGTAAAGTGAACCCAAATATATTTAACCCCTTATAAAGAGGTATTATTAAATAAAAGTGTTAGAATTGGCCATGTTTTCATAAAGTAAACAAAATAAACTTTTAAATGCAAAACAAGAGTTTTATTGCAATACAGGATTTTCTTCTGCTGCGCTAGGCACATCAACATACGGGTGGGGGTGGGTGGGGGGCAGGCCGGCACCAGAATACCATTAATGTGAGTCATGAATTGGGTGAAAATGTTTTTATCAATGAGGCCACCTGGACCCAGGTAGACCACGCGATTGTCCAGAGTTCACTTGTCTTCAGCCGTTTTAATTTAAAACATAAACAGAGGCCTACCCCAAGCATAAAAGGCATGTTCAACAAAGCAACAAAGAGAAAGCAGAAAAGTACCAGCGTAATACATCCGCATACAATCAAAATGGAATTTTCTTTAAGGAAGCAGAAACATTAATGAGTAAACAATTGCATTCATCTTTGTTTCATTCCATTTTTGGCATTTATCCTTGAACAGATTGTGCTTCAGCAGCAGCAATTAATGTTAGACACATGTTGAAATGACGGGATTATTAATGAGAAGTCAAGAAAGATGAAAACGTGCTAAGCTGATATAAGGCTTCATTTATACAGTCATTGGTTCGAGTCCAACACATGTATTATTTTTTAAAACTGCAAAAAATAGACGGGTTTATGTAGCAATCCAATAAAGATCCAGCAACACATTTATTTAAAAAAAAAAAAAAAGTGGCACTAGTGGAACTCCCTGAAACAATTTACATAGGCGATGTATTCACCCCCTGCTGATTGAATGGCTACATAATAAGGAGCCTTAAACAAGAGCCTTCAAATTTGAGCAAATGCCTGTATTGTTTAAAGCTGATCATTGTACAAGCACGCCAATGTCTAAACCATTCCTGAGATGCAAAAATGTTTTCAAAATGACCAACTGTCACAGAAACAGCGAAAAAACAGCAATTGAACAGAGTGACAGTAAAAGTGATTAGGTAATAGCTAGCCTGTTGATTGATTGGTGATTGCAGGTTTCATTGAATATGAAGAATAAGACAAAGAGATGGAAGCAAGAAATGGGGCTGAAAGTGCAAGAAGTTGAGGACAACATATGTGAATAGGAATCTGGTGAGAAGAACAAAACGTCCTGCTCTGTGTTTAAATGTACAGGTGAAATAACCGTGGTGGAATGAGAGACGATTGACAGGGGAGCAGACAAAGAGTGCATGAACACAAACAGGGAGGAGATGCGTGTTTAGCTGATCAGTAGAATACCACACTAGACTTTCCTCCAGGGGGGTTGAGGACCCTGTTGTGAGAACGAGGCTTGGGTCCCAGATGAGGCTCGTGGTTCTTGCCCTCAACAGTCGGATGAGTCTTCTTAGGAGGTGAGGAAGAGGAAGGGGGCTCGGGCACAGCAGGGGCTGGCACAGCAGCAGGCTCTTCCTTGGCTGGCATGGGAGCTGGGGGGGCCACCTCCTTCACCTCAGGTTGGCTGACCTTGGCTTCTAGTGCTGGGAGGCAAAAACGAAACCATTTTACAGAAATGCAAAAAAATATCCTAATCAATTTAAAAAAAAATATATATATATATATATATATATATATATATATATATATATATATATATATATATATATATATATATATATTCTAATCCCTGTGATCTCCATAATAATACCGTTAACACTTTGAAAGTTACAGTGAGTAGGATGACTCAATATAAAAAGTCAGAAAGAGAAAACATTTTTTCATGATGTAACTTACCAGGTGATGATTTGGATTCAGGTCCCAGACTTATATGGTCCTGGAAAAAATAGATAGAGATAAGAGTATCACTGTGTGTGTGTGTGTGTGTGTGTGTGTGTGTGTGTGTGTGTGTGTGTGTGTGTGTGTGTGTGTGTGTGAATGTGTATATATGACAGACTCTCTTGTTTATGTTACTTGAATGAAACTAAAGTAGCTTCGCAAAACACTGCAACTTCAAATTAAAGTAGTTTCTTGAAAAGAAGATTATAATCTCAATCAATACAAATTTAAACTGGTTAAATAAACAGCTTCAACATGTTACAGAAAACTGAACATTTTACTGATTTCTTAAGGAACTGGCTGCTTGGAATTTATTTGGGTCACTGCTGAGATTGTTGCAATAGACTCAGCAGTGTAACAATACTCTGGTTGCACAAACACTATTGATCCATAGGGAGGACTGATTGATACACCAGTGTATATGACATATTTGCCATATGTTCAAGTCATACAGGATAAAATGAGTATCAAATATTTGATAAGCGGCAACAAGCAGACTTTTGGACCTTAACTGCACATGGGTTGGGACTATTCCTTTAAAACATGTTTTACAAAAGTAATGAAATAAGATACAAAGCAATACAAAAACAAGTCAGTTAAAAAGAGTATAAAATGTAAGCGCATGGCCTACCTTTGGCTTATTTGGGTGGCTTCTGCTTGCGCTTTGGACAGGTGCACTCTCTGCAGCACCGAATATGTTGCTGGCTGGTCCACCAGGAGGTTTGTGTCTCTGTTGCCGAGCTGCAGGTTCAGGATCCCCGAATATGCCGCTACTCTTCCCACCTACATAAAGTATCACAAATATGTGTGATATGTTTTGCAGCAGTGACGGTGTCATAATTGCACACTTTGTAACATTTAATTTTGATTGGATAGTAAACTACCCTGCCAATGTTGTGGTATTGCAGATTTATGACACTGTGGCAGAATTTATATGGGATTAGGAAATATGTTGACATCTGAATTGACCTTATTCAATTCACCTTTCAGCATTATACCTAATTTGCATAAGAACATGATGGTGTGATATACTCTACACATACTACAGTGGGGTGCTAACGTAAGGCAGTCAGGGTGACTCAGCAGTCCGTGTCTGTAAACTCACACCATTTTTTAACAGTAGTCTGAACTGATAACATTCCTGATTATACCAGATACTCCACATAATTAGTTTCAGGCCCAGAGAACATTTAAAGTGTGCATACTGAAATGATCCCATCATAGTGACACTGTTCACACCCTGGACATTGATAATGGGTATGACTGGCCAACCTCTGCACATCAATTAGCCCTGGCATGTTGATCTGACCTGGAGGATTAGAGCGAGTGGGTACACTCTGGGAGTCCTCTGGTGGAGCAAACAGTTTAGAGGCCATCTTATTAGGTCTTCTTGATGCTGCAGAGTCGTCTTCATAGCCACCAAACAAGTTACTGGAGCCACCTCCGGGAGGCTGCAACACCCTGCAAGGGATGAAGTAAAGTAGAACTTTAATAAGATCCCATCCAATGTATTCATCCCAGTCTCATGTAATCAATGAGTCATGTAGGCTCATGTTTACTGACGACTATGAGAACAAGTATGCTACTTCTGTTCTGTACATAAGCTCCTCTTATTTGACTATCGGCAAGGTAACGGTAACGTTGTATTCCGGGGTATGGCGCCGTACGCCTGAAAACTCCGGCTTGTTAGAACTGACGCTTAGCGACACTTTCACGTTATTAAAAGCACACAACATACGGGAATCGGACTCTACATAGTGGGACTAGAAGGAAACTTGAACGCCGTTGTTGGCGAGTACAAAGAAGAGCAGTCCGAGGTGGCTTTCATACTTCCGCAGGCGCAGCAGACAACGCCTGGTCGGCTAGCTTAAAAGCTAGCTAAATATTGGCTTTGCTAACGCGAGACAACTCAAATCCTCAGGCTTAACTCGCGTATAACGTCGCTCATTGCTAATGTTAGGTTTAAAGGGTAGTAAAAAAAACTGCAATAAGACACTTGAAATAAGACATTGTCGACCATTTCTTACAGAGATAACCAAGCTACACGATCATATTCTTTACCTGGAGCTTGGTTTCGTCCCAGTGTCCAGCCCTTGAAACATGTTAGTCGAAGTCATAATGTTTTTGGTGTTTGATCCTACAAGTTTCCGAAGACAACTTCGTCAGTTTGCCAACTGGACGACCAGCAAGTACAGCCTGTCTGCGCGTGCTCAAACCTACTCGTGAAGAATGTAAGTCCTCCCAAAGGCGACACGGAGGGATATAAGTGGTCCGCCACCCCAATCTGCCGAGTGGTGCGGAGCGCTCGTTTCGATTCACCCTGTGCCCCGCTGGAAAAGATTGATCACGGAACCATTGGGTAGAAGTCGTTCCAGACAATACTGCTGTTTGATTACAGTATTAATGAAGCCGTTTGCACCTGTTAATCTGTTATACAGGTCGTATATAAAAACAAAACCAACAAACAAAGGAAACTCCACCCCGCTGGTCTTTCACAAAGACCAAATCCGTGCACTGTTCTTGATATATGACGCTTGTTTTGTGACACCGGTGCGACTGGTCTGAACAAGGCATTGTGGGCTAGAGTATGAGATATTTACCAAGATTGCGTGCAGATGCTATTGAATTAAAAGCCCTTTGTACCATATTGTGTTAGCTTAGTTGCAGTGTTTCGTTGCCAGCCCTAAACATCAGATTCTTATTCCGTTTAGCCGGGTCGTTTTAGGCGGACAGGATATAAATCAAGTGCATCCTCTGGGTTTGGCCGAGTGATCACTTTCTGGGAGGAACTTATTTTTAAAGCGCCAAAAACCTCCATTGCGGTGATCAAATGTTGTTGAAACAACGCTTTATTACGAGCAAACATGTTTGCTTATTAAAGAAGTCAAACTGGCTTTGAATTAAAAAAAACATATTGGGAAATGTATAAGGCATGACCGGAAAAGAATGGTAATTGGTCCTTCGGCGTGGTTTCTCTCACTAACAATTGGCGGATCGGTCTGTCAATCAAATTCTAACCGTCGTCCTCGTGTTTTTCTGACCAATCATAGGATTTGTTTTCTAGTCGTAATGGGCGTGTCTAAACGCGTGCTAAATCGAACTGCAGGAACTGTCATCGGTAACAAGCTGGACGGATGCAGTCAGCTGGCAATGCTAGTCCGTGTGTCGATTATTAATACCACCAACAGGCTTCCACATCAGGTAATTCCTAAACTTTGATTCGTGTTATCCATCTAACAAACCGTCGGAGGCTCTGCGTGTATAATAACTGGGACGTTACAAGCCGTTTTCGCCACGTTTGACTGTCCGAGCGTTAGCTAGCCGACAGCAGTAGCGATGCTAGGCGTACCACGTTCTGTATGGAGACGACAACTACATGTATTTAATACATCTTATTACAGCAAAGTTAGCGATAAATGTTCGTGTAAACAGCGTATATAGTATTAGCTATCACCACGTCAGACTCTTAGAATATTGTCAACCTAACCTCGTGTAAAAGCAGAGACAGTGGTTGGACTATGACATTGTAAAGGCAACATAACTGTGGAATAAGTGTGATGCTGTGAGATGTTAGACTAACCTGAACCTACATCAAAACAATAGTTTGGGATTGCAGTTTTTAATTGTAATAATTTTTTTTATTGTAGCTACATTCATGTATCAACATTACAACAACTTCCAGTTGAAAGATTCCCGACGAGCGAAAGTAAACATGAACAAACTTTACTAGTAGTTCATGGTTCTCACTGCTGTCAGATCAGTTGTACATTGTGGCTGAGATTTTGCATTAAGATGACTATAAAGAGGAATTTAAAAACTGTGTGGGAATGTAGAAAGGGGGACGTCCCTCGTCATTTTCATATTCAAACTAACTACTCATCTTCAATTGGTATTTCTTTGTGTAGCTCTATTTTGCTGTCATCCTTCTATGCTGTCACACTCCCGGTTATACAGAAATAAATGGATTAGTAGATGATAAACGAGAAACACAACATTGTCATGTTTACAAATTATAAATGCATTATAAACGTAAAATAACAGGTCTTGATGTTCACCAGGCACATAACGCCTCGTCTAGACACATGATTAGTATTTGTATGAGGCGATAGTGATGCCAGCAAATAGAGCATGCTCACAAAGCCTTGTAATTGCAGGCTATATATGAAATACATCGTTTTGCAGACATAAGTTCTACATGCGATGGTGACGTAGTGGCAAACAAAGTCCACTTGCGCACAGGTTATTACAACTATCTATGCTTATCAATTCAGATGAGCTCCACTGACATAGGCCGCAGTAAAGTCTTCCTGGATGCATGCAGTAAATATGTCTGATTTGTGAGTGTTTTATAGTTTTATTTTTTGTTGCAAATAAGCATTGAGTAATGTTGCTGATAGAAAACAGTTGAACTGCGCAGAGAGTTCAGCTCAGTCGAAGCAGAAGCAAGGAGAGGGCAGAAAGCGGAGAGATCGGTCTCGGTTTTATTATGCTCGATTTTAACCGTATTTGCCAATCTAACCAGTCGGACTCATGGTGAAAAGAAAGAAGACGTCGCCTACTAGCGAAGAACACGAAAATGGGTAACAATGTGTTTAAAATAAACACTTTATTTAGAGGTCGAATGCACCGACGGGGCTCGTTGTCGTTTCTGCAGGGCGCTAAACTGAAAAGCGCTCGCATTTGAATTTAGTTGAAATTCAACCGACAATATTGTCCTTTCGAGTCGAAAGACACTCGGTAAAACACCGCCGCCAGTTCCTAAACTGTGTTGGTTGTTGAATGTAATTGATCTCAAGACGTTTAATGCATATATTTGGTGTTGTTTTGTCGGGACTGGAGAGGGGATTTGAAACAAACAGCGGCGGCCATGTTGAGAGACAGTGAACGTCGTCTTTAGAAGTTAATTTCATACACCGCTTTGCTCCCAATGTGACAATTTTTTCCCTGAATGTGTGTTGGCAGCATGACACTGGGCTCCAGGGAGGCGATCGGTGTCGAAGGGAGGAGGAATCCGGCCAGAAAGCCCGAAGGTTGCGACGAAGAGGAGAGCGGAGAGCAGGCGAGCGAGGAGCGCAGTACAAAGGGAGACGACGGAGTGGAAATTCTTAATCCATCAACTACGGGTCTCAGCCCCGGTTCAGCTCCGGTTCTACCGGCCTCTCCTGCGAACAGGACCGGATTTGACTCGACCCAGCATTCCCAGACCTCCGCGGAGCCCGCCCCTCCGTGTCACGACCAGCATCATTTTCTCCGATCAAGCGTCCGACCTGCGAGCAAACGGATCCGGAAGGATTCGATCGGCTCGACCATCAATGGACACGGAGGGGCGAAATCGAAAGGTATTGGATGTTATAAGCTCAGGGAGAAGTGATGGTCGCAGCTCTGGGAGAAGTGTGCATCGGCGGGGGGTCTTCCCTCAGTTGTCGCTGTGTTTACAGTTTGTTTACCAGTGATGTCTAAGCTGATGCTGGCTTTGTTGTGTTGTCCCTCTGGGCCACTGGCTGGGTCGTTTTGGCTGCTCCAAACCAAGTTGAAAAACTACCCTGTGAACAATTTATGTTCAAAAATAATAGTCACACAGATCAGAAGTTAAATTTGCAATAGGGTTTCAGTTTCTTTGAAACTTGCCTTTATGGGTTTAAAACACTGTTTTGACTGGTGACTGTAGACACAAGTTAAATGCCTGAGTGTTTCTGCATGGAAATGAGAGCAGGTCATGAGAGCAGCACTATTATAAACAGTTGCTTGCAGTTTAAAAAAAAATGTTGCACAAATATTTTCAGCGAATAGACAAATAGAGCAGACTGAGCTGATTGCCTTACACAATTTAACTGATCCGACCAGTAGGTAATTTAGCAAGTATTTCCTTACTTGAGGATTTAGTTTTTCACTTACAGATGTTGTGAGGAATTATTATTAACTTGTTTCAGTTTGTATAATTATTCTGCTCCGTTCTGAGAGTATATCAGTTTTTTTCTCTGCTGAAAATTGTCATACTAAATGCGTTGGACTCTGATCAGACAGAACATTTACTGTATATTGATGAGTTTGTCTGCTCCGACAGGTATGACTAATGTATTTCTGTAATTGTTTTGTCAAATGTTTACGTAGATTGCCCAGGTGTCGAGCAGTTGACCAAGGAAGCCCTACTTATTTTTGATATGATGCTATATTGGTGCACATCTATTTTCAGAGAGACACATCTAGGTTAGTGCCTATGACCCACAGATTTGTATTTGTAAATGAACACCCATTTTGGCTGAAAATCTACAGCAACTGCCTCTGTGCTTGTGTTAATGTCTCTGGCATTGTGCTCCTGTTCTGGGTAAATACAGCCATCAGGAGTTGGTTTTGGACCTGTGTACTGTGGACCTGGCTGTAGGGACTGATTGTTTTTTCCTGTCTCCTTGCCAGAGCAGAACCACATAAGCTCTGCAGGTTGTGCAGTATAGTTGCAGTGGGTGGCTTTGTTTGCGTGCATTTTAGCATCTCCCGAAAACCCCCACAAACTGCACATTCTTTCTTTGCATGCCATACAAAACAACCCATGCGGTTTGTTTCAATTCTTACATTTCTGACTCTGACATTGAAGTTGTATTTTTTTCTCTGAATGTTTCATGACTGATGGCTTTGATGCCTCCTGTGTCTGTGTAACTCAGGGGCAGAGAATGGCTCTTCCTCTCAGGGGACAGTGGGACAGTCGGGGCCAGTGGCCGGCTCCACAGGGGGAGTGTCGAAGGCCTCCAAGGGCCAGGGGTCCACTGAGAAGGAGGAGCAAGCTGGTAACCAGAAGAGGGCCCGTCGGCAGTGGGAGTCTTGGAGCACAGAGGACAAAAACAGCTTTTTTGAGGGCCTCTATGAGGTAAAGCGCAGGCAATCGATTGTCATCAATCAAAAGGTGGCACTTCCTTATGTGCCACAACTTTAATTACTTTTTAATTTATATGGTGCGATTTATTTTTGACATCTTGTACTTGACTCTGGTCCCCAGCATGGGAAGGACTTTGAGGCTATCCAGAACAACATTGCAATGAAGTACAAGAAAAGAGGAAAGCCAGTCAACATGGTGAAGAACAAGGAGCAGGTTCGCCACTTCTACTACCGGACCTGGCACAAGATCTCCAAACACATTGACTTTGCCAACGGTGAGCTGCCCTTTTATCTTTGCCACCCCAAAACAGGTGGGACCTGAGTGAGTCTCAGTGAAAGTTTGAGGGTCAAACACTATTTATTTCTAAAGAGTTGGACCACCACATAACATATTATTTTACAATAATAGCGTACAGCTTGTACCATCTCACCTTGTCTCACAAGGTTCTAGTTAAATATATATTTTCATTCCTGGACCATGTGTTTTCTCAACAATTCCTGATGTTGAAATAGCATTTCTTTAGGTAGGGAGACTTGAGCTTGAGCCCCTCTCCTCTTCAAAAAGCCCTCAGTGTCACTGTCTTGTTATCTGTCGCATGCACATGCCTCCTGAATCCCTGTTTACAGCACCGTTGTGACTTGTGCCACCTTTTCTTCTCAGTGTACTCCAGAGTGCTGAAGAAGTCCTCTCAAGAACTGTACGGCCTCATCTGCTATGCCGAGCTGCGCAAAAAAGTTGGCGGGTGTAAGTGAAGGCTGTGCATGACTGTTTTAAATGGTGTTGTGTGTGTGAGTGTTGTTCTACAAGGGATGTGATGAAACACTGCCCCCTCCCAGTCACGGGGGACAGCTGCTCCTGAGGGACGATGTCGTAAACAGCTCTGTGTTTTGTCTTTGACAGTAATGGATGATAAGAACGTGTCAAAGCTGAACGAACTAATCCAACAAGGGTAAGTCTTTAGTAAAATTGAGAGTGAAAAAATGCATTGCCTCCTCACATTTTCAGTTGTTGTGTTAAAAATACAGGCTGTATTAACATGTGACAACAGTACATGTACAATTGTTACGCTTATTTTGGGAACTATATGTGATTCAAAAAAGTTGTCCTTAACATTAAAGCTTTCGCTGCTGTTCTGTCTGCTTGACCAGGGCCACCACCGTGCGCTCCAAAGGGAGGAACCTGCGAATCAAAGCACCAATGTGCCGAGCACTGAAGAAACTTTGTGACCCAGATGGTGAGCATGTGATTCACGGACACAAAGTACATACATTCAAAGTAAACAAACATTATGGCTGGAAATACAAACCACGCGATGGTGAGGCACAGGGTTTGTGGGGGTGGGGTTTTGGCAATAACAATGGCAGCATGTGGGCTAGTGGTGTTTCCATGGAAACACTGTGAGGAGCAAAGTGAGGAGGAGGGAGATGATGGAGTTGACTGGTCTGACTGACTGGCATCTATCTGCCCCTCTTTTCAAAAACAGCCACTCACTTAAGTTGGAGAAACATTTGCTTTAACCAAGGATGATCTTTCTTATTTAGTCAGTGTTTATTTTTTAGCTCTGTAACGGCGAAGGTCCTCGTACCAGTTTGTTATTTCCTCTGCTACGTGTTATAACATCATACTTTCACACGCTGGCCTTTGCTCTTTAAAAACACATTGACTTTTCTCGTGTGAGATCGTTGTCAGTGTTACTCATTCAATCTCATTGTGTCTTTGTGTCCTTTCAGGAGTGAGTGACGAGGAGGACCAGAAGCCAGTGCGTCTCCCCCTGAAGGTGGCCGTGGAGCTCCAACCGCGCAGTAACCACTCCTGGGCCCGCGTTCAGAGTCTAGCCCACAACCCTCGCCTCAGGTCGGCCTGTTAACTAATGTCTGAGTGGAGTCTATGACCAACAAACACAATCATAATGATTTCTTAATAATTGGCTTTGAAGCAGAACGTGGAATACACTTTTAGCCCCGGATTAGGAATAGGTTTTCAGCCATATCATGACTGTAAAAACACTTTCTCGTTTGCTTTTGTTCTGTCATTGTTTTCAGGATCAATTTTCAAACTATACTATACCTTTTGGAAAATCAATGCCCGTTTTTAGATGCTGCCGTCAACATGAGTGCATCATCAAGCAGTTTAAAAAAGTGATGTATGTTTGCAACCGAAGCACCACAAAACTAAAAAAGTGATGTTGTGTTTGCTTTGGAAAATGTTGAACGGAAATCCAAAGTATTTATGTATAGTATGTTTTAAGTTTCCCGGATCAATGGCCAAAGTAAATCTATATGTGTATTCATTTAGTGTGGGACCTAAAAGTGCTTCATGTGTTACTCAATCACCCGGCCCAGTGCTGTTCGGCACCATGGTACCACAACAGCCTGTATCAACGCTGATCTCTTTCTGTGTCTTTTCCAACGCAGGATGGTGGTGGAGCTCCACAGGAAAGTCTCCAGCCTGATTGATTATCTGAAACAGAAGTGGGCGTACCAGGACCAGCGGATCGTATCCTTTTAAAACGTCATATGATTTTTAGAGCAGTATTGATTGCATTGCAGTTTAGAAAAAGGGTTGCACAGAGTGCGAGAGCACATGTCTGTGATAGACGGTTGTCATGTGACAGTACAGCAGAGAGTGCGAGATCATTTACTTCATAGTTAGGTTTCTCTCTACTTTATACACGAGCTGCTACGTACATTGTTTTTTATTTTCTTTGGTATGTGATTTGGAGCAGTGGTATTCCACGTCAGCATTAAACATTTGTGAACTGTAAACGTGTCTATTTCTGTCATTTCTGTCTGAGTCCTTGACACGCGATGCTTCAGCTTAAGAGTCTCATGGAGAGGGAGGCTCTGGAGGTCGGCCCATCCAGCACAGCCTCTCCCAGCAAATCCCAGCAGGACGATCTCTTCCTTTACCCCGTTGAGAGCAGCACTTTGACCACACTGCCTGGTGTGGCACGTGTCGTTCACTCCAAGGCCTCCTGCACTGTACACTGGCTAGAAAGTGGCAAGAACCGGCCTAATGCCAAGGAGTTGCCCGCTGCTCAGATCCTGGGTATTCACACGGCTCCACCACTTCGGATTGGCACTAAATCTGGACGGGGAGGCACCGCTGCTGCTGCTGGTGCTTCAGCGACTGCATTGTGCGATAGTCGACGAACTGAGCCCCTTAACCCGGAGCCTTCACAAGACTGCTCTACGAAGGTAGAGGAGAAGAGACCTCAGTCTGTTTCGGTCCCCGCTTCCTCTCAGCAGACTGTGGCTCTTCGGGAAGAGGGGTCTGGGATAGGTCCCTCTGAAGGGGGAAAGATCTGCGCTGGTGTGAAGGCCAGTGGTGGTTTAGCAGTGAGCAAAAGCCTGGAGAAGTTGTGTAGTGTTACAGAAAGCTCCTCGGAGCCGTGTACTGAGGAGCAGAACACCAGCAGCTCCTCCCCAGAGGCCAACCAGACTCCCCCAGCCAAACCTCCAGTGTCTGGCTCAGAGGAGGGAATGTCGCAGGGCTCTGCACCGGCAGCCAAGGAACGGGCTGTCGAGCAGATCAGAGGGGAGGGTTGGAGCGCGCGTGACGCCGAGAATGTCACGCTGGCTGAGCTCTACCTGATGTTCGGGAAGCCTGGCAAGCTGCAGCTGGAGTACGAGTGGCAGCCCATTGCAGTCCCTTTCAACAACCAAGAAAATGGACAAGCCCAGCTCAAGCCCATCAGGACACAACACGTTTTGCGCTGCCTGCTCAAGCTGGTGGCCACGGAGGTCAATCCTAAACCTTTGGTAGGGATTAGCTGTTACTTGTTACTTTATTGTTGCTGGTTGCTGCTCTATTTTACCCTGTATTAAAAAAACAAACATCTGAATGTCATGATTATTTGTGAAGACTTTAAACACCAGTGAGAGCATTACTTAGAAATGTACACGTAGAGCAGGATGTGTCTATAATATATTTTCCCCTCCAGGCTCCAGAGCTGTGCTCCACTGCTCCATCCCCACACAAGACTCACCAAGAGGAGCAGAACCAGGCCCTTACACCTCCAGGGAAGGGCCCCGTAGTAGGTGTTCGCAGCCCCAGCTGTGGCCGGCAGCAGGCCTCTGTCCGCGGGGCCCGGTTACACCTGCCAACTGCTGGAGTCTCAGGTATTCACGCAATAAAAGCGCATTCAACTTTGGTTGATGAATCATGAATCATATCCCACATATCAGCTTTAATTCTTGGCCCATGTAAGACTGCTGCTGTTACGGATAACATGTGTTTGTGCTGATGTTGCTATAGTTGTTTTTCTTTGAGAATGAGAAGTAAATATATAGTGCAACTCATTCCTGCATCATAGGTGATTGTTTCTACAATAATTATGTGTACTGTATTATTGGAAAACCCCAGTAAATAGAAACTCCAGTTTCTCGTGTGTGTTTGGATGCTGCTCAATGGTTTTATTAATTGTCTTAAATGATTGGCACGCCTCCCATGACATCTCTTACTTGTTCCTGCCCTCTTAAGGTGGACGCAACCTCCCCCGCTCTCTGCTGGGGTCGACGGCGAGCAGCGAGGCAGAAAGCGGTGTGTTTGCGGTGCCCACCACGCTGCCCCCCAATAGCTCGCGGCACAACAGAATGTTTTCCCCCAACAAGGAAGCAGAGCTAGCCCTCAAACAGCAGCTCGACTCTATCAGTGTAAGACCGGGCAATGCATTGCTTTTTACACCAATTAAATATGCACTGTAGATCGTCCACAGGCACAAATGTAAATATGCGCTGTATCTTTGGTTTTCTTTTACAGATGCAGTCGGATCTTTTCCTTTCGAGACAGAGAAAACCTCGAAACAGACAACTCCGGAAACCACTTGTAGTTCAGGTAAGAGAAGAACACAGCGGTGTTTCACTTGATCTATTCTGTTGTATCGCAACGGATACCGACACATCTCTAACTTATAGTGTTGGGGAATTGGTTGAATCCTTGTACTGTAAATGTCTTTTTAGTGTTTCTCTGTGCATTTAGTTCAGTGGCTTCTGTCTCACCCACAGCGAACACTTCTACCACGAACTACAGGAGACACTCCTCAGCACGTCTGCTCCTTCTCCATCCTCTCCAACTCCTCTGCCACAGGTACTCTTCAGGCCTCCTGATCCTACAGTACAATTTGTTGTCAGCAGAAGATAGACATGTTTAAATGATTGTACTCCTCCCTATAGTGTAGCATAACACTGTCATACTTGTGTTCTTGACATTAGGTCTTTTAAAAGGCCTCGTCCAACATGCTCTTTGTACATGACTAAATGTCATTTCTCGTTTTCAACAGCCATTCTGTTAATCTCCCGCTCGCTCGCTTCCTGTTTCTTCCCTCAGGAACTGGATCTTTCCGGCCAATCCACACTCGCCTGGCTCCTTCCTCCCGCCCCCTCCTGTCCAAAGCTTCCCCTGCAGCGTCCAGCTCTGCAGCAGCCAGCCTCTCCAGTATGTTCTGTTTTCATTATTTCATCTATTTTCTTTTTTTTCTGTTTCTAACTCAATTCTAGATGCGGTATAATTTATGCTGCACTGTAGAAGTACGAGTATTAGTTTGAACTCTTCATGTACTCCGATGACATGACCTCTTCACGCCTTCAATGTGCTCAACAACAAGAACTACTAAACAATGTATCCACGCAGAAAGTTGCACATTGTTTGTCCTGTCAAATGAAAAGTAACCCTTCACATTAAGTCAGTTGAATTATTTGCAGTTTGTATTGTTCTGCCTTCTCATGGAGTCCTAGTTAATGGCTTCATACTCAAACCCAACTATATTCTAAATATATAGTTTTTCCTTTTGTAAGATTATGTTATTTTTGTCTAAGACACTGCAGATTCTCTGGATTTTATACACAATTGAGTTACAGTTTCAAATGATATGAAAATAATTGAGTTCTTAACTCACACATGATCTCTGACAGTCAATATGGTTTGAACAAATACTCTTTTGTGCTGGAGTAAAAAGACAAAAAGAACATTCTTCCAGCTCCTCACTATTCTCTCATGCGTTCCCTTTTTATATTCACAGTGTTGCTGAGGTTACTTTTTTTTTGTCCATCCAAACATGCTCAGTTACTATTGATAATAATCGGGTTTAGTGCTGATGTGACAAATCCCTTGTGTTTCTAAACTGTTAATACTCTTTCAGGTGCCATTGACCTGGCTGCTAAGTCTGCAGGTATCATCCCTGGCAGTCCCTGCCGGGAGCTGAACTCTCCCGCGGTTGATAACAGCACCCTGCTGCACGCCACACCCCTTGTTGATGCAGAACCAGACGCTCAACTCCTCCAGCACAATGTCCCAGAGGTCAGCAGCACAAACTGATACAGACTGGGAGCTTTTCCTTACTTGGTTTCTACACATAGATAATTACTTTATAACTACCTAGCTGTGAGGGGTAAGGATGACTCCATTGATTAAGGCCAGAGGAAAGTATTGTTTGTTTGTGCAGGCCCTATTCACAGGTAGAGGTACAACAATAGGATGACGGCTGACTGCAGTTACTAGTGTAAGAAACGATAAGATGCTGATGTTGAGTCGGGACCCACAACAGCAAATAGTCATGTTTTTGTTGTCATTCTATCCAAGCCTGGCCAGCTGGGTAGAAAACGCATCTGTTGAGGAAATAAAATTGTAGAAAATCTAACAAAGCAGCCTCTAAATAAGTGTTATTTTCTTATTTTTACAGAATGGTCACCCTCCACCGTCTCCTGGAGTGACCGGTAGTGGGACCTCGATCCTCTCTCCACCCAGCGTGGCCTCGCTCCTGGACATCTCTCTCCCCGGCCCACCTGAAGAGGCTCTAGCCCCCGGAGAACCTCAGACACACATCAGTGACTCTATCATCGAGCTCGCCATCAACTCTGCCCACTATGGTGCGTCCCAGATTCTATCCTATATGCTAACAATAACACGGAAACCTAATGTATGGGATGTTTATTTCTTTAAAACTGACAAATTGCAGTTGGATATTAGCATTACTTTAAGAATATACTGGAGCTCCGTCTCTCTATTGAGATGAAAAGTGACAACATGTCAGAATGGTTTGCAATCCCCACCAACAGGGTTTGTTTCCTCCTGAGAGGATGTGTTACGTTGACATGCAACCAACTAGCTCAGTTCTGAGACGTCGGGCATATTGAACTCTGTGTGTGTGTAATCGAATGGCTGTTTGCCTGTTATGCTGCAGGTGAGGAAGCCGCTCTCTCTCCAGCCAAGCTGAGCAACAGCGACGGCTCCAAACTGTTGGCCTCGTCTCCCTCAGTCAGCCCATCCAGAGGCTGGATCCCGTCGCCCAGCCACGACCCCCAGTGGTACCCCAGCGACTCGTCTGACTCCACACTAGGATGCCTCCTCTGTAAGTCTTTTTCTTTTCTAAATAATTAACCGCAAGCACATGCAACAGCACTTCTTTGTAGCTCGACTGAATACTACTGTGTTTCCTGACCAAATATTAGATCCTATAAATCAAAGTTAAAGCCTGAGACAGACAAACAGACTGTTGAATTGAACATTTCAAAAATAAATTCAGACTGCAGGTCAATGAAAACTCTAACATCAACTGACTAGTATTTACCCATCATTAAAAATAAAAAATGCTGAACATACAGCGGGTCTACTTCTGCCCGAGTTGCTGTAGAAAAATCACAGCTTTGCTTTACTGACTGTAAAACCATACTTACTAGCTTTAATGTCACAAAGGAAGTAATAAAGTAACACATTTTAATCTCAGTAAACCTTCACAAAGAACACTTTTAAACGTGTATTCTCTTGTTAATGCACAATAACACAGACACACCTGTGGACTTCCTCTAGCAGCGATGTGCCATGAAGAGGACTTTGTTTCCACTCTTTGTGTTTGCTGTCCCTTTTATTCACGATCTGTCTCTTTCCCTTCCAGCCAGCATGGTCTCTCCTGATAAGGGCAAGCGGACCACCCTAACCCCCTCTGGCCCCTCCAGCGGCACAGCTTTGCTTGGCCCCAGTCTCCTGGACTGCAACTCCCATGATTCCTTTCAGTCCCGTGGCCTTCCTGATGTGGCAGAGGTACGTTCTTGTTATTTAATTTAAAAAATGTTTTTCAGTTCTACACTCTGGCAGTCTAAAAATGGGCTTCCTTGTAAATAGTTCAACCTTTTTAGGAAAGACAAATGAGAAGATTGACACCACTGTCATACATTAAGCTACAGCCAGTTTAAGAAACAGTTCAATGGTAACAAAATCCCTCAAACTATTCATTTATTCCAGAGCTGTCTGGGGACAGAAAAGGGGATTTTAATCTATTTTCCTTAGTCTTTGCTGGTGCTCAGGCTGTTGTCAGTACTGTTGTACATTGAAAGCTCTCTGGTTGTGCTCGCAGATGGACTCTCAGCTTGCTTGTATGATGAGTGAGAGCAGTGTGGACTACATTGCACGCTTCAATGACCTGGCCCAGGAGCTGGCTGTGACCGAGCCCTCCATCCCACCATGAGAGGACCTGGCTCCAGCAACCCACGGCCATCTTGAAGGACATGAGTTTGCTCAGTCGAGACGGTCTCCACGCTGTCCCTTCTACTTTGGAGAAAAGACCCCCACCCCCTCCCCCCTGTTTGTAAAAGTGCAATAATAACAGTGAACCGTGACCATTGTTCAAAGCGAGTTGAAAACTTGTTGGTTTCACTGAACTGTTCTTTAAGTTGAAACGCCCTTTAAAAACGAACACTTTAGAAAAACAAATGCGTTTACAAAACACAACCTCATGTACAGGAAAAAACTATGCCATATTTGAACAAAAATATTTTTGACTGATCTGTTACGTCTCTTCCTGAATGTGGAGAGATTTGGTTTCTATTCCGTTGCTGTGGCCTCAGTTGGAAAAGTAGATTACAACACAGCAGGGCAGGTAAAGTAAAAACTACTGCCCTCCTTTCCACATGCTTTTGATCAGTTGTAGGTTTTATTGGTTGCATTTTAAGAACATAGCATGCCATGCATGTTCAGATTTAGGTTTGTTTTTATCTCGCGGTCAAATGTTACATGCAAGATGGCAGCTTTCGTTGGTTTGATTTTACTACTTCTCTTGAAGTTTGCGCTGAAATCACATTGGAGTTGAATGTGCAGTCGCTTCATGCGGATTATCACTTTTAAAGTATGTTGAGACGATAACAGCGATGCAATGCTCTTCAGGTTGGTTTGTTGTTGCGTAAACAGGTCGACATTCAATTTTGGCATTTTAAATAACCTAAGTTTGTAGTATTTCACTCGACTGCTTTAACAAATGACATTGATAATTTACTTTATCTCTCTTGCTGGTATCAAGAAGCGAGTCGAGCTGATTTCAGACTACATATTAATTTTTATTGATGAACTGAAATAGAAAATGTCAGTAGTGTTACACTCCCTTTCAAGCGAACAGGCACAAGTATGAAATTATATTAAACACTAAAGCCATAGTTTTAAGCTGTTTTAAAGTCGTTTTCTAACCTGATTGGTTGTGTTCAAAACAGTAATACTCCATTGACTAGTAGTTAGCCAGTAACAGACTCTCCATGCGGGGAGGTTGGAGGTAAAAAGATGTTTTTAAGTGCTTTCCCCATGTAGATTTGATGCAATGTGCTGTTGTTCACAGCAATCACACACCTACCACGTGAGGTCCATACTTATTGCATCCAGATTCGTTCTGAATGGCAATTAACCAGCATCATTAATATGCAGTATTGTGAACGTTTTGTCTCGACAACATGTTTAACTTCATTTCTTGAGTGTAAATTGTAGGAGAGCTCTTGTTATCATTCCACTGATGGGATTTCAAATGTTTGTCTCCAAGCACCTTGAGGGCTTTGACTCTAAAGTGTAAAAGCTCTTGTGATGTTTATTCATTTGTGAAACGGCTTCATCTTCACACACTAGATACAATGAAGATTATTCTTAATAAGGAATAAACGGCAGGTTCGTCTTTGAATCTGGCATGTTTTTATTTCATTTTTGTTGAAGGATTTATTTCTACAAATGTCAATTAACTTTACTGCGCTTTTTGTAACATAACGTAAATTGTAATTTGGACTATTTATTGTTAACATTTCAGAAATATTATTTTTTGTCTAACTTAATATTAAGAAAGAATGAAAAAAACTTTTCAGTTTGTAAAATGTGTTTTTATTCTGTGTATAAAGATAGTGATAAAAACCTTGTTTGTTTTATCCAATGTGTGTACTCAGCGTGTGTACTTAGTGGTAAACCAGTTAAAATGCAGCCCTTTAAATAGTTTCTTTACCAACAGTTTAATGGTTTCTATGCTGAACCTATGAGAACATTCTCACCCAGCAAAACAAATCAGCTCATTTAATTAACAAGAATACACTGAACAGAAATATATGTATGACCATTTCACAGTTGTAAGTGTAAACATGTCAACATTTTATTTCCTGCTGCAGTGTATGAGAACAACATCAGCTGACAGGATGAAAATACAGACTAATGATGTTGCCTAGAGACACAATTCCACTGAATTCACCTGGACTGAAAAAGTGATAAAACATTGGTTGAAAACCCCTTGGTCCAAACAGGAAATGAAACAGACCACAACAAACTCTTCTTCCTGTGGGATTTCCTTCATCCACGTGTATTAAAAGCACTTTGTTTTAATAATAATTTACAGTGGAGTACAGTACATGTGACCCAGAAACATGCAAGCTGCTGGACCGCATATCCAAGAGATGAGGTCTTATAAATCCTCTGCAAAACATAAACAATACTTTTATCAAGTCCTGCACTTTGGTGGATAAGTTGTTGTCATATACTTGTTTCTGCTGTTCAGTGTGACGATAACGAAATACATCTCATCTGTTCTCGCTTTCCGTCTTCAAAATGTGATACTGAAGACTTTTAGTATAACAGCAACTAAAAATCAATATTGCTGCAAAAGGGTAACAAATTGAGCATTTTATTTGTTAACGGTGTTAGGAGTAAATTTGAAAATCATCATCACATGCTGACATCTTTACATATTTTTGTCAATAGGAGACATTCCACTTTTAGACTGAGAACAAAGTGACGGTTTGTCTGGTCAATCACAGGTGTAAAAACAACGAAAGACATGGTTTATGGTTTGTGTAAGCTTCCATCTATCCACACCTCCTGCTCATTTGGCCTCCGTGGTAAGCCGTCACGTTCATGTTTTGGTCCGTGAGCATCGTCGTCCTCACCAGCTGCAGCTTCACTCGTCTTTCGGCTTCCGCTCCTTGCGAGCGCGAGAGGACATGAGTTTGAAGAAGAGTGCAGGCCACATAGTGCGGAGGTAAATGGCCAGATTGGGTTGAGGTCCGGCCAGAACGACATCTTTGCTCTTCCGATGGACGGCCTTCAGAACAGCCTGAGCCACGTCTCTGGGGTCCCGACCCGCTGCTGTGGTTTTATCCAAAACTGAAAACCGTGTCGCAAGAACAAGAAAGACATTTGCGTCACTGATACTGGGGAGTCAGTAGGTCAACGATTACTCAAAGCGATTCTATGGCTGGGAATGTCTCCCTTCTCGTGTGTTCTAAGCCTATTCATGTCTCTGTCAGCTTTACTGGTGATCTTGTATTGCTGGTGTAAACAGTCATACACTCACCTCCATACTTGGAGCCGTCTCCTGTGACGGCGTTGACCGACAGGCTGGTTCGGATGTACCCAGGACTGATCACGGTCACTGGAATCCCGCAGTGCTCGATCTCGGCCCGTAAGCAGTCAAAGTAGGCCTGGGTGGCGTGCTTTGAGGCAGCATCTGACCAAAGCGTGAGAAGAAAAAAAAACAACAGAGTCCTGCTTCATTTCCAATCAACTACACCGATTGAAAGAAACTCTTTCTGTAGCTGTTTGCTTTAATTATACAAGTTAGGGGAGAACTTACAGGCAGATCTGTAAGGAATGGCTATTTTGCCCTGGACGCTGCTGATGACAACGATGTGACCACTGCGTCGATGAACCATGGAGGGCAGGAGAGCTGTGAAGGGAGGGAAGAGGAAGGAGAAACAGCTGACTAAGGTCAAATATTGTGCTTCTGAAATACGAAACTTTCCATGAAAATCTAGCTCTGTAATGTTCATGCTGGAACTACTTTCATTCCTTATTTTAATTCAAGATCCTTTAAATATCGTATTTATGGTTCTGCTGCCTCCCCAATAGCACTGCTCACTAACCTTGAGTAAGAGCAATGGTCCCAAAGTAATTTGTTTCCATAACATCCCGCTGAACTGAAAGGTGGGTATCCAGTATGTTGCCGCGGTAACTGATTCCAGCATTATTGATGAGAACGTCCACTTGCCCATAACATTTCAGGATCTCCTCTGCAGCTCCGTCCACTGTGTCTGTGTCAGACAAGTCGAAGGTGACGGTGCTGGGAGTGTAAGTCTGGAGGTTGTAAAAACATGTTATTCTTGTATTAAAAACAGGGCTCGCTGTTAAAAAAGTGAATGTTAAAGTTGACTGTGGGTTTATGTCAGGGCTACTTTTCTTTGTATAGACACACCTGTGGTCCCGAGCTTGTTGAACTTGCTGTGAGCTCCTGGACCACCTGCTGCAGGCGGGCTGCATCTCGTCCACAGAGCACCAGCCTTGCGCCTGCAGTGTGAAAGACCCGAGCACACTCTACAAAACATAAAACACACCTCTTGTTCATGGTGAACATCAAACCAGGCCAGCAAGTTAGCACGTGTTACTCGATGTTACTCGGTTTGGAGAAAGCATCTACATGTCCAGAAGAAGAAATGGAGGCCGACCTTTCCCGAGGCCAGAGCTGGCACCTGTGATGACCACCACGGCGTCCTGCAGATCAGCTCCTGGTCTGAGGCGGACAAGTATTCGATAAAGCAACAAGATCCCCGCACTTAATAAAACCAGCTGAAGTACTCCTCCTCCCATGACGCGCTCCATGTCTGACAGTCACTCTGCCTGACAAGATTAAAAAAGATTTAACGAAGAAGAGGTTAAAACTGTTATTTGCAATAGTACAACATTTCAATCATTTGCTCTTGTACAAATAAGTCACCCAACAAAGGTCTTGTTAAAACAGCACATTTATATATACCCAATATGTCTCTCAGATGACAACTGAACCAACACTGTGAACATGAAAGACAGATCATCAAGCAATAGGTGATTCCTCATGAATGATAATAAATTGGGAATTTAATTTTTGCAGCTATTGGCTATTAAAATGTCTAGTTTTGGATAGAGATTGTATGAGCTGAACTTCAGACTAAGTAGGACATTAGAAGACATGTAACTTGTGTATAGGTGGAAGGATTAATTGTTTAAAAGATAATATAACGTATTTTACAATGAAAACTATTCCTTGTTGCAGTGCTAGTCTTTACTTCATAAACAAATAACATATCTGGTAAAAAATATTGGGACCTCGATGTTTGTGTTCCGTAAGCTCTCCATGCAGAGGGTGTGTGACGGTTAAATGTGAAGTGCTTTCAGCTGAACCACTTCCACTTGTCCCATCTCCAAGGACTCGCCCATTAAGTAAGCAATTATAATACACTCCCTATCCTCAATACATAACACTGGCAATAATTCTCACTCAGAAAGATACATCGTCACAACACACTGCCTTAGAAAACCACTAACAACAGGGAGCAACACATAAATCAAAGAAGATTTAATGACTTTTCACATAAATCAGAATTTCATTATAGAAGAGGAATAACACCCTTTCCTCTTTAATGACTGTACTAAAGTATATATAACAGAATTAATTAGAAATGCAGCAATTTAAAACAATATCCCTTTTCTCTATATCCTTGCATTTAGTAAATTGTGCAAAATAAAGATTTGAAACAAGAAAACACAAATTCTGAATCTTGTTGCATGGTTTACAACAAGGTCAATAATGATGGACCTTATCTCATCAGAGACAACTGCTCTTGGTCCTGCTCTCCTCTCCATGCCACTTGACTTCCCTCACCTCATTCCCTTGCAGCCGCTTTTATTTTATTGTAAATATTCCGCTTTTTATATATTTCAATACACTTACTGAAAAAAAATCGTTGTTTTAAACGGATTTCTAACAGTTTTAAAAACAGTGTTGAAAATTGTGCTGCAAAAACCGTGTCTTGTAGGTGGTAAATTAATGCATTTTGTGGGAAAACGGACTTCTGTTTCACTGTGTGATGTTTTCATTAATTCCTGTTAGCAATCGAAAGAAACTGTAAACCACAATCTACCCTGATTATGACATCTGATCTAAATCTGCAGATCTATTATTTCTAATAATGTTTAATTATCAGGTTAACTTAGATGCTAGTTTAGAAGTGAAAACAGTCCGTGCACAAGAAGGATTGGCATAAAGTGCAGAGAGCCAAGTCGTGTGTAATAAATGTCTGGGACTACTGAAGCTGACGTTGGCTTGTTTCTACATTGTAATGCAACACTCACTTAAACACCAGAGTTCATGAATAGTTAGAGCTCACCGTGTTATTGTTCTGCTGTACGACACAGCGGCGTGAGTCGGGCTACGAGCACTTCCGGGGTCGTCTCGTGACGATCTGACGAGCGCAGATTCGTTTCTCAAAAGGCTACCGGCTGTGTCCCCCGCAATGGATTGTGGGAGCTGAAGTTCGGTAAGGCTGACTGACTGAGCAAGCACTTGCCAACATCTGTGTTAAATCAGCCAAATATTCTTTGTGTAGTTGGAGACAATAAGGAGACAAATAAACGGGAGATTTATTTTGAATTTAAAAGACAAGTCTTTGATTGTCAAATCCAGTTTTTAAACTATTTGGGAATATCTGGGCTGTTTTAAGACCAGACGAGGTTGGTCTTTTTCCCCCCATATTTACAGAGATAATAGGTCCCCTAATTACTGGTTTACCACCCATCACCGCAAACGATACGTTGGATAAACTCTGAGATTATTAATGGATGCACCTTAATCAAAGTATGGGTAACAACTGGAGGGGGGGGGGGGGGTTGGGCATTATTAATTAATTATTATTATTAATATGCTTCCTTAAAATTAAACAGCCAGTCCGTCACTGAGCACTTATTATTATTCTGCTCAAACGAATGAGTTTCTCATCCCATAAGTGTATGCATGGTTAGAGAAAATACAACTGGATAAATGTGCCTACTCTGTGCACAAATGCATTTTTTTTCAGTTGCAAATTGTGCAAAAAGAAGCAATAAGTATCCATGTGAAAACAAAAGCAGGGAAAGTTTCCAAAGTGAATCTTCTCAGTTTTCCAAAGTGTTGCTTTCATACAATCTCACAATGTATTAAGCAACTACAAGTTTCACCTATGTGAGCACCATTCAATGAGATGAATAGCATCTTGTTTTTAGCTGCTGTCCATCTAAACTAGTGTAATATGTTTTGACTGAATATTGTGAGGTGAAGGCAAGACTGTCCCTCTTTAGTGATGGACTGCTACTGACCGTTGGCATAATGTGTGATCACAGTACTTACTGAAACACCACAAGCAAGTTTACAATTTATTTGATACATTATTCGATAGACCTTTAAGGGATTTACACAAAATTCTTTAGGAAACTTTTCATAAACACGTTTAAATTTGCTAAAATCCAACAATTCTCCTTCAGCTTGTAGTGAACATTTATTTATACGAGATGTACTTTGAATCAGTGATCCTGACAAGGTCACCGTTACTCTTGATATCAACTAATTCACATCTGAATTCCACTTCATAATTAAATCATTACAAGTCTTTGTATCACAACTCATCCTCCACGTTGACGATACGTTTACCTCCTCCTATGACCCCAAATTTGAAAACTGCTGATCAAGATAGCAATGCATAACAAGCACCATTGGATAAACATATACAAGAAAGTATGAATTTATAATTTTCTGTGGCTTGTCATCTGTGAAGTCAAATAGTGTTTATATTTTAAATTTTAACTATGTGGGTTTGGCTTGATGTCAATGTAATATACATTAGAAGCATGTGTAAAATGTGACTTTTCAAAAGTAAGTATTTGTGTAGTGTTTCAAAAAACATTGCGCCACAGCATTGTCACATATTATCTCTCTTACACTCTTTTAAACAAGAATATCTACATGAACAAGACACAATCTCAAATAAGTTGCAACTATTTGCTTGTTTCTGAACATCATGTAGATTTAATGAAAAAAGTAAAATAAAATACAGAAAAGTTAGTTTGAAATATCCTAATGTTTAATGAAAGGGTGATGTACTGATCAGCAAGAAAGGGGGTACAGTAAAACTACGAGGGAAAGGGACAGAGCTCGTTACTCAACATGTCAGGTCCGTTCAACTGCAGTACAATTCAATCCAGAGGAACTGCTGTGGTACCCTTGTGCACTTGCTTGGGTATCAAGGATGCAGGTGGAGGGTGCAGGGGATCAGGCGCAAGGGTACTACAGATATAAGTGTGCAGTTATCACATAGACGTGAAGAAAATGTAAGGGAAAAACAATTCCTTCTAGTTTTAACTATATCCCTCTGATCAAAGTTCAAAATGGAAGCAACCACCGCATGTGTGGCGCTAACTGCTGGGCCTGATCCTGACTTCCACTTTTCTTACATCTGGGGGTGGATAGGTTCTGTTTTTTTGTTTGTTTTTCCTTTTATTCTGTTGGTTCTTAAACCCTCTTCAGAGTGCACTCATACAGCATAGAGTTCGTAGATCTTCTTGCGCAATATGCCAGGGCAGCCAGTGCTATCGTATTATGGAGTCTCTTTCTGTGGACATCATCCCTGCGTACCAATACAACGGGCGTCGAGGAGGTGAGTGTATGCAGGGGCAGCCGTGAGAGTTTTTGGCTGTCGTACTCCACCTGGTACTTGCAGCAGGGGTCAAATTGCCATGAAATCCCATAGAGGGCAGCACAGGCCACACTGAAGGCACCAGCGGGCAATGCCACATAACGTGAGTACTCAACGGGCAGAGAAAGGGGCGTCAGGAGGCAAGCGGTACCTGACAACACGGCCGTCTTGTGCAGGCAGTTGCCCACGGTAATCCACCGGGCCGTTTCATCTCCGATGCGTGTGGGCTCAATGACAATGTATTTATACTGGGCCTCAGTGCCTGCTCCAACTCGTACTCAAACTGGTCCTGCACATTCTCCCCATTGTAGATCTCGTGCACAATGTTAGCACTCTGTCGCTGCCATCACTCCCCTGATCAGAAAACAGACATACAGCGAGGAATAGTGAGAGAAAGGATAAGGAGCAGAATAACAAGACATGATGCATCAAAGACCTGCGAATATTTTTTGCCTACAATAGCGTAGACAAAAATTCCCGAGTTGGCTATTTTAGACAATATTTTCTCAATTGAAATTCTATACAGTTGACCATATCAGAACATATATGTGCATACAATTACCATAATAAACTATCATGTAATCTGTAAAATGCATATATAAATTACACATTTGGTTTAAGTAAAATAACATTGAACAGGTGTTATCTTGTATTTGAAAAGTATGGTTTAGTGTAGGATTAAATGTTAATTTGTTGGCATCAATCAGCACTAAATGGTGCATACATAATGATTAAATTACAAACAATCTCCATACTAATAACATTTAGTTAAATTGGTAGTTCTTGATGAAGGAGATGGACCATGAACTCAAGTATATAGTATAGGCGAGAGTGCAGTTTTACAGCTAATTTGTATGCTTCAACGATTCCTACATTATTTTCAACTCAACATTTGGATATTAATTATTGCAAATGTGTACACTTAGGTTGCAGAAATGTTTCTGCTCCATATGGTTTCCCATCAATTCATAAAATGTCAAAATCACCAAATGGGCATTCAAAGTTTTCAGATAACCGTCAATAACTTGTCCGATCAACAGCAGCTAAAAGCCTCCAAAGTGTGAAATATTAAATTATACATAAAACGCAGGAATAGCGAATCTGTGACCAACAACATATCTTCATATAGACAAATTAATTACGTCCGTTGATTCGTTTCCATCTGGTAGCTTAATCGAATAACATTTTCTGCAAACTAATATGTTCTGGGTTATTTAAAAATGACAAACGTGTTTGTGTGTGTGTGTGTGTGTGTGTTCATCAGTGTCAACCCTCCGAGGCCTTCCACCACAAGTTGACAAGATGGCAAACAGCCCTCACGACTAACCTCACGTGAGATAAGGTTAGACACCGAGCTTATTCGGGCTTTGGTTAAAGGAGCATTGGGCACGAGTGGAAACGATCCTGGGATCACAGGGAAAGGGTCATCAGTCAGTTAGATAACATTCATCACCAACGCGCTAGCTGGTAAAAAGTTGGACTGGGCAGCCAAGTTAAGGACCGTTTTACTTTCAAAACAGGTCGAGACGCACAGCGGACAACACTTGGTCCAGACAGAAACGTGTCGCACGTGAGCCATGGCGCACTACAGCAGCGCTCGCGCACAGAGGAGGTTAAACACAACTTTCACCACGGTTGGTCTGCGCGTGTGAAATGACCAAAACATCACATGAGCTGCTAGTTTGTTTCCTCGCTAACGTCAGCTAGCTGTACGCGGTAGCCCGCTAATGTTAGCTAACCCTGGGATAGAAATCCGACCTCTCGGGTTGCCATTTTACTTCCAGTCCCAACCGACTTGTATGTTCAGGGATATGGTAAATGGCGACATCGACTAAACGGTACATCACATTAAAACATGTTCGTTTAATATTAAAGATGTGGAGTAACTGACCTCTCCCTGCTTACTGGGACACCGCGCCTCCTTCCCAGCGACGCCATGTTGGAGATACAACAGTGATTGCGATTGACGTATGAGAGCGCACAGTCTTATGGGTAATGTAGTGTGTTGACGCTGTCGACGCGTCACTTCGACTCGAATGGGGACTACTATTCCCATGAAGCCATAAAGCAAGAGTACCTTTACGTATTTTATAATAGCACATATAAGTTTGAGAGGTCAGACAATATTATAAATTAATGTATATGCTTGCTAGAAATACAATAATGAATGATCAAGTAACTATATTAAAGTTGAAGATTAAATACATACATATTTAAATTGTTGTGCAAGTTATAACATGTTGTGCATGTTATAACATAAAGTATACAGCATTCAATATTGTGTCCCAACCATTAAGTTTTGTGTTTGTAGATTTCTGAGTACTCACCCATATTGTGCCCTCCTGTGCGGGCTTCCTGTCCATGTGCTGAAACCTGAAATGCTTTGGATGTAACTAATGTCTACGTTCAGGAATGCGGGATCAGCTGAAACAAAGTCCTTCGCCTGTGACAACAGTTGTCACAGCTTAAAAATCATGGGCACGCATGACGAATCGATACAAATCCAATCAAGCATAATGGCGATGCCATCTTTAAAACTGTGATTGCTTTTTTTAAATGATGTTTAAACCATGCTTGCTCGACCTGCCATGGTCCCCCAGACCTTGTTTAATATACTATCAATAATCCTTTCAGCTGATGTGACGTAAGGTTAACCAAGAACATGCTTATTTGTTGGTAAATTATTCATCAGTTAATGTGTTAATTAGGCTATACATTCTTTGTTTACATTGCACCTTCATACATTCTATTAAAGTATTGAAAACTGCCACATATTGAAGGTTTGTGTGGCAACTTGGTCAGATTCTTAGGTTTGTTTACTTTAGAGTACATTAGTACATCCAGGCAAAGCTTTTTATTTTTATTTTAACCTGGTCAATTAATTTTTATTAAATAAAAAGAAAAGGGTCAAGATATGTTTATATTCCTCAAAGTTAGATATCAGTAGGCACTGATATCAACATGCAGCCCTAGTTAATTAGGTTTTTGCTCGCCCAAAACTAGTCAAATAATCAGTCTAAATACACTGGAATCTGCTATAAATTAACTAACACGAGGCAGGTTTATTATTGAATATAACCTCCCACTGGTCCCAAATTTACAGAAAAACTCCAGAGGACATGACCTCAGCATCCTCCAGCTCCGGCACTGGTTGCAGACCAACATTGCTTCAAGGTCCCATCGTCATTCAAGTGGACTCTGGACATATATTGTCGTTTAAAGGCTACATGTTTGTGTTTTGAGTTCATGGGAAGTTAACAGAGCTCCTTCCGTCAATGAGAGCACACCAGGACATGTTTCGTTCTTCACGAGAGTCCTGAAGACACAGCTGGGCGTGTGGTTGAACTGCTGTGCATTCAAATGGGAAACAAGCAAGCAGTTTTTTCCAGCTCACCCATGTTAGGGGTGCTCACCCCTGCATTGCTAACAGCACACAATGTGACAAAGAGTAACTCTTAATACCGTCACTAGGTGGCGGCAAATTCAAGTTAGGAAAACTCCCAAAACTCTTTTCTTTAACTTGGGGCTATTTGTTGCAGGATGGTAACATGAATACATTAAAGTGACCTCAATATACATATACAGTATAGTTTAGTGTACATACAAAGTTATGTACTTATGTATCTCCCTAAATTACTCGACTACTTATACAAAATATATCATACTATACCTAATATTTTCTTTAAAGTTGACTATATGTGCATCTATCCCTGTTTTGTTAATACAAACGTTGACATTGATAATGTAATGAGTATTGTTTTATTTATTCATAGGCAACAAGAATGGAAAAAAGTCAAAAGCACAAAACAATATGACAAGAATTAGCACACAAATATAAACATAAACTCTATCAATAGGCATGTGTAACCTAAAGGAATGTTTTCCAAAAAGAAATATGTTTTCCTGCAATTAACTCTAGGTGATTAAACCAGATCAAGAGAGTCTGCAATGCATGTTGTGTGTCCTGCCAGTGTTGAGGCAACCTGAGGTTTTTTTCTCCTCAACACTAAAGATTGTCAACAGCAAAAGCTCCTGAAGAGCCAAGCAAGGGAAACCACTGGGTTATGTTTTAGAAGTAACAACTTCCACGATGACCTTCATCATTACATCAGTTGGTGAAAGTAGTCATGTGGGTTTACAAAAAACAAAACAAAAAACAGATTAAATGACAAGAAAAAACAAAAACAAGCTCCGGGCCATCCAGTGTCATTTTACTGAGAAATGGAACAAAGGACAATGGACACCATACAATGTAAATGCCCTGAATATAACAGTGCTGATTTTTAAAATGCTGGTTTTGGCAGATATATGAATTAATATCCACATTGAAGTGTTGTACCACACAGTGACAAGCTTCAGACCCAATTTATCACACGTGTCTGTAATATGTAACATTTGCATGAGCTTTGTCTTCAAAGTTGGACATCCTCAGTTTGTGTTCTTTGGTTTACAAATCCCTGCATCTTTGACTGATCAATTTATGACTCCAATAAAGAACAGTACACTTGTTACTTGAAAGAGTGAGAGTTGATAGAGTAACAGTGGAACCAAATTGAGATTTGGGGGGAATACATTTTAAATAAAGATTATCTTTTATTTATTTAACTTCCCAGTACCCATCAAATGAATGCCAATACCTCTCTGCAATCTCTTCCTCTCTGCAATTTCTTCATAACAAACTCTTATAACTAACATGTTTAAAATATTTGTTTAGCATTCACAAGTCATCAAATTAGCATTTCAGCATGAAGAAAAATATTTCTAAGAAAGGAGGCAAAAATGGAACAATAATAAAACCAAAAAATATCAGAAGAGGGTCGAAATGTAAAATTCATCCCTGTTTGAGCATCAGAAACGCCGCCATCCCCATCATGGAGAAAGACAGCTGGGTCAGTCATCTAGTCGTGCTGCTCACATCCAATGAGTCCAGAGGAAGACAATACAAAATTGATAAGATTTGACTCACATCTGTGCCCATCACAGGCCTGACCTTTGCTTCCGATCAGTGATGAGTATGCATCCTGAAAGTTTCTGTCTGAGGTTAGTTCATTTGCTCATGTTGTTATGAGTGATGACCAGCTGATTCACTTCCTGTTTCTGGCGTAACCCTGTGTTACCGACCCAAAGACCCAACATTCAGCTCACGGACATCTGTGCCGTGAGATCAGTCGTCTCTGGAGTCACTCAATGTCATGTTTAACAAAGCCTGCTGGTTCCTTTGTTGTATGTCAGCCTGTAACTCCAAAGCATGATGTCACACAGTATGTATTCCCCGAGAGTCTCTTTCTCCTTCTCCTCGCTGTCGGAGCCATGTATGGTCATTGATAAATATGTTCAAAGTACTGAGGCTGAGGATTCTCTTTGACGTATTTCTGAATGTACCAGCAGGTCAAGTGAGCTTTCAGATCCTCTTCCACCACAAAATCCATGGCTGCCTGTCACCAGAGAAGCACAACATCACATCTAAATGGTTCTGACAACAATTTTTATCAGATAGGATATTACATGGACACTTTGGTCATTGATTGAGTATTTGTTGTTGTGCAGGTCAATTAAACTACATGAGGTGTGCTTGCGTAAGCTTCCCATATATATATATATATATATATATATATATATATATATAGTAAAATAGTAGTAAAATTACTAGCAAAGTCATCATGTTACAATAATCTTTTACTTTTCATTATTATTAAGTAAGTTGACCAAAAAGCCATTTGATAATTTGAAATTATGGTCAACATATTACAAATTGGACCTTTAAGAAAATACCAGACAGAAAACCTCCCTCTTTTCTCTTCAAATGATGATACATCAAAATAACACCCTTTATGAGTTTTACCTTGGCCAGGTGCTTTGCTATTCCTCTACCTCTGTAAGCATCTGGAACTTCAGTGTGTTGCAAGTCCACCGTCTTCTTCCCAACGTAATCATACAGAAGAACTGCACGATCATGAGATCCTGAGGGCAGACAGAGGTCATAGTTCTCGGTTGTGTTTTTCTCCACCCAACCCCCAAGTAACAACCCCACCTCCGGATACTGATAATAAATAAAAACGCAATTGTCAATGTTTAAGGGCATAACTGTTATAGCAGATTTATAAATATTGCTCACATTGACGATCACTGATGACCACCACAACACACAACCACTCCAACCTCATGCATGCAACACAATCAATGTTAGATTAACTTTAACATGTTGGCATTTAAATCAGAGTGTAAGATCACCGGCTAATTTAATGATCAAGTTGCAGGAGCAGCTACTCTATTTTCAGTTTATCATACACCTATAAAAACCAAAAGCTAACAACAAAGGGAACTATGTTATATTAAATAATATAGTTACTTGGGTTTGAAAATGAAGTCCCACTACCCATATATGGATCTGATTAATAACACACACTGTATGTTTTATAAAGGAATGTATAATGGCTGGTGTTTTAGGCATCACTGATTCAGGTTGGGGAGAGGAACTAACGTTAAGAGGTTATTCGGGAACCCCTTCAGTAAGGAGTGATAATCAGGGATGTCTGGTGTGAGTGGATGCTGTTCAAGGTTTCATATTTGCTTTCAGCAGTGGAAGGAAAAACATATATAGCCGAAAAACAAGCTGACGGTACAAGAAAGTCAGCAGCTTTGACCGAGAAGCCCTGTCGTCTTCTCAGTCCTGACACGAGCTAACATCTGAATAAAGACGTGACATCGCGACTGTGCGAGATGAATGACGCCTCTGTGTCTGAAATGGCAGCTGGAGTTGTCAAAAAGGAAACGACGACGATGTTGGCAGCAAGAAAAGCACAACCTCTGAGCTAGCATTAGCCAGCTAGCACGCCAATGTTTAGATGTTGCACTTACCATTTAGTCTTATAACAAACTGCCGACGCTTTTTATCGTGTTCCACTTGTATCTGAGAGTTGTTTGCGTCGAAAACAGTCACCGGCGCCGCCTGTGCCATAGTATATAGTAGTCCAACTGACGATGGCTGCTATGCTACTCTGCAGCTTTGCTAACCAGTAATGGCTCCATGAAATGATGAACCGTCGAAGCACAACACCTCGTCCAACGGAATCAGCTGTGAGGTCACGTGACCGCCAGCCAATCACACGCTGGCGTTGTCAGAGAGGAGACAAACGGCGCAACCAGACGCAAAATGAAGTCTGTCACACATCATTTTAAACAGACGTTTTTCTGCATGATTTACAGAAATGTTGGAGTTGAAACCACGTGACTTTCAAACCGACAGCAAATGTTTCACATGCAGGATTCAAGTCACCTGGAAAAAATAATTAATTCGTCCAAAGGTGGAGTTTTTGGGTGGAGATTTGGCAAAGAAACTTATTAATGAATTGATATTAATTATTATATGGTCAGGCAAGAAGATGATGCAAGTCCAGACTGCTCCCTGTCTCCTGTGGTGTTCCGCAAGGGTCGGTCCTCGGCCCCATCCTCTTCATTATTTACATGCTCCCCCTCGGTCGTGTCATCTAATACATTATTATTATTATTATTCAAATTAGAGCTCTTGAAAGTAACCAATGTCGATTTGAGTGTACTAACCAATAGTGGAAAGTTAAGTATAAAAAAGTATACTTAGTACACTAAATTGTATGTACTTAAGTGTACTTTATTTTCTAAATACTACCATAGTTTACTGATAGTGTTTTGTCAATGGATTAACATACTAACATAATAATATAATCCCTATACTTGCCAGTCATGTAGGCTGAAGATGACAGCGACAGAGATAGCAGCCAGGATGACAGAGAAAGTCAAGGCCAGGATGACAGGGATAGCCTCGGGCATGATGACACAGAAAGTAAAGGCCAAGATTTGGATTATTTTACCAGTCCGTAGTCAGACACATTAGACCTCTTCTTCCGTTTTGACCCCCAGCAGAAGGCAGACAAGACTGTAGTGCAGAGAGCTTTTTTTGTTGCAAAGACAGCACAAAATGAAAATGGCTATCATACAGTCAAGACAAAGAAGCCCTCTTCTGTTCCCTTTGTCTGTCTTTTGCTAATCCCAGAGAAAGCAGCTCTTTCATCACTGGCTTGTCCAACCTCACACACATACACCAGAGAGTTGAAGAGCATGAGAAGAGCCACCTACACAGAGGTTGCGCTGAGGCATATTTCCTCAGATCCTAAAGATCCAGGACCTTCTCATGGGCCCTCAGATATCACTTCATAGAGAGCAAGTCCGCAGGAGGCGACAAGTGTTGGAGCGCATTATAGATGTGATGAAGCTCATCGCCAAAAGAGGTTTGAGCTACAGAGGCAAGCAGGGAGAGGCAGCATGCACACTTGATGACGACACCATTGACCATGGTAACTTTTTGGGAGTGGGGGAGGCCTAATTGTGTGGCTGTGTGGTGCGTTCGGACAGGGGCGGAGCTACTCAGATCTACCACCTCAACCTCCTAAAAGCATGGAGAGAGGTGGAGTCTGTTTCTCTGGTCTCCGCGGTATCTGAGAGAGAGGAGCTCGGGCCTGAGGTGCCAAAATCAACTAATCCGGCCTCGCTCCTTTGTGAAGACCACCTCTACGCGACCCAGAGAACAGACATTGCCTAGTTGCAAGAGCAGTTTGCTGACGTGTTCTCCCTCCTGCCAGGTCGCACGAACCTCATAGAGCACCGAATTGAGACTACCTCTCCCTGTCTCATGGGGGGGGGAGTAGGTTAGGCCGGATGGCTCCCCGGCCTAAGTCGGGCGGTGGGGGTATGTGGTGGCGGCCATGGTTAGGCTCAGCTGCAGAGGGGAGTGGGGGAGTGTGCTCAGGCAATGGTACCAGGTGGAGGCCTAATTGGCCTCAGCTGTGCCTAATGGTGTTTTGCTCCCCAATATGAACGGCAGTAGGGACGGAGGAGATGGGTGGATTCTGCCAGAGCACCAAACCTACGCTGCCATCATCCAAGCAGACCCGCGGACACAGGATGTGTAAGGCCAATATGAAGACTTCTCTGCCCTGCTCTCTGAAAAGTGCCCAACTCAAATCCATGTGTGGTGCTATTCACACATCCTAAACCTTGTGCTGTCCGACACAACACAGTGTGTACTAGCAAGGGGCTCTCTTTTTCCCCTGATGAACAACATCGCTGTCTTCTTCAGAGAAGCCTGCCAGAGGATGAATATCTGGGAGAAGGAGAGCAAAGATCGACATCAGAAGCGGCCGACAAATTTGTCCAGTGGGCCAACAATCAACTACAGGAGCAGAGTGAGGAGACTGAGCTGGAGGAGGAGACCACTCTGCCAAAGAAACGGGGAAGAAGGAAGAAATGCATGCCTGGAGAGATGTCCCGAAATGAGGCTGTGACTGATGCCGAAACATCATACAAGATTGAGGTCCACAATCGAATCATGGACACAGTCGCAGGAAGCATGCACCAGTGTTTCCTCAAGAATGGCACTTTGTATGCTGATCTCTCACTTCTGGACCCGGAAAACTTTAGCCAGGTAACATCTCACGGCGGTAGTTTCCCAGAGGCAGCACTCCAAGAGTTGAGCAAGTGTTTGCTGCCATTTGATGACAGAGCAACAGTGGCCGAGTTACAAAGCGAGATCGAAAGTCTGGCACGACGGTGAGATCAGTATTTGAGGAGTACACAACCAAGACAACAGAACCTGGGCCGGAGGACGCTGAAGATGAGGAAGAGATGGTTTACTAAAAGTGCTCATCTTGCAAGGACCTGGGCCGGCATAGTTAGTTTATGTTCTGTTACTTAACTTATTGTTTTGTTATGCACCTTCAACACCCCTACACACATACACACACACACACACACACGCACACACAATCTCACACCCAGCATGCAACACTACTGATACCACTGATGTTCACACCCCATCATATGTTCTGTTAATTTCTACAATATAGTTCATACTAATTCTACCCTCTGATTCCAGTTTCTTCATTGTTTGGTCTTTCTCTGCTGACGTTCATTCCTTAAGGCTCTGTAGTTATACGTATCACCATCTGATACTAGCCCAGAGTTAAGCCTATACCTTAGAGTGTTACAATAGCCAGTATCATTTTATTCTGTGTGTCCATCCAGGCAATTTGGTGGATCCAATTGCTATTAAAAAAAACATATATGATGTAATTTCTTTGTAATCAACCAAAATAATCTTAAGTGTATGGGTATTTTTCCAAGTAGGCCACTGACTGGTCGATACGTGCGATGCATTGAGTAGGCCGGCCTGACAGTAACTCCCGGGCCACCTTTTTCCCCCAGTCCGCCCCTGCCTATGGTCCTACTAAAATAACCTATTAAATGTAGCACTTTCTACAAGTCGCTTTCATGCTAGTCAAGCTTATAAAGATAACAATGTGCATTGTGTAAAAGTGTGTAAAAGTGTGTAACACCTTAAAATTACCTCATACTATCAGTTCCAGCTACTTAAAATGATCTCCTGGCATTTGATTAAGCCAATGATGTAGTTTTAACTTATTTAACAATGTCTCACTCACTTCAAAATGTTTTGCTTTAGAGTCTCTTTTGTTCCCACATGTGAGTCAAGTCTTCCTCTTGTATCATCGTCTACATTTGATCACCTAATGTACAGCTTGCTCCTGATTGAAGGAATTCATTTAAAATATGTTAAATGGTAAGTGTTTTCTTTATTAATATACTGAACTTCAATTTGACTGCTCTACACTTTTTTTTGCCTTGACCAGTTACACATAATTAGATTAGTTTAGTCACATTTGCTGATGATTGATTTCTTTGGGTATAAAAAGTGATTTTGCTCAGACTAGTGTGTATCTTATTAGTTTTTGATAGTTCAGGTCAGGTCGCAGCTCACAGATCCACAGTGACAGCTGTGTCGCTGTGTGTCATCAGCAGAGCAAATGTATAATAAGCAGCCAAATCCTTCTCAGTTGGGGTTCATGTGTTTTCTTATAACACTGTTATAGATTGTACTCATATAAGTTAAATACGGTGTTGTGATATAAACTTGATAGACATTCGCAGTACTTCTCGGCATTGTGGGCAGGTATGTCAAGATCACTAAAGTGACGTAATCCCGTTAAGCTGTTGTCTTAATCCTCCAAAACTCTAATGGAGTTTGTCAACTGTGTATGGGATTATGTGTGCCTCCTGTTTCTTTGGGACACTATTGAAGAGACCTGTTTGTGAGTTCTTCTCTCTGGTTTTTGAGAGTGAGCGCACTTCTTTTGCAGATGGATAACAGTGTCAGACAAAACTTCTCACATTTATCTTAATAGTCTCACTTATTGTTTTTTCATTCTACTGCTGAAAATGATGTCCAAGGCGCCAAGGTAAGTCAACATTATCTACAGAATGTCCTATACTACTTTATTATCATTGCTTTAATGCTATTTTTGGATTGAGCTGACTATAACATCTTAATAATACTTTAAGAAATCATTGGCATGGCAGCTGAGTTATTCTGAGTAACGTCTAAATGAGAAGGGACAGTGAGCATGTTCAATTAATTCTTTGTGGATATACATTTGTACTATTTACTTGGAGCACAGAAATTATCAATAACTTGAATTCATCTGAATTAGGATGAAACTCATCCACAAGATTTTCATTGGCTTACATTTAAACATAATAAATAAAGTATAAAATGATCAGCACAGCAATGCCTCGATTTCTATCCTTGAATATAACCAAATCAAAATGTAATAATAACACTAAATGATTGTTTAATGAACTGTCTTAATGTTATGTATAACAGGTGGCCTGAGACCCTGGTAAACTCTAAGACCAACACACCTGCACAGAAGACCAGGGGAAAGGTGACTTCCACACTCTATAATTTACAGATGCTTATTGCCTGAACCAAGTGTTTGATTGTCTCACATTTATCAATTCAGCATTCATTCCTACATAGATATAAAGTGTCATGAGGATGAGGAAACATCTGAATTATGACTTACTTTACACTTTTATTGTCCATTCATTCTTCTAGAAAAAAAGTATTTTCCCCTGCACAGCAGGACTCTTGCTCAGCTGTGTTGAAAACATCTGTATATAGAGCATATTTAATTACAATAAACAAGATTCAAGACACTCAAGAAGGGACAAAAAAGATCACAATCCTATCTGACCCAGGTTATGATGTTCAACACAGCAGTGTTGTTAACATTGTTGTTAAATAAGAACCCCAAAATACCTTTCAGGGTCTGACTTATACTCATCAACTAATCAAACACATTACCACAAAAAATACTCTCAGAATCTGAGAAAATGTGTTAAGATTTGTTTAATTTTGTGGGAACCAGAGTCTGCTGAATCTGAATCTGAATCTTTCAGCGATTCCTAAGAAATAATTCCCTTAATAATTTGTTTTGAAGCTCACTTGCAAATATCTTTGCTTATGAAGTACATCATCTCATTATAACAACCCCCCATCCTCCAGAAGTAGCTCATACCAACTGTGTGTATAACATTGTGTTAAAATGATTGAACTATATTAATCATGTTCATTTGCCATGGACATATTCTCCTCAGAGTGGGTGTGGGTTTTTGCTAGATGTGCATTGATTAGGTTTTTTTTATGAAGCCATTAATGGCCAAAGATCAAGTCATTGTTTTTACAACCAGCACACGCCAATAAGTCAGGACTCTTGGAGCCTCCTCTCATTGATTTCTGTCTTGAGGCTCGGCCACAGATTGATGGCCTCTGCAGTTGGGGAGGCTGCATCTCTAAAGACTGGAAGAAACTGCCTGTCTGATGGCTTTCCAATGCTCAAGTGTGATTAAGTTCAAGTGTGTGTCTGTGTGTGTGTGTGTGTGTGTGTGTGTGTGTGTGTGTGTCCATGATCACGGTGTCGGTCAGATGGCACTTAAGCAAATTAAGAGCTCATTTGGAGATTAAGAGGTTCTCTCCCTGGTGATTGGATTGTGTGTGTCAAAGAGTCCATGTTGGGACGGGTGTGAGCAGGAGGGGTCGATGTTTGACATTTAAATATAACCATACAGAACCTAAAAAGTCAGACAACTGCTGTTCTTGCTTTCTTTTTTTCTCTCCCAAAGGAACCAGCAGCATTACCAGTACCATTAGCAGCACCAAGTAGAGGAAAACCCACTGGCAGCCAGACGTCTAACCCCATAGTTAGCTGTGGAAGGAGCAACAGCCTCAGCAGCAGAGGCAGTGATGCAACTGCTGGCGGCAGTCAAGCTGGTGGCAGTTTGAAAAGATGCAGCCTCAGCCACCAAGACCACCAGGGTACCAGAACAGCATCTCGCTCCGCCAGACGAGCTCTGCGCCTCTGCAGCAGCCGGAGCTTTTCGTCCATCCACACCTCGTCTCTCACTGCTGCTTCGTTCATGAGGAGCAGCCGCTCTCTCAACAGACTTGACCAAAGAGCCACCGGAGACGGTAATTTCATGTTAAGTTTAGTTTATGTTTGTTTATTTCTTTCTTACGGATATTTACAGAATCATTACATCCCAATTAAATGATTTTACAGTCAATACTCTTATTGTGTGTGTTTTTTATTTATGTATTTTCTTAAGTTGCTCCAAATCCAATAGGTTACATTTAAAAAAAAGATGCTCTAAAAACTTTGTTGATAAATGTCGGAAAATATGTTTTTTAAATTGTTTTATATCTCTGAAACAGATTCAGACCATACAGATCCAAGTTCACAAGTAAAAAAAACAACCGCAGATAAGAAAGAACTGCATTCTGGTCAGCTGTCTTCCTCTCAGGAGCAAATAAGGTTTGTTCTGTATCTTTTTTTGTTTGTTTTAGAGGGTCCTGCATTTTTTTGTTTCATGGTTGCTTTGTAAAATGCTGTTATTAAGCTTTAATGTAAAATTAATATAATTTTTGTTGTCAATCTGTTCCATTTATGTTCTAATGACTAAAGGGACAACAAAAACCAGTGTTGTGATGATAAAGCGGAGTCTTCCTCCTCTTTGGTTTGCACCACTGCACAACATCATCGTGGCAACAAAGTAAAGAAACAGGTACTTTTACTTAATGTGTATTTACAAATACACAATAAAAGCTATTGTCTTTACCAATCAGCACATTACATTAATATAGAAATTGTTCTATATCTTCTTGTGTAGTCTATTGAAGCAGACTCATGTAGCCCCATAAAGGTGGACGCTGCAGTAATCTTAATAATTACATTTCTGTGTTGTCCTGCTTATCAGAAATTGAGAAAACACAACTATCTGTTATTGGCCTGATGTAGATGTATTATTAGTGACCCTACACTTCTGGCTAGTAAAACTAAATCCATGCTGTTGTCGAGATTCAGAGACTTTGTACCTTGATATGCATGCATCCATGTGCTCCATGCTCCTCCTTCTTAAAGACATGCATTTAAGCTTTAATTAAAGTGCAGGTGGAGGAGCCTGATAGCAAGGGAAGTGAAAGGGGGTCAAAGGACCACAACGTGTTCCAGTTTCAGAGTTAAAAGGAGGATGCAAATGCAGAACACCAGGCAGGCAGGTTGAGTAGAACAGCAGGTGACCTTTAATGCATCAAAGCTGCAACCAAAAACACACAGACAACTATAGGGAGCAGGCCGAGGCAAAGCCAAAACAAAGGATTAACTAAAAATGACACGTTGCCTCTCTGAATGATGATGGCAAGGATTTTTGTTTCTGTATGCAAGTGTTATTTTGCATGCATTTCAGCCATCGCACTTGAGAATGAGACTACGTTGGTTTGTGTAATGTTACTTACTGTGACAATTTGCATATTTTGTCATGCCACTAATAATTACAAATACAAAAAATTAAATAGGATTTTCATCCAAACATATGAATCAGAGAAAGTATATTTGTGGTATTGAAGAGCAGGAACAAGATAATCACAACATTAAAATTAAAAAAACATTTTTGTATTATTTTACTATGAAATGCCAGAAATTATAGTATATAGTATATATTATAATTATGTGACATTAAGTAGTACAAATCATGTCAATAGCAATATCATAATTACAGAATCCTGTTAAACATTAAAATCAGTTTATTTTGCTATTCAAATATTAGTTTTCATTTTCCCAAATGAATGTCACATTGTGAGATTTAAACTAACTTCAAGACAGCTTCATATACCGACGATACTATATTTGTTATTATATATATGAAGTCTTCTATGGCTGCCTTGATCGAATTTGTTGTTTTATTTTCTACATTATAATGTTTAAGGCACACTTCTGAGAAATGCACCATCAAGAGAACATGTGCTCTCATATTGAATGAATTAAACATATTTAAACATAAGAGGGTAAATCACGGTAATCCAAAAAGTTTAGATAAACTGACACCTCACACATAAATACATTAATATTGATCTTTCCACAGACCAGAAATGGAGTCTACACACTCTGTGCGATGACCTCTGGGATGAGACGCGACTTGGTCCAAGCAGTGTTGAAGAACGTGAGGCCGAGTCTCACACCTGACGGCACAAGGTAAATCAAGTTGTTAAAAGTGCTGCATAATTGGTGTCAGATTTGTAAATAAAATAATATTGTAGAATTGACTGATTTAATTGAGAGTTTACATCGTAAAGTACCGTTACTTGTTCAAGGCCATATTCTGGCTATTATTTATTATTATTAATTATTTAATTATTTTACATCCTTAGTCCTTACATTTGTTTCTTTGTCATTCCTCACAGCTCCCCTTCACAGCATCCAGACTCGCAATCAGAGGAGGATCTGGAGAAAGCTGAACACCCAAACAGCTATTTGCAAGAGCACAACACCAGTGGCTGTGCAGAGGAAACACATCAGCAGCAGAAAGAGGATGAACTGCAGCCGGAGACAGAGCAGCATTCTGCTGATGGAAGCTCAGCATCGTCCATGTTCACCTCCTCTGCCCCATCTCCCATCATTCCTCCTCGGCTGGTGGTGGAGGAAGAGGGTGCTTCCTGTCTTCAGTGTTCGCTTCTTGATGGAACCGCACTGACTGGTGAGTCATTGAATAAACTGAAACAAACTTCCATCTCAGTGTTTCTTTAGTAATTAATTTCAGAAACATGATGACATTGGATGTAGATGCTCACTGCACAAGGCCTACTTCTACATCCTTTAGTTCTGATATACTGCTTAATAAAATACTAAAATAATTGTGTTTGTGAATTTAAACTGCAGCTCATTTCAAGAACCCATTTGAATTTGGCTTTTATGTTAGTGGTTTGCAATCATGTCCCATAAATATGCTCCCACTGTGGTACAGACATATTGTTACAGTTCATATCACATTGCACTTAATTGATTCTGTGTGTGACCTTGTGTGCTCCAGGTGTGACAGATGCATCATTGTGTCTTAATGGAGCCGGTGACGGCTCTACTTCTACTGCAATGCTGTCAAATGTGGACTGTTTTGATAAACATTCAGATGCGCTGAGTAAAACTGAGCAGAGTTGGCAGCAAGTTAAAACCACACCCTGCAGCGAGGAGCAACAAGTATCGATAAACTTCACCCGGGAGTGCACAAAAGATAACGATCAACTTCCCTGTGAACAGCAAACTGGGCAACTTGTCAAAGAGGTGAGATTATGTTTGAGAGTGTGTGTATGTAATTAAAACAATAGGTTAAAAGATGTTCACCTGAATGCATTAACAAGTTAATACCTGTTTGGAGCGACAATTTCATAACTATTTCTCTACAGCTGGAACAAACACACAAGGAATTGTCTCGACTGCAGCAGTTAAACAGGAATCTGCAGGATGAGCTACAAAAAGAGAGAGCGATGCAATCAAGAGAATGGGTTCCTCCACAGGTATAGTGCAGAAGACACTCAAACATCTACAATATGAGCATGCAAAGCACAGTTTGTCCCAATTAAAGCCTACTTTTGTCCTGTAGAGTGATCTTCTTTCAAACTCCAACTTGGAACAAGCATTGGCTTTACAACAACTGCAGAAGATGAACCATGACCTCCGCTTTGAGCTGGAAGCTAACACTAAGAGACAGGAGAAAGCCAGGGAAGTTGAACTACGGCAACGGGTAGATCTCTTAGCTCAACAAGCACAATTACTTGTCACGGGCGATGCCACAGCACTTGCACAAGCCCATCTGGAGCAAGATCGCCTGCGTTTTTATGAGAATCAGAAGGAGTGGGAGAGTTGCGTGGCCTCCCTTAAGTCCGAGCTGAGTTCCAGCGAGGAAAAGAGGAGGGAGGCTGAGGTGCGCTTCACACAGCTGCAGCAGGAGTTGCAGAATTACCAAAGTCTCCAGCAGGAGGCTGATCGCTTGCACAAACATCTTCAAGAGGTTACAACTGAACTTCATACCAATCAGGAAGTGCAGGCTCAAAAAGAGGCTCGCCTGCAGAAGCACCTCACGCTCCTTCAAGAAAGTCAGGACAGAGAACGGAGGAGCTTGGCCTCCAGCCTGGCACAGGCGGAGCAACACTCACAAGACCTCCAGGAGAGACTGGATAGAGCTGAACAGCAGGTGGAGGGCCTGAACCAGACGCCAACATGGACCAGGGACATTGAGGAGGCTCAACAACAGCTTCAAGAGGAGCTAGCCTGTACACTATCTGCTGTGCAGAAACTTCAAGAAGACAGAGAGCAGCTCGATCATTGCTGTCAAGAGCTGCAGAACCAGTTGTGTGAGGCAGACGGGGAGAGGAGCAGGCTGCAAAGTCGTTTGAAAACAGAAGAGACGCACTACTACAATCTTGAGCACTCTTACGAGAGAGTTAGCGAGGACCTGCAGCTGGCCTTAGGGAAGGTGCAGCAAAAGGAGTCTGAAACACAGGACATACGAGAAGACTACGAGAGGCTTCTGGACAGGAAGGAGCAAGAGCTGAGTGAAGTTTTGCTGAAGATGGAAGTCTTAGGTAATAGCCTGGAGGAGACAGAAGTGAAGCTGAATGACGTATTGAAAGGCTGCACCTGTCAGCAGAAGGATGAATCCTCAGAGCCTTCTCAGCTAAATGAGAGGCAGACAACTGATCTTGTCACTGGAAGTGACAGCAGGCCAAAGGAAATAAACAATGTCCAGTTGTCTGACAGCTCAAATGCAGTTAACCATGCAGGAGATGACCCAGAAAGGTTTATGTCTGCGATCCAGATTCTTGAAAGCAAGCTTTATGTAACAGAAGAGAAGCTAAAGGATATCATGCAAAGACTGCAGGAGCACCACAGTGACATCAGATGCCAGGACCCTCACCTTTGTTCCCAGCTCACTCGCAGCCGAGCCAGTGCTCAGCACCTCAGTCTGCTTCTTCACAGTCAGGCCAAGCAGAGCCAGCGCTTTGCCCAGGAGACAGAAAACCATTGCAGGATGCTGGCTGGTAGGTTTCACATTGCACTGAACATCGTACAAGCCTGCAGAGAGAGGCTCCAGGCCACGGCGATTAATATTACAGACTTTGAGAAGCAACTAGCCGCGGCTGCTGCCTGCCTTCAGCAAGGAGAGAAAGAAGCAGAGAAACAGAAGCAAGAATCATACAACGCCAGCAAATGGGAGAACAAGATCCTCAATGATGAGACAGCTGGAGCTCAGAGCAACATTAATGCGTTGCCCTCGGAGGATGACGTGGAAAGTGTAGGGAAGTGTTTAATGAGGGAACTATTTGTAGTAGAAAAAATGGTATCTATCCTTCAGAGTCAACATGGCATTGGGCAACAATCCTTGGCACCAAGAGAGGATAAGGGGGATTTGGCACACAAGTACAAAAGCATAATCTTGCAAAGAATGGCTTTAAAAACAGTGAAAAGCACCCATTCTGGGAGAGCAGAATGTGACAGCATTGGATGTTTAGAGAGGGCCATCGGTGGAGTCTGTACTGAAGCGGAGCTCATTTATGCTGCTTTAAAATGTCAGCAGCAACATGAGAGCGTGACTCAAGTAAATAATCAAAAAGTGGAGCTTCAAAGGAAGAGTCTGGCAGATATCAATCCCCCAGAGTTGGCTTCTTATGAGGAGCAAGTGCAGGGAGAGGATGAAGATTCAGAAGGAGCTGCTAAACTAGTTGAAAAAGAGGAATCTGATGTCCAAAAGCTAGAGGCAGAGACAAAACCAGAGTGGTTGGAGAAACTTATATCCCGGCTGCAGAGAAGAGCTAAATTCTTACACCAACTCTGCCAGGAGGTTTCTGATGGCAATACAGGAGAGTGCAGTGTGGATGATAATTGGGAAAATGCTTCAGCAGCTGACCTAAATTGTATGCAGGAGCAGGCAAAGTTTATTTATCTGTCAGACAGGCTGCACTTGGATTTAGAGGACAAAGTGTACGCTTTGTGCGAAGAGCAGGATATCACATTAAAGGATAAGCAGGACGCTTTTAATCACACCTTATGTCAGCTACAGGAGGACAACAGTGGATTAAGAGGAGAGCTAGAGTGTGCAGAGCAAAAGATAATATCTGTTGAGACTGGGAACCAGAGACTCCTGGAAGATTTACGGAAGATCAACGATTATCATGAGGAACAGATGAAAGAAATGGAAACAGAGTTTCAAGAGAAGATAAGGGAACTGCAACATATCCATGAAGAGGAGATGAAACACTTGCATTGTTATTACACCAAGTCTTTCCAAGAGAAACAGACCAAAAAATGCACAGAAAGTACCTCCTCCCTACCAGACCAGACTGAGATGGAGAGAAAAACGATGCTGGCAGGTGGTGCAGGAGCCATGAGAGAGGCTTATCACAAAGATCTGGGGAAACTGGAGGTAACAAAGACCTTATTTCTGTATTAAATACGCTGTCTCTTTAGTAAATGTAAGCAGTAAATAATTACTTATTTTAAAGAGAGAACCTGTTCGAAATTTCAATAGGCATCCTGTGATCAAGATGCTGCTGCTATGGAGGAAATGCACAGGCAGCTGATAGGTGATCTGCAGCAGCAGCATCGGATGGAGGTGGCGGCACTTCTGAAGGAGAAAGACAAGCTGCTGCAGGAAGAGACGGCTGCCACGATGGCAGGTAAACCAAGAAGGCATACACAAAATAAAGCACTAGGCCTGTTAAGCCAATACAAACTGAATTTCACTCTTTTTATTTATTTTAATGTGATGAGGATTTTTTTTTGCTGAAGTTGTGAAAGGGTGAACATTGACTGATAAATGAATAATGTGGTAACAGGCTGTATGAACTGCATCAGCGAAAAAATAATATTTAAGAGTTACTTTAGAAGAAGCCTTTGTCTAGTATTAAAAGTGAGTTGATGTTTACCAGAAATTAAAACATTAAAACATTCATGCAAGTTTTCACATCTTTCTCCAGCCATTGTAGCGATGAGGAGAGCTCATAAACAGGAGCTGGAGAAAAGCCGACAGTCTCAGCGCATGAAGGAGAGCGCTGACATCACTCAACTGCACATTGAATATGAGTGAGCGACTACTGATTCCTTAATTTGTGTTAGTTTTTTTCTCTTCCACTTAAGTTTACAGAATATTCATAATTGATACATATCTAATAATACCACTTTAATAGCTAGCAGATAAAATACCTTTACCCCAGGTGGAGTTTCACAAATACATACTAACAAAGGCTAAAATATGCACTAGATAAACACAAAAGGAGTCACTCCACTTTCCAGTTACAGTCAGTGTCAATAACTTAATGTAAAGCATTGGCAGTGTCATCTCTGTCACACACAGTTGAGGACGGACTAACAAGCTCTGAATTGGCAGCCGGTGTGGCAGATCTGTCAATGGTGCTGATAATTGAAGAGTGACATGGACACAGCATCTAATCATACGAGTACATCCGGAGTGAGAGTAACCTCATGTTTAAATTGGCATTAATGTCCTACTTTATTCAGACTTGTATGAGTTATTAGGACATGTACCTGGTATATAACTCTTTATTGGCAAGAGATGAGCAATTTAGGAAATATACTTTCAGTTTTTCCATCATCTCCATGTTTCCAATTTTTTTTTTCATGTGCTTCTTGTAATTTCACCATTTCTGTTTGGGAGCTTTTTCCCCCCAATTTCTGTTAAATGTGCTATTAATAGTGTTTTGACCAATTGTGTCCTCCTCGTACAGTTTTTGTCACACACTTCTGCTTTGCAGGAAGGAGATCAGGTTGATGCAGAAGGAGCTCGAGGTGTTGTCGGTTCAGCACACTCAGAAATGCCTGGAGAACTCTCAGCTGAGCCAGGAGCTGAACGATGAGAGGCAGTCCGTGGTGCAGTACCAACGGGGAACCCAGGTGCACACAAATAAGCAGGTACAAACATGTTCTTTTCACAAAGGTAATTAACATACCTACATGTATGTACGTCTTTATAAAACCGTCTAGAAATGCATCATCTTCTCCCCCTTTCCCTTGTCGTCCCTTCAAGAGAGAGACAGATGAAATGTCTCAGCTACATTTCTCACGAAATGGGAAACAGTCACACGTTGCCCCTCAAATAAATGACTTTTATGAGATGGAGGTAAGTGTCTGTGATGGTCGAAGTGATTTGTATATATTTTTGTTTTTAGCTAAATTGACACGTAGTTTGAGTTTCTGTTCTGCCTTTATCTTTATTAAATCTAATTTGAAGTTGTATGGGTTATTTATATACACACACATGTAAGCGTGTTGGAAAAGATTCAGTTTAATACATTTTCACAGGTTTTATAGTACGTGTTTGCATTTATAATCCTGTCCTTTATCATAGCACACCACATGTATTGATGAACTTATGTTTCAGGTGATATTGCGGGCCAGGGAGGCAGAAATGCAGTTTCTCAGACAGGAAGCTGGTTCTCTCCAGGAAGAGTTGAAGCTTGCTCGAATGGTACTGACATCTCTCTTTATGTGCGCTGACGGTCTGATAAAATATTTATTAGAAAAGAGCAACAAAGAACTAAAAACTAATGTGTGTTTGTGTGTGTGTGTGTGTGTGTGTGTGTGTGTGTGTGTGTGTGTGTGTGTATGTGTGTGTGTATGTGTGTGTGTGTGTGTGTGTGTGTGTGTGTGTGTGTGTGTGTGTGTGTGTGTGTGTGTGTGTGTGTGTGTAACAGGACAAAATATACGCCGAGAACAAGCTCAAGGCCCATTATCACAGCCAGGATGAATCCCATCAAGATGTCAACACACTATTGGAAGATGTCAAGTACGCCACTTATTCTCCAAGCGTAGACGCTTCAGGACAAACCCTTGGTAAGACACTTTTTACTTTGTGTACATTATAAAATGGTATGGTTACTTATGCAAATTCTACTCACACACATTTAAACCTGAGAAATAAGCTTATTCGTGTTCTAGCCAAGAGTTAGATGAGAAGATTGATTCCACTTTCATATTTGTGCAGTAAATATTAAGCCAGCAGCTGATTAGCTTAGCATAAGGGAAAACAGTTCACCTGTCCACAGGCAACAACTTTCACAAACTGCATTTCTATTTATCTCCTAATCTAACTCTCGTCAAGAAAGGGAACAAGTGCATTCTCCAAAATGTAGAACTACTCCTTTAATGCCCTTTCCTCTATGTCCCTCTCATCCTCTGGTTTTCTCAGAGGACACTGTGACAAAAACAAGTAATGCTGCTTTTCTGAAGAGAACTGTCAAATCAACACTTACACGTCAGATCAGAGGAGTGAGATCAAAGGTAAAACGTGTTCATTGATAAATGCTAAACGTTGCCTTCATATGAACCATTTTAAACCTCCAGCTCACAGTGAAGTGATTCAATCAAATATTAAGAACATTTTTATTTGTGTGTGTGTGTTTGGCTTGCAGAGTTTAAAAGATGGCCTTTCTGTCCAAGAAAGACTGAGGTTGTTTGAGTCATTCTGATCAAAACAAGATGAGCTGGTGGAGTAAATCTGCTCATTGGTCATTGCAGTTTGAACACAGAGGATGTATCTCGGTTTATTATGTGTAACTGTTGTTCTTACACAATGTGTGTATGTGTTATTTTATGTTACTTTTTTTACTGTGTAAAATGTTGATTTGTTGTTGTTTGTTGTTGATGTGCAAAATGTGAGAAGGAAAAGGAGAAAGAGAAAGAAGCATCAGAATACCACCAGAGGGAGCAGCAAACACTGACTTTTCTAGATGAACGTTTCTAATAATGTACTATAAAATATAAGACAGTAATATTATTATTAAATTATGTTTATATCGTGGATATCAATGCATTGCACAGTGTACCTGATAAACAATCTGTGGTTTTATTATAATTACTTAGTGTGTAGCATTCGTTATTTATAACTGTTATGACCATATTGTACCACTAGAGGTAGCATAATGTACTCTCCCAGCAGACACGACTTCTGAAACAGAGGTGATGTTACTACCTGTTTTAAAATCTGTTCCGCCGTTTTATTTCTAGAAATATTTAAGCTGGAAAAAGGGCAATCATTTTTGGAAGGTTAGATCTTTGATATCAGTATATGAACACATTAAGCTTGATTTTGTATTCTGGCAACATGCAGTTAAAAAAATTCAAACAATAAAGTATTTTCCTGATAACCAAAACAAATTGTTTATGTTTCCCTGTTTTTGTCTGACAGTATCTGATTGTGAGAGTAAATAACTGGGTTGTAGGAAGAGCACATTATAATGTTGTAAAGATAGTTTTTATTATGTCCCAGAGGGAGATTTCTCCCTCAGAGAAACGTAAAGATATACACAATACATGAACTAAACACATGGTTATATATATGCATTCCTGACCATAAAAACACATCTTAAGTTAAGTGGGATAAAAGAGAAAAAGTCTCCTGATAGGTTTGGCTGTGAAATTATAGAATATAAAAAAAATAAAAGACATTGTAAAAAGGTGCCTATGGTTAGTTAGTTTGAGGACAAAGTGCTGGTGTAGACATTACATGTGTTGATATTGCAGAGTTGGTCGGATCACACTAACTATAGTGGCAACCACAAAAAACTGAACCAAGAGCTCTGACAGTGTAACACCGAATGAACCGGAGCTCTCAGGAGCCCGGCAGCAAAGGAGGAGGCTGGTGCAGGAAAATATTGATGTCCGCTCTGCCTCGAGGGAGGACACTTACAGTACAGTACCTCGTTAAATGGAGCATAACGCTGGCACATAGCCTGATAGTGATGATAACACACTGAAAATGGTCTCCAACATCAGAGCAGTCGAGACAGAGGGGTCCCCGCTTTTAAAAGAGATCCCAAACATTTTTGCCATCACTTGTGAATGAACTTGCTATTGAAGACTAACTGCTGATGATATTTAAGCAGCCACACTTTACTCAGAGATATGTTACAGGTGGCCTCAGTTAACCTCTAAAATGTAATATGAGTAAACCTTAAAATTAACTAAAATTTAAAATGGAGAGCTTTTACCAGTGTTTTTTCTTTCTTTACTATGAGTTTTTAACAATAAATGTTAAACTGGTTTCTGTGTAAAAAAAAAAAGTATAACTCCAAGTGTGCTTGCAGAATACTTAATTTGTTGCTTGGAGTCATATTCTTAAAGAGGAACATCGCACCTCATTAAAACCCAACACTCGTCTTTCCTTCCTTGTGACTGCTGCGTGTGAAACTGCCGTCATGTGAGCCAACACTTTGAAAGAGCAAAGCTGCTTCTTAACGTTAATTTCAAGTTTGCTAGCTCTGAAGTTTTCATCTACTGATGAATTCTGTAAGATGTGGTTGAACGCTTCAGAAAAAGCCGAGACTACTAAAAAGACTAGAGCTGAAAGAAATGTATCAATTAATTGATTATTCAATCAGCAGAATATTGATCAGAAACTATTCTAATGATTGATTAATCATGAAGTCAGTCTTTTGGGTTTGGACTGTTTTGGATATCACCATGGTCTCTAAAAATCTGTAAATAAGCATTTCATTATTTTCTGACTATATGGACATAGCCCCTAATCAATCAAATAAAATAAAATCAGAAGATGAATTGATAATAAATCCTAAAGTGAACCCTGAGCTGTGATTATTTTGTGTATGATTTTGCAAACTAGATTTGTTTGTCTGTTCAAACATTTTGCCATGATAGGAATTTCAATGATCCAGTCAGTCGGGTTGTTTTTGTTCTGTTGCTTGTTGGAACCAAGAGGCTAAAAAAAGAATATTTCTGATCATCTTTTTAATAATGCATAACATTTTGTATCTGAAATAAAGTTATGATTCTTGGTGTTGCATGAATTGTGTGTGTGTGTGTGTGTGTGTGTGTGTGTGTGTGTGTGTGTGTGTGTGTGTGTGTGTGTGAGCCTGTAGGGTTTGTTCTGAGTGGAGCTGCCCCACAAGCGCTCCCAGTCCTCATGACTGATCAGTGGCTGATGTAGGAACACCAGTACACAGGTGCACCTGCTCAGACTGTAAAAATAAGTGGCCCATTTATTCATAAAAAGATCAATTACTGCACCTAGCACAGACGCCGCTCTGAATAGCATGCACAGCCTGCTTCCCCAATGATACACTTCAGTGGCATTTACACTGCAGCTGACGGGACCACGGATATGCTTATTTTCTCCTCTCAAATATGACACGGGCCTGCTTTTTTAAATTGGCGTGAAGAAGAAAGCGCTGCATGGACTTGTTTTTCCCCCAATTTGATTTGATGTTACGAAATCAGGTCCAGAGGCGTGCAACCTACATGCAACTCAATTTTATCAGTGTTTCCATGACAATGGATAGATCCTACGTTGTTCACCTGAGACAAATATAAATTTGGCACCAACATCAGTTTGGCAACGCCGGCCTCGGTGTGGAGGACGATGAGGCTGATTGGTATTTGGGGAAGCACTTTATTACAGTCGACTCTTGTATGTGCTCTAAGTAAAATGTGTGAAGCGTATTTCTATCATCTTTCTATCAGAGTAAGAGCTTGAAAAGCCATAAACAATGATCCAATTTGAAATGAGTTAATAGGCACCAAGTTTAGATTTCTTCAACAGGACCAGACCTTGACATTAAACTTTTCATAAACTTTTCAAATAACCTTAATGTTATGTGAGGAGAAAGACACTTCCTTATCCACAATGAGGTAGAATAAGGTTTAATCAAAGTGTTCCAGTGAGAGGGACCTGCAGTTCAACCTCCTTTTCCTTTTGCCTCCATGGTGTCCCTGAGTTTATCACTTTAATTTGAGGAGGCAGGATGTTGATTAGTCTGGTCTGGAGAATACACCCTAAGTGGAGCAGGAAGGTTAGTGAACAGCTCCCTAAACAAAGTCCTGTGTCTTGTGTATGTGCAGCATTTCTTTCTGTTGGGTGCGGGCACAATGCCTCTCTTCCCCCCTCAGGTTTTTTTTGTCAATGTTGGCTGCCAACACAGACATGAATATCATTCAGCCTCTCTTTTTATCTCCATCTTTCGTGTTTTAGCTTTCTTTTCCCTGCGATCACTGCTATGTTACACAGGCCTGCCACCATTGTGTTGGATGTTATCGCAATAGAGATATCTCTATTCCACGGGGCGGACGTAAATTAGGTTTTCTTTCTGCTGATATTTTAAACAAATCTTTATCCATTGAAGTTGAAAAAAGAAACTCGCAGCGCAACTGTAACCCAATGTGGCAGCAAAGAGTTACAAACTCTGGTTCAAAGATTTTACAAATAAATGTACTATTAATACGAAACACACAAGTTAACAGCAAATGAATGGTTAACTTTGTAATTAATTGTATTCACAACATTGATCTCATGCCACATCTCACAGCTATAGATAATGCATACAGCTATAGATAATAGAACAACGAGCAGGAGCTGCAGAAAGTGAGCATGAGCAGCAGGAGTGCTGCTGAGACTGAACTAACAGACGGTTACACAGTTGTATAGTTGGAGTACCTGCCTACTCCTGATTCTGAGTGTCCTGCCAGAACCAGTTACGCTCATGTCTGACTGAGCTTTGAGTAAACATCCTGTGTCTTTTGTACCACACAGGGATAACCTCAGCATGACATAACACTCGGTATGAATCAGGAGAGTTTGTGCTTATTATCTGAAAGGTTATCAAACTGCAGCTTGTGTCCTGAGTGTGGTCGAGCCTGGCCCACTTTGTTGTGCTGCAGTGAGGCGTCCTTTAAATAACTCGCTGGGTACGAGGTCTGTCCCCATAGCACACTTCACATCCCCATCTGGTCTGCCATCTCATATCTGAACCCATTACCCCTTTACAGGCCTGATCTCATAGTATAGTGTGGATGTAAAGCTACAACTCCACCAAACAGGAGCACACGCCCAAACTTGTATTGTAAGGTCATTTAATTACATTCAATATACATTCTGTATACATATGAATGTCGACTAAACCGTCTGAGTTAATGCTGTCATAAAAAAATTCTCCCTCACCCCCTTTTTTCAAAACTGCACTCAAAACGCACAGATTTAATCTGTGATGCATAGTTATGTAATGTTATTGTCTTTTTACTGTTATGTCACTTATTTGCTTTTTTAAAATTGTGTTTGCTTTTACTGTTTCTGTTTTTACCTTGTAAAGTGCCTTTGAGTACCTTTTAAAGCATTATAAAAATAAACGTTGTATTATTTGTTATTATTTGTTGTTGTTGTTATTATAAATGATAATATTATTATAAAGATAGGAGTGTGAAAATTCTGTTGTGATGTCTCTTTTTGTAAATGTGAATGCTTGTCCTCCTGTAGAGCTACGGATATACACATGGTCTTACTAAGTGAACACAGATCCAACAGCACTGATACTTACAAAGGTCAAATATTATTTCCCATTCAAATTAGAAAACTGATACTCAGACTGCCATGGCTTCCTTGGAGGCTGTCATGTTGCCGTGTCACACACACCTTCCACCCGCTCTGCCCTGCGATGGCCTCTAGTGAATCTGGGCCAAGCCACTACTGGAACTACTGGTGCTGTTTCTGTCCTGTGAAATAAGTACAAACTCCTGGGCAGAGAAGTTAGGCGGTGGGTTGTTAAAAAAACAAAAAAACAGCATGGCTGTTGTGGCTTGCACATAGCAGATATCTATTAATTTGGGGTGTTTGGAAATTAATTGTGGTTTCACAAAAGTATTGAGTGACGTTGTAAGTGTGTCCGTCTAATATTGACATGTTTTAAATATACTCACTCCACTGCCATCGCTCAGTGGCAATGTCGCCTATCAATCCACCACTTCATACTTACTTTCTCATGCCCATGACATTCATACATTCATGGTCCCCAGAGGATGAATCCTACTGATCGTGTGACTTTTTCTTCAGGCACCAATGAGGTCCACATTTATGTTTTCTAGACTAAGTTATTTTTTAACTAATGGATAGATTGCCACAATATCTGTATTATTATTATTTTTAATTCATGGTGTCCAGAAGATGAACCCTGAAGACTTTGATGAACCCCTGACTTTTCCTCTTGTGCTACTTTCACTTATTGGCCCACTTTTTTCCCAGACATTCATGATTTCCAGACCATTAGATGTATTTGAATGCCTTTTGGAGATCCTGACTTTTCAACCTTTAACAATAATAAATAGAAAAAATTAGTTTGTCCAATACATTCGATTTATGACCAAATATCTGCCAAACTGTTGAAATTCCCATGAGCCTCAGCTGTACTTTAAGTTTAATGCTATATAAATAGTAGATACCATGCTAGCATTAGGTGTTAGCAAGTATCTGCTATTTGTAAAAATAGTTTCACACAACTGCCAGACTCATAGTCTTGTTTTACAACTATAATTAAGGACACTTGGCCTTGTGATAAACACGTTATTCACTGATTTCCTCCTTCATATAAGCATGCATACACAAATGAGAAAAATTAGGGATGTTCAGCAAGGAACTGCCTACATGGGCTTTTTTTTAAGTCCAGCGTGTTCAACAGGGGCTGCTTTGCTTTCTGAATGAGTCAAAATGGAGACCACACCACCCACTCTGTGATCTGTTTGGTTTGAGTTTTTAAAAAAAGACAACATTACAGAGTATGGTATGAATTAGCAGTGTAAATTACATTTTGATTTACATGGATACCCACACAAGTGTAGTTTGGACCTCTGGACCAATGATACATCCAATGTGCCAGATTTGTGTTTTCTTTCTGGCTGTTCTGAAAGAAAGAGAGGCTCCTAAAGAAACACCACTCTATACATCCATTAAAAGCAATGATATCACAAAGTAAGGAGGACAACTTAACCTAATCAAACCCAGAGAAATTAGTTTAAAAATGGTATATGTTGTAGCCATTTCCTGTCTCCCTTGTAAACATCAGTCCTGAATGAACCAGTTGGTTCTTTCAGCTCTGAACACCGCTGACCAGCGCTGGTGAAACACTTGTAGGGGAAGAGCATAGGCTCCAAATGCCAAGTATCTACAGTGACACCGTGAAAGGGAGGGGGAGGACGAGAGCTGAGCAGTGAGCAATAGTTCACTGGATGTGGGATACAGAGTGGGATCTGCAGCAGAACAAGATCACATAGCCGATATACCCAGTGAGAGAGTGTCGACTGCCCATGACTCTAAAATAAGATATGAGGGATGGATTTTTTTATTGGACTGGACCCTCCAGGTCATGTGAGTCCTAGAGACATTCAGTGTGGGATAGCGGGCGATCAAGTCGTTGTACTATTTTAAGGGTCAAAATTATGACTTCAGTGGTTCAGCTGAGTGATTTTGTCATTTCTTGTCTGTTTCTGATCAACTGGATATCAATCGAGCAGTAACTTTTGGCTTAACTGTAGGAGTGACTGTAATGCTCTGCTCACTGAGTGGAGAAAGAGACGCATTAAAACCAGGAGGCACAGGCATGATGGTACGCTGTGGTTATTTACTCCCGAGGATAGAGTGGTTCTACCCTTAACAGAAGAGAACAGTTGAAAAAAAGGAAGCCTGAGGAGAATCATGCAGCAGTTTGGCTGAAAGACTGGGGACTATAAAAGAAAGGGGAAGTTGGAAATCAACAATTATTCAAAAACCTTGCACACAAGGTAAGCTGCTTGTGGGTTTAAATTTTGTATATATTACTTTAGTCAATATTATTTTAATGAGAGACCTGTGGACTGTCTCTTATTGTTCAAATAATATTCTGTCTCTATGTGACCCACGTCAGCAGAGAAGTAGACTCATCTCTGCTCTGGCGTTGAGATCACAGCCCAGCGGGCAGAGTGTGGCTCCTCTGAGAGCTGACGAGCAGTCGCACAGCATATTAGATATTAATAACCTTTGCTTCTTAGCAACCAGAGCTTTGAAAAACAGAAACTACTGCGTAAAACACACACATAACCATATTCGAATCCGCACCAAATGTGAGTTTTGTTTTTTATCACTACTGGAGTCTGTGCTTAACAATTACTTAACCAATTCTGGAAATTTGTAACATATCTCAACTCCTATATACTGTACCTGTTATGTTGTATGTACAGGGTATTACTGTCCATAGCTGTAGAGTTGCCGTGTTGGGGAAACCTGCACAGCAGACTTTGTGACCAGTTGATTTATAACTACATGTTTTTGAAGCGCTGAGGTACACTATTTGATATTTGATTGCATCTTGTCTCTTGAAGGCAAAAAAAACATCATCTCTGTTTTCTGAGCTGAGTGTAGTCTCGTTCTGGGTCCCTTGAGTCTGCAGTGTGGTGGTGTGACAGTGTCTTATTTTATGCCTTGAAATGAGGGAAATCACATCAGTGAGTGTCTGTAAATTAAATCTCTAATAATAATGATTCATATAAAGAATCAGGGCAGCTGAAAATCAATCAAGCAATGACAGAAATGTAACTAATTGAACTGAAGCACATGACAATATACTTCAACTTGAACTACAACTTGAGTGTTTACAATGCATTCTGAGGTGGATATGAATACTTAAATGTTCCCTAGCATCATCGTTAGGTCAACATTTCTGTTTTTGCTTATAGTTAATGACCAAAATATCTGGTATAGTAGTAATTTTACTCATCAGCGTCAGGTCTAGTTTGTGCTTTATACTAATTAGCAAATGTAAGCATGCTAACATGCTAAACTAAAGCGGCGACTGTGGTGAACATTATACCTGCTAAACACTGAAAGCATTTGAGAATGTTGATATTGTTGTTATTCACAAAGTTGACTTATCTAGACTACAACATTCAAATATAATTAGACTACTAACTAGAATAAAATAATAAAATAAAATACAGAAATAGAAGACCTATAAACCGGTTGCTTGGTGTGATGTGTTTTATGTGAAGCAGGATGTTCAGAAAGATATTTTTCAAATATACTGTATAATACTGGTTCTTGCACTATAAATACTGGCTTTAAAAAACTTAATTGCACACAATGTGCTGGAAATCATATGTTCCATATTTTATTAGTAGGACAGCAAATCTAGTACAAGCTTTATGAACTGAAGGCTGCAGTTGCGACTGATCAGGATAAAATTCCCCTTTAAAAAAAATATTTTTCCACTGATGTGTCTGAAGTGATTCCATATTGATTCATTCCATCAAACCATTTGTATCTGAGGCTTTTTCTACTAGGATACACGATTTTCTGCCCCGTCTTTTTCAGCCCATATATTTTCCAGTTCAGCCTCACAGGGGAATGACACAGCCTCATCACAGTACTCCAGTGCCTCTAATAGTTGTGCCAGCTGGAGGAAACAGAATATACGTCAGATAAAATGGCAGGGCATTGGATTAGCTGGCTATTTCTGTACCTTGTTGATCAAAAAAACATGTATTGTATACACCAGAGTATTTCTAATAGAGCAGATGGCAAAGAGAGGTAGGACTAAAAAAATAAAATGTCTGGAAGGATACATTACAAATGAAGTGTGATTGTGTTGGACAATCTATGTATAACTGAATCATTTCCATGTTTGTCCAAAACTGTGCAGTATAAACCAACATTTAAATATCTTCAAAACACGGATAAGTGTAAATTACATTCACCATCAATGAAATGTGAACAATCAAAAGAGTTGTTACTAAATAAACAGTGAACAATGATTAAGTAAAAATACAAGCTTTGTCTGGGAAAGCTTTGAAAACAAGCAACTATTATTAGAAACCAGATCCTGAGCTGTTTGAGTTGACAGTAAGGGACTACTCAGAGAAGTCTGGATCTTTTTTTAATAAACCATATGGAGCAAAAATCAGTACTAAACAAGTAGTAGTAGTAGTAAAGAAATAGAGAATGTGTGAGCACTGAAAAAAAGGTTTTATTTCACAGTGAAGCTACTTACTGGAACATGTAAGTGGCCATGAACATCATGTTTATTGGCTTTGTCCAGTGTATTCATTGTGTGGTGTTTCTGCAACACATTGTTAATGTACTATTGCAAACATTACTGTATGATTATCTTAACTTTCTATTTAAACAGAGGCAAATGCATTCATTTTTCACTTTTCAGGTGAAAATACATAGTACAAAATTATAATGGTATAATGTCATATACTAATATTCCACCTGTCCTTCCTTTACAGGAAACTACTTTTGTGCCTCACCTCTCATTTCCAGTTGACACCCTGTTTAGGGGCGGAGCTGTCACACTTCCTGTGAGGCTGGTCAGTTTTGTATGAGCTGGGCTGATAGTGTGAAGCCCAGCTGGCTGTGCCCCTCTGAGGCATGAGTGTGGGAAGGGCCCACCACCACAACTTTGTGTCCTGTGAAGAACAAGGCCTGAGACTAAGTACCATGCCTGCTGTGGGCAGCTTTGGCAATGGCAAAATTCACACAAGACGCAAATACCACAGCCGGTTCGTCAGCAAGGCTGGCCAATGCAACATCCATTTCTCAAACATGGATGAGAAGTCACAGCGGTACATATCGGACATTTTCACAACATGTGTGGACATCCGCTGGCGATACATGTTCCTGCTATTCGGTCTGGTGTTTGTGGTGTCCTGGCTAACATTCGGCCTGGCGTTCTGGGTCATCGGCCTCCTACACGGTGACATGGACCATCCCGTAGGGGACGACAGTATTGTTCCCTGTGTCACACAGGTCAACACCTTTGTGGCAGCTTTCCTGTTCTCTGTTGAGACCCAGACAACCATTGGGTATGGTGCTCGTTGTGTGACAGAGGAATGCCCGGGAGCTGTCTTCATGGTAGTCTTTCAGTCCATCATGGGCTGCATCATCGACGCCTTCATGATTGGTGCCATCATGGCCAAGATGGCAAGGCCCAAAAAGCGTGCAGAGACTCTACTGTTCAGCCACAATGCAGTCATTGCTTTGCGTGATGGGAAGCTGTGCCTCATGTTTAGGGTTGCTAATCTAAGGAAAAGCCACATCGTGGAAGCTCATGTGCGAGCCCAGCTCGTCAAGCCCCGTTACACAGAGGAAGGCGAATACATCCCCCTGGATCAGCTTGACATGAACGTAGGCTATGACAAAGGCACAGACCGCCTGTTTCTGGTTGCACCCCTCACTGTCATACATGAGATAGATGAAGAAAGTCCACTGTTTGGCATCAGTAAACAAGATCTCGCAACATCTGACTTTGAGATAGTAATTATACTTGAAGGTTTGGTGGAGGCCACAGCCATGACAACGCAGGCACGCAGCTCGTACCTGCCCTCAGAGATCCTGTGGGGTCACCGCTTTGAGCCCGTCATCTTCGAGGAGAAGAGCCAGTACAGGATAGATTACGCCTTCTTTCACAAAACATTTGAAGTACCCTCCACCCCCAGATGTAGTGCCAAAGACATGGAAGAGAGTAAATTCCCAACATCTGGCGCCAACTCTTTTTGCTATGAAAACGAGCTGGCCTTCATCAGCAGGGATGAGGAGGAGGAGGAGGAGGAGGAGGAGGAGGAGGAGGAGGAGGAGGAGGGAGAGGGAGATGTGGAGAAAGAGGAAAACAGGTGTTCATTGGAGCTAGGAGGTGATCAAAGGTCCTCCCGCAGAGAATCAGAGATTTGACCTTTTGCCGTTGCTGGTTTTATTTACTTTTAGTTGCAGAACAATACAAGCGTGTGAAGAGCCCTATGACTGTCATGCTACTGACATGAGGATACCTGTAAAAGTGGAGAAACAGCAGTACTGATCTCCAACAGACAAGCAAGGATGAAACTTGTCACATTTCTTATTGGAATAACGTTTGCTTCCCTGGGATGGTTATGGAGTGTTATCAAATGCAAATGCGCTTTCATGTTTGAACTTGCAGATGATCCTGGTAGTAAAGTGCATGACATAAGCATAGTTTTGTATCAATATTTTGAGAAGTCTTTCATCGTTTTGGTGAGACCATCTCTAGGTGCTGTTCACAGCACTCAAATATACAATGTTCAACTGAGGGACATTGACACTTTGCAGATTATGTTTAGAAAACTAAATTTTGGGAAGATTAATCCAGATTAATTGGTTAAAGACAGAGGTGGAGCTCAACATTTGATTTTCTTCTTAATGATATTATAATTGATATTTATATGAACAATAACACTGACTATTCTACATCATACAATGTCAATGCCAACTTGGTTAATTGGCATGTATACAACTAATATACATGTATGAACTGCATGTAATGATAACAAATGACAAGTTAAAATTTTACATATTTCCATCACAGAAAAGGAAACACACTTGATGGTGATCATACATCATGAATTAAAAGAAAAAACTATTCATCTCAGTCTTTGCATTTCAACCAGAAGAAAACATTTGACCTGAATAGATGGTGTAGATTTCTTTCTCAACAGTTTGGCAGAAACATTGACATTGGATGAGTGTTTGCTAAACCCTGCACCCCTTTGTCACGGTTGTTACGCCACTCAAGTCCTTGATTTCATTAGACAAAAGCAGACCATCAATTCTATTTCACGGTCATTCGCTAAAGTTTACTAGCTTATTAAGCTAACATTAGCATAATAAATTGATAGCAAAAGCCATCTCCAGCTAACTCTTTTTTTTTTCTAACAAATTTTTTTTAGCTGACTTTTTTTATGTCTTAATGCACTTGTGACTACATTATGATATCATGAGGAGGTGAAAGCTAACAGGTAAGCATCCTAACCAGTTAATGATCCATGGAGAATATTTGGAAATATAGAAACAGCCTTGTTTTTGTATTGCCGACGGTCAGTCCTAGTATTATAATTATGACAAAGAGGTAAGAAATGTACGACCAGACTGTTATTTCACTCTAACATGACCCTATTTAGCTTCCATACTACAGGCAATACAGAGATTAGATTTGTTTAATTTTTCTTATTTCCAAATACTATACTACTGTTTTTCTCCAGTTTAACAAAAGAAGAAGAAAAAATATGTATTATCAGGACTAACGCTAATACTATCTCAGGTAGACTCATGTTGGCTGGGATGGCTCGAGAGTAAACTAATCCAAATCCAATATACAGCAAGACTCCCAGGATCCCATGTTGCTCAGCTCAATATCCTTTTGAGATGACACATTAAGGAGACATTTCACAGGCTCTTATGTTCTCAGCAATGTTTTTCGCAAGGTCAAATCATCAACATATAATTCCCATTACATTCAATATGTTAAAATCTCACACCTACAGCTTATTGCCTACTAATGTTATACGCCCTGAAACATACCCAAACACCCTCACATTAGCAGTGGCTGAAATTTGGGGGCTGAATTGATTTTTTCATTCAAAGTGCATTTAACAAGTTGTTGTACTTTGAATAGCAAAGATAGCCCCTGCTATCTTACAATGTCAGTTCATAACCCTCCAGAAGAATCAACCTATTGCCCGCGCGTGTGCGAGCGTCCGTGAGTGTTTGTGCACCTTTGTGTCTCTCCAAGGACGATCTTGCATTCTGCTGCAGCAGACTGCATAATATTTAGGGTGGCCAGTTATGGCTGCATGCTGAAGGACGTCTCTCGTGGTTGTGGAGACGTTCTCAACACCTTTTATTGCCTGTTTAAACTGCCATCGACTGCCTGCTGACTCCTCACTCAAACTCTTTACTCTGCGCCCAGAGACACAGTTTGTTCACTTTGTTTTGGACAATGTGTTTGGCTAACAGCTCACAGCTAACGGAACTACCAGCACACATCCTGTTAGGGGGGTTCATTTTGTTTTTAGCAAGGTCGTATGATGTGTCTTATACGACAAATTTGCATACATTGCATACATGTTGTTTTTTTACTGAATTAAGTATGTTTTACGATGCCTCACAGGCCATTGGTGTCTGGTTAGCCAGTTGTTGGTTGTGTTCATTCATACAATACATAATTACAGCAGCGGTCATTGCAGACACACCTGGTGAAGATATGCACTCTACTGAGTGCACCTTTCTAGTTACATTTGGTTCTAGTATTGAATCCACTGATGGCCTATAATGGTTTCTGTTGTTTTTCTGTGCTCTTTTGGCCAGGGGCATTAATTAGTCTTTTTTTGTATATTAATAGGACAACAAGTAATAAAGATGTTAGGTCAGACTGTGTACGTGAATTAGTTTTCCCTCTGCATTTCTCAAACATAAAAATCCAAGTGAGTTAATTCATACTGACTGCCATTTCAGCGAATTTCAACACATTTGTATTTATATCTTGCTGAAAATATCAGAATGGGCTTGCTCCAGAAAGCAAATGGTGGTTCTACTTCTATTTTAACCAAGAGCAGTAAGACGGAAGAACTCTAATTTGTACATTTGTCAGACCGCTATTGTAAATAAATTATTATTATTTGGGGTTTTATGATGTTTTCTGGCTGAATAGACAATAAGTAATGATACATTATTTTGAAAAACAGTGTTAATATCATAAATTTTTCGATCAAAGCAAGAAGCTGGAAATGCTTCTACTGAATTGAACAACCTCTTCTTGTCTTCCACTAAATGCATATAAAGCAATCTTCACTCTGAGTCACACTTTATTTTCTCCTCAAATAGTTTTAACTTGTTGTGTGTGACAACAATATATATTGACAGACAACTAAAAAAACTAACTCTTGTTGATTACCACAATAAAAAACATCTCACAAAGCCAACAGTTTTCTTTTTACTTCATGGTAGACGGACACAACGTGCAGAGATTATTGTACAATAAGTATCTTATTGCATGTGTGTTACTGCATTTGTTGTCCAGTCACAACAAATAAGTGCAGCAGGGAGAGAAAGGGGGAGTTGTTTGATAAACACAGAGGAATAATTTTTGGCTGTGATTTGGTGGCACGGTATCTGGTTTGGGTCAGAGGTTTCTTATTTCATTCTTGTGTAACCAATCAGCCAAGTCTTTGCATAGGTACAGAAAAGACTTGGCAGTCCTGCTTGATTTCCCTGCCCTGTAACCTTGAACATTGAAAAATAGACCTCACACACACACACACGCTCCAAAATTTGTGTGGACTTGTGCAGCATGACATCTATATAATTAATTACTTTACCTTAATTAATAACTGAAATACTTGACCAGAGCCATTACAAAGGCATGTTCACAGTTTTCTACTGATGGGAAATGTTTAAGTCCTCTAAAATAAGCACATTTAAGTAGAATATCACTGTGCCTGTCTATTCAAGCATCATGTTACCCAGATCTGGTTTGAATACATTACCATTAAATACGACTTATCTGCTAAAGAGCTAAAGAGTGGGTGTGTGAGATATTAAAATGTTATCTTGGCATCAAAACCCATCACAGTGGCATTTAACAGGATAAGCTGTTCTCCCCTTTCATGCATTTCACTTTCAGGAAGATATCTTCAGCGCCGAATGAAAGTCTAATTTTTGTTCTTGAAGAGGACTGTATCCTTTGAGATGTGCTGCGTTATGGAAGGAGCACTGAGAATAGACTGGGATGCTTCCCACCCACTCTGCAGTGTTGGAGGATGAAGAAGCCGTGGAGGGGTCAGTCTTCCAACATGCAGAGTGGGCTGTTGAGAGGCAAATTTGGCCTTAATTGCAGCAGTTCTATTCTCTGCTGGTTTCCCCTCAGCTGCCAGAGGGAGGTGGAGGGTGGAAAAAAGTAATATGATGCAACAGCTGCACTTCCTCTCCTTGAGCCATAACTCCAGACATTTTAGACTTGAATAACATTTGTCCTACATTTTCTTTTAACTAATCATTTCAACTATTGATAGATGAAAATCCTGCATATCTGAAGTTTCAACTTTTTAGGAACTGACAAAAAAAAGACAAGAAAGTTGTGTTTCTGATTTGACTGGATTGTTTGATTGATGAAAACATGAAATCACTCAATACTTATCTTTAGTTAGGGTCAATGGACCAAAAAAAACCAAAAATCCATTGGCAAGGTCTTTTCAATAAATGTAACAAAATGTGTATCAAAAGCTGTACATTTCTTTCTGGTCAAGTTAAAATATACCTTGACTATTGTTTTATTACACTCATACTCTGCTGTGGATAATTATTGTCATGATAAGCTATTTTGGGTGCTCTTGGTCTTATTAATGTGTTTTCTTTCAGGAATGTAACCATTTATAGACAAGACTCAGATGTAGAGAGCTTTTGGTCAGATTCAGTCAGTGGGAAGTTGGTGGAAATAAGTCCTAAATCCTGTCGTCCTTGGCGCGGGACGTGACATCTAATCAGGACAAAACAAGTCAAGGAAACCAGTCTTAGTATCTTCGTGATATTATGTTGCAGCCTCCCGTTCCATTCACAGCTGAATCGGATAGCTCAGGCAGTGTTATGTTATTCTTTTCAGGGGTGTGTACAGCTCAAAGGTTAGAGAAGTGAACTTGTGAATGGAATATCGCTTGTTAGAAAAACCCGCCTTGACTGGGAAAAAGTGACAGAGGAAACAGAGGTAACCGTCCCAAGTGGAGCGACCGTGTGAATTTTCTTTACTTTCAATGTACAAAAACATGCCGACAATGTTGTCTGTTTGTACACAAAATAATATGATACAATATGAAAAACACATTATAGTATGTGAACACACTATAATAGTCGTAAAGCAGACGCAAGGACATTTTAAGTGTAATTAATAATGTATTCCTCAACTATTGTAAAAGTGTAGCTGGAAAAATAGCTGGAATCATATTTATTTATGTATGATTACACACATTAACACACTTATCACCACAGCTGTGAGTGGTGAAAAAAATATAAGACCATATTCTCAAGTATTGCATGTACCTAAGTACAATTTTGAGGTATTTGTACTTTCATTTCAAGTATGTTCTCCACTTGACCCTGATTGGAATAGAAAACTAGTTTTAACTGAATCAGCTCCAACAGAGTGATGCTGAACAATGACGCATCAGTATCAGTAATCTAATATTGAGATTTATAATAATATATCGCTCGGAAGGGCTCTATTATTCAAGCAATTACACTAATAACGTTGCTGATGTTTCTAAAGCCTTTGATTTGTCCACATTGTGAGATTGCTGTGACCAACATGGAGAGCATGTGAACAACGTGTGTCTCGCCATCAATCATCAGTCACAGATGAACGCTGGCTTGAATCACATTTAGTGAATCAGAATTCTTTGAGAGTTAAAACCTGTATCACTGACCACCAGTATACTGTATATTAGTGTTTACTGTCTGATCATATAACTTATTTTGCTTATGGAGACGTTCATTGTCCAGCTGAGCACATCACTCAGTAGTACTAGCAGCTCCAACCTCAACTTCTGCAGACGTCCAGTATTTGATTACAGCAACAGGCTGATTGGATTACAGGAGGAATCGACTCAAATACCGACAGCAGACGGAGCAACTGGAGAACCAGCGGGCAGAGAGGACACCAAATATTCAGCGCACACAAACAGCAACATGGTCAGCCTGGATTATCACACCGAAATGATCTGCTAAAGGACGCTATACCTTCAACATCTATTAGGACTTAAGATGTTCAATGCCAGCCATGCACTTCCGTCTCAGGCCGCCGCCGCCGGTCTCCATCTGGCAGATACGTGTCCTTGTTCTCATTGTGAGATTAGTGGGTTGAATGTTTCCCTGAATAATTATTTCTTAATTTTCTAATTAAATTTCACAACTGATTATAGTATCAAATATTGTATTATTTGTGCAGTAAATCTTAAACATTGTTGTAAAGGAATTCTTGATGTGTCATGCGTGACAGACCATTCATTCCCACTTTTAATCCATCGCCTCTCAGGACGCCATGCTGAGAAAGACATCAGCAGGGTTATTTCATATTTCTAAACATCTACACCGAGAGAACAAATGGGGATCGTCAATTATATATCAATCACAAACTGTAGAATAAAGGTGTCTTTTAAGTTATTAGTCAATTTAATTGAACTTGTTTTCACAGAAGCTCATTTAAAAGTATAGATGAGAGACATACTCCAACTGACTCCCTAACTATAGGTAATTTATAATCATTTAGCAAAGAATGAAGAACCTCTTTGCTGCCCTCATGTGGCAAATTAATCATTTTACATGCAGTAACGGGAACACCTTTCACAGATAACATTTTGACTTGCCAGAGTAAGAAAACAAAAAAAGGTGTAACAAATGAAATCAAAAGTAGCTGAATTTAATTTAGCTGCTCTGAGCCATCATTATTAGAAACACCTATGCTCTTCCTACTGTGACTAGTCAACATGTTTGTTAGTCTTTAGCTACAGAATTATGCATTAAGATTCTGTACGGATGCAACATAGAAATATATATATTTTTTGTGTGAAATACATTTTGCTAGCGAAAGCCAAAACCACACAAACTAAGAAGGCATTCAATTATTAAATACATTTTATTACATAAATGGCATAATTCTGACAGTCTAGTATTTTGACATAACGAGAGCTAAACATGTCAGGTATTTTGGTTGGGTGAACCTGCACAACAGAGTCACAAATTCTTTTTAGTCCTTTCTTGTTTGAGAGTCGTGCACGGGTGCATGTACTTTATTTGTATATTTCTAGAATTATTTGATTTGACGAGAAACAGCTCAGATAACCTAACCTCCCCCCTCCCCAGTCCCAGTCCTCTGCAGAGTTTCCCTTCAGCCCCAGTTGCACTGGTCTTCATCTTTAGCCGCCAGGATGTCTGTGACCAGGCCGGTGCCGATGGTCCTGTTTCCGTCTCTCAGGGTGAACCTCTGGCCTTTTTCCAGAACCATTGGTTGGCGGAGCGTGAGCATCAACGAGGTGTCCTCGCCTGGCATTACCATTTCCTTAACAAAGACGAGAGCAACATACAGGAGAGTGGTTACTGTCCTTCATTTTTGTATAGATTTGACCTGAAACATCCCAAAGCACACGATGTTCACAACATGCACTATCTGGGTGAATTGTTGTCGATGGAATTAAATCTTAAAAAGTATTAGACAAATATCCTTTTACTGAAAGGTTGAAACGCACAAACCTTGTCATCGGGCAGAGTGATTCTGCAGGCCATGTCCCAGGTTAGAGAGAACATGACGGGCATGAAGTTGGTGACAAACGGTTTGTGTCTGCCTCCCTCCTCCTTACTCAGAACATACACCTGTAACACAGGAATCACAAACACTTCAGAGTTTAGATTACTGGATACAGAGAAGTGTGTATTTCTTTTTAATTTCTTTCTAAATAGCAAAAACATTTTACAAAAATAAATCACTGAACAAAACATTTTTTTCTTTGTGCGCAGACAGTGTGAGTAACTCAGTAAATGATCTGTCGTTACTGTGGCATCTGGCTGGTCTCCCAGTTTGCCTTTAAAACTGTTCTTGGCCATTACACCTGTTGGATTATTTACAGTCATATTAGTACTTTTGTCTTGTCCCCAATTTAAATTAGCCCTTTAGATTAATTGTACAGAAATATTTAAAATGGAGTGTATAACAACCGCAACTGTGTGCTCTCAGACCTGGGCCTTGATTTTCTGATATGGCATGATGGCTCCTGGTTTGCACATCACCATCCCTCTCCTTATGTCCTCTCGCTTCAGTCCTCGAACCAGAGCGCCCAGGTTATCTCCAGCCTCTGCCCGATCCAGAGACTTGTGGAACATCTCAATACCTGAGCAAAACAGAAAGAAATGCAAGATGCAATTATTGCGTCTTGCAATAATACAGGATTATATAACCTTGAACTCAGACTAATGCTCAGCAGCATTTTTAGATGAGAAACTCATCAACTCCTTTTTCCTTTATCAGAAGGTGTCTTTTAAAGCCACCAGGTCATACCTTTTAAGATGTGTGTGGACCCCTGAGGCTGTGTGAACTCAATATTTAAATATTTAAGATAAACACATCTCCCAAATAAAAGGTTGTCAACTGTGCATATATCCTGAGAAGACTATGACATATGATTCACAACATTTGCATACTTATCAAACCATTCAGTGAGTTTTCATGCCCGGTATGGAAGCATCAACATTTGGTTCTGGCTTTTCCTTTAATATGTCACCTGGTGGTCCATGTGCTTTGTAAACAGTACAGGAGCTCCTTCTCTGAATTTCTGTTACTTTTTCCTTTCACTCACCTGTAACCACTGACTTGAAGCTGCGATTGTGGCCCACAAACTCACAGTCGTCTCCTTTCTTGATAATACCCCTCTCCATAGTGCCGGTCACCACAGTACCTCTGCCTGAACAACACAAATGATCACACTCAAATTTAAAGCAAGTAACTTTTAAGCGTCACCGTCTTCTGACTTTGATTTGAGATGCTGCATTTTACAACCAGCAGAGCAAATCAGTCAAATGTCACTACTAAACACAGGGAACTACATATAAGTTATAAATGAATTGCAAGTAACTCATTCTGCCAAGAATCCTCCTTAATTATAAGCCTTACAGTTAAATGTTGAGATGAAAAATGTGCATTCTTTGTAATTTCTTCATACCTGGGATTGAATAAACCCCTTCGATGGGCAGAAGAAAAGGTTTTTCAAGCTCTCTTTTGGGGAGAGGAATATAAGAATCCGCTATATCCAGCAGTTTCATCACTGCATTTACACCAAGTTCAGGGAGTCTGTTCTGAGATGGAGCAAAACAAAAAATCTGTCAGTTCACATACAGATGCTTCACATCAGAGACTCAAAATGTACCGACATGGCCGTAAACTACAAGTGATTTCAACAGTAGTTTAGATCAGCACAGTATTAACTAAACTGAGACAAATGACTGCCAGCATTCCTTTACCTCCAGGGCGCAGAGGGCTGAGCCTATCACAACAGGCGTGTTCTCGCCATCATAGCCAAACTCTGTGAGCAGCTCGCGGATCTCGATCTCCACCAGCTCCACCATCTCCTTGTCCTCCACGACATCGGCCTTGTTGATGAAAACCACCACATGTTCGACTCCTATCTGCCTTGCCAACAGAAGATGCTCTCGTGTCTGAGGCATCTGGCCGTCAGTGGCCGCCACCACCAGGATGCAGCCGTCCATCTGAGCTGTCCCAGTAATCATGTTCTGAAAAAAAGAAAAGAGTTCAGGGTATTTAAAGAGGATGAATTGCCGTTTTAAGTCATTTATAATGTAAATAATTCAGCTTTAAACACTTAAGGAGAAACAAGGTTTCTAAACAGCTAAAAACAACAACAAAGTTGCATCCTGAGGTTGGTTGCAGGTGCTTTGTTGAAGTAAAGCAGATTACCTTGACGTAGTCGGCATGCCCAGGACAGTCTGTGTGAGCATAATGTCTGTTGGCTGTGGTGTATTCTACATGAGAGGCGTTGATGGTGATTCCTCTTGCCTTCTCCTCAGGGGCATTGTCAATATCTTCATACTTTTTATAGTTCGCACCACCAGCCTCAGCGAGCACTGAGGACCCAAAAACACATCACGGTCAAAATTTAGATTTCTCGTTTCACAACACTGGCGACATGAGGCCTTGAGTGGAGACATTTAAGTGTCTAGATCAAATCAAATATGTCAGTGTGTAAGAGTTAAAAGTAGGGACGTCAGTGTTTCTACCTTTTGTGATGGCAGCAGTCAGGGTTGTCTTGCCATGATCAACGTGGCCAATTGTTCCAATGTTGACGTGGGGTTTGTCTCTGCTGTATGTCTTCTTAGCCTCTGCAGCGAAGGTTCGCCGACTCAGAGGCACAGCTCCCTACATGACAAAGACAAAGCCAGAAATTATACAGTCACAAAATCCATGATAAACAGTGTGTACATTGCAGTTTGTGGACACACTCACCAATTTGAAGGAGCTGTGCAGGAGGCTTGGCGAAGACAGCTGAAGAGCTAAGATGAGAGAATCAAAAGATGATACGAATGTAAATTAAGATCATTGCTGATCATTTGACAGGATAATCCAGTAGAAGTATCTTATTCTATAATTCCACCACTATTTGTTCCAGTTTCAAAATACAAGAATGGAAACTTGTTGAATCCATTTTAGCGTCATGGAAGGCATTAAACTATCATTTTCTATTTTAGTCTCACTGTGAAATGTCCCTCAGCCCCTCAACTTGGCCAGCAGGATGTCAGTGTCTCCACATTTTGTTTTTGCCTATTCCTATTCAAATTAGGTGTCAAATAAGAGAACATATAAAGCATGACTGTGATTATATTTACAAACAAACACTCAAATACTATTATATATGCTTATTTATTCAGACACCGAACAAACCCTGCAAACCAGGAGACTCAACAGTGTTATTCTCCTCCGATTAAGCGACTGTTCGTTATTTATACAGTGAGCTTCGGTAGCTACAAAGCTTTTCTATAATATAAGCACGTTTCAATAATCATCAGTCAGCCCTCATCTTCGACAAGCTGGGTCGTTAGCTAAAACTCATTGGTAACGTGACCTTGCTCTGCTAACGAAGAAACAGTAGCGTCTCTTTTTTTTATGATAGATTATGTTTCTAGTAAACAACATCTTATGTGCAGAATAAAGCGGGTGCGACGAGAACACAACAATGCTGAGATGCAATTCGTCAGTAACTACAAGAGAATAAAAACATTTTACCTGAGAAACATGCACGCAGTCCCACAAGTGACGCCATCTTGGATGGTTAGGCTAACCAAAGACGAACAAAGAATGAAGAGAGTACCTGACCAGGTCCACAGCTGTCGCACCAAGCAGCTCCACCCAACAGACACACATTTAGTTATTATTTTAAACTCGTCCACTGTTAGTTTTAGGATACCTACAACAAATCAGATCTGAATAGTTAGGCTTTGAATTTCTCGAACTTGCTTAATTAATGGTGTAGAAATCATAAAATTACATATATTGTAAAATGCATGTTAATACTGCCCTGCAATAGTCTGGCGACCAGTGTAGGGTGTACCCTTCGCCCAATGTCAGCTGGGATCGGCTTCAGCCCCCCTCAACGACCCTGAACAGGATAAGTGGTGAAAGATGATGGATGAATGGATATTTTAATACAGGTATTTCATATTGTACACTGTGCCTTCGTTTGGGGAAGGGGGAATTCACCGTCGACTGTATATAAGAAGGGATTCACCAGAGGGACTCCTCTCTCTGTTACTGAAATGCTTTGAACTTCGCGCATGCGCGTCCACGACAGGGATTTACCGTAAACACTATACTATGGTGGCGTTTGCCGTTGTGCCCTTTACATGCTTTGGTTGTGTTACTGTCAGAGTTGCTGTATCATATTTTTTGTCGAACTAAATTAGCGTAGGAAGTGTGAAGACTGAAAAGACTCAGAGGTGAGGAATAATTCGGCAAAAAACAATTTGCTTGCCAATTTGGTTTAATGTTTACGGTACATCATGGCAGCCTCCTTGCCACTCGTGAGTTCAGCTAACGTTAGCTAGAATGTTCTAGCTCATTCGTGTTACTCTGAGGAAAGGGGCGCTAACATACTTTAAAAGACACGGTGTCCATTTATTCAACACTCTTCACAGGACTCGTGTCAAGGTAAGTTGTGTTAAGATTAAGGTTCGTGTAGGGATGCTGTGTTTCTGCTTTTTATTATTGTTATTAATATTATGTCTAAGTAATGCGAGCATCTTTAGACTAAAGTTAAAAACTGTCTGCTGGGTTTGCGTCCTGTGTTTTGGATTCATATTCACAGGCCGTGACGACGTCAACTCTTCAGTTGTCCCTGTCCCGCTGATTCTTTTGATGTCTTGTTTCCACCTCAGCGGTGCACATGATGGCAGAAGACAGACCGACCAGGAGATATCCCCAAAACCTCCAGGGTGTCCTGCAGCTGGCAGTGGATGTCGGATCAGCCCCAGAGGGACCTGACTCTTTTCAGCCGATGTCAGAGGAGGTAAGTGTCTGTTAGATGTACATTTACAACCTGAGAGGGCTTTGGGCAACACACCTCGTTGGGTCCAGACTGTCTAGCTCACCTCAGTTATACCTCACAGGACCAAAGGCCTAATGAGGAGCATGTGTTCATACAAATGATTACGGTAACATATGTGTTTATGACACAAGCAGAGCTGGAGGTATTTGATTCGAGTCAGTCCATAGACATCATTCGTTCAATATTTTGATCATTGATTGTGATAACACTTTTACACAAAAAGGTCCACATTCACTGGTTTCATGTCATACCATTTTAAGATGTGCTGTTTTTCTTAAACCTCCTATGTTGAGATACACCTCCTATGACTTTTGGAATTATGATGATTAAATGTTTTAAAAGGACAGGGTTAGAGATTTCCCATTTGTATCTATGAAGACTTCTACCTGTCATTAAAGGTATGGATGCTGAAACATTATTCTACTAATACTCTTTCTCTGTTACAGAGGAAAATATGGCTGAGAGATGCTCTAGCAGATGTATGTAAAGGGCAGATGGATGAAGTGGAGCAGATAAAGCGGTGCTTGGCCGTCTTACGTCGGGAGGAAATGAGCGAAAAGGAGGGAGAGGATGAGAGGGATGAAGAGGATGAAGATGAGCGAGTAACAGCCTTTGAGATCCTGTCAGAGTTGTGTGAGAACCTGGACAATGCAAGAGGTTTGTAATATATAGTATTATACTTTTTACAAGCACTCTATAGGTCAGATGTTAATATGAGCAAATAGCTACATAGAGGTTATGAATACAAAATACTTGAGTGTGTACCCTGCTTCTCTACTTCACAGACCTAATGACTCTAGGTGGACTGGAACTGTGTATCTCCCAGTATCTGTGTCATGCCCAAAGTGGCCTGAGGTGGCGTGCTGCCCAGCTCATTGCTTTCTGTGCTCAGAACATGCCGCAGGTGCAGGTCTACTTGTTTAGCACCGGGGTTCTGCCGAAGCTGCTGCAGCTGACCGACTCAGACCCCGACTCCACCGTCAGAGTAAAAGCCCTCTACGCTGTGTCGTGTGAGTATCTAAGACATTATTGCTCAATACTGGCTACTTGAATCTAGCTATTGATACTGACTAGTAGTTTAATCAGGGGCATTAATGGGATTTTTGACAACACTAAAGGAGAGCATGGAAAGCATTTAGACTAGATTGTAATGCTTTGCGTTTAGGATACAGTACACCTCAGAACTGTAACTGATGTGGTTGTGACTTTAGGTCTGATTCGAGAGCAGGAGGAAGGGCTCCAGGCGTTCTTGTCCCATGATGGCGTCTCAGTGCTGATGCGAGTCATGCAATCGGACATCGAGAAGCTCAGAACCAAGTCTGCATTCCTTCTGCTGAACCTGCTGACGTCACATCCCAAACAGAAAGGTACGAAGGAGAGGGGCATCGAAAACAGTACAGTGCCCTTCAACAACAAAGCTGTCGATTTTTCATTTAGTTTAGTTTTTGGTCAAAAAGCATTCCTCAGTAAAGTTTACCACTATTAAAGGAGTATGCAGACTCTTCTCAAAATCTAGCTTTTTCCAAAGCTAGATTTTGAGAAGAGTCTGCACACTCCTTTAATAGTAGTAAGGGACACTTGATAACCGCGATCATCTTTGAGTGAGGGATCATCTTCTCAGGCAACCTTTGCTCTACAAAGCATGTTAGCACTGACAGTGAAGTTGTTTCTTTCATTTTGGGTCTGTAATATCTTTATCTGTTTCCTCCGTCCTGCAGACACAGCTGTCTCCATGGGTATGGTACAGCAGCTGGTATCGGTTCTCCGCACGCCACACTTACCTTTCCATGAACACGTGCTTGGCGCCCTTTGCTGGTAAGAACCACTCTCTGCCTTTCTGTCTGTAATACTCACAAGTGACATCGATTCATGGTTCACTTCAGTAATCACACCCTTTTATGTGTCTATCTGTCTAGTCTGGTGGAAGACTGTCCACAGGGTCTCAAAGACTGCAGGAATCCTTCTCTGGGTCTGAAGGAGTTACTCAGACAGCGAACCACAGAGCTCCAAGGAAAAGAAGAGAGTCAGGTATGTCCTAGGTCTTTGAGCCTGATGGTGAAACTGGGTTCAAGCGAGTATTGTGAGAATTCCAAAATAACATCTAGTGTTTTTAAAATATTGTGCACAGTAGTAAGTCTATCAAAAAGCAACTAACTGTTGACCATAAACCTTTTCAAGTGCTAACTAGATGCTAAAATGTCAATACTTGTAGAAAATTGTAGTCCGATGAAGGTATTAGTTTTAAAATGATCAAGGTTTAGACTTATACCATGTCCAGGAAGGCTTCTGAAGCCACATTTATGTTTCCAACAGGAAGAACTGGCCTTCTGTGAGCAGTTGAAGGTTATTTGTTTCCCCGGGCAACAGTCGGATGACAGTGGGATGGATCGCTGAAGTCCTAATGGACTCACCTGTGTTGGTTTCATTGTGCAAAGATGTAACGGAACATTCTCGATCTGGGTCATGGATGTTAAGCAACATTTTTGTCTGTTAAAACAGATGCTGTCCATATTTTGCATGTCATGCAGGAGCTGGATTTTACTGTGTAAATAACTATGTATAAAATACTTTTCAATTCAGCTGTCATTTTAGTCCAGTGTTTTCAGTTCCTCATAGTATCGAACCAAATACCAATCCCCATCACAGGTAGTATGTAAAGTACTTCCTATTTTAAATGTTAATAGATACACCCCAATGTTACATGTGCAACTTATCTTTAATTGTTGTAAGTTAGGTTTGTCTGAAGTCTCTGAGATAAAGTATTTTCTCTTTAATTTGAATTGATTGTCTCTATAATCAGGACAGAATTTAGTACATCCTTGTTTATTTTATAACATTGATTTATTATTGACAAAACAAATTGGTGTATTTATATACATATAATTATCTCATGTGGAAAACATTGCCACCACATTCATGTCATGCAACAATAAAATATTTTGGCACAAATCACAGAACATAGATATTATTTTCACCAATATTTGTGGAGTTTCTTTTAGTTTTCTTTGTAGACTGGTATTTTAATAATGATTATTCAAACACATCGTTAAATAACTTGACTTCCCAGCAGCTCTTTTACTCAATCATTGGCACTAGCCAGTAGCTTTCAAGTGCTGACCAGTAGTGTCCTCCTCTTTTTCCTGAATTTGTTGGGTTGATATTAGAAACTCCAAAACCTAAAGGATTTATAGTCTGTATGATTTTACCAGGGTGATGGAAATACTTTGGACTCTTGGGACGCTGTTTAGGACCTCTTCCATTTTGACAAGTCGTCCTTGTTCTCGACTGCATTTACATCGCCCACAGCTATTAGTAGCTGTGCCAAATAATATGTAACCATGACGACAGTGTGACCATGCTCCATTGGGGCTGTCGCCTTGAAAACTTGCACAGCCAGTGACAGGTCAGACACCATGAAGGACAAACTCCCTAACAGTGTTGCCACGTTGCGGGTTCTGATCGCTAATGACCCCATTAGAACAATCAGGACAATGTAGACCCCCACAGCTGGAAGCAGTATTTCGGAGTTTGGTGCCTTCTGCAGGAATGGATACATGTAGATGTAGAAACCTCCTCCCACCGTGAACAGGATCAGATACAGAGAACGAGTCCAGAAGGAAGAGGAGGCATATGTTGCATAACGACTGGAGAGGAAGGTGATCGAGTACAGCAGATGAGCCACCGCAAATGCACCCATTCCTGGAACCGATGTGTGAGATGTTAAGGACAAACATAGCAGTTAAATCAATTATTTGCAATATGCAAATCTTTGGAGCTTGAAGTTAGAAGGTTCCACTGATTGCATGTAAATCAAAAAAATAGATCTTATTGTTTCTTTTTTAAATTACATGTATTACCATATAGGCAAGGCTAATTTATTCTCTAATTATAAAGAAAGCCAGCTTGATTTGCAATTTGCAAATACCTCAATTTGTGCTTCACTCATATACTAATCTCTAAACAGGATCTACCTTCACAAGTATAACCTGTAGACAACGGGACAAGAGTTGCGTTCCACATCGCATACTTTTTATTTCTATTTTTATTTTTAATACATGCTTCCTGATGCATGCAGTATGCATTCAATTAAGACATACCACTTCGTCATAACATGGCACCTTGAACTTTGACCCTCTTGCTCATATGTCTGCTGCGCCAAGGATTATGGGTCAATAGCTAGAAAAGCATTCTGGCATGCATACTGCAAAACGAGACAGGATGTGGTAGGCCAGAGCATCCTGGTATTTTTGACATACTGCATTTGACACACTATGTAACGGGAAGTACTCAACATTTTTCTTTTGAACGCACTGTCCGTTTTGATATCGGAAGCATTCTGGTTTCGGTTTGTTGTTCGGAGTAGTATTGATCAATCACGTTTGAGCAGGCTTTGGTTAAATCCAAGTAATCCGTCTGTATGGAGAGCAAAAGAAGCGGAAAACATTGGCTGAAATGCTATCGCCTGATCACTTAGCTTTATAGCGATTTTAAATCATCTTGTAAACTGGCTACTTGTGAAACAATCCTCTCAACTCTAGACCCCAGAATTATAGCACCTCGCCACCAGAGGCTTATCCATCGTCAGACCGATTGCCTGAGATGGGTTCTGAGATACAAACTCTTGTGCAAACTCTTACCATGCAGAAAAAGCTCAGGCCACACTAAGCAGCAGTCACCAACAGCAGAGAAAACCAATCCTCCCACCACACCCAGCACACTCCGACCTCCATTCCAGCTCAGCACTGCTGCAGCCAATAGGAGTATTGGTGCTGATTTGACACCTGCAGACATGATGGATGCGGGAGAGTCAGGTGTCCACAGGTAGAAGAACACACCTGCAGACAAAAAGAAAGGCAGGAGAGAAACAAGGAGAGCGCAGGACTAATAGAGAGGGAGGAACAGAAAGAAACGGGGAGATGAGTCACAACATGAATTAGGCTGAAATTAAGATTTAAGACAATTTGATCCTTTCCAAATGGAGAATGTTGTTTGTCAAACAACTATTGACCAGTGAATGTAAATAAATGATTTTTAGGTACCGTGTTTCTCCTCTGCCGCCTGTCATAGGCATCTGTCTCAAGGATGTCCATCGTCTCAGAATCAGCACTGTCGTGGACTCCAGCAGATCTCTCAGTTGGATGAACCGGTCTCGTCTTCTTGACACCTTCTACTTTCTTCTGTCTTTGCAGTCCTGTCGTCACATATAATCCTCAGATGCTCGTCTTGTTCCCTACTGTCTCGAATCTCTGCCACGTCTCTCTGCCTGTTGGTCTTTCATAGGAGTGAACTTTGGACCGATCTTTGCTGTCTGATTGCTCTCTGATAATCAATGTTCTCTGTGTTTGGAGTTCTCATGGACAAATGTCTGACCTTTGACCTTTTTCAGCTTTTTCAGCTATTTATTGCTGACATTAACTCACGAGGCGTAAGGTTGAACTAGCAGAAAGCTTATATGCTAAAGTTGATTTCTTACTTGTGAATTTACAATTATTGTTGGTAATGACAAATTAATAGTGAGAAAATGTCCAGAAAAGGACTTTCTTTAAACCTTGTAGGTGATGCAAAATGATCATCTCTGCCACTATGAAAAGAGAGATCAATAGTTCACTAATGTATGTCAAGGCTGGCAACTTAAACTCCAACACCATCCAATTTTCAAATTTATTTAATGTGAAAGCAAAAAAAACAGCTGCTGTACAAGATTATTTAAAGTTTTGTGGATGATAATCTTTTAAAAGAATAGAGATAAATAGCACATCGCATTGTTTGAGGGTCACTAGATGTTCACACGGCTTTAGATTTCTCCAAAAAATTAATTGTTACACTTTACAAGAAATTCAAAATGCCTCTGGATTTGAAGTCGTTTAAATGAATAGAGGAGGAGCTCAGCACGAATAATGATTAACTTCGGCCTCTCAGAGTCAAACTTTGTACTGTGCTTGCTCACAATTCCCGGAGTCGTGGTCTGGTTGTTGTGCTTCACGTTGGGAGTTCTGCTGGGGTTTGAGATTATCTGGTGAGGAGAGCAATAAATACAAAGTGTTTTACTAGTAAATATAGTAAGTAGGGTCAAAAGCATCCATGTGTGTGTGTTGGTTTGTGTGTTCAAGTTGCAGGTGAATGTTCTTTTCCCAGCATGTTTCCTTTGTCAGCAGATGACATGGCAACCAGCTCTTCCTCCCAAAGGATTGGAGTTGTAGGCTACGGACACCTAGGTCTGAACTCTCCCCCTCACACTTCACACACTTTCTGCCATACATCCTTTTGAGTCTTTTAGCTGTGGTGTTAAGCTCTATTCATTGTGTGTGTGTGTGTGTGTGTGTGTGTGTGTGTGTGTGTGTGTGTGTGTGTGTGTGTGTGTCTTCTTCAGGGCAGTACCTGGTGGAGAGGATCCTTAAAGATGGAGCTGCTCTCGGTCTAACACTGGCTTTCGTTTGGAACAGAAATTCTGACAAGCTTAAAGGTTTAGTTCCTGATGACCTCATACTTGGTGACCTATCATCCTTTTCAGACAGGTGCAAAAACACACATAAGTAATATAAACCTGTATGCATAACACCAGTATTTGCATCTTATATGATCTCTGTGCTGCCGTAGACAACATGCTTGACATCATTTGAGAACACTGTTTCGTAAAACTGTTTTCTTTTGACAGGCGATGTGATGTGATTATAGAGGTGTGTCATCCACAGATAGTGAAAGAATTTGGCTTTCACTTCCTCTCTCAGTCTCATTTCATGGTAAGCTTCTCCTCTGTTATTGTGGGAAATATGGTTTCTCAAAACAGAGTATTTCTATTAATCTTTTGTATTTTATATATATATATATATATATATATATATATATATATATATATATATATATTATGTTCCTGCTCCTTAACTGTAAGAAGACTAAAACATATAAGAATAAGACAAGTGTACTTGTGTTGATAAGTGAGGTTTGTATTTGGCTGGTCTTGGTCTATTCTAAAAAGGATATTTAGTTATTACAGTCTTTTGGGGTTCTGTATTTTAGGAATTGTCCATATGTTTGGCCTACATTTCAACATGGTAGCATTGCATTCTTTTGTTGTCTCCAACAGATGATAATGAAATTCTTAAAATCAAATCCTCTCTGCATTTATCCATAACAGAAAATGAGAACACATGAGCTGACACAAAGTTTTAGCAGTTTTGACTGTTCATCCCAGAATTATCACATCCTCTTTTGTGCCTTTTTTTCTCCTCCTCTCAGGTGGGCTCTCCTTCTGCCCTCTCTGATCCTAGTCTGAACCAGAAGCTGCATCAGGCGGCTCAGCAGTCTGGTAGGACACTCTACATCCCCAGTGGTGCATTGTGGGGAGGCCAGGACATCCAGAGGCTGAATGACAGTGGAGCCTTGAAGGTACAATCACACTGGGGCAGTGCAGGTGTGGTGATAGCAAAAGGCATGTAGTGTCCATCCTGGAGTTTTTTTAAATTTTTTAAAACTTTTTATTTATAGATTTTTTTAAGTAACAAAGAATGCGACAAAACATTGTAAATGACAAAAAGAAGATTCAAATAAATAAATAGATAAATGAAGAAAATTAAAAACAATAGGGTCAACAATCGCTCTTTACACTATTTAGGACCATTCTTTTCTGGTCATTTAATCCCTTGAATGCTATCCACTTCTCCCAGCGCTGCTCATGGGTCCCTGATTTTAACCTTAGAAAATTAGTCATTTTTTCCATATTGTGTATTTCCTCAACAATGTCCAGACACTGTCTTTGGCTTTGGGGGGGTCACTTTTAATCCAGCTCCTTGTGATGCCCTTTTTAGTTGCCAGTATCAAGATTTTATAGTTGTCTTTCTTATGAATAACATCACCAGGTATTAGTCCCAGATAAACGATCCGTGGGTCCCTGGGGATCTTATAGCTTAAGATCTCCTCCAGAGTCTAAATGACTTTGTCCCAGTATGTTTGAAGTTTTGAGCATGACCAAAACATGTGTGAGTGGTTGGCATTCATCTGTCCACACTCTCTCCAGCATGGCTGCTCTTTATCTAATTGTTTATATTTTGTGTGTGGTGTAATAAAAAAGCGGATTAAGTTCTTCCAACCAAATTCCCTCTATTTTCTAGAACTAGTGGAAGTCTGTTGCGTTGTACACATGGAATGCCAATCACTATTCGACAATTTGATGTTCAGTTCTACTTCCCATTTCAGTTTTACATATAGTGTGTTACTTCCGATTCGTTTTTGTAAACTACTGTACAGTTTGGAGACCAACTTTGAGGGGGTTTGTTTGTAGGCACGTGTCAACACTTTGATCACTTCATTACCTTCTGCTGATATTCCTTTTTTAATTTCTGTATCGTAGAAGTGTCTTAGCTGTAAATATCTGAAGAGGTCCCTGTTTCCTAAATTAAATTCTCTTTTGAGTTTTTCAAAAGTTTTAAAAGTGTTTCCCTCTATAAGTGTACATACTGCAGTTATTCCTCTTTCTCTCCAGCGAACTACTATCTATCTGTCCAGGTCTAAACCTGGGGGTCATAGAGGGCCAGATCAAAAGCTTACTGTCTCCTTCCAATTTGTATTTCTTGACTATCTCCTTCCAGATATCCAATCTAAAATGGAATGTTCTCCCTTTGGTCAGTGTAATATTTTCCTTCTAGTCTGGCCTGGGGTTGAGATTGGCCCAGATTTAATTAAATATGTTTCCATCCAGCTTGATACTCCGGGGAGCACCAATATACAATGTATCTAAACCATGTGGAGGGTTTAAATGTGTTTCTTCTCTTGACTTGTTTTCAGGCTTTGTTTATAAGAATGTCCAAGCATCCATCCTGCTTCCGGCTGACTGGAGACGTCCTCTCTGATTGGACGGAGGAAGAGGGCAGGCGTGTTTTATTCAGAGGCTCAGTGGCAGAGTTGTGCCCACTTGCTCCAAACAACGTTAACACCATGGCAGCAGCAGCAGTGGCAGCAGGAGCACTTGGCTTTACTGGCGTCCAGGGAGAGATCGTGTCTGACACAGCGTGAGTCTTTCTAAAAATCAGATTGAGCAAATACAGCCATTCATAGCTGTTTAAATCACGCTATTCATACCTCTTCATGCCCCAGGTTAAGTGACTACCATGTGGTTGAGGTGGAGGTGACTGGGCCCAGTGGCTTTTCAGTGCACACAGTGAGGAGGAATCCAGCCAGACTCGGAGCTGTAACCGGCAGTGCAACATACAACTCCTTCTGGAATAGTTTACTCGGTGAGTCCTGCGTGGTCGGATCCTTTACTTTAGTGTGAAAGAACCCAATCTAAAAATACTTCATTATGAGTGCAAGCCCTGCATTCATATGTATGCTAAAGTAAAAGTACAGAAGTATTATCAGCAAAGTGTACGGATGTTTATAGTGTCAAAAGGCCCCTGTGACTTATTAATATAGCAGGATCAGATATTGTTAATACTAATGCATCCATTAATCATAAGCATTTTATTGGTAACCTATATGGGGAGGAACTAGTTTATATCCAGTAGGTAGGGGTTACTAACCTGGACAACTTGTGACAAAAGGGTCTGAGGAGTTGTGAGATGATTAATGGGTTTGGAAAATGAAGAACAAAAAATCCCAGACAAACGTATGTATGAACTTCCCTTTGATCTTCACTGTTGTGAAATAGAGGACTAGTTTCCCTCCTTGGGTGCTCAAACAAATGAAATCATCGTCTTGGAACTTTCCACAGACGTCTCATATAACAATAAAACATTTTCTAGCAAAAAGGTTGGATCTTTAACAATGTGATTTATTTACTAAAATGATCACCTGTTTTGCTTATAAAATCTTAATTTGAAAGGTAACTTGTATTAACAGCTGTCAGAGGAATTAAGTGTCAAAAGAACAGTATTTTAAAGTCCCCCTGTAGTTTAGAGGTTAAACCATTACTGCTGTCAGTTTGATTGAACAGTGAGTTAGTTAGTGTGTCATAACATTAGTGTTTAGGTAATTAAAAAACTCATAAATGTGTTGATGTGCAAATAAGTAAATTGTTAGCAGTTCTGCTTTTCCCCTTTATATTCTTTTTTTCTTTTAGTTTGCAAAGGTCACGGGGGCCGAGTTTACTTGTGCTGAAGCGGATGACAACTCTGCAGGATTCCCTGCAACGCAGCCAGAAGCTTAAGATAAATCAGTGTGTACGGTGTCACTGGATTCTGATGTTACTGAGAACTTGAAAACCCACAGAGCCTTGAATATGTGTGTTCCAATAAACTGCATGCAAACAAAGAACAAAGAGAACGTTATCATACAGGTATATACATATTTCAACTTTATTAGTTAATCTGGTGCAAGATTGTAACACATGATAAAACTCTTACAGGGAGGGGATCATACGTAAAATTATTTTCTCTTATTTGTCCGCCATCTCTTATATTCTTTACCTGAAAACATTGTTACCATCTCAGTCCCTTTTTTCCCTCCCTTTCTGTCTCACCTTTATTCCCTTCACAATTTAATACTTGTCAAAACAGGCAAACCCAGGGATAATCAGTAATAATCCACACAAGCGCAGACAGAAAAAGAGTCTGAGGTTTTTTGTGATTAACACTGAAGGGCTTTGATACAATAAGGCGCAGAACAAAAATGAAAACACACACACACTATTCTCAGAATGAGAAAACCTTATGTTTTTGATGCTATTTGTTGTTGCTGTGTGTGTATTATATTTTCACTCTATGAAGTTGTGTAGTAAACAAGGCATTTGAAAGAAAGAAAAAGATGCTACAAGGTGGACAATTGTGTTCAAGTCTCTGTATCATTACCATCATCATCATCATCATCATTACTGCACTTCTGTACTCGGAGTCTTCACATGAGCCTTTTTTAAACCAGGAAAATAGTTTTGATTGTGCCCAGTTGACACTCTGGTGGCATAAAGGAGGGTTGTGTTCTTTTCCTGCTCTGACCCACATTTGAATCAAGTATAAAAAAAACTTCCAGCTTCTCAAAATAGTCCTCTATTATTGTTACAATGTTTTCGACCTACAGTATGTTATCCAGTGTTAGTACACTACAAAATCCAGCAATCCTGATTTGTTTTCAATATTGAGCTGTCGTTCAGCCCTTTCTAGCTGCTGCATTTACTCCTCAAAGCAAACTACTGAGTCGCACTGCTGGTGGAACTGAAACAATACCAAAACATATCAAATGGACAGATATTTTCTAAAAACTCTGAGGTACGAACAGGTTGGGAAGACACTGACAGTGATGCAATTTTCACAACAAGCCGATATTAAATTCATCTCTCGTATTCAAACAACTATAAATTACATGGATGACTTTAAACGATTGCCACAGATAAAGTTTCACTAGTGAGGTTCAGCATGTACGTATGTGTTTGTGCATATCTCAGTTGTTCTCCATCGTGACACCATCGCCGTTTCCATTGGCCCCCGGGACAGCAGAAGACTTATTTTTGAATGGCAGAGCGTAGGGCTGGCGGATGTTCACTCGGTCCTTTTCCGCCTCCACATCCTCGTCATAGCGTTCGTCTTCGTCGTTGTCCTCGGCCTCGCTGTGGCGGGGGGAAGAGTGGCGGGACAGAGCTGGAGACGGAGGCACAGAGGCTGGTCGAGGGTAACGGAAACCTGAGGTCTGATGGGCGAGAAACAAGACACATCAGAATCTCAATCAGTGTGTCAATTTGTGAAATAACAATAAATAGTGAAAACTTGGCATATCTCTCATCCAAACACACGTGTTAACTTACTGAGGTGGGCTTATGAAGATCATACATGTAAGTGTCAGGGAAGGCTTTAGCCAGGGCCATATGACGGGCAGATATATAATACTAGTGCAGAAAACAAGAAAAAAACCACATTAATCCATTTTGAAGTTGAGCAATGATCACACAAAATATTACTTTCAGATTTTGAATCTAACCCTGCCGAGGTATCTCCAGTCCAAGAGTTCGCTCAGACGCTCAGTCCGGTTCCTCTGGATGATTCGCTGGCGCCGGCTCTGCTTGCAAAACTGAAACAGGAAGGACGTGAGCTGGTTACACGACTCGTCGACCCCCCGATACCGACGGTCCAGGATGTAAATACCTGCAAAAAGAAGCACATTGATGTGAAAGAAAGCATCAGTTATCCCTGGCTATCTTTTATAAGAGAATCTTAGAGTTAAACAGATAAAGTATGAAAAACGCACCGTATGCTGAGGGGTCTGCTATGTGCTCCTCCATGAAACAGCCAAAGCCCGACAGGTTAGTTGAGATTGATGGAATTCCCATGACTGTGCACTCAGCTGACGATGACAGAAACAGTGAGGCCCGATTAATAATTTTGATATTATACAATAAACCCACGTACATAAACACACCTTGTCAGCATGCATGAGTCATACCTGGCGTGTAGCCCCAAGGCTCGTAGTAAGAGGGAAAGACGCCGAGGTGGCAGCCTCTTACAAACTCCTCATAATCCATTGGAAGTAGAGGAGAGGTGGACGAAAGGAATTCAGGATGGAAGATAATCTAAAAAGGAGGGAGAAACAACAAGAGATAACAAGTACCACAAATTAATCTTAGTGTACTGTATATAAGCAAACTTGTCTACACTCTTGCTGAAGAACATCACGTACAAATGATGAGAAGAAATATTTTTTGTGGCCGTTTATGGACCACTGACGGCTGGCCTTACCTTGACACGGTCAGCAGAGCTGTTGAAAAGGCCGATACGGCGGACACAGTTCAGGATGGGGTCGCCGCTGTCCTCCAGCATGTTGTGGGTGCAGATTGGAGGCTGGCATTGCCTCTGAGTCGCAAAGATGGCACGCTTCATTATGGTAAAATCCTCTTTGTCCAGAATCTTTGACACATCTGGCAGTTGTCCACTGATGAAAACAGCTTGTTTTAGACTTGTAAAATGACTACGATTACATCTTTATTCGCATGAATAGACTCATCCAGCTTGTTTCAACAATGGCGACACAAAGTCTAAATTTTGTAGAGAATTTAAATCGAGGTGTATCTAGGTCTGATAGGAAAAGTGATGATTACGTGTATCTACAGGTGGGCTGTTTCTTACCTTTTATTTGATGGCGTTATAAGACAGGTCATTCTATATGTTACAGATTTAATTAAATAGACTGAAAGTGGCCAACTTACACTAGAAGTGACTCATAGAGTTTCTTTCCGAAACGTTCCTTCACAGTCTGAGCAGTATCCCTGTCAGCGAAAATAAATAAGTTTTTATTAGACAACTTCAAAACCCTTTTTAGATTGGATGAGTGAAGCACTTTGGCTGTCTGGCTTCATCTGGTTGCACATAAGAAACCTCACCAGAGCTGTTTCCTGACTGCTTGGCCCTTCAAGGTCTCCACATTGAAGTTGTTTGTCCGAGCTGGCATGATGAAGAATGCAATGACGGTCACGTCACTGTGATTGACCTGCAACAGTCAGACCATACAGGAATATGGGATTACATTTTTACACCAAAGATTCACCATCGTCCTTCTCTCCCACAAACACACACACACACACACACACACACACATACATTTGTTGACACAACTACACACTTACCCTCAGTAGATAGTTGAGTCTGGCTAAAGCTTCCAAGAAGATGTCGGCTCCTTTGTTGGAGAACTCGTACCTTCCAGCGATAAAGAGGAACAAAGTCTTGTCCAGGTTGAAGTCGAGGTGCCTGGTGGTCAAACACAAAGAGCTGGATGAGTTTAGCGGTTACAATCAGCACATTCTGGTCGTATAATTGTTTACTATAATAACAGTTTGGACTGTGCTGTGAATGTTGAGTGATGGCCGTCTGACCCGTAGAAGTGTCCCCTGACGAACTCCTGAATCCGATTCTTGCTCTGAGCGTGGAGGTTTTGAAACTCGTGCACGGCTGAAAACTTCTTCACGTTGAGCCCATTGGGAGTGACAATGTCTGTTTGTGGTGGGAGAGGATAAGGGCATTGAATGCAAAACACAGACACAAAGGAACAGTTAGTTAAGGAGATAACTAGCCTGGTAGCTAACTTTGTGAATTAATGCATGCAAGTTTAAGGCATTCAGGAAGAAAGCAGTGAGAAATACATCATATCCTCGCACATTCAAGTCCTGCCATGTCTGACCAGTGGCAAATGACGAGAGGAAGTTTCTGCATTTCACACATCAAATCGCCTCCACACACCTGGTGCCCTCTTGAGCAGGTACTCTGCCTCAATGGCTGTGATCTGTGACACAGTGGTGAAGACATGAGCACAGTGAGCAGCCGCCCGCTCCAAACAGTAGCGGTGGTAAATCTGTCTGTCGCCTGCTTCCTTATCCACGTTGAACTGAATAGGACACAAAGAGGAGAGGGAGAGTGCGATGAAGTGTACATTTCTTGTTGAATATCCGTCTGATTATGTGTTCATTTCTAATCTACCTACATAAGAATTAAAGTCGGCCTGACAGTTAAATGGCCTCTTTCTATTATTTAGTTTTTGCTTTAATACATTGCTGCTTAATAAAATGTACACAATACAGACACGCACATCTGCAAGTTTGTTATAGAAGTCCACACTTCCAGCACACAGGTATCGTCCCAGCAGTGTGGCATGAGTAGTGAAGATGGTTGCGATGGGCAGCTTTCTATGTCTACACAACACTAAGCCCAGGCCGGCCAACCACTCATGGAAATGGGCCACGATGTGCGGAGGCTCCTCACTCTGGGCTGCAAACTGAAATACATGAGAAAATAGGGTTAATAGGGATTACACACATACACACCAATATGCATTAAAATACAACTTATTTTCATGCATCTTACAGGGTTTTGACATTGCAAGCATTCAAAATGGTCAAGGAGATCAATCCATCTTCTTTCTGCATAGTATTAAAAACCTCTTTTTGACATGACTAAAACTAATTTAACATCACATTTTTATAGACATTGTTGTCACTTAAAGTCCTCTTGCTGCTGACCTCTCCCAGAAGCCAGGCAGTCAGGAAGCCAAACAGCACGGCATCGTTGGCCTCACGGTCAAACCATGGCACGCCGATGTCACAAAGGTCCCACAATTCCCTCTTCCAGCTGTCAAGAGACCAGGCAGTAAACGCAACATCAATCAGAACAACATAGGGACTGCCCTCAATAAGCCAGCGCCCAAAGTAGACCTGCAGGGAAAAGGAGAAACGGGTGAGAGGGGAAATATTTTATTTAATTGGTTTCGTCCTTCTGTTTCTAATTGATACTTAATTTACTTGCAGGGAACTAAAACTGGATTTAAAACATAGTCTAACCACACAATCTTAAATTAACCTTGATGAAGTGTGTCTAGCTGACACAGATAGCAATACAAGTAAGTCACTTTAAGCTTCAAGTGTGGCTGAACTGGAATGCAGGACATAATTATATGTACTAATACACCTACATATCTTAAAAACACATTTTCATTCAACGAACTGTGCTCTGGTGCTTGTATATTGTGAACCAGATAGGCTGCACTATCCCTTTAAAAAAACACCACTCCTACCCTTGACCCATAACTCCACTGCACTCCCAGTGCACACACACACACACACACACACCTATTTCTGGAGTGTGTTTTTGAGACAGAGAGACACTGATACAACCTCTAACCTTTGAGAGGAAATGTCACTGGATTTAGAGACGTGGTTAAGGCCGAGTATGAAAGAGGGGATGATCTCCAACTGGGCTTGTAAGTGTAGTTCACATTCACCACACATATTCTCAAATCTCACTCTATAAACCCTCCAACTATTTGTAGTAATAATGAATGTCCTTGAGTGGAACATACAAATGTAACTCTGAGGCGTATATGTGTTTACTGTGTACGTGTGGTAGTACCTTACACCCACTGGAGTTCATCTTGTCAATGGTTCTCTTCAGCACGGGGTTAGTGGGCTCAATCAGCTCCACCTGAGTGCGCACGTTGCTCTCCACGTAAGGGCCCACCAGGAAATAGTTCTCCCCCCATTCCTCTGCGGTCAGACGGGCTTTGGTTTGGATGACGGTGTAGATGCCTCCAACTTCACACATGCAGCAAACATGCCACACAAAGTAGAGACAAAGATAAAATATGATTCAACCTGAAATATACAAGGGATTATGCTGACAGGTCTCTCTTACAACTAGAAATTATCTGAAGGTATAACCTGTGGGAATTATCAAGATTAGACATATATACGGAAACTACAAACGTTTTCATTACATTACACTGACGCTTTTATCCAAAGCAACTTACAAAGTGCATTCAACATGTATTTTCATGAAGTGTTTACATATGGAAACCATTTATTTTAACAAACTTTAAAAAGTAAGTGGAGACACAAATGCCCTCAAGCAAGGACCACATTTCCACACACACACTCACACACTTGCCTTTGTTAGCAACCTCCCACGCAATTTCAAAAAGAACAGCGTCCTCCAAATCAAACTCCTCGTCCCACTCCTCCAGTCCTGACAGGGACGTGACAGAGAGGCTGCGAGCCAGCGGCATACTGGGTAAACATAGAACACACTCAGCTGAGATGGGAGCACCTTCCAACTGTGTTACAAGGTACATGACACACTGTCATGTACCTTTGTGAACAATTCACACTTAGAACAAGGATTTTACATCTAAACGTCTTCTTTGTTTTGCCATATAACATTAATTTTGGGATACAAAAGCATGTTTACATTTTCAATGACAAACAGACTTTAAACTAATTGCTTGACATTACAGAAACTGAAGGATTAAATTTTCTTTCTAATGTATCAATGCAAAGTTTCTCTGGATAATAGCATTACCTTGTGTAAATGACACATTTTATAAACAGCCTAACATTTTGCAAGTATGTCATCAACCAACCACTTATCCTATTTCACAAAACTATTACATTATACCTCTGTGGTGTAATCAGTCTTTTTAGATTATTTTACCATTAAAACAAAAACCTTTCTGGTAAAATGATTGAATTTGTACAAACATATTTTTTTAAAGATTGGATTCTTCAAAATGTTGACTTTGTAATATACTGTATGCTTTAAACATTTAAAATGTATTGTGACTTAATAAGCCTAACCGTTGGCTGTTATTATAGAAACCACTGTAGCAAACACACAGCACTGAAGTGATATATTGATTGATAGGTATTCAACGTATACGTGTGTATGTGCGTGAGCGAGTGTGTGTCACAGTATTTGCTCTGTCTATAATCTGTGATGGTCAAAGGGCTTCTTCTGCCTACAACTGCTTTTAACAACATCACACACACACACACACACACACACACACACACACACACACACACACACACACACACACACACACACACACACACACACACACACACACACACACACACACACACACACACACACACACACACACACACACACACACACACACACACACACACACACACACACACACACACACACACACACACACACACACACACACACAACAAGTTTGTTGTTTGAAACTGGTATCACAACTGAATCCTACTGCAGCAGGAGAAGTTTAATTACACATCTTCCTATTAGTGCTGGAGACATGTGCATTCCTGCTGACTGAGTGTGAGATGCACTGACAATACAACTAACGGTGTTACGGTCCTGCTTGCAGAAATAGTGCAACTTGCTGAACAATTGGGGGTGTCATGGGAAAAGAGGCAGTAAGGCTCATAAGGGCACGGATCAGGTAGAAACTTGATCTAGCCGTTCATGCTGTGGCACTTGTTGATATGCTACTATGACATTTTGAAATTGTGTTAAGATGTGGGAAAAACTACAGAAACTAACCTGTGCACCAAGACTGGGATACACACAGACTTCCACCTGTACAACAATCCTGTCCACAACTTTTTACACTGTTTCAGATATTCAAACTAAGTATAAGTAAGTGATTGTGCTGACTAGCTGAGAGCAGTGGACCAAATGGAGTTTGGTGTCAGTCTGTGACTGTCCACGCCTGATAACAGCCCAGATAAATCAGAACACTAATATGATTAAAAAGTGCTGTTCAAACTGATTACAAGCATCTTCTCAAATAAACTTTCCTTCATTTGCATGTCCCTCAGATATGCACACCAGACCACTTTCAAACATGTTTAAGAAAAATACTCTGCTTGGAATCATAATTTGTGTCAGATGTTTTTTTCCCACACAATATACATTGAATTACTTTATTAAAAATCTCCTAAATGACATGTACTACTTCTGCCTATATACATTATCTAGAATATAGAATATAAAAAGGCACATATTTTTCATTTCAACGTGAAAATAGCACAATATTCTGCAGAGACATTTAAGGGAAGTAAAGACAAGCCAACTTCATTTTTATTTTAGAGGAGCAATACTTTTAAAGGTTTTTTATAGTTTGGTTATGAACAAACCACCATCCTGTTAAAGAGAGTAATACCACAGTGATGAAGTGAACATTTCTTTGGGGCCCCTGGTGATTCTCTGGGGCACCCTCGCCTGCTTGGGACACCTCTTTGTGGATGCTATATAATGAACTACTGACAATCACACGGACATGCAGTAACAAGTATCCCCGTCATGCCCTTTACAATGTCATACCCTTTAACTCATATTTTGGTTTGAACGGCCCACTGGGCCTACAAGTCTGGGAAAGGACAAGACCCACACCAGGCAATAGAGGACACACTGCACGTCAATACACTAGAGGCGACAACAGAACAAAACAAACAGAATATGCATGCTGCTTTGTGTATCGTCTATGTTTCCTCATGAGTGAAAGAGCGAACGTGACATCAAGCACATACTGCAGCTGCTGACACGCGCATAGGACAAAGCGTCCCGATGCGCGTCCCCGTCTGTTGAGGAAGTATTATCATTATCATTTTGGAAAATAAAAAAAGACAGATTTCTGCTCACCCTTCGATTTAGTCCCAACTTCACGAAGATGAACAACACATTGGCAGCTGTCGCAGTCAATCCAAAGAAATGTAACCAGCTGAGAATGAGGGGAAAAAAGGGGGCGGATTTTCTAATGACAGCGATTCACATTGGTCTGGTGCGTTTGCTGTCAGATGAGGGGGATGGTCTGGGCTCGATTCAGGAAGAATGTCGTGTGAATGCGGGGTCTCTGCTATCACATTATTCATGAGCTCCATTCCTGCTGGCCTCAGTCTCCGTTTTTATCTCCGCCCCTGAACACAACGTGACGGGAATTGGGCGTTTTCCTCGGCCAAGGGACGCAATTGGCTGAGCGGAGGTTAAAGCGTGTTGCAGTGGTTGGGCAATTATCTTTTCATCCATACAATAGAGGGGGGTCAGGGGAAACCGGGCAACTCTTTTTTTATATTCCAATGAGGTTGGAGAGAGTTATTTATAATGTCTTCAAAGGCTGAGAGCATAGTTTTGAGAAAACAACGTGACCAGTGACATTAAGACACCCAACCCCCTCTACATATCTCTCTATCATGCACGGTCCCTTTCCACTGGCTGCCATATGTCTAAACTCCCACCACCTTCCATCCCTAAATAGTCTGAACACATATGTATTGGTAAATTAACCTGTGGTTAAAAAGAGTAATTATCTGAGACTCCTAATTTCAGAAAAGATCTTCATAGCTGAGGTGTCCCTGAGCAACGCACTACCCTCTTGCCAGTTTCAGAGATGTTGACTTGTGACCTTTGACTGTGTGTGCTTATCTGTGTCTGGAGGCCCATAGGTTCAAGACGTGTTCAATATTTTACCATTTCTAGAAAAACCATGACACTAAACCATAATTCAATTCAATTCAGTTTATTTTGTATAGCCCAATATCACAAATTACAAATTTGCCTCAGAGGGCTTTACAATCTGTACACATACGACATCCCTGTCCCAGGACCTCACATCGGATCAGGAAAAACTCCCCAAAAATAACCTTTGACATGGAAAAAAGGGAAGAAACCTTCAGGAAAGCAACAGAGGAGGATCCCTCTCCCCGGATGGACAGAAGCAATAGATGTCATGTGTACAGAATGAACAGCATTTACAAAGTTACATAAACACATTACATGAATATGACAATGTATGAATGGAACTCCAATCCATGAAACAGAAGGAGGTAGAGAGGAGGGGGGGCGGGGCGCATCAGCAGGGCCAACGCGGGAGGCCGGCTCACCAGGCATCAGACACCTCCAGGTCCAATGGACCCTATGAGACGTGAAGTCACAACGACTCTGGGGAGGAAGCAGAGTTAATAAGGTGCAATGGAGAGATGTAAATTCATCCATAAGGAGAGAGAGAAGAGGAGATAGGTGCTCAGTGTATCCTAAAACATCCCCCAGCAGCCTATAAGCCTATAGCAACATATCAAGGGGCTCGACCAGGGCAAACCTGATTCAGCCCTAACTATAAGCACTATCAAACAGGAAAGTCTTAAGTCTATTCTTGAATGAGGTGACTGTGTCTGCCTCCCGGACTGAAAGTGGAAGCTGGTTCCATAAAAGAGGAGCTTGATAACTGAAGGCTCTTGCTCCCATCCTACTTTTTAGGACTCTAGGAACCACAAGTAGCCCCGCATTTAGTGAGCGCAGCTCTCTAGTGGGGCAATATGGTACTACAAGCTCCTTAAGATATGATGGTGCATCACCAATCAAGGCTTTGTAGGTGAGGAGAAGAATTTTAAATGTGATTCTTGATTTTACAGGGAGCCAGTGTAGAGCAGCTAATACAGGAGTAATGTGATCTCTTTTCTTAGTTTTTGTGAGTACACGAGCTGCAGCATTCTGGATCAACTGGAGGGATTTAAGAGACTTATTAGAGCAGCCTGATAATAAGGAGTTGCAGTAATCTAATCTGGAAGTTACAAACGTGTGAACCAGCTTTTCTGCATCTTTTTGAGACAAGATGTGCCTGATTTTTGAAATGTTACGTAGATGAAAAAATGCAATCCTTGAGATTTGCTTAACATGGGAGTTAAAGGACAAGTCTCGGTCAAAGATAACGCAGAGATTCTTTAGTTGTGTTGGATGCCAGGGAAATGCCATCTACAGAAACCACATCAACAGATAATTGATCTCTGAGGTGTTCAGGGCACTTCAGTTTTGTCTGAGTTTAACATCAGAAAGGTGCAGGTCATCCATGTTGTTATGTCTTTAAGACATTCTTGAATTTTAGCGAGCTGGTTGGTCTCCTCTGGTTTGATCGATAGATATAATTGAGTATCGTCTGCATAGCAATGAAAGTTTATGCAGTGTTTCCTGATAATATTGCCCAAAGGAAGCATATATAAGGTAAATAAAATTGGTCCAAGCACAGAACCTTGTGGAACTCCGTGATTAACGTTGGTGGTTATTGAGGCTTCATCGTTTACAAATACAAATTGAGATCGATCTGATAAATAGGATTTAAACCAACTTAGTGCGGTACCTGAAATGCCAATCGACTGATCCAGTCTTTGTAATAGGATGTCATGATCAATGGTGTCGAACGCAGCACTAAGGTCTAATAATACTAGTACGGAGATGAGTCCTTTATCTGATGCAATTAGGAGGTCATTTGTAATTTTCACCAGTGCTGTCTCTGTGCTGTGGTGTTTTCTAAATCCTGACTGAAACTCCTCAAATAAACTATTCTGATGTAGGAAGTCGCACAACTGATTTGCGACTACTTTCTCAAGGATCTTAGAGAGGAAGGGAAGGTTAGAGATTGGTCTGTAGTTAGCCAACACCTCTGGATTAAGAGTGGGCTTTTTCAGGAGAGGTTTAATTACAGCTACTTTGAAGGAATGTGGTACATGCCCTGTTAGCAAAGACACATTAACAATATCCAGCAGAGAGGTGCCAATTAAAGGCAACACGTCTTTAAGCAGTCTCGTTGGGATGGGGTCTAAGAGACAGGTAGACGGTTTAGAAGTAGAAACCGTTGAAGACAATTGGTCTAGGTTAATGGGAGAAAAGCTATCCAAATATACACCAGGGCATACAGCCGTTTCCAAGGCCACTCCTCTTGACAGATCGGCAGTAGTTGAGGGCAAGAGATCATCAATCTTGCCTCTAATAGTTAAAATCTTGTCATTGAAGAAGTTCATGAAGTCATTACTACTGAGGTCGATAGGAATACACGGCTCCACAGAGCTGTGACTCTCTGTCAGCCTGGCTACAGTGCTAAAGAGAACCCTGGGGTTGTTGTTATTTTTCTCTATTACTGATGAGTAATAGGCTGCTCTGGCATTACGGAGAGCCTTTTTATATGTTTTAAGGATGTCTCGCCAAACTAAGCGTGATTCTTCCAGATTGGTGGAACACCATATGCTTTCGAGCTTTCGTGATGTTTGCTTTAGTTCGCGGGTCTGAGGGTTATACCAGGGAGCAAACCTCCTTTGCCTCACTGTCTTTTTCTTTAGTGGGGCTATCGAGTCTAGTGTCATTCTCAGTGAGCCTGTAGCACTATCGACAAGATGATCAATCTGGGACGGACTAAAGTTAGCACAGGAGTCCTCCGTCACATTGAGACGTGGTATTGAATCAAATGCAGAAGGAATCGCTTCTTTAAATTTAGCTACAGCACTGTCAGTTAGACATCTGGTGTAGAAACTTTTGACTAACGGTGTATACTCCGGAAGTATAAACTCAAAAGTTATGAGGTAATGGTCTGACAGAAGAGGGATCTGTGGGAAGACCTCCAAATGCTCAATGTCAATGCCATATGTAAGAACAAGGTCGAGGGTGTGGCCAAAGCAGTGAGTGGGTTTCTGTACTCTCTGACAGAAGCCAATCGAGTCCAACAATGAGATAAATGCAGTACTAAGGCAATCATTATCAATATCCACATGGGTATTAAAATCTCCTACAATAATAACCTTATCAGTTTTAAGGACAAAACTTGATAAACACTCTGAAAATTCAGATATAAATTCTGAATATGGACCTGGTGGCCGGTACAGTATAACAAATAGGATTGGCTGTAATGTTTTACAGGTTGGATGTGAAAGATTAAGAACAAGGCTTTCAAATGAGTTGTAGTTTAGTTTAGGTTTAGGATTCAGTAATAGGCTTGAGTCAAAGATGGCTGCTACTCCACCTCCTCGGCCGGTGCCTCGAGGAATGTGAGTATTAATATGACTTGGAGGAGTTGATTCATTTAGGCTGACATATTCTTCATTGCTCAGCCAGGTTTCAGTAAGACACAATAAATCAATGTGATTGTCTGATATTAAATCATTTACTAATACAGCTTTAGATGACAGAGATCTAATATTTAGGAGTCCACATTTAATTCTCTTGTTTTGTTGCACTTTTGAAATAGTGATGTTAACCTGTATGAGGTTATTTTGTATGACTACTCTTCTGGTTACTTTTGATTTAATTAATTTAAGTGGCCGTGGGACAGACAAAGTCTCTATAGAAATAAGGTTACGGGTGGGTAACTGCTCGAATGGAAGTGCAGAGAAGGGTGGAAGACTACAACTCTGCTTCTGCTTCCTGATCTTCCCTCTGGGTCATGGATTAAGTCTGCTAATCAACTTGGCCATGTTTGCAGAAATGAGACGCGTTCCATCCCAAGTGGGATGAATGCCGTCTCGACTCATCAGATCAGGCTTTCCCCAGAAAGTCTGCCAGTTATCTATGTAGCCCACATTGTTTGCTGGGCACCACCTGGACAACCAGCGGTTGAATGACGACATGCGGCTATACATGTCATCATTGATCAGATTGGGGAGAGGGACAGAGAAAACTACGGTGTCCGACATTGTCTTGGCATAAGTACACACCGATTCCACATTAATTTTAGTGACCTCCGACCGCCGCAGTCGGGAGTCATTACCGCCGGCGTGTATTATAATCTTACTGTAACTACACTCATCTTTAGCCAGCAGTTTTAAACAAGATTCAATGTCGCCCGCTCTGGCCCCCGGGATGCATATGACTTTGGTCCCTGGCTTAGAATAGGTTAGCCTGAACGGTTCCTCCAACAACAGACTGATTTTCTTGACCTTAGGGGATAAAAACAGTGCAAAGTCATGGCATCTTGATTTATCTGACCAAAAGACAAATATATTTGATTAACTATCATGTATTATGTAAGACGAGAGCAAATTAAGTAAGAAAAATTAACAAAGAAGCAAATGCTAACATTGAAGCAATTAGAACCATAACATATTGAATTGCTAAAAATGACCTAAACAATTAATTGATCATTTAATTTCACATTATCTGTCGATCGACCAACACATTAAATTATGAATCTTTGCAGTTGTAAACATGTTCCAGTGGGTTTTGCCAATACTTTAAAGCCTACTAATGTTTTTAATAGTTATTGATTTGATTAGTGTCAATGTGTCAGAGTAACTGATTTGTTTTAATCTTGCATATATTTAATTTGTTCTGAAACCTCTCTCACAAAGGAGATTTCGATCTCAATGAAATTTCCTCAACAACTACAGCAACACTCAAGTTTACTCACTCTGGAGTATTGAATGGTACCTATGGTTTATTACTTCCGTCCATAAACTGGGTTCCCTATATAGTGCATTATCATTACAATCTAAAACCATATAATGATGATTATTACTCCACAAAGAGTTTATGTAAGAGGGCAAGAGAAACGCCCTCTTACATAAACTGGGGGGATTATAATTATCACACTGTCAACAATAAAACATTTTATTGTGAAGAATAAAACAACTCAAAATAATCATATTGTGAGTGTATACTTCCATGCTTTAAATACAATACAAAAAAAGAAACAAACAGCGTTTTCCCTCCCTCACTGCTGCGTACGTTGTGGCGTCATTTCCCCGGAACACACGGTCTTCCTCAGCCTCAAGGTAACGTCCGGCCGCGTTGAACTTCCTGATCGTTCACCGCTGAGTCTCCGCCTCGTCCGTGACGTCATTGTCCATTGCTCTGCTGTTGGTCCTGGCAACAAAGCGGAAGCTTTCCGCGCTTTCGCGGGTGAAAGTTCACAAATTGAAGACGAGTGGCGGGACTTGTTGTCAACCGGGGGCTTGCTATCGAGAAGTAACTTCGGCAGGTCTTTACAGCTTCGTTAGAAACGCACCAGCCGCCGGTCTTCATCAGTTGATCCGCAGTTGACTCGACAACTTTCACGTTTTGGTAAGATCGGCTTTGGCGCGAGACTGCGCTGTGTTTACACTGCGTTTGCTAGCTTGCTGTTGTAGTTTGTCACAAAAGAAAACAGCCTCCCTGAAAATAACCCCACGTAAACGTTACAACGTTACACACTGAGGTTATTATGTCTGGCAGCTAACGTTAGACGTTGAATGTGAACACGTGGATGTCTTATCAACAGTGCACTTAGCTAAAATAGCAAGACATGTGGCTTAACGTTAGCTAATGTACGTTACCTAGTACCAGTACTTAGTACCTAGTACTAGTTGTGATGCCAACTGTATGACTTGTGTTTTCTGCGCCATTACTTTTCCTTTTGAACCGTGTCCAGGCAACTTTTATTATTGTCTTATTCTGTTCTTGGTGGCATTTGTCTTCTTATTGATAGTATTGCACTTTATGCCATGCATTCTATACCTTAACATTTGTTTATTTGATTTTTTATTCATGACAGCACTTTAGCCTACTTCTTTCAGCTATTATTCACAAACCGTCCAAACCCACCATAGCCTAGAACAGTTTCAAACCGTATTCACTACATAACACACATGCATTGACACAGTATAACAAATATATGCATAGTTATTAAGCTTAGGTGTTAAGCGCTAAAAAGTAATTTGGCAGGAATTTGTTGTTTTTATTCTTTCTTTAAAGGGTGTATTGCTATCCTGTCATCAGTGACTGCTTATTTGAGTAATATGTTTTTTCTTCTCTGTAATCATCTTCCCTAACTTGCTTCCTGCCCCGAAGGTTTCTTAAAGGCATGGACCATAAAAGACGCAATGGTGGCCCTTATAAGGGTGGTGCGTCCCAGGCCAAAAGGGGTAAAACAACTGGTGAATGGGAAGACAGTCCGTCACAGTTTGAAGAGGAATTGTCCATGTTTGATGAAGCAGAGATGGAGGCAGAGGAGATGGAGGGGCAGGCAGGCCATGACGTTATTCCCGTAGGTGAGTATTGCACAGAAAAGCACACAACAATAGATTATGAGTTATGTTAATGACCTGTCTGAAAAATGTTGATAGATGTAATTTCTGTACGTCACATACTGATGAATATAATTTTCTTAAACAAGCACAGCTACAGAGTATTTTATTTGCCGAATCTAGCTACCTAGAGAATAATATTCATATTAATTTTACAGTGTGATATTTCCAATTTTAGGCAAGTAATTTGTGTGACTGGTAATTCTAACAAATGAGTCTGAATGGTTAAATTGGTATTCCATTTAACCTAAAGCTATTGAGATAACAACATAATGTACTTTGTTTTTATGTCTTTCTTACTACCTTGTTTCCTCAGGTGACCTCTTCTCAGCAGACCTAAACCCTCGTTGGCGGCGGCCTATTGCCCCTTCACTGGACCCATTATCAGATACATTGGTGTTTCAGCAGATTGATCTTGACTATTATTTAGGTATTTATCAAAGATAGCTTAGAATTATCTTTGCTGCTTTGTTTTTTTGTTCTACATAAGTGTAGAACATATCCACCTGATCAAATGCAGTTGCTGTAGGTGAGAAGAAATGGTGGGCAAGTTGTTTCCACTTTTGTGTTATGCAGGGGCAACAGTGGCTGGCATGCCGGGTCAGTTACAGGAAAAAGTCCCAATCATTCGGATGTTTGGGGTGACAGACAGTGGCAACAGTGTGTGTTGCCACATCCACGGCTTTGCCCCTTACTTCTATGTTCCAGCACCAAGTGGTGAGTACTGTCATTATTTTAATGCATAAAGGATGTGAATATAAATATTCTGTATTTCTATGACACATTTCCTGATTACAATAGCTTTGAGTCAATTACTATTAAAAAGGCTCTCCATATAACTCATTTCTGTCATTCTGGCATGTCTTTCAGAATGAGTTCAGCTTTTGGGGCCTGAAATGGTTCATTCTTAATAATCTTGCAATATTTCCCTCTTTCTTTTTCCTTTTTAAAAAGGTTTCACATCTGATGACCTGGGTGAATTTAAAAGAGAGTTGAACTCTGTTGTCTTGAAGGACATGCGATCCAATAAGGACAACATCTCTGTCACAGTGTTGGCTGTGGACATCACCCGCAAAGAGAGTGAGTACAAGTGCGGTTCAAATGTTAATGTGCATTTGTTATTCTCTAAATATAGGTGTGTAAATTTATTCTTGAAGGATGTTCATTGATCAAATTATGAACCAAGAAGGCTGATCCTTGTTCCAAAAAGTTTGATAATAAATGTACTTGCAATGTGATAAAGTTAAGTTACAATGCTTTATCATCGTTCTTGGAGTTAATGTTCTTATTTTCTTTTTTTATGCAGGCATGTATGGTTACCATGGAAAACGCAGTCTGGATTTTTTGCGGATAACTATGGCAATGCCTCGTCTCATTGCCCCAGCAAAGAGAGTGCTGGAGCAGGGCTTCAAGTTCGGACATTTCCCAATTAATGGCTACCAATCCTATGAGGCCAACATAGACTTTGAGATAAGGTGCGTGTGTGTGTGGGTTTGTGCTGTATACAAATGATGATTTGATAACTTGACAGTGATAAGGAAGCATGGATCTTGATTTTTACAAAAATAATAATCTTCATACAATGCAGAAGGTTTCGCATTGCCATGAAAGTTGTGGAATTTGAAGATGTCTCTAAATTGATTTCAACATTCCTTGTGTGCGCTCATAACTCACACAATGAGCACATAAGAAGGAAAAGGCAACCGTTACGAGAAATATCACAAACAAAAGGTTTTCTAGGTTCATGTAAGCAGACAAATTATTGTGAACTTGCCACACTGACAACTCTTTGGCTGCTTGCCTGTGCAGAACGCTATCTTAATGCAACCTGTGGCCTATGTAAAATAACCAAAGAAAACAAAAACATAAAAATGCATTTCATGTTTGAATGCCAATTTAGTTATAAGATGCATGTACCCCAGAATATACTTATCAAGATTATTTTGTCAGTTACAAATGATGCACTGACTGATGTTTTAGCCTGACAAAAGCAGATTTTCATTCAACAGTATATTGCATTTCACATGTTTAAAACAAACAATGCTCGTACAATCTGAGACACAGCAGAGCGGACAGCTTCATCACCCATAAAACACGCTTCTTCAACAGCTTCTTCCCAGCCACAGTCACACTGATGGCAACACAAATCCACTGAAATATGCTCAATAACCCAACACTACCTCACTACACTTATGTGCAATATGTGCCATTTTATTACTTAAAACAATATAATTTAAAACTGTACCCCAAACTGTACATACTAGCACCTCTCTTGTCCTTGTACATAGTACCACCCCTCTGTATACATCACCACTTCTGTACAGTGTTCTCTTTTATATCTTGTATTTTTCTCTTCTTTCTTATAATATAATGTTATTTCTGAAACGCTGACTCACAGTCCAGACACAAATGACAAATAAAAATCTTGAATCTAAATGCAAGGATTCCATTGAGGTTCAACCCATTTTAGACTTAAATGTTACGTCATGTGAACTTGTTGCAGCTAAAGATGTTAGTTTTTGGAACTGGGTTTCTCACAGAACAACTGAGTAAAAGCAACATTAAAGCAGTATTTTTCAGCCTAATGAGCCTCTCTGTATTGTCAGGTTTATGGTGGATAGTGATGTGGTGGGATGCTGCTGGATTGAACTTCCTAAAAACAAGTACAGAGTGCGTGAAGAGAAGAACATGGGGGACACGGATTCTCGGTACCCAGGCAAGGTACGTCTGACACACAGCAGAACAAATGGATATGACTACATGGTCAGCAGTTCCCTTCCCGCTGAGTGCCTTCATTTAAAAATAGTTTAGTCAGGCTTTTACTGACTGCTCATGAACTGTCGCTGTACTGTTTTTGTCCTTCAGGTGTCCTTGTGTCAGTATGAGGTGGATGTGGGATGGACAGATTTCATAAGTCACCCTGCAGAGGGAGACTGGCAGAGGATTGCTCCACTCAGGGTGCTCAGCTTTGACATTGAGTGTGCAGGAAGAAAAGGTGGGTTTCTTTCTTTCTCTTTGTCATTATCATTAAACCCCAGACATTGTATTACCCCAAACATTTTTTTCTATGAGGCCCGATCATACTTGATGAAAAGCAAATGCAGAGTTTGACTGGTGCCAACTTTTTTTTCCCCCAGGAATCTTCCCAGAAGCAGACAAAGACCCTGTGATTCAGATAGCGTCGATGGTGCAGCGGCAGGGTGAGACGGAGCCCTTCATTCGCACCGTGTTCACTCTCCAGTCCTGTGCCAGCATTGTGGGCTCACAGATACTGTGCTTTACACAGGAGAAACAGCTACTGCAGGTATACACACTGGCTTCAGTAAGGCACTGAAAAACATGAGTATTCTGACATGTTTTCATCCTTCCCGGTTTCTTGATCATCTATCACGTCATTGAGTTTCTGTTTACGTTTCTGTGAGCAGAGCTGGGCAGAGTTTTTGAGGACTGTGGACCCAGACATCATCACTGGATACAACATCCAGAACTTTGACTTTCCCTACTTGCTCAACAGGGCAACTGTTTTAAAGGTGAGAGGAGCCCTATTTCTCACCCCTTCCATGCAATGCCAAGTCCTAAAAACACCAGAGTAATAGAAATGCATATAAACACTGTCACCAAAAGAATGTATTTGTTGTTAAAATACTTCAGATTTCCCATTTCTGTTTGGAGTATGTTTCCCCCCTTAAAAAAAATAAATAAAACTTGTTCTTTTGTGTTTAGGCAAATCTCTTTTCCCATCTTGGCCGAGTGCGAAACATGAAGTCAGTCTTGCGAGACCAAAACTTCCAGAGCAAGCAGATGGGTCGCCGAGAGAACAAGATCACTAACATTGAGGGCCGGGTTCAGTTTGATCTACTGCAGGTCAGCTTCAACTGCAGCAACAGCAATCATACTTTTACCAATATATAAAGTCATTACACAAGTTAGTTTGTTGTGCATCGCTTAAGGTAAGAACATTTTCAGAAAGAGACTTCACATGGTCTGATTGGTGTGTTTTTCTCAGGTTCTCCTCAGGGACTATAAACTGCGCTCGTACACACTGAACGCCGTCAGTTTCCACTTCCTGCAAGAACAGAAAGAGGATGTGCAGCACTCCATCATCACTGATCTGCAGGTAAAGCCCTGGATAAAAGCAGGTTCAAATGCCATAATTAATCAATATTTAAATGTATGGATAATTGTTCTTTTAGGAAATCACACATTTAATTGAATGACGTAAACGTAAAAGACTAACCTAGAGTTGTTGCTGCTTTTTTTTTTACATCTATCCTCCCCCCCCCTGTTTTCCTCCAATTATTACAGAATGGAAACGAACAGACACGTCGACGGTTGGCTGTCTACTGCCTCAAAGACGCCTACCTTCCGCTGCGCTTGCTGCAGAAGCTGATGTGTGTGATTAACTACATGGAGATGGCCAGAGTGACCGGTGTGCCTCTCACCTACCTGCTCTCAAGAGGACAGCAGATCAAAGTCGTCTCTCAGCTCCTGCGACAGGTAACAAAGGCAAACACATGGGATGGATACTTGTGCATATTTACTGCTTTAAGGTTGGAAACTGTAAGTGTCTGTCTGTACATGTTAAGGCCATGAAACAGGACCTGGTCATGCCTGTTGTAAAGCCAGAAGGAGGAGAAGACTACACTGGAGCGACTGTCATTGAGCCAGAGAAAGGGTATGCAATTCAATTCAATTCAGTTTATTTTGTATAGCCCAATATCACAAATTACAAATTTGCCTCAGAGGGCTTTACAATCTGTACACATACGACATCCCTGTCCCAGGACCTCACATCGAATCAGGAAAAACTCCCCAAAAATAACCTTTCACAGGGAAAAAAGGGAAGAAACCTTCAGGAGAGCAACAGAGGAGGATCCCTCTCCCCGGATGGACAGAAGCAATAGATGTCATGTGTACAGAATGAACAGCATTTACAAAGTTACATAAACACATTACATGAATATGACAATGTATGAATGGAACTCCAATCCATGAAACAGAAGGAGGTAGAGAGGAGGGGGCGGGGCATCAGCAGGGCCAAGGTGGGAGGCCGGCTCACCAGGCATCAGACACCTCCAGGTCCAATGGACCCTATGAGACGTGAAGTCACAACGACTCCGGGGAGGAAGCAGAGTTAATAAGGTGCAATGGAGAGATGTAAATGTATCCATAAGGAGAGAGAGAAGAGGAGAGAGGTGCTCAGTGTATCCTAAAACATCCCCCAGCAGCCTATAAGCCTATAGCAGCATATCAAGGGGCTCGACCAGGGCAAACCTGATTCAGCCCTAACTATAAGCACTATCAAACAGGAAAGTCTTAAGTCTATTCTTGAATGAGGTGACTGTGTCTGCCTCCCGGACTGAAAGTGGAAGCTGGTTCCATAAAAGAGGAGCTTGATAACTGAAGGCTCTTGCTCCCATCCTACTTTTTAGGACTCTAGGAACCACAAGTAGCTCCGCATTTAGTGAGCGCAGCTCTCTAGTGGGGAAATATGGTACTACAAGCTCCTTAAGATATGATGGTGCATCACCAATCAAGGCTTTGTAGGTGAGGAGAAGAATTTTAAATGTGATTCTTGATTTTACAGGGAGCCAGTGCAGCGCAGCTAATACAGGAGTAATGTGATCTCTTTTCTTAGTTTTTGTAAGTACACGAGCTGCAGCATTCTGGATCAACTGGACGGATTTAAGAGACTTATTAGAGCAGCCTGATAATAAGGAGTTGCAGTAATCTAGTCTGGAAGTAACAAACGCGTGAACCAGCTTTTCTGCATCTTTTTGAGACAAGATGTGCCTGATTTTTGAAATGTTACGTAGATGAAAAAATGCAATCCTTGAGATTTGCTTAACGTGGGAGTTAAAGGACAAGTCTCGGTCAAAGATAACACCGAGATTCTTTACAGTGGTGTTGGATGCGAGGGAAATGCCATCTACAGAAACCACATCACCAGATAATTGATCTCTGAGGTGTTCAGGGCCCAGTAAAATAACTTCAGTTTTGTCTGAGTTTAACATCAGGAAGTTGCAGGTCATCCATGTTTTTATGTCTTTAAGACATTCTTGAATTTTAGCGAGCTGGTTGGTCTCCTCTGGTTTGATCGATATATATAATTGAGTATCGTCTGCATAGCAATGAAAGTTTATGCAGTGTTTCCTGATAATATTGCCCAAAGGAAGCATATATAAGGTAAATAAAATTGGTCCAAGCACAGAACCTTGTGGAACTCCGTGATTAACGTTGGTGGTCATTGAGGCTTCATCGTTTACAAATACAAATTGAGATCGATCTGATAAATAGGATTTAAACCAACTTAGTGCGGTACCTGAAATGCCAATCGACTGATCCAGTCTCTGTAATAGGATGTCATGATCAATGGTGTCGAACGCAGCACTAAGGTCTAATAATACCAGTACGGAGATGAGTCCTATATCTGATGCAATTAGGAGGTCATTTGTAATTTTCACCAGTGCTGTCTCTGTGCTGTGGTGTTTTCTAAATCCTGACTGAAACTCCTCAAATAAACTATTCTGATGCACGTTTGTTTGTGAGTTTATGACTCCTCTGCTCTTGGTGTTGATGGTTTGGTACGTGCAATATTCTCATATACCTTTCCATCACCACCTTCTACTCTGTTTAGGTATTACAGCGTACCTATTGCCACCCTGGATTTCTCCTCCTTGTATCCGTCCATCATGATGGCTCACAATCTGTGCTACACCACCTTACTGCAGAAGGGCTCACCGGAGAGACAGAGGTGAGCAGTTAGTTTATTCTTCATTGATCCGTTCTTTCTTAATTATGTTTAGTAACAACACAATGAGCTAATATCTGAAACGGTTGTTGAATTTAGCCTTTCACCAGAGGACTTCATCAAGACTCCGACTGGCGATACGTTTGTGAAGAGTTCTGTAAGGAAAGGACTTCTACCTGAGATCCTGGAGAACCTGCTGTCTGCCAGGAAGAGGTTTGGATTATTCAAATGCATCACAAAATCAAACTGACCACAGCTGGAGTGAAAATGTATCAACTCCGTAGACTGCTTCAGTCCCACTGTACCTTAAAATGTATATTTACTGCTATGCCTGGTAACCTTTGATCCCCTGATTCACAACTAGTGTTTCATGTTTTTCCTTGCTGTGCTAGTGTTCAGTATACTCTGGAAAAATATAAAATGGCTGTACCAGTCAGAAGCGGTTTCCTTCTCATCTTAACCCAATGTCGGTCCACAGGGCCAAAACCGAGCTAAAGAAGGAGACTGACCCTTTTAAGAGGCAGGTGCTGGACGGCCGACAGCTGGCCCTCAAAATCAGCGCAAACTCTGTCTATGGCTTCACTGGTGCTCAGGTGGGCAAGCTGCCTTGCTTAGAGATCTCACAGGTGAGCACTTAACTCTGGGTCTTATACTAAGGTTTAGTCCAAATTAATTGACATTTCATTTTTTGCATATCTACTCTTATTCTTTTGAGAGAAAAAATCTGAAACCAAAAAAGGGAATATATATTCTATTTCTTTGGTTTCATTAAGGCTAATGCTAGGTTTTTTTACATTCATTCTACGTGATACCATGAGGATAGGCTTACGTATATGGATACCATATTTCGATACAGGGAGTCAACATCAGTGATCTATTGTAGGCAAAGCAGACAGTCACGCTGAGCTAAACGGCATCCTGCTACATAGCACAGGAAACACAGACTCTGAACAAAAAACCAGATGAGCTCTCCTGCTAGTCTCCTTATCTGTTGGCTCCGACTCCGACTGCCAGGAACCTCGGTGTGACACTCGACAGTCAACTCTCCCTGACTGCCAACATTACCACAATAACACAACATCAGGAGAATACGACCTTCTCACTCAGAAGGCGGCACCGGTTCTGGTCCAGGCTCTGGTCATCTCACGGCTGGACTATTGCAACTCCCTCCTGGCAGGTCTACCTGCTAATGCCATTCGACCTCTACAGCTCATCCAGAATGCAGCTGTTCGACTGGTCTTCAACCGACCGAAATTTACCCACACTACTCCGCTCCTCCGCGACCTTCACTGGTTACCGGTGGCCGCCCGCATCCGCTTCAAAACATTGGTACTTGCGTACCGTGCTGCGAACAGATCGGGTCCGGTCTACATCCAGGACATGGTCAAACCGTACACCCCACCTCGTTCACTTCGCTCGGCTTCTGCCAATCGGCTTGTAGCTCCTTCACTTCGAGCTAAACACTCAACAAAATCACGACTGTTTGCTGTGCTGGCTCCTCATTGGTGGAACGAGCTCCCCATTGACATCAGGACAGCAGAAAGTCTCTACATCTTCCGTCGCAAACTAAAAACACATCTTTTTCGACTATACCTTGAATAGGGAAGGTAGCGCCGTAGTAGCACTTTAGTAGCACTTAAATGTCTCTTACTGATAGCACTTTGTAGTTTAACACTTTAGTAGCACTTTAATGGCTCTTACTGATTGCACTTTGTAATTTATCGTTATTGAAGAAATTGTACTTGCTTGATTCTTGTTCTGAGTTTGGACTCATGGTTTAATGCACTTATTATAAGTCGCTTTGGATAAAAGCGTCAGCTAAATGACATGTAACATGTAATGTAATCTGAGTAACAAACATAAACACGTCATTCATATTAGCTTGTTGAATTAGCGACAAATAAACATTCACAAGGGAGAAGAGCACTGCTATCGTACTCAGCTGCAGCATGTAAACAAACCTGCAAATGTCACTTTGTCAGATGCTGGCAAGTCTTTACTCTTAAATACTAGAGCTACTGTGTGAAAATGAACCCCAACAGGCTGTTTTGGTTGACTTACTTTGGTGCACAGTTGAGAAGATAACAGCCGCAATCTACATGAGCCTTGGGATAAAACATTTTTCTAATGTATTGAAAGTTATTGCCTGTAATGCGGCCGTTTTTCATCCATAAAGTGTATTCCAACACCACAGACAATTTTATGCTTAACGTCTTTAAAACTTTTCTCTTTTTCTCATCTAGAGCGTCACAGGTTTTGGAAGACAGATGATTGAGCAAACCAAACAACTGGTGGAGTCCAAGTACACCATTTCCAATGGTTACCAAGCTGATGCCAAGGTGAGAAACACAAGTAGCGTCGCTGATTCTGACCCAAACTCTTGTTTTTTAATGGTTAACCATTTATGAGTTAACATATCAGCTTTTTGTATATCAAGAAATACTGTTATGGAGTTTTGAGCGAACTATAGGTATGGGACCTACTATCTGATGTTTTCGTCAAACTCACTTTGTGTGCGTGTTGTCTAAATTATATTTTTGTTTATTATCTTTTAAAGGTTATTTATGGGGACACAGATTCCGTCATGGTTAAACTTGGAGTTGCCACAGTGAGGGAGGCAATGGACATTGGCACGAAGGCAGCAGAGTGGATTTCGTCCCATTTCACACCGCCCATCAAACTGGAGTTTGAGAAGGTGCCATTTTCGTCGACCAATTTATCAAAACACTTGTCCAAGTGATTTCAAGATCTGTGGAAGTTGTCGATTGAGCAAATCTGGCCCGAGTGCATCTTTGAGAATCAGAAACTGTTTTGAAATGTAAGAGATAGGATTTGGGAGCACAGGAGAGGTGGAGCATCCGCTTAGCTAATGAAAGCCTATATCTGTCACTTCTACAGGTGTACTACCCGTACCTGCTGATCAACAAGAAGCGTTACGCAGGCCTCTATTTCTCTGCCAGTGCCGACATGCATGAGAAGATGGACTGTAAAGGCATCGAAACTGTCCGAAGAGACAATTGCCCTCTGGTGGCTAACCTTATCAACACCTGTCTGCAGAGAATCCTCATAGACAGGTACACTCACTCACTCATACAACCACACTATACAATGTACCCTCATACAACAGTTTGTATAATATCTTACAAAATGCTATAAATTGTTCACCAACGCAAGCGATCAGTGCGCTGGCGCTGCAGCTTCTACACAACAAAACTACTTTGTTCGTGCTTGGAAATGAGCGAAATTTGGGTTTCAATAACTATGGCATTTATTATTGAAGTTGAGTGACAAGTAACTCAAAGTTGACCTCCGGTTTCACGTGGGACATGAACAGCGGTTCTCTGGGTGAAAGTCCAGTGATGTGGATTCCCAGGGCTGTGGGGAGCTGTGATTCAACCAAACCGTGTTGTATTCGTCCCCATTTCATATTCCATGCGCCTTAAAATCACGATATTTTAAGCTTTGAAAATGTATTGCTAAAAACATGTGGAAACCCTGTTTTTTTACATCCACCCTCAACTGTTCACGCTGACTTAATTGCTCTTTAGAGTACGTCACACGATTATGTGAAATGCATAGTGTCAGAATTGATTGCATGGGATACATACATTTAGTGCATTACTTTTCGTAGATATTGTGTGAGCATGGCCTGCACAATGAGCTTTTAATTTGTGATGAAAATAATCACAGATGATGGTGTGTTTTGTCAGGGATCCCCAGGGTGCTGTGGCTCACGCTAAAGAAGTGATCTCAGACCTGCTGTGCAACCGCATCGACATCAGTCAGCTGGTCATCACCAAGGAGCTGACGCGCACTGCCCAGGAGTACGCTGGCAAACAGGCACACGTGGAGCTGGCAGAGAGGTCTGCTCCTTTCAGAAAATACTCCACGGTTAAATATTTGTGCGTGTGGTGTGGGTGCACTGACTCATTAATACGGATGTTTTACAGGATGAGAAAAAGAGATGCTGGCAGCGCCCCAAACCTGGGAGACCGAGTTCCATACGTCATCATTAAGGCTGCAAAGGGAGTAGCGGCATACATGAAGTCGGAGGTCTGTGGTGTCATCCTTCATTGTCAAAATAACGTAATTCAATTTGTGCATCCCCCTTTTCTTATAAGGCATGTTTGATCTTGGTAATAATCATGATTCTTCCGCATGTCATTTAAGGACCCGATCTTTGTGCTGGAGAACACCATTCCCATCGACACACAATACTACCTGGAGCAGCAGCTGTCCAAGCCCCTGCTGAGAATATTTGAGCCCATCCTGGGAGAGAGCAAGGCAGAAAACGTCCTGCTCAGTAAGTCTTCAAAAACAGACACCTCATAGTCTTTGTAAAACTAGTCATATTTTTTTTACAATTTCTGCCAAATTAACTGACACTCATTTTATTCCCATTTACTTATTTGCATTTTAGTGAATTTGTTTGGATTTTAGAACTTTTCAATACCACTTTTGGTGTTGGTCATTATTCCTGCTATTTTTAAAGTGTAACTTTACAGAATTAACTGTTTTTATAATCTGTAGATTGATGTGCAGAAATGTAAGGGGCGATAAATAACCGTGTCAACCTTATAACAACTAAAGCTGCACAGTTCTCATAAATATACTTGTGAAATACTAAAAGGAAATATAAATAATATCAACATGCTAGTTAAATAAATGACAAGCATGAATTATCTTTTCAAGCTTTAAAACATAATGTTGCTGGCAATTCTCTGGTGTCTTTCAGAGGGCGACCACACGCGCTGTAAGACTGTGTTGACCTCGAAGATCGGGGGCCTCATGGCCTTTGCTCAAAAGAGGAGCACCTGTATCGGCTGCAAAGCTGTGCTCAAGACAGATGGTGTGTGATCAGAATTCAAAGATATTTCTTTCTACTTTATCCTTATGTGAGGCTTCATTGATAAAGAACTTTGTGTGACATCTAACGTGTGTGTTATTGCAGCGGCAGTGTGCAATTTCTGTAAGAAGAAGGAGTCTGAACTGTACCAAAAAGAGGTAGGCAAGATACAAGACGACTTCATACTTTACTTTTTTTCAATTATTATTTATTTTCTTCACTAAAAGTGCTGAGTTTATTTATATAAAGTCCCATCTATTAAGGGGTTAATATCTGGAAACAAACATAACTTTTCCCAATCATGACCAATGAGTTTCTAACATTTAGCTTTTTAAATTACAGATCTATCACCTGAACACACTGGAGGAGCGTTTCTCTCGCTTGTGGACTCAGTGTCAGCGCTGTCAGGGCTCCCTCCATGAGGATGTGCTCTGTACCAGGTACATATGCAACACGTGTGCACATATTTACTGTCACTGTGTGGTAACTGCAGAATTATGCCTGATTACACCGTAACACTGTCTCTCTCTGACTCCTCTACAGTCGGGATTGTCCAATCTTTTACATGAGGAAGAAGGTTCAAAAAGATTTGGATGACCAGAGTAATCTGGTGAATCGTTTTGGATGGTGAGAGGCGCACACACTCCTTCTTTATGTGCCTCATTTCAGATGACCGCGGACATATTGTCTCACTGTATTTTTTTTTTTTCCATGTCTTTTGGTGCTTGTAAAAATGCATTAATATCATAATGTTTCTACGTTTTCTACTATGAATGGACTGACATTATGTAGGTCTCTTTTGTAAAATAAAATCAAAAAGCAATCTATCCCTTGTCGGTTGCCATGTATGATCATTACAATCACACTGCAAAAAGTAGAAGTGACTAAATTGACAGGATAACGAACCACACTGTGTAGTCTCTATACACTGTGTATACAGGACACATCACATGCAATCTTAATTTGACATCAAGGTAAAAGTAAAAACTTTATCCGAAATGGAAAGAATAACTTAATTGCCGTCCTCTTTACATTGTTGTCTTATAACATTTCTTCCAGTCTCCACTTGGTACTGATGGTCTTTATTATTTGTGGTTAATATCAGATCTGGCGTAAATGCACCACTTTCTCCGCTTGGTGTGTTTAGAGAAGTTCTGAAGTCCTGCGTCTCTTTGAAAACATCTTACTTGTAAGAGGTTGATGAATAAATGGAAACTGTTGAATAAATGGAAACTGTGACGGCATCAAATGTTTCCCTCTCAGGGGCTGTGTGTGTGTGGGCTAGCGTAAAACATGTATAAGAGATGCGCTCTTATTTGTGTGGTTTTCTGAAGTGTTGAGCAGCATCTGAGTGTTCTTGCTCTTGTTGCTGTGGTTGGGTTCCTTTATATCTCCAAATCTCCCTTTCTAGGAAATGGAAAGCTTCCTCCCAACCCGGCAAGACAAAAAGCATAAAAGTAATCTTATCCTATCTCCTAGAAAGTTTGCTATTAAATGTCATAAGTCTCCAACGCCATGTTTGACAAACAATTTTATGATTTTTTCATGACACTGTATTGACTGTTTGCCTTATGACCATAAGATTACTTTTCTTCTACCAGGTGCATATACATGTGGACATATTTACTTCATGAGACTCATGCACTGCACCTCATTTTGAAAATGCATTTCACATCTTGAAAACCTCTTCCCTGTAAAGATGGATAAACAAAACTGACGGGACATAAAAGCTGAAGACATTTAATTGTTCATTACAGCAGAGTGCATTAAAGATTTTACATAGCCGTCAGTGAGAGACTTGTTGAAAGTTTAACAATGGAACTACATTAAGTCCAGATAATGAAAGCTGCCGGTTTGGTAGGAACACTTCATGGATTCACCTCTTTTAGCAGGAATCATTTGAAGTTAGCTCATTGAACTTTGATTTGAGTTAAGTGAACAACCGTTTCTAAATTACAGGAATTTGCCTTACTACAAAAATATAAATGTAATCCACAACATGGAAGGTGACAAACACGGCTATAAAAAACAATGCCCTTTTGAATATCCTTAGCAATCATGATCGTTAACATGAGTTTGAGCTCTAGAGATTTCCTGCGGAGTGAAACACGGGTTTCAGCATCAGTGGAGTTTTAAATATTAAGTGTAGAACCACAAACCCATCAACACTGACAGACAAAAAACTGCATTAAAAGTGGCCTTTGGAATACAGTGTGGAGCAAACTGCAGGCTGACTCTTCCAATCGGAGGTCAATGATGGAAAAAGGCATCATATCTCAATCGTTTAACAGAGCACTCAGGAATATGGTATTTTATCAGGACCTGAGGAATAACAGTGAGTAAACGCTTTAAATGCCACCAACTAATCCTTAATTGTACCATTAAACACATACCAGACAATGATAAAGTGCACCTCGGAGTCTCGAACACAATTATGAGGCTTTGTTACTGAAATGATCTTATCCTGTTACAGCATTTTAATTTTCATAGTGGGAGAAAAGATATTGCTGTTGTGTGTCAAGCCACAGAGGACACGGTCACCTATGAAAAACATGAGGGGGAAGACAGATGTTTTCAAACTTCCAAAAAGTTTTAACCAATCTGAAAGCAACATTTTTTTTATTTTGCATTAAAACCGTATAATAGTAAATTTGTGTTAAATCACAAATATCACCTAAATAATGCTAGAACAATTTAGAAGTTTTGAACTGAATGCGTCACCCGAGGCGACGGTGCAAAGTGCAGTGACGCACCACCACGGACCCCCTGACCAGTCCACAGGAATGGTTTGTACCACTGGCTGGACATTATTCTAATTAGTAGAGTACGATCTTAACAAACAATCAATTATACCACAGACTCAGATTAAGTTTCCATAAATGCTAACCTGAACCAAAAAAGAAAGAAAAAAAAACTCATCTAAAAACTGCCGTTTCTATTCGTTTGGTCGACAAAAAAAAAAAAAAAAAAAAAAGTGTGACTCAGCGTTCAACAGGACACGGCTGCATATCACACTAGGTGGAAACTGGGACGGCAGGACAAAATGGATTTGGCCACTTCTGCTTCCCCGTCCGGAACTGTGCTGGACATCTCCACTGTGACAGAGGAGGTGCAGTGTGTGAGGAAAAGCGTAAAACGAGTGCTATGAAGGATGAGCTTGTGGCTGTGTGTGCATGGCTATAGTATTGCGCAACGTCTCTGAGTGTTCTTCTTGCTCTTCTTGCTCTTCTTGTTGCTGCGATTGGTCTCCTTGTATCTTCTAATCTCCCGTACTAGCGAATAAAAAGCTTCCTCCACGCCCTGCAAGACAGATGGAAAAATAGTCACAAAAAAAAAAAAAAGATTAATGTCCGTAATGATCTGTGATTTAAAGTTTTATTTCAGACATTGATTTGCAGATGCCAAAGAAGGCTCATGCATGCATCTTTGCTAATTTACTACAAGAGTGAGGGTCTACCTGTCGGGTTTTGGCAGAGGTCTCGACAAACGGTACTCCGTAGCTTCTAGCCAGCTCCTGCGCCTGCCGTGACTCCACCGTGCGGGTACTCAGGTCACTCTTATTCCCCACCAGCACCATTGGAACACTGTCACTGTCCTTCACCCTGTTGATCTGCTCTCTGAGGAGGAGGCCACGCTTCTTTTATTTTTAAACCTAATATTTTCTTCAGCATTTTGTAGTGCTAGACTGTCTGAACCAGCACAGGACACTATGGTAGGTCATAATAAAATGACATGAAAAAAAGTCATAGTATAATCATACTCATCATTATTAGTTATATACACACACAACGGTGAAAAGGTTTTATAAAATTGCTCAACTAGAACGTCATTAAAAGCTATAGTATAGAATGCCATACAAAAAGACAGCCGACTTACAGACTGTGCCAAGTTAAACACACTATTAAAATTGAGTATTAATCCTTTTACGACAGTTTGTTTCAAATTCCAGCTGTTTCTTTTATAACCGATTTGTGTCAATGGCCATGTGTACCCACGAGTCCTGGAGCATCTCGTACCTGTACAGGTGGACGTCCTCAAAGGACTTGGTGTTGTTGATGGCAAACACGCAGAGGAAGCCCTCTCCCGTTCTCATGTACTGGTCCCTCATGGCGCTGTACTCCTCCTGACCGGCTGTGTCCAAGATGTCCAGCAGACAAGTCTCTCCATCGATCACCACCTGTTTTCTGTACGAGTCCTGGAACACAACATGGACATGATCATACAGGCAGAACAAACACGTCTGCCAGGAAATCTGGCAATGGATTGCATCATGAAAATTCCCATGTTTTTTTTTTTTTTCAAGTCACACAGCTGCGTCCTGTAGCAACAAGACCTTGTTGAATAAAACGTTTTGTATAAACAAGAAGAAACGTATTAAACGCTGCCTGACAATAGAGATTTGCAAACAATGTGGGAAAATTGTGAAAAAGATGAGATAACAGGAAAGCAGTTTCCTTTAAAAAAAAAACATTTTAAAATACTTTGGGAATTATGATATTGATTCTGCTGCATATTGAACACTTTCACTTTTTTAAAGTACATTTTGTTACTTATACATTTATCTTAGTTAGGTTTTAATGGAGGACTTTTACTTGTAATAACGTATTGTCACATTTATTTAAGGTATTTATTCATTGTGTCATGCAAATACTAATGTCCAGCCTACGTGGACCTATGAGATGAGGAGACACCCAAAACACGGTTGCACTGTAAGAGAAGAACACAACTTTAAAATAAAAACAAAACTTTGTAACCGTGTGCCAATCTTCACAAATAAAAGGAAGGATCCGAGTACTTCTTTCATAAGAGGGAATCGCATCATATCCTGTGTACTGTTCTTCTCCCCAACAGGTCATTTAGGACAGTTAAGTGTTTTTATTTTAAAACTATCCCAACCTTAAAAAGCTACAATAGAGTAACTCGCATTAATGAACACATGCAATTGACCATGTAGCTTTGCTGTGAACTCATGAAGTATTTTTTATTGATTGAATTACACTCCCACTGAGTCTCCGGGTTCGTCTCTCACCTCGATGGTTGGATCATATTCATCCACGAAGTGGTTCTGGATGAGCTGGATGGTGAGGGCGCTCTTCCCCACACCTCCTGCCCCGACCACCACCAGTTTGTACTCGGTCATGCCTGAGACAGGATTAAACCAACAGGTAGCAGACAACAAATCAAACCGCAGGATATCGTCGCCCTCTTCTTCTTCCTCCTCCCTGCGCAGACATGGCGAAGAGACCGACCCAGATTTAAGGATCGCCCGCTGCCGTTAACTCGTGTTTCTGTTCAGTCTTCCTTTTAGTGACTAAAATCTACGTGAAAGAATGAGACGAGCTTACCTTGACGTCGGGTTTAAGGCCGTGTGTGAACAGCTGAGGTTTACGAGTGGATAAACGAGATTAGCTCGCTACATAACGTTAGCCGGAGACGATTTCCTTATTCAAAACACTTGTAGACAAACTTCAGGATCTGTCCGGAACTTTGTTTTTCTAACTCGTATTACGTGTCAAAAAAGATCAATAGCAGATTTGAGAAGCTACGAGGACAAATCTTACTTGATTTAATGAATAAATTAAAAGCCTGAATCCCGATCGAGTTCCTATTTAGTCTCCATTGTAGCTCATTGAAAGCAGCGTTTTCAGGTTAATCCCCGTCGTCCAACAGCCAATGAATCGACGGCCTGCTGATTGACGTTGTAACAACCCAATCCAAGTAGAGCTTTAGTTTTGAACCCTCCCCCAACAGCTAACAAATCCCTCCAATAAGAAACAGAGGTGACCACAATTGGGCGTGGCATCTCAGGCAAACTTTTCTCTCAGCTCTGCGCACATATTTATTTATACTAGTAGATCTTTACTTATTTACGTACTTTTTTGTATTTTTTTGTATTTCACACTTGTTGAGACACAGTTAAAACCAGTATAGTATTTATTGAATAATAATAATAATAACAATATTTTTGTTTGTTTCTATTCTTCAACCTTTTCTGGTGTCATATTTGATATATTGAAGACAACTTTGTCTACAAATACACAGAAAGTTTACTGTACCAATCAAGAAATATTCCAAATTGAAAGCCCTACATTTGTAAAGATAAACTTCAAAAAGCTAATTTATTAATATTTCGAAGAAAAATTCCTACCTTTGTACTTCAAAAAGCAAATCTAGGAATAGGAATATTAAAAATAAATCCAGGCAATGACTGATGCAAATGTGTTCAGGTCGTCTTGGACTCCACGTATACTGACAATCAAACTATTTAACTGTACGAATTAGGAGATATTCCAAAGTACTTCAAAAAGCAAATTTATGAATATTGAAATGAAAAAGTCTCTAAAAATAATTTTATGAATAAGTCCAGGCAATGACTGATGCAAATGTGTTCAGGTTGTCTTGGACTCCACGCATACTGACAATCAAACAATTTTACTTCCAAACAATGGCTGATGCATATGTTCTCAGGATGTCTGACTATAATCCTAGTGAAAATAAAAAACGTTTACTGTTCCAATTAAGAGATCTTTCAAGGTAAAGGTCCTACATTTTTACAGTCAAAAAGCTAATTTAGGAATATTAAAATTTATATAAAAATGTTTCTCATAATTCCACCCATATATGTTAAAGAAATCTCTGTCTACACATATACAGAAAATAAAACAATTTTACTGTACCAATTACGTACATAACAACGCAACATCTGTGCCCTGTAACAAAAGGCCAGACAAGAAGAAGAAGAAAAAACGGACTGTCTAAGATACCATATAATGTTGAATGATTACAACAGCACCAATTAACGCAATACATAGGGTGATAAAGATTAATTTGAATTTGATTTATTGCACACTAGTGGCATTTCTGTAATAGCCTACACCGTTTCCACCCTAACCACACACACTCCTACTCTTTACACACTGGCCAATCCCAACCAAATTCAGACCTAAGCTAATTGGTCTTATTGATAGAACCTGTGGAGTGATCGCAGAATACAATGAAAGTCTAAAAGTGTATTCGCTTAAATATAAACAGGATGGACACTATACATTGATATATGTTGTATAATCCTCCCTGTATAATGGGTATTATGTAACCTATCCTGTGTAATACGATCCTGCAACTCATATAAGTTGCAACTCGTATAAGGCAACACACCTCCTGTAATCGACTAAAGAAGACAGGATGAATTTACAACCGTGAGACACGTGCAGATGAGAGGAGGGGTAAGCAACTTCTGTGGAGTATGTAAGGTGTTGCACAGAGGAGAAGAATTCGGATTTTCTTGCCTAATTTCTCCCTGAGAGGAGACTGAAAATCGTAATCGTAAAGTAGAGACGATGTACATAACTATTCATACTGGGTGTAAGGAGTTACCCTACTGAGAGGCCGGCTTATTACAAATGTAGGACTTTTACTTACTAATCTTTTAATTGGTACAGTAAAATTGTTTCATTTTCTGTATATGTGTAGACAGAGATGTCGTTAACATGTATGCATTAGTCAGTGGGTGGATTTATGAGAAACATTTCGATATAAACTCAAATATTCATTAATTAGCTTTTTGATGAAAAAATATCTGAATTGGTAAAGTTAAGATATTTTATTTTTGTTTGGATGTGTTCAAAAATGTCCTGAACACATACATATCAGTCGGTCAGATATAATTTAATTCATTATCTTTCAATGAACCCCTTAAATCAAGTGCTTAAAACGAATGTCAAAATAAAAGCCAGTGATAGATGTTCTAAATCACAGTCTTCTATGAATCAAACGCATAGCAGGTTAACGTTAGAAGAACATTAATTAATAAACAGGAGTAACAGACTGTGTCTGATCTCCCGACTCCGTTTATTAACATGTTATAAGTGCACCTCACACACGAACCCAGAACGCTCGGTTACAGTAGTGACGACAGGCAGTTTAATATTCATTGCCATATATGTACACAACAAGAATCAACTTTTCAATTAATTGTTGCATTCTTTAATGCAACTCAGTTCCTAATATAGTTTAATCAAAGTAACGTGTGTGTAGAGTTTTTATATATTTCCACCTCATTGTGCTGTTTCTTGCCCTCGATGGACTGGCGGCCTGTCCAGGGTGTCCCCTGCCTTCGCCCTATGTCAGCTGGGATAGGCTCCAGCGCCTCCGCGACCCTAATGAGGATAAGCGGTATTGAAAATGGATGGATGGATGGATGTGCTGTTTCTTGAGTGAACACAGAGACGCAGAGTAAAGCGTTTACCTTCCTCCAGTAGATGGCAGTATACGTGTATGTAAACCATACATTTAGTTGACCTGTGTCCTTGTAGGTTATTGATACAGATGTACTTAATGCCGTTTATTTCCTCTGATATTTAATGTTCATGGTTTATTTGCAGCTCAGTTGTATACATCATGTATTTACTTGTTATATCTGTTTCATTTTAGAACCAACCATTCCTACATGGAAGAGTGAGCATGTGTTGATCACGAGGCAATACATATTGACAATTGAAAAATAAAGAGACAGTTGGTTTATTCTTATTAACCCTTTGATACACAAGCTATGCAAACCCCTTCTAAGGCACAACATGGGTAAAAAATGACCCGCATTGACCTACAATGTTATTTCACCCACGGCTGAGTGTTTCTTTGTTATATTGTTTTTGCAATGATTTGAACCAAAGAATTACACATTTAATATTTGAAATGTTTATTTGTCCATTTGGCACACTCACACTCACACAACCATACACAATACAACATTGGCCCTCCTGTCGGATGTCCTCATGTGGCTGGGTGGTAGCGGCGTTTATTTTTGAACCCACATCTTCTCATTGCCTCTATAATATGGTGTTTGGAGGTGGGGCGTGCCCTCCATGCACCTCTTCATATGTGGCATGACAAGCTCCTTGATGAATAGCTGCAGTGCATTGGTCACACTAGTTGTTGTAGGCATTGAGGGTGGCCACATCCAGCACATTGTGCCAGAGCAACATAGGTCATCTCCATGTTCTCTGCTTGCATATGTAGGTGTGAACCATCTGATCCGTTGTATCCACTCCTGATTTTGTTTGGTTATAGTACTGGATCACTTCTGGTTTCTTCTTCATACTGTTTTCATCCACTGCTCTGTCATGCATGGTGCTCAGGAGGACAACACCTTCCCTTTTTCGGCACATGGTCATGTTGCCACTGAATCCAAATTTGGAGCTATGCTTCTCCCTCGATTTGGATGGCTTCATGACAGGCGTATGTTCGTTTATATTATAGCATGCCGCATATGTACTGTACAACTTTGTAAATGCTGTTCATTCTGTACACATGACATCTATTGCTTCTGTCCATCCGGGGAGAGGGATCCTCCTCTGTTGCTCTCCTGAAGGTTTCTTCCCTTTTTTCCCTGTCAAAGGTTATTTTTGGGGAGTTTTTCCTGATTCGATGTGAGGTCCTGGGACAGGGATGTCGTATGTGTACAGATTGTAAAGCCCTCTGAGGCAAATTTGTAATTTGTGATATTGGGCTAGACAAAATAAACTGAATTGAATTGAAAAATATGTGTATATGTGAATGCATTCAAATGTCACAAATGAAATGACACAAATGACTATATGAACATCTGTTTATTGAACTTGAACAAAATTGCAAGGTGCAAATGTAAAACAAATAACAAATCTTTTTTGTGGCATTTTCATGTGTCTTGTCCATATTGAAGCAATAATGATAACAAATAAAACAATTCTAAATAATAAATACTTTATACAGCCACATATTAAAATAAGAAAATTAAGACGCTTTTCAGTCCTCCTCATGTGGTTGGGCATATTTCTTTGAAGACTGAAGACTTTATTTTTAAACACGATTTTCTTTTGAGAGTGAGCCATCTTTAATAGAAGATCTTTGATGTGACGTTGGCCAATCAGCGTCCCGTTTTCTCGACAAAAAAATTTCAGATTTTGGGCCGAGTTGTTGTTGTCTCCGTAATAGAACATCTTTGGTCGTGAATTGCTCACCCAGAGAAACACAAATATCCGACAAGGCAGAATCCCGGACTTTTTTGGAATCCCTGACGGACGCATTTTTTAGGTTTCAAAAAGAGGACATGTCCGGGAAAAATAGGACGTCTGGTCACCCTAGTATACAGTTCTATTTCAAGTTTTATTTTGTTGACCTAGCTGACATTAGCTAACATTAGAATGACATGTTGACCTAGCTATTGTTAGCTAGAATTGACCTAAAGACTCATAAAGCCTCAACAGAAGTCCATTTGACTTTGTTAACTTTAATCACAGGAGACGTGTCCTACTGCCTGAATAGAATCACAAGCACCTGCTACCTGGAAGGGATCTGATCATTTAAACCCCTATGAAGGCCAAAATAGTGTACTCAGGCTAAATGTGACATTTGGTGATGATAGGTCAAATGAATCAAATATACACCAAAGGAGGAAACTAATATTGTATTTCAAGATGATGATGTCTCTGTCACTATAAACTGTTGAAACATTCTCCCACAAAAATTACATTCCAATGTCACTAAACTGCAATTTCTACTACATTTTAGGGACATGTTTTGTCCTCTCAGATTACAGTCACAGTTTTCAACAGTTTTAAACAGCCCCCTTCCAAAAGCAGGCTTCTGCATACCAGTGTTATGCGATGGGAACTTCATGTTTATGAAACAGTGCCATGCTGGTTTATCCAACATGCTAAATAGCTGGTAATATGTTGCATTGGTTCCCAACATAAGTCCAGTCTGATGGTCTGCATCCCCCTACAGCTCCAGAGGTCACTCTGAGAGGTCACAAGACCGGTAACAGGGTAGCAAATAAGTCAATAGAACCAATTCATCTGGTTTGTGCTCTTGTGAGATTTGGTCAAACTTTTTGTATCTCAATGGCATTTGGATCACAGCATTTGACCAACATTATATCTTCTCATCTTGGCCCTTTGACTCTGTACCATTCAATGCAGAATTTAAGTGACAAATCAATCAACGAGGTATGGTATACTGTCATCTACTGGTAGGAAGGTAAACCCTTTACTCTGCATCACCTCATACAGGCTCTGCTCAAGAAACAGCACAATGAGGTGGACATATAAATATGATGGTAACAGCAACAACTCTACATACACACACACATTACTTTGATCAAACTATATTAGGAACTGTGTTGCATTAAAGAATGCAACGATTAATTGAAAAGTTGATTCTTGCTGTGTACATATATGGGAATGAATATTAAAATGCCTGTATTCACTACTGTTGGTGACATATCCCTGTTTATTTATTTATATTGATTAATTAATTTTCTTGTAACGTTACCCTGCTATGTGTATGCATCATAGAAGACGTATTGCCTCGTGATCAACACATGCTCACTCTTCCATGTAGGAATGTTTGGTTCTAAAATGAAACAGATATAACAAGTAAATACATGATGTATATAACTATGCTGCAAATTAATCATGAACATTAAATATCAGAGGAAATAAACGGCATTAAATACATCTGTGTCAATAACCTACAAAGACACAGGTCAATTTAACTAAATGTATGGTTTACATACATTTAGTTAAATGTATATATACCAATATATATTTATTTTAATCCAGACTCATGAGTCCATAAAGCAACAAACACAAATACAACAACAATATATAAAATACAATACAATACAATACAGGGACATAGGTACAATTACTGCAGTTAAAAAGTCACTTGTGGTTTAAAAACATACAAACACTTGTTCCAATGTTTCCAGAAACGGGAAAAATACCTTGTATCACTCTGTGTTGGCTCAGTTAAGACTTTTATAATTACATTTTCTGAGTCATTTAATCGACATTTAAATTTGTATATAAAATTCCTCAACGCAGCATGGAAAGTGGGAACATTACGAGTCACAAACATCTGACTTGCACTCGTCCATCTGGAAAGCTTGAGCAAGATTCTGAAAGCATCATTAAATGCCACCTGAATCTTTTTCATTTTCGCTTTACTATAACTGCACCACAGGTGGGCTGTATAGAGGAGTACAGTAGGCTCTGAAGAGAGCAGTTTTAACATCTTCTGTACACATATGAAATTTACGTGCCAGCATGTTGGCTTGTGCATAAAGTGTGCAACTCTGCCGCTGCACATCGTCATCATCACTGAGGTCGTTCCTGATGATGTGACCCAAATATCTGACTTTTTGCACCACATTTAGCTCCTCATGATAACACTCTTTAGCGTTGAACTTGATATCATAGTGCACCCCATTTCTTGAGCAGACTCTGAGCAATTGTTGTAAACAGCGCTGTAAGGGGACAGGACCACTAAGTCGTCAGCGTAGATCAGATGGTTAATAAGACTTTCTCCCACCATACATCCTGTCTTACACTCTTTTAACTCTTTAGAAAGGTCATCCATATATAGATTAAAAAGAGCAGGTGACAGTATTCCACCTTGTCGGACCCCATTGGTCAAGGGTACAGATACACTCTTACCCCATCTAGCTCGCATGGTTTGACGTGAATACCAAAAGTGCAAAATTCTAATCAAATATGGAGGGACCCCTCGCTCTTGCAATTTGATAAACAATTTGGAATGATTAATTTGATCAAAAGCTTTAGATGCATCTAGGAAACACATCAATATTGTGGTGTTATGTCTCCTGTACTTACTAACAACTTCTTTCAGTGCATATATACATAAGTCTGTGCTATGTTTACTTTTAAAACCAAATTGATTATCAGTGGTTGTGATGTAATCTTGAAGCCTATCTAAGAGGATTCGTTTAAGACTTTAGAAATTATACTGGCCAGAGCAATTGGTCGGTGATTTTCAATGCTGGATATTTTGCCGGTTTTATTTTTGATTACTGGCACTAACAGAACAGTGAGCATCGACTCAGGAAGTACGCCATGCATTAACAATCCAGAGAAACACAGAGCGAGTAACACTGACATTCTGTTGCTAGCATGCCTCAGATGTTCTGCTCTTATTTGGTCAAGGCCACATGCTTTGTTCAATGCCAATTTTTCAATGGCATACAACACTTCATCAGGTCTAATACACACACCAGCATCATTGGGAACATCACCAATATTAAATGTGTCACTCTTAACACTGTTGAAAATATCCCTATAATGTTTACTCCACAGATCTGCAATACTGTCAGAACCAATAGCCCTATCAATATTGGATGGAAGTGGCATCTTAATGTTATTGGCAACCTTAACTTCTTTCCAGAATTCATAGACATTATTCTGTTGAAACTTTTTGGCCATGGAGTTTGCCCTCATGGCCTGTTCATTTCTTTTAATGAAGCACACAGCATATTTAAATCTATTATTTGCTTGTTTCTTATGTTCACACTCTGGACCATGCCTTGCTTTTCCTGATAAAACCCAGTTATTAAAAGCTTCTTTAGCCTCTATATGGAGTTCAAATACATATTCATTCCATCCTGGTCTAACATCCATCCATCCATCCATCCATTATCACCCGCTTATCCGGGGTCGGGTCGCGGTGGCAGCAGGTTCAGCAGGCCGACCCAGGCTTCCCTCTCACCCGCAGCACTTTCCAGCTCATTCTGGGGGATCCCGAGGCGTTCCAAGGCCAGCCGGGAGATATAATCCCTCCAGCGTGTCCTCGGTCTTCCCCGGGGCCTCCTACCAGTTGGACGTGCCCGGAAAACCTCTAATGGGAGGCGTCCAGGAGGCATCCTAACTAGATGCCCGAACCACCTCAACTGACTCCTTTCGACACGAAGGAGCAGCGACTCGACTCCAAGCTCCCCCCTGATGTCCGAGCTCCTTACCCTATCTCTAAGGCTGAGCCCGGCCACCCTACGGAGGAAGCTCATTTCGGCCGCTTGTATCCGAGATCTCGTTCTTTCGGTCACGACCCAGAGTTCGTGACCATAGGTGAGGGTTGGAACGTAGACCGACCAGTAAATGGAGAGCTTTGCCTTCCGGCTCAGCTCCCTCTTCACTAAGACGGACCGGTACAGCGCCTGTTTTACTGCTGCAGCCGCACCGATCCGCCTATCGATCTCCCGCTCCACCTTACCCTCACTCGTGAACAAGACCCCGAGATACTTGAACTCCTTCGCTTGGGGTAGGCAGTTTGCCCCCACCTGGAGGGAGCAATCCGCCGGTTTCCGGCAGAGCACCATGGCCTCAGATTTGGAGGTGCTAACTCTCATCCCTGCCTGGTCTAACATTATTTAGACAATTCACAATGTTATCATACATTACACATAGATCACTATTGTGCTTTTGGTTCTTACAGTTAATGTCGCCACACAGAATTGCATCAAATGGTATGTCAATATTTCCGAGGCTCTTATCAGTTTGTGAATTGTAACGCAAGAAATCATCTTCTGTGAGCTTTGACCAATCTACTTTAAAGTGTCGTTCATGGTTATCATCATCATTACTAGTCAACTCAGGTAGACTCTCAACATGTAATCTCATAGAGACAGGTATGTGATCTGTTGTAGCCAGCTCATACAAGATTGCAACATCCTGGAGACAGTCATGAGCATCAGCTGTACATATACAGTGATCCAGCCAAGATGTTGTATGCCATGCTTCACTGGTATATGTGTAGCTATTTACTGGCAACAGCACTTTACTGGAAAGAACCAACTTGCTATCTTGACAACATTGCATTAGGTGTTGACCAAACAGGGAGTTATTATCTGAAATATCAGCGTTCATATCCCCCACAATAAATATATTTGTATACGCACTGTAAATAACCCCATGGAAGGTTTATTGTTTTGTTTTTATTGTCTGCATTGTATTTGCCTTATTGCCTTTGACGTATGCATAGTTATTGTATTGTTTGAAGAATTTATAGAGGCTTTATGCTACTTCCTCTCTAATAGGTAAATAAGACTTTTATTTTGAAAAGGTTAAAAGGAAACGCAGTTTTGTTTTACGTTCGAATGCGAACTTGACGGTACGACTACGGAACTTCTTACGGACGGATGCGCATTTAAATCTGCAAGAAAGTGTAATAGTTTAATGGACCCGTATGAGGCTAAGGCCACATTTACACATAGCCGGGTATTTACAGAAACGAATATTTCTGCCCCTCCGTTTTCAAAAATAACGTCGTACACACAAGGTCGTTTTCAAAAAAGTTTCTGTTTATATGAACCCGCATAAATACGCCCCCGGGCGCCATCATAACTATGCCAAACCTGTAGTCAGCAGTGTAACGAGAAGGATAAAGACATGAAAAACCAATCAGAATTCTCAAAACCAACAACAACTACGAAAAACACGATCAACTTCCTTTTCGTTGGCAGGCAATGTACCTACGTCGTGGGAGTATAGAAAGCTGAAGAAGGACTGCTGACCTCCGTGCAGTTCTTCGCCTCTGCTCCTCGATGAGAAAAATCAGTTGTGTTTGTAAATACAAACAGGCCAAAAGGGTTTGCATTAACGCACAAATGAGCACTACCTTGACACCATCCATGATCAGTAGCCTAAGTAAACTAACTGTAAACATAGGACGATCACATGACGTGAAGCATTTTTAGTCGCATACTGTGACGTTTGACAACCTAAAACTCCGTTTGACCTAGTTCACACGCAAACACAAAAACGGAGTTTTCAGAAATCTCCACTTTGGCCGGAGTTTTTAGAAATGATCGTTTTCCATGATAAAACCTCCGTTTTTGTGTAAATGAAAGGCCAAAACGCATGAAAATATATGCGTTTTCCCATCGTGTAAACGGGGTCTAAAGCTCTTACGGGGGTGATAATTTACACGTTTAATGAATGTATTGTGACCCAAAAGAAGAAAATAAAAGAGTAATTTCACCAGCAGTAAGTTTCATGCCACTTCATATACGGGGATCCGTTACACGCACTGTCTTTGACAAAATAATTTATAAAAGCGAGCCTATGAAGGTATTCATCCTCGTTTTGTTTACTTTCATAAGGGGTGTAAACATTTAAAATTACAAATATAGTGTTTAGTATACTGCCATCTACTGGTAGGAAGGTAAACGCTTTACTTTGCGTCTCTGTTCACTCAAGAAACAGCACAATGAGGTGGAAATATATAAAAATTCTAAACACACGTTACTTTGATTAAACTATATTAGGAACTGAGTTGCATTAAAGAATGCAACGATTAATTGAAAAGTTGATTCTTGCTGTGTACAGATATGGGAATGAATATTAAACTGCCTGTCGTCACTACTGTAACCGAGCGTTCTGGGTTCGTGTGTGAGGTGCACTTATAACATGTTAATAAACGGAGTCGGGAGATCAGACACAGTCTGTTACTCCTGTTTATTAATTAATGTTCTTCTAACGTTAACCTGCTATGCGTTTGATTCATAGAAGACTGTAATTTAGAACATCTATCACTGGCTTTTATTTTGACATTCGTTTTTAGCACTTCCGTTTTTCCCGTTTTTGGTTTCAGACGACAAAAACGGAAAAACAGAAGTGGTTTTCCGTTTTCCCGTTTTTTGGTTTCAAACAGAAAACGAAGAAACCACGGTATTTCCGTATTTTCGAATGAACCATAAAACAAACGAACACAACGTACACGGACCGTGCACACACATTTCAGTGTCGGCTGATTTGACCACCGAGATCCGAGAGTCTGCTGAGTTGACCGCAGTGGAGTTTGTGTTTGCTGCCCTCTAGTGGTTGAGGTCAGAAACTATATTAATAAAATGACGTGTGGCTATTCCACAACCTTAATATAATGACAGTACAATCGTTATTAATATCACTGTGGTGAATCAGCATAGTTCAGAGCTTTTTTCCACAAGAGGTAAGCACACCTGCTCTTTACTATTTGTTTGGCTTTTGGGGGAAATGCCACCAAATAGTAAAGAGCAGGTGCGCTTACCTCTAAATACCAGTCAAGAAGAGAGTTTACGTCTAGCTTGAGTATACGAGTATTTTCGCCGTCTAGTGGTAAGAGCGACGAACTGCAACACCATATTACATTCGTCAAGATAACGTAAATACAGATATTATAGTGCTAATACTTCCGGTGGATCCTTTAAAAATAAAGACCAACTAAAGTACTTAGAAACGAACTAACAGAAAGGATTCCAAAACTATAACAGTGAGCTGATTATAGAATTCGCCAAGCTCGTAGGCCCCTGGTAAACTAAATAAATCACCACACACACACACATAGAGAGAGAGAGAGAGAGAGAGAGAGAACATTAACATGCCCCACTCTTGTCCCTCATCCTCGCTTCCCTTGTCTGTGACGTCCATGTTTCTCCCTCACTCTCCCACTGAGTGCATCTGCTCTGCTATCTAATCTCTGCCTAAAATCACAGAGATAATCCTGCATCCATCTGTCCTGAGAGAGAGAGAGAGAGAGAGAGAGAGAGAGAGAGAGAGAGAGAGAGAGAGAGAGAGAACTGACATTGCGCTCATGATGTAAAAAAAACCCACAAATGTAATGCGTCATTATACTATATAGGTGATCAATCCTGATGACATGATTGTGTTGAAATAGTGACCTCATCTTAAATTGCTTACCTTTTATTGCACACAAGGATATCTCACATATACATCTTTTATACATAGAATATTTTCCAAATGTTTGCACGTTTAAATATGATCGTTTCCTTATTCCTTGTTATTTTTACACTGATACTCACCACACATTTCATCAAGAAGGAGGAGGACAAAACTGGAACAGACATGAACTTAGACTAAGATACACTTGAATAAAAATACACAGATACAACACTTAAAAATTAAAAAGTTCACAGGAATAATCATTCATGACTTTTAGATATTTCACTCGAAAACTAAATTTTCCTTAATCCCTTTTTAAAAATAATTTATTGACACACCAACACATTTTACCATTAAACCCTGATTTTAATCAAATATTAATTTTAACATTGCAACAGTTTAGTTGTCACAAAGTGAGCTCAAATCACAAGCTCTCTATAAATTGACAGGGACTAGATTCTTGATCTGAAAAGGAGCCGTCTGCCAGTTTACTTAAAAAAAGAGAGTTGTGTGTTGGCATGACCTGAGCACACACATAGGGCAGAGGTTGTGTTTGTGTGTGCATGTGTATGTGCACGCACATGATGTTTCATGTATGTTGGCTCTATGTGCAGGCGCATAGAGTTGTACTGTGCAGCTTGTAGAACACAACAGTTCCTTTCCTGTATGAGCATGTTAGTGCCCTCTCAAGAGACGCACCTCTGGACTCTCCACTACATTACCCAGCTGTCAGTGCATCAACATGGAGATAGTGCTGCTTTTAAAGGGCACGAGAGGAGCTGATGTGATTGGCCATGATTGTTACCAAAGCTTAACACACCCTTTGAAAATGTGTGATACTACTTCCTAATCTCACTCGGTTCCCATAGGTGTTTCTGATTCGTGTAAATACCAAATAGTGTGCTCGGTGCTCTAGACTGCATGAAATGCATGATATCGGTTTACTGTGTGTGTGTTTGTGTGTAAACGGAGGAGAGATGGCGGGGGAGCTACTACACTGCTGTGCTCATTAAAACACGCTCACCACACAATGTTTCAGCACCTGCACCCAACACAACGACACACTCACTGTCTATCACACACACACACGCACAAACACGCACACACACACACACACACACACACACACTGAAAAGCGCTGACCTACCTCAAACATGAATTAAATTTAGGTACTAAAGACATGGAAACAGTACCAACCAGGGAGGGGAAGACAGGAAGCGTCCTGTTAAATACCTGGAGGACGACGGAGGGAGAATCAGCCACAGAGACACAGAAGAAGGCAGAAAGAGATGCAACACATGCTGTGATGCCTGGGAATATTATAACTGTTGTTCCTCGCTGGTTACTATCACACTCAACTTGATATTCTAATGGGAGCGTACTCACCAAATGGAAAGTCACAAATATCAGATGATTACTCATGTGATCTATAAGCCTGGCTGGACGTGACCTAGTTGGGTCAGACCCAGGTGAGATTTAGCAAGACACCACAAGCAAGCTCAAACACACACCTCTGTACATTCAAATGCACACACACACACACACACACACACTCACACACACACACACACACACACACACACACACACATACACACACAGACACACACACACGCTTACACATAAAGGGGAGGCTGTTGGAACAAAGGTTTTACAAATCTATCAATACAAACACGGAATGACACAACACCTAAGCACCATTTTCCTCCTTCATAATAATTTGAAAGTAGTCGCCACATTAATGCATACTAAAAATGTGCATTGCTTTGGAAACACAACGTTACAGAGGCAAAGGGAAATTAACGATATGCATCACCAGTGTCTGGACAAGTTTGTCCACAAGGGGCCTCGCTCATAAACATTAGCTTTTCGTTTGTGTATTTTTTAAATTTTTTTAAATGACATGCTCAATGTGAATTCTATTAAGGCTGAGAGCCTTTAGAGTAATATAGACCAGAAAGTGTGAGCTAACTACAATAGTGGCATCACATGTTGCATTTTGTTAAACTAAACTGAGGCCACAAAAGTGCTTTCCCAGCAAAAAAAAGAAAATGTGTGGCTTACACATAAAACTTTAAATATGCCGGTGGCTTGAGAGAGTTGCTGTACAGGCAACCAACCAACAAACATGCACGCACACACACGCACACACACTCGCGCTATCACACAGACACACAAACACACACACACACACACTGGATCTCCTCAGTGATGTCGTGGAAACAGAACACCGACCAATCAGAACGAGCTCAGGAGCAGGAAGGATAATCTGAGATATATCAGTTCAGTTTTTTGCTAATGAATACTGTTTGTGTGTTTGTGTACATTGCCCACTCTAACCCCTTGCATGCACGTGCCTACACACACACACGCACACACACACACACACACACACACACACACACACACACACACACTCAATATGTGCAATTGTAAATATTGTACAAAAGCACACAGCAGGTCCATTCAGTATAGCAGTGACTCTCTTACAATCCCTTTCCAAACAGAATCTTCCTTTTTTTCTTCAACTTGTATCATGTTGATCTTCTATGTCAGCTCCCTCTCATCTTCTCCTCCATACTTGTAAGAGTTGTATCCAGGTGGCTGCACATACTCCTCAGACTTATCCCAGTCCGACACCCATCCAGGCCCGCCTCCGCCTCCACCTCCGCCTCCGCCTCCGCCTGCTTCTCCTCCTTCTCCGGTCCGTCCTCTGTTGGAACCAACAACTGGTTTGCTCATGGCCCCGTACTGCCCGCCTCCACGGTAGAGTTCCTCTGTTTCATTGCCCAGTTCATCTTCATCGATAATACCACATTTCTCCTCACTGGTGTCTTCTATGTCTGCCCATGGCTGCTTTTCCCCCGATGCAAAGAGTCCTAATGAGAGAGAAAGTATGGTCAGCATTTAGACTGAGGTCTTCTGCAGATGCCTCACAAAACACTATAGTCAAAGTCAAGTCATACCATAGAAAATCACTCCTCCATAATGTACGAGGGAAGCTATTAGGAAGACATACTGCCACTCATCACGTGTCTGAAATAATGTAAAAAGGTATGGAACAGGTGAGATTGACACTTTTTAAATCACATTGTAAAGTCAATACAAATGAATGGTTTGTACCTTGTGTTTGGTCATGGCTCCCACTATGAGAGGACACACCATTCCAGATAATGTCCCCACCCCGTTTGAGATGCCCATCAGTATGCTGGCATATCGAGGGGCAATGTCCAAGTGATTGACATTAAACCCTGAGTGAAATAACAAAGCAGTGCACAACATAATTCCCCCGTTCCTTTTTTTTTGTGGTGCAGATTTTCCCAGTTGGGGTAAAAAAAAAAGAAAAAAAGACACCATGTAGTGAAATTTCTCTCAAAAGCAGACTAAGGATAGATTTACTGTTTAAATAATTGTGAAGGCAATACATAATTGTTAAATAAATAGTTTATATTAATGGAAACAGTGGGAAACAGTCAGCCTGGTTTTACGTTTTACGAGGTTTATGTCCCGGACTACTGCTTGGCCGGTAGACAGCATACTTGTTTATAACATCTCTCACCTGAGATGGCAAATCCACTGAAGCCCACAGCGAGGACCAAAAGGAAATGGCAACACCCTTTGTGTGAGAGAATCCCACCACCAGCAGGAGGGTGGCCTCCATCCCAAAACCTGAAACACAAAAACACATCAACATCTAATGCAAGAAAACTATCCACATTTTGCTACTCTGCCTCAACAAGCAACGACCACCTGTTTATATAGTAGTGCATTATATTTATGTTAGAAATAGCACATGTGTTTATGCACATGCAGAAGAAACACTGTAAAAATCTGTATTTTTTCAATTCAATTCAATGGGTCTTTATTGGGAGGCATGTTTATTAGCATTATTGCCAAAGTATTAAAATAAAATAGTACACAATTCTTTATGTTGCTTTCACTACAACAAACGCAAAATACCATTTTAATTTCTACCTTTTGAGTTGCCCGCATGCAAACCCAGTGTTTCAGTTTGTCCTTGACTTTCTGCTCTTGAGCTTTCTTTTCCACCCTTTTCATTCCTCTTCACCGTCCTCCAACGATCACCCTTTCCTGTTTCACACTCACCTCCACAGTTCATGAGCTTCCTGACGTTGGTGGTGGACATCAGGTTGTGGGTTCTCAGGTAGTCGGCCAACTGGCCTCCAATCGGCACGATGATCGTCATCACCAGATGGGGCAAAGCTGACACCATTCCCACCTGGAAGAGGAAAGGGGGGAGAAGAGTGTGTGTATGTATGTGTGTGAGAAAGAGAGATGAATATAGGGCTTTAATTCATTAGAGAATTAGAATAATGGGATGTTGACTGAAATTCTCTTTTTTCAGTTTTCTTTCTGAGCTGTGGTACACTGGAGGTTTAAGACGCTGACCATACCCAATCTGGCAGTATTTCCTGTCTCTCCCGGTATTTCCTGTCACCTCTATTAATCGTCTATTGCATGCTATCAAATAAAAGCCCATAAAGATAACAATGGTGTAATCACGCCCTCCCCAGACCCACATTATCAGTCTTGCTTTTGAATTAAACATGAAATATCAATATATGAAGGACTGCACAAGTGTACATAATCTACTGATAATTCATAGACACCTCTCATAAGATTTGGTTAAGGAACCAAACCCACACCGTAAAGAAGAATTCTGTTATTTTTTAACCTTTTATTTTCTCAATCACGCCTATTCTGGCTATATGTCATAATAAGGTTGCACTAGTCAACCCTTTAGTAGTTATTTGGGAACACAACTGCAATCCTCGTTTAGCCAAAGTGATGAGGTTAAAAAATACCAGAATTTCCATTTAACAGTTGAAGTGTTTCAGTTTAGTTTAGTTTCCATTAAACTACTTTATAGACGATATATAGTCTCACCTTGCTGATCTCAAAGCCAAAGACTTCTTCAAAATAGGCTGGCTGGCTGATGAGCAGCAGGTAGAACGTCCAGCTCCTGCAGAAGTTGGCCACAATGATGGCGTAGACTGGCATGGAGGTGAAGAAGTGTCTCCATGGGGTTTTAAATTTCTGCCAACCAAAGGAATAAGATATTACTGGGATCCGCTGAATTCACTGAGATGGATCAAGAACTAGAGTCCGCTGAGTGTGTATGAATACATGTGTATATCCAGTGTTTGTGTGCAGGTCTAACAGATTGTCAGTGTCATATCATATAGAGCCATACATGCAGAGGATTAAGAAAGGAGGCGGACTCTCCGATTGCATCTTCAATGTACTTTCTCTCCTCCGGTGTGATGGTGGGATGGGCTGCGGGGCTCTCATACGACACCAGAATCCAAAACAAATACCAGAATATCCCAACGACGCCTGGAAGAAGAAGAGAGAGACAGCAGAAGACACAGACATGGGTACAGTAGAAGAAGAGGGCACATGAGGGAGCTGCTCAGACTTCCTTCCAGGTTGATGCTAATGTTGTGACGTTAAGTTTACCAAGTTCAGCAGTGGCCAGGGAGAAAAACTGGATTTTGAACACCTGATGCAGACACATATAAATCCCTGAGATTTAAAAAAAACTCTGCCATTCAGTCTTGGTTGTAAGCAACATAAACACAGTAGTTAATGGATTTGGAAACATTTTCATTTGAACTGAAAAGTGCCAGTGTGTGGATTAATATATTGCCTGGCTAATGGTACTGCCGTAAGGATACTAACCATAGACATAGAAGACTGAAGGCCACCCAGTGTATTGCACCAGTATCCCAGCTAAAGGCATTGCCACCACTGCCCCGGCATAGGATCCTAAGAAAGCATCAAATATAAAAAGCAACAAATTATTACTTATCCTCATAATCTCAAATTGCGTAATATATATTATTATTCAGCGGTCATAGAAATTCACATGTCCAATACTTTTAAAGGCTACTTGTCATACTCATTTCCAGCTTCATACTTATATGTTGGATTTCTACACAAACATGTTTGCATGCTTCAATGTTCAAAAACTCACTTTGTTGTTCTCGTACTGTCTATCTAAATATACACCTGCATTCAACCTCTGTTTTGACGTATTCATCAGCATGGTGTTGTTAGGCAATAGCGTGGGTCAACGTTTACTTACTGTCAGCTAATGTCATTCACATACACTGCAGCCGGAAATAAACTGCTACACATATAGAACTTTAAAACTGGAAAATTATCTATATATTGTATAGTTGTGACATCACAACCATATGGAAATACTGTTCGGCTCGTGTAAAGTCACAGTTTCTGAATACGTGTATTTCTTTCTAAAAAAAAGAGATATTGAGTTTTGGGGATATGAGGTGAGATGATGTGAGAAACTTTACCACAAAAGGCTGTTGTGGCTAATCGACTTCTCTCAAGAGGAGGAGCCCACTTGGCCCAGATCCCGTGGCAGGCTGGGTAGGATACACCCTGTTGGACGCAACACAGTTAGGAAAACACTCCTGCATCTAGGAATACTCTTACACAGCACATGTGCACACAGGCACATACTTTACCTCAACAAGGCCCTGGCATATCCTAACCAGTATGACGCAGCTGTAATGGCAGCGAGCAGCAGATGGAATCAGCATGTTGAGGGTGGATGTGGCCACTATGGCAAAGCCAAACACTCTTAAACACACAGAAGAACACACACGCTGCTTCAGATCTAATATTCAACAGTAACAGATGAAAAGTTATATCACTGCTCCTACACCTTCTTGGCATTTGTTTATAAGGACGATGTTGAAATGACTTTATTTCTGAATGTGTGTGTTTTGATACTGCTCCATAGGTGTTCATTATTTTTTTGACTTGCACAAAAGTTACCCTATTTACTGTAGACAAGGTTCCTGTATGCCAGATTATATTGTAATGTGAAGACATTCACCTGTTGGCTGCAAATCTTTGACATATAAAGCCACCCGGGATCTGTGTGACGATGTAGCCCCAGAAGAAGGAGCCGTGGATCATTCCCACTGTCTCGGGGTCCCAGGTGAACTGTGCAGCCTGGAGAGAAGAACATACATACATTCAAAGTGTAGTCACGTCAAAACAGAAGAGATAACTGTCATTGGATCACATGGTTGATATACTCTCAGCTTGTAATACACATTAGTAAATATCTTGGTATAATAATTAATAATTTAACATTTTCACTACAAAATGAGTAAGTACAGTGCTGATTAAGATAAGGAACAAGGCAGACGTCCTTGTCAAAGACAAACAAACTACATTCAAAATCTTTGATTTCTGCTTTGCCACTTACCACGAGTACTTCCTTGTTGCCTTTGAAGACAGTGTGGTCGTTCACCATGCTTACAATGGCCACCCCCAGGTTGCACCGGATGCCAAAAGAGATGCAGAATCCCAGGCCAGACAGGATCGCGATGATGTAGCGCCTCGGAAGGCCAAAGCAGGTACAGTCCACCACCGGCAGCTCCTTCTCCTCCACCAGCTCAGGACGGCCCTCCGCTGATAGTTCAATGGTTTCTCCATTGGGCTGCCGTTTCTCAATCAGCCTGAGGGGAGACAAAGACACAGTGTACAGGAGAGGAGAACTACAAGCCAGCCTCTGCACTTTAGAAAAATAATTAGCTTCCAAAGATATCTTTGGCTTCAGGGAATTGTTTATAAAATCATGCACAGGATATTTCCATTTGATATTGAAATGCTGCCATGAAGAATCATGCATTTTTTGGTATATTTGGTTTGTTGAACCACTTCAACATACGTTTACAGTGATGGACACACTCGAGAGTAGAGACAGTGTAAAAATGGTGAATTTTTACAGAGCCTGACTGGTATAATCAGTTCTAACAGTCCAACTGCAAGAATATATATAAGTTACTTTATTATTTTTGTTCACGGTCCAACAAGCTCATTGAAGTATTACATTACATTACATTACATGTCATTTAGCTGACGCTTTTATCCAAAGCGACTTACAATAAGTGCATTAAACCGTGAGTCCAAACTCAGAACAACAAGAATCAAGCAAGTACAATTTCTTCAATAAAGTTAAACTACAAAGTACTATCCGTAAGTGCCATTTAAGTGCTACTAAAGTGCTATCGGTAAGGGACATTTAAGTGCTACTACGGCATTTAAGTGCTACCTATTCAAGGTATAGTCGAAAAAGATGTGTTTTTAGTTTGCGCCGGAAGATGTAGAGACTTTCTGCTGTCCTGATGTCAATGGGAAAGCTCGTTCCACCAATGAGGAGCCAGCACAGCAAACAGTCGTGATTTAGCTCGAAGTGAAGGAGCTACAAGCAGATTGGCAGAAGCCGAGCGAAGTGAACGGGCTGGGGTGTACGGTTTGACCATGTCCTGGATGTAGACCGGTCCTGGATGTAGATTTGAAGTACTCAAATGTAGACTGGCAAATAACAAACTACAGACATTTCATATGAAAAAAAGGGGGAGAGGTGACAGTGAGGTGAAATGCTAATGCACTTCTCCTCTGGGGAACACACCTTGCCTAACATGGAAACATTGGCTCAAAAGTGGAGTAAAGGGAACATTTGTGGTTCAGGCGATTCTGTAAAAAGAAATCGAGAGAAAAGCGAGAAACATGGTGGCCTGGTGTCAGATCCCTGAGGAAAACAATGCTTCTTTTCATCTTTCGTGTACATCTTCCGGATACCACGTGGCTCTCTGCATTTCTCAGAATTTAATATATTTTCACAAATGTGTGGGAGACGTTATGTTATTTTGAGGCTGTGCGTATCTTTCACTGCTGGGATTTTGTAGAATTTCCCTTCTTTTCATGGTTCCTCTCTCTCTTTCTCTCTCACACAACTCAACGCAGACGACATGCACCGTGTTGGAGTCGTGTCTGACTCAGCATTTCCCAGTGTGTGGAAGCAGCTGTCACTGGCCGAGGAGCGGCTCCCCCAGTGTCCACTCCTCCAGGACCGGTGCTGTTCAAGATGTCCAGTCTCTCAGATGCAAACAGGAGCCCTCTAGAGGCCCAGCTCTGTGTGTTTATCCTATGAAGGTATTCAGACGGTGAACAGAGACAATGAAAGAGTTTGATTGCCAATTCACTGAATGGCAACATTTTGTAGACAGAGTAATCAATATTTAAAGTGTTATTTCCAAAAAGTAATCCATTTTTTTAATCTAAAATGATTTCGTTTTTTTTGTCATCACAAAAAACTTCTGCGTTTACCATTAAATTGCCTTTATTAATTAGCAGTTTGCCTCAGTAGAGATCCATGTGCCATTATTTTAGGCTGACCATCTTTTTCCAAATGGTGGGTCAAATCTGTCTTCTCTGTTTGACTTCCACAGAAGTCAAACAGAGAAGACAGGAGAGCGGCCATCTGTGTATCATAACCTCCATACTCTCAAGCCCCCCCCCCCCCCCCCCCCCCCCCCCCCCCCCCCCCCCCCTTATTTTATTAACACTCACACGCACACAGTTGTGTTTTCATGACTTTTGGGGACATTATATTGACTTACATTAATTTTCTATCCACTACCACTTCCATCCTTACCCTATAATGTAATGACTTACGTTACGTTGATGTGCACTATGTCGCTGAAAGGAAGGCAAATCTCCACAATGTGACTTTTTAATCAGATTTACATGCATGCACGCACACACACACACACACACACACACACACGCAGGTGGACTTAAGTAAATACCTTCTACACATACGTTTTTCTCAGACTAAATCAGACACAGTGCCACACTTTAACGTGTATATGCTGTACGTGTGTATTTTTGAGTATACAGTATTTGATTTTACAGCAAATCGCACACATGTGTCAACTGTCCACTTTCCAATGGGGTGATCCAGTTAGTCAGTGAGCTGAAGAATTTTTCACAGTAACGGGAATAATAACTACAAGGATTTGCTCCATGTGACGGAGATGGTTGCATCGATAAAAAACCTGTTTCAAATTGAGCTTTAATAAAATGCACTGCATTGAAAGCAGCTCTGTGTTTCAAGCTAAGGTTCAAGATAATTCATCTCTCTCAGCACAAAGAAACTCCAAGATAACTTATTCACGCACACTAACACAAGACAAGTCCGACTCTGGCACTATTGCTAAATTATTGATGTGTTTTTGTCTGAGGTAAATAATTCACTCTAGCTTTTACACCATGATCTGTCACTATCTATCTATCTGTTAGCCTGTCTGCACATACACCCCTGCACATATTTCTCAGTTATGCTTGGGGATTTCAAGCCATCGCCCTCTGCATAATCTCCTTATACAGCTATGCAATTCGCCAATAAACAGACCAAAAAAAAGAAGATATGCCAGTATAAATGGATCATCATGAGATATTCTGAATGTAAAGTAAAACACAAATTAAAACAAAAAAGTAATACTTTGTAAAGCAACATTTTGGAATTTGTAAGAGATTAGAGAGAGCGACACATCCTCTCTCTCTCTCCCTCTCTCTCTCTCTCTCTCTCTCTCTCTCTCTCTCTCTCTCTCTCATTCTTAATCTGTCACTACATTCAGATTAGGATTACAAAAATGATTTACTTCCGGAAATGAATATGGAAGCACAGGATATCGCTGGCCGTAGATCGGCATGCGTCTCCCTCCGTTATAACACGCGGGTCATACGGGTGAGTTCATTCTGGCCTTTGATTCAGTTTTCTGTCATTTTGTAAATCAGATTGCTTTCCCTTACATGCTGTTAATTTATGATTCAAGTAAAAACAAATTAGGAGTTATTTCGAATGTGCATTATTTTATCTGTTACAAATACACACTATTTCATGTGAAGGTAAAGAGCTCAGTGAAATATTACATATTTCTCTGAGAATTACCAGTTTTACTTATAGTTGTATGAACTGTTATAGGCCTTTGTTTATTATTGTTTTAAACACAGCACATGCAGACACATGCCATTTATTTGTTAGAAGGTGCTCAGGCCTCCACAGTGCATTAAACACAAGATCAGAGAGATGAAAGTGTTACTAATTCTTTAAATCAAAGCAAAAAGTTGATCAAAAAGCTGATGTAACAAAAAGGAAGGTGTGCACTTTTTTTCTGTTGAATCAGTTGGCTGCACACACCGCTGTCCTCTCTGTGTACAAACGTGCTGACTCACCCCCTGAGTGAAACTCCTACTTCAGGGTTTGTGAAAGCTGCGGGAGGATCCTCATTAAACCTCACGACAGATTGCAGCCTGACACCGACACATACGCTACCAGCTAACGAGGCTAGCCCACAGCAGAAATACCGTTGATTACAGATGCTTCCCACTAAAGGGCAATCTCGCTCTTGTGCACGGGCGCGCGCGTGTGTGTGCGTGTGTGTCTGTGTGTGCGTGTAAGGGCCTCGGAATAGCTGACGAGCTGAGATTCTCCCCCTTTGTGGAGTTTCAACGTTTCAGTGTGTTTCTGGTACTTTACCATTACATAATTGTAACATAGGTCAGCGGTTGCTCAGTCTCTGAACAAGTCAAGGTATGAAACACAGAGAGTAAAAAGACATTTGCCTTTGGTGGAGGCTCACCATCCTGTGAGTTTGCACTCAGCTGATGTAGCTTCTCTTGTTAGCATGCCGAGGACCTGATTGGTCTCAGCTGGCAACAATTAATGAGCAAGAGAGCATGAGCAGGCAGGGGTCCCGTGACCTCAGGCTCTCTGAAATATCATAATTACAATAGTAACAGGCTCAGTGGACACTCAGTAACACCTCAAACTGAGCTCATGCGTGTGCTTTTCACCCGAGCATGAGAAGCAAGTTCAACCTACAACGTAAAAATTCACAAAGTCAACCTGAAAGAGTCAATCAAAGCGTCTACAAAATACATTTTGAGTCTATTAAGTACTAATAGATTAATAGTTTTAATTAATGAAAAATGTTTATTATACATTCCCACAGCCAAAGGTAACATTTGTATGCATCTTATTTCATTCAATTAACAGTCCAAGATATTTAGTTTACTCTTTTAATTGTAATGTTCCCATCAACAGTAGAATATTGAATCATATATAATGTGAAACTCCTTAAATACTATATCTATTTAGAGTCAATGTGATAGGCCGTCATCATATTTCTTTTTATATGGAGTGACGATCTGTCTGAAGGTCACTTCTTTAAAATGTATCTTTTCGCATTTAATGTTAAACTGTGACAAAATAATTGTAATTTTGCCTAATTTATGATTTCGCAATAATATATCAGTTTCGACAAAATAACAAAAGTCTCACGTGCTGGTGACCTGAGACTTTTGTTACCCTGTATATTAAATTCAGCAATTCACAGAGCGTTCTGTGTAATCCTCTGATAAGAGGATGATCGAGAGGAAGAGGAGACAGCGAGGGAGGTTGACAGTACAAATATTATATAACGCCTGGTCATTATTTTCCACATCCATGTGCTAAATTGATCCTCCATTGTGCTGTATGTAAACCATGCTTTCCTTATTTCAGCCCACCCACTGTAGTGCTTTTGTCTAAAAACAATTTCCCCCTTATTCACCCTTTAAATTGTCGGTCAGGTGTTTAAAGTATGGGCGGTAGCTTGCGGAATTTTTTTATAATAAAATTGCAGCAATTTTATTATTTCAATTGTGGTGTCTCCCACTTTCATGCTTCCTCCATGAGCCTCTCACTCTCCCTGAAGTGAACAGATTGGGTCTCGGTGGGACTGTGTCACCCAGGGAGACATCCTCCTCCCCATCCTGTCACACTGCTTTTTTTCACTCTCTCCTGTAGGCACACAAACACACACAGGCACACACACAGGCACACACACACACACACACACACACACACACACACACACACACACGTGTGACCTTCATAGAAGTATTATCTAATTTATATATCATTTGTATAACTCAATCACGGTGTGAGTGCATCTGCACACACACGCACACGCACACGCACAGCTTCTCACTACCTTTACCTAACGATGATCTGAGCTAAGTCAAAAGATTAATAAAAACCTCTTCTCTTATACTGCCTTCGAGTTCTTTTTTTCTTTTTCTTTTTTTACTCAAAATCAATAAGGCACGGAGGCCGTATAAATATATTGAAGCATTACTGACATCATGGAAGAACACAGCATAACTGCAAATAACCAGAGAAATAACACAGGCAGATAGACAGAAAGTCAAAAGATCAAGAACACAAGCTGAAACATTTCAAAAGTATAATTTTGGTGTCTTTTCAAATTCTTCAAGTCTCCAAAAGCATCAGATTCAGTGAGTGATGTCTTTCTGCCTCAACCACATTGACAACCAGTCCATAAGGGTTCACATTATCTGCTGTTGTCATAATGACAATGATTATACTGCAATCATCAACATCCCTAAACTGATGAGAGGTCGTCATAGGTTAAAATGGATTTGACTTTAAATTAAACTTGGCTTTTTTTCTTCTTTTCAGAATAAACATATTTCCGTTCTAAAATATTAATGTTAACACCATCGGATATTCTTAAAAACTTTAACAAACATGGTGATGAGAAGACGGTTGTATATAATATTTTTACGTAGTGCTGTGTAGTTCCTTATGAGGAGATGAATTGATTAAATTATAGGCAATCATTTAACATTATGATAAGAGGGAATAGTAAGAGTAGAAATGAAAAGTGCACTTGACCTTACAGTGATGCAGTTTATGCTTACCTAGTGGAGTTTAATATAGAAACAGGAGATGCATTCTGATGGAGAAAATGTTTAAATAATAGATGAACTCCTGGCTGCTTTCATCAGGAGGGATTTTGTCTGGGAGGTGGTGAGATTGTGTGTACACACACATACACACGCACACACAGTGCAGGGATTTCCTGGGATCAGGATGCAACATATTCACACATGCACACATATATCCATACCCCTGCCTTAAATCACGGACTGTCCACATAAATTTGAACAAAATATTTACTTTTAAAAACCATTCCCAGCATCCTAATACTGTGAACACATAACGCCAGCGTTAAATGGCTAAACCAAGGAAACTTCCACTAAAACCAATCTGGATCCAATCTTACACATCAGATCTCTTTACAGCTGTGGCCGTACAAACGCATGGCTCACAACCAGTAAATCAGAAAAAGCCTGTGATTTGCATGTCCGTTAATCTGGGAGAACCCGATAGGCTGAAAGTTATCTGTGTTGGTGTCTCAATGTCTCAATGGATGGATGGATAGAGAATGGAGGATGGAAGATGGAGGAGGGAACGGCTGGAGGAAGTGACATGGGCTGGGATGGAGTGGGTGGGAGGGGAGAGTTTAGGGATTTGCGTGGCTCGACAGCTGGACTGGAAAACAGGCTATTTCAGGACAGGATTTATACGTTTGGTTGCTACCTCAAATCCTGAGAGTGAAAGCTTAAAGCAATGGTTATTGCATGAGGTTCATCAGTGTCTTTAATCTCTCTTTTTTTTACTGAAATATTGTCGGAACACACATCTGTGTTGCAACTTTTGTATTGATATGCAATTTATTAGTCACTCGTAACACGTTTCTAAACAAGAGTTGATTATATGACGATCTTTTATTATTATTTCTCAAAGATCATGAAGGCGATGGCACAGCTGTACAGATTTAATATTTGTCTTGTTTTTTTTGTTCAACCATTCCACAACCCAAAGATATTCAAAAACAGTCTGAAGTAGAAGTGAGAAACAAGAAATATGTTTGGCATATTTGCTAATATAAATACTCAAAAGATTAACCGATTAAATAGTTGCCAATTAAATGGCTGTTGACCGACTAATCAATCAGCCGGCTAATCGTTTCAGCTTTGCTATACTATAATGATTAATGTGTTTTGTTTCTCTTGTTTGATCAGACAACTTTACACAGCATTGGCTTTGTAATACAAAATTAAGTTTCATAAGATGTGTTATGGATGGATGAATAGATGGATAGAGATAGATATATCTGATCAACCATCTCATTGAGAAAACGCATGGACACATTATGTAACCACACTCGTCTCAAACATACTTAATCCACTTTGAGTTGGGCCAAATCTGACTCTAGCCATCCAACAATCATACAAAACATACAAACAAACATACAAACAAACAAACACGAGAGGCTGCAGGAAAGCAAGAGTTTCAGAGATAACAGCAACATTTCAGAGGAAATGTTTGCAACAAAGCATACAGCGCAGCTCCAACGAGAAAACATCTTGTCCCAAACACACACGCACGCGCGCGCACACCGGCTTCATTGTACTTTCACTGCACACTTTTATCCTGAGGACATCCCCATAATTTCATTTTTTTAATATGGTGGATATTAACCTAATTTTTCCCCGCAAATAAAAATCAAGCATCCATGAAGACATCCCGACATTGTTTTCTATCGTTATATTATATATATATATTTCACCCGCATCTGTCAATTTTGCCGCTATATACCGACATGATGTTTGCTGCTTAAACCAAACAGTCGCTTCTGTTTCCATTGGAATTAATATCTAACAAACTTTTCCTCGAGTTACTGTTTGGAAGAGAGGATGGGAACACGCAGCATGATGAACTGGATGTGTCCCGCATAACAAAACCACCAAAACGCGTGAAAATGGGGAGAAGTCCGAGGTGGACTCGGGAATATTTGAAAAAGGTGTGTACCTGTTAATTTTCCCCAGAGTTCTACCCGCGGCCGCCTTAAACCTGTCTGGTCGGATCTCCATCCTTGCAGCTTCTTGACCCGGCTGGTTTGCTGATGTCCCGTGCGCCCTCCTGTCCTGCACAAAGTCCTCTCTCTCTCTATATCCCCCCCTCCCCCTCTCATCCCTTCGTTACACGCACCAGCCTCCGATTCACTTTGAGACGGGCCACAGAAAGGTGCACTGGAAAGTGGGATGAGCTATTAGGGCATTCCTTTCTTTATATGTGTGATGGGGAAGACACTAGGTTTTGCCATTTGTAGGCACATTTTCCATGCAGACTCTTTATTTTCTTCTTTTCATCTCTCTGTAACTGCAGATTTGATGATTACGAGTGAAGTCAACCCAAACAATCTCATTGATAGACTGATATAAAAGAGCCTACAGATCACTAGTTAATTATAATAACACCACTTTTTAAATATTGAACCCACACAAGCATTAATATATTTAAAGCTGAGATTTGTGTACAAATGACATGCATGGAATATATCTGCTTGAAATACCAGATTTATGATGATCAATCCCACATGCATGTGATTTCAGGACAAATGTGATCTGCATTGTTCAGGAAACTTTACTATTCTTCAGTGTATTGAGCCCTTAAGCAATGACACAGTCCAACATCTCCATGAAAACAAAAAACACAATATGTCTTTCATTTTCCTTACCCAACATCATTTTTTTTTTAAATCACATGTACTAATACTCAACATCCTAATCAAAATGATCTTTGACCTTTAGAAGCTGTAATCAATGTCAGGATTCACTGCTGATGTAGAAATCATAAAATCATCATCATAAATCACCATCCAGTCAGGTTGCTGCCATCTAGAGGTTTATTTAAAGTCTTCATACAGTACAATTCTGCTACACGGAGCACATTGACATTAGCACGTTGACATTTAAAAACATTGCTGTGGGCTCATGAGGTAAAATGATACAGATATAATGTAAAATAAAGTAATTTTACTGACATATTAACATCTGTGATTTTACATCCACACAGATTTACATCAGAAATGCACGTAAATGGTCAAACACACATTCATTCATTAATTCTCGTACACGCACGCACACATGCACCACAGTTGCTCAGGTAGAATGTTTTCATGCAAATTCATACTTGGCATTTAGCTAAAAATACTCAAAGCCTATTTTTGTCCATTGCTGTCTTCGTCAATTCAACGTCAAACGTATGAAAAAGGCTGGCAGAAAACAAAGACAACGGCTTGTCACTTTCCTCCTCTAAAACCTTCAAGAAATGATTTGTTTCATCAAATATAGCAGCTTGTTCCTTTTTGACGTATCTGCGAGTGCTTTTATTGTCTGAACAATGGGAGTGGTTCAGAAAATGAATGAAGGGAGGAGTTGTATTTTCATAACTGGAGACATCATCTAAAAAGCTTTTGATAGAAAAATGACGTTGGCTTGTCAACAATGGAGACTTTGCTGAATACGATAAATGGGTGCAAACCCACGACTCTTGCTCAGATTAAGAATATGAAGAAGTTTATGACTGACCTCCCATCACTTTGCAATCTCTCTTGCAGGGTCTTACTTATGCACTCTGAAGTTCAACATGTAAACATTACATCCTCACACAGCCATGCTCAAACCCCTGTATCTTGTTCATCATCATCATCTTCCTCCTCCTGCTGGGACAGGAGCTGGTAGTGTTCGCTGCCCATCGGCAGGAAAGCAGTCCTGGGTTGAGCCTCGTCTTCCTCAGTGGGGTCTCTGTGGTGGGAATCCAGCTGCTCAGCAGAGCTGCACTTGGTGTACAACTTACGGTGCATCTCTTGGCCGCTACGCTCCTCGGAGCGAGTGTTAGAGGCCTTGTGATTTTTTAGTGCGGTATAGATGTAGCCAATAGGCACGGGCAAGCTGGCAAAGATTATCAACATGATAATCATACCAAGAGCCCAACCAGGGTACTCAAGAGTCATCTCAGAGGCCTAAAGAGAGGAAGAGACGGAGCACGTCAGAGAGAAACATGGGGAGGCACAATACTGCTCAAGAGTTAACCGTCAAAAACACCATACAAATTATGACCATGAAATGAATTGCAAAGAAAGATTACATTATTCCTCCAGGTAACAGTGTCTTTTAGCTGTTATGAGAATATCAATACATATGAATATGAAAACATTTGTTTAAAGATATAAATCTAAATGACTAAATAATCACAACATTAAAACACATTGTAAATACAACTAGTACATAATAAGTTGTTTCAACAGTTTTAAAAAAAGAATCAGCATTTGTTATTGAGTGCAGTTGGGAGATCAAATATACAAATCTTGGGGAGTATTTCACATTTATTGTAAACTATAACAGAGGACTTTGTATATTAAACTGTTTTGTGTAGGACAAAAAGCTGGTGCTCGGTATCTTACCGTGTCTTGATTCCAGGCAGTGTATGTGGGCCTTTTGAAGACCATACGCAACAAACTTGCAGCCAGAAGACCAACCATCGACAGCAAACAAACATATTTCCAAAGATATTTGTACACCACTGGAGGGCGCCATTTGAGCATGACTTCAATGTCATCCAGGAAGCTGCAGGGATAGAACACATTTACAGAGATGCATCTTTTCAAACTAAGGACTAAAAGACAAGGAAGATTTAGTGGTCTCTTACCGCTCTGTTCCATAAACCCACGCCACACTAATAGTTTCAAAGATTACAACAATGACTAATGGTAGAGTTGCAGAGTAGTCGTCGAACATAGTCACAAAATAGTTGCCTGAGCGCTGAGTGAACAAAAGTCCTATTAAGAACCCCAACGCACAGCTGAACACTAAAAAACAAAAAGGAAGGCAGACAGTGTTATTTGAACCTCATAACTGCATACAGACAAGTGTAGTATTTGGAGGCAAGTGATGTCAGAATTTTATTTTCTAAAGACAAAAGGACAACAATTCTGGCGAGCCTGTACATAGTCAGTCATCAACATATCCGGCCTAAGGTGGAATATTTACATTTTAACTGTCTAAACCTTCAATTTAACCAAATATGCCTGGACAAGACTCCTTTCAATTGAAATTGACAAGTGCCTAAAATACAGAGCATTGTGAGAACTTGTGTTGATTTGTGTGCATTACCAGTGAGTAGTGTCCGGTGGCGGCCCAAGAAGCTAAAATTGTCCATGAGAGGTGTGAGGATTCCCTGCATGGTCCCAAACATGGTGCTGAGGCCCAGGTTGAGCAGCATTAGGAAAAACAGTGTGGACCAGAAGGGGCTGGCAGGAAAAAGTGCCATCACCTCAGTGAATGCTATGAATGCCAGGCCTGTCCCTTCAATACCCTGGAGACATACAATGGGAAGATAGAAAAGGTAGAGGGAATACGTCTGAACAAGAATTTTATAAATGTTTACTGAAGAGTACAAACATGTATTCTGATACCATTCACATCCAAGAGAAAACAAAATACTTGAGGATAAGGATTGTTATTTCCAGCAGCCTCCCTCAGCAAGTACATTACCCAATCTTATAAATCAGTATTTGGACCCCTATTTGTAGTTATAATCCTCTAGCACTGTACCAGAAGCACTGCTGTAGTAGTCTGCAGTAGGGGGTGAGTGATTTTTTCTTCTTCTTTAAACTAAAATAAACACTATTATATAAGATAACTCTTAGTAGCTCAGCCTCTGTTTCTTTAGTTTCTCCTTTCACTCCTCTATCACAGCTTGCTTCCATCTCACCAAGAGACCAACTAGATACTGTGTCCCATGTTTTTTTCCTCTTGCCAGCTGGATATTCTACAATACCTCACAGATTCCTCCGGGGTCCTGGGAACCTCGGTACCACACCTTCTTACTATTATTATTTAAATGTTCCCCTCAGTTTGAATAAAGTGAGACAGGTTGCACCTCATAAAGCATCCTGCGGTGATCCTTCCCTCACTCTAAAAATGTGTTCTTGAAAACGTAGTCGTTTAAAACTTTTCATGGTACATGGCTAAACCCCTTCTGGAAATTCTGATTTTCACCGCGCCAGTGTGTAAATAAATGACTCAAGGGTGAACATGCTTCAGCTTTCGAAGACACGTATCACCTCCACCAGATCAGATCTGGTTAAGATTAAAAAGTCCTTCTATTTCTTATTTTAAAACAACTTACTAACCCTTCTTTGAAATGTTAATATGATTATCTTTGCTAACTGCTTTGATACCCGCTTGTTTAATTGTTTTCTGAGCGCTTTATCCCTGTTCAAAATTCTCCTGAAGGTATTGTCTGGTTTTGTGAAGCATGACACGTGTTGATAGCCCACATATAAAGAAAGATCATTAAAATGATATCTCAGGTATACCTTATTCATCTCCTCTTCCAGGCTGCAGTCAGTGATGTTAGGACCCACCGTTGAGCCGTGGAGACTGTACCACTCTCTGTATTCAGCTAAAGACACAGAGCTTGGATCTGTCATGTTGATCCAAGGCCATCCAAGGCCATCCGAGTGCTGGTTAGATTGATAGGACGACCACAGGCTCAGAAGACCAAGATTTCTGGAAGAGGTTACAGTAAAAGGATCAAATATATTTATACATTTAAATATATTTCAGCAGCATCAGAAATATTGTGGTTAACGGTAATGAGTGCAAACTGAGGGAAGTAAACATTCATGCCACGAACACAGACAGACAGACATCCATACTTAGCCACGCAGCGTAGTGCAATGTTCTTGGCACGGAAACCCAGCACAACGAAAACCACCAGCGAGGCCAGCACAGACGTCATGAAGTTGATGCCGGAGACCATCAGCGCGTCCCTGTGGCAGTTGTTGTGGACTGGATTGTAGGAGGAATATGCGATAACAGAGCCATAGCCAAGTCCGAGGGCAAAAAACACTTGTGTAGCAGCCTGGCGCCACACCTGCACATTACCCCAGATTTCCAGCTAGAAATGATCCCAAAACAAAGTCTTATTAAGTCTAAATTAAGGCCAAAACTTGAAGAAAATCTTCTTAAGTTTTAAGTACTCTCAAGACACTTTATTTACTATACATCAGAACATTTTCAAATCAACACATCAAGGTGAAATATGTGCTTACTTTAGGATAAAACAAGAAGGTGATTCCTTCCATCGCACCGTCTAACATCAACCCTCTGATGAGGAAAATAAAGAGCACCACATAGGGGAAGACTGAGGAAAAGTACATCACCTGAGAGTTGAAAAACATAAATGCAAGATGATTTCTGTGCCAGAGCATTTTAAGGAATGGTTTGACATTTATGGAAATATCCTTAACAGCTTTTGACAGAGAGTTAGATGAAAAGACAAAGATACCACCAGTTAGCATAGCGAGTATTAAGGCTAGCCTGACTCCGTCTGGAGGAAATACAATCTGCCTACCAGCAATAAAGCTCACAAACTATTTCACTAATCCTGTCTTTGTGCTGAGATAAGCTAACGGGCTGCTAGCAATCGCCTATAATTACCAAACACATGAGAGTGGTTTGCATCTTCTCGTCTAACCCTATGCCAGAACCCCCCGAATATCGCCTTAGTCCTTTAACTATGCCACACGCATAATGTGTGTAGGTATTGTACGTTTATATAGTGATCCCTTGGGGCTGTGTGATAAAGAGGAGAACGGTTCACTTACCTTTGCAGAAGACTTAATGCCCTTGATCATAGCCAAGGAGACAATTGCCCAAGCCGCCAATAAACAGCCCGTCATGATGAGGTTAAACTCTCCCGATTCTTTGATAGAATTGTGATGTGAGAGCTTTCCGAAACCAGAAATACGACGTTGGGGAAGAACCTGCACATTCTTTCACTGTTGATTGAGAACAGACAACATTGTAGACCTGACTGGCATCGACAGTAAGTGACACCTCATTTTGATTGACAGCTCAGTTATGTCGTAGTACCTGTGTCATTGGTGGTCATATTAATTGGACAGTGCTCCCATGGCAGAGGATACTGGAAAGAATTACCCCAGGTAGAACAGGCTCCATGCAATAATAACATTGTAGTAAAGAGCCACGTAAAAACAGACCTAGAGGAGAAGAAAGGGTTCATGAATGATTTATTTAAGGAATTTTAATATTTAAATAGCAAGGCCTTTGCGATATTGGCTACAGTATGTGCTGACCTCTATAGTGTGCAGTCCGTTAAAAATTAAATTAAAAGGTCAACAATTTGTTTTCCAAAAGGAGAATAGCAAACCTAAAATGAACTAAGATAGGATTTTTATGTGTCACCCAAAAGTTATAATAAACTGTTGACACTTGTGTTTAAAGCCAAGCTGTAATGAATTGTGACACTGATATTGACTGGGACTAAAAGATAAATGAGGCTTTTTGGAAAAGAAACCAGTTTAAAAAAAACACGTAGCACACAGAAGTACACTTGTATGTGTGCACACAGAACGTTCTTGCCCACTCGTTTTCACCATGTTTCGTCTGTAGGGAAAAGTGTTACGCAACAAACTGCCAGCAATACAGCGCACTTCTACTCTCGCATTACAGCATGATGTAATCAGCGTCCTCTCTTAAGTATACATACACTGTGGCTAGTAATGAAAGGAAAGTTATTTACAGAGAGGTGATATATGAGATAGTACTGCTCTGGCTTTTTCATGAGACTAACGGAGGAAGACATTCATGCTTATGAACTTTCATTCTGGGGCTCATATATAAAATATTGGTTATGGCCCGATCTTGAAACCCAAACATGAAAGTTTATTCTACCATGGGCGGAAATACTATTATCTATGAGTAATAATGTTGCAAATGTATTAGTAAAAAAATAGAAATATCATATTTATAGTTATTTTCCTAGATACATATGGAACATTTCTTCTTTTTCTCTGAGTGCTTTGTCAGGAAGGAAAATACTAGGTATTATTGTGGGCCCATTTGGGCTTTTCATTTACCCCCCACTAACAAAGAAACCAAAGAATAACTTTTCATTCATACAGTACAATCAAAACCAGAACAAAACGATGTTACGAGAAGAAAAATACATCCTCTCTCACAATGCAGTGGCAGTAACCGATCCCTGCAGCTTTGTGAGATGTGCTTCCATACAACCGATGCTGCTTGGCGAATGCTTTGGCCAGCTGCCAACTCCATGAAAAACAGTGGAACTCCCACAACTACTAAAAGAAAACATACAGCAGCATGAAGGCCCCTAGGAGGAAAGAAAGGAAGATTTTTTAATACATGAAGGCATTTCTATAAACAATGTTTCATTCGGTCTTTCGTTTGTCAAATGCATCAACAATACCCAATAAATAAAGTTGTCAGCGACTGGTTTCAAGAGAGCTACTGTGATGAGTCATTCAAAACTACAGAGCTGAAATGTACAATTCTTTTCTTTAAAGGACACTCACCTCCTCCATTTTGGTGGCAAAGGTATGGGAACCTCCACACATTGCCGAGGCCCACACTGAACCCCACCTGTGCCAACACATACTGGATCTTGGAGTCCCATGCTGGTCGGTCGGCATCGCATGTGTCAACTCCATCTGGAACGTGCCCAGTTGTAAGCCGAGTTTCAGACTGAGCCTCACTCAGCCAGGCTCGATTCTCGTTACTGTCCAGTGGAGGTTTTTCCGTCTTGAAATGAACAAAGACGAAGAATGGAAAACTTAACTGATAATCCGTTATTAGCTTATTGACATGACACAGTCCAAACAAAATAATATTTATATTTTATGCCAAGAAAAGAGGAAGAAAGGATATGAATGAGACTTGCTTGTCTCTTAACTCAACGTGCCATATATGTGATGCAACTCGTGCAGAACTCCAATTTAATAAATAAACAAGGATGATATGCTCCATGTGGGAAAAATACAGAATGACTATGAGATCCTGTCTGTATACTGTGCAGTTTACAAAACAAAACCTCAACAGTCAAAAAAACAACAACCAGTTTTTGAAACTTTATGGCTGCAACTTTCTTTTTTATTGTATTTAATTAAATTTTAATCATCTCTCTATGTAGTAGTTTTTATTGTTAGTGGCGGAGTCCGCCATTCCCGCATTGGAATCCCACTGCATTCACGTGCACAAGGGATTCACAGGAAATGATGCAACTAATACAGCATTACTGCTTTTAAATCAATGTTTAGCCTCACTGATGACGGCTGGCTTTGCCACAGCCGTGATCATTAAAAATGGATGTTCCCATAGTAACTTTCCCAATTCAGAATATCACTAATATCTTAAGGATAACAATCAAATATAATGTGTTGTTTGGTAGCTGGTAGACTATATGTTTAAGTTGTCTAAGAGTGCATCTTTAGGCAACGTTTCCAATGAATACATTGTTCTGGGTTGTCCACTATGTTTTCTTTTTTTAGTGATTAATTATCCAAATTAAAAAGGTGATTGGAACAGAAACCCCCAAAGCCTGGTGTCACTGTTTAAAAAGAATAAGAAAACTATGCAAAACAACATCAGATCATCAGACTGCACTTGAACTCACCAGCTGACTTGGCTCGTGTGAGTGAGCAAGATTCAAAATGGCCTAACGTGTTTTAGAACATGACCCGGCTGTACCACGGCTATCAGCTGGTGAGAATGGAAAATCACAGGGGATGTATGACCCAGAACGGTATGTCAGGACACATGGACAGGCAGTTACGTCAGGTGATTTTAGAAACACGCAAACACACATACATAGAAAACTGCGGGAGAGTGACACAAATATGTGTGCACGTACAAATAAAGAGGTGGGAAGAGCAGCAGCCACCAGGCATATCTCTCTGGGTGAAGGAGGGAGAGTCTTCGGTGTTGTGTGGTTCGGAGTGGGTGGGAAAATTGAGGGGGAGGTGTTAGGCTTAGATTGGTTCATACTGTGGGTGGTGCTGAATTGCATGGGTGCACCATGTGGTGGATATAGTTGGTAACAAGGCAGGAGGCTTGCTATTAGAAGGCTATGAGACTTTTTTTGTCAACATTTTGAGGACCATTTTTATAAAAAGGTCAAAACAGGCTTTTGTTGTCATGGTGACACGTCTGTCAAGCAGCATCCAGCGATACCGCGAGAGCTGAAACGATTAGTCGATCGATAGATAAATCAGTAGTTCGGAAAATGTATCTGCTACAATTTTGATAATCAAGTAATCATGCACGGTATTTATTGAGCGCATAAACCAACATTTAATCAGGCGTAGCAAGATGTTTAAAGATATAATGTTTTAATATTTAAAGACAGTCAACTAAACTATTTTACAAAAATTGAGAAACACAATTGTTAGTTGCAGCCCTTGTTATCTCCAGATGTAGCTAACCTTGAATAGTCATTGAACAAGGTTACCTGAATCCGATCCAGTATTACAGTATGTTATGAACTGATAAAGTCTAGCTATCAGATGTGTGAGTAACCTTAGTGGTGTTGCTCTTACCTTTCACATAAAAAATTAAATGCCCTTCAAACGAGACTGAAAAAGAGAGAACTGACCTAATCACAAAATCTAAAAAGTGATTCAGTTCAACTCAGATTTATACATTTGGATATTACAGTACAGCCTCAAACTGGTCCTAAAGCTCCAACAGAGCAAGCATGTATCAGGTTGTCTGGATTAGCTTGTCAGAGGCTGAGGTATTTCTCGTATATATATATATATATATATATATATATATATATATATATATATATATATATATATATATATATATATATATTTCCACTTTTTCAGAAACTATAAGGAGTATTCTCTTGAGGCTTTTAACTTTTCCCACATCTTCAAACGCCGTAGAGAAAAAAACGGTCGTGCTTCTTCTTCAGTTCTGTGACTTGTATACAGTCTTTTGGGAAAGACATTTTTCTCTTTTTCTATACTTGGCTGACCTTAAATTATCATATTGCCCCAAAGCTCGCTCAGCCCAGCACACAGAGAGTGGTTGTTCATTTTGCCTACTGGTCATCTGGGTCTATAGCTAGCTGTTTTTCTGCGTACAGTTGGAAACCACACTTCTGTCTTCATTGAACAGCGATAGTAAACACACAAAGAGACGCCTCGCTTATCTCTAAAACACCCTTGTGTTTCTTTTTCAGAGTTATAGAAATGGGTTGGGATTTTTAAAAAGCACTTTGTGTGAATATAGTTATAATAGTGCTGTACATTTGAATTTTTTTATGAATACAGTATCACTGGTGTCCAATAAAACTTGTATTTATGTCTTTATAATGTAAATAACCATGAATCTGGTCTGTATTATTTAAACAAAAAATATTACATTAATTTATTCAACTGTCTTTAGTTAAAGCTTAGTTAAAACCCCTTTCAGTACATGTTGTCTTTAAATTCCTAATGAACACAAACTTTTTTGGTCAGTAATTGCCAGAAAGTACTCCATGATATTAAAATGAGTAGTACCCGCAGTATAAATCATTTTTAAATACTCAGAATGTTAACCCCCCCACCCCCCATGTCATGCAAACCCCTGTATTTACACAGTAACCAAATGGTGGCATGCTGCTGTTTTCTGAGTGCACATCGGATAAACTCCAAATAACTAAAGTCAGTCAAGTCGAGTTTTTTCTAAAAACTGCTCAATGTACACAAAGTGACCCACAAAACGAATAGCAACATCTATAAGACGTAATGCAATGTAATAGCCCGCAATGGAAGGTCTGACTTTGTTGAAACTGTGCGACTTTGTAAAGTATGTATAGGGCTGCATTACACCTCCACAAGTGAAGGACCAATGTAATGCAGTTCTTTATACAATACCACAAACTACAACCTCAAAAAACGACAGTTAATTCAAATTAAAATACCTCTGCTCAGTGTTTCACAAAGTATTTAAACATGATTGTATTGGATGGCATTAGAGCGTACAGATATTTATATTTCTCTGTTAACTACAAATGTAGCCTTAATGGCAGTTTGTGTTATTTTACTGGACATATTTCAGAAATGGAAGAGGAAAGTTCCGCTTGCACATAAAACCATGCAAAAGTGGCAAAAGTCCACTATCACAAATGTGAAATACATTTGTTTTATGTGTTCACACATTATATGGAGAAATGCTTTCAACAGCATGTCACACATATGTGTTTCGGCTGGACACCCCAACCTTCCGCAAACAGCCAGAATATAAAGGACCTTTTACACATGTGATTTTACATGTCAGCATCAGAGGAGCCAGTCTTTTTTTTTTCCTGTAAAAGTAGTTTTGGTTCTCTACTAAGGACCCTTAAGTGAGACTTCTCAGGAACTAGTACAGCTCAAGATTTAAATTGAAGATGTATGACTAATAAGTCATACATCTTCAATTTTCTTTCAATAAACAGATATCTAAAGCCCTCTGGAGGAAATGTTGTAATTTGTTTTTTTGGGCTATACAAAATATAAACTGATAGCAAAACAGTAATGAAACAAGAGCCACAAATGTAATGTCTTGTCAACATTTAGAATGAGTGGGTCACAACATCTATTGCCGTGCCGATGTTCGTCTTGTGCAAAGCATCACACAGTGTGCAATCAAATTAGGAAAATAATTTTTGGATTACACACAAAGGATTTAAAAAGAAGCCGAATACTTAAACAAGGCATCTTATCAAATAAATCATGGTTGTGGCACACCTGCACCAAGGAGCTGTAAAATGGGAACTATATTGTCGTCAGCTATAATCCACCAGCACCGAGATGTTCGTCGAAACAACGTTCATACAGTCACTTTCTCTACCTGCCTCAACCTGGTTTACATCGGGAATCTATCTGCATTGTCCAAAAGTGCCAACACCCTCCACAGGTATACATGAGCAAATACACATATGATACCCTTGCCCCAGCACACACACACCATGTTGCACAATCTGAGTAGCTGTCCATCATGAAACCACTCACAAATGTCCCTCTCTTCAGTAGTTTACTGCTAATGGATTCCATGATAATCTGTATATGCAAGTCATTAAATCATATTTTGGGTTGCATACTGACTACAGTGTAGTCAGTCGGTTTGTGGACAGTTGCACAACACTGTTGTCACATTTGAGTCCAAATGAAACAACGATGTTGAGGTTAAAGTGCTGCCTTTCAGCTCTAATTTGAGGTTGTTTACATCCAACACAATCATACAGAAGATCAGCTGCATGGCAGAGATTATCTGAAGTGAGGCAATTTGCAGCCTTAAAGCCTATTCATGAGTCTAGTAACGGTAAGTCATACAATTTACAACGAGAGAAAAAAAGGGAAAGTCAGTACAGCAAAAGACAGTTATCGAACAATAAGAGCACGCGGACTTTAAATGTTAGAGCTCATTCAGAGTAAAAGCAGAAGTTCGCTGTGTTATGGACATACCATGCTGACTGCACGGTCCAGGAGAGGAGTGACGTTTTGAGTTTCCAGAAGTCCTGGAGTTGGTTTCTCTGCTCGTCACTTCGTCCCCTTTTCACAACGCTACTTTTAAACTCTTCCTTTCTTCGACTGTGACTAATAGTAACGTTAACACATATGACTAGTGTGCCAAGAGAGGAACGTCTCGAGCAGATTGTTTGTTTTGCGGCCACGTTTCTGGCGCAGGAACACACTTTGTCGTCGCCAACTCCGAGGAGACATAAAGGAGACGTTACTGCAGATGGAGCCAATGGGAGGACTGAGGGGGCTGAACTGCCCTTCCCAAAACGTTTAACGGAGCAGGACAACACACGGCTGGATGTTCCGGTGTGAAAGCCAGCAGGTTGGACAACAAATACCGCTGAAGAGAGTCGTGCGCACCGACATGTGGTCAGACTCACTGCGCTGCTTGAGAAAGTATTTAAACACGGAGATGTGAAAGCCGCCGATTTTTAACTGCGCGTATATTCGTGCAATTATGGTACAGGCGCCCACTGCATCTTTAGTAAAAGGCAGAACAAGGTTTATGCACGAGTGCGCAGAACAAAAGCGAACAAATAATGTGCGCCCAATTAGCGGCGAAATAAGTCCCAAATAACTCGCATCAGCTCACGCACATGTGACTTATGGAGAATACAGGCAAGTTATGACGAGGTATATGTTTTGGCTGCCAACTACAAAGTGCACTTAAGTGTACTTAATGAAAAAACAGCAGGCATGGGGATATTTCCTCCTGTTTAAAATATCTGTGGGGCTGAGACGAGACCTGTTGTTGCTCAAAGTTATGTGTATTATATTACCAGTAATACATGTAAATTATTCTTTATTCGATTAGGTTAAAGAAATACAAAGAGCTGACTACTTGACTAAATTGGCCAAGAACTTGGCCAGTAGTCTGGCTTTAATTCAGGCCAGGTGAAGGCAGCTGCAAAGAGACTTTCTGTTCATATAAAGTTGTTTTAATCAACACTGGATCCTTTCAGAGCAGCTGTCCTGAAGATCGTTGACCCGAATATGCCTCCACCCCACCATTTAGCACTGCACTGTCCAAAATGTCACAATGCCATGACGACAAGATCTGAAGCACCAGGAGAAAGAGATGGAAATGCTTGTTGCTGTTTTTTTAAATGTCGTATAACAAGATATTCTGCAATGTGTAATAACAAAACGGTACGTGAATCAATTATTTGTATACCAGCTGTTATTAGTTCAGTGTCAACAGTGGTATATTCTTCAGTGAATGGCACTGAAGTGAATGTATTGCATTGCAAAACTAAAGGCTTTTTGGAAGAAAACATGAAACATGGAGCTGAATCCGTTTTGCTTGCAGTTGTATGGCAGCCCCATTTTCCGCCACCCTTTTGAGTGACCACCTGTTCATAACCTTCCAGACCTGTTCAACATGATGAGAGCTGCAGGGACAGATGATGATGACCTCTAACAACCAGCTGGGGTCACTGTTCCCCAACTGCTCAGTTTTCCTTAACGCCATGACCTATCTCCTTTTCTTGTACCTAGGGAGTATCTTATCTCTGCTTTTCTTATCTTAGTGACTTTAATCTGCAGTTGTTCAAAGTATGACTCCATCCTTCCTCCCTTAAATGTTTAGCAACTTCTTCTTGGTAAAGTACTAATTATTCTAGCTGTGTAATACAAAACTGAATAAAACTGAAGTTTGGCTAGGGTCCTATTGACATTGATTTTCTGAAAACACACACATCCACTATTATCTGCAACAGAAGCAGTGCTCTGAAAAAATATCAGAAACCAGCTATGTAATGTTTTGTCAACATCCTTTACCACCTTCTCAGATCTAATTTAATGCACATGTCTTCCTGTCTGTGGTTGCAAACAAACTCTTTTTTATAATCTTGAGACATCCCAGTGATTATATTCTATGCAATTTAACGACCACATTGTTCCTTAAATCAGTCATTTACTTTTTTAATCAAAATCAAATCAGTTAAGCCAGTTACCATTTCTCCTTTGAGGAAGATCCAAAGGTGCATTCACATCTTTAATTAATTTTTAATGACACACTTTTATCTAACGATTTAAACTCTGAACTTTATCTTGGGCTAGTCTCAAAATTAAACTTAATGTCACAGATGTATGAAGGTGGGGAGTTTGAGGAAGACAGCCTTACCTATCTGGAATGTCATGTGTCACTTTGGGCCCATGGCACAAGCCACAGGTGGTTGTTGAATGAAATGCTTGTCATTAGAAAAGAGAAGCTCACAAATGTGCAGAGAGAAGAATGGGAGGGAGGAGCATGTGTGTGAGTATGTGTGTGTTTGTCTGTGTATCAGAGAATCAAAGAGGGAGTGAAAGCAACACAGAAAGCCATACTTGTTTTTCTCGTTTCTGCGTATCTCCAGAAAGTGGGACGTCCTTGTGTATCCGAACTCAGAGCTCATGCAACTCAGCACGAGAGCTGGTCTCTGTGCCTTGGATTTAAACACTCAAACCGCACTAAAAGGTACAGTGATGCATCTAGATTCTATGTGTTAACTTTATGCAAACAGAGTGTGCGTTTGTGTGTGTGTGTGTGTGTGTGTGTATGTGTGTGTGTGTATGTGACTGTCTGTGTGTTTGAGAGACCAGCACACCTGTGGACAGTTTGTCAGTAATATAGTGCTCAGTGGAGACTTTCGAAGCAGCTTCACTTCACGTTGATACGTTAGAATATTTCATAATTTGTAATTGTGTGAAGGGCCTTTTCTGTGCAATGTGCATTTTATGAGAAATTGTTAATGATTCAAATAGTTTATGCCATATTCACTGCTTCAAAAGTATATGTTGGAAGACGAGGGACGACAGAGGAAAGGCAGGAAGATGAGTGAAAGAGATATCAAAGCTCCAATGTGTTTGCAAAGTAAACACTTGATGACTTTTTGTATTCAGCTAGTACAGTTTTATGTTAAAGGGTTGGTGGTTGTGTCATCTGCATACCATGCATCTAATGACAGTGGTTTTTCTTGTTGTGCGCATGTGTCACTCACATGCACGTCATAGTACAAGTGTGAATACTCAGCATTCTTACAATCACCTTGTGGAATGTGGCAATAATGAACTCTCATTCATCATTGAAATATGTATAGACTAGTCCAATTAGAAAAGTAAAAACATTCAAGAAGCAAGGTATGATTCCCATTAAGTAATAATGAGATAATGTATAGGTGAATTATGCATTTCCCAGGAAACGTAAAGTTTATTATAGTATGAGCATTATCTCCTATTCTATGTATATGCATGATTTTACTCTCTGCATCCACACACAACAGATGTCTGCAACACCGCCTGCGGTGGCCCCGAGAATGTATTCAGGTGTCCGAGTTATGTTAATTCCAGGGCAGCAGCCCCGTCCCGGTGGCCTGCCCATTTACACACATGTTCACAAAGGTAAAGTATATTCATCTGCCTGATGTGTGAGAGCATGTGCTGGCGCCACAAAGATACATTTTCATTCTCTGCGCACAATATCCTGCTTCTTGCTATTGACATAATACAGCTGGCTTTGTGTTTTTGTACATGTGTCAAACGTTGCTTTCATAGCTTTGTTCTTCCTCTGCTCAGAAAAAAGTGCCATTAAGGAGTCAAATTATCCATCTCTACTGAATGCAGAGAGAGAATTGGTAAGTAATTGCATAGATACATTTGTATATGTGTATGCTTGTACACTGACTAAAGGGTTTATGTAGAAAGCTTTCAAATAATCAATAGCTTAATATTATTAATGTGTGGTCCCATATGTATACTACATAATGTATATATGTTCAATCAATAAAGCAACTTTTGTCTATATGCCAGAAGAAACACAACAGCAGTGAATATATCAAAATCAAATATTTGCATTCTTAAGTATGTGGAAAATGTATATATATTCATCATACTTAGGTGTAGAGTAAAAAGACAACGTAATGTCTTTTAATGTCTTTATAAAAATATGTTAATGTTAATTGTTTAATGCATTCTCAGAATAGAAAAATATATGAACTAATTCAAACACAATTGACATTATTTGAGACCTTTAGTTGACTTTTCTCTGTTCACAGACATTACAATCAACGAACCACTAACTTCTAGCAGCCCTAAAATGGCCATTTTAAAACTAATTGGAACAAGTTAGAAAAAACTATTGCTATAAAAGGAAGGCATGGGGAATAATTAATTGTTTTTCAAACTTTAGCAAGTGCCTGTAACAGATATGAAAGAGGGGATTTGATTTCTTTCTGAGTATGAGGCAGAGGCTACAACTGGAAGTTTGAGTTGGCCAGGCCCACATCATTAGCGGAGCTCGCCATAGTGAGCTATATTTACAATATAATGCAATCCAGGACCTCAGCGCTGGAGCACTATTTGAAGCTGTAGTTTGTGGCGATGCTATTGTATTAGATTCCATTTAATAAGACTTTCATATGTTGTTCCACTAGGTGGACAACATAAGAGGAATACCTGAGAAGATTGCACAAGTATCAATGCCTCTTTCATACACTCAAATATTTAACAATATAACCATTACACATGTACTTATTGAAGGGCTATTGCATTGTTTTTTTAAAGAGAATGAATCACCTCCTTGTACGTTGTTTAACCCACTAATATAGCGTGTTAAATGACCAGTAATATTAACTGTTAACTTGTAAAAACATTTTCTGTAAGTCGCTCTGGTAAATGGCTAACATACAGTATTTTACTTCAGGAGTTTATGAACCACTGCTTTGACGACGTGGAGCGATTCATGGCACGCTTGCAGCAGACGGTTGAGGCCCAGAGCGTTCTCAGCCAAAGGGGGGGAAAGAGAAGCAGAAAGAGCAAGAAGAAGAAGGACCAAGAAGGTGAGAGTTGTTCTTCCATCCAAACTACTGTAGTCATGGTTTTATTAGGGTGGTCTAAATAAAATAAATGTTTTTACTTACTGATACTTTTTATGTAGGTTTGAAGAAGTGTAGATCAGTTGAGGGGGAAAGTTGAAAAGTTGGTGGTGCTTGGCAGGAGATTGATAAATGTGTGGCTTCTGGTAGAGGCAGGAAACTGGAGACAAAGGGTACATAATGGCACACTATTTTAAGCACATGTAAGATGGTCAACAGGCAGGGTGCCAAAAAATTCTTAAAATAATTGGGAAATACTAAGCATGGACAAGACACATGACAAAGAAGTTATTGGAGCTGGGGCCAAGTCCATCCGGAAATATTAAGAAGCACCACTAAAACAATACATGTGCAATTGCTTAATTTAATTTGTAATCGTTCATTCTGTTGGGTTGACATTGCACATGACATTACGTGGCCATCGGTCATTGTAAAATATTCCTACCAAACATTCAATATCTTGTCTGCATCCTGTTTGAAGGTAAAACAAATAAGTTACTTGAAGGGGCATTTTCCTCGGTGACATTAACTGTCACATGAAGATTAATAAATCATCATTGAACACTATAGTCAACATGTGTGAATGGGAGTTTAAATGTTGTATCAAGTAGTCTTCACCATCTGTGTTGTCGTGGCAACATGCCCGGGGTGTTTCCCAGGTCTTGGCCAGTGTATACTGGGATAGGTGTATCCTAGATAAGGCTAAAGGCAATGCACGTATGCATGTATTAATGAAATAGAAGATTGTTATTAGTCACCACCACTGGCTTTGTTTTGTGGGAGTACTTTCTGGAACAAGCCCCACTTTTCTTAAAGGTGTTAACAAATGCTATTACACTTGCACTTGGCAGCAACATGTTATAGATAATTAAATAATGCAACAAATGATACTGCCACAAGCTAATATCAAGTTCAAATCAATGCATGCACAATAACAACTGATCGGGGTGGAGTTATGCGTTTACTGTTAATAATGAATGAGTTATCTGTATCCTGTTGAGTTGGAGTTGTGGTTGTGCTCCTGTGTGTGCAGATGATTTGTTGGCCCTGAAAGCTTGCCCTCCATCAGCGGAAGAATTTGTGGACCTCTTTCAGAAAATCAAGTACTCCCTCAGTCTGCTGGTGAGATTAAACTAGTTATAATAGAGCATTGATAAACGCTGGAAATGTACAAGCACATAGTGACAAAACCGCTGAAAATGAAAAGGTAAATTATCCAATTTGCTGGTTTATTTAGGACCGTCTCAAGTCAACCATTGCACAGCCTGATGCACCAGAGCTGCTGCATCACATCTTTGTGCCTCTTAGACTGGTGAGTCTCTCTCTTGTTTCTTTTAGTCGATTATATATATCTCTCTCTCTTTGTGATACTGACTGAAGCAACCCTCTCTATTACAGATGATGCAAACCACTGGAGGGCCAGCTTTAGGAGCATCGGTGGTCAGTCCTGCTATGACCAGTGGTGCGGTTTTACTGCTCCAGGAGCATCTGATTGCAGAGGAAAAGAAGCTGTGGACTTCATTAGGGGCCAACTGGACTTCACCCTGGTATGTGTGTTTGTGTGTATGTGTGTGAACATCTTGGTTTGAGAGTGTTGCACTAACAATATCTTCTTGCCCTCTTTTCAGTTTGCACCTTAATGTGTCTGTACCTCCATACTCACCTGTCTTCCTGGATGGGTGGAAGCCTCAGGCCTATGATTCAACGGGCCAGCTCTTCGAAGATCCCATCGAGTCACAGCACAAACAAGATGCTTTGAGGGAAAGTAGAAGTTTACAGGACCAAGTTCAACAGACAGCGGAGCTTCCTGGTGAAGGCAATGAAGAAGTGTAAGTCTGTAGGCCTCCCAAATATCTGCAATTGGCAGTATATTGCACTCATTAAATCTGTCTAGAGGTTATAAAGGCTGAGAATAATTAAGGTCAATTTATAAAATTAGAGATTAATATTACTGACTTTTTCTTTTTACAAGTTGCATATCTTTTAAATACCATTTCTATTTCAGAGATGGAAATGGGCTCCCTCCAGAGGGTGAGAGACTTTACTGCTGCAGTTATGACTTTGTGGCTAGAAACAGCAGTGAACTCTCTGTGCTCCAAGGAGAAACACTGGAGGTACACATCCATAATTATAATTAGGGAACCACCTGTAAAAGTAAATGTATTCTTCAAATGTATCACAACACTTGACTGATCTTTTTTTAGGTCATTAATATGTCAAAGAAATGGTGGAAGTGTCAAAATCGCTTCGACCAGATAGGATTTGTTCCCTCTAATATCCTGGAGCCTCTGTCTGCTCTGAATAACCCTGGGAGGGACAGCCCAGCGGTACACAGAGAGTCAAAGGTACAAGTACAGACACAACACACACATACAGAGCGCTGTTGTTTGTGTCAGTGCTTCAGACATTGCACACACTGTGGCTTTTGGCTTCATGCAATCTCACAGTTTTTATTCCTTCCTACTTTTCCACAACAGAAGATGCCCATTTCCCCTGGGACAAAGTTCTTCTCATATGCTCCATCAAGCCCAGTTGGGACCAGTCCTACAAGCCCAATGCGACCACAGAGCATGGTTTTACCATCAATACAGGGAGAAGACAATGACCGAGGTACCAATGCACATACATGTTGAAATCAGCAATGGTAAATCATGTGTACAAACACAAGAGGGACTTGATAGAATATCAAATTCACAAACATATTGAATCCCAGGAGCTTCTTAAGTTCTTTCACCATATAACAGAAGTGCAGTTAGCGCCGTCTCTCATCTTTCACTTAAGTGCTACTAAAGTCCTGTCTCTAGCACACAGATAGTGTTTTAATAAGCTCCTTTTTAGCATTTGGTTGCATTCATTTTTAAGAGGAAGACGCCGAGTGCCATGCTTCCACTGCTGGTCTCCTATATCCCATGTGAGATGGACACTGATCTCTTTGACACAATAGTATTTTGGTTAGTAAATTGCATTAGCTCTTAACTGATAACTGGCCCGAAACGGACCTCTTTCTATGTGGTGTGTCTAAAAGTCATTTGAAATGTTGTTAACACCTTCCATGCACATTTATCATATTAAACACAACTCAAGCCTGGGGTTTGAACACTGATCTTAAATTGTCGAAATAGAACGCTTTGATAGTAAATTAAGTTTTGTCTGTAATGTATTTGCAGTCCTGATGGTGAATGATGAGCTCCTTCAGCGGTTAGCTGAGAAAAGAGGCTCAGTTCGTCCACTGGTGGTCCCCCGCACAGCTGACACTACTCCCCTGAACTACCACTCACCGTCTGCCGAGGTGGAGGCCTGGCTAACCACGAAGGGCTTCAGTCAACAGTGAGTGTACTCTGTTCGAGGAAACTCAGACAAAACCCTGGTAGAAGCCTAGTTTATAGAACTTATAAGTTCATTTATAGACAAATCTTACTAAATTGTATGAGGGGTGCTTATTTGACACGTGAGTGCTGCAGACATTAAGAACAATGAGGAAATTTAAATCAAAGACATCTAAACAGTTTGTTGCATTATACATGCGGCACAAGCAGCTGATTTCATTTAGTGCACAATAGCGCCATCAAATGTCCTGCATGGCTATGTTTATGTATTGCAACTTAAAGTTACTACGAGGAACTTATAACTGGTTATAGAAGAGACTCACCAACACCACGCTGCTGGAGACCCAGGCCAAATAGCTGAAGGGAAGGCAGGCAGAAGCAGGACTGCTCAGGGCCGACTGCAGTATAATGAGGTCTTCTAAAGAGACTGGCGCTTAGAAACACTACTGATACTGGACATTGAGGACAATGAGGGGCACTTTTACATCAATAAAATGACTCTTAAAAGAAGTTTACATGTCCTTTAGATTATTCCAATTTATACAACTGGATTCTTCTATCTGACGAAAGGACTCATGTCCAGTTTATAGGTGAACGTTTGACAGAGAAAGCTCTTTTAAGCTGAATGCACACGTATACTGACTTTGTTGCTTCTTCCCCTTCTTTCAGGACAGTTCAGGGTCTGGGCATTTTAAATGGTGCGCAGCTTTTTTCCCTAAAAAAGGAGGAGCTCCGCGCTGTGTCACCAGAGGAAGGTGCAAGAGTCTACAGCCAAATTATGGTGCAGAAGGCCCTTCTCGAGGTTTGTTATGTTGTGTGTGTGTGTGTGTGTGTTTATGTGAGGTTATGCATGAGTTGTTTGCTCAGCCTTGACTTATGCACAGACTGGTGTCATTTTAATACACTGTCACCTACATTGACAGATTATTTGCTTTTCAAAAACCACAAAATACACATTAGATCCTAAAGAGCTCATAGCTAGTTGCAGAGGGTAGATGTTACAGTTACTAGATAGCCTTTGTGTTCTTGGTCTGATACTAAAGGAGTTTCATCAATGAATATCAACATCAATATTTCTTTGTTAAAATACATTTTATCTTGTATCCTACTCAGGATGTGCACAAATCTACTGAACTAGAGACGGTGATGGAGAAGCAAAAGCTGAAGATTGGCTTGAAATCAGAGGATGATTCAATGTGACGGAGCTCTCCAACATTCAGATACAAATCAATGGAGATAACTGTAATATTGCATATACAGCTGGATGCAGTGATGTTGCAGATGGATTTTAATATTGAATCATGTTGTATCTATGTGCTACAGATTCTTCAGCATGAGCAAGCTGTGTTAAAAGTAAAACTCACTCACTAATACTATTTTTACATGTTTTTAAAGACATATCAGAGTCAGAGTTTTACTATTCTTACCATTTGGTAACATTATACTTTTTACAATTTCAATATTTCTATCATCCTTTGTTTAGGCAATATCTGAAAAAAATAAATAAACCTTATAACATTCTGATGATTAGAGTTCTACGTTAACAATGGACTGAAACTGCTTTTTGTGCTACACGAAAAGGGAATTTGGTTTAAAATGTTTATGACTCAGTATCGTTCAAATTTCTATCGTTTGTGTTTTTATTGCTTGCATATCTATCTGAGTTAAGACCAAATACACATTGAACTGTTAAATGAAGAATACACAATTTCAGTTTGACTCTTTGTACGATTTTTATGGAGACTAAAATGTTTCTGTATTTTTCTTTGTGACCTCAGCTGTGGAGAATATCATGACATAATGTAAAGTAACACATCAAAAAGTATGTGTATTTTTTAACCATATATATTTCTTTGCATCTTCCATTTTATGATCAAAATAATTTAAAATCTATACATATATTTGAAGTCATTTTTTCAACTGTATGAAACATTTAAAAAAGTGACACTGAAGATGTCAACATACATGAAATCTGAATCATTCATTGTTCATTAATAACAGGCGGAGGTAAATCATCATCATCATCATGTTACTTGTTACTACATTTTTGAACGGACAGCAACACATTTAACAAATAACATTGACCAGAGTTTGAATGTTCTAGTGTAAACATTGAGAATTTGATTGTGGCTCGACTATGAACTATTTCCATGTCAACTAGTTTTTATTACTTGCAACTGTTCCCTCTCTTATTTAATGTATTTCTTCGTTTAAACAGAGGTAGGAGGATTACTTTACAATTTCAATCACACAAATGTACTGGATTTTCATACAATTCACACAATTTCAGTCACGTAGAATAATTACTCATAGTTCAACACTTTGCTAAAATGTTTTTTTAATGTCCTGATTATTTCCAAAAACAACTCGACTACATCATTTGTTAAACAACATACAAGGCTAGATTTTACTTATTGTTACTTCACAGCAAGGCTTTGTTAAAATGTTTGTCTCTGACAGAGCAGCTGGTGGGTGAAAGTAATGAATCAGTGAAAACTCAAAATTGATCTTACCTTGAATTGCTTGATAGTACTAAAATCGTATTGATCATTAATGTTAGACCTGCTTTTAGTCATGTGCATATATGTCAGCTGTATATTAGGTCACAATTCATGCATCTTTCATTCACGTATATTTAAGTTAACCCACTATGGCTCAACACTGCACCACAATGTTTTGCATATATTATTAAAATGCATCTGTCCAATTACTACACACAACTCCCCCTGACACCAAAGGCCAATCTCCTCCTGCTGTCACTGTTCAATGAAGGATGTCACAGCTATGCATTTATATGTGTCTTTGCTAATATAGCTTGATTTATGAAAAAGAAAACTAAAAAAAAACTCGGCCACATCTATTTAAACATACATCTTTGTGACTCTCCATGCACTTTGAGGTAAATTATTTGATAGGAACACTGAAAATGACTTTTTTAATAATCGTCACAGGAGACAGACCTTTGAGGGTCATAGTCACAAGACTGTAGGTCTCCGCGTCTTCACACCTCACACGTGATGGTCTGGTCACAGCAGTCCCAGTTCAGGAGCTCCTTTCTCTGAAACCACAGCTGGATCTCCCTTTGTGCCCCTTCCAGTGAATCACTGGCATGAACCACATTCCTTTAAATGACCAACACACATCCATATTTTACCTCCAACACAGAAAAAGCACATGCAATATCCAGAAGGTGGCAGTGTCATGAGGTTGTTGTTCAAACTTGAAACTTACTTTACACAAAATGAGATCAAATGACATTTTATACCTGCTGACATGAAAGCTGAAATCTCCTCTGACTGTGCCTGCCTGGGCCTCCGCTGGGTTAGTATGTCCCACCATTGTACGTGACGTCTGGACTACCTTGTGCCCTTCCCACACCTAAATGAAAATAAAAGAACTCACATAAGCAAACACAAAAACAGAACATTCAAGACATGGAGAAATTGGTAGCATATGTACACCTGAAATACAGTGTATTTTGATATATATGAAATTCTAAAATTTTAAAAACACACCTTTCATGTTTGTCTACCTATCGCAAACATTTTTTTTTTTTTTAAATACAGGAGTATCGCAGCAGTATAGAGATGCCCTCACCATGGCAACCACAGGCCCTGAGGTCATGTAATGCAGCAGCCTGGGGTAGAAGGGCTTAGTCCTCAGTTCACAGTAGTGCTGAGACAGCAGATCATCAGACACCTTCCCAACAGAGACAGTTAGAAATTAAACGGAGAACACACCACAATAACATAACCACACACATTTATTTCAAACTTCTTTACCTGCAACATTTTCAGTCCGACCAGCTTGAAGCCTCGCTGCTCAAACCGTTGCATTATCTGTCCTACAAGACGACGTTGAACTCCATCTGGCTTTACAGCAATAAGAGTCCGCTCCCTTATGTCTGGAATAGCTGGTGGGACATAAACCTTAGTGTAAAAACACTACATATACATATTGGCAATACAATATACTTAAAGGACTAAGGCCAAATCTAGAAAAATATAAATTTTAAGTATTGATGCATTAATGTGTAAGCATTAATATAATTTCAGATATACACTTTATATGCCGTTGGGTATAGCTTCATCTGAAACAATGTATCAGCTTTTAGTTGCTTTTTATTTTGTATTAACAATCTGATTGTGCAACTTAAAGCAAACAAATACATAGTGGAGTAAAAAAAGTACAAGCCTACAAGGTAGAGGACAAATATTTACTCAAAGTCTCCAACATGCAGGGGGACATCCAACACAAACAAAAACATACTCGAACACACACATCGTTTTGCAAACAGATGTACCCTCTGAGAGCAGAATGAAATGGGCACATTAGATATTGTCATATTTAGATACTTTAATTGTTGCGCACAAGAACAGCAGCTGCAACAGGAGCCAATGAATGACTGCATGCAATCAATTATACGCGTGACCCGCCACGAGGAGGAACTCAATGCACATCTAACCTAAACACGTTTTCTCTTGAGTCTATGTGCCACAGGAGGAACATACACAAACACGCAATACAAAAAGTATGACGCAGAATACGTACACCGCAGGTCACCGTTTCACCAGCATATTTTGTCCCCCTGACCCTCTAGTCGAAGTTCATGACCCCGTGAGTTTGGTAAGCAGCTGTTGTCGCACATTCCCCCGTTTGACGCAAATAAAGTGTTAATGTCTAACATCAAATATTTAAATCTGTAAGCATGTCATCGTTACATGCTCAAAACTGAGATACTTAGATTAATCGGTACATTTAAAAATTAAGACAAAGTGAGTGTCAAAGTGTAGTTTAGTGCTTTAAGAAAAAGAAAAAGTGGCACAATGTGAGTTTGTAAGTGAAGAGAAGAACTGTACAGACGTCCTGACTGACAGTTGATATACATTTAGTCAATTACTTGATTTTCTCCTGTGCCCGGCAGCTCCGTCTCCAGCCGGCAGCGCAGTGATCCCAGCTGACAGCAGACTTTTGGTGTTTCCTTGATTCCCGGAATAAAACTGTTGTAGAATTCTCTTAAAAACGCACCGCTGCAACAGGACCATGGTTTGACGTGCGTTGTGTCAGCCTCTCGAGATAGAAGTTAACCCGTCTCAATCAAACTCACGAGTCATCCCCCTGTCTGCCAACCCCTCCGATTCAATCACTCCATTGATGCCAGATGTTTGCCTGCTAGTTCTGCACAAATACAAACATAGTCCAGCACTGACCAATAATTCTTACATTTTTCACGTGAACTGATTGTGCACTTTAGTTTTTCAACTAGAGCTTTGAGAACCTGATTAAAGTTCCACATGATATTCAAACTTAAGCTTAATATTAAAATCACATTTTCATGAAGTCGGTGGACTTGCAAGAAACCAAAACAAAAGGTATAAATTTGATGTGCAAGAGGCATTAAGAACCTCTTATTTTCAGCTCCAAAACTAATGGATCCTACATTTCCCACAATGCAACTCAAAATGTTAATTTAAACACTCAAAGCTCCACTCGTTTGTAAAGCAGGTGTTTGGGTTATTGTCTCAGCACTGACAGCTACAGAAGACAAAACATTTAAAAAAGGGAAAAAAGGCTTACATTTTGGGTTAATTTGATGCATTGAAAGTCTGGAATGTTCCAACAGCACTACATGTAAGCCGAACACCCTTCAATGGTCAATGGACCTGCATTTGGATGGAGCCTTTCTACTCTTTCACAGTAGACACATATTCATACACTGACAACAGAGTGCAAGGTGTATCTGCATGGTGCCACCTTAACCATATGGGCGCAATTTGAGCTTGAGTATCTTCCACGAGGACTGGAAGAGCCAGTGAACCCAATCTTCTGATTGGTGGACAGCCTGCTCAATCTCTTTTGCCAATGATGACTTTCAATATATTCTCCATGAAAGACATAACTAGTAAATAATTAGCAGAAATATGAGATTGAGCCCAAAACCGTCTCTTATCACATTCGGTAATTCCAGCTTTCAAATCAATTAGTTCTGTTCACCTGTAGGTTGTGCTGTCACACAAACCTGCAGCCTGGTTCTTAAATATATTAGTATTTTCGGTAATTTATCACGACACACTTTAAACCTGTTGTTGATGCTTCATATAAATCTGATCTGTATTATAGATTACTTCTGTAAAGACTCAAACCAACCATCTTATTATCGGTGCATGCGTTCTAAAAGATCCAGGAAAAAAAAGTAGATATAGTAGCATATAAGTTAAAGGGGATTTAAAAAAAAAGAAGCCATTGACAAGTGTAAAGCGAAACAGTGGAAACTTATAGAAATGTCTGAAATCTCTTTATACAACCATTATTCTTTCAAGCAATACTGTGACAATACTGCAAAAGTGGGGCACATACATGAATTAATGAATACCTGAATTTTACTAAAAAAGCACTTTATTAATCAAGCAAGTTCTCTTTATCAGAATGGAATGATATGAAAGATCTTAAGTTGAGAATCTGTCTCCGTTGGAGATGAAAAAATTGAAGGCAAAATGAATAAAAGCAGACATTTTAAAAACTCAAAATGAGTTGAAAGTGCTCAGTCCCAGCCCAGCTTTGGTGCCGACACGTGGGAAAGAAGGCCTGGCTCAGACAGCTCCGGGTCTGGGCAAAAGCCAACTGCAGACCAGGTTTCATTTCTTGCCAAAAATATCATTGGCAACACATTAAGAGGACGCTGCTTTTATATTTATTTTAAAAAAATGCACCAACATTCTACAGTAGAGATCAAAGAAATACATCAGCAGCATCCTCAACCTCCAATTTCTTGACAATACGATGCGTGTTGTTCCTTCCTATTGCTTTGAAAAGGTGGAGCAACGCTGGATTGGAGAAAGAGTGTTGGGCAAAGTGGTCAGCACAGGCAGTCCTTGAAGATCAGAGCTGAAGTATGGAGTGGTTCAAGCAGTCATTGTGCTATAGCTTGATGGTGCCAGTCGGCAGGCTACTATTACACAGTCTGTAGTAGCGAAGGTCATTCACCAGTCGCTGCATGCTTTGAGTGAACGAAGGCAAGTCCTTGAGAAAGAAGAGAAAAGTTGAACAGGAATATTAATTTACAGACGATGTTTAGAGTGCAAAGAACAATAAATTAACATTCAACACACGTCACCCATCGGTTTGTGCACTACCGTTTTGAAGCCAAGAGTTCGGCATTTTGTTCGTCGCCATCTTGGTTTTTTGCAACCAGAAGTGACATGAGAGGGTTGAGCCAAGTTTACTCTAAATGTGACCATAATTTACAAAATGATCATCATGCTGTATTTAAGAAGACTTGAAACTAGCGATTGAGAAAATAAAAATCAGGTTTACTGAGGGAATAAATCCAGAGAGAAGTAGAGTCATTTTCTCAATCTTAAGTCTCCCGATGGCTTTACCTTTCAGACCCAGATGTTGCTGGTATGTCACTAACAACTAATGATTACGCAGACCTATCCAACAATCAGGAGGTTAATAGACTCGCACACCCAAATAAGTGTTTGTTTGACCCCTGTTTCGATTAGATTAGATTTTTATTTTTTAATAGAACCAACAGCTTACTGCATACACATTGAAGCTGTGATTTCAGTATAATTCAGTGAAGAAAAAAACAAACAATGTTAATGAAAAAAAAAATTCTTACCCGTTCAAGCTTGAAGTTTCGTGCTAGAACAGCTCGTTGGCTTGAGTCCACACCCTGGCAGCCATTGAGGAACTCAGGCATGAAGGCCGAGTAGAAGGCATCAAAGTCGACAGAAGCCATGTTGTAAATAGCGAGAGTGATTTCCTCCTGAAGAAGGTCGTGACTTTTGTGAAGAAGGACCTGCAGCAGCACGTTGATGAAGTGGAAGAGCATCGAGGTCCGGAAAAGCTTCTACAGGGCAATAAAGTAATGGCAATGACGTGTATACATTGGTTATAAGCACTCACTGTTATTCTCAATTAATAAAAGTGTGTGGATACAGATCTTTATCGAAATAGTTGATTAAATCCTTTCATCACAGACACATTATGCAAGAGTTTGGTTTAATTATTTTCATGGATTCTGAGATTTGGTGCAAGGCAGACAAGGGACAATCTAAAGACTCGTACAGGGGAATGAGTTCAATTCAGAATTTGAACGTGAGTGAACAACTCCGTTCCATGACATGCTTCACCTCTAAAAACAAAGATACTGACATAAAAGCTCAACTTACTCTGTGATACAACTTGTGCTTGCTGTTGAGTGACTCCAAATAACAGATATTCTGCTTGAAGATGTGGATGTCAGGCTGCAGGAAAGACTGTCCAAAAGCCTGTTAAAGACATTTCAGCAAAAGTCAGGAAATGAAGAGGATACATTTAGCAATAACTTTTCTGTGAGACGTCAAACAACGATCAAAGCTTAGATTTTCTTGTTCTATTAAAAAGGTATGATGATTATTACAACACATGCATGCATGCATGCATACACACACACGCACACACACACACACACACACACACACACCTGCATGGCAGCTGTGAACTGGGCCTCATTTTCCATGGTATCTTCAGCAGCTCCTCTTTGGACACTTGTTAAGACTGACGTTTTAAAGAAGTACCTCCAGTTTTGGTGAAGTATTTGGTATAGCAACTCAAACATCTCTGCCTTGACATCTGGGGAAGACCGCTATCAACAACAAGGGAATAAATGTTATCCAGGATATTTGATAAAGGCTAAAAAACTAATACATTGAGAAATTACATCATAATAAAATACATTTCTTCTACTGAACAATTATTAATTTGTTAAACTAGGATTTTGTAGCATATCCAATCGACTGTAATAAGTGACACCACATACCACTCCAGAATGAATCTTTATGCAACTGACCTCTGCCACAACCGGGTAAACCTGCTCCATGCACAAGGAGAGGATGCTGGGAAGGAAGGGCTTAAAAGCTTGACCGGGCTCTTGCACCACCACCTGCAGGATCTTCAGGAACTTCTGTACCACTCTACATCCTGCACTGCCCTCTTGCAAAATACTGGCTGCCAGCTGTTCCCTGGAGCACAAACAAGGGACATTACATGAATTAGTGTTAATGATGATAGCAGCATTTTCAGGGTTTTGCCCATGCCATTTAAACCTTTATTCATCTAGACTGGGTGGAATACTACCTGGTGAACATGCTGAGGAAAGTGTGAATGATCTGTCCTGTGAAGGAAACACCCATCTGGACTCGTAAAGCCTGAAATAGCGTCAAGAAGAAGGCCAACATCTCATCTGTCACATCTGGGAAAGAGAAGTGACAATTAAAAAGCTGGCCAGTCAACCTCTTGTGACCAAGTTTGTTGAAGTCTCCAGGATAAAAAAAAAGAAAGAAAAAGATTTCTACTAAGTATTATTAATTTGATTTAGTCAAAACAGCTATCAATTATTTATATGCAAATAGAGTATGGATTTTTGTACTGAACATAGGACATCCTAAGTGATATAGAAATATTTTATTTTACGTAATCAATAGGACTTCATTTTTAAGTCAACGTTCACATTCATGTGCATTGCTATTGGCTGTACTGATAAAAGCCAGGTCTATAGTCAGGGAATAAAAAGACAAACATTAAAGAATTAATCTAATGTTAGCACATCGCTGTTTCATTAGATTTAGGTTCCTATACTTTAAAGCTACAGTTGGTAACTTTAATAAAAATACCATTGTAATATTTGCTAAAACTGTCATTATATCCCGACAGTAGGACATGAGATGGATAATCGGTGAAAATATCAAACTCCTCTGTCTCTTTAGAGACCTAAAGGCATTTGCAAAATGTCAACGTGCCCAAAGAAAAACGACCCTTAAATGCCCTGTAAATCACTGCTTGTGAAGTTGCTACAGCTACATTATGGCAGTCACTTAAATCGAGACATGTTAATATAAAATGGTGTGGATCTGTTCTTTAGTTACTAGAATACTGAGTAATATCTCTTCCCATGTTTGCCCATGTAAAGTGTACAAAGGGATAGGCCTCAGACCCCTCTGACAAGACAAGTAACTTCAGAAAAGTGAAGGAAGGGGTGGGATACTCTTCATACTGTGATGATACATAACACAAACTGTAGATGGATAACCACACTGGGGATGAAAGACACTAACCTGGCTGCTGAATAAACACTGGGAAGAGGCTGAGGGACACTTGGACCGACTCCTGAAGACTCTGGTAACAGATCTGACGTGATTTGGTGGATTCCCCAGATATGCTGTCCACTATATCTCGAAGCACAGGCAGGGTCTGTTGCATCACTGCTTTCACTGGGGGAGAAACAAGATGGCCAGAGAACTCTTTAGAGCAGGTCAAAAGAACGGCAGGGTGAGAAAAAGGCTGTCAGTACAAATATAAAAAAAACAGAGCAAGAATAAAAAAAATACTGACTGTTATCCAGATCGGGTTGCCGGGGAGTAACGTTCACTGTCCCTCTTATTCCCTTATATTCTCGAGTGAGTGCTGCCAACAGGCTGGCATGGTTGCTGGAGCGTGTTTGCCACTGCTGCTCACTCTCTGGTAAATTCGGCCACGGGAGTAGCAGCATGTTGGACAAAGCCCGACACACTAACATGTGTTCCTGTATACACACAAACATACACAGAGTAATTGCTTAAATTCTACTTCTATTAAGGACAGTTTAAGAACTTCCAACTTTGAGGGAAAATAATTTGAATTCAAAGTTGCAATACTGAATAAATTCATTAAATAACATATCATAAGCAAAACAAAAAGCAACAAACATTTACCTCTTGGGGAAGTCTGTGTGTTTGATTTTCTGTAGTAATGAGGTTGAAGATGTTCCGAACAGCTGGCAAAGTGACCAAAAACACAGGCCGCACTGTAGAGGTTATGGAAACCATCAGATGGCATGCTGAGAGCATCAACTTTTCAGGTACCTGGAAATAAAGACAAACCATTTGATTACACTCTCCATGTCGTTTCTCTTTTCACTAACTTAGCCACATCTTCCTTCCTTAATTTTCAAAACTATTTGCTTACATTATTAACATCACACAGTAGATGGAACAAATGATAAATAATCTATCATACTAATTACTCCGCTATGTACAAGATGTGAATGAATGAAATTGCACCATTTTACAATAACATTCAAGCAAAAGGAATATTAAGCCAAAGTACCAGATCAAAAACATATTTATACACAATAAGAAGCTCCTGTGAACATGGGATAAAGGTTTTAAGTGTTGGTTAATATTTCCCATATCATGGGAAATATCCTCCTTGATGAACGACTCAACATGAAACCAACCATTTTGTTTTACATCAAGTATCCACAAACTGCACTTAGTTTTATTTGAATACAAATCTATTTTTAATGTCTTTAGTTATCCAAATAAGAGATTCTACATTAATGATATTGAAGCATTGGTATTAGGCAAGCTACCTTTGTTGTGATGAGTGGACTACTGGCATCTATTGTAGATGTGATGAGGTTCACAAACTGGCTCTGGTTTTGACTGTGGACTTCACTGTAGAACTGTGCAAGCCAATGAGAGTAGGCTTGCAAAGCAGAAAGGGCCTGTGCATGCCTGTAACACACACACACGCACACAATGATGACACAATGATCTCAATCAAACGTCCTTGCTTCTTTTTTTTCATTGAGCTTAACCTAATTTGTTCCAAATTTGCATTTCCAAAATTACTTGCGATGTGTTCAGTATATGGTTGTATTAATTATGTTTGTAATACATTTCTAATAAGCCCTGAAGCATAACATTACAATCACATAAAGATTGGTCTGGAGTCAGTCACAGAAATACAATTGTTCTGTAGCTTGATTTTGTAAAACAGTAGCTCTCACTGCAATGAACAGGAGTAACTCCATTCACCTATTATTTTGTCAGTTACGCTGCAAAGAGCATTTGATAACAGAACTGTGTTGTCTTATTTGTAATTAAAAAAAACGTTCTCATATACAAATAGTGTGACATCCATGTTGGGGTTGGGTTTGGCTCTAAACATGTAATACTCACACGTCAATGAGGTCTGGCTTGAGCACAGAAGGCACAGCGGTCTCTAGGTCATAAAGGCTGGTCCGAGAGCCGTAGCAAGTCACTTCGACCAACCTTGAAAAAGAAACATGTGAAAAAATGTGAATATTTTTGATGATAGTAAATTGGATATCTTTGATTAAAACACTTGAACATTTGAAGATGTCATTTTGTGCTTAGGGGTACATTTTTCACAATTTTCTGACATTTTATAGACCAAACACAATCAATTAATTGTGAAAATAATCAACGGATTCATCGACAATCAAAATATTTATTCATCGCAGCCTTAGATTGTGTATGATAAGAAACGCATTTAAATATAAACACAACAATCACTTATTAATGTTTCGGATGAGTATGAGAGCACAGACCTCTCCACCACTGCCAGGGCGTCATTGAAACGTGCAGCAAAAACCTCCCCGATGAAATGCTCAGCCAAGCGCCCGACAGCTTGAAGTAGAGAGCTGAGGTCCCTGAGAGAACAATGAAGTCGACGGCAATCATTCTCTGCTGAGATATTAAGCCTCCGACCTGAAAGAAGAACAACGTGACAGATCAATGAAAACATTTTACTATATTTATTTATTTTAATGCGACTGCATCTAAAAATAATTACAAAAAAGACTCACTTGTGCCAGTGGTGACAATAAACTGCTGCAAACCCAGGTATACGTCGAGATTATCTTGGAGGACTGGAAACTTGAGAGAGATTAGAGGAATAAGGATGAGGCTGCTTCTGATGAATCCAAATAATAATAATAATAATAATAATAATAAAATCAAGCGCCATGTGAAAATGTTTTTGTATATTCTTTCATTGGTTTTTAGTTGTTACTGTATACATACAAACATCTAACATGTACAATATGAAATTGAAAGACAAAGAAACAAAAATAAAAACAGTTTTAAGCTCAGAACCCAAGACATAATGTATTTGGAGAAACTGGTTCCAGACAACAACTCATGGAATAATATTGAACAGAACTACATTTTTACTTTTATGATTCACTGTTATAGGAGCTTTGTGTGTTTGCGACGGCACGCTGGAGAGCAAACAGTGAAAGTTATTTTGAAACGCGGGATGCAAGCAAATATGAATTGAAGCAAGAATTTTCTTTAGATTAAAAACACGTTATGAAATGATTACATTGATCTTTTTTCAATACATTTTTAACTGAAGGCTGAAACGGCGACACAAACCGCGGTGGGGGAAGTGCTTGCTGTATGTGTGTGATTTTTTAATAACTAATTTACAGAACAAGATTATAGATTATGCATTTCTAAGGGCATCGAGACAAATGATTAACAGAGACACGATACCGATAGGGCAGGTCACCTATCACCTGTTAACACACACAACGCAGATTAATACATGTTAAATGTTGAACATGACCCCGTCCACAGTAGTACATTGCTTTGTTCCTGTGCTCGTACTCCTGTCGGCCCTTCAAACTGGGGGTGCTGATCGCAATCTACATTAGGTAAAATACTGTCTAGGGATAAGTACTACCTTAAAAAAATCTGAACAGTGTGGTGTTCTAAGGTTGTAGGCATTCATGCAGACACCAAACATATTAAGAACCCAGCAAATAATGTTCCAAGGTCAGAAAAGTAAATCCACTTCTGCACCAGCTGGAATTCAAAGATGATACTACTTGAATGAAGACCACTTAAAGATGCCTAAACACCTTACGAACTGTCAAAGTGACACCAAAACTCAAACTCCTCTTTAATGGAACCAGCTTCCACTTTCAGTCCGGGAGGCAGACAGTCACCTCATTTAAGAATAGACTTAAGACTTTCCTGTTTGATAGTGCCCCCACTCCTCTCTACCTCCTTCTGTTTCATGGATTGGAGTTCCATTCATACATTGTCATATTCATGTAATGTGTTTATGTAACTCTGTAATGCTGTTCCTATGTTGCTCTCCTGAAGGTTTCTTCCCTTTTTTCCCTGTGAAAGGTTATTTTTGGAGAGTTTTTCCTGCTCTGATGTGAGGTCCTGAGACAGGGATGTCGTATGTGTACAGATTGTAAAGCCCTCTGAGGCAAATTTGTAATATTGGGCTATAGAAAATAAACTGAATTGAAATTGAAAAAACTGGTCTCTTACCAAAGTAGAGAATGCATGGGATGGGAGCAGCTCCATCACTTTGGCAACCACCTCCAGACTCTGACGCAGGTACCTTTGCCACTCGGTCTGTTGCTATAGTTAACAAACAATAAAGAACAATTTCATCTTAAAGAGGTTAATTTGTTAATAATATGATCATCTTTTATTATTGAGCTATTTTAGAGATACACAGGTCATACATAAAAAGAAAAAATGTGCAACAGACACACATATGAAAATTGTTCTTACGTCATCATCCAGAGTCTCATCATCCAACTCTTCTAACTGGGCCTGATTGTATCTGAACTGAATGCGATTCAGAACTTCCCTTAACAGAAGACCTAAGGCATCTTTGTACCTGTCCAACCACACATAAATATATTAAAACAAACACATTTAAAACAAAAGCAACAACAAATTAATAACATCAGGCATTTTTATACAATGATTGCATATGCGCGACTTACCTATTTAGAACAATTTCCCTGTCAGCGAGTCTGCCTTTGATTTTGGTTGTTAGAAAATCCAAAAAGACGCTCCATATATCCAAACAGGCAAAGTAGCCTTCATGGGTAGGCTGTTGAACCAAAGAGAAGCAGGTATTGTAATCTGTCAAAACAATTTTTCAAGAAACCTATAGAAATCCACTACTGCATTAGCAACTGCTTGACACAATTATCATTACCTGGTTGAAGGTGTACTTGAAAAGCAGGCCGAGAAACTCTACAATTGGAAATTGAGGACTGGACTCAATTCGCCTCAAGTGAACACTGACAAACAGGCGCAGAAAATCGGTGAACTTTTCCAAGTAACTGCAAGATGAAAGAGAAAACATTAAAGTCAGGTAACCTTCCTAGAGTATATGTGGGTTGATAATATCATTTCTTAAAATCAAGGCTAGGTGCCCACATAGTCCGCAAATTACTCTGGCCCCAATTTCCATACTGAGAACAGACAGTGACAATGCAGCTTGTGTGTCTGCACACACGGCAAGACTGCTCATGAAAACACCAAGCTTGTTTAAAAATGATTGAGATGTCACAGCTGAGGTGAGGTAATGAAATAAAGCTTGATGACTTATGTCTGGGATCGCCTGTATGTGTGTAATATAAATATGAATAAATATTCCAGAGAATGATCACAATAAAATTCAAATTCAAAATATAAATAAATAAATATAGTTAACTGAAAACCAGACCAAAAGAAACACTAAATATAGAAAGACAGAACAAATAAGAATGACCCACATGACTGAGATAAATGGCTGTTTAGAGCCTTTGTAGAGAGCAGTGATGAAACCAAAAGGCATTTTTAAGAGATGCACTAAGAAATAACACAGTGTAAAATTAGCTTTGAGTACAACAAAAGTCAGTATGACCAATTGCAGACCTCATGGTGACATTGCCATGATAGAATAAACTCTAGTCTGCAATGCCTTGTGTATGAATACATATTAAACTAATGAACTGAGCCTTACCTCTCATCAAGTTCTTGCAGGCGGCTCTTGACTGTATGAGCGTTATTCTCTCGCGTCAGTCTCTGCAGGAGAAAGAAGGTCTGCTGGAACATGCGCAACAGGTACTCTTCAAAATCCATTGGAACACAGTTCTTTGACACAAGCTCGTTGACACAGGTCATGGCATATACACCAAGCCGGGCACGATCCACCTTGTTGCCCTCACTCTGCTGTCCGTTTCGCCCCCCTCCATTCGATGCTGGTGGCATTGTCCCAGGATTAAGCTGACCATTAGAGCAGGAGTTTGAGGAGATGAAGGATCCTGGCTTGGCCTTTGTCCGAAGATCACAACCAAAACGTGCAAAATGAAAAATGGATGCCAGCAGGGTGGGTGTGATGCTTGTAGACAGAGGGATCCAGCTGAACAGGTGAGCCAAACACTCCAAAACAAGACAACAGAGCTGCTGACTCTCATTGTCCAATGCTGCCATGGGCTGGCAAAGCAGCTTTGAGTACTGACTGCCCTGAAACAAACTGCCCAGCAATTCCACTGATGGATTGAAGAGACAAAAAGAGGTCAGGTTAACACACAACAAACCTCTCTATAAAATGCAGTCATCAAAGTTAGACCATACAAATAAGCAAAACTATTCAATGATTATCACAACATTACAAGCAAGTCTTTGCAGTTTTAACTTACTAAAGGACAATTTACTCACCACTTTCCCCTGAGGTGGGCGAGGGAGGAGGGGTGGCTGCTATGACACTGTGTTTGTCCCAATAGGTCTCCAGAATACCTGAAAAACAAGACGTGGCCAGAACCCAATTATCTACATGTAAGGGAAAGTTATCAACCAAAACAGTCGGAAAATTGGCAGTAGTTCTGCACAGTCAATACAATTGACCTACCAGCAACTACAAATAGGGGAATATGAATATATATATATATATAAATAAATAAATAAATCACTTTTGCACAAAGCATTAAAAAGGTTGTTCTCACCAGTTAACAGTCCAAGCACTGTCGGTACCTGCCCTAGCAGAAGTTTACGCAACTCATCTTTCCTGGCGACACTTAAGTCTTCTCGAGGACACGCAAGTTCTTCCGATGTGGTTTTCAACATCATCAACCCCAATGAAGCCAGAGCTGGGGACTGGATCAACTGTGGTTTACAAGAGATTAACAGACAATAGCTCCATCAATAAAGATTACTGAATTGTGCCCACTAGGAGAAACATTTGTATTTTATTTTAAAATACTTTACATGCCACTAAATAAACATTTTAAAATTGCATTAAGCATTTACAATACATTGCGACCATATATACACTAGACATGTAAAATCAGCTGTGATTTTCGCAAAGGAAGAGGGACCTCAAATGTTGAGGTCAATCTTTTTTAATTGAAACAATGTAATCCATTGGATTTAAATTTTATAAATCAAAGAAATTGATTATGTCTAAGGGGTGAATAAAAAGAAAGTAATCCTTAAAAACTTTGAATAAATTTGACAGAAGTGCAAACAGGTAAAGGGAGAGGGACACATATTAAGAGCATCTTCCCATTAACAGAAACCAATTTTTTCAGTCCAACAGAAGCTATGATTTAGTTAAGTATTTAAGAACATATCACGAAGCACCTATTTACTGATGATTGATATGTACACTAAACCTTTAAATAGCAGAAATGACATCAGTAGGGCTTACCTGAAGGGTGTTTGTAAAGAAATCATGGTAAAACATTGGCCAGTCTTGGCGACCAATGTCCACAATAACTTTGCACAGTTTGTTTCGGATGAAATAGGGCACCGATTTGTGCTGAGCAAGTAGGAGTTTGGGCAGACAGCTGCGAATCTCCATCTTGTCTTGTGAAGCAACACCGATCCACATCTTGTTCACCAGATTCTGGAGGTAAAAGGGAACAATCAGCGGTCAAAGCTGTGTCTGAAAGAGACTCCAAGTTTATCCAGACAATATTTTGTGCCAGTTCTCAGCTAACTTGTTTTGCAGAATTAAAGAAATGAGGTAACAAAAACAGCGTAAAACAAATTCTGTTCTCAGACCCTTTGAAACAATACCTTTCTTTGTGTACTTTCTTATTTTCAAAGTATACAAGACTCAAGACGGCTCTAGGCAGTGCTAAGAACTAAAAATATGAATCTCCTACCGCAAGGACTTACTTCAAATACTGTTAGGCTGTACATCATTACATATTCATTCCGAGTATTGGAGAGAAAGAACAAGCACTGGCGCCATGCTCCAGTCTGCTGTGCAAAGTTATTCAGCAGCTCTTCTGCAGAAAAAAGGAAGTAGGCATGACAGAGGTACATGACATTGAAGTTGTTCACTTACAGACAGACTGAAAGTGATGCGCCACAACACAGGAAGTGTATAAAAAGTGACGCAATAAATACTTTTAAAAGAAAGTAAATAACTTCAGGTCACATCAAACACTCTACAATGACGACGGAACCTATGTTACAGTATATATACAGGACTTGGTCAGGCAAATATGTGTCAACTGCCAAAAGAACAAGGTTTTACCAGGCCACACTTACCTATTTCTCTCTTTCGCTCATTGGTTGTGCAGCTGTGAAAGAACTCCGTCATAAGGCTCTCCAGTGCACGCAGTGATGCCTCCTCTGAAGCCTATCAGATAACAAAAAAGGTTGAGTACAAAACACACATTTAGACCATTTATTTGACAATATGGAAAATCAAAAACTTCAAATGCCATATTTTTTGTCATAATCATCTAGCCATTAGCATCACACAATTCCCACTGACCACTATCTGTCAGTATGGCAGACACATTTCGGTCGTGTGCTTGTCATGCAGTACAGATGCCCGACTAAGAACCAATAATAAGCCAGTAAAAACACTATACGTATCACTGATTGTTGTGTATGTACTGGCATCGTTTCATGAAAAACAAAGCATTTACACAGATTGGCTCTTTTTAAGTTCACAACTACGACCTGACTTGACCATATAGATTAGTTCAGCATTGAGGATTGTACGCTAATTGCATACAGGTATTTGTCACACAGGTCAAATATAGTAGTAATTTAAACAATTGCATTAGCGTTATGTCAAAACCATGCGTAGGCTGGTGGGAGAAGTAGGCCCTGCCTAGCGTAAACAAGATAGCATATTGAGATGTTAAAGAGCAGCTCCTGTGGCAGGCAGGTCTGAATTCCTCAAATAAGCCACAACTTGCCGAGGCTCAACACTACTCGCAGCAAATGTTCTGTTTTGCAAGATGGGCGTCTAGTACTGTGAAATGGCTTAACGAGCTGTCACATCCCGTGAAATAACGTTACCTGGCCTCTCATAAACCGTTATATTTCACGGAGGACATAAATGCATACAAGCAAACACTTGTAACGACACGTAAAGACATTTGAACCCATTATAACCATAACTTTTGATATTCCTGTTCAAATATATGAATCAAGCCCTTATGCACCCACATTAGCTGTTAGCAAGAAAGACAGGACGACAACGTGAATAACTAGCGTAGTTAAATAACACGTTAAAAAAAAATGATACTCACCATGTTTAGTTGCCCGAGATGCTTTCTTCACTTGTTCTCGGATTAATCACAGTAATACGACAACATGAGCGCTCCGGCTCGTCAGTTCTGCAGCTAACGTTAGCTAAGGTGTTGCTGGCTAACGTAACCACAGAGGGGGCTCATCGTGGTCTGCCCTCCTGCTCGGGTCGACACGCAACACACCACCAAGCTAGCTTTTCGTTGACTTCACCTCCAATAACAACGTTTAACACAGAGTTAATTTAACTTACACCTCGCTCGAATAAAACGCGTTTTCGCCAAAGTTACTGAGTTCGGGTTAAGACTGTATCATTGCGTGTTGGTCAGTTATCTGCATTATTGTTGTTGCGATTCCATCTCCTGTTTAGTTAAAACGCGGACCATCTAAAGGTTAGCTAACACCGGCTCCAGCTCGGGAGAAACGTGCAACGTTAATTAGCTTTCTACGTCAAGCGGTCCGGAGCGAAGTTCCCCAGCTGCTAACGTTGCAGCGGATGGCTAACTCGCTACTAGCTCATCTAGAAGGATGAAGACACACTTCTGTTAGCTAGCTAGCTGTCAAACAGACATTATTCTATAATTGTCAAGACAACTCGCCTTTACCGTTTGTATTTTCACAACGGGTGTATATGCACACTTAAGTTATACATCTGACACGTGATTAAAAAAAATACACAAAATATAAAACACTGTGCGCGCTTGTTCCTGTTATTCTGCTCCTCAATGCTTAGGGCGGCTCGAGGATACAGCTAGCTCGCTGGTTGCAGGGTTCGATTCGCAACTTCCTCTTTTGCTGCAAAAAAATTAACCAAACCAATCAGCTCGTGTCAAATCAGTCACAATAATAAAAGCACGATCTCCGGTTACAATCTTTTCAAAATGACGCATTTTTTTCGGGACAAATATTAACAAAGTAAAATACATTTTAAAAAGTAAAATTGTGAAATTTATTACATATTTTCGTTTATAGATTTTTATCTTAAAAGCATATACAAAAAGCTCATCTAATATCGTGTTTCTGCTAGACAACGTGGAAACCTTTATTCCCTCAAAACTAATATATTATTTACAGGACCGTCCAAATATTATTACAAAATTTGATGAAATCTACAATCTACACCTCTGGGAACATTGATATTCCTCTCCCCGTATCGCCTTTTTTATTATACATAACATATAGATTAATGATGATATTCTGGAAGGACGTGGATCGTGAAATGAATGCATCATTTTGTTTAAATGATTTATAGTACACAACATATTAGAATGATGACATGTTTTAGTCACAGTAAACAAATATTGAATGTCAGCCAAAGTGGAATTTCTCCCAAATGCTACACACATGAATTCACCTTTAGTAAACCAGCTGCATCATAGAATCAAAAATGTGCTCTGAAGTTGTCTAATTATAAATAGGCCTGTTAACGAATCATTAAGTAATAGAAGTAATACTACTACTAATAATGACTAAAACCAATAAACACTTAAGACTTTAAATAATCTTCAATTGTGGGGCATATACTGAACACAGCAGAACCAATACAGGTGATACACCATTTGCAAGCTTGCCTATGACCCAGGCAGGTCATAGGCAGGTCATTCTTAAAAAGATCTACAGTGTTCTTGAGGCGAACCCTTTCTCGGGAGATTCTGGTTCAAACAGGGTTCAAACTTTGCTGATAACAAATTAAAGAATCCAACTGAAAGTCAAGTTAGGGTAAATGTCCAACATTTTCCAGGAAGGGGTATTTACATATTATAAGGAGTAAGTTATTGACTTATTGTTAGAGGGAATTCAATTAAATTAAATTTTTCAATTCAGTTTATTTTGTATAGCCCAATATCACAAATTACAAATTTGCCTCAGAGGGCTTCACAATCTGTACACATACGACGGGAAACATATCAGGAACATCCATGTCGCTTCAAGTGGATCCTTTCTTCTTGGTTATTTCATTGTTGAGGTTGCTATTTGTGGGGATGTCATTTTTCTTGAAGGTGTGCGGTCTTTGTGCTTTCATGCTATATGCCCAGGCTCTGTCCACACCATGTCCCTCAATCCTGTAGGGTGTCCAGTCAGGGAAGGGAAAACGACCAGCTACCACCAAGGCATCATCAGGAAGCTCAGTCTGCAACTTCTGCTGGAGTAATGAAAGCTATAAACACAAGAGCACAATATAAAATTACTGTAATACGTCAACAGAAATGTACTGAAATTGATCCATAATAATGAATCTGAACCATGTGCTGAAAGATTATTCTTAGAGATATGTTTCTGGTATGAGGAATCTTAAAAGAATTATAGCTTTTATTAAGCTAAATTTCTGCATCATTTTCTTGTTTGTGTGCTACATTGAGATGGTCTTTATTTTAGTTTATATTGTTTAATTATATTACTCACCACACTAGGAGCCAAAAATACTGTGATATTCTTGCATCCTGTCAAGTCGACCTGTGATGAAATACAAAGTAAGTGGTAAATATGCCATTATATTTACAATTCATCTTTAAAAAACACAAACACAACGATAACATGCAAAAAAGAACCAGTTCTTTTCTGTACTTTGGAATGGAATAATAAAGTTTAACCTTAAGGGCAACCTAGATCACTAGTGCATTATTCACAAAGAAGTTTGGTCCATTCACATCCATATCTGCTAGTAAAAAATGTAGATTGAAAGAGTCTGACTGTGTTGTTCTTGCTAACTTTTTCTTCTCGAAGTGGAGAAATTTCCAATCCAACTATCAAGTTGTTGCAAATAGTGTGACTAATGCCATAATACAAGTGATACATGTCCCACCTTCCACAGATCCTCCCGTCGGTACGACACTTCCTCATGATGACCTGCTCTCCAGGCATGAAAGCGGGCCATGCGAACAAGCCAAGGGTTGAGCTCATAACCAACAGCAGGAGTAAAACCCTGCCGATGTGCTTCCAAGACCTTGATGGTTAAAAATGACCACAGTCAAAAAATATTGCTCACCAGTGCAATAAAAAGGAGCCAAAATAACTTGCATTTACTTACAATGCGGCCATCACCAGATCCCAAATCCACAAAGCCCCCCTTTCGACCTCTAAACAACGTCATTACACAATTTACTTGAGCTTTGCTGGCAGGAATGTACGGCACCTGAAATACACTTTTTTAAATCTTCAGATAAAAACAATTGCTGTACAGAATGTACAAGAAGAGTTACATAGTTATTCAAAGAGTTATTCAATTCAATTCAGTTTATTTTGTATAACCCAATATCACAAATTACAAATTTGCCTCAGAGGGCTTTACAATCTGTACACATACGACATCCCTGTCCCAGGACCTCACATCAGGAAAAACTCCCCAAAAATAACCTTTCACAGGGAAAAAAGGGAAGAAACCTTCAGGAGAGCAACAGAGGAGGATCCCTCTCCCCGGATGGACAGATGCAATAGATGTCATGTGTACAGAATGAACATCAATACAGAGTTACATGAACATCAAGATGTAGACCATACCTGTAGCCTCAAGGGCACTTTTCGGAAGCCCGGCTGGAGGATTCCCACCCACATGGCATATACAGTAAGCCCAGTGCCAGCAGCTATCTGAGCCACACCCCATCCTCCAAGGTGCTTTGTCTTGAACTCAGCTAAGGCCTCATCTGGTGCATCATCATCCATTCCTGCATGAAATGTGTAGTTTGGGGTTTAAGTTAAAATGAAAATACTAAAACTTATAAGGAAAAGGTTATAGAATATTTATTATTTTCATTGTATACTCTGTAGCAAAGAGGCCTGGCGGTGAAAGAATAACTATATTTATTTATATTGGAGGTATATATATATCCTCATGTATATACTATATGCATTGTATAAATAAGATATAATCAATGCATACAGTAGTACGCATGAAGTGAAGTAAATACAGCAATTTAGTGGACTGGCTCTGTGATTGCAGGTTATACCTTGAATTATTACGACATAATATCCCGTTACTTTTTGCCTCACTAGGTTGTTTTTTCTTGTTTGTTTACAATCCTCTCCTACACCCACAACAGGAAGTTTCTCCAACACATGTAGATGCAAAACAAAAAAGTTTGTGTAAATTCATCGGATGGATTTAGACTACTACTTAGTAAATCAGCTGTTTAGACATACACCTGTATAAACAATAACAATAAACTACACGTTGTATTATTAACCATTCGGTTGAACCATTTTAATCCAGCGTGGACATGCAATGTAACGCACTCTTCTACTACTGTTTTTATGCGATATCCGTCACAGATATCACGGGCGGGTTGCGTGCAGCAGGTTGAGGTCACAAGCATGCAGTTATTTTGTATCGAGCCGTTGCGACACATTTATTAGCGACAAAACGCTGCCGTAGCAACACAAAAACGCAACAAATGTGTTGACATTAAAATAATTAACAAAGAATATCTCATTGACCTGAAGCAGTGCCTGCGGACCATAGCTATATGAAGGGAACTGTGAAGACGGACCGGTCCGTCTGTGAAATATTCCGTACATCCAAGAGCCTTCTTACATTGGTTCCGCACACATTTCCTAAGGTAACGATATAAAACTTGTGTAACTCAACTCAGAATTTCTAAAATCATTATATTTGCTGTTTGTCATTTTTATCAGTAGCAGTGTATTACTTTGCTGTCTGGTACCTGTAACGCCTTAAATGTCTTCTGCGTGTTCTATATACAGTGTATAGTTAATTTGATACTATGCTTTAATTCCCTCGTTAAATTAAAAAAAAGTTGTTCCATAAGATCACAATAGCTTTATTTGAAATATAACATTACAATATATATATATATGTAAAAATAACCTATAAACCTCAAGTTGTACAAAGAAAAGGGAATGTCAGTATCTAAATGGCGTCTTGACAGCACAAGAGGAGGTGTCAGTCAGTTGCTCTCTGCATCGTCACTGATGACCCCCTGCAGGTTGGTCCAGTCGGTGGCTCTCCTCCGCCCTCGGTGTGTATTGCTTTCCTCGTCACTGTCAGAGCCAGAGTTCAGAGAGCGCAGGTATGTAGAGGTCGGAGCGTTATGTTGTTCCTGCCATGCTGAGGTTGCTCTGCGTTTCGGTCGACCTGAAAGAGGTTTTCCACATTGTATTAAAAAACACAAACACACACACACACAGGAAACCAGTTAACGTCTACACTTCATCTCCGTGCAAACTATGTTAACATTCAGAGTGCGTACACGTCACATTAAAAATGTTACCATCATTTCCCCACCAATATCCTATAATTGCAAAGCACAATGCATTTATACTTTGTTTATCTAGAACTCAAATTGATTCAGATGTCAAATCTAGTCTTTCCTGTACCAATTATAAATGTGCACATGATTCGAAGTCGCTTTGGATAAAAGCGTCAGCTAAATGACATGTAATGTAATGCACAATAAATCAGCCGAAAAATGTAATTTACACTAATTGAGGGGAACATACAGCAAAATTATACACTTTCCTTCGCCAGTGAATCATTGTAAGAAACTGTGCTTGGCTACTTAAACTAAATAATGACTCTTACTGCAGACAACTGGAAAATCACATTGGTAATTGGTGTCAACACTCAAAAAGACACAAATAGTTACCTTCTGTGGCAATGATGTTACTGACATCGAGCTCAGCTAGTTCCTGAGATTCCTCTCTTTTCATTCTGACTTTTTTGCATTTCATTATAGATGGCTGACCTGTGAGACACACACACACATACACTTTAACCAATGATTCCCCGAGTTAAACAAATTGTGTACATTCTAGAACAAACTACAGAGGTATGTGCTCGGTAAACATATTGGCAGCCTGAAGAGTTTTAGCATTTTGTGTACGTATTGTGTGAAGTTGGCCTTCTGGTGACAACAGAACATAAGGATTCCCCAAATATCACCTTTATTCTTTCACCACTTAGGATCAACTGGAAACATGTAGGAACTATGCCCAGAATGCGTGGTCTGTTGAAAGGTGAATGTATTCCTACTAACCATGGACACCAAGACCTTCAAGCTCCTTCTTCAGGGCAGCCACCTGGGAGCGGACAGAGCGACAGCCGTCCAGGAGCTTCTTGTAATTCAGCCTCACACCACAAAGAGAAATGTACCGCTTGAGCCTCACAACAGCTTTGTCGTCATCCTGCAGAACGAATCAGAGGAGAGAAAGGTTGTGGAAAAGATACATTAACCCTGACTCTACGATTACCTACACAAATGTCCCTTTTTTTCTAGGAATGATCTTATACTTTGTTTCTTGACTTAAAAGGACTTTAGAGGCACCTTTACTCAATATAAAGAGTCAGGAAAAAGGGTTGGACAGACCTTATTAAATGTTTACAAAGCTTGACAACATCACTCATCAGCTCACCTTTTGACTCTTGGCGGTCTTTTCTTTTTCCTCCTCTTTTTTTGTGGCTTTCTTCTTTTTATCATCTTGTGTTTTTTCTTTTCTGCCATGCTGTTCATCCTCCAATGAGGGGAGTGACGATGAATCAGAGTCTAAGTCGTTATTTTTTACCTTTTCTTCTGCATAACAACAAAAACTCATATCAGGTCAAACAAAAGCGTGAATTTAATAAACATTTAAGTACTGGATAAGCAAACATAAAGTTGTAGTCACCATTTTCACTGTCGTCTGAGGAGTCATTGCCGTTGATTTTCTCACTCTTTTCTGACTTGCCATCCGTGTCAGTTTCATTCTCTTCATTGCTCTGAGGTGTTTTCTCTCCTTGACTTGTATTGCTGCTTCTTTTCCCTCCATTCTTTGTAGCATTAGCTTTCTTCATCACTTTTGGATTGTCTTCACAGAGACTCTTCTCTTTCTCCTTGTTTTCTTCCGATTTATTAATTTCCTCATCTGTTGAGTCTTTACTACTAATCTGTTGTTTACCTTTTGCATTTGTCTTTCGCAGTGATTGTTTCACCTCTTGCTCTGCATCCTCATATTCAGAATTATTTCCCTCTTCTTCACTCTCACTTCCTGTTTTGCAGTTGTCTTTTTCCACCGATTCTGTCATTAACCGCACAAGAAAAGACAATGGTTTACAATGGAGCAACTCACTAAAGTTAGAAACACAGCCTCACGGCAGTGTGCTTCTGACAAGTCATGCTGCAGTTTAAACCCATGTCTGTTGTAGTTTCTTAATTATTTCATCATAGACATTTATGAGAAATTATCCTAATTAGCATATTTCTTCTAGTAATGGCAAAAACATGTTTTGTTGGGTCTCAGTAACCTTTGACCACGAAATTCATATTAACTCAACAACCCTGAGATATTGCAAATGTCAAATATTTGTTGATTCTGGCTTCTCACATATGAGGGTTTCTATATATTTTTCTTTTTCATTTCACAGTAAACTGGATCCCTATGTTTTGGACAATTGTTGGAAAAAAGAAGATCCCCAATGGTTGATGGGTTCTTTTTCAGACCAAACAATTAAAGAAAATGATCTGCAGATCCTACTGTTGATGACGACCCATGACATTTTTTTATTAAGTAATTTTAAAGTAGAACATGCTTATTAAAGCAACAAAACGCATTAAAAAGACCACAAAAACCTACCTGATGACGAGTTTAACTGACGACGTGATTTCTTTGCTGTTGATTCATCATCATCCCCACTAATCACTTCGTCCCTTTCCTTTTCTCTCTTCCTTTTGTTTTGGGGCCTCTTGCTGGTCTCCAACTCACTTCCATTCTCGTCACTGTCCTAGCAGGAAAAACAAATCGTACATAGTGACAATAATAACTACAGAACTAGAAAGTATCCACCTGCAGAAAGCTAAACACTTAAAGAAACAAGCTGTATAGGAAGAATTCAGATACCTGCATTTTAATCAGTTCCTCTTTAACAACCAGTTTCATGATGTTTCTGGCTTCTGGACCTAAAGTTTCACATCGCACATGTGCCAAGTATCGCTTTTTTAAAATCCCTAAGGTCAGCGTGCTGCAATAAGAAATTAGAAAATGACATGTTGTGAGAGATAGGAGGGTATATAAAGCAACAGGCAATCAATTAAGAGTCTTTGTGTTTTTTAACACAGACCAGGATGAGACTGACAACTTACATATCCACACAATACTAATTTTAAATCAGATTAAGACAATAAACGACAATTCACAACAGGTGCCAGGTGTGCGTATTGAGTTGTCTTTATGAGAAAAATGGCGCAATAAATTTATAGCGACTGCAGTGTTGCAATGCGCGTGTGCATGTCGACCATAGTCTGGAGACCAAAGTTAGCAACTGTCAACAAACACGCAAACAATCGAAGCGCACAGACCGGTGAACTATACCTGAGATTCGGCTCACCGCGGAGTTGACCACACACGAACTTGCGGATAGCCGTTGCCTCTTCCTCTGACACCATCATTACTAGCTATGGTTTGTTTTTGGCGGCAGTGGAGACTGCAGCAAGTTACCGGAAGTGACATCAGACCAGACCAGAGCAACGTCCTGTCAAAATAAAAGATATAAACTCACCTCCACCCAGGTACAGCGTTTTTCCTCAAGGGTTATCTTTATTTAGTCATTTCTTTATCAAATATCAACCTACATTCTCAAAATTGTATAGCACCAAAGAACATTTCCACAATTATTACATTTTCTGAACAGATTTTGAATTTAGTGTGCCATAATATTATTGTACATATGTCTATCAATATCCATCCATCCATCCATTATCACCCGCTTATCCGGGGTCGGGTCGCGGTGGCAGCAGGTTCAGCAGGCCGACCCAGGCTTCCCTCTCACCCGCAACACTTTCCAGCTCATTCTGGGGGATCCCGAGGCGTTCCAAGGCCAGCCGGGAGATATAATCCCTCCAGCGTGTCCTCGGTCTTCCCCGGGGCCTCCTGCCAGTTGGACGTGCCCGGAAAAACTCTAATGGGAGGCGTCCAGGAGGCATCCTGACTAGATGCCCGAACCACCTCAGCTGACTCCTTTCGACACGAAGGAGCAGCGACTCGACTCCAAGCTCCCCCCTGATGTCCGAGCTCCTTACCCTATCTCTAAGGCTGAGCCCGGCCACCCTACGGAGGAAGGTCATTTCGGCCGCTTGTAACCGAGATCTCGTTCTTTCGGTCACGACCCAGAGTTCGTGACCATAGGTGAGGGTTGGAACGTAGACCGACCAGTAAATGGAGAGCTTTGCCTTCCGGCTCAGCTCCCTCTTCAAGACGGACCGGTACAGCGCCTGTTTTACTGCTGCAGCCGCACCGATCCGCCTGTCGATCTCCCGCTCCACCTTACCCTCACTCGTGAACAAGACCCCGAGATACTTGAACTCCTTCGCTTGGGGTAGGCAGTTTGCCCCCACCTGGAGGGAGCAATCCACCGGTTTCCGGCAGAGCACCATGGCCTCAGATTTGGAGGTGCTAACTCTCATCCCTGCCGCTTCGCACTCGGCTGCAAAACGCCCCAGTGAATGCTGGAGGTCACGGTCCGAGGAGGCAAACAGGACCACATCACCCGCAAACAGCAGAGGCGATCCCGAGACTCCCGAACCGGATCCTCTCCGCCTAGATATCCTGTCCATGAAGGTCACGAACAGGACCGGTGATAAAGGGCAGCCCTGGCGGAGGCCAACACCCACCGGGAACGTGTCTGACTTACTACCGAGGAGACGAACACAGCTCCTACTGCAGGCGTACAGAGACCGGATGGCCCGTGCCAACGGGTCCGGCACCCCATACTCCCGCAGCACCCCCCACAAAAACCCCCGAGGGACCCGGTCGAAAGCCTTCTCCAGGTCTACAAGTCTATCAATATAAAGAAAGAAAAACCAAGAAGCTAAAGTTTGATTTCACAAGTAATTTATTCAGAATATTCCCATGACAACAATAGGACGGAAGTCATATTAGTGCATACTTGAAGGTATTCAAAAAGGTGATATTAAGGGTCTGAGATATATTTTTCTCATTCAATGCTTTCCCCCCAATATTCAGAGACATCAGGTTTACTCAAGACACTGGTGACGATCGGAAAGAAAATGTGTATCCTCTCTCAGTGGGGAATACAAATAAAACCAAGTATTAATTGCCTTTATCGTCACTGTATAGTCAATAACTTGCAGCAAATGTCAGTGGTTCAGTATAAAACATAAAGCAAAAGTGAAAGATCATGGCTCAGAATGAAATACAATATCAAAGAAATGATCACGGTTCCTCATGAAACATTAAACTGAAATGTAAGTACACTATTTAGTCATTTCACAGAAGTAAATTATAAATCTGGTGTGTGCTATAGAGTGCATCATATCATTTCAAAATGTTTAACTCACTTGAGCACTAGTTAACACAAAGATTTCATACAATACAAAAGTTAAATACCAAACAATAAATTAGGTTCATAAATTAATTAATAAAAACATCTTGAAGCAACAGCAGTAATAATTTAAATAAAGAAAATGGAGCTGCTCAACAATCTCATTCATAGACAACCTTCCTTAAATGGCTAATCAGTTTTATTCCAGTGTTAACATATCTAGGCTAAACTTGACCGTCCTCTGTTCATTACTGTATATCAGTCCAACTTATAGATCACCAAAGTTTCACAACCTGAATAAACAGACTGGTGGTGTTTCCTATAAGTGAAACAGAGGAGGGTGCCAGTGCATATCATTAACACCCACTCTAACAGGTAGGGTGGAGATGGGTTTTTAAGCCCATTCGTTAACATACAGGAAGTTCCTTAGCATTTGAAAAGCAATATTTATGCCAGTTTCATGTCCCAGGTAATTTTACACATTTCCTATTTAAATAATGTACACCATTTGTCTTCTTGTAAACAGAAGCATTTTCATGTCCAAACAACTCTTACTTCAGTTACAGATCAGTCACCGACTCCTACATTTCTGTGCAGTGACGTATTAAGATATTTTAATGACATAACTAGCTACCGAGCTATTGCTATGATCAAGGACATCTCTTTCACTCTGGGAATCAAGAAAAAATGAACATATATTCATTCACTCTCCCGAGCCTCATGCTTCACATTATTAGTCCTTATACACAGTTTGCTGACCAGGCCCTCTTTCATCATGCATTATATGCCTCCTTACGTGGATCCGTCTTACTCGCCTTTCGCCTCCCGTAGCACCCTCTTCATCACCTCCCAGTGACGAACCTGAGCCTCTCGAATCTAAAAGGTGTAAGCCTCCTGGACCAGATCCTCTCCCATTCTCATAGATGAGGATATTAAGGGTCTCTTCAAAGATTCGAGCCTCAGGAAACTCAACCTAAAAAACAATTCAGACTTGGCATTTAATAATGATAATTCACTTTCTGGTGTAGAATTAGATGAGTATTGATAACCCTCTCTAGCTGTCAGTTAAACACAAAGCAAGGCCCAATCCCAATGTCCAGTGAGAAAAAAAAAAATTACGTATATATATATATATATATATAGTCTCTGCTTGCATTCCTCTGATTGCCTGTTTTTATGTTCAATCTTTAATCCTTCATTTTTACGAATAAATTACATTTTCCAGGTTGAACACCCATGTGCAGTCCTCTTTGTTTATCTTTTTTTGAACGTTTCCATGGTTCCACTGGTAATCCCGTATTTAACGTCACATTGCACATTGAATTGTGGGTAATTCCCTGAGGCAAAGCCTGCAGCAATGCAAACTTACAGAAAGGGTTCATGAAGGACTCAAAATGTCTGCCAGGGAACAGTCAAACACTGATAATTTGACTGTGGGACGGCCCTAAACCCTCACAGACTTTGCGGGAGCGCCGCTCAATGTCTGCGAGTATGGAGATTGGGATTGGGTCATCGAGCAGGTAAGATTTGCTTAGCATGTAGACTGGAAACGGGGTAATACCTGACCTTGCTCTGCCCCAGACATGTGTGTGTTAGTTATCTTTGGAGGTGCTTCCCATCTTTGTGCTAAAATGTCTAAAAACTATTGCTTCAAGGAGTTGGTGTACACAATATGTCACGCTTACTTTGGTCTGCTTCTTCTCTGTGGCATAGACAATGGAAGTGCAGCATACTTCAGCAATCTTGCGGCCTTCACCATAGAAAGACCAACAGCAGATCTCATCCCCAAGCACATCTTTGACAAACAGGACGCGGCCATTAAATCGTAGCACGAGTTTGTCAAACAGTTCAATGTTCTTCAGCAGGTTATCATCAGAGTTGCTGTACACAGGGGAGAGACAATGAAGAAGTAAGTATCAACTGAGAAGATAAATAAGCACTTTCCCATCAAAATACAAATAATGAAGCTAAAAAGTGAAGGTCAAGTGAACAGATGAACCACTGATAATTTGTTATGGCAACATTTGGCTCTTCAAATAGTTTTTCATACTCTTTCAGTCTCTGTAGAACACATGCACGGTCAGACGTATTATTTTACCTGGTGTAAGAGTATTTGTTGTTTCCTCTGTTGTTCTGCAATTTTACTACCGGCTGTAGAGACAAGAAACAAATAAATCCAAATGATTATGTAGCCGAGAAATGGAAAATTTTCTTCACAAATGTGTGTACATACATATACATAAAGAAATACTGATGAACATTTAATTGAACACAAAAACAAAGACGATAAACCATTTATATGACTCACAATTCTAAATCAATTCAAACCATCTATTATTTCTTATTCTGTACAGAGAAACAGTTTAACCCTTGGTACAAAAATTAGGCTTTTAGACAATAAGCAATCTGAACAAATTGGTCAGCGGTTTATTTGATTGAGATAAAATGCAATTTACCTTTCTACAAGTAGCAATCATCTTCTGTTCTTCTTTGGCTGAGGTGATCATGGGGATACGACACACAGTTTCAAAGACATCCTTTTGTTTCTGACGGTGAACAGAAAGAAAGAACATTAAAATACAGCTGCAACACTTGTTGTAAGTATTGATTATCCTTCCTGGATAAAATGTGAAACACCCATCATAAAATACGAGGATCCAAATTAATGTCTTTAAGTTTCTTCTTTAGTCTGCCAAATAGCTATTTACCTGGAGTGCACTGAGGCAGTGCTGGACTAGTCCCTGCACCTGATAGTACTGGGCCTCCTTCAGAACCTCATCTAGTTCTTTGTGGTCCTCTGGAAGTGGTACTGAGCCATCTCGGAGGAAGTTCAAAACAAGTCCAAAATGTTGGCCACACCTGTCTAAAATTACCCAACCTGTGGCAGCAAGAAAAACATATTTTCAGTTATTTACAGCATTTAGTAATCTTAATTACTTTTTGTCATAGGCTAATGGTCCCAGTGTGGATTGAGTCCTTTACTATGGAAACAGCTAGCATAGACACAACTTACCCATACAACCAGTACTAAAGGCCACATAAGATACAGTTGGTAATAACAGACAGTGCAGACAATCCTGTAGCATGTAAGAGTGAAACATCTTGAAGACAAATCTCAAGACAGTATTTTAGATAGTTAATTTCTTACAGCACAAAACTGGATGACACCACAAGTGTGAGACTTGTTGTCCAAGTTCACAAAAGTTGCACAATTACCCTCCATTGTATAAATCATGTTTTACATCTGAATAAAATACACACTATGATAAATGTGTAGGGCTTAAAAAGGTAATCCTGATGTAAAACTAAAATGTTGTAATTTTATTTAGGAATTTAGAATCTATATGAATTAAAAACGAGGCACCTGAAATAAGTATGTTATTAAAAGGCACAAGGAATCATATTAAAAATCCGTATACCACTGGCATAGCCTTCAAGACATTCAACAATAACAATGTGGATCCAGTAAAAATGTTAGTGCTCATCAGACACTCACCTTCTGAGTCTATGGAAACCTCTGTAGCTCCATTGCATATGCTCCGCAACAGACTGTCTTCCTTGCTTAATGTCTGAACAGTGGTATAATGTAGTGAGCCACCCACATTTAATTTGACATACTTGCTCCCCAGAAGACCTCGATTTCTAAACTCATCCGTGTTGTGGAAGGCAGGCTGGGAAACAGCAGACTGGGCAGAGTCAGCAGCATGACTGCCTACTGAAGCCTCAGCAGACATGGGGCTGAAGAGTCACTTCCTGACTGTAATACAGACAAATATGATGATTTGTTAGTGTAGGTTTGGACCAGAACAAGTAATGAAGGATTATATATTAATGTAAAAGCGCATGATAATTTGTTGAGTTTTCCACGTATAATGGCTGAATCTGAAGTACTCTTTTGTTGGTATATAGATGAGGATGTGGTTATGTGTATTCACGAAAGCAGTAGACACCAGATGCAGTACAACATCCAGTATGAAATATTTAAATGGGTTAAAATTGGGGCAAGGCACACAGGAAAATAGAGTAAGTAACTATAATGGCTGGGAATATGGATGTATGTAAAAGCAAATGGTAGTGAGGAAAATATTTGAGCAAGAAATTGACCGACCATAACATATCCGTTGCTATTAAAAAAGATGATCTGATGGTCTTTTTATCTTAAGCAAAGATGGGTGGGAAATGATGCCCAGAAGCACATATTGTTTTTACTTTATGTAAATTGAGCTGCTATTCTCGTGGTCCTCACCGATCAAGTGACCGAAGAACCCTCTTCACTACCACACCCATTCCGTGTCCTGTACTAAAAATAAATATACTTCGTTCTCTACCAACATGAAGAAATACAAGGATGTGAATATACCCTAAACGGACATACATTTTATTTCCAAACTGAAAAACAAGTATAATTCAACTAGTAATGACGGGTGTCTTTGTGTGTAAAGTGCATCAGCTTTTTACACACCTCATCGTAGTGGGATAAAGGAAACACTGTTTCATAACAGACCCTAATCTTTAATGTAATAAACCTTCATAACCAGCGTGCACGTCCTGAAACTGACTGAGGCATCTGTTGTCTCTCAGTTTACAGCTGAGCACTGAGATCAGGTGTCAACATAACACAAAGCAACGATATCTGAAAAACGACTGAGCTCTAGCTAGTTACTTATTCAGATAGATGCTAACTGATGAGGCTAATAGATTAAACATAATATTATGTTAACGTTAGCTTATAAAACAAGTGCACTTACCACACTGAACATCCAAGGGAGCTGAAAAGGTGAACCTTGCTAACGTTGAGCCAAGATAGCTGGATGTGTAAGCGATAAATCAGCTACCAATCGATACTCAGCTAATACGAACAGCCCAAAACACACAACGCAGCTAACGTTTGACAACTCATTTTAATCGCAGCCAGCCTCGCTAGCTGAATCAAAAGGGCTAACGACGGCCCGTCTATTTAGTTACGATTTAAGCTCGTAATGCGCATTCGTTTTTAATCGCTTCTTGGGGGGGGGAATTGAAATTTGCCATCAAAAAATGCTAATCGCTATCGTGAGAACGGCCAGTTCCATTGTGGGAGAAAACGATTATTAACTGATGCTAACAGGAGAAGCTAAGTAGGTCACTCGGAAACGAAACTCGCACATCTTCTTCCGCTGCTTTCTTCTTCTACGTCACAAGCTGCGCGACAAACAGCAGCTTCTAACGCGCGTTAGCGCCACCTGTTGTAATGATAACGTTGGTTCATATTCCGGTAAATATTAGGAAATATAGTGGCCAAACTTAAGCAATCAGGAACCAATTCACAGAAATGACCATGACATGACAACAGTCTCTTATTCACTATACAGCTCTACATTATTAGAAAGTCTACAGTTACACTGGCGTGTGCATACATAAATAGTATGCCCATATAAACATTGCCCATATACATTTGTTTCCAGATGATGATAGACTGGGACATTGGCATACTTGTACAAACTCAAAGAAATTATCACAACACTCGTATTCAATAACTAATCTTTACTGACCTCCAGTGACCAACTGTGACTATTGCACAGTAATATAAATATTAACGTTTTTAATATTAATATAATACACATTGTACTATTGTGATTACTTAAATGACAATTATTACATGGTATCAACTGCTCTTTGATGTGTGGATCAGTCTTTGCTTTAAATAAATGTTATTTTAGAAGCGGGATGACATTTTCCAAAATGTATTTAGTCATAGGTATTTACTGCCCTCTAGTGGTTTTTGTGAAGAACAGCGGTATTCGTCAAAGCAGATATGCTATCACTTCGGGTAAATACATTTAAAAAATGGTGAAGAAATCAAAGAATTTCAGAAATTGTCACAATCTATCTATCTATCTATCTATCTATCTATCTATCTATCTATCTATCTATCTATCTATCTAATTATCTAATTATCAATTGGATACTGTGGAGACTACTTTACTGAACTGTATTAACATCATATCATTAGTCTTTACTGCCTTTCAGTGGTCAAAACGAGCAACTGCAAATGTGGTAATGTGCACACATTTTTTTTTTTAATATTAGTATGTGCAACTTATATCAGTAATAACACAAAAGTTACATTTGATCAATCCCCACATGTTTTGTTGTGGAGATCAGTCAATCCTTCTAATAATGTTAATTTAGCATCAAGAGGGATGAGACTGACCTGCATGTACCTGGAATCACAGGTTTTTTCTGTCCTCTAGTGGTCACAGTGAGGAACGTCAATATTACATTTGTCATGGTCTATGACGCAGACGTGAGAGTATGCTACCACTTCCAGCAAATATAAATATAATGTGGCCAAACTGAAACAATCAGAAACCAATTTACAGAAATGATCGTGAAATGATCATGTTCGTTATCCTTTATTGGTCACTGTAGATACAACAACTCCACATTCTTCAGGGGGAATACCACAGGGGTTTACTCTGATCTTACTATTTAGGGGTATCAACAATGGCTTTCAAAATAAATACAAATTCAAGTTCCAATGTTTGTTAATGTCATGCTAACACTTATGGTAAGTATAAAATAAAGTAATCAAACTAAAGCAATCTAGGTGGAATAATGATATACACACATTATCATGGCTATATATACTTAATGGTACATTTTCATATAAAAATCAAATTATTGAGTGTGTGAATCCTAAAATATTATTGTTTTTTTTCCTCCACTTTGTATTTGTATTTCCTTTCCTTGTCTGTTAGACATGAATAAAATAGCCATAAGCCACAGTTCAAAAGTATTTCTCAACGCTAAAATCACTTTCCCACTATGATCATTTTGCTCTCCAGTGGACGAGTTGTATATGTATCAATACAGTGCATGTTTTGTGCGCGCACAGATGTAGGTATAGCATTGTTATGAAGAAAAAAATATTACTAATTTCTACACGTTTTACACCATTCAACAGAAACTTTATTTCCAATTCAGCAATTAATTTACTGCCTTCAAAAGAGTGTATTCATATATGAAGCAAATAAATGCTACTGATGATAAGAGAATAATTAAATCTACAAAGCAACAGTCTCCAGGATCCTTCATTTGGCAGAGAATGAGACTACATTCACTGTTGAAACAATCAGTTGTAAATAAATACATAATGCATCACAGCAAGCAGCCAAGTTTGTTATTTTTCTTCAACATAGTGCATACAACATCAAATCTGATAACAATGATAACTGTCAATAACTATAATGATAATGGCAAGATTGAGCAGAAGCAATATCATTTACAATCAGTGCATGCTCTAAGCACAATGACATTCATGTCCTCACCTCTTCCTTATATGTCATGTGACACTGGATGACAATGCACTCCAGAAACAGCGAAGAATAAAATAAACTGCCTTTGTAAACAGTATTGCAATAACAGATGAAACACGTAGGGACATTCAATTATTTTACATTATATTTTGGCACTGAATTTTCATTACATATATAATGAAAATATATAACCTCCCGCCACCATGTATAATTGTATATATGAGGGTTTTATATATAATTTTGTATATATATCAACCTCAAGCAATATTAAGTCAGATATTTACATTCAATTTTTGTGTGTGTGTGCGTGTGTGTGTATTTCACAGAGAGAGAGAGAGAGAAAGAGAGAGAGAGAGAGAGAGAGAGAGAGAGAGAGAGTGACCAAGTGAGGAAAGAGACAAAATAAATAACTGTTGTATTTTAAACTTCTTCTCATGGTTGAAATTAAAGTATTCTTCCCCTTTTACTTCAACTTTAACTTAGTAAAATGTAACATGAGCCACTCTAAAAATGACAGAAAAACATTCAGTGAGTACGTTCATGACTGTAACTTTTGATAGTTACAATACAAGTATTGCCAAGTTCTCTAATATTTTGGCCTTCATAATAATTTGATTAAAAAAAATTAATGAATCAATTTCCCTTCACCCTTTTCACCTCTTCCGCTCTTATTGCTCCCACACTGTTAGTTGTACTTTGATATCAATTACTTACCCATCATAAGGCACCAGTCATAGCGATACAGAGAGTTGGACCGTGAAGTAGGACCATGTTTGGCAGACCACTAATATCAGTGCAACAAATCAAAATAAAGCACTTGCACAAATTGATAAACTAAAAATACAGTGATGGGAAAAATAGAAAGATACTGTACATAGAAATGAATGATAAAAGGGGAGTGAGGCCTTATCATACGAAATAATTTGTCTTCCCGTAGAATTGAATCTTTCTCTGGTTCTCAATTCTCACCGAGGCATTTTCTCCTTTAAATGGACACTTCATACTCCCGCGTATCCTGTGGTCAGAGTAAGAAATCAATCACTAAAAATCAATTCAGACTCTTTAGTTTAGATAAAAACATACATAAAAAGAGTCTGAAATAAAAATGAAAACAACTATGAATTACATGAAAAGTATCAGCCTCTGACTTACCCCCGCCTCATAAAGAGGGTTGTTGAAGTCGGACTCGACTGTAATGGGACTGTAGGAGTGTGTGTGAGAGAGAGACTTCCAGAAGAGTGGCTTCCATTCTAGTCTGCATATGCTGTGAGGGAGAAAAACAAAACGACATATGAACAGATGAGTAAAGGCTACAGTTTGAACTGAGGTGACATTTAAAAGCAGTCTTACAAATCAATTAAGGTTTAAAAGGTGCAATTTGGAGGATTTGGGGACACCTTGTGGCGAGGTTGCAGTTTGCAACCAAGTGAAACTACTCCCGAGGGCCAAGTACTACGGTGGCCAAATCGACAACATGAACATGAGCCTATCTAGAGTCAGTGTTGGGTGTGTCCTTTCTGGGCTACTGTAGAAACATTAAGCGGGTTTCTGTGAGAAGGAACCGTTCTGTTTGTGTATATGAATCGCTCATTCTAAGGTAATTAAAATGCAACAACCCTTATTCTCAGGTGACACATGTGATTACTGTTTTTACTGATTATTACTGGTTCCTGAATTGTTCTATACACCTAATTATAGATAATTTACCTTTTCAGAATGCACCAGCAAAAGGTAAAAATGTAATTGAAACAGACACACAGACACACAGACACACAGACACACAGACACACACACACACACACACACACACACACACACACACACACACACACACACACACACACACACACACACACACACACACACACACACACACACACACACACACACACACTTATTGCCAATATGTCCCCCTGCATGTTTCTTTAAATGTCCCTTTGGTTATATAGGGTATACTTACTTTGTATAGTACATGTAAATTCCTCCAATCAGGAGGATGACCAGGATGATTGGCAGAATTACTGCCAAAGCAATGTTCTCACTCAGGATCTGATGGGACGGCTCAAATGACTGGGACACTGTGAGACAGCCGAAAAAATAATTACAGAAATAAGCTTTTTCATCAGCCGTAATGTTTTTCTGTTCGCAATGCACTCTTGATTTTGTTCTTAATCTAAAATGGCAAACACTTTAAAAAGAGACATCTTTTCATTTACACTGATTTTTATGACTTTGTCTGCAAGCGTTATATATTTTTTTTTGGGGACCTATTTAACTTTAAACATATCACAAATTGGAGTAAATAAATCACCTTCTAATTTGTGGTCATCCAAAAGATCATCATATGCCACTGTGTGAAAAGAATACAAGAGAAAGAGAAGTCAAATAAATGATTATAAATGATATACCGAAGTCCTAAAATGCAGCTTGAGGATCTCACATGTTCATTCAAATCTAATATCTATTGAGTAAAATAATGACAAACAAAAGCATAATATCTTCATAATCCACAAACCTTGAAATAAAACAAGACAGCTAATCTTAAAAAACCCAACCTCAAAAATTAAAATCTGGACATTTTCCTGTTCCGTGTCAGAAGGTGGAGAGACAATGAACCTTTACCTTTGCAAAAGGGCGGAGGGCTGTTCCACTGAGAGGGATGGCCAGGAACGCAGCTGATGATGACCTCGCCGATAAGTTCGTAGCCCTCATAACAGAAGAAACGCAGAGTTTCTCCCGCTTGGTAGCTGTGCTTGTACAAGGTTTGGTAACCGTTGTCAGGGACACCAGGGTTTGGGCACGGGTCATATTTCACTATTCAGAGCACACAGAGGACAGTCATGTGTTGGCAGTTAATCCCTAAACGTGCAGCAGCAAGCATCATAAAGAAAGGGACTTACAGACACACTTTGGGCTGCGGTCACTCCATTTGGGGGTGCCGGTGTCTCGTCCGTGGCAGGAGATTTGGCTGGGACCTTCCAGCTGGTAACCCTGGTTACAAGAGAAACGGACGACGGTTCCGACTGCAAAACCTGCTTCTGGGCGCACAGAGCGCGCTCCGTTTACCACCTCTCCTGGGTCGGGACACTGCTGGACTGTGGGGGACAAAGTGGGACACGTAGAACAGCGTTTAGACTTCATCACATATAATTAAATGGGGATGCAGACGGCGTTGAATGTTTTGACCAAAGTAAAAAACCTAAATGTGTTTTGTCTAAGAATACAACTAAAAACCTCACAAACAACTTTGACATCTATCCATCTAATCTCCACTTTACATACAACGGTTACGTTTTAAAAACTATACAGCTAATACACTTAGAAGTGACAGTTTGGAGTTGAGATCTTAAGTCCCAATACTTGTCTCACCTTTGACACATGTAGGCGGACTGCTGCTCCAGGAGAGGTCCCACTGGCAAGTGATGATGTCAGAGCCACTGATGTCATATCCCGGTTGGCACTGATAGGTCAGCACACTGCCTCTCACAGGGGAGGAGTGGGACGAGCTGATCCAGCCGAAGTCAATTTGAGGGAGAGTGGGGCAGGTGTCGTTTGGCTCCACCTCTGCACGGCACGGATGGAGGGCAGCGAAAGAAATAAAATAGGTTGTTCATGATCGCTTCTTCAATAATGTCAGCACTCACATGTCCTGATACACGTTTATCGAGGTTGGCTGTAGGTAAAATATGCTTCACATTGAGCCTTTAAAACAGTGACGTAAGATGCATCCTCACCACGATAATGAATGAGGAATCCCTGACTCAGGATGAAACTGGAGTCATCTGGATCGCTCTGAAACTGAATGGTAACTTCTGAGCCCCCAGACACAACCTGGAAACGCTCTTTGGACCCCAGGTATTGTCCGATCACATGGGACATGAGATCACGTCCGTCAAAAACGGTCAGCACATCAGTGTGGCGGATATTTAAACTTTAAGAGGGAAAGATAAGAATAACAAAGGGACATTTCTGATCACAGATCCTGCTTTTCTCAAGATGAGCGCTCCACCCACCTGAAGCATTTTATTAGTCAGTACTCAGAGGCAGAGGATTATATAAAGCTGCAACATGTTATCTTTCAGGTACACTTTACATGTGTACAAGATGTTTAGTTTTGTATACATATACATTTTCACAATGTAAACGTGCTATCAGATTTTAAATGAGAAGAATAAAATAGAATAACAAAACAGTTTTTATGTGATGCACACAGGGGTTGAATTTGACACTAGGATGCTGTTATTTATATAATATCCTATCCATGGCATCTCTTGGGCTCAGTGAGAATTTTAAAGATCATCTGTGAAGTGAAGGGATTGTGTTACTATATTTGCAGGAGTACTGTGTGTTTTTTTGCTAAGACAAAATGCAGAAACACACCCACACACAAAAAAATGGTTGGCTACTTTAAATAACCAACAACTTAAATTTGCAATACTCACATCTGGACATCCAGTTCAATGCGTTTCTCTTCGTTGCCATGGATCTGCCACACACAGTCGAGTCCCTTGGAGTAGCTCTGGGGCCAATCAGGAGACAGGATGGTACCCGACGGCTCAGTCAACTCCCCTCCACACAGAGCTTGCAGAGCAGAAGAGAGGAGAGAAGGTGGCGTAAGGACGGGAATTGTGAGACAGAGAAAATGATGATAGGGGTGATGTAATAATAACAAAAGTTGGGCAAAGACAAAGCAACTGGAGAAAAATAAATTACCAATAAATGGGAGAGAAAATAAATAAAGCCACAGTAAATATTCAATGAGATATCATAAAGACTTCCGAGGGCACACAAAGAAGAGACGTGTGGTGAGTAAAATATGGCAGAGAAACCTTTCCTTGCAGAAATACAACACAAACGAAAGTGTGTCATTAGGAAGATATCAACTGGAGCAAATGTGCAGTGATAGGAGCCAAATGCAGAACTTCAATTTCCATGCAAATCCTTTTGCCTGCGTGGATGTGTTCACTTTAATTGTGTTTGCAGGATGCTCATGACTTTACGTACAATGCTAGGAATCGCTCTCATGCAAGCATGTCCTATTAAAACTGAAGCATGAAACTAGACACACACAAGTGGCCATCGGCTGTGGAGTGAGGACTGTTCATTTGCATTGCACACACACACACACACACACCATTTGACAAATATATTCCTTTGAGAGCATAACGAGCAGATATGAGCAAAATAAACACTACAAAATATTATAATCAAATAACGGCTCCAAGAGACACAATCTTCTACCATACATGGAGGCTCAAGACAACCACAACAACTCAGACCTTTTCGTCTTGCAGACCGCTTACTGATATCCCACCATCCACCCCCCTGTTCATCGCTGTGCTTAAGCAGAAATACCAGACAGCATATGGCTTTCAGAATGTTTCGCTTGGTTGAAAAAATTGTGCGACCCAGTGCAAGGCCTCTGCCAGTTTATATCTGCCTCAGTCTCTCTGTTTACTCCACTTTTCACAGCATGCCGGAAGTTCAGCAGATGACACAGTCAGACTATAAAATACAGACTGTAATCTTCAAGCTACAACCACCATCTCAACACACTACAATTAGAATATTAAAGAAACAATTAACTCTCTCACTTCATGTAAAAACGTCCTAAAAAAAAGCAGAAGATTTAGGTTTAATTACATGAAGAAAATGAAGTGCAGAAACAACAGAAAAACGGACAAGGAATAAGAATGTTTGTCATTCTGACTAAAGAAATAAAAAAGCCTCCAATTTAATTCACTTATTTGAAATACAACCGAAAGTCCAAACTGAAACTTACCTTTGCACATCGGCTCGCTGTCATTCCAGTGGGGATTGCTGGGGTCGACACACTCAATCATCCCAGAACCTTGCTCCATGACAAAGCCTGGAGAGCAGGTGAAGCTAACTGTGGTGCCCAGTTGATATGTGATGTCACTGCTGCTGAAATTACCATGAGGCATGTAGGGCTCCCAGCAGTGTTCATCATCAAAAGCTAAAAAAAGATGGAAAGAAGAAAAGAAATTAGACACAGTCTGTGTGCATGTGTGTACTGATCAGAAACTATTCCCTCGATTTCTTGGGGGAATTATTCTAATTGCTCTACTGCTTGGTGAAGTTAAGCTCGGGTAGAAAACGTCCAGGTGTATGACGCTAAAGGCAGCTGTGAGCATCTCCAAAGCCTAAAATAAATGCCACTGAAGTGTGGGCAGACTATAGACACTCACTGCATGTGGCTCATGATGGCCCTCTTTAACACAACAATTCAATGAAAAGAAAGTTTTGATTTTCTAGATTGTCTATTCAAGTCCATTCCTAGTTTAGATATACTTTATAACATTTTTACATTGAACTAAATTATCTATAATTTGTCTAGATGCGAAAGGTCAACCTTCCGAGAGGTTCTTCGAGATTAAATATGTCACCTTAAAGGATTTGGAATATTTTGTGTGTTCTCGTAATGGATCATATTTAACTAGAATACTGACCCATGTATTAACTATTATACAACAATGAGGGTGGAAGGATGTACAGCGACACACTGTCTTTGTGTTTTGCTGACTGTGGATAAGACCGTGTGCAACGTCTCTCTGCTCACCCTCGTATCGCAGCGCCAGAAGCAGAGGGATGGAGGAGGAATCAGCTGTGAGCTCCAAGTACAGTGTTGAGCCCTCACTCAACAACCCCCGTTCAGGGACGTCATCCAGGTCTGAGTCAAAGAGCGGTGAAGACAGGGAACTGTTTCCACTGCGCACAATTAACCTGAGAGGAACAAACCACAGAGATCCCTGATGTGAGCTCCAGAAGAGAGGGACACGTTATGATCAGTGTCTGAAGAAGTATTTACTGAATGTGCATGGATTAAAGGCAATCAACTTTAGCGTGCCACACTGGAGAACGGTAACAAATAATACTATTTTATTGTTTTCTTTTTTGATGCATTAATGACAGTTGTCATTTAGTTAGAAGATAGAAGTTTTGTCAGAGGTTTTCCATTTTCAGTTTTCTTTTTGGAGGGTATCTCTAATGTTTTCCTATTATTAGATGATGAATAAAATGGATGGGTAGTGAGTGAGAAATCTAACCTCCCAACCCCTCAAAAAAAACACCAACAACTGCATTATGGGGGTATTACCCAGATTTGTCGTGAAAAAAAGCAAAAATGGAAAAGTAAAAGGTAGGGAACTAGTGTATGTAAATACGGTATACAAATAGAACAAAAAATGTTTCCAAGTCAACTGAATATTAAATGAAGGCAGGAAGAATGATCTGACACAAAAATGAACATATATGTTTGAGGAAAGATACATGAAGAAAACATACAGACAGTTTTAAATCAACAGGTGTGCTCTGTGCAGTCCTAAACTAGAGTCTACAAACTGACCATGCGATACACAAAGTAGTGGAAACACAAACTTACTTATCATCATCTTCATCCAGTGCAATCCTCTCAAAGTGTAGGTGGAGTCTGTGGCCCTCTTTGGCTTCTATCAACCAGTGACAGCTCAGGTTATTTCCATTGCTGTGGTTGCTGACAGAGGGAGGGGGTGGAGACAGTATCCGGCCAACCGTTGCATTACGGATCCATCCTCCACAAGAAACAGCTAAGGAAAAATAATATCCCACATATTTTCCATAATCCAACACCTTAACAAGCACGCTGTAACCGGAGGCAGCGTTGTCTCTAAATGAGTTCACTGACCGACACATTGTGGCTCCGTAGTGCTCCAGTGTGGTTGTGTTGTGTTAACACAAGTAGCCACCTCATGACCGCGAACCTGGAAACCCGGGTCACAGTGGAAGTGTGCCAGACCTCCGGGATGGATATCTGTCACTGTCACTCCACCGCCCTCAGGAGACATGGGAAACGAGCAAGACAGCAGAAAGGCTGTTGATGTAGATGAAACAGAAAGGAAATTAAATTGATTTTGTTTGGTGGAAGATAAAACGTTGAGGTTCCAAAAAGGATAATTTCTCTCATTTTCAATATATTCTTTTACTGGTGAATGTCGACTCTGTGCAAGCGGATGATACATTTACAGCATCTTACACGTCTTACATCTTACATCGTATTTGCCAATGTGGTTAACCACGTTGGCAAAACTCTTTCAATCAATATATTCACGTCACTATTTCTGACCAATTCAGCTTTTCCACCATAGTTAATGAAATAATTAGTTGGAAGTTGATCCTTAAATTTTTAGATCCTTCCCCATCACCCCCATGGTCGTGAGAATGTCATCGGTGACTCAGCCGGTGCCATCTTCCACCAGCAGTCTCTTCACCAATACCAGTCAACTATCATCACAGGTCCTCATTTCATGAGTTTAATCAACAACATCTTTCTCTGTTGCGTTCTTAATTCCTCATAAATGTTGAACCGAATCCACAGTATAGAACTCAGTGTTTTTTGGACAAACCTGAAGGATAATTTCTCATCTAACAACTTTCAATGGTCAAGAGTTGAAAAATGTGAAGTACCGTATTTTCCGCACTATAGGGCGCACTGTCAATGAATGGTCTATTTTCGATCTTTTTTCATATATAAAGCGCACCCGACTATAAGGCGCATTAAGCGAAACAAAACAGTCAGTCATTCAAACTTTATTAAACGTGTTCACAATAACTCAACATTGTTCAAACGTTAATGAGCGCATTCACAATAACTCTCAACATTGTTCAAACGTTAATGAGCGTATTCACAATAACTGTCAACATTGTTCAAACGTTAATGAGCGTATTCACTATCACTCCCAACCTTGTTCAGTTGTAAAAACACGTAAAAAAAACAGTCTGATACCGCTAAATCAAACGTTAGCGTAACTCTGTGTGGTCTTCTTTACTTGGCGCAGGTCATCTTCTTGCTTCCTCCACTTCCGTACCATTGATTCATTAATGTTGAATTCTCTCGCAGCTGCTCTATTCCCATGTTCTACTGCGTGACTGATAGCCTTGAGTTTGAAGTCCGCGTCGTAAGCGTGTCTCTTGACAGGTGCCATTTTGGGGTCCTTATACACACACACACACACTGTAATATTATGGCGAAGCACAGTATGTATTACTCCGCGACGCTCCTGACTACGGTAGCCGTAAAGGGGCGTTCCCACCAAACACGTTGCGAATCTTACGCGCGCCTGGATCCCATGTAAAGTCACAGACGCGTTTGGTTGAAATTCGCCGGGCGTTGCGATAAATTTCGCCAGAGTTGAAATATTTCAACTTCCAACGCGAGTTGCAAAAGTTTCGCAACTCGCCAGCCAATCAGCTTTAAGATGCTCCGCCCGTTGGGCTGCTGCCGCTCTGTTAGCGCTGGAAGCGGAAGTTATCGAGGCGGAGTCGGTGAAACTCCCCGAGCTGTGTGAGCCTACGGGTGATGTTATGAACCCAAACACCAGGGCGTTAGACGTTCAGACGTTTACGGGATGTCCACAACAAGTATAAAGCAGAACTAGTGGTTAATTCGACCGTGGTGGATGGAGGAAATTATAACTGTTTTTACCGAGACAAGCCACGGAGATAAGCCACGCCCCCTTTTCGCAACTGGTTGCGAAAGACACAAATGAACACAACTTGACTGGCGAATAAACTGACGCGAGTAAAGCATTGTGAATATTTGCAACGCGTTTGGTGTGAACGCACCATAATGCTGCAAGCGGTGCGGCTTTGTAGTTTACCAAAGTCGTACTAAAACATTTTGACAGAGCGTCGTGTACCACACAAAATTGCTTCGAGGTCAGTAAGCACAGCCAGAATTAATTCATAAAAAAGGCGCTCCGGATTATAAGGCGCACTGTCGTTTTTTGAGAAAATGAAAGGCTTTTAAGTGCGCCTTATAGTGCGGAAAATACGGTATGTCCATTTGCCCCACATCTGCCATGCTTATGTGTTTAAATATGCAAATTAGGTTTTCATTCAAACTTTTACGCAGTCTTAATGTTCATAGATAGATCCAAATAATAAAAAAAAGACCTGCCATTTCTAGTTACCTTATGAAACCAGAGGGGTTAATTTACCTTGGTAGTGGAGGCTGAACACGCCGTGGTTGTTCTGTTGGAGACTGCGATAGTGAATGTACACCTGATTGGTTGTACTGCGAATCACCTGGCCCTCTCTCATCAGGGTCTCATTGGCCAAGAGCTCTGGTCCCACACCTCCATACCCCATGATGGTCAGAGACTCTTTCTTAGAAAGGTTAACTTTCCTCACCTAGAAGGAAAACACAGGACATATTGACGTGAAACAATTCAGTAAAAATTAAGTAATGGCATGACATACCTATTACACCTATGATATTGCATATGTAAGAAAAACAAATGAAAACCATAAATATCGATCTTTGGGAAATGGTCTAAATTTAATTTAATTATAAGAAGCATTATTTCGCTGTGTTTTGAATTGAGTATGTGGCCTCATGAGCTTATAGTTAATACATTGTAGCTGATTGACCAAATTGCTGCTGAAGCATTATTACAATTAGAAATATACTGCACTCCCATGTGATTACTGTTTTTACTGATTATTACTGGTTCCTGAATTGTTCTATACACCTACTTATAGATAATTTACCTTTTCAGAATGCACCAGCAAAAGGTAAAAATGTAATTGAAAAAAGTTAAATATTTGAAAAGATTATGGATTCATATGATGATAACGCACATTACCTGAATTTCCACACCATAACCTGCATACACAGTAATGCTGTAGGTGCATTCCAGAGGGGGAAAAGATGAGGACGACGATGCAGGATCTGGTGACTCGACAACATCCTCCATTGTTGACAAGGTGGCATTGCATTGTACTGTGAAAAGAGGGAAAGGGCAGGAGAAGAAAAATGTGTCGAGAAATACAATTAATGCATATCAATTCTCTTCATTGTAAAATGACACAGAAACTAGACGAGGCACTACGCTGTTGCATCCCAGTAACCTTGTGTTTTTTGGATGAGGATCGGTAGGAGTCCTTGTTGTTGTGAGCATTCAGTGATGTAAATATGAGAGAGAAGTTTCAATGTGTTTCATTGAACTGTGTGTCCACTGATTCTCAAAGATGCCTCCTACTCTCCTAACTACATACACTGAATAAATGATAAGTTATGAAGAATTCCTAGTAATCAGATGTTGTTTGTATGTTAAATGTGTGCAGAAGCACATAAGAAGCACAAGACTTGGTGCTGGTATAGCTCGCCATTTATTCAAGGTTACGCATCAATTGAAGCATGTGTGCTTCTGCTGGAATTAAATGATTACTTAAATTAGAGGACACAGACGAGCCACAAATACTGTTCGGAGGGCGATGCTGTAGTGATTTAGTGAACTGAAGGGAAGATCTGTATCCTGTAAGCTTCTGGCTGATGCTGACAATAATTACAACCACACAGACTCTGCTATATGAATGTAATGAAATGAAAAACTGCACTTGTGGTGTGCATAGACAAATGCATGTAAGGGCTGGGGAATGTATACAGACAGACAATCATAACGTGCAAGTGACAAAATAAAAATAAACACCACTTGTGGTATTGCTCTCTTTCATGTCAGTGGACAGAAATGCAAATCATGATCATCCTTGACATCAAATAAGCATCTTGCTGATGCACACCTGCTCTGATTCTTTTGAAGTTTTGTAACAAACGGTAATTGCATCTAAGTTTGGACTGGACTTAAAAAAAGGTGTCAGAACTGTAAACTAGAGTCCGCAGGTTATGCATGTTTTTGCTGTTTGTTAGGTTAAGATGAATGACCAGCAAGGCCTAATGACACATACGTTGGCTGCATTGATAGACCTAGGTCCTGCCAGCTGTCTCCATAATGGTACAGTTGTGTAATGGGGGCCAGTCCCCTCTGGATGTTGTGGAGCAAAACTCTCCACTACGAAAATATCAACCCATTATTTGTTTGAGACGAATATCTTGTTTGTCACAATAAAAAATAAACCCTGAACTAGAAGCATGTTTCATCTCAGACGAGGGGCTAGAAGCGGCTCATTTATGCCTTGTCTTTGGGCTTGTCGGACAGGGAAATACAACCTGAGGCCAATAATAAAAATAACCTGGCTTATCATCACTAAGTGGCAGTATTCAGTACACAAAATAAGGTGGGTAAAATGAAAAGTAATTGCTTCCAGTGAGCACTGCCGTGGGTGAAGCTGTGGTCTATTGGATTGCCTTGGACTAAATTATTTTATTGACCGGATGACTGAAACTGCTGCTATGCTTCAGTAGAATCAAATTATTGACCACCCCTTGTAATACAAATGGTATCTGGAGAAGAAAGGGTTTTACAGTCCATTTGGCTAACAATGAATAGAAACAAAAAAGTTAAAGAGGAAGAAAGCTGAAAAGCAATCCAACACGTTTCACTTTATGACAGATCTTAAACAGTAAAAGTAATTCAGCTGACAGTGTTAACTGAACATTTTCACAAGTAAGAGTAAATGAAAATGAACAGTTTGAGAATCAAGCTTGTTTGCTAATCATATTGTTTCAGTAAAAATAAATCCAGTAGCAGGTTAGCATTAGTCTACGTTGTGTAAAGACAGAAACAGCTACTCTTGCTGTTTCCTGTCCGAAAGATGCAACATCTGACTAGCAGGAACACTAGAACTCACTAGTTAACAGATTATCTTTCGTATTTAATACTCTTTACAAAAATGTTGACAACAAGTTTTTCGGAGGTTATGTGCCGGACTAAGTTACTTCAACAGGTAACCAACTCCGCTGGTTGCCTAGCAACTGGTCAAGCAACCAAGAAATAGTAGCATAACTAATTGTAAAACTGTATCTTGTTTTTTTGTATGGTAAACATGTTTGAGATTTTTAGATATTTACTTGCTACTTCATAGGGGGTTGAAATGACAATTCCCAGTAAAAACACAATAAAAACAATGAAACTATCTCCATACAAGTCTTGTCCTTGACTGATTATTACTGAATAAAGAAATACGGAATATGGATGTTTACTTGGATTAAAATCATCAGTGTACTTCACAGAACAAGCTATGAGAAAAATGCATATTGTATAAAGTTCATGTTTTCACTCAGTCGGCCACTTTGGGGCAAGCTAGATACTGGATTCACGATGAGCTGTATTTTCTGGGTACAGTGTACACTGGGTGTATCTATTTTCAGTGCCAGCTATCCTCACCAATATCTAAGTAAAAAATGCAAATGTTTATGTAAGAAATATTATTGATTTATCTGGCTACGAGCTCTTTAAATAACTTTATTCCACTTTATTCCTGCAGAAATAAGACCAGAAGCGCAGACAAACATGTACTTTAGACATGTTCAACTAATTTGGTTACCAAACATAAATATTGCAATGCTGAGAGAAAGATGTGCAAAGAAGAATTTAAAATCTATTCTGGATATTGAAGATGTTATTGAACGTCACTTGACCTTGTTAGCAGGTGACAAGTGCAATGTGTTGGCTACAAAGCTTTCTTAAAAAGCATTAAGTAAAGACGACTTAGGTAACAATGTTGCAATTTTCTAAAAATATAAAGTATATGTATAGCTCTTTCTTTACCAGTAACTCATATTGTACATCAACCTGTTGATGTCTCATCATTAATATTGTACGACTGTTTCATGTTACCTCGTCTGTCAAGATCTCCTTGTTACTCTTTCTTCAAAGAGAGGCACAGAAGAGAAATGAAGGAAGTCGCAACGGGAGCCAAAATAATTCAGTGGGAATCTGTCGTCACTGCTGGCCACACCAACATCTGAGCAGCTCGAAAGGAACTGGTGAGATTCTGAATTATTTGCTCAAACATTTAGTCAATTTATGAGAACAATATTAACTACAATCAATAAACAACACAGACTCAGGGGAAGCCGAGGAACTTCAAGGAAGCTGCAATGGAGCCGGAGACACCAACAGACTTAACAAACTGGTTAAGAAGGTTGGCTCCATCATTAGCTGCAAATTGGACAGTCTGGAGAAGGTGGTGGAGAATAGGACACTGCAGAACATATTATCCAAATTGGATAACCCCGGACATCACTCTCCACTACTGCAGAGACAGCGGAGCACTTTTTAACAGGCTCATCCAGCTCTGCTGTCACAAGGACAGATACAGGAGATCATTCCTGCCCAGTGTAAAAAGACTTTATAATAAATCCCCTCTGGTCAAATCAATCACACAACTATAACACACGTTACACTGTTGTTTGTTTGTTTGGTTAGATCTTTGAACTATTGTTTTGTTAGTTAATTTAATATTATGTAAGAAACATTTTGTTATGGTTTGGTTTTGTTAAACCTCCCACCACTTGTGGATGTAGGCCCGCTGTCAATTAGACAAAAAGGTCAATATAATTAAGAGGATCACAAGACCGGTGTTGCTCTATTGTCAGGAGCAAACACTTTTTCACTGTGTGGGAATATGTGATAACATGGGACAATGAATGTTATGATTTCTTTTAGTCTGTGTTTTAGGGAAATGGATTATGACAGAGAATGTGTCTGTCTTCTGTTTATGGTGGAAAAGATTTAAATGTAAGGAAGAAATTGCCTTTATGTTGGAAACTGGACATTTCATCTATCTATCTATCTATCTATCTATCTATCTATATATATATATATATATATATATATATATATCCATCCATCCATCCATTTTCAATACCGCTTATCCTCATTAGGGTCGCGGGGGCGCTGGAGCCTATCCCAGCTGACATAGGGCGAAGGCAGGGGACACCCTGGACAGGCCGCCAGTCCATCGAGGGCACATGTAGGGACATACAACCATTCACTCTCACATATATTAATTGATGCTATGCAGGTACCTGGCATGTGCATTGTGGTTATGGTGGTCGTGGTGATCAGGGTGGTGGTTGTCTCCTCCTCCGAGGACATGGTATTCCTTGATCCTCTCTGACTGGCAGCAGAAGAGGAGCTTACAGCTGTGGTGAGCAGCCCTGGTGATATGACTGTTGCTGTCGACTCGGTCTGCCCAAGCCCAGGCACAGCCTGTGTCGGGTTGGTGGTCGTACCTGCAGCGTCCAAAAGTGTAATTCAAAGTGTGTCAGTGATTTGTGAGCCATACGGTTCTTCGGGTGCATTAAGCCCAAAACAAGCAATAAAGGCCTGTGTAAATGTACCTGTGCTTGCAGAAGCTTCTCCTAAGTATTCCTTACTCTGTAAGGCAGCATGGATCAGGTCACCCAGAGGGTTAGTGTCTGGCGTTGATGTTGGTGGTGTATCAGGCGTCATAAAGCTCATACCTGAAATTAATAATTACGGCTTTTGTTATTTGAATACACTTAAATGAAAACAAACATATTTAGCAGGACAGTGCAAGCAAATACATAGAAATATATTGCATTTGTTTTATCTAGATGTAAGATAAACAAAGTCTGCACTAGTCCATGTTTGTAGGGGAACAACAAAGAAGCATGCTTAGGAAACCACACATACCTGAAACTAGGTGGATTATGGTGACCGAAAGCATCACAGCGAGGCGTGTGAACCCCATGGCTTTGGATAAAATGTAATAACTAGAGAAGGTAAATAGAGCAGATGGATTAGCAAAATGTAATGGTATAATGTAAATAGAACAGTTACTGAAATTCAATCGCTATTACTTATTCCTTATAATTAATGCTGGAAATAATCAATCCTGACTTAAGTGCTAATTAATAGCACATTATTTATCATATCCTTTAAAACATACTCGCAATTCAGGTAGACTACAGAGCACATGTTTACATCACACAGGCCACAATTACCCTGATAAGGTTATCATGGCGATGTGATACTGTCAAAGCTCCTGCTCATTCAATCTGGTAATGATCCATTAAATACATACAACGAAGAAGCGAAAATGACAATATAATACAAGCATTTTTTACAGGTATAAGAAAAAGGGCATGTACACATCGCACACGGTGTGAGGTTAAATATTCAGGCTTCCCTCCTGCATTTTCTCACCCAAATCTGCAATAACATGCCCGAAAATGCGCTATTCCAAAATTCACCAAAGGAGACGACCCTCAGCCCAGGTATCCTCTAAACCTTATTCTATCATCAACCTGTTATTAACAAAGCACCTCCGCTGTTCTTCGAGGCGTTTCCTCGGTGAAAATGCCAGCCTGGTGTGTGACAAAATGATGGGGCTATACGAGGCATCATTGCTCGCACCTCCCCCGGCCCTCTTTGTGCGGAGGATGATTTTTTTTTTTGGCATCAGTCATCACTATACTGTGAGACTAACAACCATCTCAGCAGCGTTGAAAGGAGCCTTGCTGCTTACCTTTATCTTTCAGGCTGCGTCCCGTACTCCTCCACTTGGACTGTATCCTGTTGCTTTAGCCCCCGAGAACACGGCGGGGTTAGTGCTGGTGAGATGCCCCTAGCTGGTTACCGTGTGGTTGACGCATTCGGGTATGATGTGAGGGCATTTGCGTTGAAGCTCTAGGTGCGCCCTAGCGGTCGCAAGCGGTAAGTGCAGCGGCGCGCGGGCAATCTCCACATTGAGTGAGCGCTGGAGGAGCTGTCCACCAGCACGGTGCTGAAGTGCGTCCGACAAAGCGCTGCACGGTATATCAAGGTAATCAGACAGAGATGTGAGACGCAGCACGCAGTGGGTAAATACTGTACGTTTGCTCATTAAAAGACCTGCATGTGCCGTATGCATGGCGAACATGTGTGTCCCACAATGGGTGGATGTTTGCGCTGATATGGAATGCGGACATTAAATATGAGCCAGCTGAGCTGTGGAGGCTGGCGCAGTGCAAAAACAAAATGAATGCTGAAGCGATTGCAAAACAAACGATCCAAGTCCACACATTGTGGAACACCTTCCGTAACCGTGCAATAGTCTATACGTGTTTCTAGTTGGCATCATCACACAGCATGTAATAGATGTAACTACAAAACACATCCGTCAGAATAAGCTTATTAGGAAAGAGCCCTCCCACTTAAAACACACACGCGCACACGTGTTTTTTGTGGGTAACAGTAAAAAAAAGAAGAACACTCTTTATCTGTTTATCTGTTTATCTGTCTGTCTGATTCTCCCCCCCCCCCCTCCCCCCCCCCCCCCCCCCCCCCCCTACACACACACACACACACACACACACACACACACACACACACACACACACACACACACACACACGCACGCACGTTGATAAAATTGAATTAATTATCTGGATAAAATGCTCACAGAACAGAACTTGGCCTGCTCTGTTATCTTCTACTTTTGTATTGACATTTATCCTTTTCTAACATCTGGTCTACTTTGGCACACGGTGACAAGGTCAAATCAGTGTCCAAGTGATTATCTAAAATTACATTCATTCCCCCGAAAGTCAATATTGTAATTGACGAAAGTTTTTTGTCAGCAACATCAACAGAAAGTAAGTGAACAACTAATGTCAACTAATGAAGGAAATGCAGCACTATCTGTCAATACTATGTTCATGATTACAAACCAAGCCATCCAAATGAGTAAAATTCATAAATTTCCTGCATCTTTGACTTTCCTGATACAATATAGTCTACTCAATGATTCACAGCTGCTTTCATTCAAACAAAATTAAGCAAAATGTACTAAATAAATAAACAACATTTATTGAATTCAGCTCAATGTAATTCAAAACTGTACACACGTTTTTTTTTACATAAAGGTTACTATTATTTATTTAGTAGAGTAGGTTTTTTGTAGAATCATAATTAGACAAAAGTCCAGACTGATAGGAAAATGATATGGTTCATCGGTAGCATGTTTACTTTGTAGACCCCACTGTTACAAAGGAAAGTACAACTAAGAATTAAAGGGAATAAACAGACATTTTATGAATTAGCAAGATTGAACAGTATAGAAAGCCTTGGTATGACTTCTTGAGCTACATCCACACCTAGTTTGATCAGAGAGGTCAGAGATCAGGTCTTAAATAACGCTACAAAGTCAGTGGCAGAATTAATTCTAAACCATTATTTTACTCTTATACTTAAAAGTTATAGTTATAGAATATTTCAACACACCTTGCAATATTACACATATGTATCCATTACCATAATCTCTCAATCTTTTTCTATTTCAGTTTCTTAGCATCTCACCAATTTAAAGGATGCACTGGTCAATGAACACACTGTTATTGCCTCCATATGTTGAGCTGGGTGTCCACTCACTCAGTGGCCTTCTGTGGACTGTCCTGCTACTCTTTCTGTGGCACTGTTATCGGATGGGCTCCGACCTGCCAATTCCGGGCCACGCACACGCTGGAAAGCTCAAGTCAGGCTCAAGGCGGTCCATGATGTCCCGTGGCGGTAGCTGTGCTGGAACAAAGTGTAGTGCACGATCCAAGCTGTCGAGAAGTGATCAAATTACTCCCTTTATTTCCATGGAAACGGAGGAGGATGAGGAACAGGGACAGGGCTACCTCAACCCGGTGCTGAGTCATGCCTTGTTCCCAGCCCAGGCATCTGCAGAAGCCAAGAAACTGTACGCAGCACTGCAAGAGTATGCCAAGCGCTACAGTTGGGTGGGCATGGGTCGCATTCACAAGGGCCTCCGTGAGCAGGTGCTAGTTTATCCCATGCAGGCCATACACATAAATGCATCATTGCTAATGCTAGTCAATTTTCTGTATCTGATGTATTCAATAATTGAATACACCAAATTCCATTAGAGTCACATTTTGTCTTCATAGCATGTATAACTGCATACTCTTGTGTAAAGGTATCTTAACACCTAATTTGGAACTACTTCAAGGGCAAATAGTGGAGGAACGAATCATCATTGATTTCTCCTTGTCCTCACTTTAGGTCAGACTGAACGACCTCTCTGCCATACAGAAGCCTCATCTCTTCTTCTTGCCAGATGTGCCAAGTGTTCCTTTCTTCCCACGAGATGCTCATCGACATGACATTGAGGTCTTGGAAGCCAACTACTCTGTAATCTTGGCTGAATTCAAGGCTGTTTCCCAGAGAGGCATCGACTCAAAACTAGGTTGGACCAGTCTGGGACCAAAGGTACACAATAAAGCCCTTCAAGGCCATCACAAGTGAAGGGACAGTGAAAAAACACTTTTTTATAAAAATCATCACTATCTATTTTACTGTGAAAAGAAACTGATGCAAGTTGATCAAATACATCAGTGGACATATTAGTATTCATCTAAATGAATGGTTTCAAGTTTCTAAATCAAGTGTCTCCCCAGTTTGTGCTGTGGTTCCAGAGACTCTTTATGTCTTTTCTGATTAGTATTATCCACTGTTTATCCATTAAAATTCTACCTATGACTGATTTTGATGTATGTGTCTCATCTGAGTCATATGTGACTGCAGGACATTGTCTCTTTCAGGGCCAGGCAGTGTTTCCGTTGTACAGTGCAGGTGTCTCTGTGGCAGGCAACTGTCGCTCCTGTCCCTGCACCTATCGGACACTTCTCTCTCTACGCACATTCATAAGCAGCAACTCATTGGGGTCTGCTGGATTTTGGCTGTTGGGGCCAGGAGCTACGTTGGGGAGCTCATATGGACCCACGAATACACGCCTACGTTGTCACCTTGGTGAGTAAAAGGATTGGAGGATAATGTTATGGAAACACAGGCAACAAATAAAGTTCTAGTTCATTTGCCACACATAAACAATAAAAAATGGTAATGCATTTTTTTTTTGCAACAGGAGGAATGTAAACAGTGACAAAAAATTCTCTGGGCAGATAATATTGCTATCGTAACAAAAAAAATACGACATCAGGGAAAACATCTTGGCTTATCTGCATTTATCCGCATTTTAGACTAATCTGAAAAAACATGTCACTGACTCCGCTGATTATACCAAAAATAGAAAATAAAATGACCTGATAAACACTAAACCATTACATAATGTGGTACTTTGTGGTTCCGGGTTGAGGTTAATTTCTTCCTTAGCCCATTGTTTTGTGCGATCCGTCTGGATATAATCCTCTGTTTTAAACACAGACAGGAGTGGAGTGCATGACCTTCTTAGCTAAGTAAAACCAAAATATTTCATTTGCAAAGTTTAAAAACAGATATCACTTTTGTAGGTCTGCAAACTCCACCCCTGTGTGAGCTGGTGGTGGGAGGGGAGCCTCAGTGCTGGTCAGAAGGACACTGCCTCCTGGTTGACGACTCGTTCCTCCACACTGTCTCCCACAAAGGTTAGTGAATAACATAATGTTTTGAAGAACAATGCTTCTTGAATTCACTTTACTCTCATTTTTACTTTTAATTGTATTCTCATTGTTAAACATGCAACACAATATACAAATATGTTTAAATACATGATCTCTGTTTTAGATTTTAGAGTTTTTACTGAATGTCACAAGTTGTTCCAGACAGTTGAACCCAAAGGGTTACAACACTTTTCCCTAAAGTTGTATATGTGTGTATTTCTAAAGGGCCTCCAGATGCTGGGCCCAGAGTAATTTTGAGTGTGGACGTCTGGCATCCAAATGTGGCTGCAGCAGAGAGACAAGCTTTGGACTTCATGTTTAGCCCCGACCTCTGAATTTCTTCCTGCCAATAATACACAACATGCAGGGATGCCTTATCTTAGCCCTGCTCGTTGTGGGTCATGTATCTTATTCCAGTTCATGAATCACTGTGTGACTCTGCCCTAAGAATTACACAAGCTATTGGCCACAAAGTGATTTTGGATTCATGGTCAAATGGCACAAGAGTGCATTATTACTGATGATATTACATCAGTTACAATGCTAAATGCGAGACAATTTGGCTGCAAACTACAAACTGACGTCACTTAAAAGCACAGATCTGGTGTTAACTATTACAAATATTGTCTTGATATCATAAACTGCTTGTGAATACTATTTGCATGTGAAACCAATCCGTCCTGATTACTGGACTTTGTTTTAAGTTGCTGTTGCATGTTCACAAGCGCACGAGTCAGCCTGGGACGCTTTATTTTAAAATATAGTTTTGATAAGCTCAACCAAAAAAATGTGAAAACATGAACATCATATACTTTTCTATTTATTTTTGAATGCCAAACATATATACACTTTTGCAGTCTGTGATTATTCTTTAACTTCTTATTACCTCTATATGTGCTTGTATTTTTCTCTTTATAAATCTATAAATGTGTTTCTTTGTTTATTGGTGTAATTGGTGGTTTGCTTGTGGTTTCAGCATACATTAGGTTTTTTTTCAATTTTGTTTTGCTTGGAATCCAAAAAACCAATAAATAATAGATAAATCAGTATTGGCTCAGTGTATTGAATAACAGAGTAATAAAGTAATACACGCGTGTGCATTTGTGATACTGTATGCATGCATCAGAACTAGTTGCTTTGTAGGGTTCTCAAATTACACAATTAATTTGGATGGGATACATTTATCTTAAGCTAATAATTAGTTTTTTGTAATTAACTACTACGTGGCTTGTAAAAAAAAATCTAATAACATTTTTACCGAATTTATATGGAACTGTCCAGAAAATGGCCAGTGCATTTGATTGGGGGTTAAAAACAGTCGGTAGCCTGTAGTGAATCTATCTTTTGATTTAAAGAGACCAAAATATCATTCTAAAAACAGATTCCGGTTCGTTAAGCTCCTTTTTTTTGTTGGAGGAGGAGTTACTTTTTTTCAGTCAGTAGATGAGAATTAGAGTGGTGATTTTGTCTTATCTGCCATCTGCTCATCCATGAGGATTACAGAGACTGAACTAATCCACCCCGCAGTAACAGATTATTCCTGAGATTCTTTATTGTATGTATGTTGATTCGATGTGCCATTTATTCAACATGTTATTCTATGAGTTGTCAGGGATTTCACAGGAAGCTAAACATCATTGTAAAATTCACAAAGAAATACTATAATAACTACAATATTGAGTGTTACGGTCAAAGGTTAGCATTAAGGGATGGCAGTGTGGGAATTTAAAAATCTCTCAAATCCTGAATTTTCTAAACCGTCCAGTATATGATTATAAGGCAAGGTTGCACCTCGCTGTGTCACTGTGATGTTCTCAAACCAGTAGTGGCATATGCAACATGACGTGGTATTACATCTTGTATTAATAACACACACAAATGTTTTTCATGGACAATTTTGACATTAGGCTAGAGCCTCGCACATTTATTTAAAAGACAAAGATATCGGTTGTCACGCTCAACAATTCCCGTGATGGCCTTTTTGTCATGCAACAGTATTAGCAACCCGAGAGGGATTATCTTCAGAGAAAGTTGCCAAAAGAGGTGGTCGGAAAACAAATCTGTTGTTGTTATTATCAGTGGCAGTATGCCATTCAGAAATATCAATGATACATTAATAGATTTTCTGTGGAGCATTTTGATTCAGATTTAGTTAAGCCATATTTTAAGGCCTAGACTACTACAGTACAGTATACAGCCCATGACAGGCCAGATCAATACTCCATCTGTACTCACATTACTCACAAGAATCACATTGATTAAAAGACACACATGCCCATTAAAAAAAGAAAGTACAGACATGCACTTAATCAGTTTGTGACATTGCTGTCCATGCAGATTTGAACAAATATTATCAAATTTTGTCTTGACAGTAGGGCAAGACGTAATCATGAGGGATCATCAAAACAGGCTGGAAAGCTTTCCAAAATGAAAAGCCATCTGTTGCTTGGGAACAAAGTGCGATGATGGAGAGAATGACTCGACATGCAGTTTTTATTTTTTATTTTTTTTAGGAATATATTGTCTCACTAACACAGGCTCTTCAAAAACAGCTTCTGTGAATTTGTCTGTGAAGGTAAAGCATGTGAGGATGTTTATTGTCAAATTAATGCGTTACATTTTTCATACATGTAACATTTGCAAAGAAAAAAGGACAAATCTCTAACATCTGAGAAAACTCCTTGCATTTCTATATTTTTAATTTGCAAATTGTAATATATAAATAAAGTATTGGTCGAAACTCGGTCATTGGGAATTTAGACTTCCAGAAAACACATTTGTAAATACCATGCAGTGGTGAAAGAAATACTAACATCTTTGACTTAAGTACAGTTAACAATACCACAGTGTAAGATTACTCTGTTACAATTAAAAGTACAATTCTAAATCATACTTAAGAAAAAGTACGTGGCATTAAAATATACTGACATATAGCAGTGAAAGTACTGCAGAATATTGCATTTTTAGAAAGATCTATACCAATGAGTAAAGTAGTATAAGTAGTCGTGCATTAATGTGGATGCATCCCTGATGTTGTAGCTGATAAAGGTGGGGCAAAAAAACTATTAATGAAATAATAACACATTTTTGTTGATATATATTTTCATTTATTAATCTGATTCTGAAAAGCAACTAGTGACATGTTGTCAAATAAATAAAGTGGAGTAAAAACTACAATATTGGCTTCTAAAAAGTAGTGTGATAGAGGTACAAACATGGCATAACATGGAAACACGAATCAAGTATCATAAAGTAAGGACAGTTCTCGAGTAAATGTACCGAGCCACATTCCACCACACATAACAGTGTTAAAGAAACTTCTAGCAGATGGTGGGCTGTTTTTACACCCTAGTGAGACATAAGCATGAGAGGTCAAGAGGTGGCAGTAGAGGAAAGGCCCTGCTGAGATCATGTTCTCCAAGTGTCACTGATTGTATTCCAGGGTCAGGGCTGAAGTCACACTAAAGGCAGTGTAAAACATTAATTGTTTTTGCTGAACATTCTCAGCTGATTGATAATGTCTTTTGGATCAGATTCAGTTCACTGCAGACACTCCCTACAGAAAGCAAGGATCTGCATCAATGATTATCTGTTGTCATTGTCCACACCCAATACACACTGATCATGCTTAGGAAAAAAGCATGCACATAGTTTATTCTCCCACACATTGTTATCTACTGCAAGGTGTCATGGAATTCTCATTTCCCCTTTCCCCCAATGTGATTAAGAGTTGGTGGGGAAAAGCCAGGGATGACAGAAGCAGACTTTTAATGAAAGATTGGTCCTCCGCCCTGCCACTCTGTCCCTGCAGAACTCTGGTTCTACTACTTTTTGTGGGCTAATGCTTTCATGTATCATTGCACTCAACAGCCGAGTCGTAATTGTGACTGACACGGGCCTGTCGACACATTTTATGCATGTTATCTTTAAATAGCAAATACACTTGTATACCAATTGGTTTTACTATAGTTCTCCAAGGCCAGTCCACACTGCAGCACAGGCACAACATCTCCACAACACAGTGACAATTGTTGAAACAGATTTGACGAGACTCTCTGTACTTCAGCTTCCTACTGAGCTGGACATCGCAGACATCTAATTTCAAGTGTTATTTGTTCAAACTAAAATTGGTTGACAATGACTCACTGCTCTGTGGGACAGCACCTGGGACCTGAACTTTTCAAATTTGCTGAACTGAAATATCGAACAACTTAAAGGGCCAGTGTGCTGATTTATTGGTATGTAGTGGTAAGGTTGCAGATTGCAACCAACTGAATACCCCTCTGCTCAACCTCCCTTCCTAAGCGTGTCAGAGAACTGGTGGCCTTCAGGTTATGTAATCTAGAGCCAGTGTTTGGTTTGTCCGTTCTGGGCTACTGTAGGAAAAGGACACTGCAAATCACCGGCTCCTTAGATATGAAGGGCTTATTCTGAGCTAACGGAAACAAACAATTATTAGTTTAGGTTATTATACATTAAAGAGAACATAGTTATGAACATTAAATTAGATTTCTGCTAATAGATTCCCTGAAATCCTACACACTGGACCTTTGAGATTGTGGCTGTCTAGAGCTATCATTCAATTTGTTTAACAATTTAATTTGCATAAATATTAACAAAAAGAGCAACACGTTTTTGCTAAGTTAAAATGAATGAGCTCCACGTGATTGTGTAGGAGGCAGATGCCACCTGAATAACAGGAAAAAAGTAACATTATTTATAATAAGTAGGCTGTAAGCATAATCAGATAAATAGGCATCCTCTTCATTCACAGTCAACCATTAATTTTGTTGTCCTCATTTCTGCGACATCATCTTCACAAACTCTGTAAAGAGAATAGACAAGCTATTAAACGGCTACATTGTTTAGTAGGTTCATAGCAAACTGAGAACAATTATTAAAACTCCTCACACAAAATTATGCATACAGTAAATACCTGGAAAATTACATATGTTTTTTTACAAATATTTATTTTATTATTATTGTATGTATGAACAAGAACAAAAACTTATTATTTTAACTCTAGATTTTTTCATGGCGAAGGGGAAACTAATATCATGAATCATAGCTCAGAGATATGACAGTGAACCATACAACAATGAGCCAACTAATACCAGAGCGTTTCTACTTTCTCTCAAACACTTTCAATTGTAGCCATTTACCAAATATTATTGATTAAATGTGTTACTTCAACTCTTGTGTTAGACAGAGCCACTCAGCTGACTCAACTTTTAGAAAGCGGAGGATAATGCAAGGCCATAAAAAAAAGTCTAATACTGTTTGTGTTCGCTTGTATCTCACCCTCAAAGTCGACTGTTCCATCTCCGTTTTTATCAGCTTCTCTGACCACTGCATTAATTTCATTTTTGCTAGTTTGTTCTCCTAGTAACTTGGTCATGGCGAGTCTCAGCTCCTCAGTTGTGATTGCACCGTCTCCATCTAAATCAAACTGAAGGAGAGGGAAAGAACAACATTTGGCCATTTCAGACTCATATTGCATTCATAACATACTGTTTTGCCAGATTTGAGCTTTTAAAGTATGTTCATTTAATATCCACCATGGAGCGCCAAAGACCAACAAGTTGAGAATTGAGCTCACCTCTCGAAATGCGTCTTTGAGTTCCTTCAACCCGATCATCCCTGCAGTTTCAGCCAGGAGCTTGGGGGTCATAAGTTCCACAAAATCTTCAAAGTCCACCCGTCCCCCCACTGTAATAAGACAAATGACGGAACTAATATAACCATAAGCAGGCAGTAGTCAGAGAACACAACTGACACAAGATTTAGTGCTGTAAAACCATTGTGAAGTCCTCAAAAGATGGCATGTTTTTAGCTATAATCATTAATACCTTGCATTCCACTCTGCTGCACAAGGAACACTTTGACTATAAATGCAAACACATTTATGCCACTTCCTTTGGCCATTTATCTACTTGGTTTTAAATATCTGACTTAATTAAAAAGCTCAGTCAAGTGGAATGCTTCATAAATGTGCATAGGATGGTTCACATTCATCTGTCAAATGTGATAAATAACCAAGATGATATCTTGCTGTAAAATGAATGTGACCCACTGACAATTGATAAGCCAGAAGATGAAATATACTTGTGATTATTCCTACAGGCAACTGGTCGGCTAATTTAGAAAACTAATATGTAAATATGCTGTGTGTCTCAGGAGACCATTGTTAAGAAGAGCGTGAAATACACATTTCCTGAAACAAACCAATAAATTAGTCTTGGAGATTTTTCTTCTCATATTTTGAAACACATTTTGGTAAAGGATAAAAAATGATGCACATTACTCACAATTCATGTTGATGTTCTGACTCAGTTCTATAAGCTCCATTTCAGTCGGCATGTAACCCATGGTCCTCATCAGGTTCCCCAAGTCCTTACAGGTTATGAAACCGTCCTTATCTTTATCAAACTCTATAAAAGCTTCACGTAACTCTGAAGAGCATAAAGACACAAAAAAACGAGATGTCGTTTGACAAAAAAAAGAAAAAAAGGTGAACCATATTATACAACACAAGTATATATGAAAACCAGTCAGTGAAATTACGTTACCTTCAATCTCATCGTTTGTAAGAGTTCTTGTCTGTAGAACAATAATGAAATGGATAAATATGAAATAATTTTACAATGTTTTATAGACAGTAGTTTACTACAAAATGTACAACCATTTTTATATCCACAATAATCTTTGTGTCAAGGCAATGACCTCCTCCTATTAGCTCCAAACACAAATATAAAGATCTGTATTACATATGAAATATAAAGTATTTGTGGAATAAGAACATGCAAAACACACTTGTTGAAATTTTTAAAGTGCACTTAATTGTACCTTTGTTTATTATGTCACATGATTTCCCAAAGTGTCTTAATAGCATCAGAATATGTACTAGAACCATTATGTTCTCTGATGAACATTTAATATTTACATTGCAAAAGTTTCATAATTTGAATAGGTTTCACATTGTTGTTCCCCTGTTGTATTCTTGTGCACATGCATTTATAGTATATCATTTTACTACATCATAATTGAGAACTATTTAAAAAAAAACTTTTATTCATTTCTGAAACATATTGTTCGGAATTTACATTTGTAATTAATTTAGAATCTTGGAAACATTAAGTTTGAATATTGCAACATTAGAACAATTCTGAATATCGATGCGGATTAACATTTTGTATCCACTTTTATCTACAAGATCTTGGACTATTATATATACCATCATATATATGAATCAGACTGCTGTTTCTGATCTTACACATTAATGTGCTGTATTGTTTACAATTGATCAAACACTGTTTTTTTCTTATGTCATTGTTGGTCACAAGTGTTTTTCTATATATCTACATATAAATAAGTCTATATATATTTATAAAAAACACTTACACATATTTTTCACTACTTGTGCAAATACCGGTAATATGTATTCTTTATCTTTATCAGCCCAGCTTAGTTGTCATTGTCTCCAGCTGGTATTTATATTTTTGTGTAAGTACATGAGATACAAAATAAATGAGTCACATTCCTTGTATGTGCATAATCGGCATATAAAGCTGGTTCTGATCTCTGGTGTGAATATGGGTTGACAATAGTGTGCAGACACATTACTGTTTGTGTGCCTTTAACATCGGTAAATATGCCATGTGCTTGCTTAAAATATTTAAAATCGTGCAGTATGTTATCTGATTGATCCCAGATCATATGTACAGTGTATGCACTGTGGGAACTACAGCAACGGTTGCCAAAAAATGTAAATTGATGTGCAAAATTTTGAGTGCCAATATATTTGACTAATGCAAAAAAGTTTACCGTCCCACCTCTAGTCCATAACGAGACTATTCTTGTAAGTTTCTTTTGCGATTAATCTAAAATAGCACCATATAAGGATGACCAAAATAACAAAACAATATTTGTGTCATAATTGATCAACAGCTGATAGTAGGATTTATTTATTTAAGATAATCATGATATAAACATACTTAATTAATTTGAGATTCAGAAAAGTCTTAATCTAAACACATGCTATTATTAGTAAAAAAACAACTACCATTAAATAATAAACTGTCAAACCATAAAAACTTTTTGACTTACGGGTCTTTTCGCTCCGCTCCTGAGAAAGATGCAGGCTTGTTTAATACTCATGATGATGGCCGTAGTCAAGATCGTGGCTACTTGTGTTTGAGATTATATGCCGCGATATCATCCAGCTTGTTGTTTTCTGAGCGAGCCTGTGTCTGTGTGCAAATCGGAATCAGCAGTGAGCTGCATATGCCAGAGAGGAGGGATGAGGTCCCATATGGATTATCTTTGCAGCTTTGGGCTAGAAAAGAAAGATAAGCTTAATGCTGTACATATACACAATTTCATATAGAAAGTCCAACATTACTTGTGCTTTTTTATAAAGCATTTACTCTAATTTCATGAATATTAAATGCATCTAAATGTCATAAACAAGAAGTTTTGTAATGTAATACTGTTAACTTATAATACAAATATGTATCTCACTTTATCTTTGGATTTCAATCTAGATTTATTTGGCAAAAGGAAACCAATGGAGAATACGCAAGTTTATTATTATTGAGTTTACTTATTGTTTGCAGTCTGTTGAGTAAATGACTGTCTGAAAGCTTTTTTATCCATTAGCACCAAATGAAACCAAACGGAATGCAACAGATGGGAAAGTGAAGAGGGAAAGAAATCTAGTATTAATAGGATTGTGAACCACATGCCTACAATTGCAATTGCTATTATTGTATGTTGTTTATTATTCCCAGCATTATCTGATTATTAACAAATGAAAAATGAAATGCACTCAGAATGCTTGTTTGCTGTATTTTCATATGAGAATAAACATCATCAGCCTATTGCATAACCATATATGCATTGGTAAAATGAAAGCTTCCGTGCAATTTGAGAAGATATTATCTACACACAATGATCACATTGAAGCTGAATTGTTTGTTGTATTGCATGAGAAGCCTGTGATTAAAATAAATGAGCACACAAGCATTTTGATTACACAACATGACAACAACAATGTGTATGTATTAGCAGGGTCAGTAATATCTGACATCACAAGCAGGACACAGACGGGATTTCTCTTGCTATGTAAGTTACAGACCTCTTTTGTAAAATAATTGTTAATAAAAGTGGTATTTCACTCAGAGTTATATCATCCTTATGCTTGAAATATTGAAAGAGTAAAGTGTTGAATAGGCTTTGTCCATTTAAAGAAACCATGTCACATATAACACAGTAGCACGATGACATTTTACAAATGTTTAATATCTGTTGAGGTGCTGTTATGGTATATTTGTTGATTATACACGTAATTTACTTAGATCACAGTGGTGAATTGGATTGAGGTATTTTCTATAAGTCCCTGCAGTTCTTGTCAACCACCTGTCTCCTTGTCAGTCCAGAGGTTGCGGTTTATGACTTCCTCTTTTCTATGGTTTCTACCAACATGTGCTGTTTTACAACAATGTAGGCTACTGGTTAATAATATTCCCATCTGTTATTTTGGAAGCCAGGTGTGATGCATTTTATGTTACGTTATTAAACTGTGGAAAAATAAAAATGTGTAATAGCTAAATAATGATTGATAGGACACAAAATGAAAGAAGACAACATGTGTTAAAGCTACGTAGGGATTTCCTAAAAAACAATGTGTGGACTATAACAAATGTTTCCCTCTTAATCATCGCTGATGACCCACCAGAGGTGTGTGGCAGTGTCTGTACCTGGCAGCCCAGCATCATGCAGTTCATGCACCATATATTGGTTTGTACAGAGGCATAAATGATATGTTTTTTTGTGTAAGAAAATAATGCCAAGTAAATTAGGAGCCTTATTTGTGGTGGACACACAAATCAAATGCATTCACATGACTAAACAACAGTCAGAGTAAGTGATGTACTTTTATAATATCCAAAAAGACTACTGGTGGGCAGGAGGGAGTCGGATGGGTCGACGGACACAGAGAAACCAAGTGGGCCTCGCCTTTCCTAGACCAATCATACTTAATAAGTACAAATAGGTCATTACCACTGTACTTGCTTAAATGCACCACAGTTGAATCATACAAGCCTTATACATCTTCATCAGAAGTCCCAGGCATCAACAAGAGAAACATAAACAGCATTGCATAGCCTGGCAGCTATTATAAAATGACTGTATAAAAAGACTTGTTGTGACCTCTCTGATAATCACAGCCTCATGAAACTGTACAACAGCAGAATAGAGACCTTGGGCATTAAAAGGATTTATGACTTTATATATAGACAACAGGAGGGTTTCTGCACAGTTTTCAGAACAGAGGCCATCCAATCACCCCAAAAACATCTAAAATCTCAAAATGTCATCTTGTGCTTGAGAGCCAAAGTGACGGGGAGTAGGTTGAGCAGCTGTGCACGATTACAGAGTACTCATTCTTACCCCAATTATCTCCCATGATGAAAGTCCTTCCTGTGTACTCCAAGAAAATTAGACGATAAAGCTACAGTGAACACTTTGTGAAAACCACTATTTTTTGGGATTAAAGAAACATTTCTAAAGTGAGATATGAATGTAGGCTCCTCAGAAAAGGCAGAAACTGAACAATGAACAGAATTTGTGTCGTTAAATTGTTTTGCAAACTGTCTAACATGAGTCTCTTTTTACTCGTTTTAGTTAGATTGAGACTCAACCTCAAACCTTGCAGAAACTGTCTTTTAACTTCACACTCACCTAACTGTCCAAGTTGTCGACTGTTTTGTTTAGTCTTTTTTTACTTGTGATATAAAAGAGCACTTTCATATATATTATTTGACACATGCCAGCAGATGTTTTCCTGTGTGCTACCACAGTTTTTTTGTGCATATCTCAGCTTTCAGTTCTTAAGTAGTTTTTTTCTTCTTTTGGAGGCTCCACGTTTCTCAGTATGTCTGTGGTTTCAAACAGCGGAAATTTGAATACTGAAACCCTTAAAAGTAAAAAAAACAGCTGCAGCTAATTCAAATATTAATTTTGATTTTCTTGCTTTCACTTCACTCGTGTAAATTGAAGAACAATAGCATTGAAATCCTCCACAAGCACAATTAATCTAAAGATATATATACTGTATATATTTGTATAAATTAAACATTGCAGGTGAGTTATGAAATTAACCTCATTAAACTATATAAATGTAGATTTTAGGTATGTTTTTATTTATAATTAATAATTTTTTTGCGATCAAATGTTTTTATTTAGCATAATCACACAGGATGGCGGAACACCAAGACATGGTGCCCTTTCAAATTACAAACATTATGCTGAGACAAAAGGAGTCTCTCAGAACCATGAAACAGAGAGGAAAGAAGAGGGGGGGACATACATATACACACAACACAAGAGACAGACAGATAAACTAATAACATTGACAGGGACCAAACACATGTGAAAATAGAAGTAAGGGGCTATAAGCACACATCTACAGCATATTTTTCAAAGAATCAGCAATGTTGACCCAAGCGTCCAAAGTCTTTTCTGATGCTCCATTTATGCGAGCTGTTGAGATCTCCATATATATAACATCCAAGAAGGAAAGCCTCCATGTTCGAATAGATAAGTCATGAGGTGGTTTCCAACGAGTTGCAATCATTCTCTGGAAAAAAAAAAATGCAGCACGCATTTGAATTTTAGAGAGCTGAAAGTCTGACAGATCATTTAGAATCAAAACACTGAGAGTGACAGGCACAGTAACATTAATCAAGACAGATAACTTGGATGCAATATTGTTCCAAAACTGACAAACAGGGGAGCAATCCCAGAACATGTGAAGATATGTACCTTGAGTGTTTAGTGGGCAGAAAGTGCATAAAGGACTGGTAATTACTTTCATGTGATGCATTTTCACAGGGGTGAGATATGTCCTATGAATGAAATTGTAGTGAATTTGCTGATGGTCTGGATTGCGTGATACTTCTGAGATGCTAGACCATACATCATGCCAGTTAAAATCAGTGACCAGGTCTGGGCAATCACGTTCCCAGACCCTCTCAATAGGAAGGCTGAGGCGGCCAGGTGTCACCAAAAACTGATAGAGCTTAGATACCATACCACTGTTTTTTGCCTGTATTGTAAATAATTTCCGGATAGGATGGATGGGCAAAGATCTCCGCCAGGGCACAACATATGCCTTGAGTGCTGATCTTAATTGAAGATAAAAGAAAAACGAGGAACGTGGTAGACGGAATGCATTTTGTAAGTCAGCAAAAGATAACAAGCCAGTCTCGTTAAAAATGTCTTTTAGATAATGAACCCCCCTCTGTTCCCAATGCGGAGCGGTTATAGGCCTCCCACCAATCAGGAGTGCTTTATTGTTGAATAGTGGAGAAAGTGTATGCCAATTGCATGGTATATGGCAATATGTCACCCAATCTCCAGGTTTTGATAAGATGAGAGACAACGGGGCCAAAGCGCAGCTGGCACTTTTTGTTAGAGATATTGGCAAAAAGAACGTCATGAAGTGACCATGGTTCTGTCATAGCACTTTCTAAAGCACGCCAGCACAATGAGGTATCTGGGTCAAACCATGTAATAAGAGGCCTTAAGACAAAGGACCAAAACTGAAAGACCACTATTCTCCTTTCTCCTGTGTAGAGTAGACTATTTAAGTCGTGGCCGCTGCCTCTAATTTATGCCAGTAATCAAAAGGAGGAGAAAGAGGTAGCATAGAGCTCACAAAATTAATCCTGGGTAAGATGTTCATTTTAACCACAGAGATACAGGCTTGAATAGACATGGGGAGACTCATCCGTTTTTCCATATCTTTCAATATGTTGTTCAGAGCAATAGAGTAGTTATGCTTGATAATCTTGTTTAAACAAGGAAAAACATCAACACCCAAGTATTTAAACTGTTTAACAATTGGGATGTTGGCAGAGATGATTGAATTGCAAGCAGAGTCGTTTAGATAGAGTAAAGCAGACTTTGACCAGTTAATTTTGAAGCCTGATAAGCTTCCATACTCCTCGCATAAGGATAGAAGATGTGGAACTGAGACTGAGAGGCGTTTTCCAAAAAGACCATCACATCATCCGCAAACAAAGAGAGGTGATGCTGCATATTTCGAATGCCTATTGGTGACACCACAACAGATTGGCGAATGGCTTGAGCCAGAGGCTCAAGGGAGAGGACAAATAATGCAGGACTCAGAGGGCAACCTTGGCGTGAAGATCTAGGAACGGGGAATAAAGAGGAGAAGGTGCGTCCTGTTAAGACTCGGGCCGAAGGGTTAGAATACATGACTTTAATCATGCCAATGAAAGTGTTACCAAAGCCCATCACCTCTAAGACTGACCATAAGAATGGCCACTCAAGTCTGTCAAAAGCTTTCATTGCGTCTAGAGAGAGAAGTGACATTGGTGTCTTACTGTCTTCTGCAGAATCAATAATGTGGAGAAGGCGTTTAACATTATTTGCTGCCAATCTCGTTTTTATGAATCCTGTTTGGTCAGAATTTATTAATTTTGACATATGAGACTCCAGACGACGGGCTAGGAGTTTAGCAAATATTTTGAAATCAGAATTTAACAGGCTAAGAGGACGATAGCTAGAGCACTCTGTAGGATCCTTATCCTTTTTCAAGAGTAAGGATATCAGAGCTATATTAACATCCCTTGAGAATTCACCCTTTCCAATAGAGAAGTTAATCATGTCAAGAAGGAATTGACCCAACTGTTCCCAGAAAGTAACATCAAATTCAGGGGGGATCCCATAAAAACCTGGTGATTTGTCCCTTTGCATACTCTGTACTGCCATTCTTAGTTCGTCTATAGTGACCAAATTGTCTAAGTCAGCTGATTCCTCGACTGATAATTTGGGCAGGTCAAGCTGATTTAACCATCCGTCACAGTGGTGTTTATCCAAAGCAACCTCTCAAATTAAGAGTAAAATGTCTGAAAAGATTTATTTATTTCAACAGGGTCAGTTCTGATATTGCCATCTGAAGATTTAATAGCAGGAATATCTGAAAAATGGTCACTTGACCTGATTCTCATGGCAAGTAAATGACTAGGTCTAGCGCCCTGGAAATTATAATAATAATAATACATTTATTTATATAGCACCTTTAAAAACAGGGTTTACAAAGTGCTCTACATAGAAACATAACATCAATACAAGTAAACATTTCTGAAAATACATGAGGCAAAGGAGACAATGCCATACAGGCAATGAACACAATAGAGGAATAGAAAATTACAAATACAAAATAAAGCAGAACAGACAAACTAAAATAGGGGAACCAAAGAACTGCATAAAAGGACGACATCTTGGAGTGTACCAGTCCGGTTTTGGGGAGTGGAGTCAGCAGGAAGTGTAGAGGGTGGTGGGGGAGCTGTAACAGTTCCTGATTTCGTGCCACCATCTCGCTCTTGGAGATTGTTGTTGTGATGACGAGCTGCAGCGATGCGCTCGGCCGACCAGAGGGAAGGGATGGAAAGCGTGCAGCGATCAGGCCAGGACCCTCCGCGGGAGGCTCTGTGGATGCAACGGGGCCGACGAAGGAGTCCGAGCGCCTTGATGGCCGAGACGAACGGAGGAGCAGAGAAGCCGTTGAGCCCGAGGAGCTGCGAGGTGGAACACTGCAGAACCATGCCAGCCGGGAAGGACACAATCGCCAACCACGGACCGTACCACGGGAGCACCAGGACCGCTGAGAGGCGACCAGCCTCAGAGCAACAGCACGGAGCAGGGAGTCGGCCGGCTCGCCGGCAACCGCCGGCCAGCAAGAGACCGTCGGCCAGCCAGCAAGAGACTGTCGGCTAGCCAGCCAACGCCAGTTGTCCAGGATTGTCCAGGCGGCAGCGGTGGAGAGTATCCAGCAGGCGGCTCGTTGGTAGCGGCTCGTTGGTAGCCGCCGGCCAGCAAGAGACTGTCGGCTAGCCAGCCAGCGCCAGTTGACCAGATCGCAGTGGTGGAGAGCAGGAGCCTACGGCAATCACAAAATAAAAAATAATCCAAAGATTTGCAGAATAATTAAGTCAGAAGAATGGCTACACTGTTAAATAAAATTAAAAACAATTAAAATGAATGTTAAATTGTAAAAAAAGTAGAAAACCCCCAAATAAAAACAGTCCTAGACGGAGCAGCATTAAGTTTCGCCAGCGTACCCGTTGCCAGGACTACCAATTAAATATATATATTAAAAATAATAGCGCTGTCTCGTTCTATGAATTAGGAATTCAGATTTTCGTTTCAGAATGTTGTTTATTTCCTTATTAACTAGTGATCGTTCTAAAGCTATTCGGTCAGTAAAGTTTGATTACAACAATGAGTCTAATCTGGTGAATTCAGATTCAAGGTTTTGCAGTTGGAGTGTCCTAGCTTTGCGTGCATTAGAGCAGAATAGTATGGTATTGCTCCTAATAAAACCTATAAGACCCACAGAATCCTTGGGTCTTCTACAGAGCCAACATTAATTTCTGCAAATATCTGGAATTCTGCAATAAATTGTGTGACATAGGATTCATTATTTAATAAAGAGGTATTGAAACGACATCTAGCAGCACGTTGAGACAGTCAGCCTAGGGTGGTGGAGCAAAAGAACCCTTTATGGTCAGATAGTTTCCATAATTCCATTGGAAGTAACACCGCTTTATCAATTGAGGTAAATAAATGAGGGGATGCAAAAAGAAAATTTATTCTGAAAAAAGATTAATATCTACCTGAGAAGAAGGAGTAATCCTTACAGGTGGAGTTCACTGCGCGCCAGGTATCTATAAGCCCTAAACTGTTGGCCCATGATTTCAGAGCATTTGTGGCCTGCGCCTGCTCCCCTGTGGCCTTTGCGTTCGACCGATCAATATTTGGGTCCCAAACAGCATTGAAGTCCGCACCAACAATGAAGGAACAGTCCGTTAACTCCAGCATTTGTCTGGTGAGCGTATTATAAAAGTTTCCATCAAAAACATTAGGCGCATAAGCTGACACTAGAGCAATTTTCCTAGTATTGAATTCTATCGTGGAGATCACAATCCTGCCTGTATCATCTGACCAAGAGGACAGCACTTTAAGTGGGAGATTTCGTTTAGCAACAATGGCTACTCCTTTCGTTTTTGTGCTCGCTGAGGAAGACGCAATTGTGTGATAGAATCTATTGGCTAAACGGCCGGTATTAGCCTGCAGCAAATGAGTGTCCTGTAATAATGCAATGTCAACAATGTCTCTTTTTTAGTAAGCCTAAAGAGCTGGTTCGTTTATGAGGGGCATTCAGTCCACCACAATTCCAAACAAAAAATGTAAGATCACCCATTATCAAAAAGGCTGCGCTCTAAATGTAGACACATGTGGAGAAGCATATTTATGCATTCTGTCTATATAAAGCAGATAACAATGTAATAACACTAGAACTGGGATATTGAGACAAACCGAGGGAACATTCTCGTCAGGCAGATGGTTTAATCCTTCCCCTCTGCCAATGCGTTCTCGTTCTCCATATTAGTAGCCAACGCGTCGGTCATCTCTGTTGCAGCAGGTGGACGAGAGGGAGCTTGATTCACGTACTTCTCAGCATCTACAGCAGAGGTGAATGCTCTATACTGGGAGCCTTCCTTGATCTTCAGGGTTGCCGGATAGAGCAGAAAAAAGTCAAGAGCCTTGGCGCGAGCTGAATCCATAGCTTGATGAAAAGCTTGGCGGCGTTTGACTGTGTAGTTGCAGTAATCCGGGGAGAAGCGAATTTTCCGACCATCGATGATGGGAGGCGATTTCCACGCAGCCTGAAGAATCGCCTGCCTGGTTGTGTAGCGAAGCACGTTGAAAATCAACGTGCGATTAGTAGTGACATTCTTCTTTGGCCCACACCGATCACTGTAGATTCGGTGAGCTCTCATAATATCGATCTGAAGATCTGCCAGTTGTGGGAACCACTCAGACAGGGAGCGCAAAAGATATTGAGTAGCACTAGAGCCTTCTAGGCCCTCTTTCAAACCAATGACACGAATATTGCACAATCGGTTTCTGTCCTCCATATCTGCTAGCTTCACTTCCAGCTCTTCAAAAGCGTGGTCATGGCCATCAAGAACGATTGAGTTACTTTCCACCGTAGTTTTTAGGCTGTCCACCTCCAACCTGATAGAGCCAAGGCTTGCAGTAAGAGATGCTAGTTGTGCATGGATAGCAGTTAGCTTCTTGTCGTTGTCGATCCCCACCTGTTGAATCCAAGCAAAGCGCGGCTCGAAGTAGCTTCGCTGTCTCTCCAGCACTGCCTCTTCAATGGCATCAGTATCGTTGCGTTGAGATCTGCCTTTGTCTGTCATTCTACTTTAACTGTCTTTATCAAACATAAAAGTGTAAAATATCAAGGTTGGAACCAAATAAAAAAAATATTTGACAAGGTTGGGCTAGGAGCTGAGCCTTATGCTGCCATCTCTGTCCAGCTGGTCACGTGACTCTATAATTAATATTTGATATGGAATCCAGGCTTTGAGGACAACAATTTAAAAGTTGAAAAAAGCTCCAGATGTTAATTACAAAACAGCATTTTTTGCTAAATAAAGACATTTATTCCAGACTCCAAGCTGATGAACAGCAGCTCAACACACATTTGTTTGGTTCTAAGCACTTCCTTGTACAATGTACAATGTGAACAGTTGACACAGCCGGCCTCTGCAACGTTTATACATTGCTAAACATTAACGTTTACAACCATTGAAATCAATTCATCTTATTTCAGAAGCTTCAAGCCAAAAGACCACCGAAGCATGTTGGCGTTTTCCTTGAAACTAAATTATGATGTCTGATCATAAATGTAACACCGTTGATGCAGCCTCCCTTTAAAATTCAGTATAAATTACAAGATCATGTTCATAAGAATAACAGCTATGAGATAATTTCCGTTACACCCAGTAACATTTCTGATCTTCCTCTCGAACATTCAGATCCTAAAAAATCTCTGGCTTTATCGATCCGACTACAAAACAAAAGGTGATCGGGCCTTTGCTTTTTTAGCCCCAGATCTCTGGAATCATGTTCGCCGAACGATCAAAGCGGCTCAGTCTTTGGACAGAGAGGCTTCTAAAACACAACCTTATAGGCAAGCCTTTTATAGATCTCATCCCTGTTTTTGTTCCTTCCAGTTTGATTTGTGTCTCATTGAGCTGTGTTTAAAATTGCAATCTATCTTTACCTAGTTCTTTTATATTTTTTCTTTTTAACAGTGTATCCAAAAAGAAGCTATGCAAATAAATCATTACTTACTTACCTACCTAGATCAGGTTAATAATTTAAACAAATTAGAAAGCCATCATATGAAATAAGCGTTGAGGAGAGATTGAACAGAAGACAATGATTAATCATAAAGGAGGAGTCAATGCAAAACTCAGACGTCTTCCACCTCTTATGTGGCTGCAGAGAGGAGGACACCGTTAAACATGATGGACTGCAAGACAAGACTGCTGTTTTTAACTCTCTGCTTGGCAAGTAAAGGTGTTCATTGATCTTCGTATGAAATATTTCTATTAGTGCGACCAACGTAACACATGACATGCATGTATTTTCTTGTTTTTCTTGACAGCTGTTGATGGTCAGACTCTGACAGAATTTGAACCAGTGGTTAAAGGCCTGGAGAATCCCACAGATTGACCTGTACAGTCTCTAGGATATCATTCAGCTACCATATGGCCTGGGTCAGACAGGCTCCTGGAAAAGGACTGGAATGGATCGCCTGGAATAGTGACGATGGTACCCACAAACACTACTCTCAGTCAGTTCAAGGCCTGTTCACCATATCCAGAGACTACAGCAGAAAGGAGGTGCACCTGCAGATGAACAGTCTGAAAACGGAAGATGCTGTTTATTATTGTGCTCGACATCCACAGTGACTGGAGCTGGTGGAGCAGCTGTACAAAAATCCTACTTACTCCGCTAATATACTAAGAAATACTTTTATTTTGTATCCGATAGTGTTGTTTTTAATAAAATCATGAGCACGGCTTGTTGGGTTGTAGTGGATTTTATATATATTTGCACATGTAGATAAGAGAAGTTTATGTTTTAAATTAATACATAAAGAAAGATATCAGAGGTTCCTGAACGCATCGCTCTCTCTCTTCCGGTAAGCGTATTGCATCACTTCCGGTTGCCAGCTTAGCAGCTCGCGATGTTTTCTTCTCCCCCTCCCGCTCCCTCTTGCTCAGAGTGTCTCATGTATAGCTACTCCTCTGCCTCCCTTAATGATAACGGTGCATGCAACAAGTGTAGTTCATTTGCTAGGTTGGAGGCAGTTCTAAGTGGGTTAGATGCACGGCTCCGCACCATCGAAGCTCAGACAGTTACGCTAGTTAGCCCGCCTCCCCCCATAGCCGGTGTGGAGCCTTTAGCATTAGCCTCTGTTAGCTGTCCCCCGGCAGCCCCCGAGCAGCCGGATGGCTGGGTGACTGTTCTAAGGGGTTTTAAGTCTAAACAGAAGCCCACTGAGCACCGCCAACCTCTTCACGTTTCGAACCAGTTTTCCCCACTCAGCGACGCACCCGCTGAGAAACCCACTCTGGTTATAGGTAGCTCCATAGTCAGAAACGTGAAGATAGGGAAGCCAGGGACCAAAGTCATATTCATCCCAGGGGCCAGAGCGGGCGACATTGAATCTTGTTTAAAACTGCTGGCTAAAGATGAGCGTAGTTACAGTAAGATTATAATACACGCCGGCGGTAATGACTCCCGACTGCGGCGGTCGGAGGTCACTAAAATGAATGTGGAATCGGTGTGTACTTATGCCAAGACAATGTCGGACACCGTAGTTTTCTCTGGCCCTCTCCCCAATCTGATCAATGATGACATGTATAGCCGCATGTCGTCATTCAACCGCTGGTTGTCCAGGTGGTGCCCAGCAAACAATGTGGGCTACATAGATAACTGGCAGACTTTCTGGGGAAAGCCTGATCTGATGAGTCGAGACAGCATTCATCCCACTTGGGATGGAGCGCGTCTCATTTCTGCAAACATGGCGAAGTTGATTAGCGGACTTAATCCATGACCCAGAGTTCAGATCAGGAAGAAGAAGCAGAGTTGTAGTCTTCCACCCTTCTCTGCACTTCCATTCGAGCAGTTACCCACCCTTAACCTTAACTCTATAGAGACTGTGTCTGTCCCACGGCCACTTAAATTAATTAAATCAAAAGTAACCAGAAGAGGAGTCATACAAAATAACCTCATACAGGTTAACATCACTATTTCAAAAGTGCAACAAAACAAGAGAATTAAATGTGGACTCCTAAATATTAGATCTCTGTCATCTAAAGCTGTATTAGTAAATGATTTAATATCAGACAATCACATTGATTTATTGTGTCTTACTGAAACCTGGCTGAGCAATGAAGAATATGTCAGCCTAAATGAATCAACTCCTCCAAGTCATATTAATACTCACATTCCTCGAGGCACCGGCCGAGGAGGTGGAGTAGCAGCCATCTTTGACTCAAGCCTATTACTGAATCCTAAACCTAAACTAAACTACAACTCATTTGAAAGCCTTGTTCTTAATCTTTCACATCCAACCTGTAAAACATTACAGCCAATCCTATTTGTTATACTGTACCGGCCACCAGGTCCATATTCAGAATTTATATCTGAATTTTCAGAGTGTTTATCAAGTTTTGTCCTTAAAACTGATAAGGTTATTATTGTAGGAGATTTTAATATCCATGTGGATATTGATAATGATTGCCTTAGTACTGCATTTATCTCATTGTTGGACTCGATTGGCTTCTGTCAGAGAGTACAGAAACCCACTCACTGCTTTGGCCACACCCTCGACCTTGTTCTTGCATATGGCATTGACATTGAGCATTTGGAGGTCTTCCCACAGAACCCTCTTCTGTCAGACCATTACCTCATAACTTTTGAGTTCATACTCCCGGAGTATACATCGTTAGTCAAAAGTTTCTACACCAGATGTCTAACTGACAGTACTGTAGCTAAATTTAAAGAAGCGATTCCTTCTGCATTTGATTCAATACCACGTCTCAATGTGACGGAGGACTCCTGTGCTAACTTTAGTCCGTCCCAGATTTATCATATTGTCGATAGTGCTACAGGCTCACTGAGAATGACACTAGACTCGATAGCCCCACTGAAGAAAAAGACGGTGAGGCAAAGGAGGTTTGCTCCCTGGTATAACCCTCAGACCCGCGACCTAAAGCAAACTTCACGAAAGCTCGAAAGTATATGGCGTTCCACCAATCTGGAAGAATCACGCTTAGTTTGGCGAGACAACCTTAAAACATATAAAAAGGCTCTCCGTAATGCCAGAGCAGCCTATTACTCATCAGTAATAGAGAAAAATAAAAACAACCCCAGGGTTCTCTTTAGCACTGTAGCCAGGCTGACAGAGAGTCACAGCTCTGTGGAGCCGTGTATTCCTATAGACCTTAGTAGTAATGACTTAATGAACTTCTTCAATGAAAAGATTTTAACTATTAGAGGCAAGATTGATGATCTCTTGCCCTCAACTACTGCCGATCTGTCATCAAGAGGAGTGGCCTTGGAAACGGCTGTATGCCCTGGTGTATATTTGGATAGCTTTTCTCCCATTAACCTAGACCAATTGTCCTCAACGGTTTCTACTTCTAAACCGTCTACTTGTCTCTTAGACCCCATCCCAACGAGGCTGCTTAAAGACGTGTTGCCTTTAATTGGCACCTCTCTGCTGGATATTGTTAATGTGTCTTTGCTAACAGGGCATGTACCACATTCCTTCAAAGTAGCTGTAATTAAACCTCTCCTGAAAAAGCCCACTCTTAATCCAGAGGTGTTGGCTAACTACAGACCAATCTCTAACCTTCCCTTCCTCTCTAAGATCCTTGAGAAAGTAGTCGCAAATCAGTTGTGCGACTTCCTACATCAGAATAGTTTATTTGAGGAGTTTCAGTCAGGATTTAGAAAACACCACAGCACAGAGACAGCACTGGTGAAAATTACAAATGACCTCCTAATTGCACCAGATATAGGACTCATCTCCGTACTGGTATTATTAGACCTTAGTGCTGCGTTCGACACCATTGATCATGACATCCTATTACAGAGACTGGATCAGTCGATTGGCATTTCAGGTACCGCACTAAGTTGGTTTAAATCCTATTTATCAGATCGATCTCAATTTGTATTTGTAAACGATGAAGCCTCAATGACCACCAACGTTAATCACTGAGTTCCACAAGGTTCTGTGCTTGGACCAATTTTATTTACCTTATATATGCTTCCTTTGGGCAATATTATCAGGAAACACTGCATAAACTTTCATTGCTATGCAGACGATACTCAATTATATCTATCGATCAAACCAGAGGAGACCAACCAGCTCGCTAAAATTCAAGAATGTCTTAAAGACATAAAAACATGGATGACCTGCAACTTCCTGATGTTAAACTCAGACAAAACTGAAGTTATTTTACTGGGCCCTGAACACCTCAGAGATCAATTATCTGGTGATGTGGTTTCTGTAGATGGCATTTCCCTGGCATCCAACACCACTGTAAAGAATCTCGGCGTTATCTTTGACCGAGACTTGTCCTTTCACTCCCACGTTAAGCAAATCTCAAGGATTGCATTTTTTCATCTACGTAACATTTCAAAAATCAGGCACATCTTGTCTCAAAAAGATGCGGAAAAGCTGGTTCACGCGTTTGTTACTTCCAGACTAGATTACTGCAACTCCTTATTATCAGGCTGCTCTAATAAGTCTCTTAAATCCCTCCAGTTGATCCAGAATGCTGCAGCACGTGTACTCACTAAAACTAAGAAAAGAGATCACTTTACTCCTGTATTAGATGCTCTGCACTGGCTCCCTGTAAAATCAAGAATCACATTTAAAATTCTTCTCCTCAACTACAAAGCATTGATTGGTGATGCACCATCATATCTTAAGGAGTTTGTAGTACCATATTGCCCCACTAGAGAGCTGCGCTCACTAAATGCGGGGCTACTTGTGGTTCCTAGAGTCCTAAAAAGTAGGATGGGAGCAAGAGCCTTCAGTTATCAAGCTCCTCTTTTATGGAACCAGCTTCCACTTTCAGTCCGGGAGGCAGACACAGTCACCTTATTTAAGAATAGACTTAAGACTTTCCTGTTTGATAGTGCTTATAGTTAGGGCTGAATCAGGTTTGCCCTGGTCGAGCTTGTAACTTTGTAAATGCTGTTCATTCTGTACACATGACATCTATTGCTTCTGTCCATCCGGGGAGAGGGATCCTCCTCTGTTGCTCTCCTGAAGGTTTCTTCCCTTTTTTCCCTGTCAAAGGTTATTTTTGGGGAGTTGTTCCTGATCCGATGTGAGGTCCTGGGACAGGGATGTCGTATGTGTACAGATTGTAAAGCCCTCTGAGGCAAATTTGTAATTTGTGATATTGGGCTATACAAAATAAACTGAATTGAATTGAATTGAATATGATAATTAATTTGGGATATTATGAGGAATATTCTGGAGGAATGTATTATGAAACATAAGAGAGGATCACTGTTTTATTATTCTGTTTTAATGACAAATGTAACGATTAACTGTATGATGCATGAGAATGAATGAATGTTTTATTGTTTAGACAATAGTTAAAATGGATGCCGATTGAAACCTAATGTGTTGCTTTTATTCTGAAGGCAGGATAGTAGGTTTTATTCTGAAGGGGAACTTCCTGTCCTTGACCGGAAGTGTGAGCATTGACCTCGCCAGCTTATCAATGGCTTAGCTAACAGAACTGCGCATCCTTTGAACTGACCAATGGAACTAACCTTTAGGTGTGAATTCATTTGCATGACCATACTAACGACCGAGCATTTGTTCTGGGGAGACATGGTTCTACTGGTCTGGAGACTCAAGACAGCCCCGGTCTGGCGCTCCCTGGGACCCGGAGCTCTGAACACAAATCTTACAATAATGAAGATATGAATAAAAAAATGTCCTACTGTAATGATCACTTCCTTACAACACAGCTAAATACAAACGTCTGTAAGTGTCTTCTTATTCAAGTCTGAATAAAATAGACACTACATGAACACATCTCAGCCACATTAATGTAGTCTAGTCATTAACTGGCATCTAATTAGGTCACAATACAAGTTCAAAAATAACACAAATTGAAAAAAGTTTAGAGATGGATCAGAAGTGACTTCAGCTTCATGTGATTCATACGTAGCTCACTATCTCAAATAGATGTCAATATAAACATCTGGAAGACTGCGGGAGCTGCCGTTTAGTCTTGTGCTTGTGAGACATTGTGACAGAAGCTGAATGAATACACAATGCTGCAATAAGACAACCCTTCACTTCATGGGCTCTTGGAGGGAAACTATATCTTCTTGTACCATTGTTTCTCTCTTTGCAGTAATCCACCTCACTGAGGGGACTTAACTGTATAAAAAAACGTTTGAGACAGTGAAAACTCTGTATCGTACAGTATTATCCTTTTCTACATAGTGTGTAATTAAATTAAAATATCAAATTTAAAGCAGAGGTGATTTTCAGGCATGAAAACTATGTTAACACTGAACACACTCTTCTATTGGCTGCAGTTAGACCAGTGTTGATGCTTCATATGTTTGATTATATGCAAACTCAGTGACCTCCCCAGTTGCTCAGCTATAAAAACATCACATCAGGCTGAACTTCACATCTCTTCAGTTTCAACATCAACCATGTTCTCTGTAGCTCTGCTGCTGCTGTTGGCAGCTGGATGTGAGTCTCTTTGGATTTTTCAAAGTCAATAAATCTGCTTTAAGTATATTTTGTAAAACATTTCTTTTATCTAACAGGTGTGAAGTGTGACACGTTGACACAGCCAGGCTCTGTGAGTGTGCAGCCAGGTCAACGTCTGACCATCTCCTGTCAGGTCTCTTATGATATTCGCAGCTACTTCACAGCGTGGATCAGACAGCCTGCAGGGAAAGGACTGGAGTGGATTGGAATGAAACATGGAGGTGGATCTTCATACTACAAAGAGTCACTGAAGAACAAGTTCAGTATCGACGTAGACTCTTCCAGCAAAACAGTGACTCTAAACGGACAGACCATGCAGCCTGAAGACACTGCTGTGTATTACTGTGCCAGAAGACCACAATAACACAAACCATCAGTAGACCTGAACAAAAACCCCCAGAGCCTGAACACTTGTAGCATGAAGCCACCAGAGGGGGCGCCCTCGGACCAATAATGATTTCAACACCAGCTCAGTCACATTAAAGAGAAAAACAGTCATATTACATATAATAGTACAAAGGAACATAACATGGATTGTGATAATATACAATAATACTAATAATGATACCAAATATACAGAGGAGACAACTTCATATAAGTGTATTCTGTGTGTGACTTCCAACATGTATGTGTGTTACTGATAACATTATTTCTGTTAAAACTGGCATTTTCATAAATTAATCTAATAATAAATGAAAAATAATGAATGACATGCATTTGTCCTCATTGAAAAACATGGGCATCCATGCTATCCGTCCAGGGGATGAGTTACATGTTTTTAAAGTATGACTCATGATCACTGTGACAGGAGGGGGTTACCTTCCCGAGTTTTCCTCCCAGCACCAATGATGGAGACCACTCAAGGTATCGGTTTGCAATACTTTTATTGTGCCGCTCTGCCTCTTGCCCTCCTTCCAGGTCAGGTCAGGTATGAGAGCATGCGCCAAGGCAGCGTGTTGCTGCGTCCACCTTCCGACGGTAGTCCCGGGGTCTCCGTATGGCCATCCTCCAGGAGAACACTCGTCCCAGCCCCATCCCACCGAAGTAACGATCAACCTGACGAAGCCACGAGGCACATGGGCGACCCCTAGGTCTCCTCCACCCAACAGGGTCTCTCAAAAAGAGAATCCTGGGGGCCGGGTCAGCCTCAGGGAATCGTGCCACATGCCCGTAGTGCCGCAGCTGGTGCTCTCGTATAATGCAGGTAACATACCTCATCCGAGTCTCCCGGAGTAACCGCTCATTAGGTACAAAATCCGACCAGCGATACCCATGGATCCTTCGGAGAGACATGGTACCAAAGGAGTTCAGTCTTCGCCTCAGGTCACTGGTTAGCGTCCAAGTCTCACATCCATAGAGTAAGACAGGCAAAACCAGCGACCTAGAGACTCTGACCTTTGTCCTCTTGCACAAATGCCGAGAACGCCACACACCCTCATCCAGTGAGTCCATCACTCCCCAGGCGCGGCCCAGACGTTGATTGACTTCCTAACCGCATCCAGTAGAGACATGGACAACACTGCCTAGGTAAGTGAATGTCTCCGTGACCTCAACATTCTCGCCACACACAGGAACAGACTCGACAGCCGCATCCAAGACATCATTGAATGCCTGAACCTTGGTCTTGATCCAGGAGATACGCAGTCCCAGCGGTTTTCCGATTCCTCACCAGGAGTTCAGAATGGATACCGCACACTCCAGCCACCTTACCCCCTTTCAACTGCTTGACCACAGCTCGCGTTTCAGCAAGCGAAGGTGGCGCACAGTCGATCGGGGGGTCCGCAGGCAGAGGCACAGCATCTATATCGTCCAATCCACGAGACGGAGCGTCCGCCTGGTAAAGACGCTCAAAGTATTTGGCCCAGCGGGCTCTGACCTCAAACTCTTCCGACAGGAGTCCACCATCAGCCACTCTCACCGCAGTACTGCGAGGAGAAGGTTTGGAGGCACGTAATGCACAGATTCCTCTGAAGGCGGGGCGAGAGTCGCTCGACCAGAGATGACCCTCGACCGTCTCACAGATTCCTCACACATATGCCTCTTTGTCATTCCTCACAGCACGTACAGTTGCACATTTTAGCTCCCGATACAGACCAGCTCTGCCGCCAAGTCTAGTCCTGCGACTCTCCTCAATGATTCCCATCGTCCCCGAAGAGAGAAAGCCCCTCCTCGACCCACGCGAAACTCCAAGGCACTCGGCCGCCATTTCCAGAGTTTTAGTCTACATATTTTCAAAGTCTTCAGAGTGTGCTATATAACGACGGGCAAAATGTAATTTTGTGTTTGTCAACCTATTTGTACACATTTTACTAAAAGAAGCAAACATTCATTCTCCAGTTTCACCAGTTAGCCTACTAAGATCCAAGTGAAATCCAGTTCCTCCCTGTGAGGAGGAGTCAATGCAAAATCCAGATGTCTTACAGCTCTACTTATGTGCTGCAGAGAGGACAGAGAACAGAGGAGAGTTAAACATGATGGACTGCAGGACAGGACTGCTGCTTTTAACTCTCTGCTTTGCAGGTGAAGATTGTCATTTGAGTTGACATAGTCCTTAATTGTGTATCAATTCAAATTATGTTACGTTTTTTTCTTTTAATATATCTCGACAGGTGTTGATGGTCAGACTCTGACAGAATCTGAACCAGTGGTTAAAAGGCCTGGAGAATCACACAGATTGACCTGCACAACATCCGGAATCACATTCAGGAGCTACGATATGCACTGGGTCAGACAGGCTCCTGGAAAAGGACTGGAGTGGATCGCCTGGGTTGATGATGGTAGTGGGACCTCAAAATCCTACTCTCAGTCAGTTCAAGGCCGTTTTACCATCTCCAGAGACAACAGCAGAGAGCAGGTGTATCTGCAGATGAACAGTCTGAAGATGGAAGATTCTGCTGTTTATTATTGTGCTGCAGAGCCACAGTGACTGGAGTTGGTGGAGCAGCTGTACAACATCCCACAGTGCTCACTCCTACTGGGCCGGTAGACCACAACTACCTCATCACTCAATTTATTTGAGTATCTTTGGGTATTAGGAACACTGCATGTGCTCATTTTGGAACAGACGGAAACCTCAAAACGTACGATCTCTGTCAAGATACAAGAGAGCCACAATGACACATAAGCAACGCTGTACATGAACTCAACATGTCAACTGAGTTTAAACTTTAGTTCAACATCATCAACACACTCAGAGAAACATAGTCTCATTAAAACGGCATCATTCTGATTTTATTGCCGCTTCTTCACATTGAATCAGATAATAAATATTCTGTTGATCTGAGTGTAAATGTAAATCTGATACTTCTACATGTTAAATAACGTGTTAGAGGTCCATCACCTGTCAGGTCTCTGGTTATTCCTCAAATGATGACAGATATGCAACAGGTTGGATCAGACAGCGTGATGGAAAACCAATGGACTGGATTTCACATCTGAGGGGTGGAGCAAACTTTCAATAAAATAATGCTCTCAAGAACAAATTCCTTTACAACACACACACTAGCTTGGTGACATTAACAGGACAGAATCTGCAGCCTGAGGACACAGCTGGTCATCATCACTATTTACGTCTACACTCCACAGTGACACCCACCACCAACAGACATGCACAAGTACTCTGCAACCATGTGACTCAACCACAACTTTTACATGATATCACCAAGGGCTGCACGGTGGTGTGGTGGCTAGCCCTGTCACCTCACAGGAAGAGGGGCGGTCGGTCCTTCTGTGTGGAGTTTGCATGTTCTCCCCGTGGCAGCGTGGGTTCCCTCCGGGTTCTCACGGCTTCCCCCCACAGACCAAAGACATGCAGCTCAGGCTAATAGGAGACTCTAAAATTGCCCGTAGGTGTGAATGTGAGCGTGAATGGTTGTCTGTCTCTATATGTGCCCTCCGATAAACTGGCGACCTGTCCAGTGTGAACCCTGCCTTTGCGTAATGTCAGCAACAACAAACAACAACAGGCATCTGCATCACAGAGGCTGTTGATTAGTCAAACTACAGAAACGTTTGTGTTCATTAACAATCAGAAATGTTTGTCAGAGATTCAAATTCCACCTTCTCGTTTTGTGCGATGGAGAGCACAAGAGGTGGAACGCATTGGCTAAAATGCAATCTTGTAACCTGCCGGCTGTCGTCTGACGATGATTTAGTTTTTATTGGTTCAAAATGATTTTGTAAACTGGCTACTTTTAAAACAATCTGGTTGTAAGGCGTCACTCAACTCCAACTCCAGTCTTCATTCTGAAGTTGCTAATCAGAATGTAAACAATAAGCAGCACATAGAAAAGAAAGTCTTTCATATCTGCTGGCTACATTGGGTAATATAACTGATGGGTTCCGAGATCGACATTAAATATGAAATATGAAATATGAAATAAAGCCAGCACTCTGATGACTTAATACAAATTAAGTCTCATCGTCTTGTGATGCGACTTAAACACTTTTTTCTTAGGTTACCATGCATTGTGGATGGTTTACTTACAGGACTTTGGAGTGAGATCAACCTGGACCAGATTCCAACAAACAGCAACGTGATCTCAATGAAATCTGGGTCTTCTCATTACCTGCAAAAATTATTTCACCTATCCACATGTCTATACATTTTAATTATGTTTCATCCCTCAGTTATTGACTGAGTTCTTTCAATTGTTCAGGCATTATATAATACACAATTGCCAATGTCATATTCACAAGTGTACAAACCGTGAATTATATGAAATCAGTTTGAAAAGAGAGAAACAAGCTGAAACAATCAAGCTTTGAAAAGAACACACAATGTGTAAAATGACATTAACACTACTACACAACTGATGATGGTATATTTGTCCTAATAAAACCCCACATACTTTTTTGACGTAATCTCATGATCAAACCATCGATCCATATAAAAAGTGGATCTACATATGGTCTGGGAAAAGTAAAATCTAAAATCTAAATATAGCATAAAACGTGTGAAAAGACTGAACTATACTACCGAATTGTGGTGCTAGACTGTTAAACTGTTTTTCATAATTGTTGTACAATTAAAAAAATTAAAAAAATCTTTACATACTCGCCAATTTTTGGGATCATTAACATTTTTCTAGCTGATTAATAAAAACTCAGAACACATTTATTTGTGCCTACCTTTAAATGTCCATCTTTAGTTACTTGATTGTGACTTTTATCAACACATTACAACTAAGATTTATTCAATAATTATAGGAAAAGATCCAAGTCCGATCCTGTTGTCTCCTCCCTGTGAGGAGGAGTCAATGCAAAACCCAGACGTCTTCCAGCTCTACTTATGTGCTGCAGAGAGGAGGACAGAGAGTGGACACACAGTTAAACATGATGGACTGCAGGACAGGACTGCTGCTTTTAACTGTCTGCTGGGCAGGTGAGATTTTACACTTAGTTTTATAATGCTTATATTTGTGTCACCAGCTTATTTCACTTTTTTATATTCCCTTGACAGCTGTTGATGGTCAGACTCTGACAGAATCTGAACCAGTGATTAAAAGACCTGGAGAATCTCACCGATTGACCTGTACAGCTTCTGGATTAGACTTTGATAACTATTGGATGGCCTGGATCAGACAGGCTCCTGGAAAAGGGCTGGAGTGGATGGCGATTATCCAACACAACAGTAACAACATCTACTACTCTCAGTCAGTTCAAGGCCGGTTCACCATCTCCAGAGACAACAGCAGAAAGCAAGTGTATCTGCAGATGAACAGTCTGAAGACGGAAGATGCTGCTGTTTATTATTGTGCTCGATAGCCACAGTGACTGGAGCTGGTGGAGCAGCTGTACAATATCCTACAATCCCACAATGTAATATTCTTATAATAGTTCTATGATATCCATCATTTTTTAAAAATATTTATTTTGTACATTTTGTTTTTCATGATTAAATGCAAAAAACAGAATAAAGACAACTTGTTCATAAAAGGTCCAAAGACAGCATCACAACCTTAATGAAAATAAACTTCTGCAAATACTTTTACATTTCTACAATTAGTTTATTCTTATCCAATTCAAAATAATAAAATACTCAAACTTTTGAGTACCGCTGCTATTAAATATTGTAAAAAAGATTCGTATTGCTCTAAAATACAAACCAACTTAAAAGTAAGAACATTTCACTCTTTTCATCACATATTGTACTCAACTATTTCTTGAAAACCATTTCTGACCCAAGACAGCAGTGATAAAGTGGAGGAGAAGTGTAATGATGACAGCATTTCACTTCTGAATTCTACATATATCATGTATGGACATGAATACTAACGTTGTGTTCATATTTAGGAGGGTATAATTTAACATGTGTAGAGTATAATGACAGTTTATCGAAATAAAGTTATCTGAATATAAAGAAAAAGTACCCAATCTCCCCATTGGCAGGAATAAACCTGTGCCTTAATTTCTAATCTATTTCCATTTTTGCCAACATTTGTATTTTATTTGGCCCTAATAGAAATAATATAATACTTATTTGACACAACCACATACATGAAAGCAAAACTATTTTGATCATGACAAAAAGTCATGGAAGCACTGGACAGCTGTTTTCCTCCAAAGGCTCCATATGCTTCTCTGTATGTCTTCAAACATCTGCAAACACTGAAACCATCAGGAGTCCTTTATTCAAACCTGCAAACCAGCAGCATCAGACTTAACTTTTCACACTATTGAGATGATCCTGCTGTCCCTGTATTTCTGTTTCCAGCTAATACAGCCAGGAAGTACAGGAAGTGATCAAATAAATAGAACATTTAAAAAAAGCTAAACTATCTATGAAAATGAAAATCATGAATCTGATCAGTGTTTGAAATTATACAAGACTTATATACATAGAATAGACATGATTAACGGTGGTTTGATTCTGTAAATACAGGGACATTTTGAAAATGTTACAATTTAGTGTGTAAATGAATTAAAATATCAAATTTAAAGCAGAGGTGATTTTCAGGCATTTTAACACTGAACACACTCTTCTATTGGCTGCAGTTAGACCAGTGTTGATGCTATATATGTTTGATTATATGCAAACTCAGTGACCTCCCCAGTTGCTCAGCTATAAAAACATCACATCAGGCTGAACTTCACATCTCTTCAGTTTCAACATCAACCATGTTCTCTGTAGCTCTGCTGCTGCTGTTGGCAGCTGGATGTGAGTCTCTTTGGATTTTTCAAAGTCAATAAATCTGCTTTAAGTATATTTTGTAAAACATTTCTTTTATCTAACAGGTGTGAAGTGTGACACGTTGACACAGCCAGGCTCTGTGACTGTGCAGCCAGGTCAACGTCTGACCATCTCCTGTCAGGTCTCTTATGATATTAGCAGCTACTACACAGCGTGGATCAGACAGCCTGCAGGGAAAGGACTGGAGTGGATTGGAATGAAACATGGAGGTGGATCTTCATACTACAAAGAGTCACTGAAGAACAAGTTCAGTATCGACGTAGACTCTTCCAGCAAAACAGTGACTCTAAACGGACAGACCATGCAGCCTGAAGACACTGCTGTGTATTACTGTGCCAGAAGACCACAATAACACAAACCATCAGTAGACCTGAACAAAAAACCCCAGAGCCTGAACACTTGTAGCATGAAGCCACCAGAGGGGGCGCCCTTGGACCAATAATGATTTCAACACCAGCTCAGTCACATTAAAGAGAAAAACAGTCATATTACAAATAATAGTACAAAGGAACATAACATGGATTGTGATAATATACAATAATAATAATAATGATACCAAATATACAGAGGAGACAACTTCATATAAGTGTATTCTGTGTGTGACTTCCAACATGTATGTGTATTACTGATAACATTATTTCTGTTAAAACTGGCATTTTCAAAAGTTAATCTAATAATAAATGACAAATAATGAATGACATGCATTTGTCCTCATTGAAAAACATGGGCATCCATGCTATCCGTCCAGGGGATGAGTTACATGTTTTTAAAGTATGACTCATGATCACTGTGACAGGAGGGGGTTACCTTCCCGAGTTTTCCTCCCAGCACCAATGATGGAGACCACTCAAGGTATCGGTTTGCAATACTTTTATTGTGCCGCTCTGCCTCTTGCCCTCCTTCCAGGTCAGGTCAGGTATGAGGGCATGCGCCAAGGCAGCGTGTTGCTGCGTCCACCTTCCGACGGTAGTCCCGGGGTCTCCGTATGGCCATCCTCCAGGCGGACACTCGTCCCAGCCCCATCCCACCGAAGTAACGATCAACCTGACGAAGCCACGAGGCACATGGGCGACCCCTAGGTCTCCTCCACCCAACAGGGTCTCTCAAAGAGAGAATCCTGGGGGCCGGGTCAGCCTCAGGGAATCGTGCCACATGCCCGTAGTGCCGCAGCTGGCACTCTCGTATAATGCAGGTAACATACCTCATCCGAGTCTCCCGGAGTAACCGCTCATTAGGTACAAAATCCGACCAGCGATACCCATGGATCCTTCGGAGAGACATGGTACCAAAGGAGTTCAGTCTTCGCCTCAGGTCACTGGTTAGCGTCCAAGTCTCACATCCATAGAGTAAGACAGGCAAAACCAGCGACCTAAAGACTCTGACCTTTGTCCTCTTGCACAAATGCCGAGAACGCCACACACCCTCATCCAGTGAGTCCATCACTCCCCAGGCGCGGCCCAGACGTTGATTGACTTCCTAACCACATCCAGTAGAGACATGGACAACACTGCCTAGGTAAGTGAATGTCTCCGTGACCTCAACATTCTCGCCACACACAGGAACAGACTCGACAGCCAAGACATCATTGAATGCCTGAACCTTGGTCTTGATCCAGGAGATACGCAGTCCCAGCGGTTTTCCGACTCCTCACCAGGAGTTCAGAATGGATACCGCACACTCCAGCCACCTTACCCCCTTTCAACTGCTTGACCACAGCTCGCGTTTCAGCAAGCGAAGGTGGCGCACAGTCGATCGGGGGGTCCGCAGGCAGAGGCACAGCATCTATATCGTCCAATCCACGAGACGGAGCGTCCGCCTGGTAAAGACGCTCAAAGTATTTGGCCCAGCGGGCTCTGACCTCAAACTCTTCCGACAGGAGTCCACCATCAGCCACTCTCACCGCAGTACTGCGAGGAGAAGGTTTGGAGGCACGTAATGCACGGATTCCTCTGAAGGCGGGGCGAGAGTCGCTCGACCAGAGATGACCCTCGACCGTCTCACAGATTCCTCACACATATGCCTCTTTGTCATTCCTCACAGCACGTACAGTTGCACGTTTTAGCTCCCGAGACCGACCAGCTCTGCCGCCAAGTCTAGTCCTGCGACTCTCCTCAATGATTCCCATCGTCCCCGAAGAGAGAAACCCCCTCCTCGACCCACGCGAAACTCCAAGGCACTCGGCCGCCATTTCCAGAGTTTTAGTCTTGAAGGAGCATAGAGGCGCTTTCATCCCTTAGCCCAGAGCCATGGGGACCGACACATGTTTCGTACCGGACGACGCCCTCCTTCCTCTCACCTCTATCCCTACTCAGCTCAATATATAGGGAAGAGACACAATCACGACCACAATCACTTTGTGAGAAAACCTGCAGTACAACATAATAAGCAACATTTGTTAACATTGTATTTGTTAAAATTTATTTATTTAATTTATTTAAATAAAATTACAATTCTCACTTTAAACATATTTTCAAAGTCTTCATGTTAATCAGAGTGTGCTATATAACGACGGGCAAAATGTAATTTTGTGTTTGTCAACCTATATGTACACATTTTACTAAAAGAAGCAAACATTCATTCTCCAGTTTCACCAGTTAGCCTACTAAGATCCAAGTGAAATCCAGTTCCTCCCTGTGAGGAGGAGTCAATGCAAAATCCAGATGTCTTACAGCTCTACTTATGTGCTGCAGAGAGGACAGAGAACAGAGGAGAGTTAAACATGATGGACTGCAGGACAGGACTGCTGCTTTTAACTCTCTGCTTTGCAGGTGAAGATTGTCATTTGAGTTGACATAGTTCTTAATTGTGTATCAATTCAAATTATGTTACGGTTTTTTCTTTTAATATATCTCGACAGGTGTTGATGGTCAGACTCTGACAGAATCTGAACCAGTGGTTAAAAGGCCTGGAGAATCACACAGATTGACCTGCACAACATCCGGAATCACATTCAGGAGCTACGATATGCACTGGGTCAGACAGGCTCCTGGAAAAGGACTGGAGTGGATCGCCTGGGTTGATGATGGTAGTGGGACCTCAAAATCCTACTCTCAGTCAGTTCAAGGCCGTTTTACCATCTCCAGAGACAACAGCAGAGAGCAGGTGTATCTGCAGATGAACAGTCTGAAGATGGAAGATTCTGCTGTTTATTATTGTGCTGCAGAGCCACAGTGACTGGAGTTGGTGGAGCAGCTGTACAACATCCCACAGTGCTCACTCCTACTGGGCCGGTAGACCACAACTACCTCATCACTCACTTTATTTGAGTATCTTTGGGTATTAGGAACACTGCATGTGCTCATTTTGGAACAGACAGAAACCTCAAAACGTACGATCTCTGTCAAGATACAAGAGAGCCACAATGACACATAAGCAACGCTGTACATGAACTCAACATGTCAACTGAGTTTAAACTTTAGTTCAACATCATCAACACACTCAGAGAAACATAGTCTCATTAAAACGGCATCATTCTGATTTTATTGCCGCTTCTTCACATTGAATCAGATAATAAATATTCTGTTGATCTGAGTGTAAATGTAAATCTGATACTTCTACATGTTAAATAACGTGTTAGAGGTCCATCACCTGTCAGGTCTCTGGTTATTCCTCAAATGATGACAGATATGCAACAGGTTGGATCAGACAGCGTGATGGAAAACCAATGGACTGGATTTCACATCTGAGGGGTGGAGCAAACTTTCAATAAAATAATGCTCTCAAGAACAAATTCCTTTACAACACACACACTAGCTTGGTGACATTAACAGGACAGAATCTGCAGCCTGAGGACACAGCTGGTCATCATCACTATTTACGTCTACGCTCCACAGTGACACCCACAACCAACAGACATGCACAAGTACTCTGCAACCATGTGACTCAACCACAACTTTTACATGATATCACCAAGGGCTGCACGGTGGTGTGGTGGCTAGCCCTGTCACCTCACAGGAAGAGGGGCGGTCGGTCCTTCTGTGTGGAGTTTGCATGTTCTCCCCGTGGCAGCGTGGGTTCCCTCCGGGTTCTCACGGCTTCCCCCCACAGACCAAAGACATGCAGCTCAGGCTAATAGGAGACTCTAAAATTGCCCGTAGGTGTGAATGTGAGCGTGAATGGTTGTCTGTCTCTATATGTGCCCTCCGATAAACTGGCGACCTGTCCAGTGTGAACCCTGCCTTTGCGTAATGTCAGCAACAACAAACAACAACAGGCATCTGCATCACAGAGGCTGTTGATTAGTCAAACTACAGAAACGTTTGTGTTAATTAACAAGGTGGGTAATATAACTGATGGATTCCGAGATCGACATTAAATATGAAATATGAAATATGAAATAAAGCCAGCACTCTGATGACTTAATACAAATTAAGTCTCATCGTCTTGTGATGTGACTTAAACACTTTTTTCTTAGGTTACCATGCATTGTGGATGGTTTACTTACAGGACTTTGGAGTGAGATCAACCTGGACCAGATTCCAACAAACAGCAACGTGATCTTAATGAAATCTGGGTCTTCTCATTACCTGCAAAAATTATTTCACCTATCCACATGTCTATACATTTTAATTATGTTTCATCCCTCAGTTATTGACTGAGTTCTTTCAATTGTTCAGGCATTATATAATACACAATTGCCAATGTCATATTCACAAGTGTACAAACCGTGAATTATATGAAATCAGTTTGAAAAGAGAGAAACAAGCTGAAACAATCAAGCTTTGAAAAGAACACACAATGTGTAAAATGACATTAACACTACTACACAACTGATGATGGTATATTTGTCCTAATAAAACCCCACATACTTTTTTGACGTAATCTCATGATCAAACCATCGATCCATATAAAAAGTGGATCTACATATGGTCTGGGAAAAGTAAAATCTAAAATCTAAATATAGCATAAAACGTGTGAAAAGACTGAACTATACTACCGAATTGTGGTGCTAGACTGTTAAACTGTTTTTCATAATTGTTGTACAATTAAAAAAATTAAAAAAATCTTTACATACTCGCCAATTTTTGGGATCATTAACATTTTTCTAGCTGATTAATAAAAACTCAGAACACATTTATTTGTGCCTACCTTTAAATGTCCATCTTTAGTTACTTGATTGTGACTTTTATCAACACATTACAACTAAGATTTATTCAATAATTATAGGAAAAGATCCAAGTCCGATCCTGTTGTCTCCTCCCTGTGAGGAGGAGTCAATGCAAAACCCAGACGTCTTCCAGCTCTACTTATGTGCTGCAGAGAGGAGGACAGAGAGTGGACACACAGTTAAACATGATGGACTGCAGGACAGGACTGCTGCTTTTAACTGTCTGCTGGGCAGGTGAGATTTTACACTTAGTTTTATAATGCTTATATTTGTGTCACCAGCTTATTTCACTTTTTTATATTCCCTTGACAGCTGTTGATGGTCAGACTCTGACAGAATCTGAACCAGTGATTAAAAGACCTGGAGAATCTCACCGATTGACCTGTACAGCTTCTGGATTAGACTTTGATAACTATTGGATGGCCTGGATCAGACAGGCTCCTGGAAAAGGGCTGGAGTGGATGGCGATTATCCAACACAACAGTTACAACATCTACTACTCTCAGTCAGTTCAAGGCCGGTTCACCATCTCCAGAGACAACAGCAGAAAGCAAGTGTATCTGCAGATGAACAGTCTGAAGACGGAAGATGCTGCTGTTTATTATTGTGCTCGATAGCCACAGTGACTGGAGCTGGTGGAGCAGCTGTACAATATCCTACAATCCCACAATGTAATATTCTTATAATAGTTCTATGATATCCATCATTTTTTAAAAATATTTATTTTGTACATTTTGTTTTTCATGATTAAATGCAAAAAACAGAATAAAGACAACTTGTTCATAAAAGGTCCAAAGACAGCATCACAACCTTAATGAAAATAAACTTCTGCAAATACTTTTACATTTCTACAATTAGTTTATTCTTATCCAATTCAAAATAATAAAATACTCAAACTTTTGAGTACCGCTGCTATTAAATATTGTAAAAAAGATTCGTATTGCTCTAAAATACAAACCAACTTAAAAGTAAGAACATTTCACTCTTTTCATCACATATTGTACTCAACTATTTCTTGAAAACCATTTCTGACCCAAGACAGCAGTGATAAAGTGGAGGAGAAGTGTAATGATGACAGCATTTCACTTCTGAATTCTACATATATCATGTATGGACATGAATACTAACGTTGTGTTCATATTTAGGAGGGTATAATTTAACATGTATAGAGTATAATGACAGTTTATCGAAATAAAGTTATCTGAATATAAAGAAAAAGTACCCAATCTCCCCATTGGCAGGAATAAACCTGTGCCTTAATTTCTAATCTATTTCAATTTTTGCCAACATTTGTATTTTATTTGGCCTTAATAGAAATAATATAATACTTATTTGACACAACCACATACATGAAAGCAAAACTATTTTGATCATGACAAAAAGTCATGGAAGCACTGGACAGCTGTTTTCCTCCAAAGGCTCCATATGCTTCTCTGTATGTCTTCAAACATCTGCAAACACTGAAACCATCAGGAGTCCTTTATTCAAACCTGCAAACCAGCAGCATCAGACTTAACTTTTCACACTATTGAGATGATCCTGCTGTCCTTGTATTTCTGTTTCCAGCTAATACAGCCAGGAAGTACAGGAAGTGATCAAATAAATGGAACATTTAAAAAAAGCTAAACTATCTATGAAAATGAAAATCATGAATCTGATCAGTGTTTGAAATTATACAAGACTTATATACATAGAATAGACATGATTAACGGTGGTTTGATTCTGTAAATACAGGGACATTTTGAAAATGTTACAATTTAGTGTGTAAATGAATTAAAATATCAAATTTAAAGCAGAGGTGATTTTCAGGCATTTTAACACTGAACACACTCTTCTATTGGCTGCAGTTAGACCAGTGTTGATGCTTCATATGTTTGATTATATGCAAACTCAGTGACCTCCCCAGTTGCTCAGCTATAAAAACATCACATCAGGCTGAACTTCACATCTCTTCAGTTTCAACATCAACCATGTTCTCTGTAGCTCTGCTGCTGCTGTTGGCAGCTGGATGTGAGTCTCTTTGGATTTTTCAAAGTCAATAAATCTGCTTTAAGTATATTTTGTAAAACATTTCTTTTATCTAACAGGTGTGAAGTGTGACACGTTGACACAGCCAGGCTCTGTGACTGTGCAGCCAGGTCAACGTCTGACCATCTCCTGTCAGGTCTCTTATGATATTAGCAGCTACTACACAGCGTGGATCAGACAGCCTGCAGGGAAAGGACTGGAGTGGATTGGAATGAAACATGGAGATGGAACTTCATACTACAAAGAGTCACTGAAGAACAAGTTCAGTATCGACGTAGACTCTTCCAGCAAAACAGTGACTCTAAATGGACAGACCATGCAGCCTGAAGACACTGCTGTGTATTACTGTGCCAGAAGACCACAATAACACAAACCATCAGTAGACCTGAACAAAAACCCCCAGAGCCTGAACACTTGTAGCATGAAGCCACCAGAGGGGTCGCCCTTGGACCAATAATGATTTCAACACCAGCTCATTACATTACATTACATGTCATTTAGCTGACGCTTTTATCCAAAGCGACTTACAATAAGTGCATAAAACCGTGAGTCCAAACTCAGAACAACAAGAATCAAGCAAGTACAATTTCTTCAATAAAGTTAAACTACAAAGTACTATCCGTAAGTGCCATTTAAGTGCTACTAAAGTGCTATCGGTAAGGGACATTTAAGTGCTACTACGGCATTTAAGTGCTACCTATTCAAGGTATAGTCGAAAAAGATGTGTTTTTAGTTTGCGCCGGAAGATGTAGAGACTTTCTGCTGTCCTGATGTCAATGGGGAGCTCGTTCCACCAATGAGGAGCCAGCACAGCAAACAGTCGTGATTTAGCTCGAAGTGAAGGAGCTACAAGCAGATTGGCAGAAGCCGAGCGAAGTGAACGGGCTGGGGTGTACGGTTTGACCATGTCCTGGATGTAGACCGGACCCGATCTGTTCGCAGCACTGTACGCAAGTACCAATGTTTTGAAGCGGATGCGGGCGGCCACCGGTAACCAGTGAAGGTCGCGGAGGAGCGGAGTAGTGTGGGTAAATTTCGGTCGGTTGAAGACCAGTCGAGCAGCTGCATTCTGGATGAGCTGTAGAGGTCGAATGGCATTAGCAGGTAGACCTGCCAAGAGGGAGTTGCAATAGTCTAGCCGTGAGATGACCAGAGCCTGGACCAGAACCTGTGCCGCCTTCTGAGTGAGAAGGGGTCGTATTCTCCTGATGTTGTACAGCATGTACCTACAGGAGCGTGTTATTGCGGCAATGTTGGCAGTCAGGGAGAGTTGACTGTCGAGCGTCACTCAGAGGTTCCTGGCAGTCGGAGTCGGAACCAGCACTGAGTTGTTGAAGTTAATAGTTAGGTCGTGGGTGGGAGAGCCTTTTCCTGGAAGGAGGAGAAGTTCAGTCTTGTCCGGGTTAATTTTCAGGTGGTGTGCGGACATCCACTGAGAGATGTCGGTCAGACAGGCAGAGATTCGTGCTGCTACCCGTGTTTCAGATTGGGGAAACGAGAGGATCAGTTGGGTGTCGTCAGCATAGCTGTGGTAGGAGAAGCCATGCGAGCGAATGACAGAGCCAAGAGAGTTGGTGTACAGAGAAAAGAGAAGAGGACCAAGGACTGAACCCTGAGGGACCCCAGTAGTCAGAGGCGAAGGCTCAGACACAGATCCTCTCCAGGTTACCCGGTAAGAGCGGTCGGTGAGGTAGGATGAGAAGAGTGAGAGCGCGGTGCCTGAGATACCCAGGTCCTGGAGGGAGGACAAGAGGATCTGGTGGTCACATTAAAGAGGAAAACAGTCATATTACATATAATAGTACAAAGGAACATAACATGGATTGTGATAATATACAATAATAATAATAATGATACCAAATATACAGAGGAGACAACTTCATATAAGTGTATTCTGTGTGTGACTTCCAACATGTATGTGTGTTACTGATAACATTATTTCTGTTAAAACTGGCATTTTCAAAAGTTAATCTAATAATAACTAAAAAATAATGAATGACATGCATTTGTCCTCATTGAAAAACATGGGCATCCGTGCTATCCATCCAGGGGATGAGTTACATGTTTTTAAAGTATGACTCATTCATCACTGTGACAGGAGGGGGTTACGTTCCCAAGTTTTCCTCCCGCACCAATGATGGAGACCACTCAAGGTATCGGTTTGCAATACTTTTATTCTGCCGAGCAGGCTCTGCCTCTTGCTCTCCTTCGTCTCGCCTCCATTGCTACTCAGCTCAATAGGGAAGAGACACAAAACATTTGATCACTTCCAGCTGAGGCCAATGAGGCCTCTTCCTGGCACCTAATAATAATAATGCATTATATTTGTAAGGCACTCTTCATCCAAGAATCTCAGAGTGCCACAGAGCTAGTACATAGTTAAAACTAACAATAATAAAAAATAAAAAAGGAATAGTTGACAAGTCATAAACTCAACTCAAAAACGCCTTCCTGAATAAAAAGGGTTTTAGGCCACTCTTAAAAGAGTCCAGTGTCTTTGTTGCCCTCAGGTGGTCAGGGAGACTGCTCCATAAGTGTGTCGCTGCTGAGCAAAATGCCCGGTCGCCCATGGTGCGGAGCTTGGTGTTGGGGACCCGGAGGAGCGAGCTGTTTGTAGATCTGAGGGTGCGGGTAGAGGTTTGGGGAGTAATGAGTTCTTGTAGGTAGGGAGGTGCATGTCCATTTATGCATTTATGGGTGAGGAGTAGGACTTTGTAGTCAAACCTGTTCTGAGCCACTCCCCCACTCCTCCGCAGCTGAGCATAACCACGCCCCCGCGACCACAATCACTTTGTGAGAAAACCAGCAGTACAACATAATAAGCAACATTTGTTAACATTAAAGAGTCAATGCAAAATCCAGATGTCTTCCAGCTCTACTTATGTGCTGCAGAGAGGACAGAGAACAGAGGAGAGTTAAACATGATGGACTGCAGGACAGGAGTGCTGCTTTTAACTCTCTGCTTTGCAGGTGAAGATTGTCATTTGAGTTGACATAGTTCTTAATTGTGTATCAACTATGTTAAGGTTTTTTTTTTATATATCTCGACAGGTGTTGATGGTCAGACTCTGACAGAATCTGAACCAGTGGTTAAAAGGCCTGGAGAATCCCACATATTGACCTGTACAGCCTTTGGGTTATCATTCAGCAGCTACAATATGCACTGGTTCAGACAGGCTCCTGGAAAAGGACTGGAGTGGATCGCCTGGGTTGATGATGGTAGTGGAAGCTTAACAGCCTACTCTGTCAGTTCAAGGCCGTTTTACCATCTCCAAAGACAAAAACAGAGAGCAGCCCTGCTAGAAAAAAACAGCATAGACCAGCAAAGCTGGTGACCAGCAACACCAGCATATGTTGTGTTTTGGTGCTGGTATGCTGGTCTAGCTGGTATGCTGGTTTATGATGGTATGATGGTGTATTCTGGTTTATGCTGGTATGATGTTTTATGCTGGTGACCAGCATACACCATCATACATATTTGACAATGTCCGGTCAGGTTTTCAAAACATTTATTAAAGAGGACAGACATATAATAAAGAACATGGTAACAATATTAACACAGAGAAACAAACAAATACTAACTATTTAGAATTAACTATTAAAACATCATCAAAACTTAAAATATTTCAGTCACTCATTAATTAAGCGGTTTTTTTTGTTTGTTTGTTTATGTCCACAATTTTTTCTGTTATGTAACGACCAGCCTTTGCCCATCTGGACTGCAACTCAGTCTCCCCCAGGTTTTTTTTCTGTAGCGACTCCTTGAAGCAGACTGAAAGAAAAGAAATTAACATTAATGTTTCTGTAACATCAGAACAAAGAAACACTTGATATAAAATAAGCCGGTCCGTGGTATCCAAAAAAGACTATAGCTACTGCTACATCAAGAATGCCATACCTTTCAATGTTTGCAGCTTCTTTGGGGTTAAAGGCTGTCGGGTGGTTTTGGTGGTGGGGCACTCCTTCCCAGTAAGGCTTTTTCCCCCCAGGGTTTCAGTGCCCCAGATTGCCACTGCCAATTCCTTCACAAATAAGGAGTCGCGGTTGTTCCTTGTAATTCTGACCCAGGTCTCGTTCCTAATAGTGATGTCTCCTTCCAAGGTAATCTGAAAGAATCCCAAAACATAAACAATCAAAACATTAGATTATAAGAAATCCTTGAAAGATAGTTAGTATATTAACCAGTCAATACAGTTGCAGAGGTATTGTTTACTTGTATACACTATATGTTTCCTTGTTTAGGTTTTGGCAATGTATACAATGTATATAAATATTTAATAACATTATTAAGTGAAAACTATCTGGCTATTTATAGACACCACAGGTAAACAATATTCGTAAATCATGAAAAAAACAAATCTGGGTTGAATGTGGTACTCATGCCATTTTATAATAGAACAAATTAAGTAATGAGCACTCACAGATAAGGAGGGATATGGATGCATATGTCAATGAGTCTGTTTTAAATCAAAGTTAGGTTAAATAAAAAATTGACAAAGATCAACACTCACTGTTTTCTTGTTTCCTGCAGTTGCAGGGACATTTCCTTAAATTTATTTTGGTAGAGTTGTTGTTTTGCCTCATTCAAAAGCTTCTCTGGCACAACCCCACCATAATCGTTGTCATCACCATCCTCTGAGAAACTGTCAGAGAGGATGCGCTCCCTGACTTTCTTTAAGGGAGTTGGGCACATTGGAGAATTTCTTTTCCGAATTTTTCTTTCTTGAAGAATTGCCAGGAGGTTGTTGTTTTTTTTGGCTTCTGCAACTGCTTTTTTCTGATTTGTCTGGAAAACACAGATAAGAACATCATTGTGTAATACAAAACTTAACGAAAATAGACAAACCAAACAAACAACCTAATTGGAATTGCAATACATGAATGGTTTAGTTTTAACTATCTCTCTCTCATATATATATATATATATATATATATATATATATATATATATATATATATATATATATATATATATATATAAATAATACGGGTAGATGAAATCAAGCCTTCTGATTGGTTGCGAGTGAGTCACGAGGTGACCGGATATCCGCCATAAAGTTACAACGGCTATTTACAGTAATCTGACCGTTAGATCAGTTTATCTTGACAGTTACCAACATGTTTCTGTGAACTTTGATATTTTGTTGGGAATGACTTTAGATGAGTGGTTAGCCAATAGGAATGACTTTAGATGAGTGGTTAGCCAATAGGAATGACTTTAGATGAGTGGTTAGCCAAAGATTAAACTTCAGGTGGACGTCTTGTTACCAGAGATAAGAAAGTGAGATTTATGAAATGTTGCGCAGTGAAAAAAACACTGTCAGCCAAACCTGAACTGCTTCACCAACTAAATATATATTGTAGACCTGAAGACCAGAACCAGATACGATATGAATGAAATACTGCGGGGGGGGGGATTTCTAAGGCACTGTGCGCCATGTAAAAGGAGACCACTACGGGATCAGCTGTTACATCTGAACGTTGAGTCATGCTGGTGTTTGATGAAGCGCGTTCACGTCCGCAAACAATGTTTTTGTTGGCGTAAAACCCCGTAGACGTCAGGGACACGACAAAACAAAGTTCGGTAAAGTTGGAAAGATATTCACCGATTCGGACTTCCCGTGTGTTGTGTTGGTCTGTTGCTAGGACAACAGCCCCGTACACGGGGACTATTTTCTCTCGGCGACTCTAATGCGATGCACAACGTTTGGTGGCGACAACTATTTGGTGCTGAAAGGCAGCTTACTATTTATAATGTCGCACGCAACCGTATTATAAAAGCAATAAGGTACTCGAGGCAGGAATTCGTCGTCACATAATGTCCTTTTTCAAGGGTTTGCTGGCCCTCCGCTGTGCGTGGGGGCCTAACAACTCACTTGAAGCGGACGACGAATTTCTGCCTCTCGCACCTTATTGCTTAAATATATATGGCACTCATTTACACACAGAAACTTTACTTATATGTTGTAGAGGACACCAATGCAACAATCATTTATCCATTTTACACTGGTAACAATATATTAGTTGGTGTTGTGAACGTACATGCGCTGCTTTGGCTTCGCTTCTCTCGGATGGGGGCGTGGCCGGCGACGTCTCCTTCAGCAGCCTCCGAGCTCCTGCTCAATTTCTTCTCTTGACTCTGGAAATGACACTGCATGCAAGTACTTAAAAGAGTTAACTTATCATTAACTGTATTAAGAGTAGCTTGTATAGCATTTTAAGGTTCGCAAACCATTTAGAGGCTACGAACAGGAGATATTGGGACTAATGGTTAAATGGGATTGTGGCCGTATTAATGAACTGGTGTTAATTAATGAAATGCGTGAGATGTATGACTTACCCTTCAGAAGCAATATCTGAGCCTTGAAGAATTCCTCCTGCCAGCGCACCCAGTAAATTGTCTTAATACCATTACCTACGTTGTCAAAGTCCTTTATATTAGAAGACGGGACTATCTCTTTACACCCGTCGTCTAGATATTTAACGTAGACAAACATCCTCAATCCCTCTTTGTGTTAACGCTAGTCCGTTTAACGGTAAAATGCACAAGTACGCGCGGTAAGCGCGTGAGGTCTTTAAAAGCGGCAAGCGCGTGTGGTTTTTAAAGTTAACCCTCCTGTTATGTTCATTTCTTACACACAGCCATGATGTTCCCAGGTCAATTTGACCCGGTTGAATCATTTAATTAATATATATATATATATATATATATATATATATATATATATATATATATATATAGATATAGATATAGATATAGATATAGTTGTACACATTTCAAACTTCAAACAAGAGTCAGGTGTGTGTTATGGGAACCATCTCTATCCTGCTTTGTGCCCATCACCCTGTTTCATCCCAATCCCAGACACACTTCTAACAACCCACCTGTGAGACATATAGATGCAGGGGAGGGGCAGACATACAACATGGTTGCTTAGGAGTCCTACCAACATTACACTCTGCAGATACATACGACTGCACCAAGAGGATGACTGCACGCTGGCCTTTGGTCATCTTTATAATATAATTGATGTATCTTAACATTCTAAATGAACATAACTAAAGTTTACTTTCAATACAAATCCTTTTGACTCATTTGGCTTGATTTTGAGTGAGCGGGTCAATGTGACGTTTTTGCTGGTGCTCGGCCCCTCCTCCCAGTTTTCCTTAATCAGGTCGAGCACCCCCCGCGGAGTCCTGCCGAACAAAAGTTCAAAGGGAGAAAATCCCGTGGAGGTCTGGGGGACCTCCCGCACTGCAAACAACAGAGAGTCAAGCCATTTATCCCAATTACGTTAATCATCATTAATAAATTTACGGACCATGGACTTCAAAGTCTTATTCAGATGCTCCACCAGACCGTCTGTCTGTGGGTGGTACACACTGGTCCGAATAGACTTAATGCCCAGTAACCCGTAAAGTTCTCAGTGTTCTTGACATGAACTGGGTGCCCTGGTCAGTCAGAATCTCTTTCGGGATTCCGACTCGGGAGATGACCTGAAACAGCGCCTGCGCGACACTCTTTGCAGAAATCTTGCGCAACGGCACTGCCTGTTGCGTAATCCACCAGGATAATACAAAGCGATATCCGCGTGCACTCCGGTGAAATGGCCCGATGAGGTCCATGGCGATTTGCGCGAACGGAACCTCCATTAATGGCAGAGGACGCAAAGGGTCCCTCGGAATGGCCGGGGAGTTTACCAATTGACACTCCGGGCAGGACGCACACCAACGGCGCACATCCGCCCGGATGCCCGGCCAATAAAATCGGGTCATTATCCGGTCCAGTGTTTTTTCATATCCCATGTGACCAGCCATCGGGTATTAATGAGCCGCCTGGAAAATCATTTCCCGGCGGCTCTTCGGCACCAGCAACTGGGTGCTTTCCTCTCCTGTCTGAGCGTCACGGCTCACTCTGTACAGTCTGTCCCTAATCAATGAAAAGTGCGGATATGACTGCGCTGCGTCAGGGCGCACCAACTGACCATCAATTCGTATCACTTGGTCAAAGGCTGAGCGTAGAGTATCGTCACGAGACTGGTCGAGTGGAAAATCTTCCATGGTCCTGGAGAGCCCTCAGAAAATGTCGGTTCATCTCCGCCTGCTCGTGCTGCATGGCTGCGATCCCCGCCAGCATCTGCCCCAGCGCCACGATCGGCTGGGTCGGCCCCTCGACGTGCTGCTCCTGGTGCTCCATATGCCCACCCACGTTTGGCTCCACTGTAACAGGTTTGAGTCTCGGGCAGGCACCAAAGAGGGCAACACACACAATTGTGAGGGCAGTAACAGTTTTTATTTATTGATTTGTCACGCTTCTGGTAGCGAACGATCCAGGCATCCGCTACCCGCTCTCCCTCCTCTCCAGCTACTCCTGCTCTTATATGGAACACAAAACACACACCCACCCAATTGATCCCAGCTGAGGCTCATTTACACATCATGACACTGTTCCCTGAACCACACCCCCGCTCCACCCACTCTGCCTAGCCACACCCCGCTGCCACAGTGACCCTGAACATCACAGGTGTCTCATCTCTATTTATCTACATCACCCTATAAAAAAAAAAGAGTTTGAAAATACAAATACAATTTGGGAGAAAATACAGGTTATGGTAGACTAATGCAATTTATATATAGATTCTTTCAATGTACCTAAACAATTGTTTGAACATGTATTTTTCATTAAAAGGACACTAACAACTGATTGAATTGTTAGTAATCACATTGGTCATGAGGTACAAATTATAGATATGATGATTTTTTGGTTTCTGACAACTTTAAAATGATTCAACATAAACCGGGTCAAATTGACCCGGGAACATCATGGCTGTATGTAAGAAACGAACATAACAGGAGGGTTATATAGCGTGAGGTTTTTCAACACTATATGAGTGTAAGGTGGATTTGTTAGGCTGCATGACTTTTAGCTGAATACCCTAATAGTGAGTTGCTGTCACACTAAATATTGATGCTGTGATCCAAGCATGAAGTTGCCAAACAGCTAGTTTATAAATTAAGTGTATTTTAGTGGTTTTAAGTGGCTCAGACAGTAAATATTGTATTGTGGTTTGAATTCACTATTTTGTTATTTATTTTTCTATCTTTTATTAATGATGTACGTATGTATGTTATTCTTTATTTTAGAATGTCCAAACGTAAGTACAAATTGTACTTGGAGCCAAACAACACTATTAAAATACCTCGTTCAACATCGCAAAGAAGACATTTGGATGTAAGTCAATGTGATGTATCATGTGTTTTATTATTCTTAAATGTCTTCCCTGATTATGTACTTTTAAGGTGGCAAATAGTTGAAACCACTTTGTACATTTTAAAATCTACCTCAGGCTTTGGATTTCACTGATGACCACAACATTGAAGAGGACATAATCAGTCCTCACCTGAGCCCTACAGATCTTGAGGTGAGATGGTAATATAATAATAAAATATAATATAATAATTTGTGGTGAGATGTTATTTGACACTGGTCCTTACTACATTTAGTACCGTTGTTGTTGTCCTTGTGCATGTAAAATCTCTTTTTCATCCTAAACCACATCTCCATCTGGCCACTTTGAACTTATGCAGTATTATGATCAAACAGACACGACTATGGTGACCACACCTGCAAATTGTTGACTTTTTCCCCCCTGAAATTTACCTCAGGCTTTGGATTTCACTGGTGACAACAATGAAGAGGACATAATCAGTCCTCCTCTTGCAGATGTTGAGGTGAGGGATTTATGTGCTCTTTCATTCCATATAAACAGTACATTTCTCAGAGGGATTTTTTTTCATCAATGTGCTAATATATAATAATAATAATAATAATATACATTTTAATAATCTAATATATTTTGCATCCTATACAGGTCATATCTCCACCTGTTACTCCTGATCTTCAGTTGGATTCAGATGACAGGTCCGACCAGGTTAGCTTTTCTACCAGCCATACTGGATGGGTGTTTTAAGATTGCCAGCAAGCCTTATTGAAACAAATTATGTTTTATAAATCATAAAGACTTAGTTCAATCATCAGTATTTCCACAGTACAGCCAACATATGTCCTTTGAAATGTATCAGAAAAGGTCAATGAAAATAATGTAAATATAATTTGACAAGTGTTAAAGGCTGTAGTAGTGTTCATAAAGTATATTACATGGTCATGTAAATAGAATTAAAGGAATCTTTCCCAAGAATACTCGGGCAGGATTAGACAACAATCTTTACCATCATAGGCTGTTGCATCACAAACCTAGTGACATCCGAATGATGGAGAACATTAGTTCTGCGAATTGGAAAATCTAATTTTCATAATCTAAACATTTTTCCAAGGTCTTATTTCATACTAAAAAGTTGTGGAATAGCATTTTTCATTAAACACAATTACATTCATTTGTAGCACATCCAGTAAAAAAGGAAATCGCAATAACACAGGATTTCAAATCTACATGGCATGATTAGCCTACAAGCTCTGCTGCAGGTAGAGGGAGGTGGGGCTTATAAAAACTAAATAAAACAGCCTGTCTAATGTCTATTTGAGGTGTGCTAACTTGTGTTAGTGTGTGTGGGTGATGTTGAAGGGGCTGGTTTGAAATGGTGCCTAGCATTGTACATTTGCCTCTGGGTACACATGTTTGGGTCTATAAAAAAATAAAAAATGTACCCACTTAAATAAACGTTGTTACATAGCATTACCAGTTTTGCAGGCACTATGAATTCTCCAATATGTTTGAAAGGGGACGGTGAGGGTTGTTCATTTTTGTTGCGGTCTACAACCTCACTGCCTCCAATTCCTTCAAATGCACTTGTGAATGTGTGTTGTTTTTGTTTTGTAGCTAATATCTTCATCTGGTCACTTTCTCCTAACTTCGGAGATGCAACCAAGAGATGTGGCTTCCTCACCTGAAGGCAGTGTTTATGGACTCGATTCAGATCTGGAAGATCTTGGAGAAGATGAGCCAGTGAGAGAGACATGTTTTGACAAAGACATGGACTCAGTGCTCATGTCAGCAGGTACAACAACAAAGGCTGAAGCACTGATCATGATAATGAGTCATGCAGCAAGGCACAATATAACAGGGACACAACTTGATGATTTATTAAAACTCATAAATACTCTGTTTGGCAAAGAGGTGCTACCAAGATCAAAATATTTGTTCAACAAGGTCTTTCAAAACAACTCGGACAGTGTGGAGTTTCACTACTACTGCAAAACCTGTAAAGTATTGGCACAAAGGGAGACATAAAAGACAAAAAACATTGCACAGTGTTCAATTTGTAGTACTTCTGTTGAAATCGATTCCATGAACAGTTCAAGTTTCTTTATCAACATACCAATTGCACCTCAAATTCAGACACTTTTAGAAACTCCTCAGATTAAAAAAAACATGAGCTACAGACACCAAAGGCCACAAAATGATCATGTGATCTCTGACATCTATGATGGCGAAAAGTATAAAAACTTATCAAAACCAGGTGGAATTCTGTCAGATCCAAACAATTTGTCGTTTAATTTCAATTCTGATGGCTCACCTGTGTTCAAGTCTTCCAGATTTTCAATATGGCCAATACAGCTGCATTTAAATGAGCTTCCTCCCAAAATGAGATTTAACAATGTAGTACTTGCAGGTCTTTGGTTTGGTGCTCAAGAGCCTGTCATGTCCATTTTTCTCAAACCTTTTGTTGAACAGGCCAAAACACTGGCATCCAAAGGTGTGTGCTGGACACAAAATGGAAACTCTGTAAATGGTAAAGTTGTTGGACTATGTTGTTGTGTAGACTCAAAGGCAAGACCAACTATGCAAAACACAAAACAATTTAATGGGTACTTTGGTTGTGGTTTCTGTTTACATCCTGGAACTCTTGAAGTGTACTGTGACTGCCACTGAATATCCTGACATAGAAGCAAAACAAGTGCTAACAGATATGGAGCAGGCAGTAGCACAAAACAAAAGTGTCAGAGGAGTGAAAGGTCCATCACCGCTCATCAACATGCCTTATTTTGATATAGTGTGGGGCTTTGTTCCAGACTATATGCATGCTGTGTTACTTGGTGTCATCAGACAACTCACAGAACTCCTTCTAAACAACAGTGAGCAGTCCTACTACATTGGGAATGGCTCCACTATGAGGGTGCTAGAAAACAGAATGAAGGACATAAAGCCACCACACCTGATAACTCGACTACCCAGACCACTTGCAGAGCTCAGGCAGTGGAAAGCCTCATAGTGGCGAACATGGCTTCTGTTTTACAGCTTGCCTGTCCTAAATGGTGTACTTCAGCCATGCTATCTGAAGCACCTCGGCCTTCTGGTGTCAGTAGTATATCTTCTTTTGAAAGAGAATGTCACCTTCCAAGACATAAACAAAGCTGATAACATGCTGTTTGAGTTTGTTGGAAGGTTTCAGTTGCTGTATGGAGAAGTGTCAATGACTTTTAATGTACATCTGTTAACTCACCTTGCAAAGTCTGTGAAATTGTGGGGGCCACTCTGGGCACACTCAGCATTTGTATTTGAAAATGCAAATGGTGGGCTGTTGAAACATGGAACTAAGTGTGTAGCTCTACAGATTGTGAACAAATTCCTGTTGCACAGAGCAATACCTCTCTTAACCTCCAGGCATGCAGTAAGGGAGCAAGTCAAGGAGTTCTGTTTGGAGATGACAAATGACAGAAGAGTAAAACGTTTCACAACATTTCAAAACACAACTGTTCTGGATAATGGGAAAGTGACAGAGACCACTGCTGATGAGAAGAGTGCCTTTGTTTCTGCACAAAAACAAGCACCAGACGAAATGGTAGTGCACAAGAGAATGGTGCATAAAGGACTGGTGTATACTGGCAAAAACTATACCCTCAGTAAGAGATGCAGGGACTGTTTTGCAAAGCTCAGGTGTTCATGGGGGAATTCAGAAGATCATATCCCTTCATTCAGAAGAAGGTACAGACATTGTTGTACTGTTCAAAAAGCTTTACACACATACAGCCTTTCCTTTATCACAAGGTCATGGGTTTGTGTCACATATCCGACTCGTTAGTGGATCACTTCTTTCTCCAGTGTGTCTGATTCCAGTTGACAGGTTAGAGCAGAAAGACTAGACTGAATCAAAAAGGGTCATTCTAGCTTGCATTCATTTTTAGTTGGTCAATTAGACTTTCTCAGGTAGAGTTTAGGCTTAGTTATGCTGGGATGTACAGATGTGGAGAAATGTGTTTGGACCTATGCTGTCTTTGTTGTAATGTACTGAACTGTATATCATTTGACAGCCAGATAAACACCATCCAAACATCACAACGTTGAATACTGTCTGCTTCTTGAAGTGTGAAACAAAATCCTAAAACAACAATCAATTCTCTCTCTGCTTGCTTTAACATGTACACATGCATGTAATGTAGATATATGAAAGCAATCTCTAACATGAATTTAGGTTTTACAGGCTTTATGTATTCATTGTGATTTTAACTTTGTACATCATTTATTGCATCAAACTTGTAATATGTTTTCAGTCATATGTTTATCTAGTTGTAACTTAGTTTCATGAACTCTCACTGTCCTAAGAACTGCAGTCATTAACAACAGTAATTTAGCAAACTTCTACCATAAACTTCAGAAAACGTAATATTGTCAAAAAAGAATGCACTGTAGTTATGGATAAGAACGAAATAAGACAATACATACCCACGATGGCACCATGAGGCATATGGTGTGTGCAGATAGAGCTGGATTAATCAAATACCAAAACTTATGACCAGCTTCATTAATGAGTTATTGCTGGTGAACCAGCTTCACCAGCAAGGCCACCCTGGTGGACCAGCATCATTAATGAGTTATAGCTGGTCGACCAGCATCATCATGCTGGTCGACCAGCTAAACCAGCATAGAAAGTATGCTGGTTTATGCTGGTATCTGCAGATGAACAGACTGAAGACTGAAGATGCTGCTGTTTATTATTGTGCATTCTTGACAGTCACAGTGACTGGGGCTGGTGGAGCAGCTGTACAAAATCCTACAATCCCACAATGTAATATTCCTATAGTATTTCTATGATGGCCATTCCAAGATGGCCGCCAGACCAGTCCTGTGTTTGTGTGTCTGCATGTGAGCTCGGAATTTATGTTTGATCTTGTCTGCTGATCTGGCTGTTCTAACGTGTAAAGTGTCTTTAGCCTGTACTGGACTGAGAGCATAGTGCCTATTTTATTGGTTTCTATAAATCCATAAATTACAGCCTAGCCCCCTCTGCTAGCTGTAGCCTGGCCCTCTTCAACCTGCTACAGCCTGGGCCTCTTCAATCTGCAACAGCCTAACCTCCTCTGCTAGCTGAAGCCTGGGCCTGTTCAATCTGCTATAGCCTGGGCCAATTCAACCTGCTACAGTCTGGGCCTCTTCTGCTAGCTGTAGCCTGGGCTTCTTCAACCTACAGCCTAACCTCCTCTGCTAGCTGTAGCCTGGCCCTCTTCAACCATCTACAGCCTGGGCCAATTCAACCTTCTACAGCCTGGGCCTCTTCAACATGCTACAGCCTGGATTCCTTTGCTAGCTATAGCCTGGCCCTCTTCAACCTGCTACAGCCTGGTCCAATTCAACTTGGTACAGCCTGGGCCTCTTCAACCTGCTACAGCCTGGATTCCTTTGCTAGCTATAGCCTGGCCCTCTTCAACCATCTACAGCCTGGGCCAATTCAACCTTCTACAGCCTGGGCCTCTTCAACCTGCTACAGCCTGGGCCAATTCAACTTGCTACAGCCTGGGCCTCTTTAACCTTCTACAGCCTGGCCCTCTTCAACCTGCTACAGCCTGACCTATTGGTTATTGGTTTGGAGATGTTTTATCCACTAAAACCTTCCTGGGCTTTTTGGCTCACAATCATTTCTATTTTCTGGATCACATCAGCTCTTACAACCTGCCTTTCTAGCAGGTACACACAGGAGACTGACATAATTAGGGTCCTCGTGACGACTTCGTCGTAGAGGAACCTATTGTTTTTCTAAAGATTATTATTAGGGCCCGAGAACCGACGTAGTCGGTCGAGGACCTATTGTTTTCGCTATGTTTATTATTATTATTCTTATGCTGGCGCTTTGCAAGGGGAAAAGAGGGTCTAGGCCTAAAGTTGCATACTTCAAAATTCCCACACATATCAGGATCGGTGAAAATACTTATCTGATTGGGGTTTCGGAAAAAAACCGAAAAAATTAGCTCGGTGGCGCCCCCTTGTGTTGGAAAAGCTAATACTTTTTTCTAGCAATGGCCGATTGACTTAAAATTTTTTACACATGTTCACTTGGACCTGCTCTACAAATATGTTCGGGGGGTCCATAAAATGCGCCAAAATAGATTTTCCGCCATTTTGAATTTTGTAAAAAACACGTTTTTTCCATTTTCTCCTAAACCCTTGGTCCGATTTTCACAACAAGTTCGGAGCTTCATTATAGGTTCAATGTCATCTGAGGTTATGAAAAGATTGTTGATATGACGTTGCGTTCAGAAGATATAGGCCAATTAACATCCATGGGGCGTGGCCTAATATTTAAAGACCCATAACTTCCAAATAACTTTGTCCATCCTCACCAAATTGCTAGCATATGTTCACATTGCATCCCTTAACCTACCCTGATTTTTTCGTAACATTTGAACATTAGGGGGCGCTGCAGTGAATTTCTCAATATCGCAATTTTTAGCCTTTTTTCACGTTTTTTTCAATTTTTTGGACATCGCAAAACTGCGAACTCCTCCCAGAGCTTAAACCCGATTCATTCCAAAATCTGGCTATGTGTTCTAGAGACCTTGGCCATGAAAAGTTATCAAAGGATTATAAAATGTCAAAACTATGCGAGTAGGGTTCTATTTCAAAGCAACGCCATTTTCCATAAAACTTTACGTTGTTATAACTCGGCCATACATAATCTAATCTGCTCCATATTTTTTATATGGCATGACATACTCACCCTGAAGACATCTATATGATCATTTTGAATTCAAGTCATAGCGCCATCTAGTGGCAATTTTTTAACTTTTCCTCACGATTTGGCGAGTTGTAAAACAGTGTACTCCTCCTGGAGCTTAAACCCGATTCATTCCAAGGTCGGGCAGTGTGATCTTGAGACCTTAGTAGTCAAAAGTTATCAAAGGATTTAAAAAATATAAAACTATGTGTGTAGGGCGCGACTTCGCCATGAAAATTGAATTTTTGTTTAACTTGGCCATACATTATATAATCTGCTCCATATTTGTCATATGTCATGACATACTGACCCTGAAGACATCCATATAATAATTTTGAACATTTGACATTTTTTTATTCTAAAGTTATAAACATACTCTATTAAAAAATGTGATTTATACAACTGTATCTGTAGCCCTGCAGGTTATAACTATGCGTTGGAAGCAGGAGACCTGTGTTTATGTCCCAGCTGGGACTTATTTCTTGCATGACTTCTTTTTATTTCCTTTAAAAGTTTGATGAATATTAGTGCAGTGTTAGATACAGCAAGGATGCAAGCTGCAATTGAATACCATAGAAGAAGTATTGAGTGGGCGTGTCGAGTCGACGGCTCTGCAGGCGTCAGAACAGCACGGAGCTTCAGACAAGCTCATGTCCACTGCCGGTAAGACGTAAGTTACCTTTATATGTATGTTTATGTTAATCTTTATTCTCGTCAAATGCAGCCGGCGTAGCGAGTTAACCCCGGCAAGCCACGGATACCGTAACTAGTTCAACACCGTGTTAGCTGCCGTTAAAAACCATAGAATAAGTGTGGAGTGGGCCTGTGGAGTCGACGTCTCTGCGGGCTTCAGAACAGCACGGAGCTTCACACAAGCTCATGTCCACTGCCGGTAAGAAGTAAGTTACCTTTATATGTATGTTTATGTTAATCTTTCTTCTCGTCCGGTGTCACGTGACGCGACACGGCAAATGCAGCCGGCGTAGCGAGTAAACCCCGGCAAGCCACGGACACCGTAACTAGTTTAACACTGTTATTTGTTGAAGCTAAGGCTAGCGAACTCGCTAAGCTAACAATGCGCTAACGCTAATGCTAACATACACACAGTGAAAGAACAGCAAACTATGAACAGACTGTCCCAATGTTTCTTTTTAATCACGTCACGTGATAAACATGCACGCTGAATATTACTTAGCAGATTATGGTTATAATACAACATATACTCAATTAATAAATGAAGTAATATTATAGATTAAACTACTAGCAGTTTATTAAAACGAGTAGTGAGTCCTTATACTTGGGCTACTTAATATTTGTTTGTATGTCCTGCTTTCCATAGAGACTACTATTAATATCTGGTATGAAAACAATAGATGTATGAAGATGAAGAGCTGGAGAGAGATGCTGAGTGTCTCTCCTTCAACATGTGCAGAGCTGTGAGTAAACATCTGGTGTCTTTTATTTCTTTGTCTCTTCTAGCTGAAGATTCAAAATAATTTACAATTCATCCGATTTGCTATTAATCCTGTATTCTATTCAGCATATATGATATTGTTTTGTTTTTGTTTAACAGCTGTTTATGCATCATCCTCATCATCTGCCAGACAACTGGCAACTCCTGTACGGACCCAAACAGCATGCTGCACCCAACAACAACACATCAGATCTCACAATGTGTCAAATGTATGTATGTATATATCTTTTCTCATTTTTATGGTTTTAGATATTTGTGTTTTTGTGACCTTGTACTATAAGCTCTGTGTTCAATATTTACTGTCCCTGTTGTGGTTAATACATATTTTTCATGGACTAATATTTACATGTCTCATTAATATGTGAATCATTATAGTGAACAGTAAAGACATATTTAATTTAATTAGTTGCTAGACTTGCAGGAGAACACCATTTTTGACCGTGTGAGAACAGACAGTGTCGCAACGAATGTTTTGATTTCCTTCATTTTTTGGAACAGACAAATGGGTTTTGTAAGGGAACGTATCTTTTGGTTTGTGTTGGAAAATGTACAACATTAGAAATAAATGACCTTTTCACGTTAAAACCTGGACATTGCATCTGTTCATTGCACGCGTCTAAACTAGTCTACAAGCAACCTTCTCCTATTGATTCATAGGCTTCAAATGTGGTCAGTGGTCTAAAATCCTTGGTGATTAAAGGTTTTCAAAATCTTGTTTTGTGCAAGGCTGTTGCCGTGACATTGACACTTTGCCATGAAGGCAAAGAGGTTTTGGGGGGCTAAACATGCTCAAAACACACCCAAACTTAGCACACACATATACTGTCTTAAATGTAGTTGTATGATATGATTTTAATCCTTAAAAATGTCAGTCCAAAAAGCAGCTCCCAGTTTACTGGGATGGGGTTCAACTCCCTACAGTGCCATGTTGATGTAGTTGGACTTGAATGAAAGTTAACAAAACAGTATTGTCATTTGCTTTGACTTTAATTTAGAGTTTGCCCTCTACAAATATTAATTTGTAAAAATCAGGAAAAAAAACCTGTAACTCATGGACGCTTGGTCCGACAGTCAAAGACACTCGGCCGCGCGAACCGGCGTCCAGCAAGTACCCTCGACGTGCGTGAATTGTCGAGGGCCCGATCAATGCTGCTCGCAGCTTTAATTAGGGCCCGAGAACCGACGTAGTCGGTCGAGGACCTATTGTTTTCGCTATGTTTATTATTAGGGTCCTCGTGACGACTTCGTCGAAGAGGAACCTATTGTTTTTGTAAGAGTTATTATTTTCATCCGCCTGGAAACCCCATTTTGAGGCCTTTATCGTATCGCAAATGTTCTTAAATTTCACATGCATATCAGGCCTGGCGAAAAATTTGATAATTTGGAGGTCTCGCATTTTAGTACGAATAATTTTCTCTGTAGCGCCCCCTTGTGTCAAAAAGCCCACGGTTTTTGCTAACAATGACCGATTGACTTGAAATTTGGTACACATGTCCACTTGGACCTCCTCTACAAAAAAGTCAATGGTGGCCATAAAATGCGCCTAATTAGATTTTCCGCCATTTTGAAGTTTTTAAAAAACACGTTTTTTCCATTTTATGCTAAACGCTTTGTCTGATCTTTACGAAAATTTCTGTGGTACATTATTGGTTCAATGTCATCAAATGTTGTGAAAAGATTGTTGATATCTCATTGCGTTCAGAAGATATGGGCCAATTAGCTTTTAAGGGGTGCGGCCTCATATTTAAAGACACATAACTTCCAAATGTCTTGGCCTATCCATTCCAGATTGCTAGCATATGTCCACATTGAGTCCCTTAATGTTCCCTATTTTTTTCATAATATTTGAAGATTAGGGGGCGCTACAGTAAATTGCTCAATATCGCAATTTTTAGCCTTTTTTGGCATTTTTTCAGTTTTTTGGACGTCGCAAAATTGCGAACTCCTCCTAGAGCTTAAACCCGATTCATTCCAAAATCTGGCTATGTGTACTAGAGACCTTAGCCATGAAAAGTTATCAAAGGATTTTAAAAATATAAAACTTTGTGCGTCCGGACATATTTCAAAGTTTCGCCATTCGCCATAAAAATGTAAGTTGTTATAACTCAGCCATACATAATCTAATCTGCTCCAAAATATTCATATGGCATGACATACTGACCCTGAAGACATCCATATAATAATTTTGAATTCACGTCATAGCGCCACCTAGTGGCACATTTTAAAACTTTTCCTCACGCTTTGGGGAGTTGTAAAACAGTGTACTCCTCCTAGAGCTTAAACCCGATTCATTCCTAAGTCGGGCAGTGTGATCTTGAGACCTTAGTTGTCAAAAGTTATCAAAGGATTTTAAAAATATAAAACTATGTGCGTAGGGCGCGACGCCAAAAACACCATTCGCCATGACAATGGAAGTCTTTTTAACTCGGCCATACATTATGTAATCGGCTCCATATTTCTCATATGTCATGCCACACTGCCCCTGAAGACATCCATATGGTAATTTTGCATTCTAGTCATAGCGCCACCTAGTGGCAACAGTAGGTTACATGTTTTCTACTTTCAGACCCTTCTCCTCACAGATTAATCAGATCCCTCTCAGAATGTTTTTTAGAATAGACTTAAGACCTTGATAATGCTTCGCTGTGAAGATTGTATGGACTCGTTGAATGGCGGCGAGTTGGAGCATCGGCGAAGTTTGATCTGCAAAGTCTGATCCTTCGCTGTGACCGAATAAACCGATGTAACATGCTCCAAACGTAACTAAACTTAGCACACACATTTAAAGTCAAAGATGTAGTTACCTGATACGATTTTTATGCTTCAGAATGGCAATAAGGCTCGATAGCGCCCCCTACAAACATTAAGTTAAGCAGCCCCGGCGCTACGCTTCACCTATATTAAAGAAACTTGGTAGGCATATGTAAAATATGTAAACAGAAAAGAAAGTCTCTTGGGACCATGCTCTAAACGGTACCGGACATCCGCCATTTTGATTTTCGTGTGATTTTCGTGTTAAAAATGCTCCATGCTTTAGTCTAGTGTTTCTCAACCTTTTCCCAGTGAAGTACCCCTTGTGAAAAAATGTTTCAGGCAAGTACCCCCTAACCAGCGCAAATCATTTTTGGTTACAAAAAGAAAGAAATAATACACAGCGCTGTGCCATCAGTGTCTGATTTATTGAACTATAACAACTGAATATTGCGTTGTTGCATTGAACTGAGTGCTTTTGCACTTACATTTTAGTGAGAAACTTGTGCTTGTGCTTCACTGATGATCTTTGTCAGTCTTGGTGACAGGGAGGCGAGGCGACTGCTGTGATCAAGCTCTTCTCCAGGCACAGTATATTTCTTTGCTTCGTTTTGATCAGTCATTGCAGAGAAGGAGGCCTCACATAGATATGTGGAGGCAAAGGGTAGTAGCTGCTCCAAAGCTTTCTGTCCCAGGTCAGGATGGTCCTGCTTCACACACACCCCAAACTGTGAGTTTTCCTGATAAGTGACAGGTAGCTTGCTTCCACTTGCTTCGGACAGAATAAATGGGTTTCTCACCCAATCCAGCTCTGCAGATTTCTCCTCCACGTCAGGAAAGTAGGAATGAAAATCTTGAACCAAGTTGGCATGACTGACATGACTGGAGCTCTGTCCACATCCTCAGTAGAGAGAAAATCCTCCACCTGAGGAAAGCAGGTGAACTCCTTCTCCACAGCTCAGCTTTCTTCAGGAAGGCACCCACCTTGTCATACAGGTTTAAAATGCTGGTGTCCTTGCCCTGCAGAGACAGATTCAGTTCCTTCAGTTTGCTGAATATATATGCCAGATAGCACAGCTTTACAAGCCAGTCTGTGTCCTGGAACCAGGTGGCATGAGGAGATCTGTGCTGTATCAGAAAGACCTGTACTTCAGATCGGAATTCCAACAGCCAGTTGAGTATTCTCACCACGTAGAGACACATGATAAATGTATATGTTCACATTGCCACAGCGCCACCTACTGGCTCAACTATACTTCCTTGAATCTCCCCCAAACTAGTGATGCTTGATAAAAGTTGCGGCTTGAGGATATCGACAAGCTTATTTTCACTCACTCAAAGCGCCACCTACTGGCAATAGGAAGTCAGTATTATGTGACGAACACAATTTGATTTACATGACATGTACATGATCTTGTCTACACTTGTTATAGAGCTTTTGCATTTATTGGTATTTGCATCAAAAGGAATATAAACCGCAGCAACAGATATAGTCGACATCTGAGCATATAAAGATTTTAACATTAACTTTGTTTGACAGCCAATAATCAAAGTCCACCTCCTCTCGTCCCACCTACACTCTGTTTTGTGGTCAAACCATAAAGTAATGCTTGATTTGGAAAAACAATGGAGTCAATCTGTAAAGATGTGGGCACAGTCAGAAAATGTTATCTCATACATAAATGGCCATCTGAATTATTGTAAAACAATCTAATTACAGGTTATTAGTGAATGTAGGATGCATTAAACAGTGACACGGAAAATATTATGTCCTTCCATGTTAATGCCAAAAAAGTAGCAGGACACTGCAGGGAATCGAACCCCATCCCAGTAAACCAGGAGTACCATTACCAGTGTCTTTTGCTTTTTGAGGCTACATGGGAGGTGAAGCAAAACCTGCATAAGCAACAGCATATTAGTGAAAATCTTCTCAATGAGGGCATACGAGTAATATATTTCCTTTAAAAGTCTGATGGATATTAGTGGAGTTTTTATTAAGTGCTATATATATATATATATATATATATATATTTTTTTTTGACAATATGTTTTGCTTTAATGCTGTTGTTAATGCAGGAAAACGAAACCCTAAGTGCATTTGTTATGTCTATTAGTTTTATTTTTTACATTAAATAACATACAAATCTTAAATATTTACATAAAACAAATACATTAAACATTCTTTGTTTTACCTGTATTTTAGCTATTTATTTATTTTTAGCTTTTAGGATGTTTTAATTAAGTGTCTTTGAGTATTATGAAAAGCGCTATATAAATTAAATGCATTATTATTATTATTATTAGTTGTTTTTTTTACATTAAACATACAAATCTTAAATATTTACATAAAACATGCAACAAATACATTAAACATTCTTGACATACATGAACAAAAACATCACACCCACCTTCCAACTATCCCTTTATTTGGATTTCAACCACGTGTCAAATCTTCTGACAGCATTGTGCACAGTTGTGACGCCTCGTTAATATGGTGAAGTGAACCTCTGTTTCTGAATAAAGGTGAAACGCATTAAACCTACAACTGTTACACATCTGAAGTTATTCTGCCAAGTCATCATCAGCTGTACTTTTAAAAGAACATAAAATCCCCTCATGGTCACTGAAATATGTTGGCACCACTGTTGCTTCAACATGATAATGTGTTGTTTTAACATACACATGATCAATTAATGTGACCCTCTCTGTTGTGGGTTGTGTGACAACCTGAACATAGCCTTTGTCAGTAATACACTTACAGATGGATGAGGATTTCAAAATGTCATCATTGAAATCTCCCATGACAGCAGTCGTTTGACTTCTTGCATCAAGCCAATCAAGTAACTTCCCGAGGTATTGTTTAAACAAAGACATGGGGTAAGATGGTGGTCTGTAAATGACTGCTATAATAATGTTGTAAGTCACACAGTTGTACACTAAACATTCTAAATGTACATCTGGTACTTTCAGAATGTTGTATGTCAAACTGTCTGCACTATACATGCCAACACCACCATGTTGTTGGTCTTGCAAAGCAACCAATGTGGGGTTGTTGCTGCTGTATGATGAACTTCGAGGACAACTGTCAAATTAGTAACGGTTGAGGTTTACAGAGTCTAATGACGAAGAAGCAGGGAGCCAGGTTTCTGTTACTGCAATACAGTTAGGATGCAACTGCTGTGTACACAATCCCAAATCTGATACATGCCGAGTCAAATTCTGCACGTTCATCAAAAACACAGTAAAAGTATGTGTATTCAATATGTGCCTCGTTGGATGTTCCATCAGAAATGGGGGCATACTCTGCATTGCATCCTTAATGGTTTCCTTGCAGTAGATGGCTTTCTCTTCAAAATCTTGAATAACCAACCCTGACAAACTTCTGACACGACTCAATGCCACATATGCCTGACCTGGTGAAAATATTCTCTTGAGACAAACTACAGCGCTATCAACAGTAATGCCTTGTACTTTATGCACTGTACAAGCCCAAGCAAGTTTCAGGGCAAATTGACGGCGCATTCCACCTTTGCTAGTCACTCTTTCTTCTTCTGCTTCAATAGCTGTAGAGCCAGCTGCAACTGCTGAAGCATTAGTACAGCGCTTTCTCTTCTGTGCACCAATGTCATTGTCATCAAATTTAACATACACGGTTTGAGGGAACTTGTCATTGTCACCATACACTATATCTGTTATAGTGCCACACACCCCATTCACCAGACCATCCATCAAATCAACATTTTTACACAACATTACACGGGCATCTTTCCCTAAACGTAGCGTTTTAGCCAATGATGTATTGTATGTTTGAGTATGGTGTCCTTTCATCAACTCAAGCGTGCCAGTTTTTTTACTATTTACAAAATCTTGTGCGATTATTGTTACATTATCAGGACATGTCTTGAGAAGCTGCTGAACATTGTGCTGATTCACTTGTCCATTCGTAGGAAATATGTGTAAAGCTGAGCTAACTTCACCTGTTTCACAACGTTTGAATAACGCGATGTCTCTGTCAAGCATGGGGGTCTCTTTTGAGCGTGTTCGTACTCGGTTTAACAACTGAGCAAATGCATGATCTTGTTGCCGAACAACACTTTTTAATTCTACAACCTTGAATAGGCTGGACCACAAATCTACTCCAACGTCATCGACATACAGGGCTTTACCTTTAACTGGAGACAATTGGTAAAAATCTCCAACAGCAATCACACACACATTTCCAAACGGGGAATCGCCAGATTGTTTAATCTGCCTCAACCTACCGTGGATATAAGCCAACAGTTTGTGGTCAACCATGGAGATTTCATCAATGATCACAATCTGCAAGCTGCTGTATTTAGCACGTAAAGAATTAATCTTTTCTTCACCCAGTGGCGTGTACGGTAAGCGCACATCTATGCCAATGCTAAATGTGCTGTGAATGGTTGCGGCGTGTAAATTGTATGCAGCTATTCCTGTAGGAGCAGTTAACACAACACAAATGTCATCAGGATCACGAGACACTGTCGACAATAACCTCATTGCCTCGTACTGAATAGCTTTTATTAAATGGCTTTTACCTGTCCCTGCACCACCCGTGATGAACACATGGAATGGGGCTGGCTTTTTCCCCATTACCTTTTCTAAACACAAATTTCTAATCTGATAAAAAATGCACATTTGCGTTTCGTTCAGAGATCGAAGTAATGCCAGACCATCACTTCTGCACATGATGATATTTTTCTTTTCTAAATGTGCAACCTGCTCCCGACTCACTCCTAAATCAGGAATATTGTCTATGTGCTCATCAACTACTTTTTCGTCTTTGCGTAGTTCTTTGCACTCTAAGCGCTCCAATTCTTGTTCTGGGCAAAGCTGACACCAGGCATCTTCTAAGAAACCATCGGGATCAACTGCATTTTGGATCTCATCCAACTCATCTGCGTTATTTTCAAATGTGCTTCTATTTAGATCAACAACTGTCTTTACTAAATGTATGAACCCATCACCCAATCTCACACTCCCACTGTTGTAAAACTGCTCATAAGTTTCAAAACCGGCCGGTTTTAGCTGCGTGTCTGTACGATACGGCATAAACAGTTGGAGGATACTCTGATAAAAGAGTTCCGGCTTTTTTGTTTCTGAAAAGCGCACATAACGGACCACTGCAGGTTGTGTTTGTGTTCTTTTCAAAACAAAACCTAAATCCTTGTTTAGTTTAATTCTATTTACCGACTTCTCGTTTTTAGACAGAACACGGTACTCTGATGCAAATGTTGCCATGCACATGTCATTGAAAGTATCATCTTGGGGCCTACTTTCATATCTGTCAACAGAACTAGTCATCCACATTTCTTCTGTGGTGAGATCATGTGATGCTGCCTTTTGTCGTAACACACTTAAAGGCAAACTCATTTTAACAACATTATCCCCGACCGGTACAAAAACTACTTTTCGTGAACATTCCTTCAGATGCAAGTTGGTTATTCTATAGACAGCCTCTTGAGCGCACCCATCTCTGTTGTGTAAATACACACTCCCCAATTTTTTTAACGCATCTTTCGCACTAGCATTACCTTCTTTGGCTGCTTCTCTTTGTGCATTCCCCAACAATAATCCCATCTCTTTTTCAGCTTTGGAAATATAAGATATTATGTACACGACACATGCATATGCATCAACAACATATTGGATGTCAATGTTAGCGTTCCAACATTTTAACAGTGATTTATTATATTGATTAATCCAAACCTCATTAGCCTGTCTTTTTAAGACGACATGTGTTTTTTTACCAAACCGCTTGTATGCAGTCTCGAAGATAGATTGATCAATACCTAAATGTGTAAACAATGCTTCCACAGTATCAAAGCTATTCTGCTCATTTGAAAGAGCCTCCTTTATTGCAGTAAGAATCTTTGACAGCCTCTCTTTTTCCTCTCTCGGTTTGTTCCCACCCCTTTTTCTGTCATTCACAATGTGCTGTATTAAACGTTTTATCTAGTTTACACCTGCAAGTTTTCTTGCAATCATCTTCCCGGCATATAAATGTCCGAGCTGATGCTGGCCTGGGAAAATTGAAACGGCAAACAGTTTTATTCTTTTTACACGTTTTAGAATGTCGCTTGGAATGTTGTTGCACAGACGTCACAATGTCCTTTAACGATTCATCTTGTGATGGTAATTCACACGTAACATAGTTATCAATAAATGAAATGACCTCTTCATCTGTGTTTTTATCAATTAACGGGGCATTCTCAATCCAAAACAGGCAATGAACATGTGGTGAACCACGCTGCTGGAACTCCACCCTATAAAAGTAGTCCTTTATTTTGCCTATTGGATGAGATGGCGACATGAGTACCGCCTTCAAAAAACAATGCCAACGAAAATCAAACATTCTCGCTGCAGTGACAGGATTGCGACGTAAAAGGTCACATCTGTCTGCCCACTCTAAATCCTCAACCGTTTCTGTTCTGCCTTCCTGTTCTAAAATGCTATAAAGAAGATTTTTCCAACGCAAATCAGCAGAAGAAAACGAACAGAACCACGTTGGGACACCAAGCTGACGCACACAAGCCAACAAGTCACGTTGTGCTCCCTGCCAGAAAGATGGGGTACCTCTAATAGGTTGTAGAAAACGATAACCATCATCACCGTCCAACATCTTCTTCAAAGATTCTTCATTTTTTAACACATCATCGGTAACTTTTTGACCTTTATTACCACTTTTCCCTTTTCGTAATGCTATTGATACTTTGGAAACAACTTGTTCCACCTCAGACATGTACTGTGCAAAAAAGATGTACTCTACATTGTTTGCAAATCTACCATCAGCATGTAAAATCCAGTTATTAAAATAACGCGACAATGTGAGTCGGTGCGGTCTAGTGTCATGGTAAGTTGAATGTCCGTTTGGAAATAACACTGGGAAGCATTTGGCTTCATTTGCATAATCAGAAAGCAATCGAACAGGATTATTCCCCTCTGCTGGTGCCACATTCATAACATCGACATATTGATCAAGCGCTTCCTGACCAATATCAACAGGCATGAGACACGTGTCCTGAAACATGCAATGTTGCTGCCGATCATGCAAAAGCTCATCTTCTCCAGCATCTGTAGATGCTTCACCACTCTTGAGATTTGTTTCATTCTCCTCTTCTAAAATCTCTTCATCTTTTTCCATACGGAAATTATTTTCCCACGCGTCATTAAATTCAACATCTTTATATTGTACATTCATCTGTTTTAAATATTGCAACGCTTGTCTTATGTGCATAGTGTCAACATACTTATATTCATAATGCCCCTTATAAGTTAGCTTACGCTTTAATTTGACAGGCAACAATGATCCTTCCATGTTTGAACGTGGAAGCAAATTGTTAGTCTGCACTATATTTGCTGGAACACATGTCCCCGGTCCATGAACTCCATTTTGCCCACCTTTAGGTAATGCCAACATTTTCATAAATGGTATATGAAAAGCAATCAAATGTTGTTCTAAGCTATTCAGACACGCCAATTCTGCCGGAACGGGATGAACTGCCAAATTGTTTGTTTCACTTTCAGGTGGCATGACACCTCTATTAATTTTAAAATGACAACTGCAACAAATCCACAGCTGACCTCTTGCTGTATCCAACCAGTGACAAGGTGTTACGCAATCCGCATTACATTTGTGTAAATATTTTTCAGTTATACATTTAGCTGCAATTGAAGCTGATTCTTTACTCTTTTCATAATTGTCTCTTTTACAATGTACAACCTGGTGTTGAAACAACAACCTATGACAGACACAACACACAAAATCTGGACCATCTTTAACATTATCCAAAAACTGCTGCATTACAAAATCAAACTGCTGTGCCATTTCTTTCTTTTGTTTAATCTTCAATTTATTACCAGCTATAACACGCTTCTTATGCACAGGATTTCTATGATATTTATCTTTACTCATTCTCTTAACATTCTCTCTGTGCAATTGATTCCTCTGATATTTATCAACACTCGTTCTCTTGCTTTTCTCTCTAAATAACACACTTGTCTGGTATTTGAGTTGTTTAATTTCCTGGACCTTTTGCTTATGCAACAGATTGTCCCGATATTTCATTTTCTTTTGGACAGTCATTTTCCTCTTCAAATACTTAGAAGAACAATTACTCTCTGAAATACAGATATCTGCATTCTGTTCCTGGAGTTTAGAACTCCCTCTAGTCATATGCGTAATGTTACTTGGAATTTCAACAATATCAGCATCAGAATCCGATTCAATTGCAGCTGTGCAGCAGGTGTCCTCTTGTATGGTGTTGAATGTAGTTTGACACGGTGTTGTACATTTTATTTGTGATCTGGTTTTGTGCAATGAAGTATTAGATTTGCATAGGCCATAACAACTTTGCGCTCCAGGTATATGAACGCAAACTACATTTTCATAATGGTTACGGGCACGATTTTCTAGGTATATGCTCTGTTCGGAGAAGAGCGCGGTATTGCAACTATATTTAAGCCATTTACCGGCAAGAAATGTAAATATGTTTACTCCAAAAGTATCAGCTGCTGCTTGTATTTCAACTTCTGTAGCCCAACTCCTAGCCAGTCGCATACGAGAAGCTTTTATGTAATGTGAAACGGAAGTATACCGAGACCTCAAAATAGTCCGATAGAGGTCACCATTCATTTCCAGCTGTCTAACAACTGCTCGTCGAACGTGTCTATGACTTTTCTGCCTTCCGCTTACAGCTTGAGAGACAGCTCGAAAGAAACAATTACCATCGGCAACTATATTATCATTCTGGCATGGAACTCCTAATGGACCGGAACATGTAGGATCAACTGTGTGTGTTTTAGTATATTTAATTTTAAAATCTTTACACAAAGCAATCAAACATACACAAATACATTGACACTATCCATTTTAGCCTTCCAATTCACACAGCAAATGTGCTAAATTAAGACTAAATTGTTAGATATTCAGTTGTGTCTATAACGTGAATTCACATTCATCTTCACTTACTTTATTTCAGTGACAGACCTTTGCACCTACAGCCTTTTGCTTTCCTGGACTCCAGACAATAACAACACAACAGATGACAACTACTACATAACCCTACCATCAGTCATACTGTGGAAACATTTAAACTACAACAGTACTCTAAAACTTACCATCAGTTTCAAAAAGTGGTTCAATGGAAGATGCAAATGCAGTCCTCATTTCTTCCATCACTTCACGACAGCTGGACAACTCTGCCCTTGATGCTGTGAGCTCAAGCCTCAGCTTATTCCCTTCTTTTTTGAGCATTTCCAGCTTCTGCTCTGTTGCTCTCCTCCTCCTGACCTGCCGCACCAAGACCTCCATAGTGTGCGTATTTATTTTGAGACTTTGATCATAAAGCTCCTGCCGTGACAGTGCCTGATCAAGACACCCATACTGCAATTACAAACCAATAAATGTATATATCAATCTTCTTGAAATACCAACTACGTTCTATGTTATGACATATGAATAACATGAGCATCGGAGCAACAGGAGCATCGGCGAAGTTTGATCTGCGAAGTCTGATCCTTCGCCGTGACCGAATAAACCGATGTAACATGCTCCAAACGTAACTAAACTTAGCACACACGTTTAAAGTCAAAGATGTAGTTACCTGATAGGATTTTTACGCTTCGGAATGGCAATGTGGGTCGGGCCATACGGCGGATACAGCAAGTGGTGGACTGTTTGCAGTACGGTATAATTTCCAGCATCGCTCCCTGTGGGAAAAACCGTCAAACTCGCAGACGCTCACTACGACGGTCGCAGACGCTCACTACGACGGTCGCAGACGCTCCCGGGCCGCTTGGGCCGGCGTCCGGCCGGCACCCCTGACGTGAAGGCGGAACGAGGACCCGCCCATCGCTGCTTGCAGCTTTAATTATTATTCTTATGCTGGCGCTTTGCAAGGGGAAAAGAGGGTCTAGGCCTAAGGTTGCATACTTCAAAATTCCCACACATATCAGGATCGGTGAAAATAATTATCTGATTGGGGTTTTGGAAAAAACCCGAAAAAATTAGCTCGGTGGCGCCCCCTTGTGTTGAAGAAGCTAATACTTTTTTCCAGCAATGGCCGATTGACTTGAAATTTTTTACACATGTTCACTTGGACCTGCTCTACAAATATGTTCAGGGGGTCCATAAAATGCGCCAAAATAGATTTTCCGCCATTTTGAATTTTGTAAAAAACACGTTTTTTCCATTTTCTCCTAAACCCTTGGTCCAATTTTCACAAAAAGTTCGGAGCTTCATTATAGGTTCAATGTCATCTGAGGTTATGAAAAGATTGTTGATATGACGTTGCGTTCAGAAGATATAGGCCAATTAACATCCATGGGGCGTGGCCTAATATTTAAAGACCCATAACTTCCAAATAACTTTGTCCATCCTCACCAAATTGCTAGCATATGTTCACATTGCATCCCTTAACCTACCCTGATTTTTTCGTAACATTTGAACATTAGGGGGCGCTGCAGTGAATTTCTCAATATCGCCATTTTTAGCCTTTTTTCACGTTTTTTTCAATTTTTTGGACGTCGCAAAACTGCGAACTCCTCCCAGAGCTTAAACCCGATTCATTCCAAAATCTGGCTATGTGTTCTAGAGACCTTGGCCATGAAAAGTTATCAAAGGATTATAAAATTTCAAAACTATGCGAGTAGGGTTCTATTTCAAAGCAACGCCATTTTCCATAAAACTTTACGTTGTTATAACTCGGCCATACATAATCTAATCTGCTCCATATGTTTTATATGGCATGACATACTCACCCTGAAGACATCTATATGATCATTTTGAATTCAAGTCATAGCGCCACCTAGTGGCAATTTTTTAACTTTTCCTCACGATTTGGCGAGTTGTAAAACAGTGTACTCCTCCTGGAGCTTAAACCCGATTCATTCCAAGGTCGGGCAGTGTGATCTTGAGACCTTAGTAGTCAAAAGTTATCAAAGGATTTAAAAAATATAAAACTATGTGTGTAGGGCGCGACTTCGCCATGAAAATTGAATTTTTGTTTAACTTGGCCATACATTATATAATCTGCTCCATATTTGTCATATGTCATGACATACTGACCCTGAAGACATCCATATAATAATTTTGAACATTTGACATTTTTTTATTCTAAAGTTATAAACATACTCTATTAAATGTGATTTATACAACTGTATCTGTAGCCCTGCGGGTTATAACTATGCGTTGGAAGCAGGAGACCTGTGTTTATGTCCCAGCTGGGACTTATTTCTTGCATGACTTCTTTTTATTTCCTTTAAAAGTTTGATGAATATTAGTGCAGTGTTAGATACAGCAAGGATGCAAGCTGCAATTGAATACCATAGAAGAAGTATTGAGTGGGCGTGTCGAGTCGACGGCTCTGCGGGCGTCAGAACAGCACGGAGCTTCACACAAGCTCATGTCCACTGCCGGTAAGACCTAAGTTACCTTTATATGTATGTTTATGTTAATCTTTATTCTCGTCCGGTGTCACGTGACGCGACACGGCAAATGCAGCCGGCGTAGCGAGTAAACCCCGGCAAGCCACGGACACCGTAACTAGTTTAACACTGTGTTACGTGTTGAAGCTAAGGCTAGCGAACTCGCTAAGCTAACAATGCGCTAACGCTAATGCTAACATACACACAGGGAAAGAACAGCAAACTATGAACAGACTGTCCCAATGTTTCTTTTTAATCACATCACGTGATAAACATGCACGCTGAATATTACTTAGCAGATTATGGTTATAATACAACATATACTCAATTAATAAATGAAGTAATATTATAGATTAAACTACTAGCAGTTTATTAAAATGAGTAGTGAGTCCTTATACTTGGGCTACTTAATATTTGTTTGTATGTCCTGCTTTCCATAGAGACTACTATTAATATCTGGTATGAAAACAATAGATGTATGAAGATGAAGAGCTGGAGAGAGATGCTGAGTGTCTCTCCTTCAACATGTGCAGAGCTGTGAGTAAACATCTGGTGTCTTTTATTTCTTTGTCTCTTCTAGCTGAAGATTCAAAATAATTTACAATTCATCCGATTTGCTATTAATCCTGTATTCTATTCAGCATATATGATATTGTTTTGTTTTTGTTTAACAGCTGTTTATGCATCATCCTCATCATCTGCCAGACAACTGGCAACTCCTGTACGGACCCAAACAGCATGCTGCACCCAACAACAACACATCAGATCTCACAATGTGTCAAATGTATGTATGTATATATCTTTTCTCATTTTTATGGTTTTAGATATTTGTGTTTTTGTGACCTTGCACTATAAGCTCTGTTCAATATTTACTGTCCCTGTTGTGGTTAATACATATTTTTCATGGACTAATATCTACATGTCTCATTAATATGTGAATCATTATAGTGAACAGTAAAGACATATTTAATTTAATTAGTTGCTAGACTCGCAGGAGAACACCATTTTTGACCGTGTGAGAACAGACAGTGTCGCAACGAATGTTTTGATTTCCTTCATTTTTTGGAACAGACAAATGGGTTTTGTAAGGGAACGTATCTTTTGGTTTGTGTTGGAAAATGTACAACATTAGAAATAAATGACCTTTTCACGTTAAAACCTGGACATTGCATCTGTTCATTGCACGCGTCTAAACTAGTCTACAAGCAACCTTCTCCTATTGATTCATAGGCTTCAAATGTGGTCAGTGGTCTAAAATCCTTGGTGATTAAAGGTTTTCAAAATCTTGTTTTGTGCAAGGCTGTTGCCGTGACATTGACACTTTGCCATGAAGGCAAAGAGGTTTTGGGGGGCCAAACATGCTCAAAACGCACCCAAACTTAGCACACACATATACTGTCTTAAATGTAGTTGTATGATATGATTTTAATCCTTAAAAATGTCAGTCCAAAAAGCAGCTCCCAGTTTACTGGGATGGGGTTCAACTCCCTACAGTGCCATGTTGATGTAGTTGGACTTGAATGAAAGTTAACAAAACAGTATTGTCATTTGCTTTGACTTTAATTTAGAGTTTGCCCTCTACAAATATTAATTTGTAAAAATCAGGAAAAAAAACCTGTAACTCATGGACGCTTGGTCCGACAGTCAAAGACACTCTGCCTCACGAACCGGCGTCCAGCAAGTACCCTCGACGTGCGTGAATTGTCGAGGGCCCGATCAATGCTGCTCGCAGCTTTAATTAGGGCCCGAGAACCGACGTAGTCGGTCGAGGACCTATTGTTTTCGCTATGTTTATTATTATTATTCTTATGCTGGCGCTTTGCAAGGGGAAAAGAGGGTCTAGGCCTAAAGTTGCATACTTCAAAATTCCCACACATATCAGGATCGGTGAAAATACTTATCTGATTGGGGTTTCGGAAAAAAACCGAAAAAATTAGCTCGGTGGCGCCCCCTTGTGTTGGAAAAGCTAATACTTTTTTCCAGCAATGGCCGATTGACTTGAAATTTTTTACACATGTTCACTTGGACCTGCTCTACAAATATGTTCAGGGGGTCCATAAAATGCGCCAAAATAGATTTTCCGCCATTTTGAATTTTGTAAAAATATAGATATAGGCCAATTAACATCCATGGGGCGTGGCCTAATATTTAAAGACCCATAACTTCCAAATAACTTTGTCCATCCTCACCAAATTGCTAGCATATGTTCACATTGCATCCCTTAACCTACCCTGATTTTTTCGTAACATTTAAACATTAGGGGGCGCTGCAGTGAATTTCTCAATATCGCCACATCATGTCTGAACCTCTTACGATCTCTAAAGGTGTGCCTCAAGGCTCCATATTAGGCCCTATTTTGTTTTCCTTAACGATGTAGCCAAAGCTGGTGGAAATTCCAGGATTCATCTGTATGCCGATGACACCATCATATATTCAGCTGGTCCTTCACTCCACTCTGCTGTGTCCACTCTTCAACAAAGCCTCACCTCCATCCAACAGTCTTTCAACAACCTCCACCTGCTCCTCAACTCCAAAAAGACCAAATGTATGCCGTTTAACCGGAAAAACCTCATCATCCCCAGCCCTCCCAAGATCTACAGTGCTGATTGCTCGGAGCTGGAGTTTGTCACCTCCTACAAATACCTTGGCTTCTGGTTGGACTCATCTCTCTCATTTAACATACACATCAATATGTCATAGTTGACTGCTGTACTTGCTGACCAGTCATCATCATATTAATTTACCTATATTGTTTTTAGCCATTTTCTCATGTGTTTGTCATACTGTATTGTATCTGTGCTGTATTGTATCTGTGTTGTCTGGACTGTGCTACTGCCTCTTGGCCAGGTTATCATTGAAAATGAGAATTGTTTCTCAATTGATTGTACCTGGTTAAATAAAGGTCAAATAAAAATATTTTAAATTTTTTTTTTTTAATTTAATGTCCTAAAGTCCACACTGAATCTAGGTTCCACACTTTTTTTCTTTGGAATTAGCAGAACTGGAGCTGCCCAGGCAGATGATGAAGGTTCAATGATGTCATCTGTCAACATTTGTTCAATGAGTCTCTTCATCACCTGTAGTTTTGTAGGCAATACACAATAGGCTTTTTGTGGAATTGGTACATCTCGTGTAACACAAATCTTGTGTTGAATGAGGTCTGTACGACCCAACTGCGTGGTGCAGACATCAGCATTTTCTTGAAGTTCTAACAACTGCTTTTTTCCAATTAGGGTCGAGGTGAACATCCTGTATTGCTTGCCTGAAGGTTTCTGAGATAACTCCAGCGGCAGTAGAAGAAAGGATAGCAGGAGCCACAGCAGAAAAAAAAATGCAGTGTTGGGTAGGCTCTGGTTCATTTAAGTTTTCCATCATGAAATGGAATTTTTCTCGTTCATTGGTTCTTTATTAGCAATATCCAGTTGCATACCACTCTGAAAAAAGAAATCCAGTGAACGAGGAACCAGTTTCCACAACAGCGCTACCTTTCCATGGACCTAGTCTCAAAGGCACCATCAACTGTAGTGGTACGGTATGCAGGCGTGGACATGAGACAGAGTGCAGCTGGCCTGGGGAATTTTCTGTTTTTAAGGAATAAATCCCAGCGTGTGTCAGGGTGTTGGCAGTAGGATGGTTTCCCGGTCTAGAGAAAGGTTGATTTCCTTTTCCTTTACTCCCATTATCAGTGAACGGACATGTAGCAGGGGCATGTGTTGCTTTACAACGCCAGAAAAACAAGCCCGGAGGTTTGGAGAGGGAGGGTGTATCCATCGTAGCTGGGGCTTTTGAAAAATGATCCGGTGTTTGTAGTTTCGACAGAGGTGGTCTTCTTTGCTCATACACATGCTCATTATGCTGGTCTTTTTCTAGTTGTTGCCCAAGCCGGACTAGCCCATCGACAGTATTCAATCCACTGCTCCGGAGCTGGCTTGTAAGTTTGGGATGGCTATTCTTGAGAATGAGTTTAAGGACTTCCTCCTCTTCGATATCGGACTTCCAACGCATACACAGAGCTCTGTACATGTATGCAAAATCTCTAAAGCTCTCCTCTTCACCTTGTACTCTCGTACGGACCCTCTCAGCTAACTCATCTTCATAATCCTCAGAGAAAAATGCGGCAATAAATTTTGTTTCAAAAAATCTTCCCAATTTGCAGTCTTCCGGCGAACAACTTCCCACCAGTCTCAGGCTGTCCCAAGTAACACATTCCTGAGAACAACAATGAGTTCCTCATCTGATAGTGGATTAAGAGCAAGGAAATAATGGCATTTTTCCAGATAGAGCAAGGGGTCTGCATTATCGTCACGCTGTCCAAATGTGGGAAATTGAAGGTTAATGGGCATTTTCGCGATAATCCGTCCTCTGAACATCTCCAGAGGCCCTCGGTGGCCCTGTCCGAATTAGTCCGTATTGTGGATGGTAGTTTATGACGTAGTAGATGACCTGATGCTTTGTGGGGGTTGACAGGAGAACTGGTAAGTGGTGTAGTCTGAGCAGCTGTGTTGACAAGTGAGGCAACATGTAAAAGGTAGAGACGGCTGTTTCAGTGACACCACCTCTGTGTTCATGGTGTCCAGACTATGCACACAGGTCATTAGTTTGGATTGAATATCATCATCCACAAGAATTTCAGCTTGTTGGTGTTTCAATTTCCAATTCAACGTGGCTGTGAACTGTGTCCTGAGGTAGTCCAGTTGTTTGGTAAATTCATCCTGCATTTTGAGATGAACTTGTGCGGTTATTGTGTGTGTGAGACACCTCTCATGTCTTCTATATTATGGTCTTGAGTTTCCCTCAGCTGCTGGTAGCTGGTGTTCACCGTTGCTTCCAGATTTAACAGAGATACGCATTCCTTCCACAGTTCCACTAATGAAGTACCCCTCTGTTGCTTTGTCGCTATTGGCTTCAGTGTAGGGCCCAGTCTATGCCCAGACTCGGATACCCCCTTATCACACATAGCCATATCCAGCAAGAGAGAAGTAGGTTGAGCTGTTGCTCCCGTTTCAGATGCTTGACCAGATATTTGCTGAGGTTGGAGCGGCAGAGCCAGTGTTATCCTGGAGGTCCACCAGAGATCCATCAAAGCGTCCATTTCATGAGTAATCCTTGTTTGTGTTGAGTTGTGTGCAACAAGGCAATTTAGTCTTTAATTATTTCCAAGCGATCCCAGGATGTTTGCATCAACATATTTGCTTTGTTTGATTTCCTTTAAAATGGTTGTCCCATCTGGGGTGCCACTTTTTATGTAACGGTAATGACTGTTGCTTGGGGTGCCAGCTAGGTCGTTGCCTAACAATGTTTACTTCAGGGTTGGAGTCGTTATTTGTACTTTAAAGTCAACCGCACACAGGGCTCAAGTATAGAGGATAATAATCACACATATTGAACCCTCCAAGGTTTTTCCAAAAAGCTAAATATTTAGCATCGGCCACCAAACAATTACACACCACAACAGAGTTCACTCAAAGTGCATGCATTTGTATTTAACAACATCCCGAAACAAAAGCAAAAGGTTCCCTCACAGCTTTTAACAGTGTCGGTAAGTCAGGTGAGTCCAGTCCCGGGAATCCAGTCCGTGTTTTCTTTAAAGAAGCGTCTCTTTCGGCACCACCGTAGTAAGTTACGGCGATGTCCGAATATGCTCCGGTGCCAGAAGCCCACAATAACACAAACCATCAGACCTGAACAAAACCCCTCAGCGCCTGAACACTTGTAGCATGAAGCCACCAGAGGGGGCGCCCTCGGACCAATAATTATTTCAACACCAGGTCACTGTTAACAGAATCAGCTTTAATCCCACAAAATGTTACACACGATTCTTTTAATGCAAATGAAATTCAAATATGTCAGACAAAATTAAAATCAACTGACTTTGAGGAATGACTAAATAAGCTCTACTCATGCAGTGAGTAGAGCCCAATATCACAAATTACAAATTTGCCTCAGATGGCTTTACAATCTGTACACATACGACATCCCTGTCCCAGGACCTCACATCCGATCAGGAAAAACTCCCCAAAAATAACCTTTCACAGGGAAAAAAGGGAAGAAACCTTCAGGAGAGCAACATAGGAGGATCCCTCTCCCTGGATGGACAGATGCAATAGATGTCATGTGTACAGAATGAACAGCATTACAAAGTTACATAAACACATTACATGAATATGACAATGTATGAATGGAACTCCAATCCATGAAACAGAAGGAGGGGGGGCGGGGCACATCAGCAGGGCCAACGCGGGATGCCGGCTCACTAGGCATCAGACACCGCCAGGTCCAATGGACCCTATGAGATGTGAAGTCAAACGACTCCGGGGAGGAAGCAGAGTTAATAAGGTGCAATGGAAAGATGTAAATTCATCCATAAGTAGAGAGAGAAGAGGAGATAGGTGCTCAGTGTATCCTAAAACATCCCCCAGCAGCCTATATGCCTATAGCAGCATATCTAGGAGCTCGACCAGGGCAAACCTGATTCAGCCCTAACTATAAGCACTATTAAAGAGGAAAGTCTTAAGTCTGTTCTTAAATGAGGTGACTGTTTCTGCCTCCCGGAATGAAAGTGGAAGCTGGTTCCATAAAAGAGGAGCTTGATAACTGAAGGCTCTGGCTCCCATCCTACTTTTTAGGACTCTAGGAACCACGAGTAGCCCCGCATTTAGTGATCGCAGCTCTCTAGTGGGGCAATATGGTAGTACAAGCTCCTTAAGATATGATGGTGCATCACCAATCAATGCTTTGTAAGTGAGGAGAAGAATTTAAAATGTGATTCTTGATTTTACAGGGAGCCAGTGCAGAGCAGCTAATACAGGAGTAATGTGATCTCTTTTCTTAGTTTTTGTGAGTACACAAGCTGCAGCATTCTGGAGGGACTTAAGAGACTTATTAGAGCAGCCTGATGATAAGGAGTTGCAGTAATCTAGTCTGGAAGTAACAAACGCGTGAACCAGCTTTTCTGCATCTTTTTGGGACAAGATCTGGCAGATTTTTTAAATGTTACGTAGATGAAAAAAATGCAGTCCTTGAGATTTGCTTAACGTGGGAGTTAAAGGACAAGTATTCATGTAATGTGTTTATGTAACTTTGTAAATGCTGTTCATTCTGAACACATGACATCTATTGCATCTGTCCATCCGGGGAGAGGGATCCTCCTCTGTTGCTCTCCTGAAGGTTTCTTCCCTTTTTTCTCTGTGAAAGGTTATTTTGGGGGAGTTTTTCCTGATCCGATGTGAGGTCCTGGGACAGGGATGTCGTATGTGTACAGATTGTAAAGCCCTCTGAGGCAAATTTGTAATTTGTGATATTGGGCTATACAAAATAAACTGAAGGTCTATCAGTTTCCTGGCATTTCTAAACATATACCATCTTTAGAGTCACTCCCCCTCTTTCTGCACCTCGGGGACCACACCTGTAGGAGCTACAAATAAACTTCCTCGAAACGAGAGACCCATCTTTCACTGCATATCATAATACATCCAGGCATGAAGTGGCCAACATGCACCCTGCAGACACGTCACAGACAAAGGCAACGTGAAATATCAAGTAGCAGGATACATTGACAGGGATATCATACAGAATGTTGAAAACTCAAACAAAATAAAAGTAAATGCAGGACATCCAGGTTAGGAAATTGCAGATACAGTAGAAGTATATTTCTGTATTATGTTGTGTGTTTTGCTGTGTGGTGCAGAATTGTAAGTCCATGTTTGGTATAGAGATGGATAGTCTCATAGTCTTCATTTTGGTATCTACACCCTAAAAAATGTGACCAATGGTAACTTAATAAAATGATGGCAACAAAGTGACAATTAATATAATTAATAACAAGTATTAAATGGATTAATTAAATATAAACAAAAAAATTATGTAAATTATAATAAAGGCAACAGTTAAAATGTGTTAGATTGAGTAATAGATCGCAAAATTATGAGTTATATAGACCAAAAATATTTAGTAAATACAAATCAATTTCACAAGGAAAATGATTTATGTTTACTTAAAATATCATCAAAAGTAATTTACATGTATTGAATATTTCGGTGAAATTGATTTACATTTACTGAATATTTGGGTAAAAGTAATTTACATTTATTGAATAGGTGGGTGAAATTGTTTTACATTTACTGAATATTTGGGTAAAATGTATTTACATTTACTGAATATTTTGGTGAAATTGATCTACATTTACTGAATGACATTACATATATCATATTAAATCTATTCAATAATATTGTCACTTTGTTGCCATAATTTTTCTATGTCTAAATTACTCAATACTATGCCATCTTCGTGCCACAGTAAACTTAACTTAAGCCAACAGATACACACAAAGTACAGCAGGTAAACATTTATAAAAAATTCTTCATGTGCAAACTTCTCTATAAAAACACACAATATACAATTCCGGCTTACAGTTAAAACACTACACGAACAGCTGCTTGTGCATCAAATAACATGGCACAACTACACTTCTCACTGGGATCCTTAAAAAAATAAAAAATGATGAACTCAAGCATTGAACTTAACCACAGATGAGCTTTGAACAGTGACATCCATTCTACGTCCATTCTATTAGGTTAACAGTTTGTTCTTGAGGCTGTTTACTTTCAGGGACAGCTTTGAACAGTCCAGCTTCAGTAGGAGTTTCTGAAAGACCTCGAAAGTATATCGGAGTTTCTTGGGATAGGCAAGGTTGACTGCATACGCCAACCCAACCAGCATGCAGCAAGCCCTCGGAATGTTATCCAGAGCAGTCGCAACTTTTAGTACCTCTAAAACGATACCAACATCATCTGAACCCTCCACCGTATAGATTTTTATCTTTTGCGTGGTATGGTCCTGCGCCACACTGTCTTCATCAGCATCCTGAAATAGCAAGAAGATTGTGTATTACGGACTGTACAGCCAAAAGATAAGGTCCTAATTGAACATCTACCAAATTGCTTCCAACCCCTTAGAAACAAGAACACCTGTAGCTGTCATAACTGTTGCACATAATGCACACCATTTACAAGTGTTTGAGATGTTTTGCAAAAGTGTTTCGTTAAAAAGTGTATAATCATTTCACCAACAAATTAAAACATTTCAATGACCAAAGATAATGATCTGTGATGAGTCACATTTGTAAATATCTGTACTTTTTTTTTTTTTAAATTGAGCACTGTATTGATAAATATCGTATTTTGAACTAACAGGCTGGTCATATGAATGAATTGGAATTATTTTCAATGAAACTGTAAAAACCCAGTAGCTTCTGCCACAAATTACTGGGATAAAAAAAAGGTTTGATTGTATTTTGTGATTTGACCATCCCAATACATAAAAGTTAGAAGAAATGAGAAATAATCACTTTCTTTATATTTCAACATGTACTTCAACTTACATCATATTCTTTTAAGAGTTGATCCGTGGATTCCCCAAGGAATCATCAAACACCGAATGACGGTATCTCCGGTTGTGTGGATGCTCAGGTTGCTTGGATCCTAAAATGACAAAAATAAACATAAGTAACGATCATCCACTGATCTTAACTAGTTAACTTGTATTACTGTTAAAAAAACTAACTTGATGTGCTGTCTCAGGATCCAACCCAATGAAACACTTACTGTCATTATTACACAGAACCCAGGAAGTCAATCACATAAATTCCCACAAAACCACAACATTTTACAACTTGCTTTTTGTATGATCAAGACATACCATGTTAGTCAGTGAGCTCTCTGTGTAATGTAATACAATTCACGTAAATAGTCTCAAGGGTGTGGAAAATTATGACAAACCATGTGTCGTCATAACTTAGTTGTATGTGTATGATACATTTGTGTGTGATACATTTATAGAACATACACTGTGTGTGGAATTTGGTATCACAGCATATTGTGTATTGAATTATGATACATACCTCTTGATGAATTTCAGTTAAAGATTGTTGATGCACCCGAGGAAAAAATACCTATTAGATTGATACAAGCACACACAACACATGAAACATTAACACTACACAAATATTAAAAGTTTACATGTGTCTGTCCACATACAGTATGATTAACATCTGAGGATTACAGACTTACCAACATTGGCACTCAGGTACCAGACAACATTTTAAGAGTTATATTGTGAGAATAAGCAGATGAAGTATAACAACTATAGCATTGTAACATAAGATTTACATGCGTATCACTGTAGTTGCAAACAGTCCGCAGCGTGCTCTAAATTACTGACCTGAAAACAGCATTCACATAGGCAGTTTGGTGTAACATCAACCATCAGCACGAGCAGAGACCACTCATTGAAACTTCACTACACATGGCGATCTGAATCTCCTGCTGCGGCCTCAGTACCATGAAGGAGACGTGACTGCGTGACTACTAATGACGGTGAACTTGGGATAGTCAGAGCGTGCACAAAACACAGTAACAGCCTGGAGCTGAATATCACGTCAGGTTAAAAAAAGAAGGGAAATAGCAGTTTTTATCATTTATTTCACTAACTATTCTCCAGAAATGTACCTTACCATTAAAGCTGCATGGTCTAACCCGACTGCTTTTAACAGTTAGGTTAACATTACTTGACAAAACAAAATGCAGTGATATTAATATAATGTGTGTGCCTCATTACTAACCTTTGGGAGCAATGTCTGTTCCTACAATTGCATTAACCTTAATGCTCTCTCTTCGCTAGCTAGCTAGGTTAGCTTGTTGCAGCGGTGGAAACCACCAAACTCGGTCTGAGCTGGTATCTCAAAAAAGCATAATATATACGGGATAATGAGGAAAGTCATTAAATTGTGGCATTGAATTGACAACGTGTTCAGTCAACTTTTTTTTTTTAATCACTAACATAATAAGCTTATGACTTAAGTTAAATAACGTTATAGCACAGTAAAGTTGACATGTTTGTTAACTTTTCAGTAGCGCAAAACACTGTTCAACTGCTGCAACAACCTGGTTATAACTTGTTCGTTAACTAAATATAATTAAACAGGTCTTACCTTTGGGAAAACAGAAGCCCTTCAACACGTGGCAGAAGATGTGCATGTGGCGCAGAATGCGTTAGGCGGAAGTGGAAGTTGATTTAAAAACAAGGACCTCCAAATGAGTAAAATTCATCAATTTCCTGCATCTTTGACTTTACTGATGAAATCAGTAGTTTACTCAGTGATTCACAGCTGATTTTATTCACACACAATTAAGTACAATATAATTAAACAACATTTCTTAAACTCAGCTCAATGTAATTAAAAACGGTACATAGTCATTTTTATTATGTAAAAGTTACTATTATTTATTTAGGAGATATTAATTGATTCAAATCCCAGTTTTTACAGTGTAGAACATCACGGCAGCACACGGCAAACGGAGCTGGGTTGTGGCCTCGTAACTTATTTTTAGTTTTGGATTCAGAGTGTCTCTCACTGCCACTGCTTGACTGACTGGGATATTATAAGAAGATGCAGAGTCTACCGAGAACTTATATGGCAGTTAGAACATGATTCCTGATGTTAAATCTCCTCAGAATCACCAGGAGCATTCATAGCATCCTCCGCAGATCAAGCTAACTGGAATATGGACAAGGCTTTTAATATGTGAACATGTTTCCCTCTATTTCCTTCTCAAATAGAAATCTAATTATTCCTTTATGTTTCTTGCTGGTCCCTGATTTGTTAGAGCGGTAACCAAAGTTGAGCATAAATGCTTTAAATTGTGTGTGCACTTTACCTGATACAGCAGAGCAATGTGCTGCATGAACAGAAGCTGTTGCATGTCAACATTTAGAGGAACTGAACATTGATCCAATTTGACATTTTAGCACATTAACTGTATTATCTTTATTTAAATGATGCGTTCTAAACTATTTATTCATTATTTATAGTTATTTATAAGTTAATAATTCAACATGTGTCCTATCGGTTCCTCAGACCTGAGTCAAAGCAACCAGCTGAACACTTTTAATTGTAGTAACATGTTTCAAAATGTCAGCTTGCTGGAGGGACAACATACTGTGTGTTTTCGGCCCAGCTGGTGAGCAGAAGAGTGAAGACTGCCATCTTGTGAAGAGATTTTGTAAGGACATGGAAAGGATGTGATTGGGAACACATCACAGTTCCACTGTATCCATGTGCTTTTTTTATGTTACTATACATACAATAGAGGGTGTATTTATGCAAAAAAAAGATAGAAAGCTTTGTTTTCTTCTGTTTGTAAAACAGTATCTCTCTTTCTTCTTTCTCTAAACCTTTTCAGTAGGAAACTTTCTGTTCTGTTTTGCCATTGAACAAAGTTAATGGATAACAAAAAACAAGTATAAACAATGGTCATTATAATCACTCAAAAACTGAATATTCAATAATACAAATAGCTGTTGCATTGTGTATTTCAGAGATGGGTATGACAGCCACACTGTGGCCCAGGTTTTTGCATTGTAAACATATATATATATATATATATATATATATATATATAATTAAGATATTATATACTGTATATCTTAGTAATCTTTTTTTTAAATCAATAATCAGAAACAGATTGTATTCCTTCCACATGGTTAGATCTTAACAAAACAAAACAGTATTTGAGCGCCATGACAGCCAGTGTACTTCACAGTGCAGTAACAACAGAGATCCATTGTGTGATAAAAACCTGCTTCTGCTGAGAAAGAGACGTAGTGCTCATACGATAACCAAGTAGGTGACAAGTCCAGCGAAACGTTCAAATTAGAAGCAGAGATTGAGAAATATTGACAATAATATGATTTTACACAAATGGGTGTATCAGGCAACAGGGGCTGAAAAACAATAACGGTACAAAAAGCTCAACATGTTGAAATCAGGTTTTTGTATGAGCATGTGGCACTGTGTATGGGGTGGGAACCACAGTGAGATGTGGTAATACAAAAACCTGTCATGAATTGAAGCCCAAAGTCACTGTGCCTCAAAACAGGCAACACCAGATCATTTCCCAAAACCATTAGACCCTGAAGAAAAGGTATGCTCAATGGACCAGAGGGAGGGTAAATTACATTTGTGTCAGAAACGGTAGACTTAACCCATGATTTTCAATGTAGGACTGTAGATTACTCAAATCAGTCAACATTAGTATTACTTGTTCAACTAATATCAAACACTATATTTAAAGTACTGTAGCAGTATTACTGTTTTAAGAAAGCCATGTCCTAGTTGGATAGTCTTATGGATATATATATATATATATATATATATATATATATATATCCATATATATATATATATATATATATTATAGCATCATTTATATCACAGTGCAGTATATTATAGCAGCATTTATATCACAGTACAGTATATTAGAGCAGCTATACCAGAATTTATATCACAGTGCAGTTTATTAGAGCAGCTATAGCAGCATGTATATCACAGTGCAGTATATTAGAGCAGCTATAGGATCATTTATATCACAGTGCAGTATATTATAGCAGCTATAGCATCATTTATATCAGAGTGCAGTTTATTATAGCAGCTATATGATCATTTAAATCACAGTGCAGTATATTATAGCAGCTATAGCAAAATGTATATCACAGTGCAGTTTATTAGAGCAGATATAGCAGAATTTATATCACAGTGCAGTATATTAGAGCAGCTATAGCAAAATGTATATCACAGTGCAGTATATTAGAGCAGCTATAGCCAAATGTATATCACAGTGCAGTATATTAGAGCAGATATAGCATCATTTATATCACAGTGCAGTATATTAGAGCAGCTATAGCAGCATTTATATAACAGTGCAGTATATTAGAGCAGCTATAGCAGCATTTATATAACAGTGCAGTATATTAGAGCAGCTATAGCAGCATTTATATCACAGTGCAGTATATTAGATTAGATTAGCAAAAGGGGGATCATGTACATATTCACAAAGAAAAAAACAAAAGCAACAACTATTAGACTTCAAGGTACAAGGTACTGAAATATAGTAAATACTCATTCGGTGTAAAGGGAGGACATCATTCTGACCATATGTGTTTTATGATTGTCCCTGCTGAGTACATAGAGTACAAAAATAGCACGGTTACCGTTTGTGTATGTGGCACTGTGTCCCGCCACAGGGCAAACCTGGCCTGAACTGACAGCACAAAGTCACTCTGAAGAAGATCAGATAACTTTTAAAACCACGAGACTCTGAAGAAAGGTCATATGCAATGGACTGGTTGAAGGGTGAATAGCATTCATTCTTTTTTTCAGTTTTAGCCTGAATATCACAGCACTTCAGAAAAGCTGTTTTGTCAGCTTTTGTATGAACAAGGATACTATATTTCAGATACTGAAACAATTTAAAACACATATTACATTGTGGTTCTATACTAAGAGACACTGTGTTGAACTAGAGATGACAACCTATTGTGTTGGGCCACCCAAACCTTAAATGATATGCTTGAAAAAAATACATTGGGAATAATGTATCAACTTGTTAAAGCCTACAGTCTTGTTTTAGAATTGAGTAGTTATTTGTCGTTCACATTAGAGGGATGTTGTTTTTCCATTATTTTACTTCCCAATGTGGATCAATAACAATATTTATATGCGTTTGTTTTATTATATCACTATGATAATTGCGGTGCCCTTTTCAGGAAAGCGTAACATAACAAAATAAAAAATAAACAAGAACATTAGGTAACTTTTGCATTGCAGATAGTTTCATATGACAAAAACTTCCTTCCAAGAGAAGGAAATGCTGTGAATGTCAAACAGACTTCATTCAAACTCAAAGAAGCAACAATGCATGCAACCGATTGGCTCAAAGATAATGTACGCTTCATAAACAAAAAACAAAATTAAGTTATATTACAGTGCAGTATATATAGCGGCTATGGCATGCGATAGAACATGCGATAAAAAAAAAACTACCACTGAGAAGGAAACGCTGTGTTTGTGTTCAGAAAACAAGTCAGAAAGTGAGGCATCCGATGAAACTTTTCTTGAGAAAAATAAACATATTTAAAGACATATCATATCATGAGCTTAAAACATATTCCCCAGTGGATCAGGTTAATATTCACAAAATATCTTTAAAAAAAACAATAATTAGATAATTAAAAATACATATGGTAAAATTCCAAATAAAAAGGATCAAAAGTGGGAAGTTCTTCGATGATTTCATAGTTTTACTGTCGAAAGTTAACTGAACTGAAACTGAAGTAACTGTATAGTGAATATAGTGAGTAGTCCTGCTACAGTCCTGAGTACAAAGAGAACAGTATTGTGACCATGAACCATATTAGGCAACAGTTTTTGTTGGTGTATCTAGCACTGTGTCATTACTACCCACAGAGATATGTGGCAATACAAAAAACTATTCTGAACTGAATCACAAAGTCCCTGTGCCTCAAGAGAAGAGGACATAATAACAAAACCAGGCCATTTTCCAAACTTATTAGACACTGAATAAATGTAATATCCATTGGAATAGTGGACGGATAAATGTTTTTCAGTATTATCCTTTTTTTCCTTGTGCTTTTTAAATCAGTAAATATAATTTCACATACTAAAAAATAGTACTGCACTATGTACAGCAATAACAATATTTCTATGCTTTTGTCTCATTGTGTGATTATAGAGCTTAATTTGTGAAGCTCTTTCCTTGAGGCCCAGTGAAAGGTAGTTTCCCAAAATAACTATACTCTGAAGAAAGGAAATGTTAAGTGGAGTAGTGGAACATTAAAGTAATGGGAAATTGCATGTTTTTTTCAGTTTTACCATTCATTCTGACAAACAATCATTAGAAATACAGATTTTTGACAACTTTAATGTCAGGGAAATTAAAGTATGTTTTAAATGTGAGATTTACTACACATACTGTACTTTTAAGAGTACATATATACTAAAACATATTGTTAAATTCAAATACAGTTCTCGATAGAGATGCTGTCAAAAGAGAAATGAAAATGTCTGCACATTTTTTACTTGGTTATCAACATCCTTGGTTATCAACATCCTTGCTGGTTAAAATGTACGTAACACAGAGGGAACACTCTTCACCAGAACAGGTGCTTCCGCATCCAGTTAACAAATGGAAACTTTGGACTAGGAGCTCATCAGCACTGATAATAGCCTGCATGATAATAAATAAAATAAGACCGGAGAAACATGAACAAAATCAATCAATTCTAATTGATAGCATTTGTTCACACCACAGCTTAGTCTGAACCAATACCATTTTTTTTTTTTTTTTTTGCGATCAAATGTTTTTATTTAGCATAATCACACAGGATGGCGGAACACCAAGACACCCATTTGTATTATGAAATCATTCTCTTAGCAGCTGTAAGTCCAGCAAATGCAGCAAGCTTTTGAATTTTAGAGAGCTGAAAGTCTGACAGATCATTTAGAATCAAAACACTGAGAGTGACAGGCTGTTAGAGTTTAGAGCATGTGTTTTCAATTTGCATTAAAGAATGTACGCCCTATGAATGTAATTACTGTGGCTAACAGAAGAAGAGTAATACGTTGTTGTTTTACTTATTCTATACCGTTCACCCTGAGGACAAGAGGTCAACAGGTTTAATGTGCAGGCACAAAACTAGGTTTGTTTCGTGTCTCTCCACATACCTCACACACCACACATGGCTCAGGGTCATCTCAGACTGATAAGGGACTAGACAAACTGTTTCCTCATTCTGTGTGGGATAACAGCTTGCTTCAATAAAAAGGACTGAGCGAGAGTGTTTTGGAGACGTGCAGAGGCACAGCTCAACATTCTCCTTGCAGCAAGTAAAACCAAGAGCTCGAGTCTGTCATCTGTGGTCATTGGAGTGTGGGTCTGATAATTGAAATAGCGGGGCTTTATCTTTATGGTAAAAAACCCACATTAATTGGTCCTTCGAGCCGGATCCCAAGATATCGTCAACGGAAAAGAGGAAGGGGAAGACACGCCGAAGTCTGTCGACAGCCAGGGTCATCAGCCGATCCTGTCAAAGTCCCGGGACGTGAATTCGTGGCCGGGCCGGTGCCTTAAATGTCCAACCTCCTTCTTCCCTGAGACGATTGACGGGATCCAGACCCAACCAGTGACCTCAGATAACGGGTAAGAAACGGTTACTCCACCGAAAGGAGGTTTGCGGTTACTCCACCGAAAGGAGGTTTGCGGTTACTCCACCGAAAGGAGGTTTGCGGTTACTCCACCGAAAGGAGGTTGCGGTTACTCCACCGAAAGGAGGTTGCGGTTACTCCACCGAAAGGAGGTTTGCGGTTACTCCACCGAAAGGAGGTTGCGGTTACTCCACCGAAAGGAGGTTGCGGTTACTCCACCGAAAGGAGGTTTACGGTTACTCCACCGAAAGGAGGTTTGAGGTTACTCCACCGAAAGGAGGTTGCGGTTACTCCACCGAAAGGAGGTTTGAGAACGGTTACTCCACCCTGAGGAGGTCATACAATTGTGAATGAATGTCGAATGCAAGTGGTTGAATAACTGTCATCAGTGGAAATGCGCGCAGAGTGGAAACCTAACGGTGATAACACAAACTCTGTGGTCTGTTGAAGTACACGTGATGAATGAGGATTTAGGTTCCGAAAGACACGTTGTCAAGTAAAAACACATAGTGTAAAGAATAATGGGGAATGGGGATAGCAAACCGGTCCCTACGGGGGACATGAAGTACATGGAGCATTATTGTCCTGGTAGTACGATCCATTATAAAACCTGGCATAAGAAACATGGTTTCACAGGAAGGTTAGAAAAAGCCAGCTGTATTGAGTTATTGGAAAAACTTAGGGCTACAGCGGCAGGAAAGACAGGAAAAGAAAGAGAGGGGTTGGACAAACAGATGAGAACGGCAAAAATATGGAGTGAGCAGACAAAGAAAAGAGCAGAAAGCCAAGAGAGGGACAAGCAAAGTACAATGGTAGCAGCAGTTTCATTAGATTCTGACGATGAAACAGGAGCGTCAACATCAGGTAGTGCAGCAGCAAGGAGAGACAGAGAGAGAGAAATGAGAGAAGAACTAGACAGAAAAGAGAGAGAGATCGCAAGAGAAGAGGAGAAAGCCAGAGCAGAGAGGAAAAAGAGAGGTGAGGCAGCAATAGATAAACACGTAGAGAGGATGGCACAAAATGGAGAGAGCGGTAGGCGTAGTCCTGTTGAAACACGTTCGGTTACAGCAGGGAGGAACCCGTCTCTCACTCCCCCCTTATACCCCGACTTAGAACAGCTGAAAGATGACATGCATGCACAGGCCTCTGCGTTTCCCTTGGTCGCCGTAACAAATCCGCATTACGGTTTACAAATGCCAGGGCAAGCAGACGGCACCCTAGATCAGGAAGTAACGGTAAATGTTTTCCGTCCATGGACAGAAGAACAATGTAGAAAAGCATGTGAAGGACTGACTCCGTACAAACGAGATGCAGAAACGTTCTGCAGGGAGCATCGCGCATTGGTGGATGCATTCCAATTGAACGGAGGTGAAGTCCTTAGGACGTTTTGGGGAATATTTGGGCACGAGTGGGGAAGAGTAAAGGGAGTGTTTACAGGAGCAGGAGCAGGCGTCAATGCAAATTTCCTAGTTGTAGGACATGCAAACCTGCGCGCATCAGACCGACGCAGTATATGAAGATGTACGAAGGGTGTTCACTGTAGCACCAGATTACACTAAAATAGCGACATGTAGACAGGACGAGAAGGAGACTCTACAAATTACAGGAATGAGATTAGAGGAGTGCTTTAGAGGCAAACAGCGGCGTCCCATATGATGTTGGAGACGCCACCCCCCTACCAACAACAGTTAAAACAGGGCCTTAATGAATGGTTTCGGCGGCAGGAATAGCTGAATATATCCGAAGTTCAACGTCAACCACAGAACAGGTTCAGTGCAAGAGTGCTTAAACTATGCGGAAAATGCAGCCAGCGTGATCAGAGAGAAGAAAAAGAAGAAGTTGACAGCAGCATTTGTAGTATCAGCAGAGGGGGATGAGCAGGAAGTGTTTTTTGTAGGGGGAGGGGGAGCAAGAGGACAAGGAGGTTATAGAGGAGGCCGAGCTAGAGGCGGCAACAGAGGACGCAATGGAGGAAGAAATGAGCATGGTCAATTCCTGTGCTTAACACAACCATTGTTGGACACAATCTACACGGACGACATGACCTTGACAGGAAAGATACAATGGACACCAGCTGCAAATAACGCTTTCAAGGCTACTAAATGTTGCCTCGTGGGCTCATCTGTCCTGGCATTACCCGATTATGACAAACCATTTGAACAGACTGTTGACTGCAAGGAAGGCTTCATGACATCAGTGTTAACACAGAAACACAGGACCAAATCACGACCAATAGGATTCTATTAAAAGAAATTGGACCCTGTGTCCCAGGCCCTCCCTGTATGTGTGCAAGCAGTATGTGCAGCCGCTATGGCTGTGCACTGCACCGCTGAAATTATACTGTTCCATCCGCTCATACTGATGGTACCACGCAGTATCCATGTTATTGAATGAGACAAAGGTGGCTTTCTTATCCCCAGCACGTTATCTGGCATTAACAGCTACACTTATGTCACAAGCACATATCACCATTAAGAGATGCACCACTTTGAACCCAGCTACATTACTACCTACACCTGAAGACGGTGAACCTCACAACTGTCAAGAGGAAACCGAGAAAACATGCAAACCACGTCCTGATCTGAAAGATATACCATTAGGCTTTGGCGAGACATGGTTTGTAGACGGTTCATGTTCAAAATCAATGACTGGACAGAACCTGACAGGGTTTGCTGTTGTGACAGAAAAAGAGGTAGTTAAGGCTGGAAAACTCCCACACACGTATTCAGCACAAGCAGCAGAATTGGTGGCATTAACTGAAGCATGCAAAGCAGCGGAAGGGAAAGACATAACAGTGTACACAGACAGCCAATACGCGTACTCAACTCTACATGTGTTCGGAGCCCAATGGGCTCGCAGAGGAATGAAGACATCAACAGGAAAACCTGTCACCCATGCACACCTACTGACTAACCTTTTAAAAGCAGTATTGTTACCACGTACGGTCGCAATATGTAAGTGTGCAGCACATACCAGTAGAAAGGACACAGTGGCACGAGGTAATGCACACGCAGACATCAAAGCAAAGGAAGCAGCTGTAGGGAAATATGGTTTACATATCTTCCTACACAGTAGAGAAAGTGTTCCACAGCCAATACCACTAGATGTATTACGAGATATGCAGAACAGTGCACCTGAGAACGAAAAAAGAAAGTGGTTAACTGACGGAGCAGAAACAGACAAAGACAGCTTGTTTAAAATACAAAGCAAACTCGTGCTCCCAGCTTGTACAACACAGCTGCCCATTTGAGTCATGGGCCATGCCATGTTGTAAATCGGGTCATCTCCTTGATGTCCGAACATTTAAACATTCAGTTAAAAAACCACTGCGCTTATCACCCCCAGAGTGCAGGGTTAGTCGAGAGGACAAACGGCACAGTGAAACTGAGACTTAGAAAAACAATGGAAGAGACTGGGAGGACATGGGAGGAATGTGTGTCTCTGGTTGAAACATACATGAGAATTACGCCCACTCCGCAGGGGCTGTCACCTTTAGAAATAGTGACAGGGAGGCAGTTTAGACTACCAATTATAGACACTATAAGAGAGGTAGATGAGGCGGGGGGGGAGCACACACTAGCTGACTGGATGAGCCGTCTTTTTAAAAGCAATGAGATCGCTTGAACAAATAACCTGCCAGACATCTCTGTTCCCCTCCAGAACACCCGTGTGGAGCCAGGCGACCAGGTCCTCATCAAGGTGGTGAAAAGAAAACATTGGCACCATCCACGCTGGGAAGGTCCATTCACCGTCTTGCTGACTACTCCAACGTCCTTAAAAATCGCAGAGCGGAACACCTGGATACATCAAAGCCACTGCAAAAAGGTAATACCTCTCCAGGCAGACGACGGATAGTGTTGTGAAGTCCGGTTACACAGGGTGGTGGTTCCTATAGTGGCCACTAGTCTCAACCCGGTGAAGAAATCAACTGAGCCACAATCCATTTAGAAAATGCTTGGTAAGGTGTTACTTGCGGTGGCCGCAGTTGCTGCGACCCTAGTGGTCGTAGGACTGCTGAACTATGACGCTCTGCAGTCGAGGCAGAAAAGATGGACACATCTGAAAGACGACCCCTGGGATCAGGACAACGGAGAAGAGAAACAACCACGGCTGAAGAATAAATGGTTTTCATATATGCATAAGTTGGCTGACTGAACACAACATGTTGTACATTCATTACCGATGACGTACATTCTGACAACATGACCTTTGCAATGGGCCGCCTGCGGGCCCTCCAGAAGGCCATGGCCGCCGACCATGTTGACGTTTTACAATCCAACTGGTTCGGCTGGCTATGGTCTGGAAGCTGGATGAAACTCCTCGTAAAAGCTGGAGTACTGATGACATGTATTTTCGTTCTGATGTGTTGTCTTATGGCTTGTATAATCCCCTGCATAAAAGCAATGATTGGCAGGATGGTGGGTAATACCTTTGTACAATACGTCATGTTGCAGCAGGATGAACCCAAGAGCGAAGATCATATGGCTCTGAACAAAGCCCCCCATGATGTATACTCTAGTGTTGAACGCGCACAGCAAAGAGTACATAAAGTGTGTATAACAAGTTAACCAGATCTGAATATGAGAAAAACACAGTACAAAGCTAAAAAATGAAAAACAGGAGGGAATGTTAGAGTTTAGAGCATGTGTTTTCAATTTGCATTAAAGAATGTACGCCCTATGAATGTAATTACTGTGGCTAACAGAAGAAGAGTAATACGTTGTTGTTTTACTTATTCTATACCGTTCACCCTGAGGACAAGAGGTCAACAGGTTTAATGTGCAGGCACAAAACTAGGTTTGTTTCGTGTCTCCCCACATACCTCACACACCCGCGCACCACACATGGCTCAGGGTCATCTCAGACTGATAAGGGACTAGACAAACTGTTTCCTCATTCTGTGTGGGATAACCGCTTGCTTCAATAAAAAGGACTGTCTGGAGAATGGCGAGCGAGAGTGTTTTGGAGACGTGCAGAGGCACAGCTCAACATTCTCCTTGCAGCAAGTAAAACCAAGAGCTCGAGTCTGTCATCTGTGGTCATTGGAGTGTGGGTCTGATAATTGAACTAGCGGGGCTTTATCTTTATGGTAAAAAACCCACACAGGCACAGTAACATTAATCAAGACAGATAACTTGGATGCAATATTGTTCCAAAACTGACAAACAGGGGAGCAATCCCAGAACATGTGAAGATATGTACCTTGAGTGTTTATTGGGCAGAAAGTGCATAAAGGACTGGTAATTACTTTCATGTGATGCATTTTCACAGGGGTGAGATATGTCCTATGAATGAAATTGTAGTGAATTTGCTGATGGTCTGGATTGCGTGATACTTCTGAGATGCTAGACCATACATCATGCCAGTCAAAATCAGTAACCAGGTCTGGGCAATCACGTTCCCAGACCCTCTCAATAGGAAGGCTGAGGCGGCCAGGTGTCACCAAAAACTGATAGAGCTTAGATACCATACCGCTGGTTTTTGCCTGTATTGTAAATAATTTCCGGATAGGATGGATGGGCAAAGATCTCCGCCAGGGGACACCATATGCCTTGAGTGCTGATCTTAATTGAAGGTAAAAGAAAAACGAGGAACGTGGTAGATTGAATGCATTTTGTAAGTCAGCAAAAGATAACAAGCCAGTCTCGTTAAAAATGTCTTTTAGATAATGAACCCCCCTCTGTTCCCAATGCGGAGCAGTTATAGGCCTCCCACCAATCAGGAGTGCTTTATTGTTGAATAGTAGAGAAAGTGTATGCCAATTGCATGGTATATGGCAATATGTTTCAACCAATCTCCAGGTTTTGATAAGATGAGAGACAACAGGGCCAAAGCGCAGCTGGCACTGTTTGTTAGAGATATTGGCAAAAAGAACGTTATGAAGTCACCATGGTTCTGTCATAGCACGCCAGCACACTGAGGTATATGGGTCAAACCATGTAAGAAGAGTCCTGTCAATTGCTTCTGTCCATCCGGGGAGAGGGATCCTCCTCTGTTGCTCTCCTGAAGGTTTCTTCCCTTTTTTCCCTGTCAAAGGTTATTTTTGGGGAGTTTTTCCTGATCCGATGTGAGGTCCTGGGACAGGGATGTCGTATGTGTACAGATTGTAAAGCCCTCTGAGGCAAATTTGTAATTTGTGATATTGGGCTATACAAAATAAACTGAATTGAATTGAAAGACAAAGGACCAAAAATAAAGTTTAAAGTTGGGAACTGAAAGACCACCATTCTCCTTTCTCCTCTGTAGAGTAGACTTTTTAAGTCGTGGCCACTTGCCTTTCCAAATAAATTTCGATACCGCTGCCTCTAACTTATGCCAGTAATCAGAAGGAGGAGAAATAGGTAGTATAGAGCTCACAAAAGTAATCCTGGGTAAGATGTTCATTTTAACCACAGAGATACGGGCTTGATAGACATGAGGAGACTCATCCATTGTTCCATGTCTTTCAATATGTTGTTTAGAGCAATAGAGTAGTTATGCTTAATAATCCTGTTTAAACAAGGAAAAACTGTCACGGGAGAACAGGGTTAGGACCCAAGAGCAGACCACAGGAGACAGGATAGGGATAAGGAACTTTATTCCGTGAGGTTGGCACAGCTAATCACAGTGTGAGTCCCTAGGCACAACACCGGAGGCAGGCGAGTCGCGGCGTGAGTCCCGAGGATCGACGTCGGAGGTTGGCACAGCTAATCACGGTGTGAGTCCCGAGGCACAACACCGGAGGCAGGCAGAAGAGAGCAGGTACTCTGCGAACAAGGAGAGAGAGAGTTACCGAGCGTAACGAGCCAGTGGACAATCTCATGGAGCGGCAGTGGAGACTACCGGGGCAGAAGACGTAACAGACTGACAACCCAGGCCTGCACGACCAGGGTTGATATGGAGCCGGTGATGATCCAAACGGGAACAGCTGTGCACCACTCGGGGGAGTGGCTACGGGCAGCGTCTGGAGGTACACACCCACACAACGAGCACAAGGCAAAAACACAAACGGGATGACAGACACATGAGGTAAGGAGACTTGGGAAAACAGAGGTAAACACACACTGGGTCAGACAGGGATCCTGACAGTACCCCCCCCTCAACGGGAGCCTCCCGGCGCCCTGCCCATCTTCTCCGGATGTAGCCGACGAAAATCCTGGATTAGAGTGGGGTCCACGATTCTCGAACGGGGCACCCATGAGCGTTCCTCTGGACCGTATCCCTCCCAGTCTACAAGGAATTGGAAGCCCCGCCCCCGCCGGCGAGCATCCACAAGTCTCCTGACCGTGTGAACCGGGCCCCCGTCGATGAGTCGGGCAGGCGGAGGGGGTATGGCCGGAGGGCACAGAGTACTGGTGGACACCGGCTTGATCAAAGAGACATGGAATGTCGGATGGACCTTCAAAGATGAGGGGAGTTTCAGTCGAACTGCAGATGGATTAATAATGGCCTGGATCTCAAATGGGCCGATGAACCGGGGGGACAGCTTCCGGGATTCGGTCTTTAGCGGGATATCCTTCGCCGAGAGCCACACCCGTTGACCGACCTGGTAGGAAGGAGCCGGAACGCGGCGCCGATCTGCCACCCGTTTATTTTGCTCCGCCGTACGGAGAAGAGCGGCTCTGGTATCCTTCCACACCCTCCTACAGCGACGGATGTGGAGCTGCACCGAGGGAACGGCTGTCTCCACCTCCTGAGCAGGGAACAGGGGGGGGCTGGTATCCCAGAGAGGCCTCGAATGGCGAGTGACCAGTGGCCGAAGAAGTAAGGGAGTTGTGGGCGTACTCTATCCAGGACAAGTAAGTACTCCAGCTAGAAGGGTTTGATGCGGCCATGCAGCGGAGGGAGGCCTCGAGCTCCTGGTTTAGCCTCTCAGTCTGCCCGTTAGACTGGGGGTGAAATCCGGAGGACAGGCTAGTTGTTGCGCCCAGAGCCTGGCCGAAGGCTCTCCAGACCTGGGAAGTGAATTGGGGACCACGGTCCGACACGATGTCCGCCGGAATCCCATGCAACCGGAACACATGGTTGACCACCATATCCGCCGTCTCCCGGGCAGAGGGAAGCTTGGGCAGCGCGAGGAAGTGGGCAGCTTTGGAAAAGCGGTCTACCACCGTGACAATGACCGTGTTCCCCTGTGAGGGTGGCAGGCCTGTGACAAAGTCCAAGGCGATGTGAGACCAGGGACGATGTGGCACCGGGAGTGGTTGCAGCAGCCCGGAAGACGGACGATGTGACGACTTGTTGCGGGAACAGGTAGAGCAGGCCAGGACATATTCTCTGGTGTCCGCCTCTAGCGACTTCCACCAAAAGGTCCGCCGGAGCATGTTGATGGTGCGCCTGATGCCTGGGTGACAGGAGAAACGGGAGTTATGAGCCCATTGGAGCACTTGGGAACGTGCAGGCGGGGGAACAAAGAGACGGCCGGGAGGCCCGCCACCGGGGTCTGGCAGGGTCCGGAGAGCATCTTGCACCACCGCCTCAATCTCCCACGTGAGAGAAGCTGCCACACAGGTTGCCGGGAGAATGGTACCAGGACAGGGGAAGTGGTCCTCGGGAGAGAACTGGCGAGAGAGAGCGTCGGGCTTGGTATTCTTGTTCCCTGGACGGTAGGAGATGGAGAAGTCGAAACGTCCAAAGAATAGCGACCACCGCGCTTGGCGAGAATTTAACCTCTTGGCCGTCCGAATATATTCCAAATTGTTATGGTCTGTCCAGACCACGAACGGATGAGCGGACCCCTCCAGCCAGTGTCTCCACTCCTCCAAAGCTAATTTAATAGCCAACAGCTCCCGGTTTCCGACATCGTAATTCCCCTCCGCCGGGGTCAAGCGGCGCGAAAAGTATGCACAAGGGCGAAGCTTGGAGTCAGAGTCCGAGCGCTGTGACAGGATAGCCCCCACGCCTGTGTCCGAGGCATCCACCTCGACGACGAACTGTCGGGTGTCATCGGGCTGGATCAGGATGGGGGCGGAGCTGAACCGCTCCTTAAGGAGTCCAAATGCCAGACTGGCTTCCAGCGTCCATGAGAACCTGGTCTTGGTGGAGGTGAGTCTTGTGAGGGGGGCTGCAAGCTTGCTGTAGTTCCTGATAAAACGGCGATAGAAGTTAGCAAACCCCAAGAACTGCTGTAGCTGTTTCCTAGAGGCGGGGGTCGGCCACTCCGTTACCGCCTTGACCTTCTCCGGATCAGCCCTCACCTGCCCCGTCTCAATGATGAACCCCAGGAACCGAACAGAGGTTACGTGGAACTCACATTTCTCTGCCTTCACAAACAGCTTGTTCTCCAGTAGGCGTTGGAGGACCATTCGCACATGACGCTGGTGCTCCAGAAGATCTGCGGAATAGATGAGAATGTCATCAAGGTAAACGAAAACAAAACGATTCAAGAAATCGTGGAGAACGTCATTCACCAACGCCTGGAACACAGCAGGGGCGTTAGTGAGTCCAAATGGCATGACCAGATACTCGAAGTGGCCGAGGGGGGTGTTGAACCCCGTCTTCCACTCGTCCCCCGTCCGGATCCGCACCAGGTGGTACGCGTTGCGGAGGTCGAGCTTGGTGAAGATCGTGGCCCCAGCCAGAGGTTCAAATGCTGAGTTGATCAGTGGCAGGGGGTATTTGTTCCGGGTGGTGATGCTATTCAGCCCCCGATAGTCAATGCAGGGCCGGAGAGTCTTCGCGACAAAGAAGAACCCAGCTCCGAGTGGTGACGAGGAGGGGCGAATTATTCCAGCCTTCAAGGATTGCGATATGTACTCCTCCATGGAGACCTTCTCTGGTCTGGACAGGTTGTACAACCGACTGGAAGGGAACGACGCGCCAGTGTGGAGGTCAATAGCGCAGTCGTAGGGACGGTGAGGCGGCAAGGAGAGAGCCTGCGACTTGCTGAAAACCTCCCCGATGTCATGGTAGGCGGAGGGAACGGAGGTGAGGTCGGAAGGAGGCACAAGGTTACCCTGAGGGCGTTCCCCAGGGGGTAGTGCGGATCTCAGGCAGCTGGCATGACAGTAGGGGCTCCAGGAAGAAATCCTACCCGCTGCCCAGTCGATTTGTGGGTTATGGGTGGTGAGCCATGGGTGGCCCAGAACTAGAGGGTTTTGAGGAGATGAAAAGACATAGAACCGGAGTCTCTCTCGGTGGTTCCCGGACAGGATCAGCTGAAGCGGCAGAGTTCGGTGTGTGACCCTGGCCAGGAAGCTGCCATCCAGGGCATTGACCACTAGCGGGCTTTCTAGAGTCTCCACTGGAATCTGGGCACTGGTTACCAACCCCGGGTCCATGAAATTTTGTTCTGCTCCGGAGTCCACCAGAGCAGAGAGAACGGGAGTGTAAGGAGAGGGAAGCAGGCAACAAAAGTCTTGAGAGGGAGTTGGAAGAGGGCTCAGGTTTGCTCGCCAGTATTCCAACTACTACTGGCGAGCGCCCCCGTTTGGGCGAACTGGACAGGAGGAAACGGAATGTCCGAGGTGGCCACAATATAGGCACTCACCTGCTCCTAGCCGTCTCTCCTTCTCCTGAGAAGAGAGATGAGCACGGCCGAGCTGCATAGGCTCCACCTCCGAGGTGGAAGAGGGGAGCGGCCATGGAGGCCGAGAACCCGAACGCTCGCCCTGATGGGCTGCCTCAGGGACTCGCGACCGGAAGTTGGGGAACGACGACGTCACGGGCGATGTCTTCTGAGACTTGTAGCTCCGCTCCCGTTGTCTCTCCCGCATCCGGTTATCCAGCCCGATCGTTAGTCTTATTAGCTCCTCCAACGAATCGGGCTTATTGGAGCTGGCGAGTTCGTCCTTCACGGCTTCTGACAGTCCATAAAGAAACACGCCCCGAAGCGCGGTCTCTCCCCATCCGGACTCGGCGGCGAGAATGCGGAAATCCACGGAGTGTTCCGCTACACTCGTCCTGCCCTGTCGTAAGCGGAGAAGTCGCTGGGCAGCGTCCTCCGAATCCACTGGGTGATCGAAGACCCACCGTAGATCCTCCAAAAAAGTCCCATAATCCACAGAACTAGGCTGGTTAATGCCCAGCGTATTCGTGGCCCAGTCCAGCGCTCTACCCCGTAGTAAACCCACCACGTAGGAAATCTTGGACTGGTCCGAAGCAAATGTCTGGGGCTGGCGGTCGAACACCTGCCGGCATTGAAATAGGAATCCCCGACACCTCCCAAGTGTTCCGTCGTAGGAATCCGGAGACGGCACGGGGGACTCCCGCATCTGCCGGGCGGGATCTGGAGAGAGGAGTGCTGGTGCTGGAGCAGGCGGATGACTGGCTTGACGGGTCAGGTCCTGCACTAAGCGGCCGATATGGGATACCTCCGCGGACATGGACCTTTGCATTTCAGCCATGTCCGTTAACATCCGCCGATGTTCAGCCAGCAGCGTTCCGTGTCCAGCCAGCGTAGCTGCTCCGGTGATCGCTGGATCCATGTTGGTCAGTCTGTTCTGTCACGGGAGAACAGGGTTAGGACCCAAGAGCAGACCACAGGAGACAGGATAGGGATAAGGAACTTTATTCCGTGAGGTTGGCACAGCTAATCACAGTGTGAGTCCCTAGGCACAACACCGGAGGCAGGCGAGTCGCGGCGTGAGTCCCGAGGATCGACGTCGGAGGTTGGCACAGCTAATCACGGTGTGAGTCCCGAGGCACAACACCGGAGGCAGGCAGAAGAGAGCAGGTACTCTGCGAACAAGGAGAGAGAGAGTTACCGAGCGTAACGAGCCAGTGGACAATCTCATGGAGCGGCAGTGGAGACTACCGGGGCAGAAGACGTAACAGACTGACAACCCAGGCCTGCACGACCAGGGTTGATATGGAGCCGGTGATGATCCAAACGGGAACAGCTGTGCACCACTCGGGGGAGTGGCCACGGGCAGCGTCTGGAGGTACACACCCACACAACGAGCACAAGGCAAAAACACAAACGGGATGACAGACACATGAGGTAAGGAGACTTGGGAAAACAGAGCTAAACACACACTGGGTCAGACAGGGATCCTGACAAAAACATCAACACCCAAGTATTTAAACAGTTTAACAATGGGGATGTTGGCAGAGATGATTGAATTGCAAGCAGAGTCGTTTAGAGGAAGTAAAGCAGACTTTGACCAGTTAATTTTGAAGCCTGATAAGCTTCCATACTCCTCGCATAAGGATAGAAGATGTGGAAGAGACTGAGAGGCGTTTTCCAAAAAGACCATCACATCATCCGCAAACAAAGAGAGGTGATGCTGCTTATTTCGAATGCCTATTGGTAACACCACAACAGATTGGCGAATGGCTTGAGCCAGAGGCTCAAGGGAGAGGACAAATAATGCAGGACTCAGAGGGCAACCTTGGCGTGAAGATCTAGAAACGGGCAATAAAGAGGAGAAGGTGCGTCCTGTTAAGACTCGGGCTGAAGGGTTAGAATACATGACTATGACTTTAATCGCGCCAATGAAAGTGTTACCAAAGCCCATCACCTGTAAGACTGACCATAAGAATGGCCACTCAAGTCTGTCAAAAGCTTTCATTGTGTCTAGAGAGAGAAGTGACATTGGTGTCTTACTGTCTTCTGCAGAATCAATATATATATATATATATATATATATATATATATATATGTGGAGAAGGCGTCTAACATTATTTGCTACCAATCTCGTTTTTATGAATCCTGTTTAAATCAGAATTTAACAGGCTAAGAGGAAGATAGCTAAAGCACTCTGTAGGATCCTTATCCTTTTTCAAGAAGTAAGGATATCGGAGCTGTATTAACATCCTTTGAGAATTCACCCTTTCCAATAGAGAAGTTAATCATGTCAAGAAGGAATGGACCCAACTTTTCCCAAAAAGTAACATAAACTTCAGGGGGGATCCCATCAAAACCTGGTGATTTGTTCGTTTGCATACTCTGTACTGCCATTCTTAGTTTGTCTATAGTGACCAATATGTCTAAGTCAGCTGATTCCTCCACTGACAACTTGGGCAAGTCAAGCTGATTTAACCATCCGTCACAGTGGGTTTTATCCAAAGCAACCTCTGATTCATACAAATTAGAGTAACATTTCTGAAAAGATTTATTTATTTCAACAGGGTCAGTTCTGATATTGCCATCTGAAGATTTAATAGCAGGAATATCTGAAAAATGGTCACTTGACCTGATTCTCATGGCAAGTAAATGACTAGGTCTAGCGCCCTGGAAATAATAGTGCTGTCTTGTTCTATGAATTAGTAATTCAGATTTTCGTTTCAGAATGTTGTTTATTTCCTACTTAACTAGTGATCGTTCTAAAGCTATTTGGTCAGTAAAGTTTGATTGCGTCAATGAGTCTAATCTGGTGAATTCAGATTCAAGGTTTTGCAGTTGGTCCTAGCTTTGCGTGCATTAGAGCAGAATAGTATGGTATTGCTCCTAATAAAACCTTTTATTGCTTCCCACAGAATCCTTGGGTCTTCTACAGAGCCAACATTAATTTCTGCAAATATCTGGAATTCTGCAATAAATTGTGTGACATAGGATTAATTATTTAATAAAGAGGTATTGAAACGCCATCTAGCAGCACGTTGAGACAGTTGGCCTAGGGTGGTGGAGCAAAAGAACCCTTTATGGTCAGATAGTGCCATTGGAAGTAACAACGCTTTATCAATTTAGTTAAATAAATGAGGGGATGCAAAAAGAAAATCTATTCTGGAAAAAGATTTATGTCTACCTGAGAAGAAGGAATAATCCTTACAGGTGGGGTTCACTGCACGCCAGGTATCTATAAGCCCTAAACTGTTGGCCCATGATTTCAGAGCATTTGTGGCCTGCGCCTGCTCCCCTGTGGCCTTTGCGTTCGACCGATCAATATTTGGGTCCCAAACAGCATTGAAATCCGCACCAACAATGAAGGAACAGTCCGTTAACTCCAGCATTTGTCTGGTGAGCGTATTATAAAAGTTTCCATCAAAAACATTAGGCGCATAAGCTGACACTAGAGCAATTTTCCTAGTATTGAATTCTATTGTGGAGATCACAATCCTGCCTGTATCATCTGACCAAGAGGACAACACTTTAAGTGGGAGATTTTGTTGAGCAACAATGGCTACTCCTTTCGTTTTTGTACTCGCTGAGGAAGACGCAATTGTGTGATAGAATCTATTGGCTAAACGGACGGTATTAGCCTGCAGCAAATGAGTGTCCTGTAATAATGCAATGTCAACATTTCTCTTTTTTAGTAAGCCTAAAGAGCTGGTTCATTTATGAGGGGCATTCAGTCCACCACAATTCCAAACTAAAAATGTAAGATCACCCATTATCAAAAAGGCTGCGCTCTAAATGTAGACACATGTGGAGAAGCATATTGCTACCGGCCTTCACTTCGTTAAATCCTAACAATATTGCATCCAAAGTTGGGTCCCTCACGACACAAGTCACGCAAGACATGGAACAAGGACGGACATGACAATGAAACAAAGGGGGAGGCGGGCACAGGGGGGGAAACATAGCCAAAAAGCTAACACTCAAAATAGGTCTGTGATCCAGAGTGGATATGGGGCAGTAAAACGGAACACATAGCCCATATGTACCTGGTTTGCAACAGCAACTGGTTCCACATTAAATTAACGTAAAATAAACACATTCCTCGTCAAAGGTAAAAAGCAGAAAATCGAAGGCTATAGAAAACAGTTCAATATGGCATTCCGTCTCTATAAAGCAGATAACAATGTAATAACACTAGAACTGGGATATTGAGACAAACCGAGGGACCATTCTCGTCAGGCAGATGGTTTAATCCTGCCCTTCTGCCAATGCATTCTCGTTCTCCATATTAGCAGCCGACGCGTCGGTCATCTCTGTTGCAGCAGGTGGATGAGAGGGAGCTCGATTCACGTACTTCTCAGCATCTACAGCGGAGGTGAATGCTCTACACTGGGAGCCTTCCTTGATCTTCAGGGTTGCCGGATAGAGCAGGAAAAAATCAAGAGCCTTGGTGCGAGCTGAATCCATAGCTTGATGAAAAGCTATGCGGCGTTTGACTGTGTAGTTGCTGCAATCCGGGGAGAAGCGAATTTTCCGACCATCCACGATGGTTGTGTAGCGAAGCACGTTGAAAATCAACGTGCGATTAGTAGTGACATTCTTCTTTGGCCCACGCCGAACACTGTAGATTCGGTGAGCTCTCATAATATCGATCTGAATATCTGCCAGTTAAAACAACTATTTGACACGGTTGGGCTAGGAGCTGAGCCTTATACTGCCATCTCTGTCCAGCTGATCACGTGACTCCCCTGAACCAATACCATTGAGTAATGAAAGTATATACTGCTCTGGCTATCATACTTTCATGTCATAATAACATCACTTTTAATTATTTTGAGATAACATTTGATTTCGACTCTATCACAATGGATTTCTAATTTTTAGTGACCAATAAAGCAGTGTAATGTTGTGTATGGCTGTGTCTTCAGGGCCATGTTACCGCTATGGAACGCTACGGTGGCCTTCAGGGAATGTCAAATAGCCAAAGTCTCTCGCTAGAGCCAGTGTTTGGTTTGTCCGTTCTAAGTGCAGAGTCATCAAGACGTCACACTTTGGTTGATGGACAACTGTTTGAATACTTAAGTTCAGCATTTTGGCAGACGCAATCTTGATTGTTGGCCGTTGCTATCTTTTTGCAACCAAGTTTGATGGTTGACGGCAGCTGAGAGTGTTGAGAATTAGACGTGCAGGTCGTTTGTGATAAACCACAATATCAATGACTCCACAAACATATTGTTCCATGCACACAAAATGTAGTTATTATATGTAAATGTAGACCAAAACCACACATTCAAAAATAAGATTGACGAATATATTTCGGCTGCATACACAAATATTTCGTTAATTTTTTTCAACTGGGAATTATCCTTATTCGATCAGATGTTTTGTGTGCCCTCAAGAGAAGAATTGGTTTTCAAACCGGGTCTCACTCCCAACTTGTGAAATACCGACGCTTGGTCCGCGCCCCTCGGCATCTGATAGACACATTGCACTTTCAACTAACTCCAATGTACCCAACTGCGTCATTATTAGACGCAGTGAGCAACTGACGTAGAACAAAGAGCAAGGTGTCCCGTGTGAAACAATGTCGACAGTTTGCCACATCAGCTTTTAGTGGAGCTGGTCACACAAGTCATTCGCTTTAGATTGAACAAAAAATGTACATCAGTTGTCACAAATGTGAAATCGTAGCGTAGCCTCAAATTTGCAGGTTGTTTACTTCTTCAGAAAATATTGGCACATGTTCAATTTAGTCAGCATTTGAAAAGTAAAGGAAATAAATACCAACTGCTAAATTCTCTTATGACATAAGTGTCTATGTGAATACAACCTGCTATCAGGCTTCCTATATGCAATCTTTGCGATGACATAAAAAGATGGTAAATCTCTCAGTTTAGTTATGACTTAAGTAAAGGTGTGTATCCTTTAAATTAGTGTCGATCAGATTGGCTTCTCACCTTCCATGCAGCCAGGCATAGGTTAATGCAGCACACGTGAAATCATGTTAAGATAGGTTCACATTCATAGTGGTGCTCTGTACATTAAAACTTAAATCCTAAAACATGTGGAATGCACTAAAAGGTTTGCAGGCTAGTTAATAGGTTAATAGTAATTTAACTGAATCGAGTCCATGCAGCAGGAACTGGAGCTGACGGAGGGGTTCTGACAGAGAGGAAGTGTTCAGCAACTGTTGGCAACTTGCACTTCATTTTATATAACCTAAACCACAGGAAAACAAACATATCTCAAGGGATGTGGTTTATAAATAGTTCAGTGGGAACTGCTTTGCCATAAAAACATATGCTTTCCCTGGTTTGAATGACATTGTTAGTACTAGAAGCACATTGTAATATATCACTGTGACTACTGACTACTTTGACTACTGGGGGAAAGGAACACAAGTCACAGTGACTTCTGGTGAGTAATAATCTAATATATTTTGAGTGAAGATAATTCTATTTGTTCTGGTTTATTATAAAATGTATGTTGATTTTGCTTCACTTAATCTAGGATGAAATAGACAGAAAGAGCAGTAACAGCAAATAGGATAGCAAAAAAGATCAAGGTAAATGGTATTTGCACTAGTTTACTGAATAAATACAATAACGTTTAATATTTTTGCACTAAAGAGCTACTTACTCGCGAAAAGGAACATTGATGACCATCTCAGGTAAACAGGTAAAAAAAGCTTTATTTGTCTTCATATCGACAATTTAATTGCACGGTGTAATATACCATATTTAGAACCGTGGAAAGCGTAGATGTCTGGGAACAGGTTTTTGTATGCAGTGGTGAATGATTTGTTGAACCGTGACTATGCTTTTGACTACTGGGGAAAAGGCACCATGGTCACCGTCACCTCAGGTATGTCATTTTAATATTTCTGATTAGAGAATGAAATTCCTGATCATATTACTTGATTATTATAATAGATATTAATTATCATTATTATTATTTTCATGTAGGCTTAAAACTGTTTAGTTCAGTTGGAACGCAAGTCTATCAACAACTGCATATTATAGTTCAATTTGAAGTGTTGGCAAAACCAGACTTTATGACATCGGTAATGGGATATTAAAGTGGTGCGTTTTTGTGAATTGACTTCACTGTGACAATGGGGCTTTCGACTACTGGGGAAAAGGCACTATGGTAACAGTGTCATCAGGTAAGATTTGTTTAATTTAAAAACCACGTCAGGGTACTTCTCAACATGCTAATTCTCACATCAAAAGTAAAGTGTTTTAATACAGTATATTTTCTGTAAAAAGTTGGAAAGCAATATTTTAAGTGTCGAACAGAATGGTGGGTATTTGCGGCTCGTAGACTTTGCTTTGTTTATTTTTCTATATTATATTTTTAATTTAGAAGTGGATTTTATTACATACTGGGATTAATTAAATATAAATAAAGACTTTTGCGCTCACTATTAGATGTAGCGTTTTCATAACAAGAGCTAGCACTTTACTACTCCGCTTTTGACTATTGGGGAAAGGGTACAACAGTAACAGTTTCATCAGGTAAGAATACTCTTTAAATTTCACACATAACTGCTGAATTTGACATAAAGTAACATGTTTTTGTAACAATATAACAGCCATAAATTATACCATCATAATGGATGGTAACTTTTATCTGACTTAACGCTTCTATTCCTTCAATTTAAAATAATGTACTGTTGAGAATAGTCAATGCTGTGCATTTAAAGTAATGCACCTATTTATATATAGAATAACATGAATAAATACCACAAATAATATTGTTGAGGGAGGTTAAACAACAGAAAACATCTAAATATGACATATGGAGCACTTGAAATGTCCACATTCAACATGTTCAATGGCCACGATACTGTGCCTCGTTACACTATTCCCTCAATCAACTCGATTGTTTTCTCTCTGTTGAACTAAGACTTGTTGAACATGTTTGTAATCTTGAATTTTATTTTTTAATTACAATCGCACATTTGTTTTTCCCTTCTTAGCCACTTCAACCAAACCAACTGTGTTTCCTCTGATGCAATGTGGTTCTGGGACTGGAGACACAGTCACTCTGGGCTGCATTGCCACCGGCTTCACACCCTCCTCACTGACCTTTGCATGGAGCAGAGCAGATGGCGCCGCCTTGACCGACTTCATACAGTACCCTCCAGTCCAAAAGGACAACTATTATACGGGAGTCAGTCAAATCCGAGTGAGCAGCCAGGACTGGGCCGCAAAGAATGCTTTCCGATGTGCCGTGTCACATGCAGCGGGAGATGCAGAGGTCACTTTCGAAAAGCCAAGTAAGTCTTATGCTACGTTGTGTATAAATGCATTTTTACTACATTTGAAATCTAGTTTACATTGTGGAAATATTAACATATTTTATAATTGCAACAATTTTAAAGTTTTTTTCACTGACATTTATAAATTAGTAATGTAAATTACAAAAAAAATGTTTAAGTTTTGTAATTACTGACAAATTCTACTTAATTGGGTGACTATTGCAAGTACATTGAGCACTGTATAAAGCAGAATATCCTCAGTCAGAGGAAAGAAAGAAAGTTTCACATTTTACAATGCAGTGAACAAAGCTACTTCTAGTCACCTCTGATTATGACAAGATGATAAGAATATAATCTCATTTGAACATTTGATGTCCTTATTGCAAATAGGAAATCAACTAATTTTCTCTTTTGTTGGTATGATAATTTAACAATAATTATACTTATGTAATACTATTAATGCAATGAATGCAGATTTGTGTAACAAGACACAAGAGACCAAACGGGAACTGAATTAAATTAGTAAAAACTCAAATAAAAAAATATACTAACTATAATTAATTAATTCAGTTGTAAATAGTCAAAGCATTATAAGTCTCTAAGTTTATCTGTATTGTTTGGTTTTGTGCATTTTCCTGAGAATTGTTATGACAGGAGTCATGTTTACACAAATGAAATAAACATAAAAGAGAGTAATAATGGGTTTAAATATTTAAGCAAAAACATACTCCAATCTGTCATTTGAAAGGAACATAACCAGAGAAGAGCATGACAATAAAATATTTCTAAATGAAATAGAATGACATATAACAATTTTTCTTATTTCATAATTGGCCTAACAGACAAACCAAAGAGTGAGGTGGAGCAAGAAGGCTGAAGCTCTGCTGCTGATACTTTAATTCTTTGCCTGTATACTGTCTGTCCTCTGCACCCGTCTCAGAACTGCCGTTATAGGATTATTGCAATGTGTTCTGCTTCTTTCCATCTATCCGCATAATCCTAGTTCTTCTTGACGCCAGTCTGCCCCCACTTCCACTGTTTGTTGATTATTAACATTAAATCTGTGTTTGCTTTGCCAGAGCAGTCAATGTATATGCAGAAGCAAGTATTAAAGCTCTGCTGTTATGTAATTTTTTTTACTATGAAAATCTTATTTTCTTTTTTAATTTAGTAACAAGTGACAGTAAGTGTTAATCTGAGGAGCGTAATCACAATTTGCATGTGTGCAAGTTGTGCACATTAGTACAGAAAAAGCATAGTCTATAGTATAGCATTTTAGCACATTTTTCACCATTGCTTCTGCATATATATAAATGAATCCCTGCTTCTGCATACATATATATTTGTGTATATGTTTGTTTTTCAGTTGTGGTTTATGAGCCGCCAACTCTTAAAGTTTTGGCCTTCACTGATGAGGAAATGGAGGCTTCCTTCTCTTGCGTTGCCAAAGATTTTACACCAAAAGATTTTCAGATCAAATGGCTGAAAAATAACATCAAAATCACCAAAAAGGTATATGAAATCAAAACACTTACTCCTGAGGAAAGAAAGGATGAGAATGGAACTACACTGTACAGTGCAGCAAGTTTTCTCACACTGCCATCCAGTGAGTGGACTGTTGACACAGAGGTGACATGCAAGTTTGAGGGGAAAGGTGAAATGGGTCCAAGATTCACGAATGCATCCGTGTCTTACAAAGAACCAGATGTTGTACTTTGTGAGTAAATTCCTACTTTTTCTTTAAAAAAAAATGTAATGTTAATGTAATTGTTTTGTCAGATTTTTGTGGCTATTTCTATTCAATACTTCTTCATCAATTCCTTACTTGGCAGGTGAGGGATGTCCTCATGCAGATGTGGAGGTAAAGATTGAAGGCCCCACAATGGAGGACATGTTTTTATACAGAACAGGAAAACTAATATGTAATGTCAAGGTAAAAAAACCATCCGTCGATAAGATTATGTGGGAGAACCAGTATGGGACGGGAATAGCTAGAGCCTCAAAATCCCCCAGTAAAGGAACTAAAGGTGTAATAAGCGTTACACATGACATCACGTATGACGAATGGAACAAGGGGACAAAGTTCTACTGCACTGTTGAAAGTGACAATTGGCATGAACCACTCAAGACACTCTACGAAAGGACTATTGGTAAGAAAATGAACCAGCAACTGTGTACTAGAACTCTGTGTTTAATTCCTCTCGTTATGCCATCAAACATGTTATGAGTGTCATTTCTATGTGTATTTTGTATTTTGAGATTTCCTACAGTAGTGTTGGTACTGTGTATCTGTGGCAGGAGCTCTAAATGTTCTCTCACGCTTGCAGGAGGAGAGACTCAACGACCGTCAGTGTTTATGCTACCTCCACTAGAACATACTAAAAAAGAAATGGTGACCCTGACTTGCTATGTGAAAGACTTCTTCCCTCGGGAAGTTTTAGTGTCTTGGCTTGTTGATGACGAAAAAGCAGGCTCAAATTACGAGTTCCACACCACAAACCCTGTAGAAAGCCATGGATCCTATTCTGCTTATGGCCAGTTATCTCTCAGCCTTAAGGAGTGGAAAAACAATGGCATGGTGTTTAGCTGTGTAGTTTACCACGAGTCTGTGGCTAACACAACTAATGCTATTGTCAGGTCCATTGGGCACAGAACATTTGAAAAAACCAACATGGTCAACCTCAACATGAACATCCCTGAAACGTGCAAGGCCCAGTCGATGTGATTGTGTGTCGCTGTGTCTTCTGCCGTTTGTTGTCTGTTGCTTGTGATATGACATTGTGATTGTCGTTTTAATGCTTATCAAAATAAAAATAAAAAAAAAAACTCTTTGAAACTCTGTTGATGTATGTCACATGCTGTTCACGTCTTTATTTAACAAATATTTTGAGCTACATGCTTATCGTGTAGTGTCACAGTGCTATCTTAATGCAGGTTTGATAACAACATATTACAATTACCACATTTTATTATATTAACTAGAAAAACACCACCACAACCCACTAACTTTAGGCAACAATTTAACTAAGTAAATCCTATTTGTTCATTGTTATTTGTAGATTGTTTGTGTGACTTGTCTTTGTGTATGCGTTTCATCCACTGGGTCTTGCACCCCCTTCCCAAGAAAGATGATTGTTTAAAGGTCTAACTCCAGCTCTGGTCTTTCCATCCAATGGTTAATAGATTAATTGACAAGCCAAGTCATGCCTGCCACACCATTAATGGAGACTTTCAAAAGCAATTCAGGATCATTGTAGCATGACTTAAATCAACCTAATCAACATTTTACAAGGACATGCAAAACAATTAGGCCTTATGGCACACTAATAAAGCACCAAGACATATGTCAATACAATTCTTTTAATTTGAGGATGTCCATTTTAAACTTTGACTAAACTGATTGATTGACTGATAGGATTCACTCTGAACTGCTAGGTGATCAAATAAATGACCCTTCTGCGAATAGAATTTGATCATCGTCTCATGAGCTACTGGTTTGACGACAGCTAACTGAATAATTACTGTACACTACATCCAGACTTCTACCAATGGAACAGTACAATGGAGGCAGAGGAAGATAACATGGGAAGCACGGCCCTCACCTTCATCCTTCTCTTCCTCATCACTCTGCTGTTCACCATTGGAACCACTGCTTTCAAGGTAATGATGAGTTTTTATGTTAGAGTTGTACACAGATTGGGATTTGACCAGAAAGAGACAACTGAGTAAATAGTTGTATGTATTCAAACAACACAGATGTGTTGACAGAAAATGAAGAGGGACCAAAAAGGGTATAGCTGTGAAGAAAATAATAATTTACACTTTAACTTTAACTCAAATTAGTATCTTTGTACAGATTACATTTTTATACTCAATTCTAAAAGTGTCTGCAACAAAAGCTCAACTATCAATGAATAATAAATGCATGTTAAGGGGTTGCACACAATAACAGCAGTGCGTGTGCAATTTAATGCTTTGCAATATTATTATTACTAAAAGTCACCGTTTAAAGCATAAAGTGTTTTACAGACTAAACGAGAGAGGTGTTAAGTCAACTCTTTGGTAACCTGTGGTATACCGAGTTGACAACAAGTTCAAAAGTTTAGCCCAAAATACATGTTAAATGTCACCGCTATTATATTAAACTGAATAATATGTATTTATTATTTTATATTCATCCTGTAAATGAGGGTTGAATAAGCTAACTTAATTTATCAAATAAGTAGAACAAACTGCAACCGAAGGCAGTTTAGTTTATTCCAAATGTTGATACTTTATTTTACAATATTACTAATCTATACATTTGTTTCTGTCTTTTCAGGTTAAATGAAACATGGTGACATTTGTTTAAAAACGTGTTTGTACTTCTTCTCATAAACTCATAGTATGTAAGTAATCACAATTGTTCATTTTCATTTTATTTACAAGAGCTTTGTCATTTTTTGAAAATAAATTGTTAAATGAAGATAACCATTGATGTTGCTCCTACTTCTTTTTTCCATTATTTTGAAATAGTTCATACTGCCTGTAGTTTCACCGATAAACAGTTAATAATACTCGCATCGTTACTTAATTTCTTTTTTTCAAACATTTTGTCTTTCAAAAAAGTACTTTATTATGCAACGTGTTCTTATGTTCATCAGCTCCCTAGCACCTGGAATCATCAGCCCATGTTCAACTTAATATGAACATTTGGAGATTTGCAGTTGGTAAGTTCTCGGGTCTAATATTAACAGAGTCGAGAACTGAAACCTGCCAATGTCATGAGAAGCCATGTAAAATCTTTCTGAAAAAATGTAAAGTGATATGAGACATTAAATTGTGCACTATGTTTCTCTAACGGACACAGCCAACCCTCACACCTGGTGTCAGTGATGCACCATTGCTCTTTGCATTGTTTCACTTCTGTATTTTGGTACTTTTTTGGGACCTGGTTGTTACTCAATGCTTCCGCTTGCTGCTAGCCTTGATCCCTCTGTCCTGCCATGCTGCAACATCTGTGCAACCGCCGCCAGCCCTGTCTCCACCTGACTATAAGACACTGTACAAGTACAACTCTGCCATCTAGCCTAAATACAAATATATTATATTTAAAACTGAGAGAAAACCTGACCAAGATCTGAAGGTATGTATAACTGAACAGATGAAATCTGCTTATATTTAAAAGATGTGCCGACGTTTACAATGAGGCAAGTAAAGAAGTAACTATCTCTTCTTTATCTCAGGACAGCGGATTGTCTCTCCAAACATCACATTACACCCTGTTTGGGAGGGTGAATTTGGGACCTCACCAGTCAGACTAATCTGCACCATTAGAGGCTTCTTTCCAGACAAACTGAGTGTGGAGTGGAATCAGGACAACCGACCTTTAAACATTGTGCAAATCCAAAGAAAGCTGCAGAGTACGGAGGAAATGGAGAAAACCTTCAGTCTAAGCAATGAGATTGAGCCAAATATGACTGAGTGGACACAGGCCTCAAGTTTTACGTGCAAGTCCATCCACAACAATCAGGAATTTAGAAAAACAATAAATATTTGTCAATGTAAGCATGAATGTCTACTTTCTCACAGCACATTATGGAAATTACTTGATATAATCATGAATGAGTTTAGACAAAAATGCATGCATTATTTGAATGGTTTGAATTAGATTCACGTTTGTTTTCCCTGCAGATCACACAAGGGCCCCTCCTGCCATCCAGGTGGAGATTCCCAGCTTCAAGAAAGTAATGACTGCAGAATCCACTGTACAAGCAACATGTGTTGTCCGCACTGTCCTTGATGCCAAAGTGACCTGGCTGATGAATGAGAGTGTCACACCGGGTAGCACAGTGAGAGTGGCCACAAACACAACTCATTTATTCAGTGAACTGACAGTTTCTTCAAGTCAATGGAAACAACTCAAGTCTATAACATGTAAAGCAGACCATAAGTGCTTCTCATCCACTAAGAGGACTGTTAATATTGCAGGTAAGACAACTATACACCCTGAAAATCAGATATCTGGTGAAGGCAAAGTGCATAAAAGAATACTTTCTGCTGGTTTTCTTTCTGTATCATCCAGGGCCTGCAGTTCCAGCTCCATTGGTTGAGATCAGGAGATCTCTCAAAGATTTGCTTAAAGGAGACAGTGTTGTGCTGGAGTGTGATGTCACAGCACTCTCATCACTTGACCTGGCCATCACCTTTCAAGCCAACAGTGTTGACATCTCTGGCAAACAGTATGTTGAATTTCCTGAAGCCCCAGGCCTCCTTTCAATCAGTAGAAGTTTCTCTGTTCCTTCAAGTCATTGGAAGAAAGACACACGTTTCACCTGCAAAGTGGACCACGGATTCTCCAGCAGCTTTGAGTCAAACTCCACAGGCAATTTCTTTGGTGAGGAATAACTCTTCTTTCCCTTAGTGGCAGTTGATTTTATATTTCACACTGAATGCATCTGGAACAGACACTTCATTGATTAACGAATGGTATATCGTTCATTTCTTATTTAGCTGACGCATCAATGGAACTTCTTCTGGCCCCCAGTGAAGAGTTAGGGCCACAGAGACTACTATGCTTTGCCTGGGGCGTCAACCCTCAAATCAAATGGTCTACTGAGTCTCAGCACAGAGCTTCATCAACCAATGACATCAGCATGGGTGAAGATGGACGTGTGGCAGTAACCAGTCATCTTCATGTCCCTCACACAGAGTGGAAAACAGGGAACGTCTTCACGTGTGACGTATCTGACAAGTATCTGAACACACATGTGAGAAAGGACATCAGCCTCTGCTCAGGTAAAATAAAAACTGAATTGCTATAAATGAATGCTTTTTCCATTAAGCATGAGACAGTTTTATCTCATGACCATTACTTGATGGGTTACATTTGTTACCACTTCAATGTCACATCCTTTTTTCAGTAACTCCTGCATCATCTCAGATAGTCGGCGTATATGTTCAGGGACCACCACTGGAGGAGCTTCAGAGCAAGGAACAAGTGACAATCACCTGTCTTCTGGTCGGCCCTTCTCTTAATGATTTCTCCGTCACCTGGAAAGTAGGTGGGAACCATTATTCCTCGAATGTCCATAAGGAGCCTCCAGTGAGTCACAGCAATGGGACAGAAACTTTGCAGAGCTCCCTCAATGTGTCAGCGGAGGATTGGCACGCATTTGAACCAGTGTCTTGTGAGGCCAAGCACCGATGCTCCAACCAGGGCTCTGCGGACCATATAACCAAAAACAGAGGTAGTGTTATGCAGAAAAAAGCATGGATTTGTTTCTTTGCGATTGTTTATAGCCGTTTCTGAATAACATCGGTGTGCATCAGAAAATCTACGTTAAAAAAATGATATTGTCCATGATGTTTGCGGATGAAATGGTAAAAATATAACGCTTAATTTACTTTTCACTTCTTTTTTCTCAAGAGCTGTATCCACCAGCAGTGAAGATAATACAACCAACTGCCTATGAGCGTTCTACATCAGACGTCCTTGCACTTATTTGCCTCGTCTCTGGATTTTTACCATCTACTATCACAGTGCACTGGGAGGAGAATGGCCAGAGACTCCCTTCAACTCACTTCACCAACAGTCCAACATGGAAATACCCAGGGAAGGCAACATATTCAATGAGCAGCAGACTAAACACATCAAAGGCTGCGGACAATGAGTCTACGTATTCTTGTGTCGTCAGACACGAGTCATCTGAAATGCCTTTTCAAAGCACGATAAAGGATGTGTTTGGTGAGCTGGCAATTAGCATTAAGTAAATTAAAGTTGAGTGATGTAGTTCATTTTGTAGATAGTGATCAGTATAGAAGCAGGGCTATTACCGATGTATTTGATTGATTGTATCAGCTAAAATAAAGACAATCAAAAGCCTGTATACTACTGTGTTGTATCCACCTTAGCCTGTCCTCCATGTTAGTAGAACAATGGCAGTAGTGCAGGCACAATGCTAAAGGAGAAAAGAAAATGTAACGCCTTTAGAACATTTGCTCTCACTCGATTACATTTTGTATGAAAGCATTTAAATACAAATGTTCCTCGTCTTTCTTGCTCCATGACCTTCGGCAAAACAAATTGATTGACAAAAACATTTCATGACCTTTTTCCACATGCAGCCACAGTGACCCACAGCGAACCTTCAGCGACCTTGCTCCAGGGTTCTGGGGAACTTGTGTGCCTGGTCTTTGGCTTCAGCCCTGCATCCATTAACATCACTTGGTTTCTTGATGACACCAATAAACTGTTGGACTACAACACTAGTGAACCCCACAGAGGCCCAAATGGAAAGTTCAGCATTCAAAGCCACCTGCGTCTGTTCCAAGTCATCTGGTTACCTGGTGCAAAGATAACCTGCAGGGTGACACATGCAAACATCACCCTATCCCTGGATGTATCTAAACCAGGTGCTGGTTTGTCCATTGATCCAAATCTTTCTTACACTTTTCAGATTATTTTGTTAATATTTCTTCCAAGCTCATCTTCCAGTGTAACAAAGTCTAGTTAACTAACACATCTTACACATTTTATTGAATTCACAGACTCCTTGGAGGACTGTGATTTTTTAGATGACATCATGCATGCTGAAGGGAATCAGGACACAGGGGTGGAAAGCTGGTTCATGGCTTTCACTTTCCTCATTTTTTTCCTCATCTCCATCATCTATGGTGTCTTGGCTACCATGATGAAGGTAAGATACAACAGTATTGTATTTTAAATGAATCCTCCAATAACTCAATTGCAATCTCTGTTTATTATTATTATTTTTCGGGAATTAAAATATTTTGGGTGACTTGAATTTAACTTACACATGGAAATTCAAACTACTCAAAATATTTGAATGTATTTTTTTTAACACTAATCAAAATGTCACCAGATTCCCGACACATTCCCTATGTTTTTTCCCTTTAGACTAAATGACGAGGATCTCCGGACAGATCCCATTTTGTGGACTGGCATTTGGCTTTTATAGTTATAAAATGTAATTGATTCCTATGTGTTATGGTGATGGATGTTGTTTTTTTTAAAGTTTCAGTTATATATATATATATATATATATATATATATATATATATATATATATTCGGTGTGCCATGTATGTAGTGCATTTGTGTAAGAGGAAACATGACAATAAATACATTTAAATTAAATAAGATCCTTAGACGCATTTAGAAATGTTTTATTTGCCTCATGATTACAATCAAACAAATGATGATACAACAAGTATTTATCATCAGGGAAAGGCTTAGCACTACAGTATATCACGTCACAATATCATCACCACTGTTTTATTCAGGTTGACCACTAGAGTGAGACAAAGCTCCACATACAACAGGGGTGATTTGCCACCTCTTTGAGAAACAGAAGTTGTGTCGCAATTTGAAGATACTGACAGGTCTGAACTGGAAAGGTATGAAACAGAGCTGCATTCAGTTGACAGCACAAACAGAGACTGTTCACAAACACACACACACACACACACACACACACACACACACACACACACACACACACGCACACACACACACACACACCTCTTGTGGGTTTAAAGGAATTCACATCTGGGAGGGACGAAACTAATCAAATCCAGGCTTACCATTGGCTACCTCTGGAGTGATCTGGCACTGTGTGTGCCCTGATTGGCTGGGGACCCTTTGGCAGTCAACCCTATCTGTGACGCTGTTGCTGGGATGGAGTCACAGCATGCTGCTGCCAGTCTAAGTGCCAAGGCACCAGCAACAGAGAAGCAGGGCATCATGCCCAGCCCGCTGCCTGAGAGCGCCTCCCAGTCTGACACCCCCATAGCCTCCCATCCTCATATGCCAAGCCTCCCTCCCACGGGGTCCTTGCTTGACCCCTTTGGTGTGTCTATATAAACCAGGGACAAGTAACAACCAAACATATTGACACATAGGAGAACTATTCTCTTGTTACAACTACTATTGAAGCGCCCCTCGTGGAGGTATACTGTGGTTGTATTGAGCAGCTCCCAACGTGTTGAACTGAATGTGAAATAGTGCAGTGCTGAAAAGAGAATACATGCTCAGGCAGCTTTACCTGGGATATAACGATTTAAATTAAAGTAAATTGAATCACATCTTATCCTTTCCTTGGAGTTATCAAGAGAGAACCAGTCTGTTCGGCATTTAGACCTTTCTGGACTTTCTTAAACCACATCAGTTTAAAAGATAAAAATGTATCATGTCATGATCAGCATAATCTTAATGCCACCTTCAAAGCTCAGACAGACAGACAGAGACACACACAGACCTAGTTGCAGACATGGTCCACAGTGGGCGTTATTGATCAGATGGAAGTCTGTCCTTTCTTACTGTTACAATTGCTTCAAAAGAAAAGACAAGATGCACTACAGTAACTCAAAGCATGTCAAGCCTTAAACACCACACCAACCACATTATGCCACCATGCATATTCTGATAATGTATAATATTAATAATAATAATATAAGCTGCAATTAAGTGAACGCTAAAATGTCTAGAGGCCCGAGTGCCAACCAAATATGCAAAGGCAAAAAAAGACAGCGTCACAGCCATTGCCTTTGCACCTGACCCCAAAGAGATAACAAAGAAAACCTATGGAGCAAAGTTTCATAACTGTAAAGAGTTGTATGACCAACATGAAATGACATTTCAGTCACACACATTGTTTAGATTACCCATTCGGTGTGTAGGGCAATACAATAAGTGGTGTGCTATCCCACCACATATAAATATGCAGGCAGGCAGTTTCAATCAGTAAACCACAACAGAGACACGCCATTGTACTGGTAGTTTGAATGTGTATGATTCTACGGTGTCATCATTGTCTAACAACCAGAGTGTAGTTCTTAAGAGGGTCTGTTTAGATATCAAGTGTAGTTGCTCCTTCCTGAATAAAAAGGTTTTAGGCCCGTCTTAAAAGAGTCCAGTGTCTGTGTTGCCCTCACGTGGTCAGGGAGACTGTTCAATAAGTGCGGCGCTGATGAGCAAAAAGGCTTGGTGTTGGGGACCCGGAGGAGCGAGCTGTTTGTAATGAGTAATGAGTTCTTGTAGGTAGGGAGGTGCATTTTCATTTATGCATTTATGGGTGAGTAGTAGGACTTTGTAGTCAATCCTGAATGAGACAGGGAACCAGTGGAGTGAGTGGAGAACGGGTGTTATGTGCTCATATTTACAGACTCTCATCAGGATCCTGGCAGCGCTGTTTTGAATGTATTGCAGTTTCTGGATGTTTTTGCCAGTTCAATTCAGTTTATTTTGTAAAGCCCAATATCACAAATTACAAATTTGCCTACTCGAGGGCTTTACAATCTGTACACATACAGCATCCCTGTCCCAGGACCTCACATCGGATCGGGAAAAACTCCCCAAATATCCCAGTGAAGAGGGAATTACAGTAGTCCAGTCTAGAGGAGATAAAGGCGTAAACGAGCTTCTCTGCATCTGACAGGGTTAAAGTGGGGTGGAGTTTGAGATGATAAAAGGAGGTTTGGCAGGGTTTATATGGTCATGGGTATGACCATTAAAGGGTGAGATATAGAGGATAACTGAACCTGGTGTGGCGTGCCAACAAGGAGGGCTTCGTTTTTTGCTACTGTTTAACTGGAGAAAGTTGTTGCTCATCCATGCCTTTACAGGCGGTGAGACATGACATGGCTGTAGTGGGGCAGTTTTGAAGCATATTTGCATTTTCGTTATAAACACTTCCAGCAGGTGGCACTATTCTACTAACCATGTTGACCTATAATGTAATGTCACCAACAGGCCTTATTCACATGAGACATGATTACATGTCACAGAAAGCACACATGTAAATGATCAAGTGGATGATGGCTGATAAGCATTTAACTGCGTCAGTTTGAGGATCCCGGCACTATGCATGTTGGCCTCTCTGTGCCACTTGAATAAAACACAGCAAAGTAAAGAGGCAAGCCACTGCAAACCATGTTGGCTTAATGGTCCAGTGGTGGACTGTATAACTAATATATGTACATTTACTCAAATATAAATTTGAAGTATCTATACTATACTTGACTATTTTCTCTTCATATCAATCTCTACTTCTACTCCTCTATATTTCAGAGGGAAATTCACTTTATCTGACGTTTTCAATAAGCATTTGAAAAACATAGAAACTACTTAACAGTATACACAAGTACAGGTGTCAAATTAACATTCTACTCGTTTATTAGCAAAATTAATCGGAAACTGTTTTGATAAACAAGGATGTTCTCTTTCGCTATACCATAGTCTCTTCTTTGGTTCCACTTAAATGTCTGAATCTTCATTGAAGTCACCGGGACATGGTCATGTCAGGGTAAAATGGCGCATGGAGCAGTGACCGAGGAAATTGGGGAAATTAAATGTATTCTCTGCTGCATTTCAAATATTTTAAGTGAGAATATATTATATATATATTAGGGAAATTAAATGTATTCTCTGCTGCATTTCAAATATTTTAAGTATATATATATATATATATATATATATATATATATATATATATATATATATATACTGCAGCAACAGCATCTTTGTAATTACTTCTACTAGAGCTTCAGTAATTTCTGGGTGGGGTGTATCAAGCTAAAGTCAAATTGGACTAACAGTGACAGTCGAAGAGAGTTGTGATATCATTTTGGATTTTACAGAAATATTACACATCAGCTTTTCTTGAAAACATAATACAGACAATGACACTCTATGTTTTGTGTTTTCATTTTGTACAATTCCATTGTTCCAAATACAATTTAATGATCAGTACAACATCTTTACAGATGATTCTCACTCTCATAAACTATAAAAAAAAAATAAGTGGCAAAGTTCTTATTATTCATAAGCTGAGAAAAGCATCCTTATATGGCAGATAATATGTTATGATGGTATGTCCATTCCATCCTTAATAATGTAAGATGAAAAAAGAAATAGCATTGTATTAAAAATGTATATTACGTTATACCGCACATTGAAAAGAAGCTGTTTTATTATTATTACATATCACCAAACTGAACATACCAAACTGAACAACCTTTGAAAAATCCTTTTGTAAAATGTGTATTTAATGCAGTAAAGAAAGGTTATGATTACAGCCCAATGACTTAAAACGAACCGTGGCATTGCTATTATTGTGAGTCACATCTGTTCATTTCCTGCTATGATATAAGTCAATGTCTGCTGTCCTGGTTGATTACTTTTCACACTTGATTATTCAGGTGATGTATGTTTAACTTGTGACCTCTAAAAAACAACTTTTCTCACTTGATTATTCAGGTAATTTATTTTTAACTTGTGAAGGGTAAAGGATGTTTGTATTATTTTTTTATGCCCACATTTCTTTATTTCCTTCTGTATGAATTAATGCACATTACTAACTTTGCTCTTTTTCCAGAGTCTTTATGCTTTTTCGTCTCACAGGTTTACATGGATCGTGGTTATATCTGGACCGTGGTTCTGCCCGACACCTCCTGCTATTATCATTGTTATTGCTTGCTGTATTGCTAGTTTAATTACTGCCTTTATTATCATTATTATTCTACCATATCCACTGTTGCTGTTCTAATTGGTAGTTGTAACTTTTTCATCATGTGCCTACTACTCTCATTATATGAAGAATTTCTGTCTTATGCATTACATTGTAACTCTGTTATGTTGTTCATTCTGTGCACATGCCATCTATTGTACTTCTTTCCATCCTGAGAGAGGGATCCTCCTCTGTTTCTCCCCATGAAAGTTTCTTTTGGGGGAGTTTTTCCTGAACCGATGTGAAGTCCTGGGACAGAGGATGCCATATGTGTACTGTAAAGCCTCTGAGGCAAATCTGTCATTTGTGATTTTGCAATACAAAATATATTGAATTGAATTGATCTTTTATCATGCTTGTATCTGCTTGAATCCTGGGATTTTTTTTATAGCTGAAAGGGAGGTATGTGCACAACACAGCATACTATTTAATGATACCACTGCGATACATTCAAAAGGCCATGCTACAGTTAAAAGCAACTGATTGCACAACATGATTGGGACAATCACTAATTTGAGAAATTACACAAATGGGGCTTCCTTCTATGCCGGACACAAATTAGATGTAGTCATATATGCAACATCATATAATCAATGTTGTGACTTCAACAGGTGATGCCATGAGTTGACACTTCAGTTATTCACTTGTTGGTTGTACTTTCACATAATACAATTTGCATAATTTGAAAGGAAGGCAAACCACTGTTGACCATTAGAGTAAATTTTCTCCAGATTAAGAGTTTTGTGAGTTAAATCACCAGTGTTTTGACCACAGAATGGATAGAACAGACAATCAAGTGTCTTTACATTTCCTCCAACTCCAATTTGACATCTGATATATTGGGTTCTGTGACATAAGCACAGACAATTACTTGTTAACAGTTGTCAGTAGCAAATCTATTTTCACACAACACTGTTTATAACCAAGGTTTCTGGTTCATTCTGCTCAAAGAAAGTCAGGTAACATTGCTGCCATGCGTGATGGTGTGCTATTTTGAAGGCATTTATTCATGAATCCATGCAAATGTAAAATGGTATGTGTGTTCTTGACACATGAAACATTTGATCTGTTGTGACAATAAATGCATGGGCATAGAAAGCTATACTTATTATTAAATAGCGTGGTGAAGCAGAGGTCTAGATATAAATAGTTAAAGATATAACTATAGGCTATATCAGTTGAACACAGGTACCTGCAGGTATGATTGCCAGGTGTCACAGCACCCTGTATTTTGCTTATATGGTTTCACCGGTTTACAGGCAACAAGGGCGCGGCGAAGTTTACCCAAGTTAAATAGGTACAGGCACACGCACAGCCTACTTTCCCCAATTCTATCGCTCATATGCGGAGAGAGAGAGAGAGAGAGAGAGAGAGAGAGAGAGAGATGGTTTCCCCTTCCCCTTCCAGACTGCCGCTTCGCTGTGCCAATGCGCAAACAGTCCACGCCGTGGGATAGTTCTCCCCAAATCGAGGCAGTGTTTCAAACGATCATGCGATTGAATGACGAGCGCGTCATGCTCGTCTCCTGTTCCGTGCGATCAGTGGCTCTGTGTTCCGCAATCCCCTGGGATACTGTACCGCCCTCAATGGCTCTGCTATCGGCGTCTCGCTCGCACTGAATGGCTGCCTGGAGCAAGGATCAGCGGGGAGAGAGAGCGCTGCGTGTCTCCTCCTTTGAACCAACGCTCTGAGTCTGCATCAACATCCCGGCGTGGGGTGAGTGTCTTGCCTGCCGTTGTGTGAGGCGACCCGACGGGGTCATCCGAGGATTCACCGGCGGCGGAGGCGGAAGAGAGGGCGGAAGAGAGGGCGGAGGAGGGGAGAGGGGTCTATGCCGGTGTCCTCAGTTAGCGCCGTGGATTTGGGTTGATGATGAACGGTCCACTAGATACGGGACAATTAAAGTTTGGGATAAATAGGCTACGGGAAGGATCGAGGTTGGCACGGCCCTAAACTTTTTTTGGGTGCCTTTTCAAACAGTGAAATGCACCCTTATCGTCAACTTGGAGTGGCAATGTGTGTAGTTAAATTATATAATGTAATATAGCCTAGCTATTCTCTCAAATATGGAAAAACGCGATGGCAGTCAGTTTGTTTTTTTGTTGGCACGGCAACACTTGTGAGCGCCGTTTGTAAAGAACTGTGCCTTGTTGTGCTCCCACCCCTCGCTCCGTGCCGCACTGGTTCCGTCTGGCTCGCCCTCAGCTGCTGCGTGTCCTGGGATGACCTGTTGATGTCGGTAGAATGGAGAATGGCAGGGGGAGCGATTTCCCCCATCACCAACATATTTAAATAAGCAACATTTGGGCTTGACAACCGGCGTCGCAGCGCAGCTCCCACGTCTGCACAGGCAGTAAGTGTCTCGTTTATACGTTCGAGTGCGGACTATCGCGGAAATGCTCGACATTGTGCAGCTGGGCTGAGTGTGCATGAGGTGGATGGTGCGCCGGGGCGAACCCAAAATATTTAACAGTAGTGTTAGCTTAGCCATTAGCCACCTCCTATAGGCCTGCTGCGGATGGGAGGTGGCATCAAACATGTCAACGCCGTCAGCCCCAGTCGAGAGGGGGACTTAGTGAGACCGCTTAGTCCGCTGGAGGGCATTTAGATTGATATACTTGAATGTCATTTGACGGCACGTAAACGGGAACACGCCGTCGCCCTCACCCGGGTATCACCGAGGCTTGCTGCCATCATGTGCGTCTCCCCCCCCCGGTGCCAGCAGACAGTGCTCCCGGCGTGTAGACTGGCACACGGCGCGGCGTGTTGACGAGCTCCTTATCTGTTCCCCATTACCCGGCATCCTTCCCCCGTGTACACATTTCTGTACAGGGACATCATTTTATTCGGGAACACTCATAAGTACATGAAGTTCAGAAGTTTTCAAGCTCATGCTGTCTGTGCTGCTTCATATTTAGGACCCCCCCGTTATATAAGAATAACCACGAATCGGGCCTGGTACATGTGTCTTGATTTGCAGGTATTGGCACATGGGAACCAGGAAATGCCTATAGAGGGAATGCATTGTGTGCCAGGTGCACCAATGACTCCACAGTAATCGTCCACAGCCCATGTTGTTTTCAAAGGTAAAAGTGGACGAACTGGAAAGTAGTCACAGTATAAGTTCTGAAATATGTTGACAGCCGTCCTATCATAACATAACATAAGCCCTATGAATGTGGGCAAAACATTCTTCAAGCTTACCATATAAAGTCTAGGATTTGAAGTATGTTGTGAGTATATATGACCTACTTTCCTCCCCAGGCTGGTTTGTATAAGCCACAGGGTGAGTTTGGGTGAATTTCATTCGTTAACATTGCTGCACTCTATATATTTAATGGAATAAGGACGTGAGATGCTCCCTCTCATCTCTGCAGGACTCTGCCCCTCCTTGGTGCATACATACACACACTAAACACACACACACACACACACACACACAGTCACATTCTCTCTCACTGTCAGGGCAAACTGTGCAAACACACCCTGCTCTCAGCCCCGTGTTTGTGTGTCTTTATGTGCACGCATGTGTGCTTACTGCGGCTCGCCAAACTGTAAACAAGCAGTATTGTCTAATGTCTGTGTGTGACTCAGTGTGCCTTTTGTGGGTTTGTTTGAGTTTGTGTGTGCGCATCTGTGTTTTAGTATGAGGGAGATGGAGCTTGAGTGAGACAGAGACAAAGAGAGCATTTCTCTTTACCCTGGAGCTTGGCGAGGTCCCAAATGAAAGGCTTTGGATATGATGGGGCGGCTCACTCCAGCCCTCATCAGTCAGTCACACCAAAGTTGGTTGTTTGCCTCTTACAGGGTGGGCTTCAATCAGTCTGTTCTCGCAGTATCAGAGATTGCCTTTGTTTGGTATGTATCTTCGTGTGTGTGTGCGTGCGTGCATTCAGCTTGTAGCCATGCAACATTTTAAAGTGGTAAAGCATCCGTGTGAAAAGCAGCTTTATCTAGGCCTGTACACTCATCTGTGTATATGTGCAAGAACCTTTACGGCTGGTATTCTGCTTTAAGTAAAGGTTTATGGCCAATGAAATGCCACCACGTGGGCTTATCAATGGATCTGTTGTCTCAGCTGTGATTGTGGAGGTAATATGCTGCTTGCGGGTACAGAGAGCATATAATGCTTATACATGTGAATCCCTTAACTGAAAGGTAGAATCCTCCCCATGCTATTGTGTAGAATGAGGTCATGTATCCAAATTCTGAAACACAAAACAACATATCTGGTGTCTTTGCATATCCTGACACTGAATACAAAGCTTGGTCTCACAGAATCGAGCTGTGCCATAGTCTGTTCACAGTGTTCATATCCTCAGCAGGGCAATCTTTGGTCCACTTTAATTTTACATTTATAATATAATATAGGAATCTATGTGAGGTTACAGTGCAAGGGGGTATGTTTGCCTCCGACTGTTTGGAGAAGTGAATGGAAATGTGCTATGTGGAGTTTGTTAAGGCACATAGAATAACAGACCATGGCCCAGTTAGCTAAGGACACAGGGTTTTATAGCTCATACAGGACAGAAAATAAAAAGGCTTTTACTGAGCCGGCTCCTGGCAATAACAACAACTGCAAGGCAAAAGTGACGTATAGGATTAATGCAATGTACAATATCCCTGGAAGCCTCAACACAACTTAGTTTCAAATATCAACGTCCAGTGATCCTGCCAAAAGCCTCCAGTAGGACTGTGTGAAGAAATAGTTGTGGTCTATGTCAGTTGGATGTGCCAAGGGATGGAATGCTTATTTGGGACTTTTTTTCTCTCTCTGGAATAGAGGTGTTTCATTGTGAATAATTTGGCCTAGTAGTAACAATAAAAGTAAACTTCCATTGGATTTAGTGTATGTTTGGTATTACTTGGTCCGAGTGAAAAACTGTCAGCTGTTTTATTGTGTCTATTAATGTAAGGGTCTGACATTCCTCACCCGTTTTTGTTTTAGGTCCGTTCTCCCTGAGATTTCTGTCTTGACACAGCCATGTTATATTACGCCTCCTCGTTGCAGTGCCTCCTGCTTCTTACACAAAAGACACAGCACAGGATAAAGCCGTGTTTGTCATTGTTGTGAATGGGTATGCTCAGCTTCTCCCACCTGGAAACATGACCCAGCTCATGACCATAAAACAGTGTCAAAACCCTGTTGAGCAGTAATGTGCATGACACTGCATGTGCTGACTCGAGGTATGAACAGCAACAGCCAGATACTTCCACCTGAAACTGAACCTATGTTTAATGACCAGGGTTTATAACATATATCAGAGTGTATTATTATTGCGATTGTGTCGTTTCTCTCTTTCCTTCTCACACTTTTTAATTCTTTCTGTTTTTCTTTCTCCCCCAACCAGACCCTTCGGTGGTGTGCGTCGGCGCACCATGGCCCAGACCCTCCAGATGGCGATCCCAAACTTTGGCAACAATGTCTTAGAGTGTCTGAATGAGCAGCGGCTACAGGGCCTCTACTGCGATGTCTCCGTGGTGGTTAAGGGCCATTCCTTCAAGGTGCTGATGGGACAGCGAGGATTTATTGTTTTTAAATGGAAAACTCAGATTGAAAGTTCATGCTAAATTTAGAGAAGCTAAAGCTTGGGTGTAAACAATTAGTCCAGTGGCTCCATGGCCGCCTGGCTGTGTGGACGGTGGAATGCCAATACACTTCAAATGAAGTGACAGTCTGAAAATAGGTGGCGGCCATGGTAACTTTTGTTACGTGTGACTTTTTTTGGTGTAACTGGATAGTCCAACCTAGAATTATCATATACTTTCACAAAGAGCAGCTTTTCAATCTCAGTATGAATGTTAAGAGAGGTTTTTATGAAATTCTTCCCCTCCAGCATGAAGGTTTGACGATGAGTTAAATCACCCGTTGTAGTCTTCACTTGGAATGACAACTGGACCTCTTTTAATAGCGTGTCATTTCCTACTTCGTCTGCGAAAACAATGGGTTAGATTGCCCCCAATTGCATTGCCCTGAGTCTCAGCTGGATGTCATTCCTCACTCTTATCTTTGCAGATTTTCTGAACCATGTCCGTAATCTTGTTTTTAGGGCTCTCAATGACCCCAAAAACAAAGTATTTAAACTGGGTTTTCTTCAGGCAAAATCTAGTTTTGTTCTGGTACTAAAACTCAGTTAGGGTATTGTCAAATTGGAATGATATCCAGACAATTCGTAAATGTGTCTCTTGCGCACCATGTCCTCATAGCAAAGAAGTCTCTCGGACTTTAAGTCATTAAGTGAAAAGAAGAGTAATTACCTAAAATCTAAAATCGGGCATTTAATATTATATTCTAAGTTCTAATGGAACGCTTTATATATCTGTTTTCTTTCTCAGGCCCATCGAGCTGTGCTGGCTGCCAGCAGTTCTTATTTCCGGGACCTTTTCAGCAACAGCAATAGTGGAAGTGGTAGCAGCAATGAGACAAGCCCAACCGTAGTGGAGCTCCCATCGGCTGTGCAGCCCCAGAGCTTCCAGCAGATTTTGTCTTTCTGCTACACGGGCCGTCTCAGCATGACGGTGGGGGACCAGTTTTTGCTCATGTATACTGCCGGCTTCCTGCAGATACAACAGATCATGGAGAAGGGCACTGAGTTCTTCCTCAAGGTAAGGCTGAAATAGTTTCCAGTTGAAACTTTTCAAAGCAAATAACACAGGGTCTGAGACATATAATCTGGAAAAAGGGTCATTTATATTTAGGTGGCAGTAAAAGTCTTAGTGGCAGAGATCCCAATGGGTAAAATTAAAAGAAAGCTATATTATCAAAATGAATGTTTAGTGTTAATTGCGATTTATTCTTTTTGTGTGAATTTGCTTCTTAAGATGAAGTGTGTATTTCAGTTGGAATGGTTCTGAAATATACATATTTGCTCAAGAATTTGGAAAAGCAAAGATGAGAGAGGTTCATCTGCAATGGAGCATTCATTAGCGAAAGAAATGTAAAGAACTCTGCCCTGTAGTGGTTTAAATACCTTTTAATCGGTATTACCGATACCGACATCTGATCACGGTCCGATACCAACTCAGATGGCTCGATTGGGTGTTGGTTACAATTGGCTAATCTGGTATTGGATACCGTTATTTCAATGACTCACAGTTCCGTACATTCATCTACTAATTTATATTTTTTTACAAAGTTAGGAAAAGTTAAGCTTATTGTTTCCCATAAAAGAATGATCCCAGTCTCTTGCACACTGTGAAATACAGTTTAATAATGAAACGCTGGTATCAGTTCAGTCCTCGGGATCGGTCGATGCCCAGGCAAAAGCACCAGGACGGAAAAAGATGAATTGGTGCATCCCAAGTGAAGTTGGTTCACTTGGGATGCACAATGGTTCTAGATAATAAAGGGGGGCACTTGAATCTTTTAAAAAAAACACAAATAATGATACAAAATATACAGGGAATCTGGCCAATGGCTGTTGAGATGCCGAGCTGTTGGTCGAACAGACTGACCATCCTTGGCATGGCAAACACAGATCTGTTGGTACATTATGTTCATGTATTCTGACACAACGTTGATATACATTCATTTCTAGGTCTCCTCTCCAAGCTGCGACTCACAGGGCCTTCACGCCGAGGAGGCCCCGCCTTCGGAGCCCCAGAGCCCCGTGACGCAGACCAGTAACGGTGCGAGCCGGCCTGCCTCATGCCTGACGCCGCTCCCTCTGGTATCACGAGTGAAGACTGAGCAGCCCTCTAGCCAGCCAGAAGCATCCACTCCTTACTCAGTGGTCTGCACTCCTGTAGCCAAGCGGCTGTGGGAGGGTGGCAGCAGCCGAGATGGAAGTGGGGCAGGCTCAGGGGGAGGAGGCGGGGCCAGGAAGGCAGCCCGTTATTCCCATGAGGCGCTGCGGGGCAGTGCCATTCAGAGCCCCGCAGCCCTCGGACTGGCCATGGGTATGGGTGCCAACGTAACCAGCCTGTTGGGCATGGTGGCCAGTGGCGGGCTTAGTGGCAGTGGCGGCACTAATGGGAGCTCCGCTGCAGGCCTCGGCATGTCAGAGGGCGCCAGCCCCGGCACCCTGAGCACCTACGCCAGTGACTCACCGATCAGCTACCATGACGATGAAGAAGAGGAAGAGGGGACAGATGAATGTGCTGAAGAACAGTACAGGCAAATCTGCAACATGTACACCATGTACAGCATGCTCAATATGGGAGCTGCAGGTAATGGACACGAGACAGAGCAGTGTTTTTAGACAGAGAATACATATCATGTGGTCTAAGGTTTACACCCACTTATATCTTCGATGGTAGATAATCTTTGCCTTCACTACTGAGATTCCCCCATTTCTATTTTCTCTGTGTGTTAAAGTTATATGGTTTTATTCTAATTCCTCAACTTTGTTTTTCTCCAGCAGCTGGTGAGCGTGTTGAAGCTCTACCAGACCACACAGAGACACGGGGTCGCATGCGAGGCCGAGACCTCACATGTCTCCCCGTAGAACTCATTGCTCAGATCGGCAACCGCTGTCATCCCAAACTGTACGAGGATGGAGACCCTGCTGAGAAACTCGAGTTAGTCTCAGGTATGGTTTGTGTGTTCTCAAAGAAACCTGGCGAGTTTTTTAGAGGAGCTGATAATATGATATGCATTCACATATTCAGAGGAAGCTGTCCTCAAATGACTGGACGAGGCATTGGTATGCAGATCACGTTGCAGTGCTACACATTTGACTTGGTGTTAATAAAAATAATAATATGAAGATTATACCCAGTGTGAAACCTGTGACACAGATGTATTTATTTATAGAGAGAGAGCAATTAACAGAACAAAGAGAAAAACAAGCCTCCTCACTCCCAACCGACAGCTGCAATGTTTGATGTGATTCAGACTTGCCACGAGATAAACAGATGACCAAGTGAAGACCTTTATCATTACTCTACATGAAACATGTTATGTTTCATGTAGAGTAATGATATGTTGCAAAGCGAGACAATAAATGTCATAAATGGTGATACGTGATGCTGTTTGGTGGTTGATTTGTTTGTGGTTTTTCATTGCATGTGCATTCTTTGCAGGTACTTCTGTGTATATTTCGCGAGCCCAGCTAATGAACTGTCATGTGAGCGCAGGGACCAGACACAAGGTGCTGCTTAGGAGGCTGCTGGCCGCCTTCTTTGACAGGTTTGTTCCTTCTGCCTGCGTCTATTTCTGCAATTGTTTCATGTAAAGCAAGAGCTTTGTTTTAATATGGAGTTTAATCTATTGTTTTGTTTTTTATCTGATGGCTTTAAAGGGATACAAGAACAATTTTGGCATCTGTTCTGTGTTTTCTTATTCTTATTTTTGATCCATCAGGAATACTCTGGCCAACAGCTGTGGAACAGGCATCCGTTCATCCACCAATGACCCGAGCCGGAAGCCCCTGGACAACAGAGTTCTGCATGCGGTCAAATGTAAGCAATGTTTTTCTGTCTGTGGGTGTTTGCCCACGGGCATGCAAACAATTTCCACATTTGCTACATGCATTCATATTTGACATAAACATACATGCTTATTGTAAAGCATGTTGATTAGCATTGGGTAATAACCCACAGTGACCACTAGGTAGCAACATCCACCTATGTTCACATATGTGTGAGTGTACAAGAGTCATAATGTGCTTAGACATTTATGGAAAGGGGTAACTAGTGTACCTCCTCTTGATAGCTCAGTGAAGTCTGAAAACTAATTTCCCTACATTTTGTTAGTGAAATGAGAGAGGCTGCAGGACATGTTTAATAGATCTGCTGCTCCATGTCAATCAGGAGATGCATAAGAATTCAACAATATGTATTACATATGCATAACATTTGAATAATGCAAAGTCTTTGGCAATTCGACTACATCCTGAAGTAGCATAATCGAGGGGTAATGATGCTGAGGTCAGATAAGGCAGAGTCCCTCCTAGAGTCCAGACACTGGTGGTGGTGGTGGTGGTGAAGAAGGGAATTGCTGCAGTCCGATGTTTGAGGAGTATGACTGATGCTGATTGGAGGTGACTGAGGTGGAGGAGGGTCACATCCAATTGTGCTGAAATGACAACTGACAGCAGCAGAGAGGAGAACATGTCAACGTTTGACAGCATCGATGTGATTGGCCCTGTTCAGATTCTGGTTGGCTAATTTAAAATGAACGCCCACAATCAGCGGATAGAGTAATCACAGGGAGAGAGAGAGAGACTTGAGGGATTATGAATGAATGGATGGAGTGTAGAGTGAAGTCTTCCTGACTGAACTTCCGCTGAAGCTTCATTTAAAATTGCCACTTACAAATCAGAGTGTGATTTTGAGGAGTCCTGCAAAGTGGATCTCTTTAAATGTCCTAACTTCGGGAGATGTTTACAGTATTTACCAATAATCAACTAAAGGGCCGGTGAACGTTGGACATTTCTTGTGTAATTCAGATCATTTTGCATTTTACATATACAGTAGAATCTTGGGCCAGATGCAGTATCAATACTGTATGTGTGAGGAAGAGGAGGAGCTCTGATACCTCAGGCTGCTTAAATTCTCTGTGCACCTTGCAAGTAGGTTGTGCCCAGTGGAGAAAAACATTTTTAAAAAGGACATAATTATTAGTGGCATACCACTCATTAAGTAATGTGTGTTCCCCTTACTTTCCCCTGGCTACTATTTCTGTTGTTTAGCTTCCTGTCTACTTCATGGCATTAGTTCTTAGTTGTCGTTCCCAGCATGAAGTACAATCTGCCTAACATTAGTTTGTTTTCCTTTCCCATGCCAGTTTATTGTCAGAACTTTGCCACCACCTTCAAGGAGAGCGAGATGAACGCCATTGCAGCTGACATGTGCACCAACGCCAGACGCGTAGTCCGTAAGAGCTGGATCCCCAAGCTGAAGCTGCTGATGGCTGAGAGCGACGCCTACACTGCTTTCCTTCCTGACGGTGTCAAGATCGAGGATGACACCCTGGGGGCGGATCCAGCCTTCGACCCCGCCTCTCTGGAGGCCGCCGGCGGTGCTGGCATGGAGTCAGGTGGCTCTTCAGGTGAATCGTTACCAAGTGTGGGCGGGGACGGAGGACCGTTATTTTGAACATTGTGTCCGGGGAAGTTTGAAATTTGGTCACACACACACACACACACACACACACACACACACACACACACACTCACACACCAGTATTCCCCAGTTCTGCTTGCCTCTACACTTTTTGGCCCACGCTGATGTCTCACATCTGACTATATATACTACACTGCTAGGGTCAACAGTTGTTGTTACCCTGATGTAACCAGGACATGAAAACTTAAACTTTTGCTTTATGACTGTACAATGAAGTTAGTCGAGTAAAGGGAGAGGGTGAGAGGGTTTTCTCCTAACTGCCCTCTGCCTCCCCTTGTCTTTTTAATGTGTGTAAGTGCATCCACTGTTGCATATTAAATACATTCCCTTAAATGCAGGCGATGGGGTGAGTTGCCAGTGTAGCCTGAGGAGGAAGGTATGGCTTGATAGACAGACTAGGAGTTGAGGTGGCGAGTATGCTGAATGTAAGTGTCGGTGGCATTTTATTCTATGCAACCCTGACAACTTGTATTCCAGCCTGGGAAAAGGAACTAAATTTAAAATATATCCAATAGTAAACATTAACACTACCTGTTCTTCCTACCCTCGCATCTTCCACTCACCACCCTGCAAGTATTCTTCACCACATCATCTTTCTCTAGACCAGAGAATTGCACCTGAGTGTTTCACTGTGCAGTGTCTTATAGAAATGTATCTCATCTTTCTGTTTAAAAATTTTTTAGCATGATTCTCCATCTATGAACTGAAAAAGAGATCCAGAGTGAAGGTGAAAGCTTTTTACTGAGATGATTGTAATGAAAATTTAAAGGGCAACAGGTAATCTAAGATGGTCATATTTTTAGAAGAAAAACTATATTTATACAAGTGCCCATTCCTGGAACGGTGTGAGCAAAGAGAGTGAAAGGGATTGTTTTAAAATCTCGATCTTCATGTTCTATTGAAAGAGGTCTTGTCAAATATGGAAAAGTGCTATTTTTTGCATAAAAAGGAGTTTAATAAAGCAGTCTTATCACAAGACCCATAGCCATTTATTTTTATCTTAATTTGAAAGTGCAGAGTGATGGAATGAGCAGTTGAACTGCTAAATTTGAAGCATTTCATCTTCTGTTCACGAGCATAGAAGGAATAATAAGACTGATTCAGCTTGTTGTTGTTGTCTATGATATCCATTTCTTGTTAGGCTGTGAACCTGCAATGTTTGCCTCCTTCAATAAAACATTGGCCCACGATTTCAAAGATTACTGGTAGAAATATAACAGTTATATTTATCTGACAACTCCGTTAGTTTCTTCTTTGTACTGAAATTATTAAAAATAAACTGCAAAATCCACAGGAAATAATTATGGAATATTGGAATGTGCCTTTTAATTGAATAAGCAGACGCCTGGTGGGTACAGTGATGGAGGCCATATAGCTTGAAGCAAATAGATTTTATGGTACTATCCATGTGTGTGCAAAGCAGTTATTTGGTAAAGGAGAGCCTTTTTTGCGCAGCTGTGTCTTTTTAGTATGTAGTTTATTCATGTATCTAATGAGGAAATAAAAAATGGCTGACAGTTTTGTTTTAAGAGTTTGACATAACATGATTTTGCACCTTCCATGGGAGTGGAGGTTTCTGCACCTTAATGAACCTGCACCTTTGTGTAGCAATTGAACCCCTTTTAGGTGTAATTTGTCTTTTTTTTGTCCATGTCTGCATGTGTTTCTTGTTTAGAAGTGGCACACATTCCTACTGTAAATAATCAAGATGACTGTTGAGTTAAATCCCAAGTGTTCTTCCTTTCTGTTGCTGGATTATGAAAGGTCAAAAACTGACCTTTTTTTTATATGTGGAAGTTATTGTTTGCTAGAAGCTTCTTAAATGACCTTTTTTGGAGTTTAGCACAGGGATTCATCATTCCTAGTGTTGATGGATAGAAGGGAAAATGGTCTGGGTGTGACTTAGAAATGTGAAAGGCTCTCACAGACTGATTACGTTCTCCTTCTGGAGGGGCATTTCTAACGAGGTTCGATTCTCTGAAGACAGGTACAGGGTTAAAAAAAACGGGAAGAAATTGATATGTCTTATTTAAGGCAGTTGAGTCAATCTTATTGAAGAAATAACATTATTGATGAAGCTCAGCCTATTTTCATTATTGATTCAAATTATGATGAGTGTACTGAAAAGGTTTGACCTGATTTATGGACGGAACAAAAATGCAGTAACTTGTAAGTATTCTCTAAAGGGTAATGACAACAAAACCTCAGCAAGCTCTCCATTTGACTGTTGATGCCACATGAGCACCCCTCCCCCACATACCTCTCCAGTGTCTTTGAAGACTGTTGTGCTTCCTGTCCTTCATGCAGCTGGTGTCATGTTTCACTTCCACAAGTGTATTCATGTGTTTCAGAGAGAGATGCAAAGCAGCGGTTTTAGGTGGTTAATTCCAAATTATATGTACGTTTAATTGGCTTTTAACTTGGCCAAGTTTATGATTCAGCTGAGATTACATTTCATGTTCTTCCCCAATATTTTCATAAATTATGACAGGACTTAAGTTAGTGCAATTCAAATGGTGCAGTTTGATGGGATATCACATGTTATACAATATTTTAACATGTCATTTCAGACTTTAAACATATCAAACTAAAGGTTTTCAAAATAAATCCACTATAATACATTCCCATTCAATCTAGCAATGAAAATCTATTATATCTTCTTTATATCTCAATTAGCACGATGGCTACTAAATCTGTCAATGTTTATGCCTAAAAATACTGGGTATGACAATTGACAATTCCACTATTACAGGGCTGTCATTGACTGTCCTTTACAGAGTGCAAATGCAATTGATACCATTAGAAGAAAAAGTTGAAAATGTAAAGAATAAAGAAGCTTTTAAAGTGAGGAACAACTTAACTTAGTTTCTTACAGTAACCATAGTGACCTACTGAATGGCGTGTACTCCGTTCTGAGCATCTGACTGAAATATCAGTGAAATCAGAATGGATTTTAATGTGTGCCACAGTAGCCAAACACAAATGCAGAAATGTCCTTAGCATTGACCCAGTCATAATATTGCGCCTAATGAGCCTTGAGTAGAATAACTATGGTTATTGTACTTGTCGATGTTAAGTTCTCACTTCACTCACAGCCATCTGCAATAGGTGTGCAAGTGTGGTTGTGTTACACTTTGTGTGCATTTGAGAATATAATGATGTCATGCTTCTTATTTTCAGTAAATTCTTAGCACATACCAATTTCTGTACCATTTCACATATGTGTTTACAAAACATGTAGACCTACACACTTGAATAGATGAGGTGTGGCATGGCATGGGGAACCTTTTGTCACTAAACAGTACATATATAAATATGATTATACACATGTATAGATAAATACTGTATATTATATATAGACGCACACGTAAAGGTCAGATTGTTTGTTGTGCACTCGCAGCATGAGGTATATATTTACCCAGAAATGGCGCTTCTTCACAACCTGTGCAGTAATTGGTCTGCCCATGTCTTTGCCCCTGCTCCTTGCCCTCTGTAACCCTGTAGCGCCAGTGGACATCCTGTCCTGCTCATCCTATTTCTATCTGTGTTCCAAGTGCCAATAACTTTGTGAAAGCCCTGTAACTGTGACCCAACATTATCAAAGGTAATTGCACATTAACAACTGTAAAATAAATAAATACAAATCATAGAGAAAATGTCAAAATGGATTAAATAATGAATATCTTAATAAAAGATTTGTAACAATTTCTCTTTGACTCCTTTTTACTGGCTGTTACTGTTGAGCTGCTTGTTGGGTGTCTGGTTGTTTTTAATACACTTACAAAATAAAATACAAAACAAAAATAAATGTATAGAAAAGTGTTATGTAGTGATTTATTAATTTATCTATAAATGTATTATTAAATTGACTACTGCGTTGAAAAGCAATCATTCAGTTTTTTTCATTTACGGAAACATCTTAATTAAGAAGGCAGTTTTTCTATGTATATTTATGTGTATAAATCTTTTTCTGAAATAGCTAAACACAGTTTACTGCAAGCCCTTTTCGTAAACCTACAGATAAAAAGCCTGGAGGCTGCCACCTCTGACCTGTTTCTCCCGTGCTTCATGAAAACGTCACCCCACACAGTTGTCCCAGCCTTCATTTAGCTATAGTTTTGCTTTCACACTTGATATACAGTACTTTACTTGAGACACTGGACAGTATTCACTGACATGTTTCATATTCTATACTCTGTAGCAGAGCAAACACTTGAGAGAAAATGACACAACACAACTTTGAGTAAAGATTATGAAATAAGGCTTTATATTGGCTCAAGTTGCTGTGTATCTGTCATCTTGTTGTGGTGTTTCATGGCTCACTAGTGGAAATACATTGCTTAACATCTTTAAGGCGTACTGGAATTCATTACAGTTCAATGCAGTTGTTACATAATGATCCTGGGTGTATCCTGATGTTGATGTCTTCTGAGGAATATTTTTTAAGAATTTAGGTGGGATTCCCCTGACAGACGGACAATGCATTGCCTAAATGCTCCCAGGCCATAGTATCTAATGTGAAATACAGGATAGACACACAATACTATTCCGATTTCGATTAATAAAACCGTTATCATTTATTTAATGTACCAGTCTCCACAATCTTGCTTCAATACTATTGCAAGACCACAAGAGGGCCCTCTTTAATCTACGATTGCACTGAAATGTCCAAAAACAACTGTCCCTCCACTTCGAATAATGATTTGAGCTGGGCTGAGTTTAAAAACATCTGTAGGAGGATATGTTTGTATTTGGTGTTGTCACTATAACACAATTAAATTGTTTGTTCAAGAGAGGAGACTGATCAATTACAAATATAGTAAGGATTGCCTATAAATTAGTCTATTAAATTTGCTTTTGCCGATTTTATGCATTCCTACAACAGAGGAATGCATCATACATGTTATATGTATTTTCTGACAGTCAGACCTTTAGCAAATAAAATGTACAGCCAGGCTGTTATCCTCTGCAGCTGGTGTTTTGTTGACCTTTACCCCCACCAGACACAATCAACTGCATACCACAAATTCCTCTGGAAGTGCAGAGCAGCTTGGAAAGAAATGATTACCCTCTTTCTGTTTCTCTTAAAATCTGCTTCACACTTTTAACCTGATGCCCCAGGGTAAAAAAATATGTTTATGCTGTCATATCGATGTGATATTCCGTATATCCAGTTCGAACTGTAAATTAAGTTCAAGAGTACATTGTAGTGACTGATAAAAACCTGCCGGAATGGATTCCACTGCCCAAATATGGTCTGAGGGAAGTAGCAAGCCCTGAAGCAATCATCACGACTGTTACTTTAAATGGCTTCAGGAAGCAAGGGCTCCCACACGCGTCATGGGTTTTCCTCTGAATGTGCCACAGGAGCAGGATGTGCTTAATATGGGCATATATTCTCTGAAAAAGGAAGTAACATACACGCTGGGGGATGGGTGAGAGTGAAGGAGCGCACAGAGACTGTTATAGACAGGCTTTCTTCACTGAGCATGTATGGAATGTATTCATCCCTGGTGTGAGAAAGACTACAAATAGATGTTTTTCACAGGTTAGATTGTTCCTGCTCCAGGTTTTGCTAATCCAACCAATGCATTGTGATCAATTTATAATGTGTTAGTTATTTTGTCCTTAAACATTTAGAACTGCCTGACATGTATTTTACTATCTGGATTAATTCAACAGCAGTCTGAAACCAAATTAATTTGGTATTTTATGGTTAATTTTTGGTGTGACGTAACACCATTTATGTGGGCTAGATTCAAGAAATTAAAACTTATTGGCAAAATATTCATCTGAAATCTTTCATTTGTTTAACCACCAATATGTGCACATTCAATGCCTAATTGAGCTTTGATTATTAAAGCAACAGCTAAATAAATTTGCCATGAACACAGTCAGGACTGATTGGATCTGCAGCCTATGCAGTGCATGTTTGGCCCGGCTTTGGGAAAATACTGTCGGACGGGGGACTGCTAGTCCAACATTGTAACATGTAAAATACCTTAAAACTAAAGAGGTTAGTTTAACATGCAGGTTAGCACATATTAACTTATTTAAAAAAGCCAAAAATAGCTCAACCATAAATTGCCATACTATTTTCAGTTTTGTGGTATGGGTTTGAGCAGTGTTGCAATAATGTTGGGGTGTGTTTACCTTGTTTGTTGTTACATCACAAGGCCATTTTTCTCATCGCATCTAAGTTTGCTCATGGTTTTGGTTTGTACTTAAACAGTTACATATCTTGATATATTAAAATAGCCACAGTTGCTCTACCAGTTGTTGCATCCAAGGCTGTTGGAAATAGCAGACTGGTATGAGGCCGAAAGGCGGGGCTCTTTCTTATGACGCTGGGGGAGTGACGTCGACGAGTTGATAAGTAGTTTCCCTGCACCCGGTCTGTATTGTGTCTGTGTGTGAAGTCAGCGGGTGGAGACTGAATTCACAAACATTGACTTGTGATTGTTTGTCCTGGACTAATTTCAAAACAAGCTGTGACATGGAGGTCAGCGCAGAGGCCAAGAGGATCATGGTCGTGGCTTTGGGGAAACTGTACAGCTCCCGCACCCAGAGAGGAGGCCTCCGCCTCCACCGGAGCCTCCTCCTGACTCTGGTAATGAAATCCGCCCGGGACATGTACCATGCGGCGCAGGCGACGACGGAAAGTGTTGCAGGAGGATATGAACAACAACAGCCCGCGGCTGAGGGGACCACAGAGCCCACTGGCGCCCAAACCGAGCTCCTGGGTGCCGCCTCGCTTGCCACCGAGAAGCCGCGGACTTTAACCCGAGAGGAGGTCTCAGGCTCTCCCACCGAGCTGCGCCGTCACGCAGAAAACAAGGAGAATATGTGCCCGACTGGCCCGGCACAGCATTCGAGGAAAAGACGGGGCAAAGCGGCCATGGAGCCGGACTTTTTGCCTTGTAAAAAGGCCAAACTTGAGCAGGCAATCTGCCCTCAGCAGCTCAGTGTAAATTCAGTGTTGCTTGACTACGTGAACTGCAGCAGCAAACTGGGAGCACCCCCATCCCCCATGCTTCTCCAGAGAGCCATTGCAGCGTGTTGAAACCCGGCGCAGATCAAAGGAATTGTACTTTACTACACGGCCTTGGGAGCGTGAACGCGCCTCAGAGAGGGCCTCTTCAGGGGTTGTTTGGAGGAACACCCGGTACGGTGTGTTCTGAACGTCCCGAGCAGGACTCTGAACATGCCGGGGCATGTTACGGGAAAACACGGAAGCAGCCCTGCGGCGTGAAGTAGCCCCGGTGACTTTTGGCCTAGTTACTGGCCACGGCTCACTATAACTGGCTTCGACTGGGAAGGGCGGAACTAAGGACACTGGTTCATCCGAATGAGGCCTTGAGCTGTCTGAATGAAAATGTACAGCTCACCAGATGTAGTATGTTGTGGGTGTGGGGACCAGTGCTGAATGAAGACTGGAAATGTGTTGACTTCAAATGTAAAACATTCAATGACAAATACCTCAGTATTTATTAAACATTTTTGTACTCTATCTGGAGTGATGTTTGTTATTTAACAGAGACCTACAAGAGAGCATGGCAGTAATGAGGGGTACATGTATAATGTCTGAGCCATGGGTTATATAAAAAATTCTGCTGTTAAATTAGTTGGGGATTTGCTTTGGGTCGAAGAGTGTGTGTGTGTGTGTGTGTGTGTGTGTGAAACTGGCTTGGGTGTGAAGAAGTTTGCTTCCTTTCCCCACAACATCACATCCCCCCACTGATTTACAGGACAAAAGCAGCAACAATTCAGGAGATTGTGGTCCAAAGAGTGAGGGGGAGGTTGCAGAACCATTGTCTAAGCATACACTTGAGAACAACCGGGGTCCTTTGGCTCTTCAATAAGTGTTACTGTCTTTTAATAGTCGTTGATTAAGGGTTTAAAAGGTTAAGTACAAAATTACATTATTTGTGGAGTTGATAAATGCCAATGTAATAATCAGTAATCCATTACAATGGAGAAAGCAAGATAAGGGAGTCCTAATGTTGACAGAACTTTAGTTAAATCTCAAACGGCATAACTTGTTCTGAGCTGAACCACCAGAAGCTAAAGAGGTTTTTATCAAATTAATTGATTAGTCATTATTGTGAAGTTTTAATTATGTCCATCTATTAAAATACAATTATGCTTTTAAATACTTTAATATTAAAGCCGGCTGTATGTTTTAGGATGCAACGCCCTGACCGACTTTAGAGTGGGCACAACAGGGATTCACCGTTGTTGGGGGGGGGGGGGTGTTAGCCCAGGAAAACAGAAGAAGGAATGTGGGGGGAAGTGCCTGTGTGAGCCCCATGAGGCCCCAACTGAGCTGCTTATTCTTCTGGCTGAAACCAGAGCACCCTGTCTATGTACACAGGGCCGGAACCGTCTGGACATATCTGTGAAAACACTCCCTTGTGTGCCTTCTCATATTTAGACTGTTCTGAACACTCACACTCTTTATTTCCTCCCGTTCCCTTCCCTCTGGCCCTTTCTCACTCGTAAGCTCACTGTGAAGGAATATGCTGCCACATTTATGCCTCCTGCATAAGCTTACATTGCTTACGGTGGTTTTTTTCTTGAGGATATTTGTATTTTCCAAACTTGCTCTTATTCAAGCATCACAGAAACATATGAGCTGAACTCACAGCAACCGGGGTGATTTAAAACACTGTTCCCTAGCCAGGTGTGTTTACTCAAGACTGAGCTAATGATGTTAATAATGTTTTTATTTTAGGGGAATTATAACCCAACTGCAGTTCTTCTCATGTCTTCGAGTTTTCAGCAAAAAAAGCCCACAGTACCTGGCCAGCACCAATGAATGAGTTGGCCCTTATTTTGTTTGTCGTGTGCAATACAGATTCCTGCCAACAGGTGGCTGCAATGCACTCAGAAATGACACAGAAAAGAGCCAGCAAAGACAGAAGACTTCCAGCTAATGTTCGTTTTAAAAAACGTTGCATTTTGGGGGGTAAAAGTGTTCGTAAACATTTGGTTTGTTAAAAGCACAAATTGAGTCACACGCACACAACACACATCGTCACAGTTAAAAAGACTGAAGCAATAATGTGGACAAGAAATGAGGCAAAGCGGTTTGCATTCTCTCTGGATTTTATTCTTTAGGAAGAGTTCTGTTTGGAATTACAAAATGCACTGGTAGAAATAGCGGTGAGATAGCTTGAGAGTGCGACAGATAAGAGTGTGAGAGAGACAGAGTTAGAGAGAGAGAAAAAGAGAGGGAGTGAGTGAGAGATCAAAGGTTCCACAGCCAGTTATAATGAGTACATCATCAGAATTGGCTAGCTCCTGCACCCTCTGACCCCCACAAAAAGTAGAAGGAAGAATACACCACCTGAACTGTACTTACTTTTCTTTGTATATATATTTTTTAAACAGTTCTTTTTGCGGTGTCCCGAACATGGTTGTGTTGTGCCTCAACCCCATGTAACAGAAGAAAACAAACTCTCACCAAAGTCTCTTTTGTGTTTTTATTCTTTAGACATTTTTTTGGGTAATTTTTAACCTTTTTTGTTCTCAAAAATAGAAGAAAAAAAGGAAACGTTGCTTTTTAAAAACATCTATCTACCTATATATCTTTTTTTATTTATTTTTTATTAATTCCTCTGAATTCATTAAACTGCTTTTTTCTTTTATGTCCTGAAGATGACTGTTAACCCACGGTGTGGCATGCACATAGCACATGCATTTCTGGAACTAGATATTTTTTCCTTGTTTTTTAAATCTTTTGTACTTAAAGAAAATTCATTTTTTTCCTCTTCTCAGTAGCGTCTTTACATTGCTTTTTGAAGACTTTGTGTGGTTAATCAGCGTGTTAGTGGTTTTCACTGCAGCATAGACACAAAGATGGATGGTGAATGTTTGGGGCTTTGCATGTTTCATTCAGGGGGTTACTGACAGCTCTCTCACACACACACAGTCAAAGATTGTTAAGATGACTTGATTAAAACGTTTCAAAAGGATTTCTGGAAAAATCGAAAGCAGTAAGCACAAAAACAAAACACCAAAAATCTATCTGAAACGCACTTACGCATACATACACACACACACGCAAAACCCCCACTAACACACACGCACCACAACCTGGAGCTACATACTTAGTGTGCTTTCTGATTTGAAAAAATACTTGTCTGTGACATTCCACTGAGAATGGAAAGACACTAATAGGCAGTTTTTTTTTTCTTTTCTATTTTTTCGGTGCATTCTCTGGTCAACATGTGATAGGCCTCCAGGTAAAATGTAGGCCAAATAAATAAAATAATAATAATGTTGGGACTGACAGTGGTGTGCGTTAGTGACAAGTGTTAGATTGAGGCACACAGAGAAACACACAGAAATAAATACAAGATATACAGGAGTGATACACACAGAACACTGATGTTTTCCAGGACCATGACGAGGCCCAGGCATCTTTTCTCCAACCCATCTGAACTGTGTTTACACAAAGGGGGCACAGACGAGGTGGTCTACAAGTGAGAGAATGAGCTGAGCTGTGTTCTTGGTGCGCTGATCGAACAACTCTGAATCACAAGTGAAGCAAAAGGAGTGGTAGAAAAACTAGGAGGGACACTGTTTGTCATACAGCGCCACTGGAAGGTCACAAGCGGTGGTGGAACTCTGCTTCAGCATCTGCAGGAAGATGCATCCACTTAAATGCAGAAACCTGTCGGAAACTGCTGTGTTTGACACATTTTTAAAGGGGACTCACAATAAAACTCCTCCACTGTCTAAATTCTATATAGACTTTGAAAAAGAGTGACAAGAAAGACAGAGCTATTTACTGCTATGGATGCTCTCTGACTCATGCTTGACCTCCTGCTGACTCATTCTCCCACAATGCAACGGTGGGATAGAGCTCCACCTCAGGGTTGGAAAAAGGATTAGCTGAGCTCAAAAGAAAACAAAGATACAGAACAGAATATCAAACCAAATATAGAGAATCTGTCTTAATATCAAGATCATCATGATCATTAGAAGTTATTATATTATCTGTTTATCCATCATTACGGTCAATAACAAAGAAAACAACGATGAAGAGTTTCTCTCCTTTCTCCGCCTTTCTATTGGTCTCTTTCTCTCGGATGTCTCTGTTTTAACCCCAAACCCTGGAAGACTTTGAGACGTACTGATTTGTCACCAATATGGACACCACATCTTTATCCACTTTACCCTGCTTCCCGGTATATCGTTGTTTCCACTGTAATTACAAAAAGTTCCACTCCACAAAAAAATTGTGCAATTCCAGCTGTATCAGTGGCAGGCATCTCGCACAGAACATACAGACAAGCAAGCAAAAAAGTATAATCATTTCGTTCCTTTCGAGATATACATACATAACTAACCAATCTCCCTGTAGCCTTCTGTCACTTGATTTCAGTGTAAATGAAGGTACAATGAAAGGAATGTCATAGAGAGAGAGAGAAACAGAAAGGCATTTTCACTAAAAAAGAGAGAAACCCTGCAGACCACAACAGAAAGGACCAATAAAATTTCCCCCCACATACATTAGATTCTCATTGATGCTATTGTTATTATTAGTTTTTTGTATCATTCATGCAGGATTCCACAGGGTGTACATCTCCGCAAGTCTAAAAAACGAAGCTGTGTCGGGTGCAACAGAAGATTCAAGCTTCAATGTTTTGAAGAAGTAATAGAGAAGGAGGAAGAAGAGGCAGGAATAGAAGAAGAAATACTGCAGAAAACAGTTATTGTTTTTTTGTTTCTGAAACCCATCTCCACGTTTTTTGTTTTTCTTCTCTCAGAGGTCATGGGTTGAGGTTGGTCACATTGTTTGTTTCGGGGAGGAGGGTGTTCTCCGGGAACAACGTTAAACACCCCAAACACACCCATCCTGTCCAATAGATTTAGACCAAGAGACACGTCAACCCCGTGCAATGCTCCCTTACTTCTCTCCACCCACTTAGCCCTCCCTCCACCTAATACAGGTGGAGGGGCTTATTGTCAGTGTTGTTTCTTATTTAAAAACACAGATGATAAAAACTCATCAATATGCAACTGGTGGCTGGGAGGGTTGGATTTGATTCTTTTTCCAGCTAACTTAAACTGAAGTTAGCTTTGAGATGCACAAAAAAAACAGTGCGTCTTTCTTTTGTCTCCTAGACTGTAAAGTGTCTTTTGTCGAGTCGCAACTCTTGACATCTTGTAAGTGGCTGTAGCTCGTTGCCAGAGGCGTAATTTAAGACACACAACGACTAGTGTCCATCACCCCTCCTGCTTGCATCCTTAAACACTGCATTTTGAGGTTGGTCTTATTTGGCATCAAGATATGAATGCAACAACAATGCAAGCAGAAGATGGAGGTGGTTTCCCTTGACACCAATTGTTTCTCCAGATTCTGCCTCAGCATTCTTGTACCACCCCTTCATCCTGAAACCTATCCCTTTATCTATCCCACCATCACTAGGACATGCCAAGCAGTGGGGGAGAGGAAAACATTGAACAGGCAAGACAGAAAGATTCATGGTTTCCCTTGGCAGTCAGAGCTCAGACTCAGCCTCCCATCTTCATCTTTTGGTCCATCTATCAATTAATTTTTCTCCTTACACCCCTCCCCCACCCCCAGAGGCTAGCACCAGTCGTCGTCCTCCGTCTCGGTGTAGGGTTCGTGCAGGCCCTTGCGGGGACCTCTGGGATGCCCAGCTGGAGGGGGGACCTTGTGAGGCCCAGTATGTGGGGGTCCATGGAGATGTGTGGATGGTGAAGAAGAGCGGTAGCCATTGGGTAAGCGGCGCTGGGCAGCAGGCTGCATCTGGCCCTGTACAGGACCAGTCAAGGCGGTGGTGGGAGGGGGCGCATGGCCGGCAGTCCTAGGTGAGGTGCGACTGGGCTGTGGGTGGGGCGGTGGATGAGGGTGGGGGTTCTTTACAGGGTGTGGCTGGGGTGGAGGGAGGGGATGGGGGTTATGTGGCTGTGGCTGTGGTTGTGGAGGAGGCGGCAGTGGGTGGTTGGCCAGAGAATGGGGATGGGGGTTGCCACCTTGCATGGGGCTCTGCTCATAGGCAGGTGGTTCATGATGGGGTTCATAGTCCTGGTTGTAGAAGCAGCCATCCCCTTCCATGGAGTCGCCTCCTCCACCTGTGTCTCCCCAGCGAGGTGGGGGATGATGACCCTGGCGGGATGTGCCATGGTGGGCCATTGGGGGTCCAGCGGAAGGAGGACCCTGGCCTTGGGGAGGCTCTGGAGAAAAGTGGCGGGGGGCTGGGGCTGGGGGTCGGCCCTGTGGTCCCCCAGGTTGTGTGGGCATGGCCTTACGGACAACAGGGGAGTAGGTAACATGCGGCCGGGGCGTTGCAGGGGTCTGAGGCAACTGTCGGCGCCCCCGACGTGGCGTACTGGTCCCCGAGGTTGAGGGGACGGGACTTCCGCTGACTGAACTACTGCCCTACACAAAAAGTGAAATAAAGCAAATAAAAAGAACGAACCACAAATTCAACGACAGAACATGTAGAATAAAGAGCATGGGAAAGATAGAGTATAAAACAAATACAGGAAGGAAAGAAAGAAAGAAAGAAAGAAAGAAAGAAAGAAAGAAAGAAAGAAAGAAAGAAAGAAAGAAAGAAAGAGAAAGATAGATAAGCAGAGAGAAAGCAATAAAGTCCAGATAAAAGAGAAAGACAAGACAAGAACCACAGCAAGAACAAGAATAAAAGCACCAGTCATAATGTGTGTGGAGTGGAGGATAAAAAGGCAGAAATGAGCAGAGGATGTGGACAAAAAAGATGAGATTCCAAACAGCACCATACACAGAGAAGCAAAATGTCACGCAGAGGAAATAAAATGAAAGACGACAGGAGAAAAGAAGGGTAAAGGGTTGATTTCTGGAGCAACAGATGAGGAACAGGGTAAATATGAGGACTGAACATACATACAATGTGTTTGGTTTGAATGTATTGTTTGTGAGCTGTGGGACAAGTATGTAGTTCTAGAAACTCATTCTTTACAATACAAAGGCAAAAGTGAATTGGGCAAAAAAATTCTTCCCCAATTAATCTGCTTTTGTAATACAAGTTATAATATCATTTAATATATAAGGCTAAAACGGTGTGCGAATCCTGCATGAAGTTTTTCAGCAAAGGGAGATACTCATTTTGTTTCCTATTCTAATTGGAAATGTTTTAGATTATGTGTTTGGAAAGGATGCTATAAAAGGAAAGGAAGTGGAGGTAACATGAGAAAACATTGGCAGTTAAAACACGTTAAGGAAGGGCAATAAGGACATTAGTTAGGTATCAAATATACATTTGTATGCATATTTGTTTGGTTGTTGGAACAGTGATTTGATAACAGACTTAATTTAACATCACATGATTATACCCACAATAATGAATATGTTTGTGTTCATGTAGTCAAACATATAGGTCCATGTCCATTTATATATATATATATATATATATATATATATATATATATATATATATATATATATATATATATATATAACAGAATAAAACCACATTGGAAACGTCACACTGAGGGCAGCATAAAGTACAATGTTTCTTTATTGCCAGAAAATACCACCAAGGCATTATATGTTGATTGCACGAGTTGGCACCATCAAGCCCTTGTTTGATATGTTTCAGCATAACACAGAACATGTGGTCATAACACTACTTTTTATAATGGACACCACATGCACACAACTACCCAGAAGCCCACCTGTCTGTGCGTCATGCACTCGCGACCCTCGCTGGGCGATCGTGACCAGCGCCGGTCCCGTTCTCTCTCCCTCTCCCGGTCGTGCTCCCGGTCATGCTCCCGGTCGTGCTCCCGGTCGTGCTCCCTGTCGTGCTCCCGGTCGTGCTCCCGGTCGTAGTCGTGCTCCCGGTCGTGGTCCCGGTCGTGGTCGTGCTCCCGGTCGTGCTCCCTGTCGTGCTCCCGGTCGTGCTCCCGGTCGTGCTCTCTGTCGTGCTCCCGGTCGCGCGAGTGCCTGTGTCCGTACTCGCTACCTCGCTCTGCTACATAGCGCTCCTTGTCCACTGAGCCGTGGTGGTGGTGATGGTGGTGGTGGTGCTTACGGTCTTTGGACCGGCCACGATCTCTGTCACGATCCTTGTCCTTGGACGTGAGGTCGCCCGACTGGGTGGTTGTGCTCAGGTCTGTGCCCAGGCCTGGTGGTGGAGTTTAATGAAGTTATTATTGGTGTATGATGAAAACACTAAGATTGCTTTTGGCATTAGATAGTAATACGAATCACACTTAAGCAACAATCAAAAGTGGCACAAAATCTTTGGTTTTTAGTCAATACATTATAATAATTGTTGCTTCTGCTCTCTGTCTATATGTGTGGTTACTTGTGTGTGTTTGTGCTCTTTCCCACCTGTGTCAGCCTCTGTGTAGCGGCAGAGGGATCTCTCAGATGCACGATGATTCCGGTCTTTTCGCCGGTGTCCATGTCTGGAAGTTCTCCCCTCCTCAGGTACACTCTCCATGTTGTAGTCGTCTGCACCTCCTTTGTCTCTGTGGCCCCGCCCAGACCTGCTGTGGCCCAGCGATGAGGCAGAGCGTTTCATGGGACTGTTGTCATTGATGGTCTGAGAGAGAAAGCGAGAACCCACGAGGTAGGGAGGGAGAGAGAGGGGGGATAGATGTTTCGTTTGATTGTTGAGTTGGTGTTGTCTGCAAGGGTCAAGAGACATTGTGTGTATGTGTGTGTATTTTTGTGTTTGTATGGCATCAGTTTTTTTAAGCCACCTGCCGTCCTCCCACATCCCCTCCCAAATCACCCTCAACCACATTAGTAACATTTTTCCAATCATGCTACTTAAGAAATGTATACAGGTTATTGGGCAGAGGTCGGCAAAAAGCAGCCCATGGGCCAGATTTGGTGCCCATTTAATTATTTGTCTCCTTCAAAAAATATCAGCATATGATCTTAATTATCCATCTAATAATTAAAACTATCAGTCATTCTGCACCAAGTTACTGAACAGGATTTAATGTGAAGAGCTCCCGTTTATATTTCTTTAATTAAACTATTTATAATGGCGTGATGGATCTTGCATGTTTCCAGATGATTAAAATAATATATATTTTAAGCATTCACATCACATGTCTCCATTGGTAGCCACCTGAGTGTAGTAATTGCCGAGCTCTAATACAGAGAAAGAAAAAAGTATATAAGAAAAAAGGAATAACAAGAAATAAAGTAAAAGAGATGATGGCAAACGGCCATGCCTTCCATGCTTCTGTAACTTGCTTTGTAAAATAATAAAGGAGATAGAAATGTCAGTACGACTTGCAACAGTCCTCCATCCTCACCACCCACAACCCCCAGAACATGACACATTCCAGGCTGCACAATTCCTCTACTTTCCTCCAGCCATGCAGGTACATAGGGGTTGTCCTGACTCCTCTACCCACATGAGAACATCCTCTGCAGGGCAGAGGCTTCATACTCTGAGGCGGGAAAGCAGGACAGCCTATGTCTGTGAGCCTATGGTGTCACAAGTTGCTGACCTGGACATGTAAACCACATCAGGTTTCTTCAGTGCTGGATCCTTTTGGCTGCTGAGCCGGACAGTTTTCCAGTTATTGTGTGTTAGACAAATGAACCAACAGGTGACAGGTTGGCGGATGTATATTTAACACCAGTCAATCTGGCCTCATAGGAGTAGCACTGAAAATGCCAATAGCACATCAATTTACACGCACACATCCCCAAATTCCAAATTCCTCTTTTTTGTCTCTCATCTCACACACACTTACACATAAATACAGTCCCACTTCAACGCATTTCAAACAATTTATTGCATGCAGGTGTGAATGGAGACTCCAACACAGGCGGGGAAACATTGAGGACGTCGTTATAGACTAGCACACTGCAGGCATGAGGACAGAGAGCAACAGAGCACTAGCAGCATCTGAGAGAAGAGAGACAGAGACACAGAGGCCACGAGACAGTGTGGCATGGCTGTTGATGATGACAGGGGATGTGCAGCGTGTGCAGCGATTCCAGACCCACTGCACCCACGCACACTCAGATAAGCTAAGAATGACGGCTTCAGTTTGGAAGCTGGGCTGGCATCAGATTTGGTCATGCCAGAAAAGGTTTTCCGAATCAATTTGAAAGAAAACCCCTGCCATGATAAAAAATACAACATGGATAAATGACAAATGAGGAAAAAAGTTCCAGGTGAGTGTGAGAGTGAAAGGTAGAGAAAAAAGAGGAAAAGAGAGACAAGACAGGGAAGACAGGGTACATACACTGAGGTTACTGCTACGTGGTCTCCCTTTCCTCCGCTGCTGTATGAGCACAGAGAAGACACACACATACACACAAAGAGCCACAAATACACCAAAGGTGTGGTCACACAGGGAGCATACACACAGAACCAAGGGAGGAAGATAAGTGAGGGAGACAGGGATGGATTGAGACACAATGAAAGAGAAATGGGGTACAGTGGAGTACAATTGTTAGGTGGAGGTTCAACCCAAAAAGAGATGGGGTGCCACAGTGGAGAGAGGAAAGAGAAAGACAAGAAGAGAAGGAGGGACAGAGAAAGAGTCTGATTAGAGCAGCAGTGAAGGTGGAAGAGAAACACTTACCACAGAGACTGGGGGTGTTTGGAGCCAAAACAGGGTTATATAGACACGGTAACCATGAAAATGCTCAAACAACCGCACTACGGTCACAACAGCAATGGCGACAATCAGCAAAGTACACGCACAAATGGTGTCCACACACACACACACACACACACACACATACACACACACACACACACACACACACACACACACACACACACACATGCACACACACGTAATACACAATATCATTCTGGTTCTAGTCCTTGAAAAAAATAAAATAAATAAAAAGCCCCCAAAATTCAACTAGTTCAGCAAAGTCAAAACCTTTGACAGGAAGGAAGAGACAGTTTAGTACAAAAACATCAAGAAAAGAGAAGTAAATCACGGTCTCAACAAAAGAAGAGGAAATAATGGCGGGCAGAGTCCGTATGTATGTATAGTGTGTGTGTGCACATTTGTATTTATAAATATGCTGTGCTCATTTTACAACCAGAGCACTCACCAAGGTTTGAAACAAGATAAAATAGATGAGTGTGTTAGATGGAAACGGGACACCCACGGATAAAAATCTCCATGCAGGAGGCCGGATGAGAGGAAGAGATAAGAGCAGAAGGTCTCACTGTGCCTTGCTGTGGTCCTTTTGAACTCAAGATTGGAGGTCAACATTTCAGCAAAACGTTTCCATGTTTTAGCCCGAAATATTGAAACAATAGCAGATCTTGTTTATTGTTATTCACATTATTGGTGGTTCTTAAGCTTAAAAAAAAGTATTACAAAAAAATAATAGCCGTTGCTCAGTACCACTCATGTAGTAATATGAATTTGTCAGTAACGCCTTCATTTAGCAGACAGCCCTTCTGACCCCGTGTAAACTTTCTCCAGCATGGATTCCAGTAACCACAGCAATACATCTTTGAAGCAGCAAGCCAGACCTTTCAGATTATGATCTTTTAAAACAAAAGGGGATGAGGAACAGAGATAATGGGGGAAATAGAAAGAGAGTGGAAAGGTGAGAATGCTGCTCACTTGGTTGTCGCCTGGGAGGCGGGGCATGGAAGCGGCCCTGCCATGGCCTTCCATTGGAGGAAAGTGCTCAGTATCCGAGTAACCATCCTGCCCCATCTCTCTCATCTCTACGTCCTGAAACAGAGCAGGAGAGCAGGAGATGCTGTGACGGCTGCCATGAAAACTGACGGAGTATGGGGGGAGGGGGAGGTGGGGAAAGTTTGTTATCCAAAGAAAGCAGAGAACTGAGGGTCTCAGAGAGGTAAGAGTAGTCAGTGGGAGAATTTGGTGAGTGTGTGAGTGCGAGGAGGGGCTTTTTTAAATTTATTTGTTAGTTGTTAGTTGTTTGTTTTAAATTGTGCGATGAATGAAAAAGGGAATCGATTGTTTGGGTCCTAAGTTCATGAGTATACTCCAAATAAAATACTATTTTGTTTTTGCAAAGGCTGCTGTCAAATGTAAAGCAAATGCAAAGATTCTTTGTTCAATGGCAAAGATGCCAGATGGAGGAGCTTGTGAGTCAGAGCAGGAATGGATTTGAAGGGAATCCCATTTGCAGCCCAAAGGACATGTGAAACAACCAAAAACTGATCACATGACAGTGTTGCCCAGGTGCAGGCACTGATGCAATGTAGGCAGAGCACGGGTTGAGTATAAACCACTATGTTTGACTTCTTTACACAAACTGCAGTCATCAAGTCTAAATACGGCATTTCTTTCACCAGGTAACACCAAACAAATTCCCCCGCGCAAATATGCCAAATTCTATTTTATTTGGAGGATACCTTGACAACTTTCGAGTGTTTTTCCTCTAAAGGCATTTGTTGTCTAATATCTCATGTTGTTTGTACTGTGTCATTTCATTTGCCTTGTCTAACTGTAGCTTATGATTCAAACTAGTTTGAATGAAGCCGACAGCCACTTTCTTCTATCCAACTCCTGAGAGTGTAAACTTCTCCAGACCTCTATGGATTGATATGGAGAAGTGGTTATTGTTAGATGGGCCGGCGGATACAGAGAACCTGTCTACAAGCAGAGAAGGTTTATGATGACAGGGACATGAACCACTCTGAAGGCAGAGGCCAGATAGACTCTGAATGAAGATAACACATTGTGTGAAGAGAGATGGAACTAATCAAAGAAAGGTTTAATGGCATGTCAAAAAACAAGACAGGAGAGATCATGAGGACATGGAAATGACCTACTAAGTAGAAACAATGAAGGCAACAAGGCAGCAAAGATGGGACAATATGAGCTCTGAGCGTCTCTTGTTTGTGCCAAGGTGACTTCAGATTACACACTACTGCAGTAGAATGTTGTTTATTTTCTCAACTACTGGCAAGAATATGAGCATACATTCATATTGTTGATACTATTTTCACTAGAATGGAGAGTAAAAACATGAAACAAGAAGCAAGTCCATGCCCTGCTGTATTTATACTTGAATCTCAGTTATAAGGAAGGGGAAACACAAACCTGATGTCCTTATGGCTTCATCTAATTAATGTAACACACAGAGGTTATGAATAAAAGGGACACATATTTCAATGGAGATGGATTTGCAATCTGTAACTACATGAAGATCATAGTTCATTTTACCATTCAAGTGTCCTCAATGTTTCTTTGGGAGTTCATTTGATAGCAATGACATGAAAGTAAAACACAAATGTTGAATGGCTCGAGTGTTTGAGTACTTGCCCACACAAACTTGGCGTAAAGATGTATTTTATTTGTCTTGTGTGTGAGTGCTGTTCGATGTGGTCCTGGTGTGTGCATGTATGAGCTTTCTACCTGAGAGTTGCTCATGCTTCCCAGGCCATCCTCAAGGCGTCCCTCAGGGCTCCAGCTGCCGACCTTCTGGGACATCTCCTGAGCACGAGCTGTAACCCATGATTGGCTCTCCGGGACCCCCCCCTCCACTGGCCTGTGACACACACAAATACACCATTCCAAACACATGTTCCTTCATTGGTCTGCTTTCCACAAGCCACCTCCTGTAAAGTAAAACATGACAACCGACTCACAGGCTGTTGACAGTCTCTGTCGTCTCAGGCGGAGGGAGGGCGTTGTTAAGTCCCGGCCCCCCATCCTGGGCAGGGGAAGGAGGCTCCACACGCTGAAACAGTAATGGCGTTCGATTCTGTGTGAGATATACAACATGGCCGCCGCCAGCTATCAGGCAGACTGACAGGGAAATGGAGGGAGGGGGGGCAGAGCAGGGAACAGAGGGCAGGTAGAGAGAGGGCTGTCGGCTGAAGCGAGGCCAGGCAAAAGAGGTAATGAGGTAAAAGTGGAATAAATGCGAGTGACGGAGTCTTGAGCAACTGATGCCCAGCAGCTAGCAGGAGAGAGGGATGGATGGACTAAAGAGGGCATTCTGGGACCCTTTGAGGCCTTCAGGTCCAGGACTCTAACTATTAGAATGCTTTGTAAGGTCCAAAAAGGATGTGCAATTCACACACTCGGTCTGGGGCTCAGTAGTTGTCATCTGATGAAGCCTCTAAATACTCTAACGTTGATAGAAAAACAGAAGACCGATAAAAAAGGGGAGAAATAATAGAGTGGGACTCATGGACATCATGGCAGATAAACACTGCAACAATCCTGTGGAGGGGAACATAGCATTTGAATGATGGGACAATACTACGTTCCTTATCATTAATTCACTCATCATCTACTTAAAAAAGTCTTAACAGCACTACCTAATAACCACCACTTACATGTTTCGGATGAAAACAATTAAACTCCAGTGCATTTCAAATGTTATCTAAAACACACGTAACACTTTTATTTTGTTGCGTGAAGGTATCCGCACTAAGAATATTTTAGGATCATGAAACACTGCAGAAGTGTTGCTACAACGTATGGTAGGCCCGGTCCCGCTGCCCCGGTCAAGACAGGCTGCAGCCTACAATGCAGCAGGTGGATAGGGAGAGGACATGTGGACAGTATGTTGGACAGGAGGGGGGGGGGGGGGAGTAAGTAAAATAATGGGTTGAGGGATGTTTGAGACATTGGAAGTGTCTTTACACGTGCAATGAAATATCAGGTTGGTGAGTGTCTGAAGAGGCATGCAGGTCTTCAAATGTTTATGCTCCATGCTGGCTGCTTAAACCTGTTAAGGACCATTACATTTTAGTTCTGATAAGATATCATCTCATGATCTGAATCACTAAGATGAAATACAGCAAAATGAATGTGGAGGGTGGTCCCCTCTGTCACTGACAGGAGGGTGCAATAGTATCATAATGCACATCTTTAAGTCAGGTCACGAACATATGTGATGGGTAGTTGAGGAGGTACAGTATCTTTTAAAAGCAAGTCAAAGGAGCCATTATGTGGGCTCCTATGTTGTTCAGGCATGGGCACCTTTCAGGGCTGTGACAACACAAGCCTGCAAAAATACAACTCAGCTTTCTCAGGAAAACTGCTAAATAACTGCTACGCTTTGGTATAAATCATCTCATAAATTAGCATTTTAAATCTTGTGAAAATTTATACTTGAATCATAAATTATGTTTGCTTTTATTTGTATCTGGCTGATACTCAATTATTGTAAAAAGCAAAGAGTAATACACTTTGCCCCAGCAGGTGGCAGCACTGTTTTGGCTGTTAGAGATGGAGGTTGCACATAGGAGAGCATTAGATTTGTGTCTAAGCCCCTTTTAGGTGACTGTCCACATCCTTATGTCAGTCCTTTTTCAGAGGTTGTCACAGCCCAGCTATATGAATGGGGACTACAGCCTTGCAGCCCTTGATGTCAGTGCAGTCAGTCTGCCTTTGCTTTAAAGGGTCGGATGCAGGTAGAGTGCTATTCCCATTGAGACAGCAGTACCTGCTCATCACGAAGAGCCTGCGAAGCGCTTGATCTTGCTCTGCCGGTAGTACTCCATGATCATCATAGCTGCGTAGATTTTTCCCCACTGTCAGGTCTGTGGCTGCTGAGAGAATGACAAGTTACCCTGCAAGATTAGACCTTTTGGTATGGACCCTGAGCGCGAGGAATGGTAGAAAGGGGTGAGGGCATGCACACAAACAGAGAAACATCTCACACACAACATTGAAGCAAAATAGTCTTTTCACAGGACAGATCTTCTTCTTTTTTCTTTTTTTAACTGGATCTTACTTTAGTTTGACTCGATATAGCATTTATATTTGTCACAGGTAAAACCTTGTAATCAACGTATCTCATTGTGATATAGATCATACAAAACTCAGTCGCTTCAGGAATCTGCAATCATTTTAACCAAGTCGTCAACAAAATACAATAAATAAATTCTGTGATATCCTTGGTTGCAAATGTAATGCTAAATGCACAATACTTCTGATAGCAAATCTCATGCATTTCACAAACGAAAGCAACTACATTTCAAGCAACGAGTGCATTAGCACCTGTGCATTTGTTCTTAGCTGTAATAAGACTAAAAATAGACACTATATTTGATCAAGCACAGCAAGCTAGGGCACACAGCTGACTGCCCCCTGAAGTGAAAAGACGTCTATAGAGGGTTGATCTATATGTGAGGCACCCTCTGATCTGAGGCACAGAGAGGTTGAGAAGGGTTTGGGTGTCTGAGACTAGGTGTGGGTGTACTTCTGGTGAGTGTGGTTCCTGTGGCTAAAGGAATGGACAGGAGGGAGGGTATTGTATGTCTCGTTGTTCTGTGTCTACCGTGCAGCCGGTGCTTTCTCCCGATGCTTCTGTTTATGTACTTCATAGGTCTGAGGTTTATAGGTGTGGATGTTGCGGGGTAATGGTGCCAGCTGTATCAGAGGAGTGCAGCAGTAAGAGAGCAGACTGGCTGAGAGAAGCGGTCCTTCAGGTGGCGTGAAGAGAAACAAGGTTGGAGTGGAGCACTGGGCGGCACACAGGGCGGCTGCATCCAAAGCCACATTGCTGCGCCTGCACAACACTCTGCAACTTACACTTATGTGGCGTAACCAGCAAATCCAGAGTCTTCTGGGAGAGGTTGGGCCAGATCGCCATCATCTCTTTCCTCAGCTCTGCGTCCATCTGGTGCTTGTCAATACCACCTACGCAGATTCATCAATCACGCGCATGCACATATATACAGATACATACACACATATATAGATAGATACATGGACATTCATGCCCAAGTACATGGACGAAAAATTCAGGCATGCACAGAAATGTATATAAAAAGCAGTTTATCCATAGATACAACCCATTCATACCCATTCAGATTGATACAAAAATGTATAAGGGAGGACATACAAACATGAAAACAAAGAAGAAAAAAAACAAACACAAGATTTTTATTAGTACGGTTTTGATAATTGCTATGATCAAATCACAACTGCACTGGAAAAGGTACACAAGTGTTTCGGTTTTTAAGTGGACTTGAAAGAACCTCGATTCCAAGGGACCTCAGCCTCACACACAACATGCTACACGCAGGATCTGCTGCCAAAGAAATCACGCTGTACTTAAGCTCCTGTAGGAGAAGCATCAGGAAGAGCTGAAGGTTTCTGGGTTCAGGATGGAAATAGCAGACAGCCCTGCACTACAGGGGAAATAAGAAAAAGGAGAAGAAAGCATGTGAAAATTGGACCAAAGGAGGAAAGAGGGATTCCAAACCTTCCGCACCCTTGGCGATCTTGATGTCCAGTGCCGTGCGGATCAAGGCCATGAGGGTGGAGTTGAAGTGGACCGTGTTGTCATCCGCCACGGGCAGATCCATACGGAGCAGTCGCTGTGGGAGAGCCAATCAGGGTGAGTGGTGAGACAATGGGGAAACAGGTGGAGTGGGATGTATGTGGAACCTCCAGGTGACAAAGGGGAGTGTGGAGAAGGGACGGGTTTGGGGAAAAGAGGTTGAAGGAGCTTTGCATAGGTTCTCTATGTAGCAGGCTCTGACTCTGTCTGTCTACCTTTAACAAATGGCTCAGACTCAGCCAATGTCAAATTAACCATATTATATATATAAAATGCAATTTTCAGGGATTCACAGATTTGAATCTGTTTTGTCATATGAGAGAACCTGTGAGTGCAAAGGTATTAAATTAAGACATTTTGTTCAGATTCTTCACTCAACTTATATATACATTTATTGTATAACAATAATGTTATCTATGTATGTTTGTTGAAATCCAAAATACCTCACAGGTCAGTTAAACTGGTGATCCTGAGCCGTCAACAACGAAACAGGAGGACAGGCTGAGTGGAAGTTACTATTATCCAGAGCTCCCCCTAGGGGTTTGGAGGTTCACAGTGAAAATAACAGAAACCAGATGACAAGCCAATAAACAAAAAACAACCAAGGGACCAATCTAAGGAAGGGGAACACTTTGTTTTTTGTTTATTGTTTGATCCTTTATAGGTCTTGTTGGTCTATAACTGAAACAGACAGTACAAAGACACACACCAACTCACAGATGACAGAGTGACGTTTGTGTGTGTTTGGTGACAGAAGACGGCGACAACCCAAACATGCAGCATATCATGCCTCCTCTATATCCCGATTAAATGCCTCTCCTTTAATCCATCCATAAAAACTTTCTTTAAATCTCTATTCCCCCAAAACCTTTCTTGCACATCCCACCCTCATGCAGCATGCGATGCCCACGCAATATGCCTCTCAGGACAAGCAGCTGCACAGCCGTACACAAAAAGCATCCTCTGTTGGCGACATTAAAATGAGTTTGTGAGTTGTATTAACGTGGCTGTTATTGAAGGGAATAAGACAATTTGCAGAAGATGGGGCTCAGCTAAAATAATAGAGCATCTGGCTCAATCGAGAATTATCTGATGTCTAAATGTGTGAAAAATGGGCACAGACTTGGAGGGTTAATAGGTGAGAGAGAGCAGCATTCTGTGGAAAAGGAAAGAAGAGGAAACAAAAAATGGCCACCATTGAAGTACTGTTTTGGTGCTAAGATGCAAAATGATTGTTTTAGGTGAAGATAATATGAGGTGAAAAGAAATATCTGTTCTGCCAGAAGAAATATATAATAAGAGCTGATAGGGAAAGCCCAAGGGACAGAGTTGATAGAGAAATAAAAATCAATAGGTGAATAGGTTATGATGTGTAAAGAGAAACATTTGACCAAAAATAGACAAACAAAAGCAAGAATTAAGAAAAAAAAGAAAGAAAGAAACATCACCAGACTTAGTTAGCGGTGTCTGTACGAAAGCGGTCCTGCCTGAAGGCTCTGCTGTCTCTCTTCAGGACAGAGAAGATCAAAGTTTTATGAACTAGATGGGTCATTGTTCTGTGGACTGGTTGGAAGGTTAAAGGTAAGGTTTGGATCGCTCTCATTGGCAAGGTGCTTAGGGAAAGTGGTACGAGAGGGTAAGGCATAAACACAGAGAGGGACTTCTGGAAAATTCTTCCAGTGGTAATTATAAAGGGTCAGATTAAGATGGTAGGGAAGTCAACACCATGCATTTAAGGCATGTAGGGGGATAGAGTGTCTACCTTTTAATACGGGGAGGAAGCTTTTAGGAAAGATGTTTGAGGGTAAAACCAAAGGATGAGGAGAAAAGGAAAGCATCAAATGTAGAGTTGAGAGTAAAAGGACAGGGCAAGAGGTGCAATAAAACCTGGGTCAAATAATACATTTGAGTCCACACAGGCAACAACTTCTTCTTTTTCTATTTGTGCAATTAAGTGGACATCATAGGTGGACATTTCTTTACAAAAATAACCATAGAATGTAAATATAAATACATTTGGTATACCTTCATTGGCTGGCAACCTCTTTGACACATTATAAACTGCACTTGTATTTAAAGCCTGATCCATATGGAACCGTAAAGAGTTTACAACGTCAGCACTATTTGCCCCAGGTCTGCTGGAGAAAAAGAAGGGAGTTGGATGAAGTGATGGTTAGCGATGGAGTGATCTCTGTGCCTACAGGCTGTTTGGCCGGCTGCCCCGAGGCCCACAGTGATCTGCCAATGATGTCTCATGAGACTGTCACGTTGAGGTGTTACGGGAAAATGTGGTAACATAGAGGTTTGTTTGTTATCCTTCTGTATGTTTATATTCTGATAACAATTTGTCTAAGACTGGTTGTGTCTGTGCTGATTATTTGACAGACAGGGGTCTGTGCATGTGGTTGGTGGTGGTGGTGGTTATCGGCCATGCAGAAGGCAGGTGAGGGAGTGTATATGTGTGGGGAGGGGAGCGATATGCAGAGATGAGGGTGGGGGTGGTGGGGGGGCTGGAAACAGAATAGAACTGCATTGACGACAGAACCAAAGGACAAAGAGAAGATTGGACTTGCAGATAAAAAAGGCTGCTTGGGGGCTTGGAGCTGCTACATGAAGGGTGACTGAAAAAGAACTGCTTCTGTATGGCAACCAAAAGCTCTCTGAGGAAAACACATCACTGAGACAAGCCCTTCTGCTCTCTCTACCATTAGAAATAACAGATCATATCTACGTGTAGGTTGATATGACTTCCTCCTGTGTGTGCATGTGTATGCATGTGTGTGTGTGTGTGTGTGTCTGCCCCATCCACAGGACGGATCGAGTCAGAGGACGTAAGTCTAGCGGACCTTCCAAGCCCTGCTGCACACGCATGTTTCTGTGTCAGAGTATGTGTGTCTACACGAGTGGAATGTTTGCCTAATTAATTATTATCTTTGATGTTTGCTCTCTCTAGATGTTTAAATAACTGCATTGATGTATGCGCTTACAAAATGGCACTATGGATTTTAATGTGCGTGGCTTTCACATGTTTGTGTAAGTGAGCTTGTGTGTCCATCGTACACGGTGCAAACGAGCTGAGAAGGTCCCTCTTCTCGTCCCCTCCTGTGGATACACACCCCAGCTAACCCTTCACCCTAATTGTCTTGCTACCCCCACCCACCAATCCCACACCACCAAACAAAGCCACAACACCGACCAGCCCACCCCCACTTTCCACGAAAAGAAACAGAAACAGAACTAAAGAAACAACGACACTAAATGTTACACCACGTTGAGCGCTTAAATCCCTGTCCCCTCCCTCCTGTCCCCACCCCCAACCTCCCCCGACACCCATAGGAGACTCGGGTGAAGATAGGGTCCTTTCTGACCTTGTAGGCCACCCGTGCTGGACACCTCTTCCCGAGGCCTAGTGGAGGACACATGTGCCTCAGCATGTCATACATTTCCCTGCAACTGATCCTGCCACTGCATCATCAGCCAGTGCCATCACCCCGTTAACAAGAGCACAAAAAGAGAAAGAGAGATAGAGATATTGAGATATTGAAAGTGTGTGTGGGGGGAGGGGGAGAGAATTGGGAGAAAAAAAAGATGCAGCGAGAGAGAGATTGAGGAGACGATTGATCAGGGGGTCGAGTTGAAAAGAGAGAAGAGGATCACAGCTACAGAGATTGAGAGAGAAAAAAAGAGAAAGAGACCAAAACAAAGGAGAAGAACAAAACAACAGAAAGACATGGTTATTGCGCTGATTGGGAGAGACTGTGGCCGTCTGGCTTCTCTATGAGCTTCAGTACTCTCTAACAGTTTGTCAAGTCAAAAAAGAGAGGGAGTAAATGACAGAGGGAGGGGAGACAACAAGAGGATGGGACTTTGAGAATGAAATGTTCTCTTGTAGTATCAGAAGACAATACAGTCATATGCCCTGTGTGTTTGTGTGCGTGTGTGTGTGTGTGTGTGTGTGTGTGTGTGTGTGTGAAGAGCAGGGCACAGCCTGACAGCAAGCACCAAGCTGCTGCTGCTCAGACGAGGAGAGAGGGGAGGAGGAGGAAGGGGTGTCAATGCAGTTTCTGTCTTTCCCCCAACCCCCAAAAACCAAGAACAATGCAACACTACAGTGAGCAACCGTAGCTTGCTTCATTATAGCCATAGCTCCAAGCAAAATAAAAAGAATATTTAGGAAAAGAATATATCTATATCTTAAAAACTAAATTTACAAAGTGGTAACGCTTCTTAATGTGGATTTTTCCCCGTTCATTTAGTGCATTTGACATGCTTCCCTGGGTGTCTGCATTGTCCCGCACATTCTCACAGCAGTTTAGAATGCAAGTCGATAATGGTGGAAAAGAAGTTGTAAAAATTGAAATGAAAAAGAAAAATAATGAAATAAAGCGGCATTCACTCCATTCCTGGATGCTGTGGCTAGCAAGTGTGGTTGAGAGATTTTGTTTGAATGGAAGTCAAACCTTGCAGGCCACCCTATGGGGGCATTTCTTGCCTAAGCCGAGAGGCGGGTCGATAACTCGTAATAAACTGTACATGTCCTTATAATGAATGCGCCCGCTGCAAGAAGAATACAGGGGAGTTAAGAAAGAAACACATACACACAGGAAAAAACACACACACACACATCCAGAAAGAAGAAATAACATTGGGAGGAAGAGCACAAGATTGACAAGTACACAGTATATGATAATACAACATGTTTACTGTAAATAGCACATCTGCACCTGAATGAACCTACGCACACTCTACACTCACTAGCACTTCACAGCATGCCACACATTGGTAAATGTGGTCCTTAGCACAGCCAATACAATCTTCCTCCTTCTCTGATGTGTTGTCTTTGTCCTACTCTTCGTCCGTAGTTTGACGGGCCTTTCCTTCCTCTCTCCAGTCCAACCCCTAACTGGATGTGTGCACAATGTAATTAAGGAATTGCAAACAGAGTAGAAAAGCGTGTGCTTGATAAACAGCTAAATGCTTGTGATGTGCAGCTCCCCTCCCTCTTAAATGTGTGTTAAATTTCAGCCGAGTGTCTTTGTTCCCTTTCTTCTGATTCATGTGCAGTGGTGTCCATATCATAGTGAGGTTGGGTTGAAAATAGCATGTTAGTTTCAAGGAAGGGAACATTCTCAGTTTTATACATTTCTAAAGAATGTCTATTGGCATACAAACCATGTAGTTTGGCCTTTGACAACCTGCAATCAACTATTTAAACCTCTCTTCGGATAACTTTGCTCATTTAAAAATGTAATATTTGATCTAGCTGACCTGTGAACTTGAGCATGCCTCCCATTCTCTTATTTCGTCTTCCTTTAACACTTTCCCTGTTTAGATCAATCTGTGTGCAGTCTACAGGACAGCATGAGGGCAACACACAGGCACTGGAATACCGATACCATGAAACATAGCATGTCTACAGCAGACCTTTAGACTACAGATTTGGACCAGGGAGCTTTGTTTGGAGTGTAGACGTTGCCACATTTACTTTTCTTTAAACAGTATGCAGATTCCAGAGGAGTAAAAGGGTTTGGGAAGGAGTGAGGGGTATTTCAGGACACGTTACAGAGAAGAGGAGGAGGGAGGGGTTGTACGGGGGAGAGAGATAACCAGATGCCTGATGAGGTTATGCTCAGATCCGTTACAGCCCCCTTGCAGCTCTTTCACTCAAAACGTCTGTTCCTTTAACCAGTTGACACTAATGCTTTGTTGATCTTTTGTCTATTTCCGGACCATCTTAAACATCTCGTGCTGATTGTAGACAATTAATATCACACACACATTTACAGCATGGTTGAGAAGTTACAGATTTCATCGCTTGGGTCTTGCTCTGTAGTAACACACATTTTAAAACAAGCACAAGCAATAGACTATGAAGACTACTGGTGCAAACACAACCAGAAATGTGATACGTTTATGGATATAACTTTTGCTTTCACTGGGCTATTAAGTAATCATAAAGGGTCAGTGTTAAGGCCTGCCCAATTACTGGTATGTGTGTATGTGTGTGTGTGCACGTGCACCATGAGTGCATGCACATGACCACTCACCAGGCAGCAGGATCATACTCGGCCCATATCCTGACATACTCATCCAGGTGGTGAGGTCCCAGTATGGATGAATCTCTCGTCAGGTACTCAAAGTTATCCATGATGACGGCTACGAACAGATTCAGCATCTACACATGAACACATGCAAAAGCAGAAATGGTCAACATCTGATCTGATAGACACGCAAGACTGATTTCACAAAGTCGTCAGTGTAATAATTAGTAATAGATCAAACAAGTTGCCAGTCAATGGGAGAATTACTGACTTCATCTCTGAGTCGTCACTCAGAGCTGCAGAACTTGAATGGCATATCTGGTCAGTTCTTTGTTTAGATTAAAAAAAAATGAGAGTGGGTCTTTCCCATCTGGACTCTTGTAAAAATACCTTGCCAGATGACGTTGCTCTGACATAACAAGATGTTCTCATAAAATGCTTTGTGAAAGGCACTGGATCATGAAATAAGGACAGGGTGCGGCCGAGGGTCTTACTTTATGTAATATACACTCACCAAGAATGAACAGAAGAAGATGAAGGAGACAAAGTAGAGGTATGCAAACTGGCTGCCACACTCTGGCTCCGGATTTGCTGACAGAGGGTCACACCCCTTGCTCCCCAGACACGAAAGCATTATCTCGTGCCACGCCTCTCCTGTTGCACTCCTACAAAAACCCCAAACACACTTGATTTATGACACATTTGGAGTATTAAGTCTGCCAGGTTTCGAATGTTTATTCAAGAATCACATAATTTGTTTAGAAGATAACCATGAGTTGCAAACAAAGGTAATACGCACTGTATAAAGATTCTCAGACACACACACACACACACACACACGCACACACACACACCTGAAGAGCAACATGAGAGCCATTACGAAGGTCCTGAAGTTGTTGTGGTGGTTGATGGCACTCTCTCCGTCTTCTTCGATAGCAATATTCCCAAACAGCTGTTGAATGCAATCACATTGTTTACACGGAAAAACCAGACTTTACCTGTTTATTTTTGAAGTGGGGCCTAAAACTAAATCCTTTACTGCACACGTGCCACTTCCACAATCCCCCTCCCATACTGCACCAAATCCTTCTGATCATTATCACCATTATCATTCTCCTTCTGTACATCTTCCTCAGCATCATTATCCCACAAATATATGTTGAATGTATCCCAAAAGCACTCAAGCAATTTTTAGGTTGCGCCTTTCACCCACCTGCATGCCAATGATGGCGTAAATGAAGAACAGCATGGCAATGAGGAGGCAGACATAAGGCAGTGCCTGAGGAGAGACAGATTAATGGTTTGGTATTAGGTTTGATACATACGGGTGCACTGTGCACGGAATACAAGACTGCACCTGGCCATTGTCTAGGAATATATACTCAATATTGGTTATGGCTATTTCATTAAAATCTACAAATGTGAATGCACGTGATTGTTTGTGTGTGTTATGCTGTATAATTGGGTGGAAACCTTGAAGGACTGAACGAAGGTCCAGAGCAAGATACGGATGGTTTCTCCCTGCCGCAGCAGCTTGATAAGACGAGCTGCTCTGAACAGCCTCAGGAAACTTAGGTTGATGAAATTATTCTACATTACCGCCACGACATAACCACAGAGAAAGAGCGACAGATAGTGAGGAGGGGAATAAAAAGGATTGAGATTGAAATTTGAAGATAGAAAAGTAATGAAAACGGGAAGGAATACAATAGAGAGAGGCGAAAGAGAGGGGAGGATAGAAGGATTTGGGGTTGGAATAAAGGGAAAGAGTAGTTAGTTGTCATGCACAGTGTGCAAACAATTTTCCTTAGACAACCAATAATACATTAAGAAAGGACAGTCAAACTCAAACTGAGGAAGATTCAAACTCAATACAAAGAATCAGGAGCCAAACAAGTCAAAGCAAACCAAACTCAAATCAGCAAGGCTCCAACAAGCTTTTCATATCCATTAGGTTAGACCAAACCAAACCAAACAACACAAGGGAAGGGAAATCATCCAAGTCTAACTAGCATCATCCAATTGGGTTACATAGTACTAATTGTGGTAGGAATGGTGATTAGTTAAGAGTGCAGGGACGTCAGGGCATTTCCTTGGAAAGACAACAAAATGCACTAATTCTCTCAAGGCAAAAAATGCAATATTTAAAAATGAAGCAAGTCCACAGCATGCAGATGTGCACGAACACAAGGCAAACCAGTAAATCTAATGGCAGCCGATGCACCGTCCAATAGGATTGGCTGCCAGAGTCCTGTGACGTTCTGATGTGATGTCACAAACAAACAAGAGCCCTAAGGTGGCTGAAGCACCAACTAAGGTCGTTATATCTCAAGTGATTACCTTTAAGTTCAGATATTTTCAGTCTCACCAGTATGTGCCTTACAACCCGTGTTTCTATGTGGCAATTAACTTGATATTGAATAAAAGCGTATTCATTTATACAAATTATCATCATAAATGTTTGTGAATTATGTAATACAAAGTTCTCCAACCAAGTATCACAGTAAAGAACAAAAGATGTGCAATTGAGGTGAGTTTAAGTGAGACGTGAAGTGCTCAAAAGGGACTGGCAGCAAGCACATGCATGTGTGTGTGTTTGTGTGTGTGTGTGTGTGTGTTGTGAAAATAAGAGGTTCCTTCCAGAGACATGCAAAGGGCAGCATGCATCACTTGTTCTCTCTGCCACGGGCGAAGCTTTTGGATTCACTCTCCCAGTCACTGTAATATATGTCGGTGTGTGTGTGTGTGTGTGTGTGTGTGTGTGTGTGTGTGTGTGTGAATGTGTGTGTCTATGTATGTACGTACAGTGTAGGTAGGATTTACGTCTGTATAAAATATATGAATTGACTGGTAGAGGGGTTACAAATTAAAAATGTAGAGCTCACTAGGAGTTGAGGGTTCTGTGTGCTGGGGGGGGGGGCAAGCATAACGTGCACATTTCACAGCTATAACATTTGCTGGGATGCAGTTAAAACGGATGCAGTAAAATAAGATCTCCAAAAAAATTACAAACCATCTACATGTGGATGTTGCAGACATATGGTTTATAGCAGCAAATTTTTGGATTTTTGGTTGATTCGAAGAACAACCAGAGAGATTGACCAAGCCGGTTGTCATGGGTGGACACAGAGGATTCATAGTGCATTTTGATTGGATGGAATCGCAGGAAGTAGTAGGTGTTGGGGGAGAAGGGGGCGGGGCGAAGTAGTTTACAGTAGATCGTCGTTAAGTTTGTGGACGATTTAAAGAAAGCATGTAAAAAGATAAAAAACAAGAAAGAAATCAACAGTCATCACAGACACAAGTTAACACAGAAGCAGGTAAATTTTTCGTCTCATCTTTGTACATTTCTGAAATAGATTTATAAAGTCGCGGAATAAATCGGAATTATGGGATGCATCTTCCTGGCTCTGAACCACGCTGGTAAACGGAGCACATACACGTCTAAATATCGCCTCATGTTTAGTCTGAATACACCTTGAGAATCATTTCTAAATTAAAAAGATATATGCACGTTCACACAGACTAGCACGCATCCACAGTTTCACGGCCATGTACTACCTTGTGTTTCAATTGGCACTATACTACAAAGCAGGATAATGTGGTTGAATAATGTGGCGATATCATGGTGTTACTTTACCAAACTACCTTTCCATCATGGCATCACTGACGTAAAGCAATTTAGTGCATTGTGTAGCAATAATTTAACTAACACTAATCTATTTAATCAGACCACTGACTTTTAGCTATGATGCTTCTGTAATTCTTTGCTCTAACTGTTTGTTCTTCAGCCGTAGTTACTAACAGATGTCTGATGCAACTGTAAAGTCTCTATTGGACAACCTGAGATGCAATCTGATAATTAGATTGGCTATTAGATTGCTTGCAGAAGCTGTGCACTGACTCGCTACAGAGCCCCAGCATGCTTCCTGCCCTGCTGTCAGAGGCTCAATGCCGGCTAGCTGAAGTCTGGTCTCTTCTCGACCCGCCAACTGGGACAATTATATAATACTTTCATGCTAATACATGACTGAGCAATGCAAGACTCAACAGTACCCTCTAACTCCTGCTCTCCCCTAACTTATTGTCCTGTCTACTGTATGTGTTGGTGACAATGTGACAGATGTATTAGTCCACAGACTCACGCTGAAGCTCAGCTAACAAATAGTCACACAAGCTTAACAGACACTCAACACACATTTCTAACACAATATCATGTCTGTCTGTTTACAGTTTTGACTGCTCATTACAGATCTATCACATCTACAAAGAAAAGGTATCAGATCCTGCTCCTTACCCCAAGCTCGGTGACCAGGATGTCAGTAATGCTGCCCAGAACTGTCACACAGTCAAAAATATTCCAGGCATCTTTGAAATAATTCTGTGAACAGGACAAGAGAGAGAGAGAAACAAAAGGAGAGGAGCAAGAGGAAGGATGAGGAAGAAATAGGGAAGGTGAGAGGGTGATGAGGGTATGTGAAGAAGTGAGACGGTGAAATGTGGGAAAGCGTGGATGTGTCAGGGGGAGATGGGAAAAGGAAGATTGAATATTGACGATGCAATGTGATAAAGCATAGACAGATCACATTCAAATAACAAAGGAAAAACATAAGGTGGGATTGCAGCAACAGAAAAACAAGATGAAAGAAAGAAAAAGTGAGACGGAGAGAGAATGAAAGTCAGACCGAAAGAGGACAAGAAAGTGAAAGAAAGGGGGGGAAAGACACGTCAGTGTCCGATAGGAACAGGAAATGAATCACAAATGGACCATCAGTGACGGCATGTTGGACGGATGCCAGCAGAAAAGCTTCGGACAACTTGTGCTGCATCAGAACACAACGACAGCCATCAAACATCAAGGACCGTAACATCCCCGGACCTTGTATAACAAACAGATATACTGTACATAAGGATGGATTTTAAACTGTTCCCTTTAAAAGTACAGGGACTAGAGAGAAAGAGGGATGGCAAACATTGACCAGCAAGGTCTGCTTCTTTTGCTCTCATACACTTTGCCTGCAGCCAAACTGTGCATTAGACAAGTGTGGGGACATGGAGAGGCCGGTTATTAAAGTAAACCACCTTGACAAACACACACACAGACATCTCTTTGGCCCAGCCTTGATTGTGCACGCTGTGTGTGTTTGAGCCCACGCTCCCAGACTCAAATCCTACCCTGCTTAATCTCCACCCTCTCTGTAATCTTTGCTTCACTTTTTACTGCCTGTCTGTCATTCACTCTCATTCCACTAATTACGATATGACAGTGCTGTATCTCCTCCCGACATTCACCCCTAAAGTATCTCTTCTATCCATTTCACCCCCTCCCTCCCTTTCCTGTGCAGCTCCAATGAAGGCACACTTTACTGCTGACTTCTGGCAGTTTGCTATTTCATTGCATATTTGCGTTTTTGCCTTTAATAGGTCATTATTTCCCCACAGTTTCTCCTTAAATATGTAAGAAATAAAGCACGACAGAAAATGTGTCCCAACTTAGCTAAATAATGAATGGGGCTGCCTCCACGACTTGAAACAGAGCGTCAATCCAATGTTTTCTACATCTTAGTCTCTTTAAGGCCATTGTTTTGGTTATCAGGCATATTGAGTCTTACTGTTCCTACCAATAATTGGTAGGAACTATGAATCGCCACCTTAACGTGGTGGAGGAGTTTGAGTGGCTCAGTGATCCTGGGAGCTATGTTGTCCGGGGCATTAGCCCCTGGTAGGGTCTCCCAAGGCAAACAGGTCTCGGGGGTGAGCCCAGACTAAGAGCGGTTCAATAAACCCTAATGAATAGCAGCCCACGGTCTGAAGCTACCTTGCCCGGACAAGGGAAACCGGGGCACCCTCCCGGAGCCAGACCCAGGAGGGGAGCTCGTCGACGAGCGTCTGGTGGCCGGGCTTTCGCCCATGGGGCCCGGTGGGGCTCAGCCCGAAAAAACAGCATGGAGCAGCAGTCACCCTGTGGACCCACCACCCGCAGGGAGAATTATCGGGGTCGGGTGCTATGTAGACCGGGCGGCGGGCCAGGCGGGAGACCTGGGCGGGCCGATTGCCGGCGGCATAGACTAGCTCTAGGGATGTGGAACGTCACCTCACTAGCGGGGAAAGAGCCGGAGCTGGTGCAGGAGGTGGAGCGGTACCAGCTAGATATAGTTGGGCTCACCTCCACGCACAGCATGGGCTCTGGAACCAAGCTTCTGGAGAAGGGTTGGACTTTGTCCTTTTCTGGAGTTGAGAGGCGTGAGAGGCGCCAGGGTGAGAGGCGCCGAGCGGAGTGGGGATACTCACAAGCCCCTGGCTGAGCGCCGCTGTGTTGGAGTTTTCCCCGGGGAACGAGAGGGTCGCCTCCCTGCGCCTATGGGTTGCGGGGAGTAAGGCTCTGACACCGAACAGCATTTCGGAGTATCCGGCCTTCTTGGAGTCGGTGGGAGGGGTCCTGGAAAGGGCGCCGCCTGCCGACTCCATAGTTCTCCTGGGAGACTTCAACGCTCACGTGGGCAATGACAGAGAAACCTGGCGGGGCGTGATTGGGAGGAACGGCTTGCCCGATCTGAACCCGAATGGTGTTTTGTTGTTGGACTTCTGTGCTAGCCACAGTTTGTCCATAACGAACACCATATTCGAACATAAGGTGGCTCATAAGTGTACCTGGTACCAGAACACCTTAGGCCGGAGATCAATGATCGACTTTGTAATCGTATCATCTGATCTGCGGCCGTATGTCTTGGACACTCGGGTGAAGAGAGGAGCAGAGCTATCAACTGATCACCATCTGGTGGTGAGTTGGATCAGATGGCGGGGGAGTCGGCTAGAAAGACCTGGCAAGCCCAAACGTGTAGTGAGCGTGAACTGGGAACGTCTGGCAGAGGATCCTGTCCAGGAGGTCTTCAACTCCCACCTCCGGAAGAACTTCTCACAAATCCCGAGGGAGGCTGGGGACATGGAATCCGAGTGGACCTTGTTCAATGCCTCTATTATGGACGCGGCTGCTCGGGGCTGTGGCCGGAAGGTCATCGGTGCCTGTCGTGGCGGCAACCCGAGAACCCGGTGGTGGACACCGGGGGTGAGGGAAGCCGTCAAACTGAAGAAGGAGGCCTTTCGGGCCTGGCTGGCCCAGGGGTCTCCTGAAGCAGCTGGCGGGTACCGGCGGGCCAGAAGGGCTGCAGCTGCGATGGTCGCGGAGGCTAAAACTCGGGCATGGGAGGAGTTCGGGGAGGCCATGGAGAAGGACTTTCGGTTGGCCTCAAGGAAGTTCTGGCAAACCATCCGACGGCTCAGGAAGGGAAAACAGGGTCTACCCCAGGCTGTTCTCAGCAGGGGGGGGAACTGCTGACCCGGACTGGGGACATCGTCGGGCGGTGGAAAGAGCACTTTGAGGAACTTCTAAACCCGGCCAACATGCCCCCCGGAGAGGGGGCAGCGCCGGAAGACTTTGGGGTGGTTTCACCCATATCCCTGGCAGAGGTCGCTAAGGTAGTCAAAAAGCTCCTTGGTGGCAAGGCGCCAGGGGTGGATGAGATCCGCCCTGAGATGCTGAAAGCGCTGGACATTGTTGGGCTGTCTTGGTTGACACGCCTTTTCAGTGTCGCATGGGGGTCGGGAACAGTGACCATGGACTGGCAGACCGGGGTGGTGGTTCCCATCTTCAAGAAGGGGGACCGGAGAGTGTGCTCGAACTATTGTGGTATCACACTGCTCAGCCTCCCGGGAAAAGCTTATGCCAGGGTGCTGGAGAGGAGGCTCCGACCGCTTGTCGAACCTCGGATTCAAGACGAACAGTGCGGATTCCGTCCCGGTCGTGGAACAGTGGACCAGCTCTTTACCCTCGCAAGATTACTGGAGGGGTCCTGGGAGTTTGCCCAACCAGTTTACATGTGCTTTGTAGACCTGGAGAAGGCTTTCGACCGGGTCCCTCGGGGGTTTTTGTGGGGGGTGCTGCGGGAGTATGGGGTGCCGGACCCGTTGGCACGGGCCATCCGGTCTCTGTACGCTTCTGTACTCTGTACGTAAGGAGCTCGGACATCAGGGGGGAGCTTGGAGTCGAGTCGCTGCTCCTTCGTGTCGAAAGGAGTCAGCTGAGGTGGTTCGGGCATCTAGTCAGGATGCCTCCTGGACGCCTCCCATTAGAGGTTTTCCGGGCACGTCCAACTGGTAGAAGGCCCCGGGGAAGACCGAGGACACGCTGGAGGGATTATATCTCCCGGCTGGCCTTGGAACGCCTCGGGATCCCCCAGAATGAGCTGGAAAGTGTTGCGGGTGAGAGGGAAGCCTGGGTCGGCCTGCTGAACCTGCTGCCACCGCGACCCGACCCCGGATAAGCGGCTGATAATGGATGGATGGATGTTCCTACCAATAATTGCTTTGACTACTTTTAAGTACTTTCTCTTGAAACTATTAATTATAATTACTCCAAAACACAACACAGAAGAGTTTTCCTGGGCTATAAGGCAAGAGTGGATTGCATGCAGAGTACAATGAATCTGTTGCTGTTGGTCAAGCACAGATTTGTTGTTGTTGTCCAAAGTGACACCATGTAATAATAACTGATTTTGTACAGCACTCTCTACAAAGATACATTAGAGCAGTACATCCTCAACTCACACACATCCACTCACCAGTACTCCAAAGGCGATGATCTTCAGTACACACTCCATGGAGAAGAGGGAGGTAAACACGATGTTCAGGTTGGCTAACACAGCTTCATAGGTCTCAGAAGCTCCGTCATACTACAAACACACACACACACACACACACACACACACACACACACACACACACACACACACACCACCAGGGACAGAAAGGAGGGCGAGTATAAAGACATATAAAGAGACGCACAGTTCAGAAAACTCAATGGAGAGTCAAACATATTCATTCAAATTATTTTATCACAGGAAATAGTGCAACATTGCTTGAACGTTATTAGCATAGAAAGGTTTACCTTCATCATCAGCACGACTGTGTTGAGCGCGATCATCGCCATTATAGTATACTCAAATGGCGGCGAAACCACAAACTCCCACATGCGGTATTGAAAGCTCAGCTTGTTCTGAGGCATGTGGCGTGTCAGGGGTCTGGCGTTGATGGCAAAGTCTATACAGGCTCTCTGCAAAACACACACAAAAAAGTTGTTGTTCTCACCTTCTGCTTCTTCCATCTTTTCCTCTCCCCAGTAGTTCCAATCCTCCCTCTTCCTGCCTTAGGGTCACCTTTCCAATACTCTTATCTCTATCTTCTTTCCCTCTCTTAGTCCTTCCTCACCTCATTCTTTTCTAAACTGTAGTCCTCCATCATCTTGTCTCCTTGCTCTTGGAACGTGATGATGATGAGAGCCACGAAGATGTTGACGAAGAAGAAGGGGAAGACCACGAAGTACACCACGTAAAAGATGGACATTTCCATCCGGTACCCCGGGCTCGGGCCCCGATTCTCATAAGTCGCATCCACTGAATGCTTCAGTACCCTGCAGAGAGAGAGAAGGGGGACAGTGGAGGATTATAATTGGAAAGCATGTGTGCTGCATGTGACTGTGATTGTGCATGTTCTAGTATACTTACTGCGGCCACCCCTCTCCGGTAGAAACGGTGAAGAGGGTGAGGAGGGCCCAAGCCACGTTGTCGTAGTGGAAATCGTACTTCTTCCACTCCCGCTTCTGCGCCTTCACTTCGTTATCGTGTTCATACACCAGATACTCGCCCCTGAAATGCACAAATCACATCATCAGCATTGAGGGGAGAGTTTGTTTCCAAATGTATACATTTGTGTTCCCGGAGTAGATACTGAAGAAGCACTGTGGAAAGGAAAGAGGTTCTTGAAGTGTTTGAAAATCACAAGAAGCAAGCGTTATGCACAAAGTGGCCTCAACTCAATGTTAAGAAGGGGACCGGAACATTGTAAAGCTCGCAGATATTTCCTGACCTGCAGTCACGCTCAAATTCTTTGGATTCATCAGTGCAGTAAAAGAAGCGCCCCTTGAAGAGCTGCACAGCCACCACAGCAAAGATGAACATGAAGAGTAAGTAGACAATCAGGATGTTCAGCACATTCTTCAGAGAGTTCACCACACAGTCAAACACAGCCTGAGGAAGACAGAAGGAGACATGTTGGTTATTGTGTGAAAGAAATACATTAAACATCGGTCTTAAATAGTTGCATTAGATGCCATTATTATGGCCCAATCTGTAATGCAGCAGATTAAGGAACAAGAAAATGTCTAAGGTACAATATCTCTATTCCTTTCAAGGTGAATCAATATATCGTGAACAAAAATGAAAGACAATTGTTGCCAAGCCTATATTTTGATTTACCAGAATAGTACGGGTAACTCTAATCTGAGGTCAAATATTTTCTATGTAAGCATACCTTGAGTTTAGGAAGACGTTTGATGGTCTTCAGAGGTCGCAACACTCTCAGTACCCTCAGAGACTTGATAGTGCTGATGTCTTTTCCCTTACTGCTGCCCCTATATGTGCACACACGCACATCAACACACAGAAACAGATATGCACACACATCCACACCCACCCACGCACACACACACGCACACGCACACAAAAAGAAAATAGAGTCAGCAGGTTCAGCGGATATCGCAGGCTAAGTCCTCTCAAATCCAAAATGGCAGTGTAGAGCCATTCCTTGATGGTAATTGTGTCCGAGTTAACTCAACATGAGTAACTGCGTCTGGGTTAAATACACAGCAACACATGCAGCACTGCTAACATATTACGCTTATTTCTACGAGTGAGTTTAGCGTTGTAGCTACATGCTATAGTTAGGTGGTCATTTAAAACTACAGTACATGCTATGGGAACAACTAGTGTCATTCCTGTCTGAATGCTAACTAGTAGCTACACTTGTTTAATCATTTGAAATGTATTTCAATGCTTTACAAAGAAGGCTAAAGCCTCGCCTTGCACATGCCCAGCTAATGGTGAAATATATTCATGCTGCATTGAAACCTTGCTTTCCATGCTGCAATATTTCTTCTTTTAAGCAGCAGGTTGAGTGATGGTGAACTCTATTCTACACAGAGACATTTACAGAGAGAGTTTGAGAGCTGTGTTAGCAGCTGACTAGCGGGAGCCCTGTTAGAGTGGTAACTTACAGTAAAAGGCCCTCCTGTTAACATACTGACGGCTTACAAATGCTCCCCATTGTATATTTAAATAAGAAAACTCTTTCACAACTTAGTAGTGTCACAGTGTCAACAAAGTGTTAAACACCTGAATGAACAGCCAAACTCTCTCTTTTGATGGCTCAACCAGTTCATTTCTATTCACTTTAAACTACAACTAGGATAAGCAGGTTTCACAGCATTGTTCAAACAGCATGGAATCTTGTCTTGTGGGCCATTTTGGCAAAGACAAATATATTTTAGCAAGCATTTCTTGATTGAAATGCTGAGCCAAACCTCTTCCTTTTAAGCACTTTGTATCTTGGGCTTTTCTAGGTACATGTGTGAAGAAAAAGAAAATAACTTTGGGTTCAGTTGCACTGGACACTTTTTATAAAGCTACAAACAAAAAGTAAATACTATAAGTGAGCTTGCCAGTTAGCTTACAATGCACTTAAGTACAATAACCAATACAGGAGTTAACTGATGCTAACAAAGGGCTTAAATGTAAACAGAAAAAACACAACGTGTTTACTAAAGATAAATGGAGGACTAGCATCATGGAAAACTGTATGGAAGTCTTCGCTATTTTCCCTGATTTTTCTAAATTCAGGGGGAAAAGATGAAGGTCAAAAGTCACTGACAGTTGTTCTTAGGGAAGAAGGCAGCTGTGTCTCCAGATGTTATACCAGATGGTAGACTGCTGGTAGTGTGTGTTTAGACTTTCTGTGAGCAAGCAAACACACACATGTATGGGTGTGTGCTCTAAATGCTTGTGTGTGTGTGTGTGTGTGTACAGTATGTGTACCCTCCCTAACTTTTACATTGTTTTTCTGTTGTTGTTTTTTTCCATGCAGTTCGTTAAGGCTGCATGTATTTGTTTGGTCACATTTTTAACTGTCTTTGGTCCCTTTGCTTTCCTTCTACTAATGATATTTTTCAAATGGTATCTGTGTGATTCAGTTGAGGACCTGATACATAACTTGAGGTTTAGTTGAGTTTGAGTCAGAGCTGTTCCATGGTGAACAATGGACAAAGGGGAAGAACAAACTAGTACAGACGTCAACTGTGATGGATGAAAAGGAAAGAGATGTGTGATCAGAAGAACAGGCGCTGAGAGTGCAGAGGGAGAAAATGAGGAGGAAAAAGACAGAGAACTTTACCCGCCGCCGCTGCTGCTGGTCCAAACGGAGAGATGAGGGGTGAGAGACAGTGAGACGAATAGAGAGAGAGAGAGACACAAAAAAGACAAAGGGTGGGAGAAAAGAACAGAATGGGACATGGAGAAAGGAGGGATTTCGAGGGAAAACATCAATAAGAGAGAAAGAGAGAGAAAAAGAGAACACAGGACCTTCCCTTTTACATCAACCCTCCCAGCCATAGACTACCAAATCTAACACACATGCACATGAACACGCACACTCAAAATGTAGACTAAAGGTGCGACTGTTACACAGCACCAAACTACTGCCTCATTTCATTATGAGGAGTTCACAGGCCAGATGCTGCTTCAGGGAGCGATCATTACAAGTATTATATCACTATATTCCTTTTTATTAATTGCATTTATAATTTAACTACATTATATTTTTCCTTTTGAATCCAAATATGAACTGTGAGCTGAAACCTCATAAGTTATACTCCATGTCAGAGCTTAAATCACTATTAATGAAGATTGCTAGAAATGCATCAACATGGCCACAAATGAACTCATTTTAAGCACAATCTGCCTCCTAGAACAAATATTGCCTGGTGAAAAAAACATATCGCAAAATGTCAAGGTATCCCTGAAGCCAAAAAGTGGTCAGTTATCAGGCAAGTGTCTCTGCGCCGGGAACCTGTCTGGACATTTAGCTCAGTCTTGCTGCAGAAATGTGCAGGACAGCAGCACAAGCGGTCCAAAACACCAGCAGCCCTCAGACCAGACTAATTGGATTAAAGGAGCGATAATCATCTCCATTGAGACTGCTGAGCCATTCTGGAGTGCTATTTGATTTCCACCAATTGAATTAAGGCACTATCTGGATGTGTATGAGCCTGTTCTGACTGGTTCGGATCTCACCATCAGCCATCAATGTCGTAAACCCCTATCGTAGTTAAATCAGACTTCATTGGCTCAAATGGCTTAATTGATTAATTGAAGAGTTTGTCTTTATGTTAATATACAGTATGTACCAGCCTTGCCTCTATAATTACAATGTTCTCCCTCTGGTACAAATGTATTACGCATAATTACTTTCTGATTCAACATTCACGTAATAATCACTTTAAATGTATATGTTTAGTTGCTGTGCTATTTTTGCATGCTGTTTGATTATTTAGATTGTTTCTGTTGATTCGAAAACACACTTCATTGTATCACTGCATACATCTATTTATCAGTCCATAGTTAACATTTCCCTAGGAAGTATAGACTTCAGACTTCAGAGATAGAGTAAATTTAGACCCACACATAAATATGTAACAGACAGAGGTTAAGGACAGAAGCACACAGATCAATAAATATATATATACAAAAACACATACACAGCTAGAAATTAAGGGTAAAGAGAGTTAACGAACACACAAAAATGATTCAGAGAGAAAGATTGAAGCAAAAGCCAGTCTTACAGATGGGGCACCATCATTAGAACCCTGGAGCACCTGCCAAGTTCGTATTTACTCTAAAAAGGACAAACAATTTCCCCACAATATGCTGCAAAACCATAACAATGTGAGACCATGTTGAAACAGGACTCGGTTCCTCAGAGTATGAAATCAATGGACGACTCAACCAGATAAGTGGCAGAGATACTTGTTCATCTTAATTTACCATTATGCATGGATTTCATAGGACTTGGAATACATAAAAATAAATCCAATGACAAAACTGAATATTTCAGGACTCAATGTATAATTATTAGGTACTAATGTATCATTATGTAATGGGGGATTTTTCCGTCACGTTAATGATACTGCTTGCCACAAACTACATTGCAGAGGGCCATTGTTTGCAATCATTGTTTCCCTGAATACACTGAATTTTGAAGAAACACATCAACTCTGTAACGAGAATGTCAAGAACGAGGTTAAAAGTTTCCCAACTTCATAAATTTGTTGAATCTTTTCTTCCTCATATTCCTTGTTGACCTGAAATAACTCTATTATGTGAAACGTGTTTAGGTTAGAAGGATGAGAAGGAAGAATTAAGAGAGATATTGGATGTTGGTATGAATCGTGAAAGAGGTGAAAAGATAGAAGAAGAGCAAAGGAGGAAGGGGAGATCATTAAAAACAGGAACGGCCAGGTATTCTACTCAAGTCTTAGGATATAAGGAACAACTTAAGGCTTTACTGCAGTTCAGCTTCCACAGATTTAAGATGATTGATCAGATAAGTGATCAGTACCAAACTCCAGACCGATGGAAACACAGGAGCACTGAGGGGACAATGTTAGAGGATATCATGCTAAGAAAAATCAGGGTGGAGGGGTTTGCTGCGGTTTCCACTTCCTATCGAAGACATCAAGAGTTAAGGCGGTACCAAGTATAGTTTATCAAATGCATTATTTAGCATGCATTCAATTATTTATGTGACTTAGTCATTTCATTTTTATGAACATGGCTATGGAGACCGTGTGTTTTTATGGATGTGACCATCGTCATTTCAATTCACTTCCACTGAAATTTGACAATATAGTTGGATTAATGAAAACAGTCATATGGCCTCAAATATCTAACATTTTGCAAATGCATGGTCATTTATCGTTGTCAGCCTGTTGCATGCTGGGTATCATGCTCATAATCACAGAAAGCTTTGCTCTGCTTGCTTTGCTCGACAAATGCAGCTAACCTTTAACTACGTCCAACTAATGTCAGCCAAAGAGTTAGTTTGCTTTGTGTCGGCCACCAACATACATTCTTATATTGATGTAATACCATGTCTCACAACGTATTTCATAAATAAAATAGACATGACCAGTCATGAAACAAATGGTCACTTACTTGCACATTGAACATGTGGCAGGATCAACGCAACTATCAAATCTTTTTCTCCTTGTCTCTTTCAGAAAGAAAAAGCAATATCCACAGGCCAGAGTAGCGGACGCTTCTTGTGTCTGCCACATCTACTATCATAACCCAGGTGATCATGACTGCGGTGTTACCCCACACACAAGGCTGAAAAATAAACATCTGTGGGGTGTGTATGCACAGACATTGATTATTTCCTGAAAATAAAGATTGGATATTCAAAGTCATGAAATAGGATGAAGCACAACCTTATAATTCTGCAGATGACCTCTAACTATTTGTGTCGGAGGTCAGCATTATCACTGTCAACGTATCATACCGAATGTCTTCAAACTACAGCAATATCACATTTCATTTAACGTTGACTGCAGTCCTACAGTCTGCTTCCCTTCATATTTTATCCACCGATGCAAAAGCATGACAGCGAATCCTAAATCCCACAATTCATGCTTTGTACCCAGTATCGTGCTCATAAACTAAACCCTAACGTAACGCAGTAATGCAAATTGAACTGTACTTTATCCTCACAGTCATGCAGATTAAGGGTTTAAAGTACCTGCTTGGCCGTGGAGAAAGGTGTGCAGATTTTTGAGAGCCAGCTCAGCATGACCTGGCCAGGCTTCGCATAGGGCTTTTAACTCTAGAACTCCCTGGGCACTAAAGGGTTACAGGTGCAAAGGGTGGTCCTCACCTCTCACAGGGGTAGAAGAGGTGGATAGGGAGGGGATGCTGGGATACTATTTTTTAACATGTTTGGGCGTATAGGGTTAGTGGAGGGGCTAAGAAATGGAAGGACTGTAGAGTTGAATGAGAGAGAAAAAGCAGAATAAAATGGCCAACTATAGAGGATTGGCCATTTGTAAGCATAGGTTGGGAAAAGGTCTCGTAGAGGAGGGGACAGGAGACAAGAGAATATAGAAATGCTGAGAGAAAGAGAGAAAACGTGTGAGAGAGTATGAAAAAAAGAACTGAATTCATGGATGAATAAAAAATAACAGGTGAGGCTGTACTCCAAGGTGCCAGTGAGGCAGATAGGCAGGAGGGAGGGTGGAGCGAGAAGGGAAGAGAGGAGGACAGCAGGAGGGAGACTTACGTGAAGGCGAAGGCCACCAGAGCACCACTAACCACTATAAAGTCAAGGATGTTCCACAAGTCCCGGAAATAAGAGCCCTGGTGCAAGACGAGCCCCAGATCCACCATCTAAAGGAGCAGAAGAGAACTGATGATGAGACGTGAACCCCCGGGTGTGGATGTGCCATTTGGAGCGCAATGAACAGTGTGTCATCCTCATTCGGGCTGGGCTTCTCAATATCTCTGCGGAAAGTTGTTGATTGTTGATTCTGCACATTGTCTTACCTTTATTAGCATCTCAAATGTGAATACTCCTGTGAAGACATAGTCGAAATAACGTAGAACCTGCACAAAGAGAAAGAGGGAATTATCCTTTAATTTAATTATCTTAATTGTCTACATTTAATTTGTCCTTATTCATTGTATTTTAGTTGTATGTGACACTGGATGATTTATTAATTAATGTATTGATCCAGCTTCACACATGGTTGGAGTGAAAAAGTTAAACAAAGCAAAAAGTTAAATCAGTTAAATAAAAATAAAAATAAAAGCGACATGTATTGTAATGACATGTGTACACATAATATTGAATGCAACAAAATCATTGCTACATCAATGTGCGTTGGTTTTCTTACATTATTGCGAGGGGATTCGGGCCAGACAGGGTCTTCAGCTGCCAGGGCAATACTGCTCATGGCAATGACCAGCAGGATACACATCTCAAAATATCGCAGGGTGCAGATGTAGTGACACGCCCGCCGAAACCTAGGAGAAGGCAAAGACAGATTTATTTTTTCTCTTGCATTAGTGCTGTGTAGATCATTATATATTTGTAGGTGTAATGTATTTGCTTTTTAGCTACTCTACTCTTTTAGAGTACTCTGCATATGTATGACTGTGTTAGGGTGTGTCTATGTTGATTCATATAGTGTAGGTGAGTGTGGCTGCATGTTATTTGTAACAATCCAATTTACGGGTTGGTGGTGGACAGGATGAACATGGAGCTGAAGGGAGGCATGGGCTTGGGACCGCCTTCACCTCCCTTCTCATCATCATCATCGTCCTTATCCTCCTTTGCTGGCAAGGGCTCTGTGTTGGCATTCTTATTGACTGGATCAAAGGGGGAAATAAAAAAAGTAATGAAGATGAGATGAAAATGAAAGAGTAAGTACTTGATAATAGAAGAAAAACTACACATATTCACTATGCACTTACTCTGCAGTATGGCATTAGTGGATGGAAAAATTGGCATGTCTAATGCTGTGTAGTCGGGGTGGGGCAGCCTGATGACACTGTTGGTACGGTGATGGGCAATGCTCCCGTAGCTATCTAATGTGACCAAACTCCCATGAGTGCCACTGTTAGCAAGATGGAGGACAGATCCAAAGCCTGGGGCCACAATGTGGTTGGGAACTGGATTAGGTTGACCATCGCTGGGTGGGGTAGAGCCAGAGACCAGTTTAGTATTCATGAGGTTGTCCATGTCCTCATTGTACTGGCTGTCCTGCCTGGAGAGGCTCTTTTGAATGGGCCGTGTCGTAGAGAGGTTCGGGATACTGCAATCCCTAGAAATAAGGAGCAAGAAGAAACAATCGGCGATAGAAAAAGAAAGTTAAGATGGAAAATGGAGAAAAAAGAAGGGAAAGAAAGAAATGATATCCAGAGAAAGGTGTGATAGAACCACAGACACAAATAAGTGAAAGCAGAAATAACGAGGATGAACTTATTGCATCAGAGGCCATCAGAAAATGGAACAATTTGTAATTATCCAAAAATGTCATTGTTACAATTATCTACAGCCGTGTGCAATGGACATACTTCCTTCTGTGCTGGCACATCCTCTTCCCCTCGCCCTCAGTTTGGTTGCCATGGCGATTTCTTCTTGGCCTCCTCTCACTGCCATCCCCAGCTCCCTCCTGCTCTCCTCCTTCTCCACCTCCGTCAACTCCTTTGTTCTTGTGTCTCCCTGTTTTTACGGCTCCTCCCGCGCCATCCTCACCATCTTCAGCACATTTCCGATGTGTCCTGGGCTTCCTGTGTTCTGACTGCCCGCCCCCTCGACTGCCGCTGCGGGTGTGGTGATGCCGCCTGGAAGGCCTCTCCTCCGAGCCTGGCCCAGGAATCACTGTGGCATCCAATCGGACGTGAGAGCTGTGGTGGTGGTGCTCGCCTTTACGACTCCGTCTGCTCTCTGTGGATTCGCCCCGATCCAAGGGAGGCCTGACTGGAGCTGAGCCTCCTCCGCCACCACCTCCAACTTGCCCACTGTGTTCATGAAGGCGGGTTTGTCTGTGGAGCTCATCAGCAGGATGGTGCTGGCTGAAGCAGAGGTCTGAATTGTTTGCAGTGGTCTTGTTGGTGTTGTTGTTGCGGTTCTCAAGGGGGTCAACCACCAACGGTCGGTCAAGGTGGGTCTTCATGTCTGGACGAGCGTTACGTGAGCAGTTCACCTGCAAGACGAGGAAAGGATAGAGGCAACATCGAGGCGGAGATTAAAGACGGAGTATAAAGTTAGAATTCACAAGTCATTTTAATCTACCATTAACAAATAATGACAGAGACATACATATTAACCCCAGGTAAGCAACATGTTAACAGAAGTCATCATCATCATCATCATCATCATCATCATTCCTGTCACTTGTGTACACTGATAGCACAAGTCTAGGGGGCTTTGTTGGCCTTGTCCTTTACATTGTTTTGCTCCTCCCTCCCTGTCCTTGCCTTCCAGCGTTCATCCGCGTCCAGCTCGTTATAGAGGGCCTCGCGGCTGGACACCAGCGTCTGCCTCCTCAGCTCCTTGGTGCGTTGTTCCCACACTGACTTGTTGATCCCCTTGTTATTCTTCTGCTGCTCCTTACTGCAAAATGAAGCAGGGTGGACAGGGGGGAAGTGATTGACACAATTAAAGACCTGTTTACAGACATGTACTGCTCTGACAATATACACACAAAGACATGAGAAAGATGTGAAAACTAACAGCAAAATATAAGTACATGAAATAGCCAGGAAACAAAAACACACTGGGGGCCACAGACATTTAAAGGGTAATTTGGCTGTACCTATAGAACGAGGCCGCTCAACAACACTAAGTTCTGGGTGTCTACACAGCTGGCCAAAGCACCGGGCAGGACAGCCCTGCTTTGGTAAACCATGTGTGGACACAAAATAGAAGATAACGCTGAGGGAAGGTCGGAAGTTGTTGTAATAATCTACAATAAAGTTTAATGAACAAGCTTTATGCACCCCAAAGTCCCCACCAAGCTATTGAATAGATGGCAAAGTCACAATAACCTATTATTGGTTCCAGAGAATAACTCCTTTTCTTTCAAGACCCAGAGTCAACCACAGTAAAGCAACAGCTGTACTGCGAGGTGCAGGCAACAGAAAATAAGCCAACACAAACAACAACTAAGGAAAGCCAGGTATGTGCTTCATAAAAAAGTTGGGGACAAAGAGGACAGGGAAAGGAGGCTTTTCTAAAACACAAAAGAAAGCAGGGAATGGTTTTAAAGTCAATAAACAGAAAGGATTCAGAAATGAATAAACAAATAAATAAATACCAGTCCAGAAAGGGGTCGGAAGCGTTGTGACACTCACTGTGTACTTTGTTGCTGAGGAGGGAAACAGCTGGTGAGTGAGATGACACGAAAGAACAGAAGGAGGATTTCATTCCAAAATGGGCTATTCATCTATCATTTATAAAAGAGCCAGCCTACCCTGACAAATGGTCACTATTCAAAAAAAAAGTGCTTTAATAAGTAAATATAAATTACTGAAATGCAAAAACAGAACAAATCAATTTTTTTGCCAAATATATTGAGCAGTTTGGAATGCAACCCTTTACACACATACACACACAGGCAAAACACATTCACACACACTCACCTCGGCAGATTGTTTCAACTGGGAATCTAGAACAATCCTATTTATTTTTCGCTGTCCTCCTTTCTTCAATCTTAAAAATTGCATCTCTCTTGCATCATCATCCCTTTATCCTGCATCATTCTTTGCTTCTTTCAACACTCACAACAATATCTCTGATGTTCATATTTGTTATTATCTTTAATGCTCAAATCTATATCGAAATGTTTCTAACGTTAATTTCCCGTCACTGTGATATGTACTCATACTGCTAGCCTGTGCTGCTGATAATAACCCGACAAAGGGTTACAACAAGTTAACTAATGAGAACATGTAATACTTTGCTAAATAAAACTGTATTCAAAATAGTAAAGCTAGTTTAGCATAATTTTAATTATGTTCTCACAAGCATTAACTACTGAGAAACTCCTTCCAGCCTTTTAGACTCAAAACAATAAAGTAATTCAAACTAGTCGTTCCTGTATTCCTGCAATCTGTTTAGATTGTATGGATGTTTAATGGTGCACTGTGCTGTCACTCTGAGAGTACTTGTTAGAGTTATGTCGCCTTACAACTGTTTTCCAAGGGTTTTAAGTAGCTTTCATGTCCGCCTCCTCCTGCATCTAGCATAGAATATCTTCTTAAGAGATTCTTCATGCCCCACTGATGTCCCCAAGTTTGCAATCCGCGTGCTTGGAAAAACGAGGACTTTCTCCACTGGAATTTCAATGTCTTTCTTTTTTCATATTTCGTGAATGAGGGAATTGGATTCACACGGATAGAGGGAAATGGAATGCACTCTGCAGTCCTACATCTCCACAGTTAGCTAAAATCTAATTTAAGACTCTACTATCGACTCTATTCTAGCTTCTTAGGTTTTAAAGAACAAAATGAGTTACACAACCGTAGCAAGCTGTAGGATACTGGTTCAGTATGCAAAGGTTGGTTTTGAAACTAATCCCACGCACACACTTTCTCGCTCTTACGCACAGACACAGACACACACACACACGCATATACATGTGCATTGTATTGACACATACATATTAACCTCAGTAGGACTCCCAGGTAAAGTGTACCGTTACACAGACACAAATGCTCACAGCACAGTGACATACAGTAACACACAGTAACAAGAAACAGTGTGATTAATGCAATGATGAACACGTTACTTGCATGTGTATGTTTCACTCTTGGGCAAGTCCTCTTATTGCATTCATGTGTGATAATATGTGTGTGATATAAAGTGGGCAGAGGCTGTTGTATCAAAGCGGTAAAGGTCAAATGTGTGTACGTGTTGTGCGTGAGGTATTTATAAGCAGATGCGGGCTTCCCTGTTGTGCTTTTTTCAGGACAGACCACAGAGCGGTATGTGTGTGTCTATATGAGCGCGAGTGTGTGAACTTTACCTGGAGTGAAAGGAAAGACCCCTGTGTATACAGAGAAAAGAGATCAAAGACTGACTCTCCTGACCAGAGGAGGGCTGGCATGGATCAATGGCCTATGTGTGTATGTGTGTGTGTGTGTGTGTGTGTGTGTGTGTGTGTGTGTGTGTGTGTGCGTGTGCGTGAGAGAGTGTGTGAGTGTGTTTTAGTATGCACAAAAGAGTGAGACAGACAAAGTGAAATAAAAAGAAGAAAAGATCGGGAGAACTCGACAGAAAGAGCAAGAAGCGTGTGTGCATATCAGTAAATGCACTGTTGACAGATTCAAAACATGTTCCGACTGTTCATGTTTAAATATGGATGTGAGAAATTGCAAGATCCTCTATTGAAAGCAAAGTACTATTTTAAATTAAAAAGTTGTAATTGTTTTATGATGAATAATGTTTGTTCCATTTTAAGCCTAAATAGAAAAAAGGTTTGCTCTATATGAAGGTCATTTAGTCAACTATTTGCAGCAGTGACAACACAATCCTTAACAGTCTGGTTTCAAATGTGAGCTACATCAAGAAGTGATGGTTGGTATTTTTAATGTAATCTTGTGAAGTGGCTCACTATACATACACTTTGAGACTGAGGTTTATGAACATTTTCCTCATTCAAAAAGCTCTTTGCGTTAGAGCAGCATACTGTGCCTTTCTCCAAAATGCTGACTCTCGCTGACTGAGTTGCTTGAAAACTGTGTAAATGTTACGCCCTATAAATCTTTCCTGATGTGAAAGTGTCTTAAAATGGATAAAAAAACAAGAGTGCGACAGCAACTCACGCTGCAATGGAAAGGTTGGCGGCAGACATGGGGCTGACTTCAGCCACCTCCTTGGCTTTCTGCAGGGCGATCTTCTGACTGGCAGCCTCCTCTTCCTCCTGTTCATCCTGCAGAGAGACAGATTAGGAAGGAAATAATAAGCAAGAGATGAATGAGGTGGGAGTGAAGAAAATTGAAATACTCTATTGATTCTTAGCGTTCAGAAAATAAATGGCACAGAGATTTCAAATAAACTTGGACTGCAGTGTACCTTGGTCAGTTCCTGTGCGTTGGCTAAATTATCCACGGCGATGGCCAAGAACACATTCAGCAGAGTGTCTGATCACAGAGTTAAAGAGGGTCCAGCATGTAGGAGTTTGTTTGTGCATGTTTATGCCTTGTGCAATTAAGTGGAAAACAAAAGATTATCAAAAAGTGTCAATATATGTGTAAACACATATGCATTTGCATAAATGTGTATTCAGTCTATAGTCTGTGACTGAACAACAATTTGAAGCAGATCTTCATAGATCTATATGTGTGCATGCTTTGTGTGCTTTTTTTTGCATTTTCACGGTCAGGGATACAGTTGCCAAAAAGTGTGAGGACAATGAAGAAGACACTGAAGGCCATGCCCTTGTTGACTCCGCCTTGAGACTTGATGCCATCGTACATCACCATGTTCCAGTCCTCGCCAGTCAGAATCTGGCACGCACGCACAAAAAAACACACAATGGAGTCGTCATATTCACCCCAAGTACATGTAGCTATTTCATTTTATGATTGTGCATTGAACACACACACACACACACACACACACACACGCTATGCATTAATCTAAAATACTAGCTAAATCACACACCTTTAACACGTAGGAAAGCTTAAGCACAATCATGTTTTTGACTAATGACATTTAAGAATTCAAAAGTACGAGCTACATTTTGTCTCACTTCCTCATTTGTAAATCCTCTTAAATCATTAAACCGTTTTGTCCTAATCCAACCCTGTCTTCTCCTACCACTCTGCTTCCCTCCCTCCCCTTTACATCGTCTCCTCTGCTCACCTGGAACACTGTCATTATTGCCGCGGGGAAGGTATCGAAGTTGGTTGGAGGAGTGCCACTTTCAAAATTAAACCTTGCAGGGTAAAAATAAAAATAAAAAATGGGAGAGAGAGATGAAAAACAAAAATGTGAGGGCAAAAAAGCAGAAGCATCATACGAGTAGAACACATATGCTTTAAAGAAGAAAAACACATTTATCTGCAAAAACTACTACTACTAAAATGACTTAACCAAACTAGCAAATATCAGACACATAGTATAATATCAAAAAGGATGGAGAGGAGTATAGAGAGAAAGAGAGACAGAAGCCGAGGTAAAAGGAATACAGCACTGACTGTCCTCCGAAGAGCTGCATGCCCAGCAGGGCGAAGACAACGATGAAGAGGAAGAGCAGGAAGAGCAAGCTGATGATGGACTTCATGGAGTTGAGTAGAGAGACGACGAGGTTACGCAAAGATGCCCAGTACCTGGAAAAAAAATAGACAGAAAGTGTGTGTTTAATTGAGCGAAATGTTATGTCCATTAAATAAAATAAAATATAAACTATAATATGGTCGACTCACTTGGTGACTTTGAAAATCCTCAATAACCTGAGAGCTCGTAGCACACTGATGCCAAACGAAGTGCCCGGCTGGATGATGGACCACAGCACTTCAAATATACTACCACATATCACCTAATACAAAGACAAGCATGTGGTTATTCATCATAATGAGCTGATGTCACATGTGTGCACCTGCTCATGAGTTTGTGCTTATGTGTGTTGATTTTTATCTTTGTGTGTTGTCCACGCGAGTCGTGGGACTCACAATGCAGTCGAAGCAGTTGAAGGAGGAGGTGAGGTAGGCCTGCTTGCCCAGGCCATACATCTTCACCATCATCTCTGTCAAGAATATCCCCAGGAAGATTAATTCAGCAAAATCTACATGGAGGGAAGAAGAGGAGGAGGAATGCCAGTGTTTTCAAGTATTTCAACATGCTTTTCAAATATAAAACTGCTTTGTTTTATTGCCTACGCTACACCATTTAGGTGAAGTAACCATGGATATATGATGCTTATATAACATTTTTTATATATTTTTTTATATATTTATATTTTTGTCGTTTTTTAATTGGCTTATTTGCATTCTTTTGTAATTTCAAAATATATAACTGACGATTTGTGTCAGTGTTTGTTTGTGTAAATATAATATAGGCTTTTCTGTTTTCTAAAAAGGAGAGAGAAACCGCCAGAACATGTGCTAGATGAAGACATCGTGTGTTTGGATGTGCTTGTGTCAGCTGGGTGGGTCAGCTCTTTCATGGATTTAGTCACATTTACTTAAGAATTTGCTCACCCACTCCCTTCCAGTAATCTGTGATGAGAGCGTTTGTGCAGATAATTGGTGCATGCTTGCACAAAGTATGCATGTATCCCCCTCTCTCCTACTCACATAGAAAATCTGACAGTGGGTCTGGCTGGTCGTAGTGCACTACAGCCACACACATGGTGTTCAGGCCCACCAAACACAGTACGCTCCAGTAGAAAGCCTGGGACTTGACAACGTGTCGGATAAGGAAGCGGAGCCGGCGCTCCCGCCGCTTGAAATCTGATCCTTCGAGCTTGGAGCTCTTCAAGCTGGTGCGGGCAAACGGTGACCCTGAAAGGATAAACAAGGCAAATGGTTCAATGAAGTGAACACTGCTTTATTGGCATAATTGTGTTCCATTAGTATCCGGAAAAAGCAAAACTGTACTCAGTGTACAAATCAATCTGCTTCCCTGATTTGTGACTTACATAAACACAGTAAGGTTTGTGAAGTATAATAAATTACACAACAACAATTATGACACATACAGTTTAGGTCCCAATGGTGTTGTGGTATGTAGAAGAGTATGGGGAATAAACTGAGTGAATATCATTTAGGAATAACAGCTTCAACCAGGATTCACTTGCTCAGTCTGCTCATGAGAAGAGCAGGTAGGTATAACATCACTTACACTAAACTCTTTGCAGCTATTGAATAATTATCTCCCAGAATTATAACACCTTTGTGTAATACCTACCTTTCCCTACTGTACTAACGGTATGTTGATTACAGGAGTTATTTACACGTAATTCATTTTCAGAAGAATATGATCTGTGCTCATTGTAGCGGATTATGCTATAATGAGCAGCGTCTGTTGCGGTGTCCAAAATGGTATCCAGTACACAACATGCACGACATTTTACTTAAAAATTGCGAAAACAGGGAGAGTAGAATGAGAAGGCTGGAGAAGGAGGGGTTGGAGGAGAGAATAGGAAGGAGAAAAGAAAGGTGGAGAGTTGACGGGGATTGCGGAAAGGAGAAAAAGGTAACACGAGAAGAGAAGTGAGAGCAGCAGAAGAGAGGAGAGGAAAGGAGAGGGAAGGAGAGGAGGGTCAGGTAATGCTGAAATGCAAGATAAGATACCATCTGTATGTACCTGTCTTTGAGTGTGTGAGTGTGTGAGTGTGTGTGTGTGTGTGTGTGTGTGTGTGTGAGTATGTATCTTACCTACTGCCAGATCTCCCTCCCCTTCCTCTGGGTTTAGAAGCTCTGCTTTGCTCTTATGGTTCTTTGTGGCTCTTCTACGGGAGCCTGTTAATGGAAGAAAAAACATGTGTGTTTAATATATAACACAACCGTACTGATATGGTGAATGTATTGATATCGTTTTTTAAAAATCACTGTCACGCATTCACCCAAAAAGTGTCTGCAAATTCATACCATCATAATCATTGTCATTGTCATCATCCGCCAAGATGACCTCTTCTACAAAACACACGTGAAAAAAAAGAAATGTTAATATGCCACATTTAATAAATGTTTGATGACAACAATATCTATCAATCTTTTGTCATTGTCAATTACCATTTCTGGTTTTATTTAAAACCGGAAACAAAGTCTCTGGGCTGCACCTGTGCTTGCGACTCATCGCTCCCACTTTTGTATTTGAGCTTCCTTGTTTTTATGTAGATTGTCTTTTCAAGAAGATCAAAGGTCTGTGCTATCTATCTGCCCCTTTATCTGCTCCTTCCAACATAAACCCTCCATTCATCTGATCGCCTCCCCATCGGTCCTGCCCTCAGCAAATGAGTCAGAGCAAAAAGAAAAGAGAGATGAAGAGAACTACGGACCACAGTGGCTCTTCTCTATCCAAGCATCAAACAAGTGTCTTTAATCCTTGCCACATCAAATCAAGGCTGTGCACGTATATTCAACTATAAAAGGTAATTGTCATCACAATAATTAACGTTTTTATTACATTGTGAGGAGAGCTAAACCTATATTATAAAAGTGCCTGGTAATTGAATTTAATTGTGTGATCGTGAATCGTGATAGTTAAGGCATCAATGTGCTTCAAACTACAGTACGACACGACAAAGCTCAAATGTTATTCTCGCAATTAAAATGCAATTAAAATAGATCAATATTACCCCAGTGTGGATAGGTCAGTATTTCCTGCAGCTGCTTCACAGTAAAATCCACAAAACTCTCTTCGTTCATAGGATTTTACTGTGAAGCACCATTAGATCGATTATTGCAATATGGTTGCAATATGTCTTTGTGTGTGAACAATGAACCACTCATGCAGTATATATTGTACATACCAGCTTTGCAGATCCACTCCAAATAACCATTGAGTTCCCTTTCAATCTGCTGCTGTCTTCTGAGCTTTAGGAACTCACTTCTGTTCTCCACACGCTCTCTCTCTTTGGCAAACTCCCTGCAGGGACACACACACACATGCACAAACACACAACACATACATTGAGATATGTTGTTATGTAGCTACCTTGCATTTTCATGTGACATACATGCAATAAAGTACAAACACCCTCTCACAAGCATACACACACTTACCCTGACAATACACCCAGCACCAGGTTGAGCATGAAGAAGGAGCCAATGATGATGAGGGGAATAAAGTACATCCAGTTCCATGCACTCCCTGAGGCATCGTTGCTCTGGAAACACACACGCACAACTCATAATGACCCAAGATTTGATCGACTGAGACATTAGAGATTCTTGCGTCTCCAGAACACGTCAAATAAATCTGTGAAACAGGCGCAGATAGAACGGGTACAGCTGCATCAATCAACTGCAATGGCATTTGTTTCGCTCCGTTTGTGCTGAAAGTTAAAGGTTTGTTCGCTGCCGCTGCACCCGCGCACACAATAAATTACCAGTGGCCTTTATTAAGCCTTGTCAAATTAAGGTGCGTTCATTAGCATCAACCTACTGCACACATGGTAGGTGTGTTACTTTCAAAGCAACATTGTAGTAATGAAAAAAAGATCTGAGTGAACAGGTTAGAAAATGGCTTTAAAATCATCGTTAAATGTCAAGACAATGTAGCTATTAAAACAAATGGAGGTCAGTGCACTCAAAAGTGCTATCCACCGCTGTTGGAAACATAAACAACAGCAGGGCTGACATGATTTTGCTTTAAGTCATCTCAATAAGTAAATGCATATCTGCCACTCTATTTAGCTGCTCAGTGCAGAGTAAATAATGTATACCAAATGTGTTGGTCCCTCCCTCCCTCTCGGTCTCTTCCATCCTACTGTCCAGACTCCGTCCATTTTCTTTATTTCCTCATTTTTTTCTTCTTTGAAATCCTTCTTTGGGACTCACTTATCCTGCTTTCCCCTCCTTATCGTATTAATGTTGATGTGTGTTTATAATTTCCTTCATTCATTTCCTTCATTCCTACCTCTTTACCTTCCTCCCTTTTTTTGTGCAATCTTTTCATCCCTCCTTACCTTCCACTGGTTCTATATTAAACCTTTCCCACCTCCAGACCCCCTCTTCTCTTCCCCACTTTGCGCTCTACTTCTCATAGCCACCCTCTCTAACGTCCCCTGTCTCCTCCTTCCCCCATCTTTCCTTCTTCCTGCGTGTAAGCTGGTTTTGCTGCTGTGTACCCAATGAACCGCAGACCCTTTTTTCTACCATTAAACTTTTATCGCTCCCCTCCCCAGCAGCTGCAAGAATAACTTGGGCTGAACAGGCCCTTTTAAATATAGAGCAGCAACGGGAAGGAGGGACGAAGGGAGAGAGACACAGAGTGAGAGGGAAAGAGAGGAAGGAAGGGTATAAAGGGAGGAAAGAGAGCTGAGAAAAAAAAGAACATTTTAAGAAAGAAAAAAAGAAATGGGAAGAATAAGATCAACTGAGAGGTAGAGGAGATGAGGAGAGAGGCGACTACAGTAACACTCAAAGACCCTTATCTCCCAATGGTGTCCTAGCAACCGTTGCCACTGACTGTGGGAAACTATTCAGTCTTTGGCATGAGTGATGACACTGTTCAAGATCTGGTACCTATTGTATGAGCAGACTCAGTGAGCACAGGTGAAAGTCACTGGGCGTTAACACTTGAATGTTAGTTGAAAATAATCTTGGATGGTTACTTTAGAGACTATATTACTAGACATGTTGGGTAAACATAACTCTAAAATGTAGCTGTATTTTACTTTATATTAATTTATTTTCAGACATTGTGTCAGCAGTACATACATAGTAGAGCAGGTCAGTCCAGCCCTCCATGGTGATACACTGGAAGACGGTGAGGATAGCAAACAGGATGTTGTCAAACTGAGTGATGCCGTAGTTTGGTCCCAGCCAGTACTGCCTACACATGGTGCCCTCTGGACACAGCCGGGACGGAGGCTCCGTCCCACATGGAAACTCTTCCCGGATCTCACCTGCACATGGATGAAAGTGGGGAGTGGGTTTCAAAAGAATGGGCAGGCATATGCACATATTTTGTTTTGTTTTGTGAGAATAGCCGATACTCTCCATCGGCTCAAAATATGATTTTGCCCCTTACTTTCTGGAATTAAATATTTGAAGGAATATGCAACAGAAAAGGTAGAGGGGACAGACAATAGCCACGACATAATAAAATAGGCTAACCTGCTAGAATGACATTTGAGATTCATCATTATAGCTCCATAGACCACGTTTTCAACTGTTTTAATTATTTGAAGATGGAAAGTGATGTTTGTTATTTAAACTCCATACAGAGGAAAGGAGAAAAGCATGCAGAAATGGCCAATTAATTAGACTACATATGTATAATTACATAAACATAAAAGGTAGATTAAAGTAAATGTCTTCTAATTTTAGCACAGTGAGTATTGAAAGTCTGCCTCAACTGGAACAGTTAGAAAATGAACCCAAGCACTATTGTCAAACACACAGGAACACACTCATTTACCTGTGTGATTGTCAAAGCAGGTTGTGTGGAATTTGCCCATGTAGAACTCCAGGCCGATGATGGCGAACATGAGGATGGCAAAGAAAAGAAGCAGGCCAATTTGCAGCAGAGGAATCATGGCTTTCATGATGGATTTGAGCACCACCTGTAAGCCTGGAGGACACAGTGTTAAAAACATTATTATCCATCATCAATTTCAATGTTGATGTTTTTTTTCAACAATTACAATCATTTGCAGGACTCGGAAAGACAGAGAGGCTCCTCCCTCTTTTTATTTAGCAGTTAAACCCTCTAAAATGTCCTCCACTACCAGCTGGTCCTGTTGAATGGAAATTGTTTCCATAATGATAACCATAGACTCTGTAGGACCATCAGCTTATGTGCGTATCACCTGCTTACTTCTCTGCACCAATTGGAGAAGGCGGCATGTTACCTGGTAGACATTACAGTATGTAATGGAGGGACTGAACCTGTGATCACACGATAGAGCTTTTTCTTTAATACGTTTTTTAACAAACAAAGGGTCTCAAATGCAACATTATGTCTATATTTATTGTTATGCACCTTTCACCAAGTCAAATTACTTGTATGTGCAACGTACTTGGCCAATAAATGATTCAGATTCAGATTCTAATTCTGATTCAGACTCAGATTCTAATTCTGATTCTGATTTGAACTGCTGTTTAGTGGGAACCCATCACACTTTTCAAAGGTATATATCACCCCACATATTGGAATGGAAGTCTAATTTTGTTATCACAGGAAGCTCTGTGACTTTTATGATGAGTAAGCCTGGGTTTGCTGGTTCAGCCTTGTAGTGGAGTCCAGGCTATTAATAACACTGCGGTGGTGCTGGAACACTACTGCCGCTGTAACATTTAAAAAAAGGAGCAGAGAAGAACCACTTTTGTTGGAACACTTTGGGTGCATTATGCAGAACAACACAGAAGCTGCATCAAAATGCTTCGCTGTGCTATTCCGACCCTCCAATAAAATCGGAAAGGTATCTGCACATAAAGAAATGTAATTTCCTCAACTAATGAATAACAAAGGAGCGATTTGGGATTCAAGCAGCAGGCTCGCGAGACAAATCAGTAAAAAGTCTTTATTTTAAAAGTCAAACCAAGAGTTTTGACTTACTGGGAATACCGGACACCAGTTTGAGGGGCCTCAATACTCGCACAGCCCTGAGGGTCCGCAAGTCGAAATCTGAACCCACAGTGGACAGGATCCTGAAGGGATAGAGACAAAAGCACACAAGTGTGCAGAGGCAATCAATATTTAAGCAAGTCTCATCACTGTCAGTCAGCCACATCCACTCTCACCAACACACATGCACACACACTCTGACACAGCCTCCACTCCAGGTCATTACAAGCAACTGGGTGTGAGCACGGCATTTAAATCCTCTAAGAACTGAGCTGATCAATAGAGCTGACAAGTTAAGTCGGACAGAGAAGTGTATCAGGACAAGAAAGGGATGGGCTGAAGGGACTGTGTTTTGTAACAGGATGGGGGGGACTATAACATGAGAAAAGGAAAAGGAGAGATGGAGTGATGGGAGGAGAGGGAAGATGTAGGGGCAAAGAGGGAGGTTAGAAGAGAGAGAAAGTCAGAGGCATGGGGAGACAGTACAAGAGAGAGAGAGAGAGAGCAAGCGGGAGCACTGGCAGATGGTGAAAATCAGAGATGCTGACTTGCTCATTTCAACCTATTTTTATTCTTGGTAAGGTTAAAACGTCTCTCTTTGAGCCGTCGCCAGACTGCAGAGTAGACGTGATGTGATGTATTTTACAGCACCTGTATCACCGCCCATCATCTGGATAAAGACTTGTAAACAGCATGTGTGTGTGCATGTGTGTGTCTGTGTGTGTGTCTGTGTGTGTGTGTATTCTTCAAATGTTTAAGATGGTTCTTTGTGCCGCCAGACTTCCAGTCAGTTCCCTCGTCTGACGCACACTGTGAATCATCCTTCTTCGCACTCTCTCTCTCCCTCTCAGTTTCGGTCTCTCTGACACATTTCCACTTCCCTCTGTTTCACTAAGAGGCCCAGTGACACAGCAGAGCCTTAATCACAGGCATGAAGTCAGCCTGCTGTGGTTGGAAACCTATAAAAATGGCAAGAAGGAAAAAGTATCACCGACCCAGGATCTATGGGTGGATGCTGTACTGAATTACCCCCTCCTCCCCCCCTGGGGTCCTTGTAATGACATTGTGTGATATCAAATGCCTCATCAGAGGCCGACTTGTAACTGAGAGGTCCCTGGTTTGGTCACGAGGCACAACTGTACTTCAGCTGTCTGTGTCGTTAATAAAGGACTGTGCTATCCTCCCCTTTGGCATATACATATGTAAGGTATATAGGAGCCAATTAATAACTAAGATATTGCAGTTCAGAAATTTGAGGTAATCTAGAAACAGTGTCTCCATTACAAAGAAGTCAAATTTACTAGTATATATACTCACCTTCAATTGCTTAAGTGATTTACATAATGCTTTACATAATACTTGACTGTACTCCATTGTGAGGTTCTTAGAGTTAGTAGCTTGTTTTTATTACTTTGACACATTGTTGTATTTTAAATAAAATGTATACTGCTACTCTGATAACAAAACGATAGTGTTGAGCACTCTGCTTCAAAGGGAGGTCAGAGTGCAGCTTCAGCTACACAACATCACTCACAAAGCAGGTAAGGATGTAGTGTTTCGCTCAAGAGGATACATTAGCCTAGAAGATGCTTGGCAACACAGAACACTGCACCAATGAAATAGAGCATGGCAATAAAGGGAGAGAGGCAGGTGGTGTGGGAAAGGCAGGAGAAATGCCATGAATAGAATGGAGTAATGATAAAGTAAGATTCAGTCAGGGAGATCAGTGGAGAATGATTACAAGATATGATGGTTGGTATGCCTTGTGCTTTCCATGTTGAAAATGTGAGGACATACAGTATCAAGCTGAAAGCATCATTTAAGTGGGTGTGTGTGGATGCATGTGTGGAGGGACAGTTTCACGCTGCTGACAGAACGTTTTGTGTTGTGAATATCTGCATTATTGGGAATGTAATACATAAGCCATCTAAGAAAAATAACTTCCCTGCAATTACATATATTTTCTTGTAATCTCATTCTGTAACATGACTATGATGATAGTAAAAACATAGATGATGATGACGATGATGATGACAATGATGATAATAAGACGAAATTCAGTTTCCAAACAGCATCCGCCATCACAAATAGTGTCAAGCCGATGAGGCAGTTCCTCATTCACACCGTCTCCACGGTTACTGGGACCATTCTCATTCATAAGTGTTTCCATGGCAACAGGGACCTTGGCTCATTGATAGAATCTCTGTATCACCTTGGTAACAGGGCCAAGGGAGGAGCCTGATTGATTGTTTTTTCCCTGCCTCTCTTCTCTCTGTAATGTAAATGCATCACAACTCACACAGACAAACACACATACGCTCACGCACACGCACACACACACACACAAACACACACACACACACACACACACACACACGTACAGAAATAGACACATAGATGACAAAAGCACACACGGACACACATCCGCACAACAAACAGGCGCTGGTTGGAGATCAAACATATTGAGTGAGCATCATTTTATTCACATATGCACACTAGAAAGTAGGTCATTTGGAATAACCAATGGAAAATATAAAATATATAACATATTTTTTCCTTGACAAGGACATGGATGCTACCTACAGTACATATTATAAACGTGAACTAAATACACACACAGGTAAACACACCTGCACTGAATGCAGAGGATTATTTTCACATGAAGCAATATTGCTATTACGCAACCTCCCCACTGACCTGTTCTCTTGGGACACCAACACGTTATACAAACAGGATCTTTTTTTGCCAGCTCTCTCCACCTGCTTTCCTGCTGACTTCAGCTAAAAGTGGCTAATTATATCTATCCACATTGTTGACCAAGTCGCTTCATCTGTTCGCCGTCCCTCAATTTCCTTGTCGACCCTGCTTTCCTATATTGCCATATATATTGCTATACTGGACATACTTAGACTATCAATATCCTACAATTGATTCTAATCACATTCCATTCAACATCATGAAACATCAAAGAAAATGTAAGGTGAAGAAAATGTCACACACAAGTAGTGCCTCAACAGTGTTAAACTATCTGAATATGACAGCTGCATGTTTTCTCAATCTCCACAAAACACGATTTAAACTTCAAGAGAGCATGATTTCACAATCCTTCTAAAATGACAAAAGAAGGGTGACAGAGACATATTTTAGCTAAAAATAAGTCATTATTCTTACTGACATTCTTTTACTATTTAGCATGTTTCTTCCTTGTTTCCTTTCTTTCTCCCCCGTACCAGTGGTATCAAAAGAACCCGAACAAGTAGGAGGAACAGAGGGAAGAATGCAAGGAAAGGCTGGCCGTAAACTACGGTTAATTGGACTAATAATCAATAGTGGGCATAAAAAACAACTAGCTTATTCCCAGAGCCAAATCACTCTGGGAATTTACTACAGCAGATAGGTCAACAACACACGCACACACACTTGGGCACAGAAACAAGGGTGCACACAAATCCGCTGACATCCAACAAGGTTGGGGGGGTGAATAGCTAATCTATTCAGACGTGTTAAGTGCCATTTGTGTGTTTGTCTTCTTTTGTGTCGTGAATGCAAGTGCACAAGGATTAAGTGGGAAATGGAAAGGAATGTTTGAAGTGGAAATGCATGTGTGTATGTATGTGTGCATTGGTCGGTGTGCTATCAAAGGTTTTGTCCAGGGGTGGATGGAAAGGCCAAGTAGCCTTTGATCTTCAAAATGCAGCCCCCATCCATAGAGAGAGAGCACAACAAAGTGTGTGTGTGTGTGTGTGTGTGTGTGAGTGTAAAATGTATTGACTTCAGTCAGTGTACATAATGTATCATGGGAACGTACAGTATGTGTGCTGTAAGTGCTGCAGCATATTCTCTGTACATCTTGCTGCAGCTTCCTGCTTTGCTGCAAAATGATAACAACACAGCTGATGGACACCGAAATGAAGGCCACTGGTTGTGTTGTATGAATGTGTCCATTGCAAATTAACATGTATTGTTTGCTTTTCTATATTTGTCACCTTTTTTACATCTTGCTTCCCTTTCTTTTCTCCCAAATCTTCACTTGCAAAATCGTGCCTCGTGATATCTTTTCTCAATTTGGGATACAGAGTGTCATTTCCATTGACTTTTCATGGGTGACCCATGATGAGTGTTTTGTCACTTCTCAGACCATCTCATCTATTGTTGAGAGAAATGTTAAGATTGCCAGACCACTTTGAAAATATTGTGGGAATGCAGCCAAAAGAGAGTCTAAGGAAAATCAAACTCCAAAACTGCTGTGTCAGAAGGTTTCACTGTCAAAACAGAGGGGGACGGGCGGATTATGTGAGACCGGGTATTTACTGGAAGTTTTAAGGGTCGCCTCGCTTCCTTCTGCACTACCTCTCTTCCCCGTCTGCATCTCGCTACTTCCTGCTATCTCGCTGCTACTCGTCTCCACACTCGTCTTCTCTCTTACGATCACTCTGTTGTGCCACGCTGAGATGAGCTTGGCTTCATGATTGCTCTTATTAAAGCGTAAGGACATATAGCCAGACTGAGTGTTCACTCACTCACTCATTCAGTATGTGTGTGTGTGTGTGTGTGTGTGTGTGTGTGTGTGTGTGAGGGAGGGAGAAGTGAGCGGAGGGGTGCGATAGCCAGATTCCCTAGTGCATTGTCAGCAAAGATGCGGATATGATTTATGTAACCCATGAAGCTCATCCAAATCCCTGGATGCATGCACACAAACGATGCAATGACCTCAACATATTAATCTGTGCTAGCACTCCACACAATATCATGTCATTGAACACAGTAGACCAATAGTAAACACTCCATGACTTTCTAATGAGGTAATGGCACAGGAAAACCGTATTACTGCCGTATGCGGTATGTTGTTCAAATCTGAAACAGGCACCAAAAAAACATTTTGAAGCTTTGTAAAAAATCGTCATATAATTAGATTAAAAGCAATTGTTTTGCCTGAGTTACATCAGCAATAAGATATTCACAGGTGTTTAATACTGACTTTCCACTTCACCATCCCTAAATTTAACCACACTGTAAATCATATACTAAACTGCACCCATACAGCAGTATGTAACAGTACGACACAACATGCAATACTTAAATGAGAAAGAAAGTGTCTTTAAGAAGTCCTGTCATTTAGTCACATGGATGGATGGATCAACAGAAAAAACAGAACTATCAGGCAAAGACATCACGTGTTTGCATCCCTTACTTAATTTCTGTTAATCCAACTCATCATCTATTTACTCCGGTCCCTTCCAGATGATCAATGATCTAATCTGTGATTGTAACACTATCATACCTATGATGTGTCTTAACTCACCCTCGTTGACAACTTTTCTATGATATTCTTCAGGCTGCAATCCCATTTCTTCTCTTTAACTTCACTTTCACCGAGCCTTAATTTATTGTTCTCATTGCTTCTCTGTCTACTCTCTTTTAGCTGCCGACACCTGTGAATTGTTGTACATCCTCCCTTCATAGCCCCACCCCCCCTCACCAACCCCCTCTGTCTCTGTGTATATTGTGGTGACATTTGTTCTCTACCCAGGCTGCTGGCTGCCTGCAGTTCCGCTCTGTGATCTGACTGCTGCCTTGCCCAGAATGGGGCCATTCATTAGGGCAAAGGAGCAGGGACAGAACACTCACAAATACACACAAGTATACACACACACACACACACACACACACACAGACACACACACTTTTCCAGTGATCCTTTCATAGAACATTTCCAGGACATTTGCAATGAAGATGTAGCAGGTACACCATACGGGGTCGAGCCATACGTTAATATGTTCCTGTCTGTGCAAGTCTGATTTAAGAAGAGATGAGGTCTATGGCTGTAACTTATCTATGAAATAATTTATTGTGTGCTTAGAAATTACACGTCAACTTTAGCAACATGCTAAATAACCAATTTAACATTATTCAACTATTAGGAAGAAAGCAATTAATATGATCGTGACCATAACATAGGTCTTTCAGATGGCAATGTGTTCTGTGTTTAAATAGCCAATAGTTCATTCTCAGCTTAGGGAGAATAGGATAATTAATTTTCCTTTTCAATGCATGGAAAATTGGCCCACTGTTTTCAAGGTGTTCCAGGGTACACTGTTGTAACAGGTGTGTGTTCTGCTCGCCCATATGCTTGCCAACTCACCCTGTGAGCACCACCACAAAGTCCATGACGTTCCATCCGTTCCTCAGGTAGGAGTTCTTGTGGAAGGCGAAACCAAGTGCCAGGATCTTTATTCCAGACTCAAAACAGAAGATCCCTATGAAGTACGGCTCCGTATCATCCTGAGAGAGAGAGAGAGAGAGAGAGAGAGAGGTTAAGAAGGATGGATGGTGACAAAGTGAGATACCTATGAGTAGCTAGATGGGATTGTGTGTGGCTATGTAAAGACAGTATTGAGTGCATCTGCTTTGTCTTTTCCAACTTCATAACTACATTGACAGGTTTACAAATTACACACCATGAGCATATCTCCTTGTGTCTTCATAAACATTGTGTGCATATACTGTATAATCCTTTGGCATCTGTGAGAATGTGTATTTTAATAATGTGCTGTGGTCGAGCACAGAGGCATCCGGAGCATTCAATCTTTTCAACGGTAAAAATAATTCTTGTTTTAACTTGATTCATGCATGCATGCATCTCCACTGAAGTAAAACCAATAAGGAGTCAGAACTGTCACCTATATCTAATCATGCTTACATATGGCTACCATACTGCGTCATGCCTGTTTAACTCACCAGGCGCTCAGACAGCGGCGTCTTGTCCCCATCAGGCAAATGTTGCTCCAGAGCCAAGACGATGCAGTTGGCGATGATGGTGGCAAGAATCATCCACTCAAATGGAGTGAGGGAGGTTAGTCAAGGAACACACAGCTTCACATTAAAGGGATTGTTGTACATCGTCATGGCATAACTGATCTTCATAACTTTACAACAAAAGGTGCTATAATTACAAATATATTGATCTTCTTTTCACACAATTATTTGCATCATATCAATATTACTTGATTGAAAAGGCCTGTCAGGGTAGTCCGGGTTTGAATTTAGCATGAACATCAGTCATTCTTGTCAACACTCCCACATCAAGTAATTGTCAATATGCATCTATCTACATTTCGGCAAAGATGATACAGATCTGCAATATGGATTCATTACTAATTATGAGCAATAAGTGATTATTGATTGACGTTTCTTAAATCCGTGGGTCAGTTTGTCTTTGAGGGTGCGAATTCAGACAGAACTATTGTAGAGATGAGCCAGCGGGCCTAAACTTAAGGTTGCATGCAAGAACCAATTATTTTGTTGTAACCTGTAAAAAGTAAAAACACCTGTTTTGTCAATCCGGCAAGGAATTTCATGAATACAAAATAAATAAATAAATGAACAATAGATGACCTAATTGATGTGCAAATGTGTGCAGCAAAATATCACCAATGGGCTCTTGTTTATATTAACACAGATACACACACACCACACACACACAGAGCACCCACACAAACACACACACACACACACACACACACACACACACACAAACACAGTCATCATTATGAGTCAGTTAAATATGCTAAGTGTATGTTCTGGTAACACACCACCCACAGAGACAAACAAATACTGACACACACACCACACACACACACAAACACACACACACACACACACACACAGACACACATAAACACAGGCTATATTAAAGTGTTGGTGTGTAATAGCTTGCCTGGACACTAATTTAAATTTATTGTGACATCACCGTTTATCTCTATGTACATAACATCTGTGGGCTGGTTCAGAGAGGGAGAAAAGAGGGAGAGAGAGAGAAAAAAGAAAATAGGGTGTCATCGTAAATCTAATTGTGTTTCCTCTTTCTTTCTCTAACAGACACACACACACACACAAACACACACACTGGTGGTCTTCTTAAATCAATCTCCATGTCTCGTTAAGGTCACAAGATGAATAGTTCCATTTAAAGAAGAAAAGTGAGCGAGTGGAGAAAGTGACTGAGAGAAAGTAATGCAAGAGGCAAATACGTGAAAGGAGATGAACGAGTGAGTAAGAGAGAAACAATGGAGTTGGACTTCCATAATAAATCATATTAAGTGTATATATCATCAACATATAAATTAGAAATACACATTTTGACTGGAAATACTAATTCACAGGTCTTTCCCTTTTCTAGTGTCCTCTCTATCCTAGTCATTCTCCTCTTCTTCCAACCTTTTCCTACCTGATTGCTTCCTTTGGGAGCGGTCATTCCCAGTAGGGAGGGAGGGAGAAGCTGAACTGGGAAGAGCCAGAAAAGGCAACATAATCTATTTATGGAAACATACATCATGTGTGCATGTGTGAAACACGTCTGTTACATACTTCTGTGTGTAAAAAGCTGCTCTAGCCTGGTCAAACCCACAATGTGTACATGTGTGTGTGTTTGACTGCGCTTATCCTCACACACAACATTTACAAGAACACCCAGGGCACCACTCAATTAGCCCTCCTTGCCCCCACAGCAATGAGTGTGTTTAAATGTGAGTGTGTGTGCATGTATATCTGCATATATGCGTGCGTGCCGTGCGTGCGTGCGTGCGTGCGTGCGTGGCGCGCGTGCGCGTGTGTGTGTGTTGGGCTGTGAGAAGGCCGGGTGTAGTTGACTGAAAAAGGGAAAGAGGGGAAGGAGAGGAGCAAGGAGACAGAGGGAAGAGGAGAGAGACTGATATAAGGAACACAGGGACAAAGGGACAAATGTGTGGATGTTGTGTATTAGAAATGCTCCCCATGGCGGGATGACAGTTTGATGTGTGTCTGATGATCATTTGGCACATAATTGAAAAATAATGCAGGGACACTGCATTATTTTTCAATTATGTTCCTCAAGTATAGCAATATATAGCAACATGACAGAGTTAAAGGGAAAAACTGTGGGTGATAGAGAGAGAGATGTGAATATGTTGCTCTCTCACTATTCTCCCACCCTTCATCTTTTAATATTTTCGCCGTGCGTGTGGGTTCTGCATATGCACTTTTGTTTTAATTGGGTGTGTGTCTCTATGTGTGTAAACACTGTAATGGGGACAGTGGTGGTCGTAGAAGGAGAGAGTCTCGCCAACAAAAGGGAAGTGAGGCTCTCAAAGTACCACCACTGGAGCCAAATGAAGGAGGGCACACATCTACTGTGGCCTTTCCTTCACCTTGTCCATCACCACTCCCATACAGTCTTCATGTCCGCTCTCTCTCTCCTACCTTCTATCCTCCTCAGTAAAGCTCCAGCCTGTTCTCACTGATGTATTTCTCTCCAGGGAATCTCTCAACTCTGCCGGTTGAGCCTCCTCTCTCTTTCTCTCTTACAGTACCTCTGCTTTTATATCCCCATCTCCTCTTACATTCCTTTATCTCCTCATTATTCTTCCTCTCTGGCTCATCTTCCCCCATTGCTTCTCTGACTCTCCCACTTTCTTGCATCTCTCCTGAGTCACTTTTCTCTTGCTGAGGTCCTCCCATCAGTCCACCATATCTCTATCATGCCATCTCCATTCAATATCGAAAAAAGATTAGCAAACGCACAAGGACACCGACAGCAAGAGACCGAGCGGGAGAGGGGAGGAAAAAATATATGGAGGGCTAAATGAAAAATATAGGACACTAGGAAAGAGAGCGACATATATACACATACATAGACATACATATACACACATACATAGATATGTTCATATATAAATACATTCATAGATACATACATACTTACTTACATTCATACATACATACATACTTACATACATACATTCATACATACATACTTACTTACACACATACATACATTAATACATACATACATACATACATACATACTTACTTACATACATACATTCATACTGTGGCATCACAAGGGGACAGGTAGTGGAGGGGCGCTACAGAGTGGCCACCAGTGCAAAAACTATATCTCCCAGCTGCAGCTGCTTAAGGCACCTGATTGAGAGCAGGCTGGGAGACTTAAGGGAGAGCACCTGGGAAGGAGGAAAGGAGAGCGGAAGGTGAACCCACGAGCACCTGGAAGAGGACAACAAGGGGAAGAGGACCTCGTGAGCCTGGATTCACCAGGATTGAGTTTTTGTTTGGTTAATTAACCACTTTCTCCTCCGGGATGGTTTTGTGTTATCTAACTGGACCTTTTTTTGATACTTTGTTGTTTTTGGATGTTACCTTGCTGGTGGGATGGGAAATAAAACCTGGACTTTTTGTAAATACCCTCGGACGTGCCTGTGTTCATCTCTCTCTTTGCACCGCCCCAGGCTAGCCTGTCCTAGCGACAGCCCGTGACACTACAGGTGGTGGAGAATGCGGGCACAGGGGCCAAAGTGCGGATGATTGAGAGAGGAGATATTGACGACTTGTCAAAACTTTTTTCAGAACTTCAAACCCCAGGCCACCAATCCAAAATGGAGCCACTGATGCAGATGCTGTTGGAGAGCCAGAGGGCGCAGCAGGAAATCAGCGGTGCCCTGTTGGCACAGCAAATCAGGGCTAATGAACTGAAGGAGCAGGAGCTCGGGCAGAGGCCAGAGTCGAAGCCCAGGGCTGCTGATTACATCCCTAAACTTGGCGTGACCGACGATGTGGAAGCTTACCTTCATGCCTTTGAAGCTACGGCGACTCGAGAAGGGTGGCCAAAGAGACAGTGGGTTGGACTTCTGGCGCCTTTCCTATCCGGTGAGGCCCTTAAAGCATTTTGAGATGTAGAGGCTGATATTGCCCACGACTACGACCAGTTAAAGGGGGAGATTTTGAGTCGCCAGGGGCTCACCAAATTTAGCATGGCCCAACGGTTTCATAACTGGACTTTCCTAAGCGGAAAGACGCCCCGGTCCCAAATGCACGAGTTGATACGAGTGGCGAAAAGGTGGTTGGAACCGGACAAACACAGCCCGGCAGACATGGTAGAAACCCTGGTTATGGACAAGTATCTACGGGGTCTACCGTACGAGGCAAAAAAAAAAATTGGCCACCAAAAGTTAACAATGGCCACAGGGTTGGTAGAAGCCGTAGAACAGTTCCAGGCGGCCTCGGACATGCTCCAATCACCCTGTGAAGCGCCGGTGGCTTCTGTCCCGGCCCGGCTAAGTGTGCGTCGCCAAAGAGGTCCGGCCCTGGCCAATCCTCACTCTGACCCACCCAGCAGAGGCGGTAGTTCACCTGGACAGCCACGAGCGTTCCGGAACCCAGAGCCCCGCCAGTGCTATCGCTGTGGCAAATTCGGCCACATCTCCTGGCAGTGTGAAAGGCTAGACGAGCCCATGCCCACAGCGGAATCCGCCAGCGGCCCCCATGTCCACTTTGCTGCCCTCCTGGGCGAAAGTAGGGACCGGCGACCAACGTGCCCCGTAAAGGTGAATCGAAGGGACCTAGAAGCCTTGCTCGATTCAGGAAGTGCTCGGACCCTAGTCCAGGAGGCAGTTTTGGAGGCAATGTCCCCGGCTCAAGGCGATCCCGTCCCGGTGGTTTGTGTCCACGGAGATACCCGAGAGTATCCAACCACCGTAGTGAAACTGACCACAACTAAGGGCACGTTTAATGTCGAGGTGGGAGTAATCCGGGACTTCCCAGCTTTCCGGATGCTGTGGAGGGAAGCCCTAAAGAAGCTTAGTCGGGAGCCCCGCAAACGTAAGTCGAACCATCCACAATTGAGTAAAACCTGGGTTAACATTGCCAAACCATGCTTGTCCCCTCTAGTGTCAGTCCAAGCCTTGGCAGAAGCTTCTAGTGGAGCTGAGTCTGATGACGCTGAGCCCCAACCTGGGCCAAGTGAGGAGGACACTGATGGCCCTCGAGAAACACTGCCCCTTAAAGGTCAGTATGGAACCGCACAGTTACAGGACCTGACTCTGGGTAATGCCTTAAGAAACGTCCAGGTCCTAGAGGGAACGTTGGTGGGAACCCGGTTGACCCCTTCCTACCCTCATTTTTCAGTGAAAAATGGCCTCTTGTATCAGGTAACAAGAAGTAAGGACCAAATCGTTGAGCAACTACTTGTGCCCCGGCCTCACCGCTCCACAGTTCTGCAGTTGGCCCACACTCACTTGCTGAGAGCGCACTTGGGCGTAGAGAAGACTAAAGAGAGGTTACAGAGGTTTTTTTGGCCCGGAGTCCACAAGGAGATAGAGAACTACTGCCGCAGCTGCCCAGATTGTCAGGTCACCGCTCCGAAACCGACGTACCGGAACCCCCTTATCCCTTTGCCTATTATAGAAACCCCCTTTGAACGAGTAGGCATGGATATTGTGGGTCCCCTGCCCAAAAGTGTCCGGGGGCACCAGTACATCTTGGTCATAGTGGACTACGCCACCCGTTATCCGGAAGCCGTCCCTTTAAGAAAGGCCAATGCTAAACAAATAGCAAAAGAACTGTTCCTCTTCAGCAGCCGTGTGGGGATTCCAAAGGAGATTCTTACCGACCAGGGCACCCCCTTTATGTCGAGGGTCACCAAGGAGTTGTGTGCGCTGTTACACGTGAAACAGGTGAGAACCTCGGTCTACCACCCCCAGACAGATGGGCTAGTGGAGAGGTTCAACAAGACCCTCAAAGCCATGCTGAGGAAGGCCATTGACAAAGACGGAAGAAACTGGGACCAGCTGTTACCCTACCTTCTGTTTGCGGTAAGAGAGGCGCCTCAGGCTTCCACTGGCTTCTCACCCTTTGACCTGTTGTATTCTCACAAACCCAGGGGCCTTCTGGACATCGCCAAGGAGACGTGGGAGGAGCAACCCTGTCCCCATCGTACCATGATTGAACACGTGGGGGCGATGCGGGATGGCAGCTGTGTTCCCCATTGTGAAGGAACACATGGAGAAGGCTCAGAGGGATCAAAGGGCCGCCTATAACCGAGCAGCACAACCCAGGGAATTCAACCCAGGAGACAGAGTCCTAGTTCTTGTCCCCACTGTGGAATGTAAGTTCTTGGCTACTTGGCAGGGGCCCTTTGAAGTAATTGAAAAGGTTGGGGAAGTCAATTACAAAGTACGACAAACAGGGAAGAGGAAAGGTGAGCAAATCTACCATATTAACCTCCTAAAGAAATGGCATGAGCGAGAGGTGTTGTTCAATGGCCTTCCCCCCAGAGAGTCGAGAGAACCCGCCCGGGACGAGGTGCAGTTAGGCCCGGACCTCTCTCCGCACCAGCGGCAGCAGGCAAAGGAGCTGGTAGAAGGAAATCAGGAGGTATTTTCATCCCTCCCAGACTACACCCACCTGGTGGAACATGAAGTACGCACCCAGCCGGGAAAAACGGTGAACCAAAAGCCATATCGGGTGCCGGAGGCCCGCAAGAAGCTGATTAACGAGGAGGTAAGGAAGATGCTGGCGTTGAACGTGATTGAGGAATCCAAGAGTGCCTGGTCAAGCCCCATCGTCCTGGCTGACAAACCGGACGGAACAGCCCGGTTCTGTAATGATTTCAGAAAAGTAAATGACATTTCTGAATTTGATGCATATCCCATGCCTCGTGTCGATGAGCTAATTGAAAGCCTGGGCCAGGCACGTTTCCTAACCACCCTGGATCTCACCAAAGGTTATTGGCAGGTTCCATTGTCTCCAGGGTCGAAGGAGAAGACAGCCTTTGCCACCCCGGGAGGCCTCTGGCAGTACCGGATGATGCCTTTTGGCCTGTTTGGAGCCCCCGCCACCTTCCAGCGCCTGATGGACCAAGTACTGAAACCCCATCGAGAATATGCAGCGGCCTATCTGGATGATGTGGTAATTCAGAGCCCAGACTGGGAGAGCCACCTACCACGGGTTCAGAAGGTCCTCGACTCCCTCCGACAGGCAGGCTTGACCGCCAACCCCAAAAAGTGTAGGCTGGCGTTTGGGGAGACCAACTACTTGGGGTACACCATCGGGCGGGGCCTTGTGAAACCCCAGGATGCGAAACTCGCTGCCATCCAAGACTGGCCAAAGCCGTTGACCAAAAAACAGGTGAGATCCTTCTTGGGCCTGGCCAATTATTACAGACGTTTTATCCCGGATTTCTCTGTGATAGCGGCCCCTCTCACCGAACTGACGACCAAGAAACATTCCCGTATGGTGACATGGTGCCCGGCGGCAGAAGAGGCCTTTAACGACCTGAAGAGGGCCTTGTGTTCGAAACCAGTCCTGATGGCCCCCGACTTTAGCAAGGAGTTCGTGGTCCAGGCAGATTCTGAGATGGGCCTGGGTGCTGTCTTAGCCCAGATGAAGGAAGGTGAGGAACACCCCGTTCTGTATTTGAGCCGGAAGTTGCTGCCAAGGGAGAAGAACTATGCCACAGTGGAGAAAGAGTGCCTAGCGTTGAAATGGGCCCTGGAAACCCTCAAATATTACCTGCTTGGAAGGAGGTTCACTCTGGTAACAGATCATTCACCTTTGCAATGGATGGCAAAAAATAAGGAAACAAACAGCAGGGTAACTAGGTGGTTTTTAAGCCTCCAGCCGTTTAACTTCTCTGTCATTCACAGGCCAGGGCGACGCCATGGCAACGCAGATGCCCTGTCCCGCCGTGATGCCATCTGGTGCTCATTCACCCTGCCGAGGACGTCAGGCCCGGGGAGAGGGATATGTGGCATCACAAGGGGACAGGTAGTGGAGGGGCGCTACAGAGTGGCCACCAGTGCAAAAACTACATCTCCCAGCCTGCCTCACCGCTCACCCAGCTGCAGCTGCTTAAGGCACCTGATTGAGGCAGGGCTGGGAGACTTAAGGGAGAGCACCTGGGAAGGAGAAAGGAGAGCGGAAGGTGAACCCACGAGCACCTGGAAGAGGACAACAAGGGAGAGGACCTCGTAGCCTGGATTCACCAGGATTGAGTTTTTGTTTGGTTAATTAACCACTTTCTCCTCCGGGATGTTTTGTGTTATCTAACTGGACCTTTTTTTTTGATACTTTGTTGTTTTTGGATGTTACCTTGCTGGTGGGATGGGAAATAAACCTGGACTTTTTGTTAAATACCCTCGGACGTGCCTGTGTTCATCTCTCTCTTTGCACCGCCCCAGGCTAGCCTGTCCTAGCGACAGCCTGTGACACTACAATACATACATACATACATACATACATACATACATACATACATACATACTTACATACATACATACATACATTCATACATTCACACAGGGCTGTATAAAATCACTGCAGCGAGCTTCCATATCTTGACACAGTTCACACATTCCTGAACAACCACATTTGTATTCATATATCTCACACATCTCTCATTTGGAAATCCTTAATATGCAAGGTGGCAAGTATGCTAGTATGCACGTATGAAAACACACAAACGCTGACACACACGTGTCTACAAAATGTCTACTCCTCACATATTGTCCACGGCCCTGCTTCTCATGCAAGTGACTTATTGATGTTCAAGCACACGCTTTCATACATGCACTGTACACACAGGCCAACACAAGACTTCACTTACACTCCACTGGTCTGCCAATAGAGTCCAGACCAGCTGCTAGCCTTTAGGAATGTGCCAGCCTGCCTATTAATAAAACTAAGCATAATAGTATGGACCTTTCTCACTCACTAGTTTGTTTTTGATAAACCACACTTAACTGTTATACATTGACTTGAAATGTTTGTCAAGAAAAAAAGGCTGATTTCATTATCATGAAAGTTTACAAGACAAGAGTCTAGTTTTGCAAATCTGAAAACTAATGGAGCCAGGACAAAATAATCACCTTGCCTACTAGTATTTTCTCTCTCTCTCTCTGTCTCTCTCTCTTTTGTGTGTTTGTTTGTGGTATAAAGAAGGTACTTTAGGTGTCCTATTAAAAAATCTTTATGAACGTGCTTTGCTCGTGTTGCATGGGATTTTAAGGCCCTCAATACATTCCCCTCCCTTCCTGTTCCTCTCTCCCTTTCTGTCCTGTTACATTATGCAGCAGAGCAATGGCAGGACAGCTCAAATGATTACTTAATTTTCTTGTCATTTCTCCCTCAGAAGAACTGATTTGATCAAATGAATGGGATCAAGCACTGTGTTTGAGAACTATCGAGCTAAATTATTTTGATTATCAGCAGCCATAAAATAGAAGACACGGTTGAACCATTTTTAATAGACTCTTACGAATCACACACAAGTTCCTTGCATATTTTCCATTGCGTAAAATGAAAAGCTTTAATAATTGTTTTCCAAGTCCACAATATATTCTGAGTAAAAATGACGATGAGATTTCACATATATTCATGAGGATATGCAGTGATTCACTTTGCTCTGTCTCTCTACAGGATACTCATTTGGCAGTGGAGGACGTCCACAGCAAGAAAATGGCCTCCACAGTGTTGCCTCACGGGAAAATATCTCTCCAAAAACAAACTGTGATTTTTGCTGCTGCATTCAATATACATATATATTCAATAATACACAAAGCAGAAAGAAAACAGGTAAACCAAACCAAACCCACGCCTCAGTGGTAACACAAATATAATGGATGATTCGACATATCTCACTTAGGCACCGCATTTGACTCCGTTGCCAAAGAAATGGAAGTGCTTGAAGGCCAGTTCAGCCCTGCGTGGCCTCTCTCAGTCTGATTTAGCATCAATCCGTGTGTAAAGTCTTTACAGGCGCCCACTGCCTGTTTATCCATACGCCATATGCTGCTTCTCTCTCACCCCTCTCACATATAGCCGAGTTGTCACTTTGTACAAGATGCTGACGGTGGTTTGTGTGTGTGTGTGTGTGTGAGGAATATCAGTGTAGCATGTGACATTTTACATGAGCAGTATGTTCAGGTGGCTGTGCGGGTGTGTTAGTATGAACGTGTGTCTGTATACCTGAGAGTACCCGCTGATTCAACTGTGTGCACTATACCTGCTTTTCACTGCCAAAGGGTGTGTGTGTGTGGGGGGGGGGGTGTTTGTGTGTGCACGCCCCCGAAGGTAGAGTGCAGGTTTCCAGCACAGTTTGTCTAGTAACAGCCGCAGCACGTGACTAAAGAACAGAGGCATGAAAGAAATCAATCCATCCCAGTCTCTCTATTTTTCTCTCTCTCCACGTATCAGAATCCCCAAAATAGCCCCACGTCAATGCACCCATCACACATGCAGACATATGCATTCTCAAAGACACAACGCAAACACACACGCACGCACGCACGCACGCACGCACGCACGCACGCACGCACGCACGCACACACACACATACACACACACACACACACACACACATCCAAACTAGCCAGCAACTGTACTGAATTATTCAACGGAGCCCGAATGCAGAGCTAAGAGAAAAGGGAATGAGAAAAATGCAGAGGGAAAGAAGAGAGAGAAACAAAGAAAAATGAAAAAGAGACAAATGCGATCTTCTATTCAATGTGCAATGACTACATGTTTATACAGTAAACATGGACGAAGAGACGCAAACTAGTCTGTCGCCAACAATTCAAGAACTAAATGACTTTGAGTTTATTAACATCCGTGCCAACAGTTAACAACTAATTATAACCAGAATGTACATGATCAATGAAAACATAAATATATATACACATGTCCATGATAAGAAATATAAAAAAAATGTGGATGTTTATTGACATCAGATTAAACAAATACCCTCCTTGCCAACTCAAGCATATTTAACTCTACGGACATGTTTATTTTATTCAATCTTCTAATAGATCTTACATTTTGACAATTAAAGACAAACAAAGTGGATTCTTGACACCATACGACTTGTCTGCCTGTTTTTCCGTATTATAAGTGAACCACCAACGATTGAAACCAACGTTATATTGTGATTTATGTCCTAGTTGTTACACGGTAGCATGTTTCCATATTGATTTTGCTTCCATTTCTCAATTGCCACACATGTTACAAGGGCACCCATCTGCAGTATATCAAAAAAGCAGCTGACGTAATGCATTCATCAGAATTTTAAAGGATCAATTTACAATCTGAGAACATTGTTGCTTGTTATTTTCCGTTTCTGTTGGTGAAGCATTCCTCCTCAGCACGGCTCTTCCAGTCACAACACATTTACATTCATTCATTTGGTAAGATGTTAGAGAAAATCTTACATCCACATACACTTTTATTCCATTAACTTCTCGTGTTTTATGGCTGAGACTTTCTGCTCGGCTGTGGTATAAAAAACATTCTGTGCAATTTTGGAAAATGTGAATCAAAGGTAAATTCACGTCTCGAGTCAACAGGAAGAAAGAGAGAGAGAGAGAAAGAGAGATGGGCAAACCTCACCACCTAGAATGACCTCAGTGTTACTCCACCTCTAAGTAAGAACACTGTGGGAGGACAGACAGATGTATTTCAGTAAAACACACACACACACACACACACACACACACACACACTCAGACAAGACAAAAGTAAAACAATGCTCTGGCGATGTGTAATATCACATCAAGTGAAGCTATAAAGATGTTGCTGTTTAAACGGAAGTGGGTATTGACTTTAGAACTAAAAAAGTTAATCTATTAAATCACCAGATTTCTTTAATCTTGAGATTCATGCGGTTGCTTTTTTTCGGAAGACAACACTACAGATGAAGAATACATGTGACACATAATGAGAAAATAAGATGTATCGTTTAAGCGTGAGAAAAATAACGAAAAACAAGCTAAACTGAGTTAAATTTTGTTTCTAGTTCTTGCAAGTGTGTTGTACATGTTGTGTGAGTGTGTGTGTGTGTGTGTGTGTGTGTGTGTGTGTGTGTCTGTGTGTGTGTGTGTGCTCATGCAAACCCCAGTGCCGAGTCTGCCCGGACTCAGGATACAGATCAATCCACACACTTATACCAGAGTCAAAGGTATGAGGTTGGCAGATTGAGGCCAGAGGGCAAACACACACACACACACACACATAGGAATCATAACACATAAACAAACAGCCGCACTTCATATTGCCAACAATTAAGAGTGAACTAAACCAGACAAGATGTGCAGCTGTCAGGATGTTCTGCAAAGTATCCCCAAAAAACTTCAAACAAATGCTGTAAATTAGCATCGCGAAAGGCGGAAGCGGGCAATTAGAGCGAGGACAAGGTGCAGTGGAGCGAGTGGAGCAGCAGTGGCAGGGAGGAGAAAGAAAAAAGAGTGATGGATTGGCTTTGAGAGAAAGACAAAAAAGCACAGGTAGTGAGACGTAAGAGGAGATGCCAAATGTTCACTTCCTATCAGTCAGACAGAGAGAGAGAGAGCGAGAGAGAGAGAGAGAGAGAAAGAGAGAGAGAGAGAGAATCTGTTCAGTCACATTATAGGAATTCGTTTTTCAATTTGGTAAACCATTACATTTCCCGGTTCAGACTTAGTTTTTTGGTTAAGTTTGGGGTTCTGATTGAGGCGAGGCATGCCACTGTTATGGTTCGGGAAGCCTCGACCTCATACCTCGTATGTAAGTCAAAGCAATGTCTGTCGGAGTGACAAAAACAAGGTTGTGTGAGTGCTCTGGCTGCAGTGTAGCTGAGTGTTTGACTCTCCACCGCTTTGTGTTAAATGATTTATATGCAGACAGGCAGTTTGATTCTCTCTCTCTCTCTCTCTCCATTGTTTGGCATTAGTCTACCCATCTCTATAATGTCTCTGTCTTACTGACTTCCCCGCTCCTCTCTGTATTTCTGTCACTCCATAGTCCATCTCTCTGTTCTGTCTCTCGACTCCAGCTGCAGGAACAGCTTTAAACCTCATCTCACTCTTTCCTTTCCTCCTCTGCTTTTTTCCTCCTCATTTGATCCCACCGAGAACTACGCCTTATTGCATTTAACCCCAAACCCAAGAAAGACTAAATATAATAAAATGTACCTTGTGGTAATAATATGGCAACGATAAAGAACATACAAAAATGATCAATAATAATGCTGTAAACTTTCCTAGCAATCGGGCCTTTACGTCAACTGGAGAACATAAGTGGAAAGAGGGTGGAGAGAAGAGGGTGTGGGGGGGATATAACGCTACTGAAAACTGCTCTTTTCAAGCAGCTGCTGTTATTTTTAGGCTGGCCTGATGTGAGAGATAGAGACTCCCAAATGTGACCAGATTGAGGAGAGAGCGAGAAACCGCACATCCGCAGCGTGTACTGTAAGAGTGCATGTGTGTGTGCTTTTGTGTATTTTTTTAATGAAAAGGGGGGGGGGGGTGTAGCATAATGATGACTGGACCACAGGCGTACATTGACTTGTAAACAAATCTGTAAGAACATGCATTGAAACAAAATAACACGCACACACAATAAAAAAACTCAGCTGATGTTAAGTCTGTGTAGTTATCAGCTGACAGTTGCAAGCTAGAGAAAGGCCAATAAATAATTTAGATTCTGCAGTGAACGTAGATCACTGACTCTCCACATCCACCCAAAAACACCCAGGTCCCTATCTCTCTCTCTCTCTCTCTCTGTTCCTGGTTATGTCTCACTTCCTCCTTGTCTGTCTCACTGGTATATGCCTTCACTGTGTGTGTGTGTCTCTGGACTCGACTCACATTATTGCAAAGGAAGTGAGAGACCTGACTTTTCTTGGTGCGGCCTGATCGGGTTGGGACAGACACCTGCTCAGAACACGCTCAGAACATATGAGAGTGCTCCTCGTGGCAATTTGTTGACACACTCAGGAAGTAACGCAGACATCCAAACTTCACACAATGTTTTAGAAAGAACGTGTATGTCGTCACAACGTACTTCAACTCAAACACCAACGATCTGTTATGAGTGACACACATTATTTTGCAGTATATTGGAAACAGAAAGTTGGAGGTAGAATCCTTAGTGAAACAGCTGAGCAGAGACTACACCTCTAGTCTCGAATGGTCATCTGATCTGTCATTGATTATGAGTCTTATAGCATCAACTGACGAGCACAAGAACACACAACTCATGGCCTCTTAGGCACAACTAACAGCATGCTCTATACTTTATGTACTCCAAAAGAATGTTCTAACTTCACATGTTATGATTATGAAAGGATGGTAATTTATAAAGCACATTACTTGTATTATATTTCCTATTGAGCTTGTAACTATAGATAGCTAGAACCTATATTGACGTCCTCTCCATTTACAGAACAGAAATACACACTTAAGTGTATGCTAATGACGCAGGCAACAACACCATACAGTGTGTGCAGTGTATGTGTATCGGGGGGTGAATATGTGTGTGTTTGTCCTGCAGATGTGCACATTGCCGATGCTACATCTACAACTGAAGACATGAGAATCCATTTTCAGGGGTTTAATGGTTTACATTAACTCTTGATATGGATGCAACAAGGTAAAATGGTCATTTAGGGTCAGAGGTCAGTGGGAGAGGCAATGCGGATTTAATTTCTAAAGGATGACCCATTTAGTTTCATTACATTACATTTAGCTGACGCTTTTATCCAAAGCAACTTACAACCATACACACAGCTACAGGGAACAATGCAGGATTAAGTGATTTGCTCAAGGACACATCGACTAGGGCGGGGATTGAACCGCCAACCCCCTCATTGAAAGATGGACCTACTACTGTTGCCTTTAATTGGTACCTCTCTGCTGGATATTGTTAATGTGTCTTTGCTAACAGGCCATGTACCACATTCCTTCAAAGTAGCTGTAATTAAACCTCTGCTGAAAAAGCCCACTCCTTAATCCAGAGGTGTTGGCTAACTACAGACCAATCTCTAACCTTCCCTTCCTCTCTAAGATCCTTGAGAAAGTAGTTCGCAAATCAGTTGTGCGACTTCCTACATCAGAATAGTTTATTTGAGGAGGTTTCAGTCAGGATTTAGAAAACACCACAGCACAGAGACAGCACTGGTGAAAATTACAAATGACCTCCTAATTGCATCAGATAAAGGACTCATCTCCGTACTGGTATTATTAGACCTTAGTGCTGCGTTCGACACATTGATCATGACATCCTATTACAGTCGATTGGCATTTCAGCTACCGCACTAAGTTGGTTTAAATCCTATTTATCAGATCGATCTCAATTTGTATTTGTAAACGATGAAGCCTCAATGAACACCAACGTTAATCACGGAGTTCCACAAGGTTCTGTGCTTGGACCAATTTTATTTACCTTATATATGCTTCCTTTGGGCAATATTATCAGGAAACACTGCATAAACTTTCATTGCTATGCAGACGATACTCAATTATCGATCAAACCAGAGGAGACCAACCAGCTCGTTAAAATTCAAGAATGTCTTAAAGACATAAAAACATGGATGACCTGCAACTTCCTGATGTTAAACTCAGACAAAACTGAAGTTATTTTACTGGGCCCTGAACACCTCAGAGATCAATTATCTGGTGATGTGGTTTCTGTCTATCTTTGACCGAGACTTGTCCTTTAACTCCCACGTTAAGCAAATCTCAAGGATTGCATTTTTTCATCTACGTAACATTTCAAAAATCAGGCACATCTTGTCTCAAAAAGATGCAGAAAAGCTGGTTCACACGTTTGTTACTTCCAGACTAGATTACTGCAACTCCATATTATCAGGCTGCTCTAATAAGTCTCTTAAATCCCTCCAGTTGATCCAGAATGCTGCAGCTTGTGTACTCACAAAAACTAAGAAAAGAGATCACATTACTCCTGTATTAGCTGCGCTGCACTGGCTCCCTGTAAAATCAAGAATCACATTTAAAATTCTTCTCCTCACCTACAAAGCCTTGATTGGTGATGCACCATCATATCTTAAGGAGCTTGTAGTACCATATTGCCCCACTAGAGAGCTGCGCTCACTAAATGCGGGGCTACTTGTGGTTCCTAGAGTCCTAAAAAGTAGGATGGGAGCAAGAGCCTTCAGTTATCAAGCTCCTCTTTTATGGAACCAGCTTCCACTTTCAGTCCGGGAGGCAGACAGTCACCTCATTCAAGAATAGACTTAAGACATTCCTGTTTGATAGTGCTTATAGTTAGGGCTGAATCAGGTTTGCCCTGGTCGAGCCCCTTGATATGCTGCTATAGGCTTATAGGCTGCTGGGGGATGTTTTAGAATACACTGAGCACCTATCTCCTCTTCTCTCTCTCCTTATGGATGAATTTACATCTCTCCATTGCACCTTATTAACTCTGCTTCCTCCCCGGAGTCGTTGTGACTTCACGTCTCATAGGGTCCATTGGACCTGGAGGTGTCTGATGCCTGGTGAGCCGGCCTCCCGCGTTGGCCCTGCTGATGCCCCGCTCCCTCCTCTCTACCTCCTTCTGTTTCATGGATTGGAGTTCCATTCATACATTGTCATATTCATGTAATGTGTTTATGTAACTTTGTAAATGCTGTTCATTCTGTACACATGACATCTATTGCTTCTGTCCATCCGGGGAGAGGGATCCTCCTCTGTTGCTCTCCTGAAGGTTTCTTCCCTTTTTCCCCTGTCAAAGGTTATTTTTGGGGAGTTTTTCCTGATTCGATGTGAGGTCCTGGGACAGGGATGTCGTATGTGTACAGATTGTAAAGCCCTCTGAGGCAAATTTGTAATTTGTGATATTGGGCTATACAAAATAAACTGAATTGAATTGAATTGAATTACTAACCACTGACCCACAATCAACCTGAAAAAGTTCCAACTTTATTATTTTTGTGCACATTATGAGGTTCATCAGCACAATCATAATATATGGTATACACTTTAATACAGTAGAGGCCCTGTGCAATAGTTATGGGGCTTTGTCTTCTTCTCAGATGATTTGATATGCACAACTATGGTGCACCATCTGATCAAACAATGATACCCTGTGATTCAATATCATACAATTCGGCTCATATTCAATAGGCTTGAGTATTTTACTTGTTGATGGATGCAAGTGCATTAGTTTTTACTGGCACCTCATTTAAAAAATGAGACATCTAGAGACAAAAATACCCCAGAAGGTTATCTCTAGTGCCTCACCAGACCAGTGCACTGAGACAGTAATACTGTGGATATCATTTCAGCTTGTCTAAAAGGAGGTGGATTGTGTTTGTCGAGTGTCGCTCAGTTCCAGCGTCAGTGTTGTCCTTCGGATGTTTGCCTTTTTCAACAGTGGGCACGTGTCCTTGTCGCTAAATAAAACCCCACAGCCCAAGTTACTGCCTTTTAACGAGGAGACGTCAGACTCTAGTGTACTTTGTAGCTCGCTGGCGGCCCGTTTTAATCCCCACGTTTGTGACATCGTTTCTAATACTGTTGCACGTTTCTTTCAGATTTCAGGCAGCGTTGGACAATAGAGGTGGGTATTCCATGGGGTGGCCTTCGTTATGGGTAGCAGGTGAGGGTCGGTTCACTCACGCACACTGACACATAGTGAGTTATACCGTAAATTACCAAATACAATACCATGTAGAATTCAAACAATATTTAATAACATTAAGGGTGGTAGAATGTGGTATATTCCCTTGGCTTAATGTATAGTCCATATGAAAATAAGCCTGAAAAGTGAATCTTTATGTATCCACAAAATACATTTTGCAACAAAGATATGGAAAGATACAAATGTCAAGATGTAATGAGGTTTATTGCATGGCATTATTTATGTAATGGAAGTATATTGCAAGAGGCCTCCTCTTTAGTAGGCTAATGAACTGATTCTACACACAGTTTGCCCTGTGTCTGAACACTATGTTCTATATCCAAGGTTCAACATGTTAGTCAAACTCAATGTGAAATATGAATGCCGGTATTAATTTCTTGAAAAAGGCACTATTTGCCTACCACATGTTTCAAATAAGGAAAATGGCACAGTAACACCCTGAACTCTGTAATGCTGATTCTAATTAAACAACCAAATATCCCTCTACTGTACCTAAATGTGGATGTGAGAGAACAGTTATTTATATTGTACTCCCATGGGTGCAGTCAGTTCAGAACTAAATAAAGCTGCAGGTCATAATTCTTCTGAAAAGTGTGTGAATCCGGTGAGACGCATACATCTGGTGATTTAAAAAGCCAGATCTCTCTCTGTTTAGTGAAACATCAGTCAATTAACTCTACGTGCATCTGGTAACACTTCTGTTGGCTGCAGGTTCTAATGACTGAATCACAGTCCTCTACATTTCAATGAACTATATCTACAATATTCCTAAACGCATTTCTTCTTTACTTTAACGTTAACCATCCAACGGCCAGTGAAGGAGAAATGTCAGATACTAATAGCAATAGGAAGAAAACCTCTTCAAATGTGTGAAATAAGTATTATTTGGGTCCATTCATTTTCGGCGTTTACCGGTATGAGCCAGATATTATTAATTCCAATAGGACAGCATATAAAGTACACATCTTTTATTTGTGGTGATGCAGTATCTGTGGTAAGATTCGGACAGAAAGCCTTCTTGACACAGACGGACAAAAGGATGGAGGTTCTAATGCAGTTGTCTGTCTGTCAGTAAGGATATCCTAACTGAAACTGGGTGCTACTGAGCATAATTATTATTATTATTATTAGTATTATTAGTATTATTATGGTCTAGTTACGCATGTTCTGCATCACACATGATGTATTTAGAACACCATGTGTTAAAATAGATTAAATATTTAGATTATGTTTGGAATTAACATTGCCAATGACAATCAATTGAAGTCGACCTTCACTTGATCAAATATCAATTTAATGTCAATTATTTGGATCCAAAAGTTCTAGAAAATATCACTGGAACACGTTGCGTAAGAGCAGGTAAACTGATTAGATGCTGCACACTTTGACCCCACACTTCCCTGAGTGGGGGGTTACCTGAGATGACCTTATGATTGATAAGGGCATTGTCGACCTCAAGCTTTAGCACATTAAGTACTTCAGTAGGACCTCAACCATTCAAAGGACATTTGACATAAACAAACAAAAGAGGAAAACAAACCAAAAAGGGTGAATGAGACCTTTACTGGAAATACTGTCAAAAGATTCCGTGGGTTTTAGAAATATTGATTGATGGAGGTCATGAAAATCTCTAAATAGCATTTCATTATGAAACCCAATTTGTTCCTTCAAGCCTCAGCTTGGTTAGTTTTCCCACATTAAGTCACACAATGACATCATCTGTATCTCAAACGTATACTCAGGATTGGACAGTATGACATTAAAGTATTCCCTCCCATATATGACAATTCAATTAATAACAACACCACAAAGCACAACATTAGAAATTACTGATGAATTGAATCAGCACCCTGACACGGTCTCAGCAAATATTGAACATTATAAGATTCCCAAAGAGTTATTGTAGAGCTATTGTGCTGGATTACATTATATCGTACTAGCGTTCATGTTATTGTATCAAACAACGCGACGATGGTGTTGGGACTGTGTAGCTGGAAGACCTGAAATATCCCAAATAGAAACATATTGAAGATATGAAACGAAACCCTCCTCAAAGGCTGCTTTCTAGACCATAAGAGACCAGTCATAAAGTTATATGTGGGGCTACAAGTTTAAATTATAACATGTGAACAAACAATATTTTGAAATCTTAAAATTAACCAATTTATACTCACAGTTCTACTTCTAAATATCATCCAAGATTAGATCAACCTGAGAAAGTTATCCAGAACAACGCCTCATTCATATCAGGGCTTTGCACAATACAACACACATTGTACTACTTGTGTTAATGTTTGCATTCATTATTCACTAAAACAAGACACTACATTTCTATTTGACAGTTTGTGCAGTGGGACACTTTTTACTTGTCAGAAAAGCACAAGTGTTACTAATAACATTAACAGCAGCTCCGTTTTATTCATGTGTCACAGTGAGCCATGACAATGTGACAGGAAGCCATCCTGCACATTAACAAGACCCTGAAACTGAAGCAGCAGAATGGAATTCAGCCATCTTTAATTTCATTATTTATACATTTGCTTTTCCTACTGTGACATATCAAAATGTCCTCTTTAAAAAAAGATCTATCACAACTTACGACCCACAGGAAAGTTGTTCACTTCAACCTAACTAGGTCCAGCTTTAGCCACTTTTAAAAGCATTACAAAGAAAAACTATAGTGTCCTGTGCGTTCCCAACTGCCTTACATGTTGGGTTCGCCAGGAGATTCCTGCTACTGGCCCCTTTTTTCTTGTCAGTATTTTTATTCTTTCTCTATTTTGTTACTACCGTCAACATTGAAATGAATGCAACAACTGTTTTTCTCTCAGCTATTAGTTAGTTTGACATTTCTTCTTTTTTTTCTATCAGTGCAGCATGTAAACACAAGAGGTCTGCATTTTTCCTGAAATGGAAGCTACTGCTTTTGCTTATATACGTAAGCAAGTAATACATCTTGACTAATAACCAAAATGACACCCCAACCCCAAAACGCATTGTTCAAAAATAAGAAATCCACCATTTAGAAACATTGTACAACTAGTTTCATTCAGAATAAGTATAGTACTTCAACATTGCATGGACATGTTGAATTTTAGAGTAATTAAATGTCTGTAACGGTATTTTGGAAAGGAAACCCATGAATATACAACATCACATTTCCTGCACACTCTCGCGCTCTTTCTCTCACTAACACACACGTCTGTCATTTAGATGGTGAATAGACATGATTCAGAGTAACTATAAGTAGCACTGCATTTCACTAGAGCAGCCCAATTAGTGTATGTCACGGCTCAAGCATCAGCATGGATCAATACAATCATTACTCCAATTTCCCCTCTTGTCTGACACTCACACAGGAACTTAGTTCCATGCATTCACACTCACACACACACCAATCCTGCAAATGAAAATGCTCAAATCACTTGCTATTTCTCCCCTGAATGGTGCAATATGTGCTGGTTTCATGAAAGATGAAAATGCAGGGAATTGATGGAAACCCTGCAACAACAACAACTTAGTGGTTGTTGTTGTTGTTGTTGTACACACAGACACACACACACACACACACACACACACACATACACACACACACAGACACACACACAGTATGAAATGATGGCACATTCATTCAGTGACACCTGCAGCTTGTGTGATTAAGAGGATGCTTAATATGGGGATGGGGAACACATTTAATACTGTGTCAATGCACAAGTTAAAAGCCTACTATATTCAATCTCTCTCTCTCTCTCTCTCTCTCTCTCTCCCTCTCTATCCATATCTAGAAAGACACCTGCATCATGCTGATATGGGAGCTTGTGTGTCCGCATCACTGCAAGAATAGACACACTCAAACACACACATTTGAGCTTATTATCATTTCTCCCTCGCTCTAGGTCTCTCCCACCTTTCCTCCCCTCCCCCTTCTCTCTCCTGTTTCTCTATAGCAGAGCGAGGCGCTGGGCCTATACTGCACATGCTGACATCAGCAACCAGCAGCGCCCCCTAGACCCCCCCCGCCCCCCACCCCCCCCACAACCACTACACGCCGACCAACACCACACATCACACGTCACCCATAGGAACGTAATATCAAGCAGGTACCCTCGCGACAGTGACATGGAATCACTAACAAATGTGATTGATGGTGATGAACAGCCTCATAAAAGAGGTCGCTGGTCAGTGCCCTTTCCTCTTAATTAACTATAAATTGCATGTCTATCATTTCTTCCTTCACCTCCAATACAACATACTCACGTGGACTTACACAGATGACACCTGCGTGTTACGCCTGTGGTTATTGTAACTTAAAGCCTTTAACTCGTGGAATGAGAAAAACATGTGAACCATTCAACCAGACATATCTGCACATTAGGCCTACCTGATGCTCGGGCAAGGCCTAACCGTTGCAGCTTCTACTCAACACGTTACACAATGCCAGGTAAAAGGATGATGTGGCCATTCGGTGATCTTTTTTGGCGTATTTTCTGACGAAGTTATCCTCACTGGAAAATGAACAGCGAGCGGTTGACGGTGAAACAGTTCTGGCGCACGGGAATGGGGTTATAGAGGGGCCATGGTCCGGGCTCTCTGCGCCATAGACTGCTTGTACATTCTCTGGGTACCGGGCCCTCCGGGTGGACCGTGTCCATGGCCGTGGCCATGCCCGTGTCCGTGACCGTGTCCGTGGGGTCCTCCTTGTCTGCTCCCACCTCGGCCGCCGGGGCCCCCTCCGCCGGGCCCACCGCCATACCTGGCCGGTACCTCATCTCCGAACCGCGCCATTCTCTGGACACCGAAAGCCAATCTTCACGAAGTAGGCGGAGGAAGGAGACCAATGCTCAGATCTGTGCAGCCACACAACATTACATCCCATCTGGATCAGAACGTCTCATATGCACAACGGGTTTTCTTGTGAGCTTCGGCTGGACACCTGCAGCAGTTATATGCTGGTTTTAGCAGACGAGGACGCCCATGTAGCCGACTGTCTCCTTCTCTGTGCGTCTCTGCCAACAGCCAATTGTGGGTGTGAGGAAATAAAATGTGTGTTCGTGCTGGCTGACTGGTTGCACTGTAGGGTGTCTCCGTCTTAGTTGGCTCGTATGTCCGTAAAAAGCAGAATAATTTGCCCCCAACATGAAATCATGGGGAGACTGTAGCGCGTTAACATTAATGTTTCATGTTCTCCATGGTTCATGCCTGCATCAGAGCGCACCACAGCCTGCAACTCTCGGAGCCATGTATTTCTTAACTCTTATGATAGCATATATTGACTATCTAAATCCCTTTAAATATCACACAGGCCTTAATAACTCAGACTGCCGAAAATAAATCTGAAAAATAATGATCAGCCTTTAGCAATGCCCGTCAGTGACGTTTAACTTGACTTAAAAGGCATTGAAAAGGGAAAACCTACTATTATTTATTTATTTTGAAAAAATCCGCAATGTTTGGCACAGTGTGTGGGCAAAAAATGTGGCTCCCAGCCACGTTACAGTTGTTTTACCAGGTGCGCTCCCGACAAGCCTCGAGACCAGGAACATTGTGACATTTGTTAATAATGCGTCTTTTTTTCCCCAGAGTGCACAATAATCGAGCATAGGGAAGAGAAGGAGAAATACCGTGTTTCTTTTGAAATGTCCGTTGTCATTGTTGTCGAGCGCTGGTGAGGAAATATTTTTTCTCAGACGAATTCAATAACATCCTCCCTCGTTGCAACCATCATCTTCTCTCGCCGTCACCTGCGCGGCCATCCAGAAAGCTGAGAAAGAGACACACGGACGGCGTCCGTCAAAGACAAGGGTACGACGGCCGCGTCGCCGCCGTCTTACACCCTCTCATGTTCTTCGTTTAGCTGTTCGAGATGCAGCAGTGCCGAGAAAGTCCCTCACCATCCCCACCCCGAAAAGTCTGCCTCCGTCCGCACTGCTAAGCCCAAATGTCCTGGCAGAGCGTCCGTTCTCTCTCTCTCATTGGAGAAGGGTAGATCACTCCTCACGGCCTCCGCTCTCTTCGTCCAGCGGCCCCAAGGGGAAGTGGAGAGGGACAGGCGGACGGATGGATAGATGGATCCGTGAATGGATGGAGACACAAATGGAAGGGAGGGGACCGGCTGTTTCTTTGGAATTCAGACCGGAGTATAGATTAAAAAACTCAAACTGCGCGCAGAATCGTTGTCTTTCAATTTATGTGAACCACGATGAGAGCCTGATCGCTTCTGCAGCCGCAGCAACATGACGCACGCAGCTCGTCCAACTTCCAGGACGATGTGGCACGGACGGAGGCATCGACATAGCCCGTTTATTTTAAGGTGCTTCGGGCTATAGCCCTGCCCAGTCGGACTGGACCTGTTAAAGTGTCCAACTCCAAAACAATTAAAAAAAATGCGTTAAAGAGCCTGTTGGCGTAAAGCATGAGGTGGAGAGCAACTGCGTGACTGTGTTTCTCATTTCCTTCCACCTTTGCATGTGTCATAAAGACCTAATAACTATGCTTATTATAGCCAGATGCGCGCGTGTGCTTGGCGGAAGAGGCGGGGTTGTTGGCATCATGCAGCTTGAGCAAGAGATACAGCTGCAACTCAAACTGACAATGCGCGCACATGGGCGCGTGAGTAAGTGGAGTACATGCGCGCCAAAGTGCGCGCGCGAGTCAGCCTGTGTTTGTTAGGGAAGGTGGAGGGGGGAGGCTATTCTTAGCAACACACATTTGGAAATTAATGGACGAAAAGAGCTCTCTCCTCCCTCCCTTCGCGAGGATCGAGGATATTCTTCCCTGGTTTCCTCTCCTCGCCTCGAGGCTTTTCCACAAGCTCCACCAACACACTGGTGCCTGTTCAAGGTGCGACCATATGCTTTGCACTCAAATAGAGGCACAACAAAGATGTTCAATTACATAACACAGAGGAAAACCAAGGCAACGTGGATGGAATGCCGAGAGAGAATAAGAGCCGCAGTATTTTCTTTCTTGTGATAACATTTCTATATAATACACTTATTCTGTGCTCAAATCTCCACTTGCAAAACACAATCTCCAAGGATGCAGTTCAGTCTGAACACAGATTGTATTTCATCTAAAAAAAAGGATGATTCTTATTGGATTTTCTGGTCATGGAGAGTGATGGCATCGTGGGCTATTCAATGAATGTCACGAATCACTCATAAGTACCGTGAGCTACCGTGGCCGCGTTACGTTTAGCCCGAGAGACGAGCAGAGGAAGAAGGCTGCAGCCCACCAACTTCGCAGGGACAACATGCTTTTAATCTACTGTGTGACCTAATTGATTGACTCCAGAAAATAGCCGCCTCTGCGAATGGGAAAATGATCATAAGACAGACCGGGAGAATTAATACTCCTCCCCAAGATGTTGAATAAGGAGAGATACATAGCAAGAGGCTACTCCAATCGATAACAGTGCGACCTTAAACTTAAATAATATAACGTCGTAGGCATATTAATTGTATCCTCTATAATATTGTGACATTTTATATTATATAGGTGGAGGCTTCAAATAAGCCCAGTGGGCTTTCTGTCTTGTCCCGCACTGTAAAATGATTTATCTCTGCAATGTTTTTTTATTTATTTTAATTGTGCAAAATAAACACCACAAGGAAATGCAATAATCTTATGTCCTCATCATAACCAAAGAGAGAGAGAGAGAGAGAGAGAGACATACATAGATAGACAGGCAGACAGACAGACATTGAAGTAGCATGAATACACACATCTGACAGCATGAAAAAGTGCTACCATCGACAGCATCACAAAATCTGCCCTTATGCTCTAAGTGGTGGACGTGTCAGGGCCACGGAGAGCGCCTCCACAATACATATCAGCATCTTCATCATATATCTCAAACCGTGGATAGTATAACACTGGTGCCAAAATCATGGCCACACCATCACCGCTGTTCAGTGTAAATGAGTGTGGTTGAGGGGGTATGTGTGAGTTGGACTGTAAAATGATTTATCTCTGCAATGTTTATTTATTTATTTAATTGTACAAAATAAACACCACAGGGGGAATGCAATAATCTTATGTCCTCATCATAACCAAAGAGAGAGAGAGAGAGCGACATACATAGATAGACAGGCAGACGACAGACATTGAAGTAGCATGAATACACACATCTGACAGCATGAAAAAGTGCTACCATCGACAGCATCACAAAATCTGCCCTTATGCTCTAATGTGGTGGACGTGTCAGGACCACGGAGAGCGCCTCCACAATACATATCAGCATCTTCATCATATATCTCAAACCGTGGATAGTATAACACTGGTGCCAAAATCATGGCCACACCATCACCGCTGTTCAGTGTAAATGATTGTGGTTGAGGGGGTATGTGTGAGTTGGACGGGTGACTCTCATGCAGCGACACATAAAGTAATTAAGAGAAAGGTTGTTTGCAAAGAAATGTATAAGGTGTTGTGTATCGGTTGTCTTTTCATCTTTTAGATTATGACTGCTTCCTATTTGAATGATGTTACGGTGTCAAAATGCTAAGACTTTGTTACACACTGTCTTCTATCAGCTGTCTAAAGAAAATCTGAAAAATAAAAGAAATCAAAAACCTGCAAAACAATTCAACAATGCAGTGACAGAGATAAATTTCCTCCAATTGTAGTGTGCTATATATTGTGTATGTGTGTGTTTACACTTGGGTGTGATGATCTGTGAAATTATCTATTGCCCTTCAGAGCCTTTGAGGAGCAGAGCCTTCTGTCCAAACCTGTTATTCCACACAGGCAGCAGAAGAAGCACTGAAGAGCAACAGCTCCCAGGCCACCCATGCATAAAACATTGTTACCTCACAAGAACACATACACGGTCTCTATAGAAGAGATAGAGATACGTGATAATCTCTGTGTATTTATAGCATATTTGGCTGAGAAAAATAATGCAACATGATAGTCTTTTAATAAGCACTGAAACCATGCACTTTCTTTCAGAAAGGGGAATTCAAATCTTCTTTGTTACACAATGAAATTCAATGCTTGTGCATGTAGACATTTAGCATGCATGTGATTAACTTCAGGTATTGATTTACATTCTGTTTGAATGCTGACATCTGTGAGGAAGCAGTAACGAAGCAGTAACAATGGCATCTTCTAAAATAAAAAGGTACTGATTCAGCAGAACTAGATTAGGAAAGTCATCTAAACCTCTGACGACTGTTCTCTGTTGTGCTTCGTTCTCTGTCAGATGTTCAAATGGCGGGTAGCTGTGAGGCTAGAGCTCTGAGGCGAGGGCCTAAAAAGGAGTGTCGTGACTCAATGATTCATAAGGCTGAATAATTCAATGGTTAGATGCATGTAGAGCACTCCGCCCCTGCTGAACCTTGTCCTCCAAAGACCCAATGCCAACTTACATGAAAACCTCTGCAGGACTTGTCCTCATCATAAACAACATATCAGTCAATGATATATTACAGTATGTCAAAAATGCTATTGTGCCATAACATATTTTTACATAACTGGACTAAAAAGTAAAGTATAAGTTAAGATTTAAGTGTTCAACCAAAAATGGGTCACATGCTGCATTTAGTTGAACTAAACTGAAGCTTAAACTAACTGGTAAAGAGGCTGTGCACAAATGGTTTCTACACCACAAAAAATAATAATACAAGCTTTATTGGATAGTGGGATCAATTAGTGAATGAATAGAGCACATGCACATAAATCACGTAGACATAGAGCAGAGCTGGCAACCCGACCAGTGAAAGAGAGACTGACGAGGAGACACAGAGCATGTAGGACACACTGGCCAGACTCACGACGACACTCTCATTCCCCCCTCTCAGTGCTTTCCTAAGGTCCACTTCACTTAAATGAGTACTCTACACACTTATTATTCCACTGCTATAACATTGTTGGACTGTCGGACAGTTAAAAGAAGTGAGACAATTTATCAGATTTCACGAACCTGTGGAGCCACAAAAAGCAACTTTTTTTCACATATGCAGTAGTACTCCCCCAAAACCTAAAAACTTTGATTTGTAAAATTGGGGGAGTTTCCTTTAAGTTTCAGCCTTTCCCGTACTAATAAATTGTCTTACTTTATGTTGAATATTGTCTCAGTGTGGAGGTATCTGTACCTCCCTCCCAAAGTGATACAATAACAACCACTCTGTCCTGCGTCTTTCATTTTTCATGATTTTCTTTAGATTATCCTGTGACACTCTGACCTATTGGCGCTTATCATAATGCAGAAACTACAGACGGGTTCCACACACGTCCAAACTGACCACTGCTAAGTATTTTTCTGGAGATTTTGATTTTAATTGCGTGATTCAACAGCATGTACATAACGATGCATCCAGGGCAAGCTGACCGATGATAATGCAGTGAGTCGTAGAAGCTCTAAATGAGTGCACCAACTGGGAATGAGAATGTGAACCCAAAACACTCATCATGGCTGGATGAATGTAATGCTGGGGGCAGCAACATGGCATCCAACAATAAAATGGGCATCACATTATTTGTATGAGTGTGTGTGTGTGTGTGTGTGTGTGTGTAGGAGGAGGAGGAGGAGGAGGAGGAGGAGGAGGAGGAGGAGGAGGGGTGAGTTAGTTTTATTGTGGATGCTCACTGACCGAGACCAACAGCAGGCTCACAGAAGGAGCACTAATAATCCTTGTGTATATGCAGTGGATGTCCATGTTATGGAGGCGTATGCTCACATGTATCAAAACAACATGTATCTATGCATGAATATGGTGACCAAAATGCAATTACACCCAAATAAATTTTAAGCCTGCTTAAATTAGCATGGCGCATTTTTAAACATCTAGAATGATTAACCTACTCCTAAGTAGGCTAACGCAGCTGGTCCCGCACAACCAGAATCTTGTTCCTCCATCTGTTTCTCCGTCTCCTCCTGGCTCCCTGACAGTTGCACATCTTAGATCTGCTCCACGTCCTAGATCTGATCTCTCTGATACACAATTTAAACATCAGCTTAAAGGTCCACATATTTACTGTGAGGGTAAAGGAGATATCCCATTCTCCTTGTATACTGATACAACTGATACTTCACTAAACAAAGTGTTCGCCTGGAAACAAAAGCAAAAAGAGGGACCAGACAAGAGAGAAAGCGAGAGAGAGAGAGGTAACCTGCCCTTGGTAGTAAATAGGCCAGTGTTTTTTTCTGGGGGAATCTCGTGTGAGGATGAAGTCACTTTATCTACTCTCAGAGCTCGCTTCTCTTGCTCTTTATTTGTATACCCCATTTGTTTTTCAACCATTCAACTATTTCAAATAGGTTCAGCATCTTTGAGTTTGTGGGCCAAGGGACATAAAGAAAATTGTTTCAATCATTCTGTAATTTATGGTTTCTATTTCTGTTTGCCACTTGTTTCTTTTAGTTTTGCCTTTTTGCTGTTGGATAATACCGTTAGACAGGATAGGGTGAGGGAGAGGGGACAACACGCAGCAAATGGACATGGGTTGGATTCACACCCTGGTCCCTGGGGTAAGGACTTGGCCTTCCCCTTACCAGGTGAGACATTTCCCCCATGTGACTATTTTGTCGAGCTGCATTTACATACGTGGCAAAAGACACGTTTGAAACACCACTTTCTCTCTGAATGTTTTTCTTTGAAGGTTTTCACCAGATGTTGGCACATGGGTGGAGTGGACATGTGACCTGAGTGTGTTTACAATAATGCGTCTTCACTGCCCCCCAGTGGCCACAGGATAGAACGACATTATCTGCAGTCCCCTCTCACCATGTGACTATTTACATCCTAAAGCTATGAAATCAAGAGAGCAAGAAAAAGGTTGCATTTCGTAAACTTTTATTTTATTTGTTAGGCTGGCACTGCATACAGACCTGGAAGCATGCATATAAAGATACTATACAAAACACATATGATGCAAGCAGTTGGTCATTAATGTTTCACAGTTATTGGTGGAAATTAAAATGTGTCATCTCTGTCCATTGTTATCTGCTTCTCTAGCCTACATAGGCTCTTTATCATATAATATTACCAATATGTGATGTGACTTTATGAATTGTGGATAATTATCCATTTCAAATTCAAGGCTGTATAAGCTACATACAAAACAAACCAAGTCATGGTATACATGTATTCAATAATCAAATATATGAGAAGAATATACATCTTCAATTTAAAAAGGTTATATCAGAGAAATGTGTAACACTGTATGTCAAGGTACCACAGTAAAACACATGTTGATATTTCTTTATTTTAAATACTTTCTATTCCGAATTTATTTTTGGGAAACACTTTCTAACGTTTCTATTTCCTACTCACGATAGATGCGCTGAACTGCTGGAAGACTACACCCCCCATAAGGCATTGCGCTTTCAACATGGCGTCTCGCGTAAGCTAGTCGCTTGACTTCTGACAACGAGACCACAACACAGCTCGAGGTAAATAGAACAGTGTAGCGAGTTTGACGGATACTGTTAAAGACAAAAGGATGAAACTGTTGCTCGCAGTGTTAAAACAAATCCACAAACCAGCCGTCCGCACCAGTCAGCAGCGCTGCCGGAGCTCCTGTGCCAGCGGCGGCCTGTCACCTCTCCGAGATGAGGCTCTCGTTGTCGGGTCAAGCCGGGAGCTCGTGCAGAGACTCGGCTCACAGGTGGAGGTGAGGACGGGCTTCATCACCGAGGAGGAGGAAGGGGCTCTCCTGCGAGAGCTGGAGCCGGGCCTGAAGAAGAAACGCTACGAGTTCGACCACTGGGACGATGTAAGTTATGCTTGCACTATGGCTAAAACGGCTCGACACACATTTCATACCAGGGATTATATCATATAAGTGCCAGTATAGTTGCACCGCACACCTCTTACAGATTTTATGATTAATTAAGCCCATTTCGTTACGGTAGCGGTCGAGTTAAAGGACGCCGTCACCACATTGCAGCCACTCTACCCACTCACTGACCTACTCTTATCCATGTCGGTCACCTGTACATGTTGTACATCCTACACCTGTTAATGCAAGCAAATACTTTTTTTTTCTCCTTCCGTTTCCGGGTGTAACGGATCCCCGTATATGAAGTGGCATGAAACTTACTGCTGGTGAAATTACTCTTATTTTCTTCTTCTGGGTCACAATACATTCATTAAACGTGTAAACTATCACCACCGTAAGAGCTTTAGGCCTCATACGGGTCCATTAAACTATTACACTTTCTTGCAGATTTAAATGCGTATCCGTCCGTAAGAAGTTCCGTAGTCGTACCGTCAAGTTCGCATTCGAACGTAAAACAAAACTGAGTTTCCTTTTAACCTTTTCAAAATAAATGTCTTATTTACCTATTAGAGAGGAAGTAGCATAAAGCCTCTATAAATTCTTCAAACAATACAATAACTATGCATACGTCAAGGCAATAAGGCAAATACAATGCAGGTAATAAAAACAAAACAATAAACCTTCCATGGGGTTATTTACACTCCCACCAAATTATAGTGTTTTACAAAATGGAAACCTTAAAACACACAATTTCCACTTACAGAATAACACTTTGAATGTATAAGCTATGCCACACAGAAAACATTATCACATGTCTTCTACTGCATAGTGCTTAAACAGCTTCTAGCAATAACACTAATTCTGGACAGGGCGCTCCAAAGCGGGCCTGCTGGTGCGCTCTCCTTTGTGTTTCAGTTCCTTCTCTCCAAACAAGATTTTGGCCCGTCTCACAAGTCCATCTTTGCCTTGAACGACTTCTGCGACTGTCCCAAGTCTCCATTTGCTTCGTGGTAGAGTGTCCTCAGCGTCCAGTACTATATCCCCGACCTGAAGGTTCCTTTTAGTGCTATGCCAGCACTGTCTTGTTGTGATATTGTGGAGGTACTCTTTTTTCCATCTACTCCAAAACTGTTCCGTCAAGTACTGCACCTGGCGCCACCTCTTTCGTCCATAAAGATCCTCTCTTTCAAACTTGCCAGGTGGAGGCAAGGCTGTGGTGGATTTCATTGTGATCAGATGGTTAGGAGTAAGTGGCTCTAAACCATTGGGGCTGTTCAAAGCATCGACTGTGAGTGGACGGCTGTTCACAATAGACATGGTTTCATAAAAGAAGGTGCGCAATGACGCATCATTAAGCCTACCAGGGGAGAGTAGCATAGTGGCGTTGAGGAACGCTTCTGACAGTTTTTGTTGCCGTTCCACCCCCCCCCCCCCCCTGCATGGCTGGCATGAGGTGCATTCATTACAAGGTCACACTGCTTTTCTGTGAGAAATGCATTCAGCCTATTCATTTCCAATTCTTGCAATGCAGCATTCAGTTCATTTTTTGCACCATGAAGTTGGTGCCTTGGTCACATTTAATTTGTCGCACAGCACCTCTTAAAGCAATAAAGCATCTCAGTCCATTGATGAATGTGTCTGTGGACAAGTCCTCTAGCATTTCGATATGAATGGCTCTAGAGCAGAAGCAGGTAAAGAGCAACCCATATCTTTTTTTCTTGTTTTCTCCCTTGTTTTGTCAAAAAAGGACCAAAACAGTCCATCCCACAGTAAGTGAACGGTGGGGTGGGTTCTGTTCGTTCAACAGGCAGGTCACTCATCCTTTGGCTTTCAACTGGCCTTCTCAGCCTTCGACATGTCACACAGTGACGAATGTAGGTTGTGACTGCTCTGCTCAGTCCACAGATCCAATAGCCATTGGACCTAATTTCATTGATGGTGAAGCCTTTGCCCTGATGTTTCACAGTTTCATGATGGTGGGCGATGATCAGATTCGTTACGTGATGTCCCTGAGGAATGACTGTTGGGTGTTTGAATGAGTTAGGGAGAGGTGAGCGGCTGAGCCTACCTCCCACCTTGAGTACACCCTCTGCATCCAGGAAAGCATCAAGGTGATACAGCTTGTTGTGCCTTGGAAGCTGATGTCCATTGCTTAGTAGTGTTATCTCTTCTCCGTATGTTTGGCTTTGTATGTCCTTGACGATGAGTCACTCTGCACTTTGTCTTTCACTAACTGTTGAGAGGTCACATGATTTGACCTTTCTAGCACGCCGCAAGAGACGCGCCACTGCCTTGATGGCCCGAGACCAGCATGAAAACTTTTTCAGTCTGCCTACAAGGTCAACTTGTTCTGAGGTCTTTGTCTGGAATGTCTGAGCCTTCCTAACTTCTGGGTCACCGACAGGCACCTCCGTTGGCATTTCTATCTCTCTTTCCCAGAAAGCTGGGGCCAGTGAACCAATCAGAAGAAAGCAACTCATCTACTGTTTTCCCTCTTGATGCGTAGTCTGCTGGGTTTTCATTTATTTATTTATTCATTTATTTTGCAGGGACAATGCACACCAATCAACAGTTGGACTGTAAGTGAGCCAGAGAGGCTAATTTCCATCTGCTGTCCCTGGCCAGATGTTTTTAAGGCAGCCTAAAATAACAAAATAAAAATCATAGACAAACTGACAACAACATATAAACAAAACCAATACACAGCAAAAAGAAAGGGTACAGCAATAGACCAGAGACATAACGGGCTGCAGCATGAATCAGGCAGAACAAACCCAGCTACAATACAACATACACATAAAAAACAAATGCACATATAGCCGAAACAAGCTTCAGGACAGACAGCACATCAATGACTGCACACCTGATTGGCAACAAGCCATTCCTTCAGGTTATGCTTGAACGTGTTGTACGTGTTGTGTGCACGTATGTGTGGTGGCAGAGCATTCCACGAGTGACCTGCCTTCACTGAGAATGTAGACTTGCTAAACGAGCTTGACCTATATGAAATGACACAATCACCTCTTGTAGCAGATCTAGTGAGTCCGCTGCTTTCACTGCTTTGTTTAACAAATTCACTAAGCGGGGGCGGAGCCATACCATTTAAATTTTTAATCAGTTGGTACATGGAACCATTGCTTGGGGTCTGAGGCATGACGGATTTTCTGCACTCTATTTGCTACAAAAGGTGTGAAAGCGGCGAGCATCATTATTAATATAGCCTAAGACAACCTTTGAATCTGTCCAAAAGAACTCTTCTACATTACAGTAGCCTAATTTTTCTTTGAGCATATTGCTCACTGTGACTGAGACAACTGCTGCGGCAAGTTCTAACCTGGGTATAGTTGTGACCTTCAGCAGCGAGACACGCACTTTTCCCATGAGAAGAACACAGTGAATGTCTCCTTTCATTCTTCAGTCTCAGATATGTGCATTGGCCATAGTGGTGCTGGCATCCGAGAAGTGATGCAATTCTGTTTTAAATCACCTTTCCAAAGCCAGCCGGCTGGTAGCAGCGAGCTACCTGTATCTTTTCCAACTTAACAAGGTCATCTTGCCATTTCTCCCACCGTGCCGTCAATCGCTCTGTAATTGGGTCATCCCATCCTGTTCCTTGATGGCACATATCCTGGAGAATATTCTTTCCGTTGAGGAGGTATGGAGCTACGAAGCCCAGCGGGTCGTATATGGAGGTGACAGATGACAGGATGCCGCACCGTGTTGCAGGCTGGTTCTTTGGTGAGACCTTGAAGATGAAACAGTCACTCTCGATGTTCCAGTATATTCCCAATGCTCTTTCTAGGGCTGGGTCATTGAATCTGAGATCCTTTGCTTTGATGTCTGTGGCATGTTCTGTTGAGGGGATGCTCTGGAGAACAGCACAGTTGTTGGCCACAAATTTGTGAAGCCGTAAACCTCCGTTTGCACACAGCTCACGTGCCTCCTTTGCAATTTGAATGGCCTTTTCATCAGACTCAACACTAATGATGCCGTCATCTACATAAAAGTCTCTGGCAATGAACTGTGACCCTAATGGGTGTGTGTGACTGTGTTCCTTGGCGAGCTGCTTTAATCCATAATTTGCACACCCTGGTGATGATACGGCTCCAAAGAGATGGACTTTCATCCTGAATTCATGGGGAGGTGTGCTTAGTTCGCCGTTCTTCCACCATAAGAAGCGTAGGTAGTCACGGTCATTCTCTGAGACATGGAACTGATGGAACATCTTTTCTATGTCACACATCAGAGCAATGTGATGCTGTCGGAAACGAATGAGAACACCTGTCAGGCTGTTTATCATGTCTGGGCCTGGGAGAAGGTGTTCATTGAGGCTACTTCCCTTGTACTTTGCTGAGCAGTCGAAAACTACTCTCAGCTTTTCAGGCTTTTTGGGGTGATAAACACCATGGTGAGGTACGTACCATTTTTCTCAAAGTGCCTTCAGTACATACTTCCTTGACGTCACCTCTTTCAATGATGTCCTTCATGTAGTTAATGTAGTCGTTCTTGTAACTCTCATTTGCAGTGAACTTCCTTTTCAAGTGACTCAGCCTCACAGCAGCAAGCTGCTTGTTATCAGATAAACATGGCCTCTCTCTGAAGGGGAGGGGCATTTCATAATGTCCATGTTCGTTTATCTTTATGCTTTCCTTTAATTTGTCAAGAAAAATCAAATCTTCTTGAGAGACTGTTTTGTCGTCTCCTTGAGTGTCTCTGAAATCAGTCTCGAGAATTCTTATTGCATCCATTGGAGTCACTGCGGGCAGCTCCTTCACGGTTACTCTGTGACAGTGACCGTTTGACAATTGCGCATCAGAGTGAGGTGCTGAATAGCCAACAATACTCCACCCTAAGTCTGTAAGAATGGCAAATGGTTCATCTTTTCCTGTTATGACACGTCTTGGTACTGGACAATTGTAGCCTATCAGCAACCCCACGTCGCAGTTAAGAAGAGGTGGTATTTGGTCTGCAATTGCTGTGAGATGGCTCCATCCTTTAGCCGTTTTGTGCGTTGGTATATGTTGTCTGTTCACGGGTATGCAGTTTTTGGTGTATGTAGGAGGCAGTTTGATGTGCACAGTGGAATTGAACCCTCACACGCAGACCAGATGTCCGTTCACTTCTAAACACCATATTTTCGCCCATCATAGTAGTGAGTTTCAATTTAACTGGGCAAGTATTCAGCTGCAGTTCATTACTTACATCTTGCTCAATGAATGTCGTGTCACTTTGTGTATCCAGCAGGGCATACACAAGTTTTTCACTGGATGGATTCTTGTCGCTCGACACCCACACTGGCACGATCATGGAGGTGTTTTCTGACTGACCTTGGCTGGTGACATTGAGGGACAGAGCAGATGTTGGTTCCCTTTCATTGCGTTGCGCAGAATTTTCCCTTTTTGCCCATTCTTTGTTTTCACCTTTTCCGTAGCCATTGTCGTCCTTTGCATGAGTCACACGTGTGGCGATGCCGGCACTCCTTTGCGCTGTGACCGGGTTTTAGACATCCATAACACAGTCTGTTATCTTTGACGTACGTCCTCCTATATTCCAGTTTTCTTTTCATGAAGTCTGGACATTTGCAAAGCTGATGACCGATATCCTGGCATAGCATGCAAGGGACCTTGACGTTTTCCTTTGTTGATGTCTGCTTATTCTTTTCCACCACTGTTTGTGTGTTGAAGGCACTGGCTTTGTTTCTTTTGCTTTCCCTTCTGCTCCACTTGTCTTGATAAGATTCAGCTGAATGGAGAGCGAGGAAAGAGGTGACTGGATTGCAGGCGGTTTCGGCCTCCACGGACATGAACTTGGCAAAGTCCTTGAAGCTAAGGAAATCCTTTCCCTCTGTGAGACGCAATGTCACTTGCCGGTTCCATCGTGAGGCTAGCCACTCTGGCAGTTTCCGCATTAACTTCTGATTTTCCTCACAATCGTTTAGGATGTTTAAGCCTTTTACATGGGGCATGGCCTGCAGACAGGCATTTAAGAAATCTGAGAAGTTTCTCAGTCCTTCAGCATCTTTAGACTGTATTTTTGACCAGTTGGATAACTTTTCTCTAAAAGCCTTTTGAATGATGAACGGCTGGCCATACCTCTGATTGAGCTTGTTCCAAGCGTCACTGTAAGCTTCGCTGTCACTACGATAGAATGTCCCTTCTAAGCATTTGTGAGCTGAGCCACCTACATATCTCTTGAGGTAGTGCAGCTTATCGGTAGTGGGAATGTTCTTTCCATCTATAAAAGGACATAAATGAAGCTTTCCACTCAACAAAGTCAATTGGATTTCCATTAAACACTGTGGGCTCCGGCATTGGAAGTCTGTTAATAGCAATGCTGTCCTGAAGAGCTTTTGCTAGGCAGGATACATCAAAGGGAGGAGATTGAGTGACAACTGTGTGAGGGCGTGTTGTAGCAGGGGGAAAGGAGTGTATAGGGTCCTGAAATGACTTAAAGGACTGGGCATCAGACTCCTCTTTCACTTCTCTGTCATATGCTTCAAGTCTGGCTTGGGCAGCCTTTAAGTCTTTTTCAGCTTGCAATCGTTCTAATTCGGCCTTTTGTTCTTCTAATTCCCTCCTGTGTTCTTCCTCTAACACTCAAATCTTTTCCTTTTGTCTCTTTTCCTCTATTAACATCTTATATTCAGCCTCCTTAGCAGCTAACTCCGCCGCTGCTTCTGCTCGCTTGGCTGCAACACCTGAGTTCATGTAGCAGAGGAGCCATAAATGGACCGGGCATAGTCAGGCTCAAGTAGCTCACGCAAGCGCTGTCCTTCATGTTCTGCATCATATTCTCCATTTACGCCAGTCAATCTCTCATTCAAGATCTTGATAATGTCACTGGTTACTGCTGCACAAGCATCAACTTTACGCCTTAGCTCAGTATCGGGCGGGCCGCACCCTCTCAATTCATCATACACTTTCATGACATCTATTTTCTTTATTTCCAAATTGTCTGCGAGGGATGCCAAGTGACTTTCTGCTAGCTCAGATTTTAGTTATTGACGTGTTAGACAAGCTTGGGCTTTCCACTGTTCATAAAGACTAACGAGTCTCCTTGCCCTTTTGCTCTGCTCTTCTTTATGGTATGCTAGCATCTTTTCAGTGGGAACACGTGTCCGGTCAGGACGGCTAACAGCTAAATCTGTATCATCATCTTCACCACTTAAAAGTTCTGCAAGAATTTTCTGTTTGTTTTGCAAAGTCTCTTTTAGTTCGTGTCTAACAGCACCTTGTTCTGATTCCTTTTCTAGCATTTCCTTATATTCTTGAATTACCTTTCGCAGGATTTCGATCTGTTGCTCTTTATCCTTACTGCGCAGAGCAGCATTGTTTCCCTCCATTTTCGTTAGGTTTCCTCCGTCTTCTTGCTACTTTTACCACGTCACCGTCTTCAATTCACCGCTGTCCTTATCCATTACCTCCGTAAAGGTGTTTCCTTCCACTGTAGAAGTTGTCCTTTTAGTCCGTTGTAGTCTTCTACTTAGCTGGAGGTGACGCTCTTAATTTATGCAGCAGGTTAGCTAGAGAGGTGTAGCTCTTACTGTAACGGATCCCCGTATATGAAGTGGCATGAAACTTACTGCTGGTGAAATTACTCTTTTATTTTCTTCTTCTGGGTCACAATACATTCATTAAACGTGTAAACTATCACCACCGTAAGAGCTTTAGCCTCATACGGGTCCATTAAACTATTACACTTTCTTGCAGATACGTCCGTAAGAAGTTACGTAGTCGTACCGTCAAGTTCGCATTCGAACGTAAAACAAAACTGCGTTTCCTTTTAACCTTTTCAAAATAAAAGTCTTATTTACCTATTAGAGAGGAAGTAGCATAAAACCTCTATAAATTCTTCAAACAATACAATAACTATGCATACGTCAAAGGCAATAAGGCAAATACAATGCAGGCAATAAAAACAATACAATAAACCTTCCATGGGGTTATTTACACCGGGTATAGCTTTTGGTTTAGTTTTCATGCAAATCCCTGAACAAAAAAATAAACTCTGGCTTAGATAGGGAGCAATAACACATGATTACTAACAGCATATGTCGCATCATCAGATGTTGAGCAAAAATTCAAAACGCATGCATGCCATATAAGCTATATATTTAAATTGAAACATGTACATATAGGAAACTTATGCACACGTTTTCACTGGCTTTAGGTGACATCCAGCAACACCCACAGGCTGTGGAATTAAATCATTTCAACCATTTCGCAATTCACTCACTTACAGCATTAATGTTTTCTATATGTCAATGACACTGACTTCTTTTGTGCTGCGATCACTCCCCCTCCTCAAGGCTATTCATGGGTACCGAGAGACTGAGCGTGCAAGGTGGGGGGCGGCGTGTGAGGAGGTCATGAATCGTGTCCGATCTGCAGCGTTTCCTGAGGGCGGTCCACTCCTCGGTCCTGTGCACGTTCTAGATCTGGACAAGACTGGCTACATCAAGCCACACATCGACAGTGTCAAGGCAGGTCCCTCTTTTTTCTTCTTCTCTGCATTTAAAGAAAATGTTAGTTTCTAACATGGACAATATCCTCAGCACTACCGTGGGGAATACCTTTTGTATAGGCTTTTCTGTTATCGTAGCTGTGCTCTTACTGTCATTCTCTCCGTTATCTAAGTTCTGTGGGAGCACCATCGCCGGGTTGAGTCTCCTGTCAGACAGTATCATGCGCTTGGTGAAGGAGGATGCCATCGATGAATGGATGGACCTGCTGCTTCCCCGACTTTCCCTCTACATTCTGAGGTTCAGTATATGCTGCACACATTTCGTCATGGAGTGTACTGTAGTTGTATTATTCACTGCAGGATAACTAACTACACCTTGAAGATGTGCAGTGATGTGTTTTAATCCTCTTCTCATTACACCCACGCAGGGACCAAGCGAGATATAACTTCACTCACCAAATCCTGAGAGACGAGGAGTCTGTGTTCAATGGACAGAAAGTGCCTCGGCTACGTCGTGTCTCCGTCATCTGTCGGAACCTCCCGCGCTAACACCCACTTCCACACATCACCTGGATTTAGAGGATAATGTCAAGGATCTCCATTAAGATATTAAGCAGATAATATTTTTGGGCTAATGCATTATATCTGTGGTGAAGGGTCCAGGACATTTATTGACAGTTGAGACGCTCACGTACTGTGCTCAAATGAACCAGCATACTTACAGCAATGTACGTTACCCAGTGTTCATACTTTCAGGGATCATAATCAACATAATCAATGAACAGTATTATTAGACTTTCTTCACTGGAGCATCTTTCAAGTTTTACAATGGCTGATTCAAATTGACAGCCGGTTTCTCCACAACAACTGTGGCATCTTTGAACATCATTTCAATAACCACTCACTGTTTTGTTTGTTGGTTCATTATTAAACAGCAGGAAGGATTCTTTGATTAAGAATTAAATGAATATGAACTTTCATTCCTTCATCCTATTCTTCACAGGAAGACCGGAGCTCTTTTAATTTTTCTGTCACACTCCAAACATGCTCAGACATATATCTCAAGCTGCTGGACAATGTTCAGCTCACATGGTACTAATTCAAACTGACTCTGCTATTAACCGGCCAATGATAAGGCATGCTCAATTTGGTTTACAAGCAACTATTATCTAAACATATTTCATCCCTAATATTGTGTTTTACATCTGAAGGCCTCAATACATCCTCCACTCTAGGCATTTGCACATATACAATTGCTGATCACCACTTCCATTTCATTTTGTTGTGGTTTAGTCAACTTTGTAACACCCATGGTGTTCCCGGTCAAAAGTGACCGCCATAGGAAATGAATGGGAAACACTAGATTATGTCCATTCATCAGAAAACAACCTACACATCCACATCCCCTCTCCCCAGCACAGCGCCTAATTACAGTGATAAATATGAGATGGTGGAGATGAGAGACAAAGGCTCTTAGGAGCTCTCCTCACATGAACCTGGGGAGGGAGGTGGCTGTCTAAACGGATTAACACATAAACACATGAATAGACTGAGTATGCAAGCGCACACTCAAATAATAATTCTGGAGACGTTGATTCCATTCCATTTCCATCATTTCGTCGATTTATTTTCAGTTTTATCGAACTTAACAAAATCATAAGTCTAACTTGAGTTCTAATGTGAGCTCTAACTCGAGACTCGTTATCGCCTGTTTCTCTTATACCAGCTGATCCTCATAAGCTTAATATAAATAATTCCCTAACAAAAGCATTATTTCAAATGTGTATACAACATCCATTTATATGACAAAGAAACGTCTTTAGATCATACAGATAAATCAAATAACATGATTTGTAATCAAAACAAAAATATGTGGCTCTAATAGTATGTATGCAGGTGAGCTCCATGCTAACATGAATGTATGTATGCAGGTGAGCTCCATGCTAACATGAATGTATGTATGCAGGTGAGCTCCACGTCCACATAAATGTTTGTGAGCAGGTGAGCTCCACGTCCACATAATTGTATGTATGCAGGTGAGCTCCACGTCCACATAATTGTATGTATGCAGGTGAGCTCCACGCCCACATAAATGTATGTATGCAGGTGAGCTCCACGCCCACATAAATGTATGCAGGTGAGCTCTATGTCCACATAAATGTATCTATGCAGGTGAGCTCCACGCCAACATAAATGTTTGTGAGCAGATGAACTTCACACCCACATAAATGTATGCAGGTGAGCTACACGCCCACATAAATGTTTGCAGGTGAGCTCCACGCCCACATAAATGTTTCTATGCAGGTGAGCTCCATGTCCACATAAATGTATGCAGGTGAGCTCCACGCCCACATAAATGTTTGTGAGCAGATGAGCTCTATGTCCACATAAAGGTATACAGATGAGCTCCACATCCACATGAATGTATGCAGGTGAGCTCCATGCCCACATAAATGTATCTATGTAGGTGAGCTCTATGTCCACATAAAGGTATGCAGATGAGCTCCACGTCCACATAAATGTATGCAGGTGAGCTCCACGCCCACATAAATGTTTGTGAGCAGATGAGCTCTATGTCCACATAAAGGTATACAGATGAGCTCCACGTCCACATGAATGTATGCAGGTGAGCTCCATGCCCACATAAATGTATCTATGAAGGTGAGCTCTATGTCCACATAAAGGTATGCAGATGAGCTCCACGTCCACATAAATGTATGCAGGTGAGCTCCACACCCACATAAATGTTTGTGAGCAGATGAGCTCCACGCCCACATAAAGGTATGGAGGTGAGCTCCATGCCCACATAAAGGTATGCAGGAGAGCTCCACACCTACATAAAGGTATGCAGGAGAGCTCCACGCCCACATAAAGGTATGCAGGTGAGCTCCACACCCACATGAATGTTTGTGAGCAGATGAGCTCCACGTCCACATAAAGGTATGGAGGTGAGCTCCATGCCCACATACAGGTATGCAGGAGAGCTCCACGCCCACATAAAGGTATGGAGGTGAGCTCCATGCCCACATAAAGGTATGCAGGAGAGCTCCATGCCCACATAAAGGTACGCAGGAGAGCTCCACGCCCACATAAAGGTATGCAGGTGAGCTCCACACCCACATGAATGTTTGTGAGCAGGTGAGCTCCACACCCACATGAATGTTTGTGAGCAGGTGAGCTCCACACCCACATGAATGTTTGTGAGCAGGTGAGCTCCACACCCACATGAATGTTTGTGAGCAGGTGAGCTCCACACCCACATGAATGTTTGTGAGCAGGTGAGCTCCACACCCAAATATGCAGGTGAGCCCCAGATCTGTCACACATGTTTTTAGCAGCTCACAATTATTTGTAGGTTCAGAGTTATGTCCTTTTCAACAAAGTCAATGTAATAATGTGCATTTGATCTTTGTCTTTGTTCTTTTATTTTATGTTTTAAGTTTGATCTTTGATAGAATAATGCGGGGTTCTTAACCCTAAATTGAATGGCTTTAATTTATAATAATAGAGAAATTTGCTTACATATATTTTTACATTTATATAAATGCATGTGCAATATTTTGCACAACCTTTGCCACACCCATCTCGTGCACAGTTTGTAATACATTGTCATTTATTTTTAGGTTGTCCCTCTCTGAATAACAGTATAACAGTATAAAGACAATGTAGATATTTTCTATAGACCCCATGTTTACAGTAAAAATAAATAAATAATTCCCACAATACTTCAGCTATGGCAAATCATTCATTATCTCACCAAAAAGTGCAGGTTCTCCTTCATGTGTAGGTAGAGTCCTCTGACTTTTGCAACCAGATGGATGACATGAGTGGGACTATATTTCTCGAACACAGCCTGGGTCTGCCCAACATCTCTGTTTGTGTTTTAAAACCACATTTATTTACAATTAGACTAAAAAAAAACGCAGGTAGGGAAGAGGATGTTGTAACCAATGCAGGCTTGTTTGACAGGTTTTCTAGTAAGTGTCGTAACATTGCAATAAGGAGGCAAATGATAAGGCGATTTTCTTTCAGTCAACTGAAATCTTAATTTTTCTTTGTGCACTATATATATATATATATATATATATGTTTATAAATACATTATGGTCAGCAGATGGCAGCAGCTTATCTTCTCCATTAATCGAAAGGTAGAGGCATGTTGTAGGAGGAGTCTCAACTGATTTCCTTTACCTCAACTCAAGTTGCATTGCACACTCAAGATTGATGAACTAGTTCAACAGGGAGTAGAGTTGTCATTTGAGCGGATAGGATAACTAGGTTTGTGTAACAATTTGGTTCACCTGCTTTTTTTTTATTATTAGAGGACACGAGTGGAGTACAAATAAATGCATTTTTCTGTGTAATTTTTCATCAGAAAAGCCAGCACATCTTTAGAAGATGGGGTCAACGATTAAAGCGGAGCCTATGCGTATCCTGGTGACAGGTGGCTCTGGGTTGGTGGGCAAAGCCATTGAGCATGTGGTGCAGCAGGAAGGTGGGAAACTGGAGGGAGAAGAATGGATCTTCCTCTCTTCTAAGGATGGTGACCTTGTGTAAGTTGCTTAAATTCTTCTCTTGTCCCCTTCTATGCCTGGAACAAACTTGTTTATAATTTATGTGTTACGACACCTACTAGAAAACCTGTCATTGGTTACAACATCCTCTTATACATGCGTGTTAGTCTAATTGTGAATAAATGTGGTTTTAAAACACAAACAGAGATGTTGGGCAGACCAGGGCTGTGTTCGAGAAACATCGTCCCACTCATGTGATCCATCTGGCTGCAAAAGTCGGAGGACTCTACCAACACATGAAGGAAAACCTGCTCTTTTTGGTGAGATAATGAATGATTCACCATAGCTGAAGTATTGTGGGAATTATTTATTGATTTTTACTGTAAACATGGGGTCTATAGAAAATATCTACATTGTCTTTAAACTGTTAAATTGTTATTCACAGAGGGACAACCTAAAAATAAATGACAATGTACTACAAACTGCCCACGAGATGGGTGTGGCCAAGGTTGTGTCTTGCTTGTCCAGTTGTATCTTCCCTGAGAACACCACATACCCCATCGATGAGACCATGGTAAGCTCTTTTTCTCTTTTGTTTACTCATTGTAGGCCGGGGGTGTCAAACTCATTTTACCCCCGGGCCACATCTGCATTATGGTTCCCCTCAAAGGGCCGGTTGTAACTGTAACACTCTATAAACTACTCCCTCACATATTGTTAAATAACTGTCTTTGCATTTTATTATTATGTGTGACAGATGTAATCTGGGGCTCACCTGCATACATACAGTTATGTGGGCGTGGAGCTCACCTAGATACATTTATGTGGGTGTGGGGCTCACCTGCATGCATACAGTTATGTGGGCGTGGAGCTCATCTGCTCAGACACCTTCTTCTTCAAATTGCCTACCTGTGCATTAATCTTTCTCTTCTTGGACATTTTGGGATTATTTGTCAATCTTTTCCAACCGGATTCGGCCCGCGGGCCTTGAGTTTGACACCTATGTTGTAGGCCCTCTAAACCTTTTTAAACACACTGCCTGTTACTTTCTTCAATACAGGGGGATTTGTGGATTTATTAGGTGGATTTGCAGTGCTATTGGACTATGTGTGTGTGTGTGTTGCTATAGAGTCATGAAATGAAGTTTGCCTATTCTTACTTTGGCCAAATGCATTGACTTAACTTCATGTTTTCTGTAATGCCCGATTCTCACAGATACACAACGGATCACCTCATGCCTCCAATTTTGGATACTCACATGCCAAAAGAATGATCGATGTTCAGAACAAGTAAGAAAAGCAGCCGTGCGCTATGAACAAGGGTGTGGCGCAGACACAGGTCAATCCGAAATGCATTCATCCTCAATGAAGGGCTGTTGAGGATACAAGTAGTTTCTAGTTCGTCATTTCTATCTTTTGTTGATCTTCAACCACAAGCACGCTGAGTGACATCTATACATGTTTGAATGCACTAAGCCAGGTGCTTTAAGCCAAGTTTACTTTGTTAAAGGCACAATGGGCTGTAAGGAGGGATGACCTCGATAGCTAAAGGTACAATGACACTTTAATTAATGCTGTTTACTGTTGGGGGTGGGAAGCTGACAGATGGAAATGATCTGATTGCCAAGAGGGACAACACAAACATGGGTGTGGACAGCAAAGTGTTTGTCTGTGCTCCAGCATGTCTGATTGTTTCTCTGCATGTGTTTCCGTGTGTTGACAGGGCATACTTCCAGCAGTACGGCCATTGTTACACTGCTGTCATCCCAACCAATGTCGTTGGTCCCCATGACAACTTCAGCATTGAAAATGGTCATGTGCTGTCGGCACTCATTAACAAGACATACCAGGCCAAAAGTGATTGCACTTATCCACTTTAATACATAAACAAGGACTGAGAATAGCGAACAAAACATACAAACACAAAGAAACAAAAAGAAAAGAGGTAAAAGAATACTTTTTCATGTCTCTTTCACAGAGGAAGGAACTCCACTGAGTGTATGTGGCTCTGGAGCTCCCAGAAGGCAGTTCATCTACTCTCTGGTACGAGTGTTAGTATCTGTTGCCCATATATCTTACTGTATAGGGATGTGCTGTGATAACATTCATAACTTTCATGTCGACTAAGAAAGTTCCATTGTCGTTGTTTACGTTCAGGATTTGGGACGTCTAATTATTTGGGTCCTGAGAGAATATAAAGAAATTGACCCCATTATCCTCTCTGGTGAGTACTGTCCTAATCCTTAGCGAGCATTATAATTAACTTTTTAAACGTGTGGTATGCAAACCAAAATGTGAGTAAGTTATAGCATTAAAACACAGAGGTGTGATACACTCTGTGTACAGTTAATTCATTCACTTTTCACTGTGGATTTCTTGTCAGTGGGAGAGGAGGATGAAGTCTCAATCAAAGAAGCTCTGGACATGATTACAAAGGCTCTGGACTACAAAGGCGAAATCCATGTATCCTTTCAACATTCCCCAAAGACCCTACGCCCTGTGTGCATAGACCAGTTCATCATATTCAATTCAATTCAGTTTATTTGATATAGGCCAATATCACAAATTACAAATTTGCCTCAGAGGGCTTTACAATCTGTACACATACGACATCCCTGTCCCAGGACCTCACATCGGATCAGGAAAAACTCCCCAAAAATAACCTTTCACAGGGAAAAAAGGGAAGAAACCTTCAGGAGAGCAACAGAGGAACAGCATTACAGAGTTACATAAACACATTACATAAATATGACAATGTATGAATGGAACTCCGATCCATGAAACAGAAGGAGGTAGAGAGGAGGGGGGGCGGGGCGATCAGCAGGGCCAATGTGGGAGGCCGGCTCACCAGGCATCAGACACCGCCAGGTCCAATGGACCCTATGAGATGTGAAGTCACAAAGACTCCGGGGAGGAAGCAGAGTTAATAAGGTGCAATTGAGAGATGTAAATTCATCCATAAGGAGAGAGAGAAGAGGAGATAGGTGCTCAGTGTATCCTAAAACATCCCCCAGCAGCCTATAAGCCTATAGCAGCATATCAAGGGGCTCGACCAGGGCAAACCTGATTCAGCCCTAACTATAAGCACTATCAAACAGGAAAGTCTTAAGTCTATTCTTGAATGAGGTGACTGTGTCTGCCTCCCGGACTGAAAGTGGAAGCTGGTTCCATAAAAGAGGAGCTTGATAACTGAAGGCTCTGGCTCCCATCCAACTTTTTAGGACTCTAGGAACCACAAGTAGCCCCGCATTTAGTGAGCGCAGCTCTCTAGTGGGGCAATATGGTACTACAAGCTCCTTAAGATATGATGGTGCATCACCAATCAAGGCTTTGTAGGTGAGGAGAAGAATTTTAAATGTGATTCTTGATTTTACAGGGAGCCAGTGCAGAGCAGCTAATACAGGAGTAATGTGATCTCTTTTCTTAGTTTTTGTGAATACACGAGCTGCAGCATTCTGGATCAACTGGAGGGATTTAAGAGACTTATTAGAGCAGCCTGATAATAAGGAGTTGCAGTAATCTAGTCTGGAAGTAACACACGCGTGGACCAGCTTTTCTGCAGCTTTTTGAGACAAGATGTGCCTGATTTTTGAAATGTTACGTAGATGAAAAAATGCAGTTCTTGAGATTTGCTTAACGTGGGAGTTAAAGGACAAGCCGAGATTCTTTACAGTGGTGTTGGAGGCCAGGACAATGCCATCTAGAGAAACCACATCACCAGATAATTGTTCTCTTGGTGTTCAGGGCCGAGTAAAATAACTTCAGTTTTTTCTGAGTTTAACATCAGGAAGTTGCAGGTCATCCATGTTTTTATGTCTTTAAGACATTCTTGAATGTCATATTGAGGTGTATATGCATATGGTTTTACTTCTGAGGTGAACCTATGATGAACACGCTGTAGATCAACAGTAAAGACTCTCCTAAATGTATAAAAGCTTCTTGAGGAGTTGCTGGCTTGACAGCATAACATGCAATTGAACATATAACCAATGAGCAATATAATGTGCCAAATGCAGCTATTTAAACTATCTTTATTTTCGCAACCAACTGGAACTCCTACCTTGGTGCCGAGCGTGTGGGAGAAGTTGTCATCACAAAAACCCGTGTTTGGTTTGTCTGCTCTGGGTTACTGTAGAAACTTGGCAGCCGGCTCTTCATCTAGATAGAAACGGCTCATTCTAAAAAGGTAACATAAGGTGATTATACACAAAATAAGACATTAATGATATATTCAATTTCTGCCACCTAAATGCTGTTCCAAAAGCGCACAACTCACAAAGACAGTCTCCCCTTGACCCCCAACATCAGTTCGACACCACCCAGTCAGATGGCCAGATGAAGAAGACAGCCAGCAATGCCAAGCTGAGACGCTACCGGCCCGACGTCTCCTTCACGCCCCTCAGAGAAGGTTTGATCTCACTTTACTTCTCCACGATAAAGGAGGACACTGCTTCTTTTGCTTTAGCGCTTCATTTTAACATGACAAATTTGAGGGCTGGGAATGTATCATTATTATATCGGCATTGTGATATGAGATTAGATATCATCTCAAATTGTGGATATTTTAATATGGCAATATTTTTTTACTCTTAACCAGTAACAAATATACTAATATTTACACATCTGAACAAAAGCACACATGGGTTGCCTTTATTATAACACCAACATTATTCAAATAGCCTTTGTGGTTGCTGAGATACACCCTTTTTAGTTTGAGTATGTTATTTCGAGCAGAAACCTATACAATAGGTCGGTTTTTAAAGGCTGTATTAGACAAATAAAGTGAACTTTCTGAACTTAACAGACTGTTCTAGCTGTTCCATTGTTTGCCTTTACCCACTTAGTTATGTCCCCATTAATCTCACAACTGGTTTATGTGAACAGTTCAGTTTGATTTCCACACCTAAAGGTTTCCACAGAAGCTGTCTGAGACACTGTATTCACCACTCTTTACGTGTGTGCTACTGGATGTGTATTTGCTTGAATGGGCAGCTTCCTCGTAGGTGACGGCTGCCACTTGGTGTACCCTTGTGGGCAGCTGCCACTTTGGCAGTTGGTGACACAGAACTGTGCGAGTCTGTCAGTCACAGAGTCTTTTTCTTCTTTTTCTTATAAGTATGACTTTTAAACCTTTAGGTGTGGAAATCAAACTGATCCCTAAAAGTCAGGTTCAAGTCTCTGCCGAACAAATTTACAGGACAGATGTCCCCTTCTCTCTGCCGCTGCAAAAAAGATGTCTCCCTCTCTCTGCAATTTTGAATTTTGAATATCAACTTCTTAACAGATTTGAAGAAAATTACTTCTTTGTTTGGATCGTTGTGAAGTCAATCAGGCTCGTTGGGCGCCATTCCCCTCTCTCTTTGTCTAATGATCTATGGGCAGAATCAGTTTTTGGTTCTGAAGAGGCCTCTCCCCGGACACCCTCGGAGCTTCAAACAATCCCACTTCTGACACCAAGTTGTGATGGAAGATTTACTCAGACAATCGTGAATGTCTCTGAATCCCCTTTGTCCGTTTATTGCTTGCAAGGGGAAAAGTATGTGACAGACACCCGAGTCAGTCTGTGACAAGGTTTTCAACATCGTAACGGTCACAGGCAAATTTATACAGAGGGAGGGCGACGCCTTGTTCCATAGTACATGAACACACAACTAATCAAAAAACAGTTCCTGCTCTCCGCAGAATTAGCATATTCCTCTTTGATGTACTCAAGACCGAGGCCTCTCAAGACATGGGCCCATTGTATATTCCTGCCCTGTAACCCTACATGTCTCTTCCTGCTTAGATCGGCATCTGACTTTTATTAGACACAAACAATTCCCCATGCAATTTCTGTTTCTACTTTTGCGACATAAGCAACGCTATATTTTACCATTACACAACCCTACAATATTGTTGCAGTACTTTATATAGTTTAATTTAATAGTTCTGCGTACATGATTGAACGGAGGCAGCAGACCAACTTTAAATTGAATTGAAGGCATTTTTTGTTAACTCTAATTTCACAAATGAGTGTGCTTTTCAATATAGACATGAGAGATTTGAATAGATATTTGCATGCACCCTCAGCCTGGTGAAAGTTATTTGTTTTGTTTTTATCTTTCCTTCCAGCTGTAAAGATGACATGCGACTGGTTCGAGATCAACTACGACAAAGCACGGAAATAAAAGGGACCGACTTTGTATACCGGTCTTTGGTTCTGGTGTGTAGCAAGTTGTTATCACTGTACAATATTGGTTCATTCAGTGCCACATTAAACATTGTTGAACTTACCCTCTGGTATACTAGAGCCTCATCTTTTAATCTCTATGGAAGTTCAAATTAAGGTATTATTAGAGGTGTTCTTTAGCTACACCTTCCTTAAAGAATATTTCATCATTTGGAAGGATTTAGAAAGAGTCTATGATCACGATAGAAATCAGAGAGTGGTCATGCCAAACAGTCCCATAGTATTTCTGAATATGCAAAGATGGAATATTTCTCAAAACAAAGCACAACCAACTGGCTTCCAACTGTACTTACTTAGTGGACATACTGCAGGCTGAAAACACATTCAGTCCATCTCTAGAACAAACTAAATAAGGAGCTATTGTGTGTATATATATATATATATATATATAAAAGTCTTTTAGGAGGCCAATAATTGTCCAATTCAAGTTGTACAAAAGATTTGTTTACAAAATCGTACATATTTGCAGATTACTCATTAAGATTTTAAATCATATTTCAGTTCTCTCAACAAAGCATATTTATCAAAAGCTTTTTCTGTATTCAGTTTCCATACACTGTTTGTATAAAAATAATAACTGAAACGCCTGTTTTAGAAGGACTAATATATATATATATATATTTAAAACCATTAAAACGACATGTAAATGAGAGATGGGGTACAAAAAGTAAACCCTTACAGAACTTCAGATTTGATGTTTTATTGGAAACAATTCTACCTCAGTAAAACAAGTTAAAGACTTTTTTTTATTTTCATAGTTAAGTTCCAAGTTAAACTGTTCACACATGGAGAAAAACTAGAAATCCAGTTGTTTTTCTAATATTTAACGTGAGATTTAAGGGAATGAAAAACAAATTCAGGATGCTTAACACTAATAAAACAAAATACTTTTTGATAACAGTTTCAACTTCCGATCCTGCGGCACGTCACAACACAACATGTTTTAGATATTACAACGGACACAAACACTCTCGCAGGGGGCCACGGCTTATCGTCCCCCCCCTTCTCCCCCGCTCCACTCCGCTCTCTTCCATCGCTTATTCAGTGAGGTAGAAGTGCATTTTGTCGTTCACATTCTTGCGCTCCGGATTGAGGCGCTTCAGGATCTGTGCCAGCACGTTGACAGTCTGCTCACTGCTCAAACCTGTCCGCTTTGTCTGGAACTTCTTCAGCAGGTCTTTGGTTGTCATCGGTTTACGGATCAGGTATCGCCGGACTGCTTCCTCTGTTAGCTGCACATCACTGTTGGGTAGACGGATAGAAAAGAACACAGTTATTAACATACCTGCAAACTCATAAGGGGGGAAAAAGATGATACCCAGTAATGAGGTTTCATACCTAAGCCTCACCTTTTAGTAAATAAACATTTTAAGAACAATAGGTCCTCCACTCTGACTAAGTCAGTGCTCTGGCTCTAATAATAATAATAAATAACAAATATAGATTTTCATTATATACAATATGGTTAAAGTCATTAACAAGTCCTTCAAGGACTCGTTTGCGCTGCCTAACCATGAACCTTTTCCGCCTCTACCTCCTGCAAGGGTTGTCACGATACCAACATTATAACTTCGATACAATACCTGCCATAAATATCATGATACCCGATACCACAATATCAGAATTCGATACAAATCATTAAATAACTTAATCTTTCTGAAAAACATAAAGGGAGACTGGTAACAATCAAGTACCTGGAGCTAGGAGTGGATTTGCCTGATGGTGGCTGAGGCGTACTCTTCCCAGAGGGAGCAGGGCTCTGACTGCTGGGCTCCATTTTTAGCCTTTTTGCAGCTGGAGAGTCAGCGCTGGGACCCGGAGTCGGTCTCTTACCTGCAGGATAGAGACATTTAGTTGGAATAGAATAACAAATTGGCAACTTAAATTTCAGAGTTGATAGACACTTTTGGAAGTTTCATATGAATACATTAATATGTCATGCATCTTGTTTAAAATATAGTTAAATGGGGGTATGAGGAGACACCTTGCTCTAGCTTGCTGGCAGCAGCTCGGAGCGTGTTGGAGGTGGAGGCAGAGTCGATGGATGGGGTACCGGGGCGACTGCCAGTCCTGGAGCTGCCTGCAGAGCCACGTCCTCCACGTTTAGGAGGCGTGCGCTTCTTCTGAGAGCGGGACAGAAAGAGAAATGTAAATACAGAACCAGTCGCACAGTCACCCCCAAAATGAGTTCATAAGAGCTCTGCTGGTAGATTTTGCTTTACAGTAATTTAAAACACTCAGGATTTTACTAGAGTTGTGATAGAGCCCCATTATTGACTTTTGGTAACTGATGATACTGTTATTTATAACAAAGTTGAAGGTTAGGTCGAGAAAATACACAAACATCCATTTATGCAGCCACACACACACACTAATCACCATGAACAGAGCAGAGGCAGTCTCTCCATCGATGTCACTGTCGTCTGAGCTTTCTGACTCTCCGCTGCTGTCTGTGACACAAAAGCATACAACATAAATTCACGCGTCTTTATGCATCAAGCAGAAGGGAGTATTGTTGAACGCTGCTCATCAAGTATGTGTTCTGTCTCCATGGGATCTGCACCTTTTTTCTTCTTCTTTTCTGTTTGGACCGGCGTTTTCTTTCCTTCCTCTTCTTCTTCCTCCTCTTTCGCTTCCTCTTCGTTTGGTTTCTCCTCCTCACTCTCTTCCTCACTTTCGGACGCCTCATCGATCCCTAGAAAGGACAAACATTTGGAAGGAAAAAAATCTAAATACTAATCACTCATTCAGTAAAGTCAGTAAATCATAAACACAAAAATACATGTTTGCTAACAATTAAAAAGTGGGTGTACATCGAGTGAGGACTCTCATTCCACTCACATGGATGATAGCCCTTCGTGGGGTAGGAAAAAAATAGATTCTTTGATGCATCGCGATTCTCTCTTGAGCGATTATGACTCGACGCACAAAACTCAATCGAAAAATGAAAACTAAATTCTCAACATCCTGTAAAAATGTTGTACCACTGGGCTGTTCGTTGCATACCGCTGCCCCTAAACGCAACAGAAGTAATCTACATGCGTCTTGTTTACTTTCTAAACTAGACTAAATACTAGCAGAGTTTTGGTGAGGGTCGCTGAGCTTGAGCAGCCGAATAATTCTATATTATTTATTTGTGAATAAGGGTGGCTTTTTATATCAAATGATTCTGAACATACTGAATTATGCATTTTTACTATGAGGGTGTTGCTATAGACCCATCTTCATTTAGTTTCCTGTTGGTTGTCTTTGCAGTGCTTGTAAATGTAACCCTCCAGTTGACACATCTCTTCCATTTGTTGCTTATATTGAATTTATAAAAGATAATGGAAGTAAAAAAAGAAATTATGCATGTTAAAATTCAAGATGATCCCACAATCGTGTTATAATCACCTCGTAGCCCTCCGAATCGAAAGGCGCATAGACAGTCTCACTCCACCAAACTTTTAGCCCAGTGATCATGCGCTACGTTTCATTTTGTGTATAAGACATGCAGAAAATCATCATTGTCTTCTTTTCAATAATGATTGATGAATGGATCAGTAATGTTCAACAGCATAAGAGCTGACCTTTGGGATGATCCTCTCCTTTGCTGATCTTTCCCTTTTCTGGCTCCTCGTCTGAACTGCTTTGGAAAACAGAATTAAATGCTAGTGAAAGAAGAAACACAGCCATCAAAAACATGTGTATAGTGCACACAAAGAGGGAGTCTTTGTGTGAAAGAACGAGACGGATCTGACCTGCTTTCATCGGACATGTAATCCACCTCTAGACCCTCGTAGTCACCGTCATCGCTGTCCTCCAAGGCCTCTTTGTCGCTGCTCTTTCTCTTCTTCTTCTTCTTTGCTTTTCCTTTCCCCGTGTCTTTCTTCGACTTTGTCTTACTCTCTCCATCTGTCCAATGAAGAGGTGGATGGAAAAACGAAAAAAGCACATGATGACAGAGGGAATGAAAAAGTGGGCTCATGTCAGTCAACAATCCTGGTTCTTTCTTCTTACCGTCCCCCAGACTGCTGTCACTGTCATCGCTGCTCATCTCCAAGTCCTCCTCCAGGTCGTGAATGCGCAGATCGCCCCCTCTGCCACCCCCCTTCTTTTTCTTCTTTCCCGACTTCTCATTCTCATCGTCATCATCGTCACCACCACGCTCCTGCTCCCGGAAACGTCTCTGAAGCATGATGCTGAAGTGATTCACCACCTTGTTTCTTCTGTAAAATGAGGAGAATGTCTGATATTGAGTGTTTGACAACCCCTGCACCAGTCGGGTCAACTACGTACTCGTACATACATGTATGTATGTATATATATAAATAACATTAAATTTTTTTCCATTCACACCTGCCCCACTCCTCCTCAGCCTCCTCAGCAGTCAGGGTTCGGTGCTTGGCCTGCGGTGTAAAGTTGTACCAGCCGTGGACAGGGAAGGCCTCAAAAGCTCCATCAGGACACTGGGTAAAGATGTAGTAGGATGCATTTTCTGTAACACCGCCTTTCTTTAGACCTTTGAACCTGTACACAGAGAGAGTAAGAGAATAGCTGTATTACAAACAGTAAATATCCCTGTGAAGAAAATTTAAATCCTCCTCTTCTTTTTTTTTTTTTTTTTTCTACAAATGTATGCATTTTAAAAGTACAAAGTGCAAACTTTAGTCACTCAAGAGCTTTTAAAACTGTGCTACTTGTATCTTTTCTGCTTAAAACCTTTACAGATTTAAAATAGTTGGCTGAGAGTTTGGTCTAAATAATAACTAAAACATGTCAGTTATGTCATAAATATGTGTGTGCTCCCTCCTAACCAGTTTCAAAAAGAGATGTGTTGGTTTAATGAGTGAATCATGCGTTAAAGAAGTGTCTTTCTCCCCACCTCTTGCCAGCCTTGCCATTGACCTTGAGAATCCAGGGCTGATCCTCCACTTTGAACTCTCGTTTGACGATACCAAACTTCTTCCGCCGCGCTTCCTCGCGCTGCTTTTTGCCAAACTCACTGCCAGCTGCGCCATCTGCCGTCTCTTCGTCCCCATATATCCGCCGGCCACTCATGTCTCTTTCCATACGAGCCTGGGAAGAGAGTAACAAATGTGAAACTGAAAGATGGTACTTTATGTTAGACTTCAGATTTTTTTTAGGGTAACCACGCTGCTTGTCATTTGTCTCTCAGCGCAGACTCTGTGCTACACCACTGACATGAAGCCCACCTGTGTCCAGGTTGAACAGTTGACTTTGTCTCCTGCATTGAAAGCCATGAGGTTGTACTTCTTGCTGGTGTTTCTATGAGGCAGATAAACCGAAAAAAATGGGACACAAGAATATTTTCCAGATGAAAACTAATTGAATGCAGATAAACAACTACATTCCCATTAATACCCACAGTATAAACATATAACCATGTAGTCCAATAAACCAATTATTTGTTTGTAGTGGCACATTTCAGTATTCACATCAACATAAAGGACTACCACAAATGTCTGCAAAACATATATGAGTAGCTCTGAACACCCTGTTTTTAAAAAAAAGGTACACAGTGACTGCCAGAATAACAGATACATGACTTGGCTTGTCCGGACACTTTTCCTTCTGTGGATATTTGCATGATCGTCCATGTCACTCACTTGGGGACTCGCACTGTGTATTCTGTGGCTGAGGAACTGCTGCTCCCCTATAAGACAAACAGATTCAAAGAATTTATTTTGTGTGACTTCTGTCCCAGCACTTTATTTCATCTGTAACATAACAGACTGCCACCATCTTTTAAGCTGAGATAAACAATAATAAAATGCATTCTACGTGATGGGGCTATATGCACTTACAGTTTACCATACCGTTTTTTTTTTAAAACAAGTACAAGATCAGAACTTTATTACCAGGTATACAAGTGAGGTTTAGTGTTTGGTAGTTGAGAGTAACGAGTTCAAACTTACCAGGGAAGTCATGGTTGTCTCCAGGGTTTTACTAACACATCAACCGTCACTTCGAATTATTTGGGAGGCGTTACACTATAAAAAGAAGAAGGGTTATGTTAATAATAGGCTTAACCACGTTCAATGTGAATGGAAACGCATCGTGGACGGAGCACCAATTCATCACTACTATCCAAGCCAGCTGGTCACGGTGTTGACGTAGCTGCAGTTGTGTTTTTTAGGAACACAAATGTGTTCCAATGCTCGAATTGACACTGTGCAGTTAAACTGAATCCATTGTAGCAGCACATTAAGTTAACTTCATCCTGTTTCCATGAGGGTTATCTACCGTTTGTTTCAATAACACAAGTCCATCAACAAAACAGCTGTCAGAAAACGCAACATAGAACTTGGTAACGTCTTACATTGACCGGTATTTACTCTACAGATCGTTGTACCGTTAGCACCGGATGCTAACACAAACAGTAGCAAGAGGCTAAAAGCAGTTCTAGTTGCAGTCTGTGTCGAGTACAAACCCTGACTAAGACTCTCCGGCTTCAGCGTTAGTGTGGAATTCAGGGACACGCAAATACAGACATGTATTAAGACATTTCACTGAAATTAAATGCATCTAATTTACCGGTGCGCGTACTCCAACAGTAACTAGTCCGTTTGTATAAATAGCGGTGAGGAAACACTGGTCATGAATAATGGTTCCTAGTAAGTTAGCATCCACTTTTCTTTGTGAAGCCCATGCGTTCAAGTTAGCTTTACTGTGCCACATGCGACATTATCTTTTTGTTTGTTGTTTTAAAAAAGTGTTTATTATTCATGCATACGGAAGTTTATGGAAGTTAATTCTACATTAATAATTATACAAAATATCTTCATTATTGGGTATGCCTTGACTTAAAAATAAATCAGCACTCTTTTAGTACGGACCAGTAAGAGGAAGTGACGTACATCCTTTAAATTACCACAACTAAAGTCAGATCCATCTTTTGCGCTTTCGACGTAATTCCAGCGGAAACGAGATTTCTTGTGGGGGAGGGGTGGAAGTGAGCAGAGCAGGAGAGCAGCAGGCGGCGAAAGTTTGAGTGGCGTTTTCTTAAATTAGTATTGTTTCTGAGAGTTCTGCCACATACCCCCCACGCACGCACTCAAGGCCACTTTCTTGTCCCCACAAACAAAAAGAAGGACACTGGAAACAGACAGACAGAAGGCCAGCCTGGGACAGGCACAGTGTATTATATCTATATAAAATAATTCCCTGGATGTGTGAGGAGTGCAACATTGGGTTATGTCTCCAGTTGGACAGGAACTGCTTCTCCAAAACACCTGTAACATGGGAACTGAAAGCTCCAGGCAAACACAACTGTTTGAGAAGATGTAAAATAGGTTCAATTTCATTTTTGTAATCTCAAAAGTTTTCTTCTTCTTCTTTTACAATTGTTTTTGAAGAGAAACCTGATGAAAATTCAAATACGTTTCATTACTTTTTTTTGTAATTAAGCATTTATAACATATTATAATGACAAATACTTGCCATATTTTGAAAGTTAAATTTCTCCTGAAAAAAAAGAGCAAAAGAATTTACACAAAGGACATTTTCTGACACGTACTGCAGTTCCTCAGTTTGACCACTGGGAGGCAATGGACACTCATGATTCTAAATATACAGGTCAAATCCACCTATGAGTCGAAAGGACAAATACATAAATAAAAAAGATCAAACAACCGAGACATGTGCTTTTTTTAGTCTTGTTTCTTTTATTCTGTCTACCATCAGGTTTGCAAACATATATTACAGATGTGATTATTGAAATGCATTACACAGAGCCGTTTTAAAAACAGTGTAGATTATTGGATTCTCGAAATATACATCCCTTTTCAAATTACTGTGAATCACTTCAATATTTATGTGATTTTATAGAAGTCAAGACAAACCTGTCAATATCTTTGCATTAAAATGAGCAGTGAAATATATTTTTAAATGTATTATTTTCAATATTTTGCCAGATTTCACTCTTAGTCCTATGGTAATATCCTGTGGTAGATCTAATTTAACCTAATTAATCAATACATTCTGAATATAATTAATACCTCACATCAACTACATGGTGATAGACCCCGATGACCTTTTCTAAATACTGTTGTCAATAACTTGTTTCTTTAATCTCATTCCTTCTTTTGGTATATCAACCTTGATCTCAATGCAGTATTTTCTTTGGATTAAAAATGTCAGTTAACAAGACCAAGCAAGCAAGATATTCACACAATACATAGCTGATGTCTTAGTCCATTTTTCTCCATTTATATTTGCAGGGATTTGGGAATTATTTACATACAGATTGGCTGCACTACGAATACTGTTTTACAAGAGAAATTTAATTGAGCTTTTCCTTCACAGGTAAACACATTTGCATTGTTTTTTGCATTGGTGCCAAACCTTGTGATAACAGTTTTTGGATGCTGTGTAAACAAGCAACATGTACGTATAGAGAGCTTAAACCGTGATGATTGATGTGGAGTCTGACCTGTCATGATGAACTGCTGTGCCTTTTCACTGCTCCTGGGTGAGTTAATTCATGTTTTATATAGTTGATGATGTGTGACGATGAATTACTACGATAAATGTAACCTATTCACGGAGAATAACCCTGCTAAGTCTGCACAATTATTTATATCCAGTATCTGGATTCAGACCTGCGTGTGACAGACGATGACATATGCTTTTTATTTTTTAACCAAATGCAGCAATATTATGAAAATAAAATTGAGTTACGTCTTGTATCAATATCATTAGCACCAGCTCAACGTTAAGATCATTTATATAATAGACTTATATAATAGAAATGTTAAGATTATATAAATGATGTGAATATTTATTTAGTCATAAAAACAATAACTCTCTCCTTCTTTGTGCTTTATAGGTTCCCTCTTTATCCTTGGCCATTGTGTTTTTCCTCCTGGTTAGAATGTTTTTTTCACTTTCACATCAGATCAAGATTCTGGTTATTGGTGAAATATTATTATTGAAATATGCACATTTTTCTGTTGCACACAGGTTCTTGTGATGGATACACAAACATAACCGACACATGGCGCAATTACTTATTTGAGTCAACTACTTTTCCTGGCTATCCAAATGATGACAGAAATCTTATTGTGAAGTGGTGGCGCTTCACAGGGATTGGTGGAGACAGAATTATGACGAGCTGCCATCAAGGCCCTCGTGCTGGAACCTCGATACCCATCTATGTTGCCTCTGAGTATGCAACAACTGAATCGGAAACATTGAAAACAAGGATTGCATATGGAGTTTTCCCATCAAATTGCCAAGCATATGCTACTTTAATATCCATGGTCCTCTGTCCTGAAGGATTCTACATATACAAACCATCACATCTCCTGCATAGCCATATGGGTTATGCTACCTGTAAGGAGTTGTTACTCACTCACATCCTTTGCCATATTCTAACTTTAGTGTATATTTAAGTGTGCTGCTAACTTCATTTAAAGAGATACGTCTATCTTTTCACCAAGAATATAGTTTGTCTGTTTGATTCTGTGTGCGTGTTTTGCCTCTCTTTAGTCCACAGTGAGTGTAACCCAGACTCCTGTGGACCCCTTGCTGAGTGTAAAGGAGATGGAGGCTGTGTTTGTGTTTCTGGCTATAAAATACCCCAAACACACCAACCCACACCAGATTCATATGGTTGTATTGGTACGTGAATGTATTCCATCTGAACTGTAAACAGTCAGATATTCACCGTAATTATATTTTTTTCCCCATTCATTTAATTCATCACACCATTATGTTTCATTTTGTGAACATGGACCGTACTTCGCAGCGTAAACTCCTGTCTGTAACATCTTTTGACAGACATAGATGAGTGCAAGAAGTCTGCAGGAATTTGTGGTAACAACGCCAAATGTACCAACACCATCGGATCATACTTATGTACCTGTATGAATGGATACAATGCTACAGATTCCAACACATGCACAGGTACCGTTTACAAAATGTCTCACATCTTGAGCTGTGATGACATTATTAGGTTCAGGCTGGTATTCATGTTCTTTCTCTTCCTTCATAGATATTAACGAGTGTCTGGACAATATCTGTGGCGGTGGTGCGACCTGTGCCAACCACAAAGGAAGTTATGTGTGTACATGCCACAAAGGATACCACTCTGTACCCGATGCAACTCCGGTTTGCCACGGTCTGTTTACAGTAATGTGACACATCACCGGATGAATCAGACCTTTTTTCATGTCCTCTAAGCTATGAACAGATGCAGTTCTAAATGTACATTTGTCAAAATATACCACCAACAAAGCAAGATCATGTAAAGTAAGGTATTGCAAGGCTTCACTGCGATGTCCACCTCAACAGCATTTAGTGTCACAACGCATCTACAGTGGCTCTCATTGAAGAACAAGAAAAACATGGTTCATACTGAACAGTAATTCATATTAAAACATTATTTGAGTGATATCAGCGCATTTATTTTGCAAAAAAAATCACTCTTTTCTATTTATTTTTGTATTTTCCCAATTTCATGCCAACTGTGTTAAGTGTTCTTTCCTCAGATAATGATGAGTGTTTCAATTCCACCGTCTGTGGCCCTGAATCCGTTTGCACCAACACACCCGGAGCTTATACCTGTAAATGTCAGCTAGGATACACACCGACTGAACCGGACCAGGAGCCCAGCGAGACCAACATCTGTATTGGTATTTAAATTGATGTTTTTCAGATTCAAAAGGCTTTTCAGCAACTAGGAGCAGATGGAAAACTGCAACTCACTTGTGATTTCTAACAGAAGTGAAGAGCCACACACAAAGCTGCCTGGTTTATTGTTTCATTTCACGTATTTGGCAGATGTTGACGAGTGTGACAAATATGCCACCATCTGTGGTCCTGATGCCAACTGCACAAACTCAATGGGATCTTACATCTGCAACTGCTTCCCTGGTTTTCGGCTAAACAACCCAGGTGTGAAAGCCAGCATTGATAACCCATGCACAGGTGAGTGCCACTATTAGTCTGATTTTGCGACAATATATTTGACTATTATGTGTTTAACAGTGTGTTTTCTCTCTGTACAGATATAGATGAGTGCAGTGAGACACCTGGTTTATGTGGTAAACTAACTGTGTGCACTAATGTACCGGGGACCTTCCATTGCTCTTGTCCGGATGGATTCTACCCTTCAACTGGAATCTTGTGGGAGACGCGCATTACATTTTGTCGAGGTGAGCTTAGGATGCATTTGCTTACTGTGTAAAGTGCAGTGGCATATCCAGATGTGCTCATTGTTGTTGTCATTTTCTTCTGCACTGACTCAACAGGTCTTAAGGACATTTTAGATGAGATAAACCCCCAAGAGGTAAATATATACAGCAACGTGGCAATGTCGAGGAAGCAATGATTTTTAAAGACTCTAACAACACAAAGGTTTTGTTAGAATATAATCTAATTTACACATGCCTCAATACAATCTGTTACTTGTAATGTGAGTAGGAAGAGGTGACCATGTTGCCATATTTCATGCCGCATAAATGTTTACATATTTGCCAAAATATATTATGGTTTAAATACTGCGAACTACACTCATCTTATCACGTTAAAGATAAGGTTGTGTTTGTGTATTTGCTGCAGGGTCAGACAAAAGAGAGAGCTTTTCTTGTTAACATGGACCAACAACTGAAAGACAATAAGGACATTATCTTACCAGAAGCAGTGAGTAGAAAACCTGTTTACCTTTATGTATTTCCATGATAGATCACTTCCTGCAATATTGATCTGTACAGTTGTGTTATTAGTCTTAAAATCAATGATTATGAATGCAACACTTCTTTAATTCTGCCATTGCACATGGTTGAATGCTCTGAAGTTTGATGCACATTATGTGTGGATGACACTGCGACTGCATTTACATAATCCTTTCCCTCTTGGTCTTTTGTGTGCTTTCTCTGCAGACTGTGACAAACGTCTTCTCAGCATCTATGGTACTTATGTCCCTGTTACTGTGCAGTCGTTTGATGATGCTTTAATCCTTCTTTGTGTTTGCATCATCAGGCAGGTCAGTTTATACATATATCATATTCAAACTCTTGCAGGAAGTGTCAGGTGTTGGACCACGTGCCGGGTTAGTCAAGGTGGGTAGTGAAGGAGACGGGGACACCGGCAGTGTGATCCTGGACATCTCAAACCGTTTGGTGTCTATTATTGTGCAGCCAGGTCGGAAACAAACTATGAGAAGTGTGAAGAGTTCAACAGTGGGTAAGCCATGTTCATCTTAGTTCACTGTAGACATTTGCTGTATATGTACTGGGTGGACAATCACAATCTAATGACTGATCTGTGGGTTAGATTTACGTACTGAAACTATCGGGCCTGGAGGCAACAATACAGAGAGCTCTACGCTCTCGGTCAAGGGAAACACCATGCAGATCAACCTGGAAGGTCTGGCCAAAAATAACAACGGTGAGAAAAAAAAGCTCATAATGAAAATGATGATGGCAATTACCAAGATTACCAGATTCATATGAAAGATGACCTTAAAAAAGTAGAGGGACTGAAAACACAGCATGGTGGAAAATGACAGGCATTAATGTTGTTTATTTGAAATGGGCTAAAACGTGCAAACCCACTGTTGACAACCTGGATATTTCCAGGTTCTGCAGCAGCTGCCTTCATGACATTAAATGGGATGGAGAGTCTCCTTAGTCATCAGTACTTTGAAACAGAGAACAAGACAGAGATGTACTCTGATGTCATCACTGCAATCTTACCAGCAATGAACAACACCAACCTCACTGAGCCCGTCAACTTTACCATCCAACATAAGAAGGTGCTGCCCAATGTATCTACCCATATACCTTCTGAGATAGAAATAAGGCTTGCTATCATTCCGCTTATTTTAAAATCTTTCATCAGACAGTACCTGAATCTGGTTTGGTGACCTGTGTGTACTGGGAGGACAAAACAGAGGAGACAGGAATGGGAGAAGGAACTCAAAGAGGAGGCGAAAAGACCAAAACCAAGCGTTGGTCGATAGAGGGCTGTTGGGTTGCATACACAGATGAAAACTACACAGTGTGCAGCTGCTCCCATCTATCCACGTTTGCCCTCATCATGCAGATTGGGGAGGTATTATAGATGTGTGTATGTGTGTGTGTGTGTGTGAATATGCATTTGCTAATACAAGCTCCTACACACATGGCCAGGTTGATGACAGTATGTGTTTGCACGTGTTGTTGTGTCTTCTCAGCCTCCACCAGAGGATCCTTTTCTCGAGTGGCTCAACCAAATATGTGTGATTATCGGACTATTCTTCCTTGCTTTGGCCATCTTCACCTTCCTCCTGTGTAGCTGGAACCCCAAGATCAACAACACAGCCCGTCTCCACATCTGCCTCAGCCTTTTCTTCTCCCATCTCCTGATGCTGTGGATTGACAAATACATTGAACAAGAGGTACAGCGAGACCCTCACGGGGGTCTCTCCCACAAGTATTACATGTGACTCAACTGAACCATTCTTTGCTGAGGCTATTTCCAGGAGCATGTCTTTGTTTTGAAGATACATCTGTGTGTCCACAGCTGGCCTGCATTGTCATGGCGGGGCTTCTCCACTTCTTAATTCTAGCAGGTTTTGTGTGGATGCTGCTGGAGGCGGTCCAGCTCCACCTGTTGGTCCGGAGACTGTCTAAGGTGCAGGTCATCAAGAGGGTTGGCCTCCCAAGACCGCTTCTCTACCTGATTGGCTACGGCGTTCCATTTGTGATTGTGGGTATTTCTGCACTGGTATATTCTGACGGATATGGTGCTACTGAAGCACAGGTGTGAGTAAGACAAACAGTAAGTCATGCAATCATATTCTCCTGTATCTCGGCATCTAGGTTCAAAAGATTGTCTGATTCCTTTTGCAGGTGCTGGCTCTCCAGACAGCGCAATTTCAACTGGGCTTTAACAGGCCCCGTCATTGTTATCCTTGGAGTGAGTATATTGCAAAACTGATGATGGAAAAGTTAAGCAGTGGTAGGCCAGCAGGTCTTTACCAGCTGTGGATAAACTTCTGTTTTTCTTTCTTTCTTGGCAATATGCTGCTCTATATAAGCTCAGCTTCTGTGTCTGTATTGTTTCCTTTTAAGCTTAATTGGATATTGTTCTGTGCCACTCTATGGAGTCTGAGACCCACACTGGTCAACATGAAAAGTGATGTTTCTCAATCCAAAGACACCAGGTATGGGTGCTTCAGATTATCTTTAGATTGAAATGGAAAATCTGAGGAATTTCATAGTTTTATGTAGGTACATAATTTGATATATATAGATATTTTGATATTTTGAAAACTGATAGAGGAAGTGTCAACACAATCAATGTGTTACAAATACTGTACTCAGTGGTCATTATATGATTATACTCATTACATTCACATTTTTTACAGGGTTATTGTGTTCAAGATCCTGGCCCAGTTTGTCATACTGGGCTGTACCTGGATTCTGGGCCTGTACCAGACAAACATTTTCTTCCAGATCCTCTTCATCATTCTTAACTCCCAGCAGGGCACCTTCCTCTTCATTGTCCACTGTCTGCTCAACAAGGAGGTAGACTTGGATGCATGGATCCCTGTCTCTGCATGTTTCAAGTTTGATAGCATTTAAAACATCTTTCTTTTTCATAGCATTAACATACATCTAAAGGAGTTGTGTTTCATTGTATTTTCTAGCTCAGAGAGGAATACGTGAAATGGCTGACCTGTTCTTTCAATAAGCCCAAAGAAAAAGGATCTGTGGTGAGTTTTAATGACACAACTACAATGCATGATACCTGGACCAGTGCAATGTTCATTTGTTTCAGAAAATTATTTTTGATGTTAATAAGAGCCACAAATACACAAAACAATATCCAGGTTGTGCCTGCATATTAAATTAAATTATAGCCCAAAATCACAAATTACAAATTTGACCTCAATTACAATATTGTACACATACAACTGGAAAAACTCCCCCGAAAAAAGCTGGGACGGGGACAAAAAGGGGACAGAGGAGGATCCCTCTATCAAGTGCAATATATGTCATGTGTCATGTGTACAGAATGAACAATATAACAGAGTTACAAGACATCCAATGCATATGAGAATCTATGTTGAATACAAGGCTCTATACAAAAAGTATTGTGTTTCACTCATCTCTAGAAAGCATTCTTTCACAGGTCTTGCTGAAATGATCATTTGTGTAATGTTGCATCCCCCTTATTTAATTGAAAATAAAAAAATATGAAAAATGTATTTCCACAGAAAGATGCTCCATCGTTCTCCGAGGACCTGGGTGAAGGCTGAAGAGCACACAGGTGATAGAATGAACATCACAAAAAAAGAGACGTACGACAGCGCGGAGACATGCAAGCCGTATCCACTTTGAATGACTTTCATTAGTCGTTACATATTATTATTTTATTGTTGTCGTTATTGTTTTGGTTGGGGATCATAAGTCATAAAATGTATATGTGTGTGCGTATGTGTACCTCATCTGTTTCTACTATTATTTATCGCGTCACTTTCTGGTATGTACGATGTTCACTTGGAGACAAAAAAAATTATAATTTCACAATACCTTTAGAATAAATGATGTAGTCATTATTGCAATTATTTCCTTTTTCGAAGGCAGGTTTTTTTTGGTTTTGTTCTATAGGTCATGTTTGTTGACATCTGGATAATAGTAATAATTTTGCACATAGCTTATGAATACAACGGCTGGTAAAAGCTAATGACAACCACTGGACTCTGCATTACGCGTGTGTGTGACCCGGCCAGCTCCATGTTCATGTAAATATACCAAGATCTAGTGGGCCGTCCAAAGCTTTTCACAAACGTAAGCTCTGTGTCTCTACCATCATTCACTCCACAAATGGCTCTTGCATGACATATACTTAGTATTTTGTTAACTCATCTGTACATATTAAGTGCTTTGACTATTGTGGGTTATTTTGTTTTGAGTCTATAATAAACTGTTGTTGTCTCTGAGTTTCCCCAGTTGTTTACTGACATGTACCGAGTGTGTTCACACCTCATATCTTCCCAGACAGAATATGGGTTAAGACTATTTTCGAAAATAAAGGGATAATACAAAGACACTAATTACCACCTGAATTACAGATAACACAGGCAACAACTCAGACAAATAGTCTATCAGTAATAATATTCAACCAATTAACAAACAAAAAGCAACAACAAACTAATATACTAATGAACTTTCATCAGCGATGGCTGTTGAGAGCGTCGATACATACTAGGATAGAAGCTCATAAGCTTGTCAAAAATAAGATGTTCCAAATTGAATGTTGGAGTTGTAGTATTTTATCATATCTTAATATAAATTCCTATATTCATGCTTTAAAGTTATTGCAAGGAACTTTGAACTGGTTATGAAACATTCTCCAGTTTAATACTGAAGCCTTGATATTGCCGACACAAGCAGACAAGACTATCAGTGAGAAGAGCTATTTCTGCTTAGTTATTCTTAATACCTGCCATCAGATCCGATTACGCACAAATTACTTTGGAAGTGTCCTTCAAAACTATTTCAAATCTTTGTAGAAACATTTTAAACGTTAAGTCGGTATTTAGTGGATTTTTTGAGTAACCTGTATCAACTAGTTATTCTCCTCCTTGTATGAAAGTTGTTTACTGAAGAAAAAAATGTCTCTGTAATTGAAACACCATTAAAGTCCTCATTATTGCAACTGTTTGACTTCATGCAGGCTCTTGTGATGGATACACATCTATATATCTTTATATTTTCCTCTATTTCTTTCATAAAGATGATGCAGATCTTGTTAACCACTGACGCTGGTGGAGACAGAGTTGGTGCTGACTGTGTGTCAACCAGTCGTGGTGGCACACAGAATACTTTTTTTAATTTAATTTGCTGACCCAACTGCTGAATCTGTGACCCCCAAACAACTGGGATGGTTATTATCTGTGGTGTCGTGGCGTGCAGTGTGGCCCGCTGTCCTGGAGGATTCTACATGGGAAAAACCATTGAGTCATACACTGCAGGATGGGATTTGTGACTTATGAGTACTTGTCATCCTATCCTTTTTAATGTATTATTAATATATAGTATGCAAGTAATTACATTTTAGCGAATGAGAATGATGCCTTCATATGTACTTAGACAATTACATCACAGGGACGTAATTAATTAATTACAATATGACTAAAACACGTCAGTGTAAAGTAAAAGTTTAGTCATATTCCAATTATGGAAGTTGGAAATTATTTGTGATACTGGGCTGTACCTGGATTCTAGGCCTGTATTAGACAAACCTTTTCTTCCAGATCCTCTTCATCATTCTTAACTCCCAGCAGGGCACCTTCCTCGTCATCGTCCACTATAAGGAGGAAGACTCTTCAGATAGATCATTCTTCATCTTGCCTCCTGATAAGGTATCATTTCATTGATCCAAGACAGATGAGATGATACTGACCGACAATCTTGGAATCCGTGGATATGTTGTTTTATGTAGATGATGTAGCTTTGCTTTTTTGTTTGATTTGCAGTCGCTGTGTATGTTTGCATTGCATTGAATTGTTTTGAATTAATTTGTATACTCCAGGTGCGAGAGGAGTACATGAGATGGTGGACATGCTCTTGTGGAAAAAGACAGATTTGTGGTGAGTCTCTGGCAACAAATCATCTTAAGCAGTCGTACAAGTTATTTTAATTTTAATATGTAGATTTAATGTATTATCCCTACTATACATCCCTAATAAATATATTAAATTGGGACAGACCCAACTGATTATACCATGTATGTGAAAACCAGGTGTAAAAACTGCAGATGACAGAGAGATGAGTGGAAAAAAGGAGAAATACTGATGTAGTAGGGAGAGCTGGAATAAAACGTTATAATTTATAAATTCCAGTTTAATGAATGCAAAAGGTGACATATTTCAACAAGAATGTCTACACCTTGAATTAATCTTTATCACATCTGGTTCTAGCTTGCCATTTTCATTGTTCAGGACTGAAAGTAAAATGTTTTAAAGTCTCAAGCAGTAAGTGCTAAAGTGCTACTCCTCATCTAATTACTGTAGTCAGGTGTATTCATGTACTTAGTTGAACAATACCATAATTTATGTAATTTATGTTTATGTTGACTTCATTGATTTGTATTGAATTGCTAAGTACATTTTAGATGTAAATGAAGAATGTGTCAAGTTTGGAAAGTTGTGCAGTGCATATCTGAAAGCTTTTAGAAAGCTTCAGTTTTTTGTCTTTTCTACATTTTGTCCTTGTGACATGGAGTAAATTACCGGGACAGATTAATGTGACACACATTAGGGCTCACACAACTATTTGTATGAAATGAGGCTCATAATATTCCTAAAAGTATACTTCAGTGTCAAAAAGCACTGAGAAGACTTGTTGAAACTGTCCCCATCTCTCCACCTGATTGATTTGCTTGGGTCTGGGAGCTTCCACCAACATGTCACAGACTGCACCCTCAGTCTAAATAAACAAACTTTCTCCCAAGTAAAAACATTCGTGTCTCAGTTGTTTCTTCCTCTTTCAATACGCATTGCATTTACATGAGAGCCGGGACACTTTGAGGTGTGTCAAACTTTACACGACACATTCAAGCCAAGCATATCTCTCATTTACATTGTACGCATTTATTGACGTATTTAAGCATGCCTTATCTTGGATTGATAACATGCAAGGATCAACACAGTTTACTGTCTCAAACAGCTAGGTCTCTATTCGACATGCGTATAATATATGCATTACAGAACAGAAATCTTCTGAATTTCTGCATGTGCTGCTCTTTGCCCTCTTTGCATGTTCTTCTAAATGAAAATAAATCAAAGATGGACATCTCTGCTCATAATACTGTTTGCACCAGAGGCTCAGACCACTCAATGGTGGAATTACAATCCGTCAGTAGATGATATCAAATGAGTTTCATTAAAGTAAGAAACTTGGAGCATATTGTTAAAGATTACATTAATAGGCACACATTTGGTTGGTCCATTATGTGTGTAAACATTTCAGAAATACTATGCAGATAACTTCAGTTTGCTTGGTGTGGTCGTATAATCCATATATAAGGATGTAGCATTTAATCACATATCATGACAGTTTATGTGCTTTTTATGACATAGTTGACGCTTAGGAAGCAATGCAATAACAGTTTGATCGTTTTAAGACATAATTTAATTAGAATATTTGGTGTCTCCCTTTAGAATCACACCTTCATGTCCCAATGCACGGTACTTCCTGCATCCTTTATATCTGTTCTTATTGTTTCTGCTATCAATCCCAGTACAGACCGCTGATAATGAAATAGCCAGTGGCTATGAAGCCTCTATGACACTTCTCAGTCTCATCCATTTAATAGAATAATGAGGACTGACCAATTGCCCAATAGAACCAGAACAGAGTGACTGAGGGTCACCTATTATGGAAGCTGCTGAAATCCTCTTTGCCAAAAATAACCATAATTTATCAGTGGAGGTTCTTTGAACAGTGACAGCCACTCCTCTGTAACCTCAACGGCTGCTTCTATACAGGTAAAAAGCCACTCAGCGTAGTGACATTACTCTACTTCTATTTCTTACACATAAAAAATATCAGTTTCAGATCAAAACTGTCCATCACTTAGCTTAGAGGTCTGTGATTACATCACCTCTGACATTAGAGGACACCATTGTTAAGGCTGCATACAAACAAGGTAACAAAGGATACAAGAGTCCCAAACCTGATTCTTTTGGGCATATATCAGTGAACAGTGTGAACAGCACAAATCACACTGAATCAGAATCTGATCTTTTCACACGTGGTCCTGAGTCAGATATAGGTCAGACGTTTCTCATATTTCATGTGACTTTTCAGTCACTCTAGATTGACATTTGTCGACTGCCTGCACTTTCCCATCACAATCCCACTGCTCCCAGCTCCGACTCAGCATCCACACACACATGAAAAACATGAAAACAATGTGTCTCTCTTTCTCTTTCTTTCCTCATCCTCGTCCTCATCATCATCTGCTCACAAATGTGATGGCTGCACAAATGTGATGTGCCACTGCACATCATTCAGAAAGAGTGGCCTCCAATGTTTACTTTCCTATGACGCTGTGTGCCGTCAGTGACATCTTTGTTATTGCCTTTTTTCTCATGCGGGGGTCAGTTTTATAACCGTGACAAGTGCACAATAGAATCTGATGTTGGCCACAATTATATGATAATATGCACATTCAAACAAAAATAAAATCCAACATCAAAATTGAGCACAAAGGCTTGAAGTGTGAATGCAGCCTAATGATGTCATTACCAGTGTTTCTGCAGCATCTGGTCTTATCTCTGCATCAGTTACATAACGGGCCAAACTTAAAATTTGTAAATCAATTCCAATGTACTGTAGAATTGCGCATTGAGACACACAGCTGATGTTGGAGTAGTTCACTACGACTGCCACTAGATGTTACCAAAGGTGCATATTTTAATGATTGTACTTTTTAAGAGGCTTCTAATGCTCCTCAATGAGTTCCTGGTGATATGATCCCTTGTTGACTGTTTAACTGACATAGTGGTTATAATCTGCTCATGGCTTTATGCATTAACTTGCATCGGCATTAGTGTAAGCATCCTCACATTGAACAACACCTCTGAAAACTCATTAAGCAGTGCAAGCTTGTTGTTTTATTCATGAACATTAGAGCAGAGCAATGGAAGTTGATGCATCTTTTGTTTTTCACCACCTTTAGCTTCCCTTAATATAAAAATAATATTAGTTTATGCTGTGTAGTATGCCATCTACACAGCAGCACCCTTCTCGGGAGCTAGACAGCGTAGACACAAAAGTTAAATAATATGCGCTGTGTGCAAATATTTATGATGCCATACGTTTGCACAGTTTAGAATGAACACCCTGTATCAGTCTGTTTAAACAGTAGACGCTTCTTTCATAATTTGTGGTTGTGTGACTGATTGTATGTTTGCATGCATGCACATGAATCAGAAGAGAAACTTTGTGCATTTGAATTCTTGTTAAATAATGCGTAAGGATCAGCTGGAGCTCTGCTGTCTGTCTGCTTGAATGCTGATTGCATCCCAGTCAAATCGAGTGACGATGCCCTCAACTCTGCTCAGGCACGAGGCCACCGATGACACAGCCAACATTCACACTCCAAACACACTCAATATTTGTTCAGTGTCTTAAACACTGAGTCTATTTAACATTCTGACCGTTTTCAACTGACTACTGGGAAATGTACAAATCAGCTTTATCATATGATCCTAGAAATACAGTTTTTTAGAAATCAATTCTGATCCAGTAGGTGGACACGCTAATCCATCGCTGCGGAAGGTGCAATGCTAATATCAGGTCATTAAGTCCTATGCCTTCAATGCTCTAAATGTATACATTCACTCGACAAGGCATCAGATGGGTCTTTAATTGTGTATCTCTAAATTACAATTGTCTTCCTTCATACACAACTCAGTATATTGTTTTCTTCCCGTAGTCTGTTTAAACACAGTTGTATTACCGCTGCTTCCTGCCAGATATGGTTTAGGCTTTTTGGGTGCCAAATGGTGTCAAAGCATTTCTAACAACCTACAGACCAGAAGTATTTGATATATACTATGTGCATCTTTGCTGAGCTCTAGCTGTAAAAGGCAATAATGTTAATGGATTGAAAACAGAGATGCATACTGTTAGGTTGTAGTGGATTTTATATATATTTGCACATGTAGATAAGATAAGTTTATGTTTTAAATTAATACATAAAGAAAGATATGATAATTAATTTGGGATATTATGAGGAATATTCTGGAGGAATGTATTATGAAACATAAGAGAGGATCACTGTTTTATTATTCTGTTTTAATGACAAATGTAATGATTTACTGTATGATGCATGGGAATGAATGAATGTTTTATTGTTTAGACAATAGTTAAAATGGATGCCGATTGAAACCTAATGTGTTGCTTTTATTCGGAAGGCAGGATAATAGGGTTTTATTGTGAAGGGGAACTTCCTGTCCTTGACCGGAAGAGTGAGCTTTGACCCCGCTAGTTTTACTAATTGGCTTAGCGAACAGAACGACGGCATCCTTTGAACTGACCAATGGAACTAACCTTTAGGTGTGAATTCATTTGCATGACCATACTAACGACCGAGCATTTGTTCTGGGGAGACATGGTTCTACTGGTCTGGAGACTCGAGACAGCCCCGGTCTGTGGCTCCCTGGGAGCTGCACTCCGTCTGTGGAGAGTTCCTCCTTTCTGGCCCCACGATCGTGAACGCTACATGAGTATTATCTTTGCCATTAAATATTGTTAAACTTTAACTCGAATCCTGAATTTCCTGCGGCCACGGGACCCGGAGCTTTGAACACGAATCTTACAATTTGGTGACCCCGACGTGATCTGCTGTGGCCTCGTGGCTGAGAAACTGGGCCCGCTAGATCCACGCCATTCCACATCATGGCCAACTCATTATCGGTAAGCTTGGAACCTGTTTTATCGAATCCTGCATAGCTTAATATAGACACTTTAGCGTGTGGATTGGTGCGGAGCTTGTTGGACCAGGCTAAAACATTTAGCGTGAAAACACGACATAGAATAAGGACTAAGCTAGGTCCGTGGTGAAGATGATGCTCATTTAATGTTTTTATGTTTGTTTTGTTTTGTGTTGTACTGTTAAATGTGTGTATTTCTGTTGTGAGTCGCATGAGCATATTGAACGAGACTGGTTACGCGAAGATAGTGCCGTATTGTTCCTAAAGAGTTGAAGTCCGTGAGAACGGCCTGCCGGAGTTTATTTATTTAAACTCCCCACAGTGAGGAGTTAGTGAGCGTTACGTAGAAGCTATTCGCCATAATCTATTGTCCGCTAAAAACATTTCCCCCTTAGACTCTTTAGGGACGCACATTGAATTTAACGTCCAGTAGTCCACAATAGATAAATCGTTCCGCGACGCGACTGATTAGCAGCGTGGAGGGTTCAAATCCCCCGGCGAAGACCGGCGCAAGAATTGATATGGGCTATTGTAAGAAATAAGATAAATAAAGTTACCGTGATAAACCAATTGTTACAAACAGGTCTGTAGAGTGAAGAGAGCAAGAGCCCCACCTACCTTGGGACCGTTTGGGACAGTTTTCTATGCAGTACAGCGTGCTATTGTTGTAAATACTGTAAATATATATATATTCCATAATTAGAAGAGACAAACACAGGGAAGACAGGATAAGGGTAGAATTGAATCCCACTTATACCATTTTGAGCCCCTGATGAATAAGTAGTTAAACCTTTTTGAGAGAAGAGAGGAAAAAGCAGACAGAGGACACAGACAAAGGGTTATAAAATAAAGCCTTTTTTTTTTTTTCCCCTGTAAGACCACATGTGGGTCACACGTGTTTAGAATACACGTCTTTGCCAGTCGAGAGCCATTCACCATCAGGTTTGACACCTAGTGGTTGAACCCCCCCCCAACCCCCATGGAGTGCCCTAGGGATTAACCTTATTGGCACCATGGTGTTGCAAACGTTGAATAGTGAAAGAGGACAGTGATAAACCACTGATGCATTATTCTTTTTGATTTAAGTATTGCCAGTTTATTACAGCAATTGATTTTCTCTTTATTGCCAGTTTTTGGATTAAGAGTAATTGATTTATCGTTTACTTTACTCATGATTGTCGGATTTTGATTAAGACATATCGTTTGATTTCTCATCATTACCGGTTTTGATTAAAAGTAATTGTTTTATCGTTTGCTTTTCTCATAATTGGCGGTTTTGGTTCTCATGCCATTTGTTTTTCATTATTGACGATTCTTTGATTAAGAGTAATTGTTTTATCGTTTGCTTTTTTCATAATTGGCAGTTTTTGTGATCATATCATTTGCTTGTTTATGCTTGGCGGTTAAAAGTAATTGTTAAAAAATTGCTTAAAATAACGTTTTTTCCCATTGATTTGGTTGAAACGCAGGAGAAGCCTGTATAAGCGTAGAACAGAGTTCCGTTTATACCAATGGGCCCCTGTTAAATAATTTGCTTATTAAAAGTACACAGGAGAAGCCTGTATAAAGTGTTGGACAGAGTCCCACTTATACTGATTGGGCCCCTAGTGATTCATTAGCATAAAATAACAAGTTTTTTCCATTTTTGACAGCTGAAGGCTGTATCATTTGCTTTGTGCTTGGCTGTGTGGATTGTACGTAATCGTTGTATCCATTTGCATAAAGTAACACATTTTTCCCATTTTTGTCTAATCTTTACATTGTCCTAATTGCAGTGTATAACTTTTTTCCCTTCCTAACTTGAATATTTTTCCCAATCGCATCACACCTGCACGTTAGACACATAGTGTGAAAATATTTTATTTTTTAATTTATTCAAAAAATTAATTTTTAATTTTTTGGATACATTTTAATCTGAAATTTTATTTTTCCTTCTACATTTACATTTCCTTATATAAAGCCAGTCAGTACCCATTCTCGGAAAATGTCGAGCCAACTTCAATCAAGACTCCGGTCGCTTGGATTGAAGACATCCTCTATGCTGCTATGAACCTGATAGTTCAAGCCAAAAGACTGAATAAGAAGCTGAGGAAATATGTTCAGCAATGTCATACCGAGGGTTTACTTGACGTAACAACCCTGGAGGGGCCCACAGAAGACCAGAAGTTACTCTGATGAGAGTGCTCAAGCTGAGAGACAAACAGAGAGGAAAATTGGTTCACGTCCCGATCAGCAGACGTCACCAGAACCAATGAAGCCATTGTGTAGGCAAGACTGCCACGACATGGCATAGCAGTGAATGAAGACAACACTGCCCGGAGGTGCCAGGAAGAAGCAACACCCCGAAAGACCCCAAAGAAGAAACAAACAGGAATAAAGAGCTGTCGATGGAGACAGCCCCTGTACTTCTGCCATCAGCCCCAGTTCCCACCCCTTCCATCTATCCCATAATATGTTAATACCCTCCCCCGTACGCCCACAGCCCACTTAAAAGAGAAGCTCCACACACCATGGCCCCAGTAGAGAGACTATTAGGAGGCAGTGTAGAGTTTGACTCCACAGAAAGCAGAACAGTCGCAGACCTGATGAACAAGGTCGCACAGCTGCAGAGGGCATTAGCTGGCCAAGAAAAGGGCAGAGAAAGGGATGCTAGACAAAGTCAGCAAAGAGAGGAGGAAGACAGGGACCTAATGAGAAGAGAATTATGGTGGAAGAAAGAGAGGGAAAGAAAGGCAGAGGAGGAAGGTGAGCTGTCAGAACAGGGTAAAGACAACGTCAGTCCATCACATTACCAGTAATGGCTCAAAGGAAGCCCGGGAGAGGCGCCAAGTCATGACCTCCCCAATTCAGAGCGTCCCAATAGATACAAATAGGAGATAGGTCCCACCCAGATACCACTCCCTCGCTCATTAACGCCATCCCTAACCGAACAACAGGCGATGGACGCATATGGACTGCGCCCTGGTGGCACCCCACCTCCAGCTCAGAGCCCCCACCTCCAGCTCTGAGCCTCCATTCTAATCGCATGGCCAACTGCGACACCTCAGCGAGAAGAGGAGCCAAATCAAGGCCCCAACCCCCTCCACCCCCATCTCACAAGAAGAGGAGCCCTGCTTGACCTTTCCGGTCAATTAACTGTGCCTTGCAACTGGCGCAGAGGAGGAGACAGCCTCCAGGGATCATGACAACACCTCCCGAGGAGAGCAAAGGAAGGCATAAGCTACAAGCCTCCACCACGACACAGTCAGATGTCAGTGGCAGCAACAAGCCCAGTGTGCTGTGAAGAAGAAGAGGGAAATGCCAGATTCAGGCACCTATCATGACATTGAACAATGGCACACCTCAATACAAGCCATATAATCCCAGAGATACTCCCGACATGGCCAACCTAGCCAGCATCAAGCTAAAGTCAGATGAAGAAGCCATGGTGTACCTGAAGAAAGCAGCTGACGCCTGGGAATCAGCTACAGGCACCAGACATGACAGGAACCTGACATACCTGAACATGTGGAAGGCTGCTGTAATAGCAGGTCTCCCGGCCAAGTTGAGTCGTTAGCAACATACGGTGGGCATGAAGATGCCACCTTTGAAGTGTGGAAGAAACACATCACACACCACATCACTCAGCACCACGAGGATGATGAAGAAGAAAAGGCAACCAAAGATAAGCTGTCAATGAGACTCCTGAAGCTACAGATAGCAAAAGAGGACACAGAGGCTGCTAAGCACGGCCCACAAGCGCGAAAGCAGATGGCTGCTGTTAGCAACCTCGTCGTCCAGATCCAGGAAGCAGTGGGCAAAGCCCTGGACCAATATAAAGAAGAGGAGAAAGACAGAGACAAGTCCAGAGGATCCAGAAGAGACAGGTGGCGAGAACCTTGTCGTATCTGTGACAGACTTGGGCACAGGGCTGAGGAATGTTACAGTCGCCCTGATGCAGCTAGAGGCAGAAGAAGCCCACAAAGAGGAGGATTTGGACGACACATTCCAAACCAGAACCAGATGCCTGCAAGAATAGTGCAGGATGAAGATTATGTGGATTTTCTATGAAGAGGCCCAGAGGGCCCGGCGCAGTGAATAATGGTTCCAAATGGGCGAGAAGCTATCATCACCTGTGCCATAGATGCCATGGATTATGACAACATCCATATGTCATTCCAGAAGATCCCTACCGTTGCACCTACAACTAAGCTGCCGCCTAAGAAGAAAAGGAGGGTGAAACTGAAGTCATCAGAACAGAAGCCATAATTGTAGGAAAAGAAGGAGTTGCAGCTGAATGTTTACTATCTGCAGACCAACGAGACTGGTATGCACTGCGACCTGACTCTGCCCCTCACATCACACTGCTGATCAGAGCAGGTCATGAAGCAAGAAATATTGGCCCCATGATGGAAAGTCTCAAAAGAAAGGTGGATTCCTACCAAATCCCCATATCTGTCCCACACCCCAGATGGTGACTATTGGAAAATACAGCAACACTCGTATTCCAAGGGACAACTCCAACAACAACTTGACAGAAATCATGGAAGGGAACACTCAAATCATCCCTCCACTGATGAAATGTTGGAAGTGCCACCACAAATATGGTCAAGAGGAGACTATGATGTTGGCCACACCACTCAACATAACGTGGTAATGACTTTGAAACCAGATCAAGACTGTCTGGCGCTATCAATATTCGCTGCAACAAGAACAAAGAGATGGCATTCGAGAAACAATTCAAGGATTGTATGAAGCAGCCATACTCATCGACGCAGAGTCCAACTGGAATACACAGATATTACCAGTACAAAAATCCGGTAACAGAGGCTGGAGAATGGTTCATGACCTAAGAACCATCAACAAAGCCACAATTGCACAGAACATTCAAGTGCCAAACCCGTAATGCCACAAGGCTACAGAGATAGCCCGGGTTTGTTTAATGCAGCCCTGAAGCAAGACCTCAAAGACTTCATATTACCGGAAGACACAGTACTTGTAGAGTACGTGGATGATCTGCTGTTAGCTGCACCAACTGCAGCAATTTGTCTTAGGGTGACGAAAGACCTTCTAATGCTGTTAACCAAAGCAGGTTATGAGGTGAAGCGCTCAAAGACTCAAAAGATTGCAAAAATGCAGTGTCATTCCTGGGACAACTAATCTCAGGAGACTCGTGCGCTCTGTCTGCGGGACAGAGGTCGGCCATTTTGAGTGCAGCTAAACCAAAGACAGTACAAGAGATGCTGTCATTCCTGGGCCTAACAGGCTACAGTCGACACTACGTTCCTGACTTCACGTCTCTCACACAGCCACTCAGAGACATAACTGAAGCAGGAAGCCGAAACATGGAAGCCCTGCTCACATGGACAAATGATGCAGAAGAGGCATTCGCAAAGTCCAAACAAGAAGTTGGCTAAGCCTCAAAGCTGTCTACACCTGACCACAACAGGCCCTTCCACCTTGATGTTTCTGAATCAATAGATAGTGTCCGCTGTTTTGTTTCAGAAAAAGGAGGGAGGAAAGAGACCTGATGTACGACAGCTCAAAGTTAGACCACATCGAAAAGGTCAAAACAGGTTGCACAAGACACTTGGCAGTCCTGAAAAGAGCAATTGAGAAAACTGCTCATGTTGTGATGTGTCACAAGCTCAAGGTCAACACAGAACATGGAGTTCTTGCCTAGTTGACCTCAAGTGCATTCGCAATGACAAGATAAGATTTCAAAAGTCTTACAACAGCTACATATCAGTCTCATACGAGCCAAACGACATGGCCGATGGACTTAATGTGAAGATGGAAATATTGCCGCATACTCAGTCGTGCAGCAACAAGAGAAAAGACATTCAACCATTTCTGCGGAAATCATCGCACAGCCAGTATCTGCACAGCTAGCAGAAGTAGTGGCATTGACAAAAGCAAAAGTCAATTGGAGCAATTACTGAGAGCCATCCTGCTACCACGACACGTAGCAGTGATGAAGTGTAAAGGACACCAGACCACAAAGACCAAAGTGGCAAAAGGCAACGAAGCCGCTGACCTCGCAGCAAAGAAGGCAGCAGGCTATGTGAAACAAAGGACAGACATAGCCGCACCGGAACTCCCAAAACTCGGAATAGAAGACATTAAGCTCATGCAGAAAGAAGCAGAGCAGAGCAGAATCAGTGGGCACACAATGGAGCCGTCCAAAAGAAAGGACTCTGGAGATCACATGATGGGCATAGTGGCACCTGCAAGGATGTGTCAAGGACTCATCAGACAGGCACATGGTCCCTCTCACGTGAATCCCAAAAGAACAGAGGAGGAAGTTTCCATCCTCTGGTGGCATCCCCATATGACTGAGATGGTGAAACTCTATCACCATGAATGTCCCACCTGCAATGATTTTAGTATGAAAAGACCATACAAATGTCCACAAGGAGAGTTCCCAGTGCCAGATGCTCCATTCAAAGAAATATGCATCGACTACACCGATATGGGTGCAGAAAACAGGAAGAGAGGTTTCAGATACCTACTCGTGATGATCGACAGATACACCAGATGGGTGGAAGCGATCCCCTGCAAGAAAGAAGACTCAAAGACAGTCTTAAAATGGCCGAAGAAGGAACTCATCCCGAGATATGAAGTTCCAAGGAGAATAGGGTCTGACCACGGCACACACTTTGCAAACAAACACTTACAAGAGGTGGAAAGACACCTAGGAATTACACATGCACACGGAGCAGTCTATCACCCACAATCACAGGGTATAGTCGAGAGAGCTAATCGGACAATTAAGTCAAAGATAGCTGAAATATGTCATGGCACAAAATACCTAGCTGCAAATATTTTTGAGAAGAAATGAGAGATTTCATTTTCTCTTTCAGTAGGTGTTCGAGCAAGAGAGGAGAGCCAGACGAATACCAGCTCACAATCAGATCCTAGCAGGATTTGAAATAGTTAAAAGAACATAGAGTTGATCAATTACATTTAATATAATCCGCAGAGATAAATAAATTAAGAGATAAATAATTTAAGATAGATGGGATTGGACGAGTAATTAAGACTCCGTTGGACAACAGAAGCGCATTTAATAGTTGATTCCTCCCACGGGTGAGAAGCTGTTCCTCACACGGAGTTTGAGATTGCTAATCTGATCCTTGATAATTTAGTTCGAGATTGCTAGTCCGAACCTGGATAATTCAGTTCCTTAAGAAATAATTTTTTAGATTTTTTAGATAATTTTTGAGAAGATTAAAAGAAAACATAGAAATAGAATGACTACTTCTCAGACATGTTGGAGAATTGGTTCGGGAAATATGAAATTATTTCCAAATATATTTCAGATATCCAACTTTAGTTAGAGCCAGCGCAGAAAGCCGCTCTGTGTGTTTTAATTCTCTCCCACAGCTACACTCGTCTCTCCATCGTCGACCTTCATTGTGTACCTGGCTGCCTGCTGTGATGGACCTCACCAACAGATGAGCTGCCCACAGAGGAGTATCGTGCACCTTTAACACATTGATTCAAATTATAAAAAAATCACAGAAGTATGATGACAATAAAATAAATATTGTGTTTGAACTTGCTGTTTTCCTTTTACTCGAGGAAATCGAGGAATGGAGGAATGCAGAGGAGGAGACCATGGAGGAGATGAGCATGCAAAGAGAGGAGACCATGGAGAAGATGAGCATGCAGAGAGAGGAGACCATCAAGAAGATGAGAGTGCAGAGGAAGAAGATGCACATAGACATATGCACAGATAGACACATATCTGATCACAACACTCCTAGACTTTAGTTACTTTGCAGAGCAGGGTCAAAAGGAGGGAGTGATATTGTTTTTTCTTCCACAGGTATTGATAATAAAGATTGTATTACAGTGATGTTTACAGTGCGGTGAAATAAAATCCAATACAAGTTGTTTATACTATGGAATAGTATAAAAGGAGGGACTGTTAGGTTGTAGTGGATTTTATATATATTTGCACATGTAGATAAGATAAGTTTATGTTTTAAATTAATACATAAAGAAAGATATGATAATAATTTGGGATATTATGAGGAATATTCTGGAGGAATGTATTATGAAACATAAGAGAGGATCACTGTTTTATTATTCTGTTTTAATGACAAATGTAATGATTAACTGTATGATGCATGGGAATGAATGAATGTTTTATTGTTTAGACAATAGTTAAAATGGATGCCGATTGAAACCTAATGTGTTGCTTTTATTCGGAAGGCAGGATAATAGGGTTTTATTGTGAAGGGGAACTTCCTGTCCTTGACCGGAAGAGTGAGCTTTGACCCCGCTAGTTTTACTAATTGGCTTAGCGAACAGAACGACGGCATCCTTTGAACTGACCAATGGAACTAACCTTTAGGTGTGAATTCATTTGCATGACCATACTAACGACCGAGCATTTGTTCTGGGGAGACATGGTTCTACTGGTCTGGAGACTCGAGACAGCCCCGGTCTGTGGCTCCCTGGGAGCTGCACTCCGTCTGTGGAGAGTTCCTCCTTTCTGGCCCCACGATCGTGAACGCTACATGAGTATTATCTTTGCCATTAAATATTGTTAAACTTTAACTCGAATCCTGAATTTCCTGCGGCCACGGGACCCGGAGCTTTGAACACGAATCTTACAATACTCACAAATATATGTCAAGACGCATTTCTAATGTCGCCAACAAATGTAACAGGCAATCACGCTGCCACGGCTCTGACGTGGTGTTCAAGCTACAGCCACCTCCGAAATAAATAAGTGACAGGAGTGGAACATGAGAGAATACAGTGCTCAGGGTTAGCTTCAGTGTCTCTCACTCTTTGCTCCTCTCCTCAATACTATACTCGGTTGCTATGGAAACACACTTGGAGCGCTTGAGTCGTGAGGCCAGTCAGCTGAGATACCTCTTCTAGTAAACAAACCTGCAATCTAAACTGACTACGCACCGTATGTGTCTGAGTTTGTCAAATGAACTCGATGTCAGCCAAAGTAATGGGTGCCAGAAAGGTGGCGGGACCAGGGGTGGAACTGAGACAGCAGCGCTGACATTTCTTTACTTTTCTGTCTGTGCCTCCGACATCTTAACTTGATAGTCCTGCCTGAGCAGTCATTTCATGCCTGTAATTATCATTAAAATCATTAGGAACATAGCTAAGACTCTATTAATAAGACAGGCATAATGATCTCCATTGTCTGTGAAGACAACCTGTTGTAATGTGTGAAACACTGCCATGTGTGTGCATTGAATACATCATCAGCACATTAAGCGTTGACATGCAGACCAGAACAGTCCTTGATGCCAATGACCTTTTCTTAATCAATAGTAGGTGAGTGCATGATCCTTTTGTCATGAAGCCATCACAATTACAGGGAAAACACACACACACACACACACACGCACACACAGACACGCAAATACGTTGTCGTGTTTGGGATTATCATATTGAAAGCGAGAAAAAATAAATAAATCAAAGTCTACTTACAAAGCCCCATAATGTGTGGGGATGTGTCGCAAAGAGATGTTTCATTTATTCAGCCCGGTCTAGTCTTCAGCCAAAGTAAATATGATTAAAAGTGAGACTGGTACGAATACGTGTGTCCTGTAATTGGCCTCTTAATATAGCAGCTCAACAAATTTAGCAATTCAAAGTGGCGCTAAGTGTTTTCTAAGTAGAACAAAGTCATGAACACCTTGACCTATACCTTGTTTGATGGTGGATCAAAGCAACACCGTTGAAGAAGAGGTCAAGTGAAACCAAATTCTCTGTTGTTGGGTAAGTCATCTGCTCTGTGTTTCAAAAGGGAGCATTTCTGTTGTATATGTTTTGGTTTCATGATGGCGACCCCTATACTTTACCCCTAAACATACCGTTAGTATAGTTCTAAGTATATCGATACCTCATTTCGATACTGCCAGTCAAGTCTCAAAAAAAGCAGAAACGTCAGCATCCTATCATCGGCAAAGCAGACAGTCCCACTGAGCCAGACAGCAGCCTACACAACACAAGAGCCACAGGTGTTCAACAGCAACCCACATGAGCTTTCCTGCGTTACAAGCACCATTAACTATGCATTTAAAAATTCAAAAACAGGTTGATGCTATAAAGCATTACCAAATGTAATCTGAGATGGACTTCAAGAGGAGGAAACACGTACGAAGATGGAGCTGATGAGTTGCTCCTGTGCAGTTTCAAGCATACTGTATATTTAAGAAATTCAAATAGAAATCTTAGAGACGAATGCACGCAGATGGAAAGAAGGCATCTGAAATGATATCCAATAATGAAGCAGCCAATGTCATAGCTCCCAAACTTTAAGAAGTGGCATGATGACAACCTGAGTTATCTTCATATAAATAGTTACCCTCAAAAGAGAGGTACGAAATGAAAGTCCCTGGCAGTAACTTAAGAACATAAGAGCAGCTATTAATTGATTGGTAGTCAGAAAGAGAGTCCAATGCATCAAAGTTACATTATGACTAGACAGCTGGATGAGGCTGTTAAGAAATACAGACTGGTCAGAATCTTCTGGGTCCCAGAAGACAACCTGACATTCATGACAAAAATGAGACTTATGAAATATGAGCTGTCTTTTAACCTTCATACTGGCCCACTAATGACGGCCTGACTACACAGCTTTAGACCTATGATGTTTGGTCTGTGACACAACTATTTTTTTAATCTGGAACCAAATCACGTCCAAAAAACTTGACATCAAATTTGCTGTTGATATTTAACCTTCGTGACTTCTCTCGCTCCAATCCAGTTCTCAGTCTCTGTTTTACACCAGCTCAACTCTTGCACACAGATTAACCAGTTAGCTTTAAGCCATTAATTGTATCAGAAATGTAAAGATGGAGCAAAACCCTCAAGCAATGGCTAATGGGGGATGAATCAGGAAACACTCTCCCACTCGTTTCTCTCTCTAATCTTTCCTTCTGTTCATGTTTTTTTTCTCTTCCAATCTATTGTGGCAATTACTGTGCCTGTATACCTTCCAGACAAGGTGGAAGAATGATGTGGTTCTGCAGTAAGAAATTAGTTGTAATGCAAGAAATCCTCATTTTGTATTATTGGTATAGTGGCACAGCTGTATACAATGGTGTCTGTGTGTGGAAGCATCGGCCATAGCTCAAAACACACAAGTACACACACATCCTTCCAGCAGAAATAGATAACACATTTGTTAAGCATCGTGCCAAGACAAGCTTTCATCCTCTTGCTTAACACTACAGGCACTGATAATGAGAAAATATTAATGAGAGTCTCAGTGCCGCATCAGTCTCTGGAGCTAATAGTCCTCCACTGACGGAGAAAAAAAAGGCAGAAATGGAGAGAAAGTGAGTTAATGAGCTGTAGCATACACGTGTGTTTGCATGTGTCTGTGCACACTTGCTTTTGTGAGCGAGAAAGACGAGGAGAGGAAAAAAGAGAGTGAGAAATGAGGAGGGGAAGAGTGTTAATTGAGTATGATCACACCTCCAACATATTCCTCCATGTAAAACAGGCAGAATCAACCTTCCTGCCACCCACACAGTCCCACTCTGATCTTCTCGATGCACACTTATTGGCTGGTCTAAATATATTGTGAACTTGGAGCAATACCTCCAGAAATTCATCATTGTCCCAAATCATTACAATGTGCATATCAATGTTATTAATTCCTGTGTGTTGATGTAGCTGAATCTGTCACAAACTGCTTATATCATGGTGCAAAATCCTGCTTTCTTCCTCCACTCCCTCCCTCCCCTTTTTACTTTTTACAACAGCATCTGTTCATTTCTCTTACTGTAATTACCAATGAAGAAGGCTGGTCGTTGTACTTGTTCGTCTGTCTTTTTGTGTTTAACGTCTGTTGAATCTTGGTCTTGTGCACTGTGTAAGAATATGCCCACTAATAACTCTAAATGATTTATTCCATATTATATCAATAATGGCATCTGCTATATTTAACCCCACCGTCCTCAATGGAAGTACGTGCTGCCACAGAGTGTATCTGCAGGTATTCACTTCACTGAAAAAGAAGCCAGCTGTTGAGGCAGATGCCCACTGCAGTTCAACCATATTACAGCAGAGGTCTGTGCATCCCCCCTCCTCTCTCTCTCTCTCTCTCTCTCTCTCTCTCTCTCTCTCTCTCTCTCTCTCTCACACACACACTCTCTCTCTCTCTCTCAGTCATCCTCTCCCGCCGCGCTGCTGAGCCTGCGACGTTAGCAGTGGATGAAAAAAAAGCCCTCTTTGCTTCAGCCAACGGACGCATAATTTGGAAAGGAAATGAGTGAAGGTATTGTACAAACATGCACGTTTTTCATCTTGACACTTATTTTAATGTCAATTTAAAAATGATTTATGCATCCTTGGTATGATGAATGATGTTGGATACAAGCGACGGTGGAGCGAACATGCACCTGCACTCCAACGCTCTGTTGGGTTGAGTCGTCTTGGTGCAACCGAAACCCATATGGATGATTCTACGAGGCTTTTCTGTTGGGGTTGGAATTAAGTAAGATTTTGACCAGACTTGTGATATTTAAAAAAAATAATGGAATTATATTTGATTTTGCTGGGTATGAAGTCTATATGTTCCCATTTTTGACACAATTGTTGCTGCGCTATTTTGTGCATGTTTGGCTTTCAATACTAAACCGAAGTAATTCAGATCGGTGTCTTTAGATTGAAAGTGCCCCACGAAACCAGGCTGCTATTTATGCTGGATTCTGCGGCGATGGGATGGACGGGCAGAGAAGGCGACATGGACAGATGTGAGAGAAGGGATTTAGTATCGAGGGAGGAATCACGCAGGGGATAAAACTGGCGATGCGTGTGTGTGTGTGTGTGTGTGTGTGTGTGTGTGTCTGTGTGTGTGTGTGTGTATGCGTGTGAGTGTGCGCGCGCGTGTGTTCCAGCCTGTGTTTTTTTGTGCTCGAATGGCCCAGCTTTCCAGCAGTGTTGACTACTCAGTCGCACGACAGGCGCCACACTTTACCTGCAATGAGGGCTTCGGTGTCAGCTGCCTTTAGTTGTTCCGTGCTCGTGCGCGCGTGAGAGTCAGTGAGTGAGTGTACGAGAGAGAGAGAGAGAGAGAGAGAGAGAGAGAGAGAGAGAGAGAGAGATATTTCCTACCAGCAGCAGCAACAGTGTCCGACTATACTGACCGATGGACCACACAGATTCCCTCGCCCACACATTTTCCACTGCCAAGCACCAGATAACGCGCAGCGACTGTGAACAGCATTTGGAAACGATCTGTCATTGCGCTGGTTAAATGAACGGCCAGTGTCTGGAGACGGTCATAAGTGTCTACCGACCGATATGTGCGCCCTGAACGTTAGAGCACCGTGGACGGAGTGCAGTGGTTCAGCACCACGGACAGCGCATTGTGCTGACAGAGCGCAACACGGCCTTTGGTCGGCTGCAAACGTCACATATTGGCTGGATTAGAGTCTAGAGCATGCACTTTTTACACTGAGGTGATTAAAGAATAATTAACAGAAAATGTGTAGTGTTGGTCTGGAATATGGCACAGACACTTATTTAACAATTTAGAACTAATTGTGGAGTATTTGAAAACCATGCAGCACAAAAAAAAACCCATCAAGATAAATTGTAATAAAGTGCAACTTTTGACTCAATATATTTTAGATTTAACATTCGATCCAAATCAAACTGCCATTACAGTTGTTTCCATATAGCTTGAGAATAGATTAACTTAAATTCAATTCAGCTGTCCACAAACCTGCCACCGTCAACTGATGTTGGTCTTAAATTAAAGAAATGCCAATAATAAAGCACCGTTTCTCTAATCAGTGATTGATCAATACTTAAGAAGTGCTCCATCAGGTTCTGCTGAAAATGACGCAGGGGGTCTATCGGGTTGCTAAGTAGGTGGAATCCTTCTCAAACAGCGCAGTGAATTGCTTTCACCACATAGTCAATAAGGAAAACCCATTTGAATTGAGCAAAAATACATGAGGAAGACACGCCAAACTACAATGCAGCAAATTACTTTATGTCCTACTGTATTACCCGCCTTTGGTTTTTGCTCATTGCTTCATTCTTCACCCGCTGCATTTATGTGTCCCATTCGTTTTTTGTCCCTAAATCCATTACCTCCTGACGTCTATGATTCCTGATGTTGCCCTCGGAGGAATGATGAGCATTCTCTAATCAATTGCAATCAGTGGCGTACCAGGAAAAAGGATGAGAGGAAATCAGTAGGGGAGGCAGGCCTGGGAGACCTAAGTAATGACCACCCACCTCCCGAACCCACTGCCTTGTTGCTATGTAATCTTCAGTTCATCAGAATACTATTGAACTATTAGCCATAATTCATAATTCCTGTTGGTTCTCTCAAGAGCAACCAACAGACAGGATGTTATACTGGGAGAAATCTGAGGTGCAATTTTCTTCTTGCTGGCTTCTCTCGTGTAAACACCGAGACATGTTGAGGAGTTCAATCGGTGAGCAAAATAAGAAGAAAATAGCAACAAAGCCAATGTGAAAGACTGTGTTACTGCAGCAACATGTAAGTAGGATGCAGCAAAGAAAACACATGAATTATAGAGAAGGACAATTTAAAACATATTGCCACCAGAAAACCTGGAATATTGACTAATGGTCTGAGACAATTGATAGCCAGAAAGACAGAATTTTGAGCAGGCTCTAATAGCTGATACCTAGAGCCATTACTGCATATTTTCCAGACCTCGGTGCACTGGGAGGCCAAGACACTTAGAGCTCCGCTTACCTAATTAATTGGCCTTGCACTCGCTTGCAGGTCAAATGGATGATGCAGTGATGGAACACTGTTCCGTATGTATATGCTGACGAGTTGGGTGAGATTTTAAAGATATTTTGTAACCGATTAAAGTGTCAACAAAATGTATATACCTTTAGCAAAATATTAAGTTGATCAAATATACACAAAATATAATAGTTATGTGCAGTGTGTGTAGTTTGTTGACTACTAATGGTCTGATAAATCAGACGGTGGCTGTCACTCATTATCCCTCTGACTGTGTCACAAAACCACATTCTTTCTCACCATCAACAACTGTCTTTGTTGAGTTGTTGCCGTTTGCTAGATACAATGTGACCGTATAGGCACAAACTGTAAATTCAAAATACGGGATTGAAACCTGCTATGACAGGTTGACAGGTTGATCGACAAGTCATTTCATATATAGACAACATGGTATTAATGAAACCGATGTTGTAAAATATGTTAGTCCTATTTTACTGCAGTTCATTCATAACTATTGTAAAAGGCTACTCGGTCAAGACCCAATGCCCTATTTGCAACTTTAACAAAAGTGCAAAAATAATTAACTTAGCTCCTCCCCCATGATTCAGATCTAAAAAATGCTATGGATTATTTTTTATCCTGTGCTACACCTGATTTAATGAACATTGGATGACTTGTTTTCAGTAATCATGTCAACAAACAAACAAATGTTCATATTTTGTATAAAAAGGGATGCACATTTTCTTGAATTAGCCTCTCGGCGCATATGTTTCTTATGCTCAGGGTATATTCCAGGAAATCTGGACAGTCAGTGACTTACAGTTGATAATCTCAAATATTTAGCATTCCCCACTAGCTCCACCTTCCCTGGCCTCCCTTTCCCAGCCACACCCTCCAAATTGATTTCTGTATCCACCAGGAGGGATTATGCTAAAATCGTGAGAGGGATAACCCTTGGGAGACATTCGCACTTGCTCAATCCACCACATCACATCCTTGGCTACAGCACACTGCGCTCTCTTTCAGCCTAACAGCTGTTGCAGTGCTCTGTGCAATCAATACGACAGTCATGTTTCACAACAACGTCACTCCTTCACTGCTGGGAACCTGTAGGAGGTCCCCTCGGGCAAGAGACTGAGAGACGTGGTAGACAGCCATTCGCTGACGAGGTGTCAGAAAGGCAACAGCAACTGCGGGTTTGTTCATTAGCTGTACGTTTCTGGGGTGGTAAAGTGTTGATAGGCTGAAAGCGCTGTTTTATGTTCCATGGGAGGATGAAATGTGAAAGGAGCGCAGAGTGGACAGCCGCAGGCTTGGAAAGATGAGAAGGAATAAAGAGAAACATGAAATAGATGAAGACTGGAAACAAACATGTTAAAATCGGAAAGAAGAAAAGGAAAAGAACATCCATCCATCCATCCATTTTCAATACCGCTTATCCTCATTAGGGTCGCGGGGCGCTGGAGCCTATCCCAGCTGACATAGGGCGAAGGCAGGGGACACCCTGGACAGGCCGCCAGTCCATCGAGGGCAGAGAGTCAGTAATGGGAAGTTAGTAAACCTCAAACACCGTAACCCCATGAATGGCATCCGGCAGAAACGGTCATGTCTCATACCTGTCAGCCTAAATGTGAATATAATAGGGAGAAGGGTGATGGAAGATCTGTGGACTCCAGTGTGTTTTCAGCCTATATTGTTGAGTTCAAAGTGCCATGTAAAGAGGAGCAGAGACTTTACATGTGCCACCTCAGTCTGGCCTGAATCACACATGCCAATTGTTGATTCCTTCTGTTGAATTAAGTCTGTTGGTTGCATATGCATACTCTTTTTCATGACCTTAATAGCCAAGTAGAGCCATGTAAAAATACTGTTGACAATGCAGGGGTTGATAACCACCTTTTAAGAAATCACTGGAATACAAAACTATTTTTTGTTGTCTTTATGTCGAGGGCAATCAGCCGATGATACTGCATTACTTCTTACACGTTATTAGATTCACCGCTTGGCGTTTTAAGGCTGTAATTGGAGTGACAAAGTGGTACAAAGTGACCTGACATTGACTAAATGTTTTTGATGGGGAAAAGCTGTTGAACAGAAATAACGGGGGTTGCATCAATGTGTGTCTGCATGATTGTCTGGTTCTCTGGTGGTCACAAGTGAGATCTCAGATGTGTGCATTTCAGTTCAGAAAGACATGACATGTTGTTTTGTTGATGCTTTTACCTGAAAGATTATTCAAACTCTTTTTTATGGTATACATCAAATAGCCTCTATCAGAGCTTAATTTACACTGTACAATCTGAAAAAAATAAATGAATGGAGGAATCAATTGGTTCTGAAACTCTCAGATTCTGAATCAAATGAAAAATTTAATTTGTTTCTTTTCTTCCCATAAAAAAGAAGAAATTCTATGAAACAAAGCACTCGGACGCATTTGGTTTTAATAATCTTCTGAGGAAGAAGGAGCTTGACATGAATCATACAACATGCAGCCAGCTGTTTCTGCTATTTTCAGACTTCAGTGAACTATACACTTAAACAGAATGGTTTACTCATGTTCTCAGTGCACAGTAATGTGGAATGGTTTAAGTCTTCCTCAAAATCATCAAATGACGGAAGAAAATTATACATAAAGTAAAATGTGTGGGAGTATGCAGCTTTATTATTTGAATGAGTTAAAGTAATTGGAGCCATCTAAAATGTATTAGTGGCGATAATGACCACAACTCATTGATGTGTAAAAAGTACACAAATATTGATTTTAAATATTGATTACAATTGTAACTAAAACTGTGTAAGTTTTTGCCATCACGACTTTATTAACACTAGAAATGACTGCTTATTAAACCTGGCCCACCACCTGTGCATGTGGATTCCTCTGTGTTTGTGTGGTAACCGCTGATAACGCCGTCCGACCCTGTGGCTTATTTAATAGTCAAACTGTTAGGACCCCAACATCGCACAATAAAAGTCCTGTGTTCAAATGTTTTACTTCAAGTGAAGAGTGAAAGTGAGGCATTATCAGCACTTACATTTAAGATGTAGCTTTCAATACCTTTATAATGCTGGATAGTTAAATATGTCATTATATATTTTGTGAGCAAAATCTTAATCGGCAGTGTTCCCAATAGGCCGACCATCTCCCTGTCAGGTAAACTTGTCAGTACGATGTTATCCTCTGAAGTAAAAGTACACAGTAAGCTCTGTTGAGTTGGATATTTTTGAAGTGGTTTTGGGGCCTTTTGTGAGTTAGTTCTATGACTTGGCGTAATACAATAATTTTCACAACTAAACATCGCAATACATCTATAGCTGTTTGAGGCCCTTTTAGTTGGGGGCCTCAGGCAGTTGCGTAAGTTTGTAAAGCCTGGCTTAGTGTTTTTTCATGTGAACCAGTGTTCAGTCAGTGAATCTGACTGTGTGTCGACGATTGTTCTGATCATGACTCGCTGCAACTTTAACCCGTGAACCCGATTGCGTTTCACAGGTGTTTCTGAGCTGCAACTGGGTGTGTGACACCACTATGTCATGACAGGTGTATTGATGAGGAGCCAAGGAAGCACGGCGTCGAGTGTGAACTTGTTTGGATGAAGGATTCTTGAGAAAGTTGCAAGCAGCAACACCACAAGCCAAGTTCTGAACAGGCAGCTTTTTCACGGCCACGGTAAAAAAACAACAACAATATAAGACCAATTCAAGTAGAAATTACAAGGCAAGATTGACATAGAGGTGTGAAATTAGTAGCAGCAAAATAAGCAAGGTATAGTATATGTAAACAACATGATGACATGAAAGACCATTTTTGGAAACTGACCGACCTTGTCAAAAACGTTAACAAATACATGTCAACCGAACCGAGTGATTCGATGAGGTTGACAAAGCGTCTGCAGAAACGCGTGCATATTATGAGCCATGCACGCTACTGTATGATGGAGTAAGTGTTGTGTGTGTGTGTGTGTGTGTTTGTGTGTGTACTGTATGTGCGTTAAGTCAGGACACCATCTGCCACAGTCTTTGCTTTGTGCCAACCCCCCACACCTATATTAACCCACACCCGTGCTCACATACACAACATCCTTCAGCGTTCGAGGTTGATGAAGAAAAAGATCTTGCTATGGGTATGTGTGAGAGAGTGAGAGAGAGAGAGAGAGAGAGAGAGAGAGAGTGAGAGTTACATGCTGGAAGGAGAGTGAGTGTTATGCACGGAGCACTGTAATTGTTAAAGGTGATGAATATAAAGCACAAAGATTGAGCAAAAAGGAAATTGTGGTATTTGCACTTGTTTTTCAGGCCCTGAAATCACATTAGATAGAAACTTACACATTTGTTTGAACATCACACAACACACAAACACACACACACAAACACACACACACACGCACACACACACATACACAAACTAAACACAATATAGAAATACAATTACGTACACACTTGCACATACATATGAAGTGGATTTTGGAATAATGCCTTGTTTTTCTCTGGACTGCCCTAGATTAATTTGGCATCTGTGCTGCACACTCATTTCTCTCTCTCTCTCTCTTTCCCTCTATGTTGTTATCGCTCTGCTTTTCCTTTAACACACGCACACACACACACACACACACACACACACACACACACACGCACACACACACACACAGACACTTTCCATCACCCTCTTTTTTTATAGTCTGCCTCTCGTCTTGAATCTCTCCCTCTTTCTCTCTCTTCACCCATCGTTTTCTGTGTCTTTTTCCTTCTCTTAGTACAGACTGCTAAGATCTGGGTATAAATATTTTAGCTTTGTCAACCACTCGCAGAGAGACAGTATCTCTTTTGCCCCTCTGTGTGTGTTAGAGTATGTGTATATGTGTGTGTGTGTGTGTGTGTGTGTGTGTGTGTCTGATAGGCACAGTTTAGTTGGATGAGTACATGACGGTTTGTTCTACTGAAGCATCTGTTTGCATGCTAAGTATGACATGGCTTTTAGAAACTGAATGTTTCAATGTCTCAGCCAGCAGAATGTGTCCAAAATCAGCCCGATTTGAAATGACATACCTTTGCCTTAGTATAGCCAAACTGGTTCCCCTTGAACTAAAATAATGAATGCGAATACATACGCACAGACAGAATAAATACAAAGCCTCTGTTTTATTTTCTGGACGGTCACTGGGACCTGAGCTGTGGTGGAATATTGAATTGGAAACCGTTGGATCTTTTTTACTGTGCGTGTTTCTCCTTGCGGCAAACCGAGGAAGTCTATAAAAGCGTTATATTTTACATGTTGTGTCTTGATGTTCAAAGTCATTTATAACTATGGCTGTCAAATACATGTAGTGGTTTTGTGATGTAGTGTAGTGTAAGTATACCATTTCATGAAAACTCAAGCACCTCAACATTGTACTGTGCAGTACTTGAGTAGATGTACTGTTACACTGATAGACAGACAGGTGGTGGGAGGGCAGAATAATTATGTTTGTTCCAGGGGATTAGAGATTAGAAAAACATCTCTCACCCTAACCTACAGACACACATATGCACTCAGGATCTGCTTTTAGTATGCCCACTGATTTCCTAATGCAAACTTAGTAAACCTTGACAGTGTGTTTATGAGTGTACCTTAATTCATATCTAAGAAGTAAAAAAAACAAGAAACAAACAAGAAAATACTTTACGTTTTTCCCATTCAGGTTCCTTCAGCTGCTGTATGATGCTTAGTCAGCTTCTCAGGCAGAGAGTCTCAAGTCATGGAGGCTAAAATGTTGGGTTGAAGTGATTGATAGTCAAACAAATGCTACCTCTCCCCCACGGTCAATAATAATATTGACTGCTGTAGATCCTCTGCTAGAACAAGCCAAGGAAAGTTCATTTGTTCTTCTTTTTTCATTTTCCGGCAAAAACGTCTTTTGCTGCAGTTTTACCGGTGTGTAGTTACGGCAGATCGGAAAACACACTGAGACAGACACACTGCGAGCCCCAAACACAAACAGACATATGCTGTGTAATGCGCACAAATCTAAGCCAACTACACACCACATTGCACGTATAACCACAGTGACACACACACACACACACACACACACACACACACACACACACACACACATATACACACACTCCGTCTACACTTCGCACCCGTAGGGGTTCAAATGATTTCACAAATGCTCACACTTAATCCAACAGCCAGGCAACGACAGCTTAGACGGGTGTGCGTGATAATGTGCGCGTGGCACCGTGCTGTGGATCGTATACCGAAATCAGTAACGTGATAATTTACACGTTAGCAGATTATTTGATAGTAATTGGAATGTGAATATGTTGTAGTTGAGAGGACAATGTTCTAAGATTTCCTTTTTATTTAATTTCTCAGCCTTAAGATGGATTCTTATTAATTCAGTGTTCTTGTTTTTGTTCTCAAAAAGGAAAATTGACGTAACTGGCTTGTCAGTGTACATATATGAAAATATTTGATTTAGTATTAAACCTTGCAGTAATACAGAGGATGACTCAACCGTTGACGTATCAGCAAACAGCCCACACCTGCAGTAGCATAGCAGAAAAGCTTTAAAATTAATGCCACTGCAGAAGAAATACCTTATTAAGATCTCTAAATATACTATATGCAGGCACAGGAAAATTGCACATCTTTTATAACTTGGAAACTCAAGCACAGATTCCTTTGTTACACGATTGATTCAGCTGCAACAAAAGAAATAAGAGATTATGTCTGTTATCTACGCTAACCTCCTATTTAGACATTACCATGATGTTTTTTTTCTGCATTTATTTCAACACACCCTCACTGCATGACTAACGCAGGCTAACTCTACCATGTGTGGAAAAAGAGGCCTCATTTTTAAGTTAAATATTTTATCACAGCACTTTCAATATACCGTGTACATTGCTTCATGTACGGTTATGGATGTGCATGCAACACCCCCATAAAATATCACACAGCCTCCAGATGTGAATGCATGGAGCTACACAGACAGTGGAGTAAACTGGACAGCTGACTACAACAAAACATGTATTTTTCTTGACCTTAATTTAGCATAAAAACAAGGAATATGTCCTCTATTACTGAGTTCAGGGGGAGCAATAAGAGCTCTCTTTTTTTCAAATGTGCCATTTATGTTATTAACTTTAACCCCAAATAATAATAACTAACGCATTATTTGCAAGTATTTATTTACTATTGCTATTACCATTAGCTTGATGCAGAGGCTGGTGGGGAGGGGGGACTAAAAGGAGACATTTTACTCATGGTATCTGTAATTTATGTATGATTGATGTGTGTCCTCTTAGTTGTCATTGATAAGCCGTCATTCAGGAATCATCTGTGGTCTTCGCTGTGAGTGTGAGACTCCTGCTGTGGTACGTGCTGCCACCGTGGCTAACATTAAGCTTTCCGCCGCTAAATACCGTCAAAATGCCGCCTGGCTGCTTGTTAAATCATAATATCATGTTTTCTAGTTCTGCATGTATGTATATGGAATACTGTATGTAGGTGTGTGGAGGATTTAGATTTATCTACAGGCACTTAACGACTGCAATGCATCAAGCCACTAATTACTTTTGCTTTAGAGGAATTAGTGAAGTAATGTAATTACCTTTTCATTTAGGAACATGTGCTGTGGGGATGACATTATGTCCAACACAACGTCCAACATAATCATAACCATCTAAGTGGATGCTTCTGTCATAAGCTCACAGCGGACCCTGATCTTTGTTTACTATTGTCTTCTGTTTTTGGAAATACAATTATAAAAAAAACAAAAAAACAATGGAACCTGGTCCCGACAGTATCCCCACCGCTCCGAGATTTGTCATTCATCCCCCTTGAGAGGTCGATAGGAGAGAGATAGAGAAAAAGAGAGTGAGAAGGATGGTTTGGTTAAAGAACAGGCTTGCACTCTGGCTGTTGGCGGGCTAGAAAACCTTTGGTTTATGTTTACAGGCATAGCTGACATGAATGGTCACTACTCATTAATGCAGCATATTGAGGAGAGCTTGTGATGAAAATGAAGACATCGGCTGTTTACCTTCTAAAAAGGTCTCCACGTAGAGGCAGAACGCAATTAAGTCCCTCCCACACCTGAGGGGAAAACAATGTGCTGCTCTCCATTGACTTTGTATTGTGTGAAGGTTTTTCACCTGCTAACAAACAACAGACACTTGGCTGAACGCTGCTGTATGATGGGATGCACTACCATCAGACTAAAGAACCCAGAATTATATTTCTATAAGCCGCTGAACTCCTCTTTGTGTAATGTGGATATATCAGAAAGCTATGCAGTAGGCCTAATATATTTGAGATTGCCTTGGCTAGCTGCAGTAACTTGCTAACACATAGCACACATTAGCTGATTTGTCCCATACCACCATTATTTCTGTTATCAACTCTATGAATCAGACTGATGATTCAGCAGGCTACCTTGAGGAAGAAGAGATTCATGCAAAAACACACTTCAACACTAGCATGCAACAAAGTATTCAAAAACATTGGTCTGCAGCAGTATCTGATGTCAAGTTTGTTATTTTTTGCCACATGCTCTTTTTGTCTTCCTATTCTCTCTATCTCTCTCTCTGTCACTATGTCTCTCTTTCTCCCTCCATCTCTTTCCGTCTCACCCAGCCTGAAGCTCTGCAGGAGCCTCGGTGGCAGATTTTGCCTGGCAGTACTAAGGACACATGAGCCTTGAAGGAAAGACAGATGGGTGGGCAATGGAGATAGACAGTATTAGTTAGAAGCTCAATTTCAGTCCTCCCTCCTTTCCAGTCCTCCCACTCTGTGAACTTGATACCACAAGAAAGTTAATGTGCATACTGTCACTTCCAAATAATAATGCATTGGAGAAAGCTAGTTTAGCTGTGTAGTTGGGGAATTACAGACACGTGGAGATGTCTTGGCACGCTGTTCTTCTGGTGATAATTGACAACAGTAATGCAGACTGTTAATTCATAATTTCTTTGAATAAAACTGGCCTCATTTCAACTGAACTGAGTTTTGTGAAACATGCAGGAACCAGATAAAAAAATTCTCCCAAATGTCTTTTAGCCTTTGGCGTCCTTATCTCTCCAACAGTGACACATTTACCAGATGGGGGCTCCTGCTCAACTGTTCGCTCACTGGGCCCCACCTGCTTTCAAAGACTTTGTGACATCACCTTGGTTCTTGAATCACACACCTGCTCTCCTCAGATTGAGAAACCTGTGTCTTTGTTGGCGGCCTCAATGTCTTTTCAGGGGGGTTAGTAAAACAATGAAGCAGTGTTTGCTGCTTTTGCCTCATAGGGCCTTGTAATGAGCATGGATGCACACATAGAAGCGCCTACTTTTTTATAAGGTGTATTGAGCGGATGGAGAGCACTTCTGGTTGAACCCAGTATCAGATGCCATTGGCTATTGGTCTGACAACGTATAAGTCTCTGGGGGCAATATGTTTCTGGGTTTCCAACGTAGCCAGCGGATTTCCGAGCCAAGACTTCTTTCTCGCTGCTCATTGTATACAGTCAGATTAGCAACTTTAAATGTGAGTTGGGAGATGACTCATACAACCGGATTATTTCACAAGTCATTTTAAACTAATAAAAAGCTTGCATTTTAGCCCATGCGTTACGCCTCTCCTGCTCTCCACACAGACTTTTTACCTGCACCAAAGTCTGCTCTGACGTCATACTACTCGGACTACAAATGGCAAGCAGAAATCTTTTGATACCCAAATATGTTCCTACATATGGATGCAGAATCTGTTTATGGAGTTTAGGTTTAACCAAACATAGACATTTGATATCATGAATTCAGCCACAGCATCATTACATATGTTGATTATATTTGGACAAACAGGAAACTGTATGTTGGCATAGCGTGTTCCTCATAGCATGCAATACAAATAATTATTACAGAATGTTATGAATTCATGATTAATTCTGAACTGGCTTCTTCTCCTGATGATCTCACAACGATCATTCATGATGAGGCAATATAATTAGATGTTTGCATAATCAAATTACAAATGGGAATCCACATGAACACTATATAACGGCCTGATATTGTTATTTATTCATGTGTAAAGGATATTTCTTGCTACATTATTTGCCTGTTGAGGACAGATTATATCATAACTTTGTATTCAGAAAAATTGAAGCATTTCAGGCATAATTAGGTATCTTGCATTGCTCTTTCAACGCACCATGAGATAATATATAGTGAGACTCAAGCTTGCATGTGGATGCAATGCATCATATTTTGATGCATCGTGTCAAGATAATTAAGAGATGTTTGCATCCTAAGATACAGATGGAGAGGTCAAGACTTTCTCATGCTCAAGAAATTATTTGTCTGAAATTAAAAACTCAAATGCAGCAAAGCGTAGCAGACATAAGAGGCTCAGAACATGCAGCTGACTGCACACTCGTAATATTACTCACGAGATTTTGAACACGCCAAAGGAAGGGGGGAAAGGCATTTCAATACTTACCTTTTTTTTATTTCTTCATTGAATATGTGAGGAACATTGCACAGCTGACACAAGTAATGCTGATAAGAAATACCACATGCACCCGTCTACAGGGAATATTTCTGGCTTTATGAAACAGCAGGTCGGCCTGGAGCATACCAGTGTCCATTTTAGATTTGAACTGATCATACATGTCGCTGGGTCCTCCTCTCTAACTGCGTCTCCCTTTCTCCTAACTGACTCAAATTGTATTCTGTGCTGTGAGAAAGATATGTATGCAGAAGGCTTGTGTCACTCTGTGTGAGACTGCTGAAGTGAGCATTATGTGGGGTGTGACGTTAAAGATAAAGATGTCAGAGAGGCACAGAGCCGTCAGGGACGAATAAAAATCCGCTATGTACCTTTGACTCAGACCGGCCCACCAGAACCCACCAAGACGCACATTTAAATATTTCAGTAAATAGTAAACACAGATTAGATTTCATCCAGAAATGTCAACAATGTTATTCAAATAGAAAAACAATTAAAGAGAAAGGCCACATGTGGTGAAATTGTGGATGGAGACACTTATGTAATGTGGACTGTAACTCTGCAGAGTGAGTTTGAGGTGAGTGAACTTTTTTAAAATTATTAATATTAATTCACCCGCTTGACATCCATGGTCCATTAAAACATTCGACATGTAGAAGAACTGTTAAACTTTTCTTTTTTTTTTTTTTTAATACGGCTTTGACAGGCTGAATATTCAACCAATCACTATACGGTTAATTTAATACAGCAGTTGTGACAGTCATGCTAAGTACAGGACTGAATATGTAACGGATAATTTCATTGTAAATGATGCTTTGCTGGGTTGGCTCTGACATTCATTTCATCTCTAATTGCTGCTCTGAACTGCAGTTAAGATTTGATATAGATATATATACACACAGCCACATGAGATTTACCCATTTACGAAAACCCACCCATGGACCCAGGAGGCCATAAAAATGCTGACTGTACCTATGAGTAAGGCTTCTGTATGTAATTGCTTGTATGTGTGTGTGTGTATACAGCTAACATGACTGATTCCCTTCCAACCCTTCCATTTGGTCAGCAGCTGCTTCTCGTTGATGTAACTACAGTATGAGTGGGAGAGGAAGAGTATGTTTGAGAAGAGGAGAGGCTGTGCACATCTGTAAGAGAGGGAGCCATACAAAGAAAGAATATTGACACTTAATCTCAGCTATAATAGTCAACTAGCTCCAAATCCCTTTGGGGCCCATGTTGCTAAAGCTAGTGTCTGACTAAAAGTGTATGAATGACATGTTAGATCTTGGCTCAATACGGATGTGTTTCGCGTCAACAGAATTTGGCTATTATAAATACACTCTGGAAGCTGAGAGAGTCGTCACACATGGTGTCATTCCATTAGTATGCCATTGAGACTAGATAGACAACACACTACTTCAATGCATTGCTTGGTGAGGGATAAGGAAGTCTAGGGCCATCCAATACATAGTCACTTGGAGTGTCCAAAGTCTCAGCGTCAAAGGTGTTAGTCTCTAGGCTGCGTAAATGTTCTCTTTAAGTTCTTGGCAGATTCAGAACCGACCGCTTGTGCACAGCTAGAGATTGCTGCCTCGACATCAAAGGTCAGAGGGTTCACCCAAAACGCTAGAATTTATTCTTCAGGGAGTTCAAATATCCCCTTCAGATTGGATAAAAATCTGGCCATTAGATTTCAACATCTTGGATGGAAAGATGACACTTTGACCTGAGGGTCACCTCAGAGGAAAACTATTTGAGTTTTTTGAAATTTGAAATGGTTCAAGCGTGAATGTGCATTGCATTTGGGCAATGTTTATTGAGAGCTCAACTGACAGCCCTGGTATGGTCTTTTAAGAGGAAATGTCCCAAGGAAATCCATATTGACCCCACAAAACATATCCTTTAAAAAAGGACATCCATATAAAATCAACATTTCTAAGATAATTAAATGAGATGATGAGTTTTCTTTAATTATATTTATGAAGTCTAATGATGGACAAAATAATGTGAACACAACAAACAGGTAGGCCTCAAGTGTGCTCCCGTTTTATCAGTGAAGCTTATTTTGCTAACACTGAAACATGCACGTTTTCAATGAGGTCTGGTTCTGTGCGTCTCTTCTTTAGCTTCAGCTTATTTTTGTTGTGAGAGAGCACACTGAGGAGACACTTCTAATCTATTTTAGTAGTAAGCTTGAACTATTGTGTGTCTACAATATAGAAGCACATGTGTTTGTCTTTGTGTCTGCAGGGTGCATGCAAAACATGCTCTGAGTGTGCGCTCGTGTCACTAGTGAGTATAATTTGCTGTGAGTGAAAGCTCATATGATGTGTTTGCTTTGCTGGGTGTGTATGTGTTTTGATGAGGCGTGCGCTCTTGCTTCTCACATGCATATGTCTCCTTACTGTGCAGAGTCATGATCAAGTGTAATGCAATGCTCTTTCTCCATTTAGGACCAGTAGAGTATTACTGCTGGAAAATGAGACGTAACGCTCAGCTCACTCTGGGGCAGCCGGCCGGCCTCACCCTAACTGATTCAGGCTGTCTGTGTGCTTATGTGTGTGTGTGTGTGTGTGTGTGGTGTGTGTGTGTATGAGTGTGTGTGTGTGTGTGTGTTTATGAGTGTGTGTGTGAGTGTGTGTGAGTGAGAGGGTGAATGCACTAAAAAGAGGGAAATAGACAGATAAGAGAGGCAGAGAGGAAAAAGAGAGACCAGCAGAGAGAGAGTGAGCGAGAGATATAGAAAAGGGAGCCATGTATGTCAGTTTCTGTGACAGTTATTTGCCCAAATTATTCATAGACAGGCTGTTTGTTGTGTACTGACAACTTGAGGTGTGATGTGACAGGTGTCCTGCTCTGTGACTGAAACAGGTAGCATCGTATTATATATATAGGAGCACTTATAAACCCAGCCAGCAGTCACCTTGTACCCTTCTGATGCATCATCAGCCATTATTATCATCGTTATTGTTATCCAGGTCGTCTGCTCTGGTAATGTTAATTCATGTGACCCACAGCAGCTGGAATGTAGTGAGAGAACGTGAGTATGGGAAAAAAGAAAGAAGGACAAATGGAGAAAAAGTGAGAGAAAGTAACAAATAGCCTGGTGAAAGGCATATATTGATTGATAGATATTATCGGTAGATAGTTAGATAGATAACAGCAGTATTATTTCTCATGGGTCTTAATGCAGAGAAAAATCTGCATGCTTCTGAAAATCCTCTCTCCTTTTCTCTCCGCTCTTCCTCTCACCTTTTTTCTCTCTGTCTGACTGTAGTCTCAACTCAAGTATTTCCCATAGCATTTTTCTTTTCTTTTAGAATTCTGTATCGTTGAGTGATTATGTACAGTTATTTTTCTATGTGTCTCTATTAATGATATTTTACCAGAAGGTATTTCTTTTTATTATTAGCATGATTGCCATCTCTCAGATTTACTAGTTTGTCAATATAAATGGACGTAATGAACAAATTGCGTGTCAATTAAATGAATTAAGCAACTGTACATAAGCATTTATTTTACCTCATCACTCGTGCAAATTCAACAATAAGGAATGTTTTGAAATGATCATTCATTTTGATTGCAAATTCTTCCAGTTTTTCATCTTTTTAATTTCAGGCCCCGTTTGGTCTCCTGTCGCGCTGGTAGAACCACAAACGATCTGTACCAAGTACAAGAAGAGCAAAAGAACCAACTCATTTTGGTGTAAAACCTCAACCACCTGCTCGTATTAGGAGCAACTTCCCTCATCACAAGGTTTCCATAAAGCATCAGAATGTTTCCATAAAGAACACCGAGCCCAGAGAAAGGAGCACTTTTGTGTCCGGATGAAGACAGCTGAAGAGTGAAAGGAGGCAACAAAGAGAGGAAACAGGTTAGAGATTTATTTTTATTTATAAAACGTTTATATTTCCAATTGCATATTGCTTTTTCTAAAACAGGGGCCTTCTTTTTTGAGGCTCTACACACACACAAATAAAACATATACAAAAAACTAAATATCCTGCATGCGCAAACACTTTATTTACAACAATATATACTCTTCTAATAATTGGATTTTTGCATCACAACTTAAGACAAACACCAAATATAAAGCTCTTTCCACAGGCCAACTGCACACTGATGTACTAAGTATTAGTATATAAAATACTACTATATAGACTCTTTGGCATTTTTATGAGAAGGGTGCTAAGAACACAAATGCAATGGGGAAACAAACTTACTATACTTAAAATGTGTTTATTCACAATATTCATACCAGTCTCAGACTCATTACTTTAACTGAAGACAACATGAGCACATGTACAGTTACTGTATTGCACTGTAAACAAAATACAGTATATTGCAATTACAGTTCTCCAACTCTCTCTCCAAAATTGTTGTTCACAGCAAAGAGCAAACCTAAATCTTATTATGTATATATAGTGTTGAAGCTGTGATTTCTAAGATATATTTGGATAAAGGTGTGTTTGCATGTGTATTCTGGGTGCAGGGGATTGATAATTGAGTGTGGTATTGCAGTTGTTGCGGGGTTGTGTGGTGTGGAGGACCTGATGAGGATCTTTATTTCCCTAACGGATCTGGAAGGAAAAAACAGCAAAGAATAAAACAAACAAAACAATGATCAGAATAGTCCAGCTGATTAGAAGCGAGTGTTCCCTCGCTGGAGCCGGGAGGGCAACTCAACCGAACTCTAGTCCTTGATACCAACGGGATCGGTAGAGACCTGGTGTTCCCAACATGCAGTAAGGAACCAGACTGGTGACCGGAATGATCTGACAACCCGCCAGGGAATGCCATGGTCCTTAAAACAGCTGGTAGCACTTAGGGCAAGGAGCCCCAGCTGAGCCAAAGGAGAGGGGCGTGGTAGTGGGCGGAAACCGGAGGTGGAGACTGTAGACTGACAAAAGCAAAACATTAAGTACATAACAACAAACCAGACAGGAGGGGAACAAAGAGGGGAGCCAACACTAACATCAGACAGGGATCCTAACAGCAGTGACGTTGTTAATCAAACAACAAACACAGGCTTCTAGTTTAGAATGACGCGTCTAATGTAGATAACTCTGTGAAGTTACTTTCATTAGTGTGTTTCAGAATTACAGAATTACAACTTAGTGTAAAGCAGGAAATGTGTTTATGGTTCAGCATACCTGGTCAATAAAGTAATTAGAGTTACTGATCTTACTAACTGTCAATTGCAAAAAACTGTAAGTTGAGGTATTTCAGAGTTTCTCATTCATAAACATTGACTCCCTTGTGCAGTCGATGGCTTCAAATCTATGTTTTTTTTAGGTCCTGTAGTGTCTCACACACACACACACACACACACACACACACACACACACACGCACACACACACACACACACACACAGAGACAGCACATTGATGATATAATCTAATGTACATTCATTGACAGAAACTGACACCTCTCTGGTTACAACACACATGCTCTGCTTTACAATCGCGTGAATATTTTTGGGATTCCGCATTTGTGTCTATTTGCATGCACGTGTCATGGATATGACTTCACACAAGTGTATATGCAGTGAGTATGTGTGACACTTTTGGCATACAGTTTTGCACTGGAGTGAAAGCATTAGTTAGTGTCTTCGCAGGTACATATGCCATCTCCTTGCTTTTATTGCGCTTATTTCACTGGCAACACTGTCATTAGTGCTGACAGCACTTCACTTTCCACAGCTGTTAAATTATGTGATTGTGCTGTGTGCTTTTCAGGCAGAGATAGCGTAAAAGAAGTAATTATTTTGTCTCCGCTCTATCTCCGCCTGTGCCGCCATTGAGGAAAATGTTCTCTAAATATGTTAGGCAGAGTAAACTTAATCTTCATGTTCATTTTGTGGTTATTGTTATTATTATTATTATTATGAATATGATTATTATTATTAGTAGTAGTATTGTTCGAAACAGACTCGGTGTCCCTGACAATAGAATGTTGTTGAAGCCAGTCATAAAGGAAAACTAAAATTAAACCAATAATATGATACACAATGATTTGTATTTTATATTGTTCAATAAGTATAACAAAATATTGATACTTTACTATGAGAATACAAAAGACTGGAGTTATTTAGAAAATGATGGGCATCTGATTGAGAACACAAACATATTTGTGCAACAGAATGTAATACATTAGGCATTAGAAGGGTTAAAATATTGTTTAATACATGATAACAAAGAGAAGTCTAGACTTAATAATACAAAAAATAAAGCATTTATCAGGCTTGTGCTGATTGTTGATTGGATTGCAGATCCACAATTGATGGCATGATCGATGCTTGTTTTTTATCTTATCTAACTTAGTATTAGAACTAAGATGTTATTGAAATAATCTTCTAGAACCATTGAGAGATGTTTCTAGGGGAGCAGCCTGCTGACGAGTGAATTTTAGATCCCTAATTACAAACGTTTTCCATGCTTCTGACATCCTTCATCTTCAGATAATAAATATATAAGTTGTTATGAACACTACGCTCATTTGACATGGATCATAAAATACAGCGGTAGACTGTAACACAACAATGGACAGCTGAGGCAGCAGTGCCACATGTAATATTTAATTGACGTCTCTTTAAAAAGACGGCTCGCAGGCTTGGATTTCTCATTTAGTTAAATGCCCTGATTCCTCTCTCCTCTAAGTCCCAAGGGGAGGAGGAGAGGAGGAAAGGAACCGAGGACACATGTTAACATATTGAAAAGCACCCACAGTCTCCGTGGACATGACTAGTGTCCTCACAAGCACCAGCAGTGACTCGCTTGAGCCTCTCTGACCCAGTGTTGTCTCCTCATGGGGAAAGCCTTAAATCAAAGAAACAGCTCATTCATCTTTCTTTGAACATAAATCCTCTGCAGCGAATACAGGAATGGCCCCTTTGTTACATCAGCTTTTGGAAGTAATCAGACTTCCCTAGCTTAAGGGCTAATATGCTAGCCCGTGTTCAAGACCGCATCGTCATTAAATGTTAAAACAAAACAACCTCAAAGCTTTATATTTTAATTACAAAAAAATCTGCAATATGATCTCATGAAAGCCGCATCCAAGGATAGACTTAAAACAAGCAATTAAATTAAAAGCGCTAATACTCAAACGTGTACACAAAGATGAAGAAATCAGACGTTAGTCCTGTAGTAAATACGATACTCCATCTTTGATGCCACGTGATTACATGTTCCCTATATTATCAGCTGGGACCTGTTAAATCAGTAACTGTGAATATGTCAACCGTATGCTTTGTCACACTGTTAAATTCGGCAGGGATAAACCTGCCGATATACATGAATCCCCTTTCCTTTAATGCCTGAAGGCCTCTTAGCCCTCGGAGGATGGCACTATCAGCTCGTCAGTCATTTTAAATTGCTTCGCTGCAGACAGGTATAGAAGCCGAATGGCCTCAAAGGGCGTCGTACTGAATGGGGCTTTTTGAGCCTGTCAGGAGAACGAATACAACTTTCTGATGCTTTTGTGTTCCTAACAGTACAGCACAACATAAAACAGCTTCTGAGTCACAACAGTGGGTGGAAATGCACTTGATAGCACTGTCCAGTATATAGTGACGCACATGCATCTTTTGTCTTTCATGTTTATTTAAAAACAGCAAATCGGTTTGCATTTCAAGACTAAATATTTTGAAACCAAACCATTTTTAAGGGTGAGTGCTTTTCACAAAATGCGAGGCTAAATTGTCAACGCAATTACATTCAAAAGCTAGTCCTCTAGCTGACAGGGGGGTTTTAAGAAGACACAATGCATGCCGTGTAAAATTGCTGTTATTAGTTGAAGTTATAATGATTGCAGTGAGCCATAGGCACTGACATCATTCCAGGAGTGCCAAGCAAAGCATATTTAGACATTAACATGGTTTCAGTTAAACAACAGAGAAACTATTAACCATTAGAGACTATTAAAGTAGGTAATTATTGACTTACTTGATGAGAGTGAGGAAGACATTCAGCCTCTCACTCTAATATCTCAAAGTCATTAACAGCCTTATTAAAATTTGCTTAACGCTTCAGGTGTTTTTCACATGGCTCCTTCCAGTCACATGTTGGCTGTGCTCCTGGGATACTGCAGCCTTTCATCAGCATGTGTCAGATGATTTATGCAGCATTGTTTCTTGGAGAGATGTGCCCACTTTCCACTAACAAGGCAGGGAATTGAGGAGACAGGGAAAGAGTTGTGAATGCTGCAGGCTTCTCAATTGTTAAAGCTGCTATTGGTGGCAACATTTTCAGAAACAGAAATGTCTGTACAGACGAAAAGTACATGATTTGGTAATACCATGTGCGGTGATGGTGTCTCCCACATATAGCCAATAATATTGAGTCCAGTTTCTTCATCTTTGCACTTAACTGTGGCATTTGTGGCCAGTTAAGTTTTCTATTTGAAGAAGTTTATTATACATGTAACATCTGTAAAATATCATGGTATGTGTGCATTGAAAACTGACTGTTGCTAAGATAAGATAAGATAAGATAATCCTTTATTAGTCCCTCAATGGGGAAATTACAGGATTACAGCAGCATTGCTCACAGTAATAAGTAAAAAACAAGTAGTATAATAATAGAAATAAGATAAAAGAGTAAAAACAAGAAGAATATTATATATACAGACGGAGTGGAAATAGAATAAAGTGGATAAAGTGTATAAAATAAATACAAAAATTAAAAAGTACTTAAACGTATTGCTACCTTCCAGTGTCGTTGTTCTGTGTCACATCGGTGCCAAACATGGCAAACAAGTACCTGAAACTGGCAATTCTCACAGCAGGTACTTCGTCTTGTGATTGCCAGCGGCGTGAATGCCAATGTGGACCAGCCTGTCACAACAACAGCCTGAGGGAACTGGGACACAGTGTAGCACACAGTGCTCACATTGTACATGTGTTCTTAGAAGAGTCCAGGATAACCACACTTTAACATTCAGTCAATAAGGAAAGCTGCATTCGAGGTTTAGAGCCCCCATTAAAAGCACTTTGAAAACAATTTCATCTTGTTGAAATTGTTTTCCCCTTCTTTCAATCCTTCCTCAAAGGATTGAAAGTATGTTTTTTTATGTTATGCGTGTTAAGGGAAATTCTCTTGATTTCTTGATTTCGTGTATTTTTGTCATGGCTGTCACGCCTTATATTCAAGGCCCAAATGCTTTGAAACTTTGATTGTTGCCATAGTACTTTACATCCAAATTAGTACTGTAATGCATAATTTTTTGTTTTTTGTTTGTTTTAACACAAATGACAAAGGTCTGAGTCTTTAGGTCGCTGGTTTTGCCTGTCTTACTCTATGGACGTCTCTCCGAAGGATCCACGGGTATCGCTGGTCGGATTTTGTACCTAATAATAATAATAATAATAATAATAATAATACAATTATTTATATAGCACCTTTAAAAACAGAGTTTACAAAGTGCTCTACATATAAGCAAGGTAAAAACATAACATCAATACAAGTAAACATTTCAGAAAATACATGAGGCAATGAACACAATAGAGGAATAGAAAATTACAAATACAAAATAAAGCAGAACAGACAAACTAAAATAGGGGAAACAAGGGGAAACTGCTTAAAAGGACGACATCACTTAAAAGCAGTTCTATAAAAATGGGTTTTAAGAAGTGATTTAATGAGCGGTTAATCTAATGAGCGGTTACTCCGGGAGACTCGGATGAGGTATGTTACCTGCATTATACGAGAGCGCCAGCTGCGGCACTACGGGCATGTGGCACGATTCCCTGAGGCTGACCCGGCCCCCAGGATTCTCTCTTTGAGAGACCCTGTTGGGTGGAGGAGACCTAGGGGTCGCCCATGTGCCTCGTGGCTTCGTCAGGTTGATCGTTACTTCGGTGGGATGGGGCTGGGACGAGTGTCCGCCTGGAGGATGGCCATACGGAGACCCCGGGAGTACCGTCGGAAGGTGGACGCAGCAACGCGCTGCCTTGGCGCATGCCCCCATACCTGAATGCATCATTTTTTGTTTTTTCTTTGTTTTTAACGCCCCATGTCCGCAACAGGAAGCATGTCATCGAAGAAAATAAACGTAGCTGTTGTACATCTGACTGACTGAAGGTTGAGAGGTTTCTGACGCTGTTAAAGACAAGAGGGTTCTCCCCCGCTCTCTCTGTGTGTGTGTGTGTGTGTGTGTGTGTGTGTGTGTGTGTTTGTATGTAAGCGCACATATGCCTGCATTAGATGTGTAAGAGATTTATAAAGTTAGCCTACAGTGAGCTGGATGGTACCATGTATGACCTACATCCGATACCCCAAAAACGGTATTGGGGACAGACCGAGTGGATACATGTGGAACGAAGGCCAGTTGTTTCCGACTCTGCTTGGAGATCAGTACAGTGGCTCCTGTTCATGCTCATTTTCATTGAAACTGGCCTTGTATTGGCCAATACCGATGCACACACATCTTCACTACCTTGTAGGGAAGGGAAACACTTTGGTTGTGAAGAGGAATGGATCAAGCACAGGGGGTACAGAGGAAGAGACCAAATGCTTTGTGGGATGGATACTTAGTAGTAAACCCAACAATGTTTTGGCATGTGTCAGAATTCAAGTGTCTGCTTACACCATGATTCACCCCATTTAACCATCAATCTAGAAAATCCTGCTTTAATTACGAACCATGCCTCCTCCCCCCAAACTCATTCAGAACATATAAAAGAGCCTTTTCAGCAATTATGGGATTATCGATAGGGTGGCAGCCAAGTACTCAGACTTTGAATGTGTTTATGTCTGCCTGTGTGTGTGTGTGTGTGTGTGTGTGTGTGTGTTTGTGATTGAGAGAGAAAGACGGTGTGTGTGTCAGCATTGTCTGGAGTATTCTACATGTTATGTGGGTGATACCAGTGAAGGGCTGACAGAATGAAGCATTACATTATCTCATCAAGTTTGTGACATACTTAACTGATGAGTTCTGAGCTTATTTTGACTGATATCCACCACTTTCATTTATTAGCTTTTCCCATTATCTCAGATGTCAAAGAGGCAGAAAAATTGTCCTTTTTGGGCACCCTTTGTCTTGGGAAAGCAGATGGATAAAGGTTACTGCCGCTAGGTTTAGATTTGATTGCCAACAGTAAAAATTCGCAAAACATATTTCAAGCAGCAGGGAACCAAAATGGAGCTTGCGAATGACCTTTTTGACAGCCAGTTTATTTTACTTGAGTGGTGAATCACTGTTTTTTGTACACCATATTATTTGCACATGCAGATTTATATTCCCATTTAATGGTATCTTGGGTATTTTTCAACCTGGACTTTTTTCCCCATGTTTTTGTTTCTAAATGATTAATGGGGACAGCATTTTTTGTAATTACGTCCAGTATTGAGAGATTACTCTGCAGATAGCATCTGTGAGGCTGTAATGGAATATTATCAGGCAATTTTACAATTACTTACAAAAAGTTTTTGTTTTTGCCACTGACAGGCTCAGATTGTTATTATACGTGTCATAACAATATGAATAGAAACATGGGAAATTAAAGTCCAGGTTTGAAAAATACCGGAGTTCCCTTTGAAGATGGTTGCCTCTTCACAGCTGCTCAAGCCTCTATTGAGTAACGCCGACCTCAGCGTAGGAGTGCATGTGCCCCAGCTGTGTGTTTGTGACAGTGGTGTATAAAGTACCCCAAAACTACTGCTTCTAATGAATGCAGAGAAGAATTTCCCAACGGGGATAAATAAAAGTGTACATTTCTTTCTTTCTTTTCTTCTATAGGTAAATTAGAAGTTCAGACACATGTCTCCCCACCCCCCCAAAGATATACTCCAATCCGGTGTTGGTCTTCGCCACCACTGTCGTTTGTCGTTTCTGCTTCCATCATGAAATCAGTCATCTACTCTTGTAGTCGCTCGCTAGCTAAATTAGCATCCTGGGGATCACTGGGAATCAAAAGAATGCAGCTTTGAGAGCACAACTGCGCAATAACGTGATTAACCAATGATTTAACTTGCACCACTAATTCACAAAACCTGCTTGCTTGGAAACTGTGTTCCACCACAGTCCCCGACGTTGGTCTCAAGATTAATTTTTTTTCTAAAGATTGATTGTGATTTTTGTAGCGAGTAATGAAGGTTTCAGGAGAAATGTATCGTAGTCAAAGTATCAGTTTTCTTTGCAAAATGTAGTGAAGTAAAAGTGAAAATCAACAGAATAGAAATAGGAAAGGAAAGTACAGATATCCACTAATGTAGTATTTCTACTTCGTTACTATACACTGGTTTGTGAGCAGTACATGAGCATGTGCATTGGTGTGCACATTTATGCTTCCAGGTGAAATAATCCTACAGATTCTGATGAATTGGATGATCTTGTCCTTAGAGTCACTATCAGTCTAATTCATTCGTCATAGGCACACAATATTTGCACAATATTTGCCCTGTATGCCCATGCGTGGCTACCCTGTATAACTACTGTGTCATGGCCAACTGTAAAAATAGCAGTGACCTGGTGATATTATTAGACGTTAGCAGAGGCCTGCACTTAAATCAGGACTTTTCTCGTCGCCTGTGTGGTAAACTCTCTGTATTGTAATGAGGCATGCAGTGTGAAACATACCTTTCCCACTCATGTCCTCTTTCTGTTCCTCTCCTCTTTCATTTAATATCATTCAGTTTGCACAGCTTTGATTAACATGCAACACTGAGGAAGGAGAATGAGATAGACAACAGGAAAGGAAGACATTCACATTCTAGCCATCTATACCTCTCTAGTCTGAACCTCTGCCTTTAACTTGTGCACTGGCTCACTGTCTGACTTGCTACTAGCCTGCATATAGCTGGTTTGTGAAGACATCGGCTGGCCTATTTTGTTCAAAGACAAACAAATGAATACTTCATCCTTTCTATTTCTCCTTTTCTCAATCTCTCACCTACTCGCATGTCTGTATCTCTCGGTGTATGTGTGTGTTCCTGCCTCTCCTACTTCTTTTTGTGGTGTTGCTGTGGCAGTCAGTGTGCCAGTATATCCTGCGTCCACCATTCACTAATCCTGCTTACATTAGGTTACATCATGGGCCCTTTCCTCTTTTCATATGTGCACTATTACTGAGCTCATGCTTTGAGTCAAGCTGCCAGAGAGAAGGTAAAAAGATACAACCTGCAGTATGTCTCTTGTCGCTTTCTCAATTCTTTCCAATCCATTTGCTGCTGTCTGTATTTATAGATATTTCTGTGTTATTTCATCCCATCCTACTTCCCACATTTTTGTAGTGTTAATCTATTAATAAAGTGTCTACCTTGAAGTAATTATCAGTACCTTGTGTCATGGTTGGTAAAGCATGGAGTAGAAGGAAAAAAAGAGACAGGTAGCTTTGAGCAGTACAATGATTTAGTGCAAGAATGAGCTTAGAATCAGAGATTCAGAAAAGCGGCACCAGATAACAAAACTGCTATACAGCAATGAAGACTAGGAATAAAGAAAGTGGACCGGTGAGTCGTGAGGCCTTTATGATGCAACGAGATGCCGGGGAGAAGGTGGGCGGGGAATGGCAGAGCAGATGAGAGAAGTGGCAGCAGGTGTGTAGATGGATGTGGCAGTCAGGTGATCGGGAAAGGAGGGAAAGTCTGAGGACATCTAGTGGATGAGCGGAAATGGCAATAGAAAGTCTCTGAGGCTAAAAAGGAGGAACAAAGTAACAAACTATGACATGTTTGCCCGATTCCAATCCAGCTCATACACCCTCTCCCTGCGGACTTCCACTCCATTTGTGCATTCGCTTTGGGGGTCCCTCTTATTAATGGCCAGACCAAGTGGGCTATCAAACCCTCCAACAGTGAGTCTACATTGATGCTTAATTAACCAACTGCTCTTATTGACCATGTCCAATGCAGTTTGTTGTGCTTCTCGCCGGGAAAACGGTAGATGTATCCACGTTTTACATATATTCCCATTTATTTATACTTTTCATTTTAATCACCTAATTGTAGATCACATTTCTCAGCATTATTATTTAGACTGTATTTATATAGTGTAGTACTGATGTGCCCTTGTTTGTGTAAAGAGAAAGTGCAACTACAATTATAATTGCACTTATATTTCTGCAGAAGAGAAAAGACAGTCCTGTATCAAGGGGACGTGTGTCGTCAGGACATCTATCTACCAACTATTATACTTCTGAATTCACACGCACACGCACACGCACACGCACACACACACACACACACACACACACACACACACACTTAGAGATACAGTAAATGGTGTAGCAAGGCTGGGGACGAGGGAAAATGGGGACAATCTGAGAGAAGTAAAATAAAACAGAGGAGAAAAGATATGCATTTGTCATTGGGAAGAAAAGGAGGCTGCATGAGCTTATTCATGCTAATCTACTCTGACATTCCCATTAAGATAACTAATTACAGTTCGGTCAGATTCAGTCATTCATATGGCTATGGCAACAAACCAGGAGAAGAAACAGTGAGCGAGAAAGAGACATCCCCCATATGTAGCGAGCCATACATGTTGCATAAACTGACCTATCTAGTGCTGTAATCAGATCAGTATGGTTGCAAAAAACTAATCCAGAAGCGGCTGCTATACAACAGCAGTTCTGCCAACAATATATGTTATGACTGTCAGAGTCAGAGGTTGAGACAGAGGAATGAAGAGGAATATGATCAAAGAGAGAACGAAGCAGAATTCCTCCCTTGGTGATTGTGTGCATCCACACCCAGCTTTTCTTCACAGACGTCTCGCAGCAGGGAATGGCTCATGTGTGTGTTTTTTTCCTGTGTATCTAAGCATGTATATTTTATGAGTGCTATAATATTTCGAGGTCCATGTTGTCTCTAATATTCACTATTCTCAGAGAAAGAGGGAGGTGGGTGGGGGATGGGGGTGTGTGCTCCGAGATTATGACCATCTTTGTCCACTAACTAGCACATAATGTGCACAGCCTGCACACTGTAGCATGATTTACACGTCCGAGTTGCAGGACAGTTCTGACCAACTGCGTCCACGATGGCACAATTCCCTCTAGGGATCAGATGAAAATGGGCTATTAAAGCCTCTTCTGTTTCAATGAGATCTTCACTTTCTCCAGGCACTCTTGGGCGTAATAACAGTCACGTCTCACTGCACCAACTCAACGCACCAGCAACTGTACAGGCAAAATGTGCTCGCTGTACAGTACCATTAGGATCAAGTAAGCTGGTAGACGTGGCATGTCGTTCACATAAATCAGACAATTATCTGTTGGCCGTGAACCTCACTTTTGTTCTGGAAAATGTACTACTTAAAACTATTGGTGTTGTACGAAGGCATTTTAAAGAGAGGTCCAACACTGTGAGGGAATCCACATGTTTGACATGGCAAGTTCAAATTGAATGTGCTGATTTAAATTTTCTCTGATTACAGTTTTATGTCTTAATGGATGTTTTACCGTGAGCAGTTAATTTGACACCCTTTGGTGTTATGATGAATGATATGTTAGATACGATTATTAACATTCTATTGTATATTTAAGAAAGCAACTTTGAAAAACTGAACTTTGGTCTCAAAAAAGGCCTTAACTATAATTGATATTGTCAGTGAGAGATGTTTTTCTGTCTGTGTGTGTGTGTGTGTGTGTGTGTCAAACCTCTGTTAAGTGGTGCTACAGCATCAATTTTGTGCATTTAGTATTTTCTTTTCCTAAGCATCCAAAGAGAAAACACTGCAGTCTCTCAGTTCTGAAAAAAATGTTTTCGACATGATACACTGCATTTAGTTGTTATCGATTCATGTTATTCCATTCTGATTTGATCTAGCTATACAAATACACTTAGTCTACAGCTAACTGAAAGAGGACTTTATGAAAAAACATATTTTTACTCAGAAAAACGACTTTGAATGAATGAATATCTGTTCCATATTATTTATGTGAAGGATTACAGTGGAAACTCGCCGGATCCTAAATAATACAAGACACCGGACTGCTGTACTGGTGTGCTCAGTGTACACAATCACACAAAGATTTAGAGATGCTGACAAGTATGTGGTGAGCTCTGTGAAGAACCGAACCGAGGGGCGTCATCCAACCTTTTGTCGTGCCACTCTCTGCTGCAGCTCTCGACTCAAATGAGCAAATGTGCTTCTTTTTTTGTGGATTTAGAGTATTTTTGAAACAGTTTTAAGAAGTTATTACTGGGCTGTAACTTGTGTGTGGTGGGGACTCAATCAAGATGCTTACACATACACACGTATCACCAGCACACGCATTGCCAAGATGATGAAACTGGAGCACTAAATGAGGAACAGTGTGTCGTCTGAGACCTAGCCCTGTGTAAATTTAATCTTTGGAAGCATGTCAGGGTTATCTTATCTAGGTAGCCTAGAAGAAGAGCAACCTGTTAGCTGCTTAAAAACCGCACACTGTACGAGTTGGTAAATAGGTGTAAAGCCCTAAAGGTTACTTTAAAGACAAAAACGTAGCTGCATTGATAAAAAGAGAAAGTACTTTTAAAAAGCATTCAACAAGTTTACTCTGATTACATATTAACATTGTCATATTTTGTCATAGAACTTTTTGTCAATTGCTTGTGCTTGTTTATCTTGAAACAGTCTCAACATTCTCTAACCTGTAAGTGCAATTGTCAAGACTGTTTCACGGGACATCACAACTCTGTTGCATGTCCGTAAAAGGTAACTCACTCAAAACATTCCATTCATGCTTCTTATTGGTTCCATAAATTGGCCAATGCCACAAAAATGAAAAGTTGTTTTGTCATTGTGTACTGGTCAAAAAATATGTTTTTCCACCGGGCCGTCAACCCCGGACATGTTTCTTATATATGAAAAGTAGAGAAATTCCGCAACATTATTTACACCAAATGTGCCTCTTGACGTTACTGTGTGCTTTTTCTGAAATGGTGCTGTGTGTGCAACCGAGGCCCACTTGGCTTCAGAAACAGCGAGAATGTGGCAGCGACCACCACCGTCGCAGTCAGACGTGTGTGAAACCATTGTTCTTCCAACCAGCTTCTGTTTCTGTACGATCACAAGCCATATGCTGATATGCCTCCATGCACGTATCATCGCGGCGAAGAAACGCTGTCGCCCACGGGCAAGAGAGAGAGAGAGAGAGAGAGAGAGAGTGGGCAGGAACAACTAGACAGAAGGGTGGATGGATGGAGAGACAGATAGATAATAGCGGAACTTATTAAACTATTTACGAAGCTAAAAGTTCAGTTTTCTCTGGCAAAGTTTATAACTACAGTTTTTTAGTCCTAGGATTTTTGCTTCAGTGACAGTACTGCATTTACCAAATTACCAAAAGCAAATAATCAATAATCCATAGTCCATCCATCCATCCATCCATTATCACCCGCTTATCCGGGGTCGGGTCGCGGTGGCAGCAGGTTCAGCAGGCCGACCCAGGCTTCCCTCTCACCCGCAGCACTTTCCAGCTCATTCTGGGGGATCCCGAGGCGTTCCAAGGCCAGCCGGGAGATATATCCCTCCAGCGTGTCCTCGGTCTTCCCCGGGGCCTCCTACCCAGTTGGACGTGCCCGGAAAACCTCTAATGGGAGGCGTCCAGGAGGCATCCTAACTAGATGCCCGAACCACCTCAGCTGACTCCTTTCGACACGAAGGAGCAGCGACTCGACTCCAAGCTCCCCCCTGATGTCCGAGCTCTTTACCCTATCTCTAAGGCTGAGCCCGGCCACCCTACGGAGGAAGCTCATTTCGGCCGCTTGTATCCGAGATCTCGTTCTTTCGGTCACGACCCAGAGTTCGTGACCATAGGTGAGGGTTGGAACGTAGACCGACCATTAAATGGAGAGCTTTGCCTTCCGGCTCAGCTCCCTCTTCACCAAGACGGACCGGTACAGCGCCTGTTTTACTGCTGCAGCCGCACCGATCCGCCTATCGATCTCCCGCTCCACCTTACCCTCACTCGTGAACAAGACCCCGAGATACTTGAACTCCTTCGCTTGGGGTAGGCAGTTTGCCCCCACCTGGAGGGAGCAATCCGCCGGTTTCCGGCAGAGCACCATGGCCTCAGATTTGGAGGTGCTAACTCTCATCCCTGCCGCTTCGCACTCGGCTGCAAAACGCCCCAGTGAATGCTGGAGGTCACGGTCCGAGGAGGCAAACAGGACCACATCATCCGCAAACAGCAGAGAGGCGATCCCGAGACTCCCGAACCGGATCCTCTCCGCCCCCTGGCTGCGCCTAGATATCCTGTCCATGAAGGTCACGAACAGGACCGGTGATAAAGGGCAGCCCTGGCGGAGGCCAACACCCACCGGGAACGTGTCTGACTTACTACCGAGGAGACGAACACAGCTCCTACTGCAGGCATACAGAGACCGGATGGCCCGTGCCAACGGGTCCGGCACCCCATACTCCCGCAGCACCCCCCCACAAAAACCCCAGAGGGACCCGGTCGAAAGCCTTCTCCAGGTCTACAAAGCACATGTAAACTGGTTGGGCAAACTCCCAGGACCCCTCCAGTAATCTTGCGAGGGTAAAGAGCTGGTCCACTGTTCCACGACCGGGACGGAATCCGCACTGTTCGTCCTGAATCTGAGGTTCGACAAGCGGTCGGAGCCTCCTCTCCAGCACCCTGGCATAAGCTTTTCCCGGGAGGCTGAGCAGTGTGATACCACGATAGTTCGAGCACACTCTCCGGTCCCCCTTCTTGAAGATGGGAACCACCACCCCGGTCTGCCAGTCCATGGGCACTGTTCCCGACCCCCATGCGACACTGAAAAGGCGTGTCAACCAAGACAGCCCAACAATGTCCAGCGCTTTCAGCATCTCAGGGCGGATCTCATCCACCCCTGGCGCCTTGCCGCCAAGGAGCTTTTGACTACCTTAGCGACCTCTGCCAGGGATATGGGTGAATCCACCCCAAAGGTCTTCCGGCGCTGCCCCCTCTCCGGGGGACATGTTGGCCGGGTTTAGGAGTTCCTCAAAGTGCTCTTTCCACCGCCCGACGATGTCCCCAGTCCGGGTCAGCAGTTCCCCCCCCCTGCTGAGAACAGCCTGGGGTAGACCCTGCTTTCCCTTCCTGAGCCGTCGGATGGTTTGCCAGAACTTCCTTGAGGCCAACCGAAAGTCCTTCTCCATGGCCTCCCCGAACTCCTCCCATGCCCGAGTTTTAGCCTCCGCGACCATCGTCGCTGCAGCCCTTTTGGCCCGCCGGTACCCGTCAGCTGCTTCAGGAGACCCCTGGGCCAGCCAGGCCCGAAAGGCCTCCTTCTTCAGTTTGACGGCTACCCTCACCCCCGGTGTCCACCACCGGGTTCTAGGGTTGCCGCCACGACAGGCACCGATGACCTTCCGGCCACAGCCCCGAGCAGCCGCGTCCACAATAGATTTGAACAAGGTCCACTCGGATTCCATGTCCCCAGCCTCCCTCGGGATTTGTGAGAAGTTCTTCCGGAGGTGGGAGTTGAAGACCTCCCGGACAGGATCCTCTGCCAGACGTTCCCAGTTCACCCTCACTACACGTTTGGGATTGCCAGGTCTCTCTAGCCGAGTCCCCCGCCATCTGATCCAACTCACCACCAGGTGGTGATCAGTTGACAGCTCTGCTCCTCTCTTCACCCGAGTGTCCAAGACATACGGCCGCAGATCAGATGATACGATTACAAAGTCGATCATTGATCTCCGGCCTAAGGTGTTCTGGTACCAGGTACACTTATGAGCCACCTTATGTTCGAACATGGTGTTCGTTATGGACAAACTGTGGCTAGCACAGAAGTCCAACAACAAAACACCATTCGGGTTCAGATCGGGCAAGCCGTTCCTCCCAATCACGCCCCGCCAGGTTTCTCTGTCATTGCCCACGTGAGCGTTGAAGTCTCCCAGGAGAACTATGGAGTTGGCAGGCGGCGCCCTTTCCAGGACCCCTCCCACCGACTCCAAGAAGGCCGGATACTCTGAAATGCTGTTCGGTGCATAAGCACAAACAACAGTCAGAGCCTTACTCCCCGCAACCCGTAGGCGCAGGGAGGCGACCCTCTCGTTCCCCGGGGAAAACTCCAACACAGCGGCGCTCAGCCGGGGGCTCGTGAGTATCCCCACTCCCGCCCGGCGCCTCTCACCCTGGCCAACTCCAGAAAAGGACAAAGTCCAACCCTTCTCCAGGAGCTTGGTTCCAGAGCCCATGCTGTGCGTGGAGGTGAGCCCAACTATATCTAGCTGGTACCGCTCCACCTCCTGCACCAGCTCCGGCTCTTTCCCCGCTAGTGAGGTGACGTTCCACGTCCCTAGAGCTAGTCTATGCTGCCGGCGATCGGCCCGCCCAGGTCTCCCGCCTGGCCCGCCGCCCGGTCTACATAGCACCCGACCCCGATAATTCTCCCTGCGGGTGGTGGGTCCACAGGGTGACTGCTGCTCCATGTTGTTCTTTCGGGCTGAGCCCGACCGGGCCCCATGGGCGAAAGCCCGGCCACCAGACGCTCGCCGACGAGCTCCCCTCCTGGGTCTGGCTCCGGGAGGGTGCCCCGGTTTCCCTTGTCCGGGCAAAGTGGCTACAATCCGTGGGCTGCTTATCATCAGGGTTTGTTGAACCGCTCTTAGTCTGGGCTCTCCCCCGAGACCTGTTTGCCTTGGGAGACCCTACCAGGGGCTGACGCCCCGGACAACATAGCTCCCAGGATCACTGAGCCACTCAAACTCCTCCACCACGTTAAGGTGGCGATTCATAGGAAGAGCGATTCATAGGAAGATCCATAGTCATAATCTAAAAAGCAACAATATAGCCTACTGCTAGAGGAGGAGTAAGACGAGGGACTCTAAATTGGAGATAATTAATTTGGGTTTCAATGTGAATTTGGATGATGACGGACAGACAGACACACTCTAAAAAAAAAAAAAAGTTGAGTCAACTTAAAAAAGTGAGGCATCCAGCTGCAAAGCCTTTTTGAGTTCACTCAACTAAGGGCTAATGTGTTGTGTTAACTTATGATAAGAAGTTCACTCAAAGTGATATCTTAAGTTTGTCAAACGTAACATTACTATTCAGACCTACTTATGTATTTAAGTTAACACTACTTAAAATATTGCATTTGCTAGTTACATCTACTCATATACTTAAGTTCAGAACACATAAAATAATAAATTGGAGAAACTTGAAATTGTGTATTCTTGCAGATTGAAAACATACATCAACAGCACTTAACATTTTTTGTTGAGAGAAATTACTTTTAACTTAAAATGTCAAGTTTCTCCAATTTAATATTTTAAGTGTTCTGAACTTAAGTACATCAGTAAATGTAATGCAATATTTTAAGTAGTGTTAACTTAAATACATAAGTAGGTCTGAATTAGCCCTTAGTTGAGTGAACTCAAAAGGCTTTGCAGCTGGTTGCCTCACTTTTTTAAGTTGACTCAACATTTTAAGTTTAACTTACTTTAAACTTAAAATGTTTTGTTGAGAGAACTTACTTTAAACTTAAAATGTGTTGTTACTAAATTCCACTGCCCATTAGTTGAGTACACTCAAAATTCTTTGCAACATTGCCTTCATTTAAATAAAAAATGTACACCGTTTTCTTTGGAAAAGTCAACAGTTAAAGAAAACAAACTTCTTCAAACACGAAATGTTTATTAACAATACGTAAACATTTGTTTGCATAACTATATGAATTCCAGGTGTCAACACATCCTTAAAAATCCAAATGGCTCCATAAAGAAAGTCCATTCTCCTCTCTTTGTAAAGAAAGAGTTTGATGCCGCGGTTGTAGAGTGTGTCTGTGAGGTCCCTCTCAATGGCCATGGATGCCAGTGAGGACAGCCGAGCCTCCAGTTGCGTTTCTGGAGTCAGTTTTGAGGCTGAGAATGTCCGCTCCACAGTGGCAGTAAACACCAAGACGCTCAGTCGCAAATAAAAGGCATTCCCAGCAATACAGTTTGCAACTCTTCTCCGATGCTCATCCAGGAATATCGTAGTTGGCGAACTGAAAGTGACGGATACATGTTTTTTCTAGCTGGGTCCAGGCTGTTAGCTGTGGGGTAGGGCGGCCATATGCTACAATTTCCTGCTTTTCCTCAAATGTCCGGTTCTAGTACTCCTCCTTCAGCCATAGATGAAATAACTAAAATACTATAAATTCAATTACTTCTCGAAACAACAGTTTCTATAACATGAACCGTGCTATAGTTTCCTGTTAGACGACGAGTCACAGTAGCCGATTGACCAATCACAGCGCATGTTAATGGTCACGCGGGCCGTGTGACCAATCACACGTCCAGGCATCTAGAAGGCTCTCGCAACTATTTTTAACGGGCTTCTTCCATAGGGAAGACGAGCCCGTATAAAATACTTGGAAGACAAAGCCCGTTTAAACTAGTTGAGAGAGTATTCTGAAAGCCAGGATGTGTGATTGGTCACACGGCCCGTGTGACCATTAACATGCGATGTGATTGGATAACGATGCTGTTAAGCAGCTACCAAGCCAGAGGAATACCAGAGGCCTGAAGCAGAGGAACACATGATACTCCTGTCTGTGCAATGAGATAATAAGCTAATATGGAAAAATAATAGATATAACTTTTAATTATTAAATTAAATTAATAAAATAGCTACAACTTTGTGATTCTGTTTAGGCCTTCAGAGGCTTTGAAGGCCCTGACGACCCGCCACTGTTGTATATATATATATATATATATATATATATATATATATATATATATATATATGTGTGTGTGTGTTTACTGACATACATGCACAGTGGCCTTAGTTACCTCAGCAGATGCCCAAACCACTATACTAAGTTTTCTCAACTTAACATTTTCAGTAGATTCCACTCCTTATTAATACGATTGACATTTTGAGTTAGTTAAACTTTTTTCAAAGGTATTTGTTGACTCAACTTAAAAAAATGTGTTAGGACAACAAATTTGAAGTTGGGCTTTTTAGAGTGCAGACAGACAGACAGACAGACAGACAGACAGACAAACAGACGATTGCGAGCTCTCCCCTGTATGTTTACTTAAATCCGTCAACATGTACATCACCACTGAGTGGGTGCTGGAGCATTATTACCACTCTGTGGTGCCAGCCCTGTTTTTAAATTGGATCTCCTCCTGTGGCTTGCTGGAGGGTGTCAGGTAGAAGACACACACGTAAAAAAAAGAAAGAAGAAAAGCCAGACATAATTACGGGAGCATAGTCTTACTCTCGCCAAGCTGTCAAGAGAGGTGTGAGAGGTGTGAGAGAGTGAGAGAGAGAGAGAGAGAGAGAGAGAGAGAGAGAGAGAGAGAATAGCAGGTACACTGATGATGACAGCTTCAAAAGATTCTCAAGCAGCCGAGAGGACAATATGAGCTATAACGAGACTTGTCTTTGTTATCTGTCTCCAACTCAAACACTGCTGTTTACTTTCCTCAACGGCATTCTGTGACATCTAATGCTCTCTCCTGTTTCTCCCCTTCTTTCTCACTTTCTCTGCCACTCTCTCTCTCTTTCTTCAAGCACTTTTTCCTGCTATTCACAAACTCGCCCCCTCTCTCCCACATTGTCTTTCCACTCTGTTTACTGTTGGTTTCTTTCATCCTGCACTACTTGTCTTTTACTGCTTCTTTTCTCCCTGCTGCGTCACCCATGACCCACGATCTGACCTCACCACCTCAGTGACACAATGCAGTCTGTCTTCCCTCCACTTAATCGTTATTTTGTCTCGACACTCGTTTGAGTACCCACGTCGATAGAGTAGAGCTGCCTCTCACCCCCACACTTTCTTTCTCCCTCCACCATTTTTGTGGCTGACTGTCAGTCTTCTGAGAGCTCATTTTTTTCCCCCCTAAATCTAACTTTCGACTGGAAATGTCTCAAATTCTAACACGGATCATTTGTAATTTGCCATACGTTTCTGTGTATGCGTTTTGGCAGAACACAATTTCAATGAAGTGCCATTTTTGAGTGGAGGCCTCATCTTGGGCTGTTTGCATCAGACCAGAGTTTGCTTTCAAGTGAGAGACTAATGGGTCCCGTTTCAAAGGGGAGCAGCTTCAGTAAGGAACGAAGGAATCGGGATGGAGTGAGAGAATGACTGAAAGCTGAGAGCATCAATTGAGGTGCGGTTGCAGGGCTAAGAGTGGACGTCAGGAAGGATGGAGAGTGGGTTGAGAGGAAGAGAGAGGGAGGTGAGTGTAAAATACTGGAGGAATGTTTTACTGCGAGGCCAGAGGAGTGACGAACACAAGTCTGGAGTGAGAGAGGTGATAAATCTCACGAATGTAGTCACAGGTCAGGTTTTGGCAGTTCTTAACCCGGACGTCGGTGCCAGGACAGTGGGGTGCATACTGCACTGGCACTGTATTTTAAAGTTCCTCACTTTGTCTCAGATTCCTATGGTGTATTTTTCCTAGACTGCCAAAAAAAAAGACTACCCTTACGTACTGTTACAGTAATACACACGCACATACACACACACAGGCTTGATATCTGGTGCAGTATTTCTAAGCCGCTTGTAATGTCGACTGTACTGAATGTGTGTGTGTATTTGTCTGTGTGTGTGTTTGTTTATGTGTGTGTGTGTCCAGCTGAGAAGCAGTGAGTTTATTAAAACATCCACTCACTCATCTCAGAAACAAAGTGTACCCTTCTAGTTTAGTTTAACTCCCGTTGCTTCTGTGTGTGTACGTGAATGTGCATCTGCAGTTTGTGTGCAGGACATGTTTTTATGAGCTTTGCACACACTGTGTTTAATTTGTATCTGATGTGACAATAGCAGGCAGAGAAATACATTTTGCACAATGGGCTTTTTAGATTTTATCGTCCTCCTGTCAGCTTATTGCTCACTTTTCAAATGCCGTGTGTCAGGTTTGAGTTGCAATTATTGGATCATATTTGACTTGTTTTGAAGTCATCACTTTTGGCATGTTGCGATACTAAATTTGAGACATTGCAATAATAAACAAAAGCAAACAAGACTTTAAATAGCCACACTTCATTCACCTCCCAAGTTAAGAGGAAGCGCTGCCACACAGGGCACCATGACGGTGCAACAAGCTTTACATGCATCTTGTTTGCAGTGTATTACGGGTTTGGATTGGGGTGTGCTGACGGATCCCTTCAGTGTCACACCAGGAAACTTTCTACTCAGCAACAGGTGGTGCATAAGCCACATAACCAGTCAAGAGATGCAGTGTTAAAACGTCAGCTCTCTGTTTCAGCGGCAGATGTTACAGCCCATATAATAGGAACGTGCATCCATGTATATTCGTTTAGAAATTCCATAACACAGTCGTGTATTTGATCTACTGTATGTTATGACAAGCCAGGAGGACAAAAAGTCCTCATTTACTTGTGTTGTAATATTTATAACTTGTGGATGTGCCAACTTAACTTGTATATCCAGTTCTTCTGTCACGTCAGTTGTGTGACCAGAATATGCATCATGACAATTCATATTTAACTTGTTCAGCTGCAATCATGCACTTCAAAACTAGCCATTCAAAATATATGGTGAAGTGAAACTTTCACTAGACCCATGCAAAAAGTAGACCAGACCAAGATACAGTGAGAAGGGATTCAAGTAAAAGAACAACATTCAGTGGGGGCTTTCTGAGAGAGATCCAATGCGAGAGGGGAATGGTCGTCCTTTTCTAGTGAGTGGTAGCAGCTCATGTGAGGTCTCAGGGCCGTCAGTGAAGAACACGTTAGAGGTTCCTGTGGGCTCGTAATCGCTATAATTTATTAGCTGAAGAGTGAAAAAAATGTGTAGGTCTTACAAAGTTTTCTTTGTGACTGAATGTGGGGTCAGAAAACAACCATTGATGAGCAAGCTAGTGGTTCTGATTTAAAAACACAATATGTAACACAAACTAGAAAAATTTGAAAGTTACACATGTTTGGTAAAGCATATATATATATATGTATATATAAAAGTCAAAGTCAGCATTATTGTCAATTTCTCGACATGTACCAAACATACAGAGGAATTGAAAACACGTTTCTCTCTTCTCCAACGGTGAAGCACATAACAGATAAAGTGTCAATAGATTAAAAAAAACACATTTCTAAAAGACTAAAATGCAGACAACATTTTTGAGACAAGATATATATTTAAAAAATCAAGTCAGACAGAGGAGTCTCTCATCAAACAATTTATATATATATATATATATATATATATATATATATATATATATATATATATATATATATATAGATACAAATGATTTGACTATGGTTGGGATTTGCTGTGTTGAAGGTGTTAAACAATCTCAGCTCTTGACAAATGAAGCACTGCTTGTTGTTCCTTGGGGAGGGAGACTGGTGCTGAAAGAGCACTGATGCAAAAGGCCTCTCAGACGCATTTATTCTTGGTCTCGTTCCATTCCATGCCTGACGTCTTCCAAGGACTGCAATTGTGTTTGACAAATCTCATCGTTTTCAGAATGTTAATTTTGAGACGTGGCAGTTAGTTAAAACTCCCAGCTTGAGATAATACACTTCACCACAGGGGTTTGTGCTTCGGGGACATCGGGGGAGACAGCGGGAGCAATAACAAGCAGGGAATCTGGGTTCAGCAGAGACAGACTGCTTTGGGTAACCTTTCAAGAGGTAGCTGCAATGCAAAGTACTCTTCACTTTTAACAGCAATCGTGTGTCCGACATCTTGGAATACAAATGGAGTGGCTTTTACCAATATGTTCACCCGCTGGAAGAGTTATGGGTTCAGTGAAATGTTGGAAGTATCCCATTGAAGTAGCAGACTGGTTTCTAGTCGTCTGGGGTTTTGGTATGCACATCTGGTTACGCTGGTGTGTGCATTACGACTACACAAAGGACTTAACCCCAGTTAACTGACGATGACACATAAGAGCCTCTACCACAGATGAGCATTGACAGGATAAGACCGGCACCGCACCATAACTGAACCTTTTCTAGGTCGTTTTACTGCCCATGATTAAAACATGCTGCAATGACTAGAGACCTCTCTGGATGATTTACAAGGTGAATGTGAGAATGCTGTGGATTGGTGGGGAGATGCTATACACTGCATACTGTGCATTTGTGTAAGACTTTATATGTGTGTGTGTGTGTGTTGAGAGACTTTTCTTTGGAGTTAGAAGGAAATGAGATAATGGTGTGTGTTTCATTCCCTACATCACACCCTACCCCTTTACATGAGCATACACCATTACAAATGTGTGTGTGTGTGTGTGTGTCTGTGTGGTTGTGTGCGTGCGTGGGTGGGTGTTTGCTTGCTTGCGTGGTGGTGCTGCACCAAGCTGTTTGTATGCCTTTGCCATCAGCTGTCACCAGTAAATGCCGACACACCTCCTGCAATTAGTTTTGCTCGGATGCAATTGCAAAGCTCCGGCTATCAATGTGCCACCCTCATGTTTGGATCTCTCTCAAGATCTGTTTTAGTCTTGGCCTGTTGAAATCTGTATTTCTTTATCTCTTGCATTTGTTCACTCTCTCTCTCGCTCTCTCTCTCTCATTCTCCTTTCTGACCTGTTTTCTGTGTTGTTCATCAGCGCCTACTGTTCTCAACTCTCTAATTAGAAGTCTACTTCTTCGCTCTCTTCTGTCCTCTATCCTTGCTCGCTCTGTCTTTATCCGTCTCCCTGTCCTCCATTTTCTCTTACTTCATCACTTTAACTCGATGCTGCTTTTTCTCTCCTTGTCTGCGTTCCCTCCTCTTTTTTTCTGTGGTGTAAGTCTTTTAAGAGAATCAAACAATGAAAGACACAGAGTTTAGTCATCGCCATGAGCGAGAAGATGAGTGAACAAAACCCACAAATCTCTCTCTCACCTCTCTCTCCATCTCCACGTGCTCTTTTCTGTCTTTCTACTCCATCTCCGACTTGTTTACCTCTGCAGGTTTACCAATTTGTTTTATGGAACCTTTTATCTTTCTGGCTTTTTGAGGGCCACCGTTCTCAACCCCGGTCCAGAATGTTCCTTCTCGCTATGTTTAATCCTCACACACTCTTTCTCTCGCACACATTCCCAGTCTCTGAGATTTAACAGGCGGGGGAGAGTTTAATAACATGATCTGTCACAGCTCGTCTTATATCTGGTGTCGAGCCCTTTGTTCTTTCTATCATCCCCATTTCTAGTTCTCATGTCCATGTTTCTCCTCTTTTCTCTGCCTCCATTTTTTCTACCTCTCTAGTACATTCACCACTCTCTGTTGACAGTTGATATTGTACAATATTGATTGGATCAACATTTTTGCATGTGATACTCTCCACACATAAAACCACGTCGACCCAAACCGAATCCCAGTATTTGGTAATCTCCGAGGGCTTGTGCTGTGAACACAGTGGATCTCAAAGTTAGCGGTGCACAGTGGTGTCGAGGTGGATAACAGCTCGAAAACGAAAGATTAGTCTGTTATCTTTTAATTTTCAATTAAAGATTTCATACAAGGGGTGACTGCGGCTCATTTGGAGAGCAGGGTCGTCCTTCATTAAAAGGGTCGGCAGTTCGATCCCCAACTCTGCGATCCCCAAATTGGCTGAAAATGAGGGCGACATCTGATTGGCTACAGCTTGGTCTATGTTGAAAAAATGCATTTGCGGATCTAGCCACGGCAGGGGAGTCTCATAAATCCGTACACACATGTGAAGAAGCCACAAACAAATGCAGTGCGATTGACAAATAAATAAACACAGACACGTCGTTCTGCGTGCATTTGTGAGTCTAATTTATTTGTAAATCCTTCTGTGTGCATTTGTAAATCAAACATATTTGTAAATTGTTCTGTGCACATTTGTAAATCTTTGTGTTTGCATTTGTAAATCTCTCTCTCATTTGCAATTATTAAGACTGATCTGACCCCATAATAATGCTTGGTGATTTATGAGGTGCAAGCCCTCTCGCCTTCATTGCACTGTTAGCTCCACGGATATATTTTGAGTTGAACACAAAAGAACAATGGACTTCTGTGGCTTTTCATTCGCCTAGTAATTCGCCTGCCCTCCATTCAGGCATCATTACAAATTGGCAAAGGCAACACAATAATTTGTAGAGGAAATTGTGTAAGTCAGGTCTAGAACAATTATGTAATTGTGGACAAAAATCGTGGGAACATGATAGATATAGATCTTCTTCATTGAGCTCTCGCCAACGTTATATTTACAGTGATTCAGTTCTTATCTTGATATGAGATGCACGAGGCCCGACTACAATTTATCCTTCAGCGATGAAATATCTGAAGAAAAAAAAAAGCTGGAAACAGCCACGAAGGATGACTGAGTCATTAACACCATCGAGGTATCACACAGTGGTAGTCACATTTGCAGATTTGGCCCTCCATGACTGTAACCAAAGAAAGCATAAGGATAAGCATTGGGTCCGCCCTCTGTTGCCTTCGCCACCAACAGCGCTAACAGGAAGAGACAGGGACTTAACCACCGAGTGCCACCTCAGCTGCTCCCTGCTAACTGTCACAGCAGGCACCAAACCTTTCTGTCCTTGTAATGTGTCATGAGGGATTCTGTTGTTTAACTCTGGTCTAACTAGGACAGCTTGTGTGGGTTTGTTCGGGGTTCTGGCCCTCATTTGAGTCATTAATAATAATAATAATAATAATGGTACTTAAATATAATAAATGAATACAACAATTACAATATGTTGTCAATAAGCCCAACGTTTCAAAGAACACCATTAATTCAATCAGTGCTAGGGTTCAAAATAAAGTCGTTTTTTTTAGCTTTTCTTGATCCGATGTGAGGTCCTGGGACAGGGATGTCGAATGTGTATAGATTGTAAAGCCCTCTGAGGCAAATTTGTATTTTTGGGCTATACAAAATATACAGAATTTAATTTAATTGAAGTTGAATCTGCACCACTGAGATGAAACAATAGATGGTGGATGAGCATGGACGCCTTTTAGGTCTTAGACTCTGAGCTGAAAAAGAAACACACATAATAAATAACCATATATCTATCTATCTATCTATCTATCTATCTATCTATCTATCTATCTATCTATCTATCTATCTATCTATCTATCTATCTATCTATCTATCTATCTATCTATCTATCTATCCAGCTTTCCATCTGTTCGTCCATCCCTCCCTTTTTGTATTTTGTCAGCCAACCAGCTTTCCCTGTCTGATGTGAAGTGATAATACTAGCAATCTGCAGGTCACTGACACATAAGGAACACCATCAGGCAAGGACAGGGGATGACGAGCTCTACGGTATTTTACACTGTTATATAATTTCTTCATTACCTCCTCTCTCTCTCTCTCTCTATCTCTGTCCCCTTCTCTGTCTCTCCATCTTTTTTTTTTCTTTTTTTTTTGCCGGCAGCCAGGCATTGGCCTAGTTTAGCAGTGCAGAAGGTTTGTAAGCATCACCCCCAATCAAACAATAATAATGTGGAACCGAGGAAGAACAATGTATGCATGTACAACCACGCGTGTATAGATAGACACCTATATTGTATACATGCCTCCATTTTAAGTGTGGTGCGGGGGCAGATGCTCAGATGTTCATACATAGTGTGAAGAACAAACACATGCACAAAAACCAGCATACACACCCACCGATACACACATACGCTGCTTCTTTTGCATCGTTGCATGATGGACAATTTATTTTATTTGGAGCACATAACATTTTGCTTTGAGGAAAGCACACCTGCTCCCTGACACGCAGGACGCGGCTTGCTACTGTATTGTGACTACTTACTGTACTGGAGCAATTGGCATCCATTCATCAACAAGTCAACCCAATAATTCATCTCTTGTTTGACATCATCATATTTTAGCCTCATCATATTGTGAACACATTCGTTTTGTGACAGACGTCCGTGTAAAACTAAGTCAGGGGGAGTGAGGAAAGCAGAGAGACAAAAGGAAGTGTGTTGTTTATTTAGATTGTTGTGACAATGTGTAAAAATCACATTCATGTCTGTGAAATCCAACTTTAAATTTGATAAGCAAGAAAAAAAAACAAGGACAAATGTGTCTTTGGCTCATCCTTTAATCACACAATCTGTGTCTGTGCCCCCAAATCATCCTTAGGAACTCACCCTGACAATATAAGTGAGGGTTTGACAGAGAACAAAAGAGAGAGATGTGTTTTACATATAAAAATAAGAAGTATGCCACATTTGTCAGCACGTGTCACACGATTGTCTGAATCGGTGTTTCAGTTGACCCATGTTATAATCTGTTGCTGTCCGTATTGGAGGCTGGCCTGCAGGCCACAGTATGAGAGGCCATCCAACTGGGGGCCCAGACAGTCATTGCCATCTCCATTATTATTAACCATGACTCACCATCGTTGACTCACAGTTGATGAAAATGAATCGATATACACTGGGAATAAAACTGTATACTTTATATCCCAAAACTATTCCATTGGTGGGATTAAACTATGATTCTGCCCTCTGATATCAAATATTAAATAGTTTGTTTCTTTATTCTGAGCCTTCCCCTTTACATCCAGTATGTCGATAACTTAAAACATGGTGAGTGGAGCACAATTACAGGGCTGAAACGAAGGAGGATGGCCGAGTCTATCCTCTATCACGTTATTTTCAGGATAAGGGCGATTCCTTAAAAGGTATATTTTGACATTTTGAGAAATATTCTTTCAATCTGCTAAGATTTAGATGACGACATTGAAACCCTTCTCTTGTCTGTATGATCAGAATGAAAAGTTTAAACTCACACTTTGCATTCAGCAGGAACTCAGTCACTATGGTTGGAATAATTAAAATGTGATTCAAATAACAATGATAAACTGGCAGGGCTTCTTAACATCATACTCATGTCAATGCTCCCAAAAGTAATACGACAAAAGAAAGGTGCAACGACTTGGAAAATAAGACTGGAAAATGTTTCATCAACATTAAAATGATCAATCGATGTAAACCAAATGCTGGGAAGTGTGATTTTGACAAGAACATTGCTGAATCTAAGCCATTGTGATTACATTATTTTCTGTCCAGTGCTGCTGTATTCTTATCTTTCCTTCTGTATTATAATCATGTATGAAGCCCCATATGGGAATCAAGCCGCAACATGCCAGTAAAACGTTAAATCTGTCAGCTTCTCCTCCCCTCTGTGTCCCCCATTTATTAAATAAACTGTGACAGACATGCACGCACGCATGCCCATAAACCATATATAAATGGTGAGGTAATGCTGTGTCCTTTTACTCCATTTGGGATGTTTCCTTTATTATCATATCCCATCCCTGCCTCTGTAGCACCTCCCACCACCCTGACCTCCTCCTTCTTTTTGTGTTAAAGCTTTTTTAAATACTGTTGACTAAGTCAAAGATCTGAAATCTTTTTACAGCTATCTCTGAATTCTGCACACTAAAGTGAATGTGCTTATTATTCTGAGGGATTAGTGCTCCCCGCAGAATCCTCGTTGCTGCTTGAATTCTTTCAGAGCCTTTTTTGCACGAGCTATAACTGTATTATATTATATTATAGTATAACCATTTGCAATAAATGCTCACTTCCTAAACTCAAGTGCCTCTGACTGAAAACGAGTGATCAGAGAATTGAGACGGGTTGTAAGACGAGGCAAAGAGACATCAGCTCTTTGATTTGTGTGTGCCTCTTAATTTTAATATAACATGAAGGGATACCACAGTGTGCCGTTTGGCGAATGTAATGTTGTAGTCATTGGGAGCATCCAATTTTCTAAAACTCCAACCGTGGCAATGTTAGTGCCACATTTTAAACCCGAGGGGCTAAACAAGTCAACCCAATAATTCACATCTACAAATGCTGCAACAGGAAAGGGGAGGTTGTTAAGCTTCTAGAAACAAAGTGAATCTTTTTTTATTTGTTTGGAACTACAAACTGCATCCCTGCTCTTTCTCCCTCTCGCTTTCTGAATGTATGCCAGCGTGGCGGTATACCTTCCTTTGGGCTTGCCGAAAGAATTCCTCAACATTGCGAGATGCGATTAGGCATCTAGAATATTTATGACTCTTACATTAATAGTCAGCACTGAACATCGCTCTCCCAAGTGGGTATGCGGGTCCGCCTTCATGGAAATGCACGTAGACAGTGCATATCCATATACCCTGAAATAACCATTTCATGTTCATCTCAACATGCCATACAATTTCAGCCATGTGTGAGTCACAAAGTCTAGATACAGAATTATTTCTGTGATTACTAAGACCTGATTGCAGCACTTCTTTGATTGGTGGAGGCTAAACTGATCACGATCCTTCCATCCCTTTTCTAAACCAGTGATCCTGTTGTGGGTTATGAGGAGCTGTATTCGATCCCAGCACACATAGGAAGAGAGGCGGGTGAACCCTGGACAGGTTGATAGTTCATCACAGGGAAGGCAGAACTAATCAGCATCTAATATCAAAAGGTATTGAACACATTATGCTTGGCAGTGCATTCTCACATCTCAGTGACACCACTCCACTCATATCAAGTCTGCCATGGAGGAGTATGCGTCAAATGATTACTGCCTCCATCTCTGGGTATTGAGAATCACCTCAGAAAGAGATATGAATATGATTGTGAAGCTGATATTTTGTGAGCACAGCAGTTTGCTGCATGCAGGTTACTGCTGATTCATCATTGCTAGCATTACTAGTCATTCTTCATCCTTCCTCTTGACACCCTATGTCCCCCAAGTTTATTATCCATTCCCCATTTACTCTTTCCCCACATCTGTCTCTCCTGTGGTGCTTTTGGTTCTCAACACCAATCTTATTATTTTTATCACTACCACTAATATCTCTATCTTGCTCCTATATCTTACTTCTCCCCCCACTCACTCTTCCATGTTTATGCATCTTGGTTTTCATGCTCCTCTGTGATCGAGAAGTGATTGTGCCTCAATTCCTGCAGCATTGATACGTACATACATTGTTGCTATGACAGCACTGGTGCAAGAGGGGTCGGTCGAAGGAAAGCCGATGCACTGATCGTGGCTCATGTGTTGGGCTTTGATCAAGAGTGCGGCTTAACCTTCGGTTTTGTATGTAAGAAGCAATACATGTTAAACCCACAGCTACCCCCATACTATATGCATGTGTGTTTGTTGAGTGGTATTGTTCTAATATATGTTGAGTATGTTTTCTCAGAGTTCATTTTAGAAAAATGAATCTATTAAGTTTCTGCAAATAAAAAACCTCCAGGACATTCTTGCCAAAGGGAAATCAATAGACTCTATAAGCAATAACCAACGATGCCTTCATACTGTGAGGAAAAGCCAAGGCACCGTATTACTTTACATAAAACATAGAGAGGTGAGTTATGATACATAACAGATGTAGAAGTCCGAGCTATAGTATGCCCTTCAGTCTTTCTCTAAATATCTTTTTAAACAATTTAAATGTCCGTCAATGTAGGGATTTTACAAAGAAAATGTATACAATTGTATCAGTGTTCTTTTTTTCCTGTGCAAACGAAAACTGTCTTGTCCTAAACAATCACACACTGTGAAAGGTTTGATAAAACAATCCGGTTAGCTCATAGAGTATTTGCCTTGCACCTTATTAACGTAACTCATTCAGGATGACATCTCAGCCATTGTCAAAATACCCAGCATGGTTTTTGATATGCAAGAATTTCTAAAAATACATTTCTCCTATCACAGATATCCCTATCCCTCAACAAACTGAAATAGCGTTGATGGTATTTAGGACTGTAAATATTCCTGTGATATAGGGAGCAAAAATATGCACTTCTATTGATCTCTTATGGGATTACTGATCAGCACATTCAATAGTGGCCCAACCTCCCGTGGAGAAACAAATCCTGTCTGATTGACGCTTTACTTCATCCATTATTTTTCAGTAGCTGCAACCAGGTCTGTTGTGCTATAATTTAAACCCCACCCTCTTTCCCAGTTAGCTGGTGTGTGATTTGTTGATCCAGAAATGTCTTCTCCCCTGTGGCCATATTGAGACAACTGATATAAATAGGTCATGCAATTCTAATCCCTTGGTTTACCTAAATGGCTGTTTGTCGATCATCTGTCAAGGTATCTTTTCACTGAAGCCCCATTGAGCTATATGGTTGATTTCCTTCTGATTACCAGATTTACTTTAATTTCAGTCTCACTAAGAGAAGTAACAGCTAGTTGGACTGTTTTTTTTTCTATTGTTGACCACATTGATGTCAATCTGCCTAGATCCTGTTTATTGAAGATTATTTATACACTTCTCTGGCTATTTTCATGGATTCTCGCCTGCTGATTTGAAACTGTAACAGACTAATTTAAATCTTAAAACCTCTGCTGTTTTTGAGAGCCAGCAAGAAAGCTTTTAAAATGGCCTTTCTTCACTATAACCCACACCTGCTGATGCATGTAAAGGTCCGTGTTTGTTTGTTAGAACATTTTTATAATTTTCCACCACAGGATGGTGATTCCATTCTGACCTCATTGGAATTATTGCCCAGGCTGCAATCTGACATTTCACCGACCTCAATCACGGAGTTATCCCCACTACCCTTTTTAGTTCACATCATCCCATTTCTGTTTTCCACCGTCACCTGTGTTGCCTGGGTCCAAGCAAAAAAACAATCTTTCAGCATGGTTGCCATAGTTGCTCCTGAGTTTCAACCCCAAACCCTCTCTGGCTTTAACCCCAGCTCATGGTGCTGTGCACCCTGGTTCTCTAGAAACTTTTCAACCACCTCATCATCTCACATGGACAAGGTTCACCATGCATCCACGTTTGCCGGCCTTGAGCCTAGTGTTGGTGAAATTATGGTCAGTAGGGGGGTTTAGGTGCTCCTTTTTGTTGAGCTCCAATGCTTCTGTTCTTCTTCCTGTGAGGCATCCAGGAAATGGATACGATGTTGTGCATGAGCAGCCAGATGACAGTGGTCTAAAAGTCAAACATCTGGAAACCAATATAGACACAAACACAGAGAAGGTAAGGAAGGACGGAGAAAAAGGGAGACAGGCTTCAAAAAAGAAGGAAAGAGGAAAGCTGAAAAGATCTTCTCAAGGCGTACATGACGATGAAGTATGAATTATAGATCAAACCTCAGAGAGGTTGAACAATCTTTCCTCCACTTTCATTATTTTCTGCCTTTTCTCTTTGTGTGCTTGTGCTGCTACCTCACCCTCCAAAGCTGGGCTCTTTGCATCCCGGATCATCCTCGTAATAATATAGTGCATCAAAGGTGGTTTGTGTTTCCGCATCTGCGACTTTGTCTCTGTTCTTCGCAGCTGTGAAAAATAAGATTTTGGAGGAATCAAAGATCAAACGCAACGTCTCCTCGGTTTCGATCTCCAGCTGTCTCTGCCACTGCCCTCTCTCTCTCTTCCCCCCTCGCTCTGCTTTTTCCATCTCCCCTTTCTCATCTTCCTCATTTATTAATGTCTTTCTACTTTTTTTTTTATCCTACTTGAGCAACAAACAGCTACTCAATATAATAAAGGGCGAGATTGTCCAAACATTAATTCATCTGGATTTATGTGTATATATATGTGCATGAAGGAAACTTGATGAAATGCATATCTTTAATGAAATGCATATATTTAACCACTGGTAAGAATGAACAAGTAGCATTTCGTTGCACTCAAGTTCAAGTGGAACTGCTGCTTTTAGCAGGTTCCTCTTCTGGCCACTGATCAGTTGCCCTCTCACATCCTCATGGTAAAGCTCTCAGAGGACCCTCATACGTCTGTAGTTGTGTTTGTCTCATCTCTAAGCCCTGTGTGAAGTGGAGAGGAAAGAGGGTTTTGCTCACAGACCCAACTTCTCCGCACTACACCGACTGTGGCCCGGCCATGGAGAACAGTGTCGGCTGATGGGGAGAGCGCGATACACATTTTTCACAGCATTCAATATGACTCGTCATATTAGGAAAAGCACATGTGAAATTGATAACATCAACAATGTCTCAGTTCTATTAAGTGTCTCACTGAGCCAGCATGCATGAAACCAGGGCCTCCCCTCAGTGAAATGCAGCCATCATTAATTTTATTAAATACACCTGTGCTTTTCCTACTATGACATAAATGTCTGCCGTGAAAAAGGTCTGCCTGAGTAAATCAGAGGCTAATTACACACAGATTGTGAGCACAATGTATTAAAAGGTGCACTGCACATTTGCCCCATACTCTCTTTGTTTTGGCATGTCAGTTCAATGGTTACATAATTCACAATGACAGCATTATTTGCAACCAGCAGCACAAGGTTTTCCAGTAAATACATTTACATTTGGACTGACAGCGGCCCAGTTCCAGGAGTTGTGTTGTTAATGGAGGAGATATGGATCCTCTCCAATTCATACTGGGTCAATGTTTATTGAATGCTGTTAGAATTCAAGGTGTCATCATTGAGGCTAATGAAGGGGAAGAGACACATTAATTTGATGCAAATGACAACAGCATCCTATTCTGTTAGCATTGTGCTTAATTTCTGTTGTCAATCATAAATGTGTTTCCATTGCAACAGTTAGGATCAAAACAAGCATGTACATTGAGTAACCCAGATTCTGCATTACATGAGGGGATAGGTCCGATGAAACATTAGGTATGTGTGTGTCTGTGTGTGTGTGTGTGTGTGTGTGTGTGTGTCTGTGTGTGTGGATTTATACATTATGGGATCAAAATCAATGTGCTTCAAAAACTTTGTTCCAAGGATGGAAGAAAACAAGATGGATTATGCAAAATCTTTTGTATCCATACCTGTCGTATCTTTCAAGCGGCAGTGATGTTGAAGAATGAGGATGAAGGAATCTCTGTGGACACTGTTCTTTCTGTTATAATAGAGTTTATTACAGAGATGAATCACAGGTCAGGACGAGCGTCTAGATCGCTCGGAGAAGCTTCTCAGCCAAATGGAAGATCTACTGAGACTGCAGCGCGTCATGCCCAGATCCTGAGATACCTAACGTGACTCAGGAACCCCCAATCTAAACACTTACTTTTCAGACACAGGAATGTGTACCATATATCAAGATTAAGAAGTAACAGACGAGGTCACACAAAGGCCTCTTAACAGGTGCCCTCCGGGCACAGGGACAGACCCCTCTCCAACAGATCAAAGGGCAACTATGTGGAACGGTATCTTATAAGCTGATCTTCTAAGGAAGCGGAGAATACACCACATACCAATCACTGATTTCTTTCTCATATATTCTATTAGGATAAAGTGCAGTGTTTCCAACAAAGGGTTGTGAAAACACTGTGAAATGGTTTGTCGACCTCTGCACATTAGTTCTGTGTGATCCTCTCAGCAGAATGAATTATTACAGAACTCTCTCCTTACTATTTTAATTCTCCAAATGATGTGTACTGATGTATTATATATGGTTTGGATCTGTGAAAGCTATCTTACAGACCTTTCTTACAGTTAGTGGTTACAGTGTGCCAATAATTGATGTTCAATATTTAATTTACTCCAGTCGTATCACTTATTAGTAACTCCAGTTCTATCCTATGTTATGGCAGCAATTCAATAACAAGATGAGGCTTGTGATGAAAGGAAAATTTGTTTTATCAGATGTATTTCTGGAAAAGTTTGAAGTGGGACATTCAGACACCTGCAGCTACCCTTGTGCCACCTGTTCACCTGTTACTTCTGCTGCTGTGACCTACTCAGATTAGATGTCAGCATTTACTCCACAATCGCTGGTAGAAAAAGAATAACTGCCATAACTAGAATGTGTATAATGTGCATTAAGGATCTTATCATTGTGTCAAAAATGCAGATACAAATGTTTTACATGAAGATAGTTCTGTATAAAAATACCAAAGCAATTCGCTTGCATGCATATAATTGAATTGTGAAATTGCATGGAGACATTAAAAACAAATGTATCTCCTAATTTGAAAGTACACAAATCTTACAATGCGCAGAAGCAGTCTGCACCAGTGAAGGAAAAGTTTGATCTGTCCTACATTTTCACAGTTACAAATGGTTATGAGTCATGCTCATCCCCTCTGAGACAGGTGTTCTGCATGTCCCATATTCCTAATTATATGATCATATCCCCAAACGAGCACATGTACCGTGCTTCCTGCCTCCCTCATGTGAACCCTCTGGGTTTCCCTATGTGGAGCATCAAATGAGATCACGTCTCATGTCGAGGGGATAAACCTCAGACAACCGAGGCAGAGCTATCAATTGCAAGGGAGTGTTCCAATACATGCATGTATGTAGGGCTGTTAGAGACTAGAACAGGAATAGTGGAATCAATAACGTGTGCAGAAAGTGCCCATGTCGGGGTAAAGATTTCCAAACGTGTCCCAGCTAAACAAGTAAAAAAATATATATTTTAAATGTATTTATGATGTTTAGGCTAATGCTGTGTTCACACCTGCCCCTAACAGCTAAAAAAAGAACTATTTGAAATGTGCCCATTTGTTTAGCCAAGAAATATTAACCATGATTGGGATGCTTGTTGTGCGATGGCTTGTAGCACAAAGCTTACTGAGTGGTCCTTTTAGCACAGAGAGGGACACATTTGTGTTCAAATCAAATAGGTCACTAAACAGAGCTGAGGGTTGCCTGAGTGATTGAATCTTAATGCATCCATAGTGATTTGTCGGTGCCCCTTTTTTTCGTCTACTTGTAACCATATCGTACACATTTTGATGCATCTTTTTTCTTTATATCCATCTGTTATAGCAATCCTTGACAAACAAATGTGTTTTCATCTCTTTTGTTCTGTTTCTGCCTATAACAGAGGACAGGTAAAGGTTAAGGGCTACACTTAGATTGTTCTACACCATAGTGTGCCATTTAACGCATGCTTTAAGTATTCCGATTTCCTGTAGTAATAAGAAGATAAAAAAAGAGGATGGACCTGATTCTCTGCTGGCCCCTCGGGGCAGCGTGCACCAGAATAGACTGGAATGAGTTTAATTCTCTGTCGGAATTAGAAAGTCTGAATTTGGAGCACGAGGAAGAAATCCAGCCTGTTCCTCAGAGAAAGAGAGGTGTTCTTTGTTTTTCTTCGTGGAATGATGGTGGAAATTGAGAGAATGTGAGCCAGAGGAAATGAGGGATGAAAGACGGAAGATGTGCTACACATAGATAGACAAATTATCATATCATGAACAGCATAGCATTATTGTGCTGTTCAGAATCCATATTGATAGCTTCAGCTTGTATGTCTAAGTTAATGCTAGCATATATGCATGCTCTTAGATTAGGACATGCATGTGTTTGAGTTCCTACATCTGTCTAAGGCCATGTTTGCATTTCAGTGTGCATGTTTGTGTAATGTGTGTGTAATTGTAAGTATGTTTCCCCCAGCTGCTGAGACGGCAACAGGACAATGTATGTCATGATGCAACAGGCAGCTAATCCTCTCCTTATGTAAACGTTTGACTGCTATTCAAATGACATGCAGATGGGATAGAGAGCTTAGGTTTTGGCAGGATGGTGTCATAACAAGGAATGTCTGTGGAGACTATGTGCTGTCAGCATTTGGGTGATTAATGCTGCACTTGGCATTTAAAAAAAATGATGCTCACCTGAGGACTGAGCACATATTGGTAGGTGTGTGCATGTAGGTATCAGTCATAGCTTGATGATCGCATAGCCTTGCTAGGTGGGGGACCAAGAGAGGATGCAGCAAAGGGGAGTAGTAGGCAACATTAACATAATGAGAAAGAACACCAGCTGAAGTAAAAGTGTGCAACAAGCCCTGAGGAAAATTGAGATTGATTTTGAGATGCCTGCAGGTCCCATGAATAAAATCAGAAAATTAAATGTTACAGACATTTGGTGGCGTCTGAGGTCATTTACCATTCATTTAGATTGAAGTTTAAAAATAGTTTATTCATCCTTCAGTACATTCGTACAGAAAGTGCAGGCAATAGAGGCAAATTACAAGCAATATAATACAGTGGGAGGGTTTAACACTGCAACACAAATATTTTAAAAATGAATTGTCTTTTACAAAAGAAAAATCTTTTTTGTATTCTCCACAGATTTTCCATTATTCCAAGGATCAATCAATTTGAGTGAGCTGTGAGTCACAGCTGATGCCAAAGAAGAGACTATGAAGACGAGCCGTGTCACTCCGCATTGCAGCCCAACAAGATATGGCACAACATGGGTCCCCTGCTAATAACCACGATGACCATAAAGCTGTGACTGCCATTGTGAAGCCTTCACCCCTTTTTCAGCACCCAACCAAGACCCTACTCCTCTCTGGAAACCCATCCAAGCAACCATTGTTGCTTCCCTTTTTCCTGCAAACAACACCTCCTTTCCTGCCTGCACCTAAGTGTTTCTCCTTAATAATTATAGCTTCCCTAGCTTTCTGACTTCTTTTTATTGGCATCATGCAGGGTGCTTCTACCACCTCCACTCTACTTTTTCTTATTCTCCCCTCCTTCATATGTTTCTCCTTCTTTCCCCAAATAGTCAATGGGGACTGTTGGCTCATTGAGGGGGACAAAGGCTATGTGTGGCTAGCTATCTGCAGTCAGAACCAGCCGCCGTATGAGACTATCCCCCAGCACATCAACAACACTGTCCATGACTTGAGATTGAATGAGAACAAGCTGAAAGCTGTGCTCTTCAGCTCCATGTATCGCTTCACCAACCTGACTGACCTCAACCTCACCAAGAATGAAATCAACTACGTTGAGGATGGAGCCTTTGCAGGACAAGCCAACCTACAGGTGAAAGGGGAATGTATGACAAAGGCTTTGAGCTTAAAACAATAATGTAGTTCACAAAGCATTAGACCTTAGTTTGAGACTAGGACTTTCATTTAGCAGTTGTTTTAGTACAATTTTTTTTTTGATTGTACTTTCAGAAAATTAAAGGCTTAATTCCTCAAAGTGTCATGCCTTCAATGGATTAAATTTTGTATTTTGTGTAATGGCACTTTATTGGCTAGAATTTTGCTGAATGCCTTAAAAATGCATTAGAGGGAGACCATAATGAATGAAATAGTTTTAGGGACTCTGTTCTAGGAAATTCTGCAGCTTGATTGAATCTCATTTATGAAGATACATTAAAATTGTATTATAACGAGTACAAATTATGACTAAAATCAGGTCTGCAATATAAAAGGAAAACAAAACACAAATGTTTCTTCTGTGTTTTTCTCAGGTACTTCAGCTGGGCTACAACAAGTTGACAAACTTAACTGAGGGTATGATGAGAGGGCTCGGCCGAATGCAATGCCTCTTCCTCCAGCACAACCTCATTGAGGTTATTTCTAGCAATGCATTATGGGAGTGCCCCAGCCTCAGCAGCATTGACCTGTCATCCAACAAACTTGGCCGCATTGACCCATCCACATTCACAGTTCTCAGCCGGCTGATGGTGTGTGAACTGGCAGCAAATCCATTCCATTGCGGCTGTGATCTGTATAGCTTCCTCACCTGGTTGGATTCCTTCAACAATGTAACACACACCTACGATCGCCTCCAGTGTGAGACACCCCGGGAGATGTTTGGCTACCCCTTACTAATCGCGGCTGGCCATGCTGGTCGGAGTGCGAAAAACATTTTGTACCATCACTGCCGAGATGGAGTGATGATGCCAGGAATGACCTCTCTCCCACCAGATCTGGATGGTCCTTCCGGGGTTGGACCTGAGATGTTTGGTGGTGTGGGGCCATACCACCAGCCCACCACATCTTCCTCATCAACTGAACACAGCTTCATTCCCAGCATCAAGCTCCATCATGTCTCTTTGTCATCAGCCTCTCTTATCGTGCAAATTCCAAGGCCCTACAGCAAAATGTATATTCTAACACAATACAACCACACATTTGTGTCCGATGTCATGAATTTGAAAAACACAAAGGAGATGATCACCCTTAACAAGCTCAAGCAACACACCAATTACACCTTCTGTGTAGCATCCATCCGGAATTCTCAACGTTACAACCACACCTGCCTTCAGTTTTCCACCCGGTCCCAAAGTCAAGATGAAATGCTCCCCACACCTTCCACTACGACTCACTATATAATGACCATTATCGGCTGCCTTTTCGGAATGCTCATTGTGTTAGGCATTGTCTACTATTGTCTACGTAAGAAAAGGATGCATGATGACAAGAGGAAGTCCATCTGCGTCAAGAAAACAATATTGGAAATGCGCTATGGACCAGAGGTAGCGGCAGCAGTGGCAAATGATCCATTGGCAGTCCACAAGCTTCAGGAGCAGTCCAGAGAGCATCACCAGTATCAGCACCACCATGCAGGCAAACTTCCCATGTCCGCATCCTCCAGCTCGGGAATGCTCCACTCAGCCAATACCAGTTCCGCTAGACTTTCTTCTATCCCGCAAGTGGAAAAGATGGCCACTGCCTTTTCAGAGGCCATTGCTACAAGTAAAGGAAACTATATGGATATCAGAACTGGAGGGGCAGGTATGGAGAGGGTGGGAGATGGTGGGCATGGAGGGATGGACTTGAGGGACGATGATGGAACGGATGTTGGTGATGACTCCGATGATGACGGACATGGATCAGCATCAGAGATTTCCACCATTGCCATGGAGGTGGACAAGGTTAACCAGATAATTAACAACTGCATTGATGCACTCAAACTGGATGCAGCAGCAGTTGCTGCTTCAGGGGCCTCTACTCACCCTACAGCCTGCTCTAATCCCACCTCCCCTCCCCCGACCAGCACGTCCTCCCTTACTCGTGGCCTAATCCCACTCTCCCAAGGGGTGACAGACAAGTGCCAAGTCCTTGCTCCCAACAAAATACCCCCTCCGCCTCCACTCCCTGCCTTGAATGCCCCTCTCTCTGAGCGCCCAGGGATCAGTGGTGGTGGCTTTGTCATCACACCCCCCTATAGGCCCCCTCCACCAGCCACAGCTGTACGTCCCATTCAACGGCAAATGAGTGCAGATGCAGCTGTGGTTATTGTAAATGCTGTCAAGAAACAGTGCAGCACCACGTCTTGTGGCTCTATGGGTCGGGATAGGGAACGTGGGGGAGCAAGGGTGTATAGCCTGGATGTTCCTGAGCCTCGGAGCCCAGATGCCTGTAATCAACAACATCAGCAGTACCCAGACCGGCACAGTCCTGTGGGCTGCGGTGAGCCCCTGGAGAGGCTGCCTTTAGTCGGGAGTGGGAGCTGCTGTGGAGGGAGTGGTGGTGGTTGCGACAGTGGTGGTGTTGGTGCCCAACATCAGGACAGCCAGAAGCCCCACCATTACCATCAACAGCAACAAATGCACCAACAGCAGCAGCAGCAGCAACAGCAGCAGCAGCAACAGCAGCAACAGCAGCTAGAGGTGCAGCAAGACTACCACTGCTCGGAGCACCGCCACTCCGTCCCAGCTCTATATTATGAAGGCTCCCACCAAGGCTCCCCAGCCCAGAAGGTTTCCTTCCTGAAGCCCCTGACACGCTCCCGCAGGGATGCAGCATCTTACTCCCAGCTTTCGCCTGCCCGCCACCATTCCAGTTACTCTGGCTACTCCTCCAGCCCAGAGTACTCCTCAGAGAGCTCACTGCGGATCTGGGAGCGATTTCGTCCCTATCGAAAAGGTCAGCGCGATGAGGCCTGCTATGTGACGGCCGGAAATGCCCTTCGAAAAAAGGTGCAGTTCGCTAAAGGCGAGGACCTGCATGACATCCTTGATTACTGGAAGGGTGTGTCAGCACAGCAGAAGTTGTGACTGGGATAGCGGAGCTTTTTGGGAAAAATAGTTTTGGTGACTTTTTTCTGTTCGGGCTGTGGGCCAGAGAAACGATTCGATCACGGGGAGAAAAATGTAGGACAACATTTTGCCTTTTTTTTTTTTTTTTTTTTTTTGGCATGCTAGGTGTATAGAATATTGTGCTAAAGCAAGGACTGCGAAACTGTGCCTGGGATATGAGAGTCATTATGGTGTTTTATTTGACATACATTGTAGCACGATTTCTGGATCATTCTCATTTAGTGTTTGTGTTTTTTATTTACAGTATAGTGCAGTAAGCAAATGCCAACTGTGGTTATATCAGTGCCATGTTTTCATCTATGGGTAATCAAAGAAAGTAGATACTGATATCCTTCATTTTAAGCTGGTGTGATCCAATATGTTGTTTCCTATTTGGTATTGGGTGCTATATCAATTTGCAGTATACACTTGGATATGTTAAAACTACGTGAAGGGAGAATGAAGGGTGAGATCTATGCTATGTTACAACGTGCCGTTTAGAGTTGTCAAATACAGACCCTAACTTTCTTCCATGACATCTTTTCAACTAACACTCTTGCATGTTCAATGAACATTAATCCAATAAATGTCAGAACAGTGAGTGTAATTTGAAGAAGTACAGGGGGCAAAATATTGTCCCTTTATGAAGGTAATTAGATTCTACATGTACAATAGGGAAATGTAACTACATTACAGATGAGTTCACACAGTCCCATTATAAAAAGGCATGACCCATATGTGACTAGAGACCAAAAGAAATTGAAAGCAAGAAAGGGTATGAAAGAAATAAAAGGCAAGGATATAGGTTACAAGCAGGTTATTGGAAAACCTATTCGTATCATTCGATGTGAGCTGCACAGTACATTCCAAATCCTTTCTCCAACATGAAAACGGGATGAGGCACAGAGGGAAAGGACACTTCTAATTACTGCCAACATGTCTATTCTGTTCTGGAAATTGATGCTATTGTTGTCTATTGATAAATTAATTAGCCAACTCGTGACAGGCATGTTTGCCTGCACTTTACGCCTCATGGTTGTGTGTGTGTGGCTGTGTGGTACACAGTGGTCAGTGTAAGTGGGTGTTGGCATGCCTTGTCAGATTATATTGTATGTGCCCAATTTGACTTTAATTAATAGCTGTCATATCTTGCCAATTAGCTGGTTGTTTGAGTCTAAACAATACTAGATTATTAATGGCATGGAAAAATTAACAAATATCAACAATGTCCATTGTATTTTCCCAGACATACATCACATGACCGTATGACTATACCACTGTAGTGCAGTGCCTCTTGCTAACAAAGCCATGATCTAATCTCCATTATTGTAAAGTATTATCCATCCACTTGGCTTTTTCTATTTAAAATGATCTACTCGTGATTTTCCGAAATGATAGTGTCATTGCCTGACATTCTTGCAAAAGGCCTCCTGCTTACCCAGAGTGCTGTGCAGCCTTTAAATGTGTGCATCATCAGCTAACATACACAATCTGAGACCCTAAAAATGTGAAAATGTAATCAGTGTTCCTTGCTCCACATTTTTGTTCAGGTCTATATTCCAGAGGAAATTAGATAAAGTGACAAGTTTAATTTAGGATCATTTTCTTTCTCTTTTTCTTTCCTGTGTATGATGTTCAGTTGGCACACCTCCCACTGCCTCCCCTGCCCTCACAGGTCCAATGGGTAATGGGTGCAGCATGAGACATAACCATGTCCTGTTGCGTTTTATTAAGTGACAAAAAGGGAGAAATTGCCTTTCTTGCAGGGAGGGCTGGGGGTTGTGCAACACACATCAACACTGCTTTTCCGCTTTCTTTTAGCATGCTCTGAATAAATGGAGGTTGAACAGGTGTTTAATGCCTCAGACATACTTTCCGCGTTCAGTCGCACTGGGCGGTTCCATTCAAACTACAATTGAGAGTCCGAGCCGTTCTGGCATTCCACAATTGCACATTTCCCGATCCACACTTCGGTTGGTAGCGTTAATGCACCATAAAGTTGTCTGCCAGGAGTTCAACGGCATTTGGCTGTCTTTGTATTTCTTTAAACGTCTGTTTTTTTAAATGTGGGTAACGGCAAAACTCCTTGCACAACCTCTCTTAAAAACGAGCATCTCACTTTGTTATCTTCTTCTTCTTGGCAAATGAGCAAGAGCAGCTGAGCCACCAACTGGACTGGAGTGTGGAACAAAACTGGAGCATGCACAGTCTGCGCACATGCTATTGATACAGTCCATGGAGTCAGTGTTCTCCTGTGAATGGGCCACATGAATCCAGCAGCCTCACTGTCACCATTTGGTCAAAGCATATCTGGGACGCACCACCTCTCCTTCTGTAAATGACAAAGCACCATGTGATGAACATAGAGTCTTGGAAATGACTCCCGCTGATCTTCCGTCATCTGATATAAGAACTTTTCCAAAGGAACTTGTTACTGTGATTGACTCAAATCAGAGGAACATATTTTCTTTGCTGGTACCTAATCCCACAGAAGGAACGTGGTCTGTTTAACAGACATGGACGTTGAGGATAAGCAGTAATATCAGGATTGCTCATCATCATCATCATCTATCTGATAATATGTAATGTGACAGAAAATCCTGATTATTACTGTTTTCATGAAGGGTTCTTTAACTCATACATTCTCTATTTAAATTAACACTTAACACGCCATTGTATTTTTCAGGAAATAGATGCTCTTCTGCTCAAATTTCATTCACACATATGTTTGAATGAAGATGATTATACTGCATGAGTGGCCAATCAGAGGACATTGTCAATACTGGTGGGAGAATCTTTTTCAAGATTTTTGAACAGTTTTCCACCACAACTCAAATGAGTGCTATTGTAGAGGCGATATTGTGTTTCTCATCATTAGTAATTACTTAAAAGCCTGCTGCCAAAATAACCACAAGATAGTCGTGTAAGATGGTAATGAACACTACTTAACACAAAATACATATTTGTTTATATTTACAATTTATACTTTTGATAAACAGAATACACAATAGTGTAAGAGCAAGCTGAATCATTACGATCTCAAGCAGTGCCAGAAATATTTCCTGTTTTTTTTGTCCCACAAAACCAAAAACCTTCTCTTCCTTCTCATGCTGCTCGTATCCTCATTGAACCCCTGGAGGGCGGCTCACACACTGATCAATGGTCCTTTTTGTAGCACCCTCCTTGTTGTTTGTCTCAGAGCCACAGGAAAGCCAGACGTGAGAAAGCCATCTAATGTGCTATTAATGTTTAATCCTTTCGTGTGGGAGTTTGGCTTGGGTCGCTCTCCTTATCTGTGCATACCACCAGAAAATCACAGATGCTTTCAGTTTCTAGTTAACACGTTAATCCTTTGATGCTCTCTGATATTTAAAGCTTGGCCCAATTAAACTAAACTCTAGTTTCTTAAATAATTAATCGGTGCCAAAAATTGGGTGTGGGTTTACGTCTAATCAGTTTCTAAATTACTAAAGGAGTTAAACTCTTCTATTATCAAAAACCAGAGTGGCTTCAGTTCTCCCTCGACACGGTTCACTCTTCACCCATGTGCTTACCGTCATTGCTTTGAGCGATCATCGCCGTTTGCGGGTAATGTGAGGCGGCTAATCACTGATGCAGAAAAATCTGTGTAGTCATGTTTTTGCTTGATCATTTACTGGATCATCTTCTTACAAAGCAGAGGCAAAATAAGCACATATCTGCGCCTGCACAAAAGACGCGCACATGCACACTCAAGAGTAGACAGCAAAACTTTGAAAATACAAAAAAATTGTCAGAATGAGTCAGTCTGACTCAACGAAAATGACTCTTTTCCTGAAAGGCAGGTAATGGGCAATGTCTTCAAAGAGAGCAATCTGAGGGGAGTTAGCTGAATGCAGGCAGATATAAAAGATGCGGCAGCAGGGCTGCACTAAAACCTACCAAGCATGATTCATTGTGCCGCTGCAAATGAACGATTACAAGCAAACACACACACGCACACGTACACACACATACACATACAAAGAGCATATTGTGGGAACAACAAAATATTCACGAACTTTGGCGTTTCTGACAACTGAGAGCAGCGCTTCTTTATAGCCTAAAGGAGGACAGCTTTATTTCCACTTCATTTCAAGGCAGGTGACAGACAGGTATTACTGTGACACTGACAGTGGGTTGTAAATCCTTTCATTTGGTGTCTTTAGCCCTTTTGTCCAATAGTCTATTAAGTCCATTATCTGACTGTGTGGGAGATTAGCCAGTGTGGATAATGTGCCAAATTTAATAAACGGGGAAACTGTACTGTGTGTCCCCTCTCGCGATAGCCACGGAAGATATCGAAATTAAATGCATGACATTTTTTTTTTTTTTAAATGTTGCTCTAATGTGAAATGGTATTGATCTGAAGAATTCAGATCAATACCATTTCACATTAGTCAGTTGAGACGAATGAAATATTTCTTGGCATGACTGATTTCTCGGTCACTCTTTAATGAGGCAGCTCTGACGGGCTGAGCACTGCCAACGCTGCCTTTTCAACTGCCAAGCAGCACTCTAGATAAGAGTTTATGTTGAAAGCATATTCCCTGACTTCATCAGAATGTAGCAGACTACATATGTTCAACTCATCTCTAATTTAGCAACGGTGCTGTGAAAAAATACTCGTCAGTTATTTTAAGCCTAAAACGTACTTAGCAAAAGGTATTCTGAGCAGAAGAGCATTTCAAAATCCTGAAAGCCGAATAAAGGTTTAGCCACCTGATTGGACCCTTTCATCAACACTTATCACACGCACACGAAAACATGTTTATTTACACGTATGCATTAACTCTGCAAGGTTTAGTTTCCAAAGATGGATAAAGGACTTAAAGAATCTCTCAAATATCTGTGAATTTTGTACACTAGATAAAATATTTAAAAAATAATACTACGGTTTAAAAAAAAAATAATGCTTCTATGGATGTTTTATACTCAGCCTGATCTCTTGATATGTCTGTGTGTTTCTCTATTTTTAGTTGGCTGTTTGTCTTTGTTTATTTATTTTTTGGGTTAATTCTTTTTGGTGGGTGGGGCGGGTTGGTTATTGAGAACCAAGGGATTGACTTTTAGTACTTGCAATGATATATGTCATAAAGGTTTAAAAGCAGAGAAAGCTTAACATAGTATACTACATAAAAGAAAAGTTGTTATATTTGCATGACTCCCTGTATTTTTTGAGAGACAAACATATATTGTTGTGTACAATGAGTGGACGTACATTGAAAAACAGAAACTGTAGGGGCTGAAATACAGTTGTGTCAAGTACCTTTGATTTGAACATTTAGGTTTTAGCGTTTTTTTATTCTCTGTGACGTTTTCTATTTACATTCTTACCTATTGGTTTTCATTTGGGTAATTGTATTATATACTGACACTGCAGTTACCATTACTACTCTTTTAGCCACAGGCTCTTGGAGTGTGCAGCACAAAGACAGGATAAAATGTCTGAGGCTGGTGGGTGTTTACATCCATCTGTTATGAGAAACCACACTCTGTTCTTCGCTGTTGCATAGATTATTCTCCATGGCAGACATGCAGAGCCATCTTCTTTGGCTTGAGGCGCGGCCCTGTCACAGTTCATGGTTGTATCTTCTCTCAACTCAGCCGCCTCCTCTGTGGGCAAAAAAACACATTTTGACACAATGTATGACAATATGTTCAAAGAAGAGTGAGTGGCGCAAGTGCACACACATTACAGATTGTCTAATGGTTTTAACCTAATCCCAATCCATCAGTTAGAATTCACTGGCAAATCAATGCAGCATCAGCAGCTTCTCCGTCAGCCTCAGCCCACTCGCTCTTTGCTAAATCAGTGATTTGCATTCCTATTCCTCTGCTCTTACAGCCTGCTGGTTTCCTATCCAACTTGTTAATTGAATTCATCTTACATCCAGCCAGTTGTAAATCAGTCTTTTATCATTTTTATTATGCACTATATTATACACTCCGTCTTCTGCTGAATAGCTTTTTGTGTGGACAGAAAAGACTGCATCTCGACTTAATTACAAAATACTACATAGCTGCGCTGCTGTGGAAAGTAAAACTACATGTCACGTCCGAACGGAAGACCTTATGAATATGAATATGGTCAATAGAAGAGCAGCACTAGTGAGAGAGAGAGAGAGAGAGAGAGAGAGAGAGAAACAAATTTGGTATAATTGGTTCCAGTAGACCCTTTAAAGGAGGCAGAGTCTTGAGTTCATTTTCATTTCATTTGGCACCCTTCCAATAATGCGTTGATGGCACCTACTACGAGCTGCGCTGATACATTAGTTATTGCATTATTGTCCATGCAATGACAGCAAGCCATACATCATAGCCATGTTTACATTATACAGTGATGACACAGCTGAGATGTATAGCCTAGTCCAATGGTGCAGCCTAAAGATGTAATTTTGTCAATTACAAAAAGCAAATGAAATGCTTTAACCTGTGAGCTAAGTCTTCTCCTCAGTTTGTCAACAAGGCAAAGCTATATCACATTATTAGCCAGTTTGTAGAGTTATGTTTTAATTGGTTGAAATTGCACTTTAATCTGATCCTCAGTCTTATTGGTGCTGGAGGTTAATCTGTAACCCAGAGCTTCAATTTCTCTCCAGAGTGGTGAAAGGTGCAAAAAGGTGCAGCGAGAGCAGATGCCTTCAGTGTCAGGAGCCCGTCATTCTCATCAACATTAATGTTTCCGTGGGCACAGATAGCAGAGGCGGGGTCATCCATTGCTATTCCGAACACGCAGTTCAGTGCTGTGGTACTCCACAAGTCAGAATGATTGACCTTGTCAGATTGAAAACTCAGTGGCGTCCAACAATGGCTGTCAGTTTTCAGAGAGGAGGCACTGAAGACGGGCCGTCCTCGACTCACTGAGGAAATTAAATATCTGTGGATTGATTGGTTCAATAGCTAATAGTGTCTTGGCCTTGCAGCAAGAAAGGTATCCAACATATATGTACACAGGATGTAGATATAGAACAGGTACTTTTTGATAGACATGAAGCAGAGTTAAATCAAACTAATATTTTGCTCAGTCAGTAATTAATATAATGACTTCTACTGACCTCTAATTCATTTGAGTTTAGGGATACAACGGCACGCATGTCACTGCCTAATCTGACATACCACAAAGCTCCAAAATACAATGTATTTCACCGGTTCAACCATTGCATTAATTTTGCTGCAGTCACATATTTTACATTCATTCTAGTGTCATATTATCTTCCCTTTGCAAAAGCATGTTTTTTATTAATTTTTCCAGCACTCACAAGGAACTGAGAGTGGAGGTCTTACAGGTTGTATCAGCTGAAATTAGGTTTAAATATTATAAATAGCCACTTAAAAAGTTGCAACACAACCGTCTAATATACAATGTAATCTGAAATGATAAAGTAGAACCAACATCTCAGTGAACCCTACAAGGCAATTCCTATTCGTCCATTTATGTCCCATTTGTGTCACTACAGGGCGCTTGCCAAGTTGACAGTGGCATGGGGTCATAAGTCCCATGGTCATATTCTATTCAAATCTAATGTGACTCTACCCTCTGGTTTCAACTCTATTCACTGATGTTTAGTGACCAAAAGGGAAAGACCAATCAAAGGTTTTGGATAATGGGAACAATTCTTGGCTTTTTTTTCTTTCTTTAACTATCTGTTGCTGATATTGACATTTCTTTCCCTTTGCGATTTCTGTACAAAAGATCTATTTCTATATTTGCAATAAATTTGTAATTAAAAATGAAAAGCGTGTACATGGTCTCTTTGATTCACTGGGTGTATTATTATTTATTAATAAATTATGAAGTTGTCACTCAGGATTCCCTAATTTGTTAAGATATGCGCTGACATGTAGCATTGCATTCCCACTGGAAATGTGTGTGTCTGCTACTGTGTGTTGTGTATGACGACATACTGTATATATACTTTATGAACACAATTCAAATATTCATGCACTGTGGGCTCCAAAGCACCTGGACTGTCTATTGTGAGATATTTTAGGGCTTCCCATTCCAACACACACACCACTAGCCACTTGTTCTCTCTATTAAAGCCTCTGAGTGTTTGGAGGGCCCTGGTACACAGGCACAGATAGGTACTCGAAGGGGGGGTTTCGTGATGACTCATGAAAATGACAAACACGTACACCTCAGTCGCGGTTCTGTAGAGACTCAGATGTTTCAGTCTAGTGCGAGCAAACGCTTTGCTGAACATTCAAATTTAATGAGTCGGATGACAGAGAACAAACAGGGAGTTTTCTGAACCTGAAGGCAGAGAGGCCGGGGATCTGCTGGTGCTGCATTCAAAGTGCTGGTTGGACACGTAGTAGCTTAGTAAAAAATGACCTGTAGGAAACTGTGCATGATTCCCCGATGACCCGTTGCGCTGATAACAGTAATCAATGACATCCTGTAAGTGTCCATTTGAGCACATTCAACATCTCCTTGAGAGGACAAGGTCAGTGACAGTAACATTTATTGTGGCTCTGTCTGTCTCAACGAGGACTGTCTGAGCCAGAAGAAGGCTATCTGCCCCAATTTTGTAACCTGATGAAGGTGAAATAATAAAAAAATAATGCACCATCATGACAGCTGGGTTTCCATCCATCCATCCATCCATCCATCCATCCATTTTCAATACCGCTTATCCTCATTAGGGTCGCGGGGGCGCTGGAGCCTATCCCAGCTGACATAGGGCGAAGGCAGGGGACACCCTGGACAGGCCGCCAGTCCATCGAGGGCACATGTAGGGACATACAACCATTCACTCTCACATTCACACCTATGGGCAATTTAGAGATCAATTAACCTGCAGCATGTCTTTGGACTGTGGGAGGAAGCCGGAGAGCCCGGAGAGAACCCACGCTGCCACGGGGAGAACATGCAAATGATGGTTTCCATCCATTTAATGTGAAATATTTAGTGTCTAACTGAAAAAGATAAAAGTGCCTCTGAAAATAAACTTGAAAAGTACATTTATGATTGAAGTAGGGCATGATTAGTCCCAAAAAATGAAACTCACTGTCAAATATCCCTGGAAAAGTCTCTCTCTATTTTTGACTGCATTCATAATCTTTTCCTTCTGTATCTTATGTATCTCTCTCTCACTGTGGTTATTCTCTGTCCTTCTCAAATTAAACAAGTTCCCTCTCTGTGTCTTTCAACCGTTGCTCTTTCTCTTCGTCTCTTTTAATTTTTTCATTGGTCCCCCCTCCTCCCCAACATCCTCCTCTTTATATTGTTACCTCAACCTCCCTGCTGAGAGTTCGGTAAGCCAAACTCAGCAGCTATAGAAATATTCCACATTTCTAAATATCCGTAACTCCCAACCCTCCATGTTAAGCTCTTTATCGCTTGAGGATTAGGGGGCTGGATTAACCCTTGACTATCCATTCTGCGTTTTACACTAACATTTAATCCTGCCTGCTATTTGTGTGCCCTTTCATGGCCATAGCTCTTATTGTGTTACTACATTGTGTGTGTGTGTGTGTGTGTGTGTGTGTGTGTGTGTGTGTGCGCGTGTGTTTGTCTGCGTGCATATAAATAGAGACAGACACAAATGAAGAAACAAGTTGATCTCCAAAATATCTGTGGGAACTCCACAACTTTTATTGACCAGAGAATGTGAGACTTACTATCATCCCCCTTTGACGTCACACACACACACACACACACACATTAATGGGAGAAAATGAGGATAAGACCCCGCAGGATCTCAATGTTCATAAGAATATGAGCATCAGAATGTGATGAATCGAAAGTCATCAAAGTTAAAAGGATGAACAGAAATGTGTGTGTCAGTGTGTCTCAGAATGTAATTATAGTATCTTGAGTATCAGTGAGTTATTAGTCTGTTTTAATTGTGGCTATCTAAACCCACAAGCTGTAATCAGTATGAATGTTATGGGGTTGAATGTCAATTAAGTTCAACCTATTAAATTTAACGCTTTTCTTTTTATTTCTTATTGTGAATAAGTGATGTAACTCAGCTGTACTTCTTTCCAGCTGTCTCACGCTGACCAAACAAATGTAGAATGTTTGTTATTTTTCTTTAACTTTGTTCACTGTGTCACACAGCAGCGGTAACTTCATTAAATATTTAAATCTTCAAATGCTGCCCCCGTGATCATGCAGTTACCTTATTAATCTACATGCTCTTCTGCACAATACTCCACGGTTATACACAGCATCCAGGTATTCAGGAATGCAGGGAACAAAGCGTCCGTGCTCTATCAAAGATGCCGATACATTTTTATTTTCCATATATACATTTAAGTTGTTTCCCCCGGAGAATCACTATATTCTGTTTTGGCGTACCAAGTTAATTATCATTCCAAGGAGTTTTCATATTTGCTGTTGAAATTCAATACTGTTTGTAGTAGTGGCTTTGCTGCAAGCATAGGACGTATTAAATCCCTTTGAAATAAGGCAACAATAGCAGACCTCATAATGAAAAACACAATTTATTGTACTAAACCCATGAATTACTGGAGATACTGTCGTAAAGAATGGAATTTTAGTGTTATGTGAACTCAATTCCAAAAGGAAGTTTTCTGCAACTGTCAATGTATTTGCATATATGCCTAATATATGGATATGGCTTCACGGAGGCAAACTTTTTTTCCCCTTGATTTAATTTAAAGGGTCGCTTTCCCCAATAAAAGTAAATAAACCTAAAGAAAAGAAAGTTCTCGCTTCCCACAGTTAAAAAAAGTAAATTAGAGAATTCCATAGGAATATTTCATCAGAAATATGGCGATTGTTATTGACTCTGCATATGAACACATAGTCTACAGTTCTTCCTACTGAATAAATAGTCGTTATGAAAACTGGTGAAGGTGAACCACCCACACACCCAACCTCCCAACCCCCCAACCTCATGGGTCAAGGGCACCCCATGAGGTATATTTACTACTGAATGACTCAAAATGCTACTTTAAGACGTTCTTTTCAATCTTCAATCAAAACAGAATTGTTTAATGTTCAGTTGGAAATTACAGGAAACCTTCACCCAAACAGTGATACACTTGGAACACTTATTAAATATGAATCTCTGTGTCTGGTGACACTCTTCACACAGAAACAAGTGAGGTCAAGCTGTTTGTTGTGAGCCTTACCCAAACTAACAGAAGTGACTGGGAGCCGCATGTGTCCAGTGGATTTAAAAAAGACAAAAATTTAAAACTATCTGCTCTGAAACTAAAAAGCTCTGGGGATCCACAAGTTTGAAAGTTCAAGATTGAATTTTCTTTCTTCCAGGAGGAGATATGAGGAGGTTTGAAGTAAAGATAGAGCTTTCTCTGATTCTCACACACAGAGCAAAATCATTTCATTTTGAAAGGAACAATCATTTAATGTAATGACTTTCATATAACAATAGCGGAATAGTAATGGTGCTCATAAGCCATACAACACTGCATGAGTCCAGAAGAAGAGACGCCTAATGTTTTTTATGTGGGTTGTATGAATATATAAATCATATAAATCTTTGTATTAATGATTTTTGGATTGACGGTGCATAATAATGGGAGAGACAACATAGCTCAAAGAATATCTGTGAATACCAATCTACTGCTTCTGAAGGTGGTATGCATTGCACATGTAAACAAGGCATGAGGTGTATGCACAAGAAATAAGCACAAAAAGCCAAAAGTAAAAAAAAAGACCAATTAATAATTCATTATATCCATTGCTCTTTGGCTGCGGAACTTCTCTCTATTCTGAGTCTTAAATGGTTCCTTACAAAGAACGAAGAGGTGGAGATTTGGAAGAGAAACGTGTACGTAAAATTGCAACTTTGTAACATTTCATTTTGCTCTCTTGCTCGCTTCAAAGACCATTTCAACACACAGGGGTATTAGCTATTTCCTTTTGTTTATTTACGTACTTTCTTCAAAGAATCCCACATTTAAATTGGTTGTGGAATTTACAACAAAGACGTCTCTCAAAGGAACAGACCTACTGCTTTGTTTTTCTGCCGCTTTAATGTTTAATGGTGACGGTTTTCAGAGCATGGCCACCAACTGGATAACTGTATTGTGCACGGACAATTATTCTTGAATGCAATTTTAAATGACGCAAGCAACCTGTGAATTGAGGGTTGCATTACCCTGCATCAGTGGGCGGCGAGGACAAATCATCCAGTTGTGTGGGAAATGTTCACTGCCTTGAACTACGTCTTCGACACAGCTGGGAGAAGAGCATGAGCAGGGTCCTTGAGCCAGGCCTACTTGCTATGTCAGCAACCCTGACTGTGGGAGGAGCCCTCTCATTGAAGGACTATCACCTTTCCTCCCACATCCATCATGTAGAAATATCAGAGGTGTATGCAAATAGAAGAAGAGGAAGTTTCACCCAAGCTACAAATAAATGATGTAGTACAGCAAAATACTAATACATCTTAATAAATAAACAAAAGTCCGTGGACCTCTGGACACACTCTGTCTATTTCCTGTAGACATAATCATTGTCTGCAGGACGTCAGCTTGTATTTTTGTTTCTCAAGCAAATGAGCAGACAAAAGCATCTTACCATTTCTAGAAGCTTACACATGATTCTTAAGGGAGGACAAATGGATATCATGTCATATCATAAGTAAAAGATATATTCATGGTATACATTTTTTTCGCAGCATTTTCATCTTTTTTTATACATATTTAGAGGGTAATCTTGGGTGGAGCTGCATTAAGGTGTGGCTTAGCAGGGCCTTCACCTCAAATTGTGCAGGTCACACAACTACACACATTTTAAATTGTGTGACTCCTCCTTTGCTGTAGTGAGAGCAGATTAACAGGAAGCCTATCTAGCGCTGATGTTCTTTCAGCAAACAAGTGCAGCACTGGCAGCTACGGCTGGTAAGGATTTTAAACCCTACCATGGCACCATGTAATTAGTCTGAATATTATGTGTCATCCTAACTCCAGCATTAAAAGCACGTCAGGAATTAGTCTGTGCAATTATAAAACTATTAAGGCTCATTTGAATGTCTCTTTACCCTCCATCCCACCCATCTTTTACTTTTTTTAAGCTCCCCCATCTCTTAATCCTTTCTTATCTCTCTTTAGGTCATCACTCATTGCATGGTTTTCATTTCTTTTCTTTTTGCTGTTGAGCAAAGTTCAGCTTCTGGGGAATCCATGACATCATTTTTTATGTTGTGAAATATCTCAACATGTTGTGTAGACATTCATGGTTCCAAACAAATGACTTTTTATCTACCTCATCTTTACATCTCTGCTACATCTTTATTTAGTATTTAGTGCTAACTGGCAAACATATTAACATGCCAATGCTATTCAGACTGAACTGTATAAAGCAGATTTTAGCCTGACCCAGGAGACATAGGGAGTAAAGCTGGACCAGGAATGACAATGTTCGTTATTGATCGTTTTATCCTGTGAAGTGTGTCATAGTGCGTCATGTCCTATTTCATCCCAAACACAGTAGGGACTCATTTGGTTTGAGATACACTGTCACACTGCACAGCACAGCTTGGAACAGGTATTATTGTCTACCAGCAAGTGTGTGTTCTCTGTGGTGGTTGTAATGTCAGGCTTTAGGAAAATGTGGACGTGTTCCCAACTCAGAGAAAGGTATAGTGTGAACCAATCAGAATGGCAACGTTTCACTTGTACTTCCTTTAGCCAAGAAAAGCAACACGCGGTCAGGAGACAAAACCGTGAATGGAATAAACTCTTAAATGCTGCTTGAGGTCAATACCTTCTTCACATTGCAATAACATTAGCATCACCATTGTGAGTGTGTTGGAATGCTCATGTTTGGCTCAAAGCACTGCAGCGCCTACAGCCTCACAGAGCCGCTAGTGGCCGTTTATAGACTCCTCAGAGTTGGTCACGCTCTCTGCACCGACGTGAGCTGACGTGGCATCGTGAGGAGGAAAACATTTGGATCTTTTCTTCTTTTAGTTTGCTTCTCCTTGCGGCAAACCAATATTCTCCCAAACTGAAGGGGGCAGTGTATCGGGAACTCACGTCTATTGCACGGTTTTCAGCACATTTCCCACCCATCGGCATTAGTGGAAACCGTCGCGCAGGACCCCTGCCAATAGGCGTGTCTGATGATATGATGTCAATTTGGCTGTGCAGACACTTGCAACCCTCACGGATTTGCATAAATCAGTCATTATTCATATTTCAATCTCGGCAGTGTCAACTCTGGCTGACTGGGTCCTCGCTCTGCCCATCTGTCTTACGTGACCTAACATTATACAATTTCTCCATTTTTTAGATGTGTGGAAACTCCCTCAAGGAATCGGAGCCCAGTGAACCAATATGTAATTTACTCTAACGCAACATGTTCGTTATTGATCACTATTTCATTTAGGTGTTGTTTTTCTATAATAATAGCAGAAAGGTCAGACATACAATAAGAAATTATACGAATAAGAACTGCACAATAACAGATAACAGCGAGACTAAATGACCAATGCCCAGGCAACAATTATGGCTCCATACAGCTGTGCCATGTCATTCATACTAATTAAAATAAGCAAGAATAGCAACTAATATGGCTTTACCACATCTCAAAGATAATTGTCCTGTATTTTAATTGTAATTAGTTCTGGTAATCACAGAGGAGTTCTGCTGCTGCTGGCAACAGTGCAACCAAGGTATTATCTGTATACAAATATGTCGTGAATTGGAGATGAGGTGTCACACAACATCACACAAATGAACGGCACTCACTCACATTGCTCCTCCGACCAATCAGGCTCGTTAAAAACCTGTTTGAAGGCTCCTCTGCATTTTTAATGTAGAGTGAGCCTTCAGGATTCTGCCAGATGTTTTATTTAATGTGCTTGAATATAAATGGCATGTAATGAATGTTGAATGTGTTTTTAGATGTATTTGCTCCATTAAAAATATAAGAGTAATGTGTGTGTGCTCTTTGCTACATTTGATTCAGTCCAGTGTGTGTGCACGTGTGTTCACATCTGTGTTTGTGCAAGACAGGGTCACAGATAAGAGGGCAGAGAAAGAATGTAGTAAGGCAATGAAGACGTTTTCTACGTATATGTGTGTGTGTGCCTGCTTGTGTTTCTGTGTCAGATTTCCACTCGAGTTGGCTGCCTTTCAAACTTCTGCACAGGTTTTAGCATTAGTAATGTGCTATTACTGATGCTAAAACTAGTGCAGTAGTACTTACTAATGGAAATGGTAGTTATAACATTTCGTAGTAAAAAGAAATTAACCCTCTTTTTCACGATGCGGTCCTGATAATTAATGTTGCGTATTATCTATGTGCTTTTTATTTTTGTTAATTTCCAAATGGTGAAAACTCGACAAAGCCGACTAATTGCTGTTCAACAATACCGAACTGCGATTCTGACCAATGTCTGCATTGACTTTGGCAATCAGGGGCAGACCTAACCTGACACACCAGATCGTTTGTGACACAGAACCATCTGAAAAGCCTTCATTGGAAACAGTTTGTAAAAGGGCGGGCACTTTCAAAAGTGGTGATTGGATGAATTACCTGTTAATCAAACTCTTGGCAAAGTCGCAATCTGTAGAAGAACATAAACTTCTTCAGTGTTGTTCTTTGCTCTTCTTTCAATGGAGATACACTCTCCAGTTCTGAAACAACAGATGCTATTGCAGCATCTACACTAACCTCTGAGCAGAATTCCACCAACTGGGCAAATCTACTGGGGACCAGTAGAGGGTGTAGGCAGCCCAGTGGCATGTGCCCTGGATGTAGTATGTATGGCTAAGGTTGTAAGGGTCAGACAGCAAGATCTATAATATCTAACTTTATTGCATGGGATCAACCTGTAATTGAATCCTTCTATACCTTAGTTTTAGTTGTCTCACCATAACCCTGGTTTAACAAATAATGTGAGCATGTTTATTAAAATTGTCAGCTGGCTGGAGGTATGTGTCGGTGTCTTTGCTTGACAACAGCTTCCAGTCCGAATGTATTCGTGACAGAGTGGTGCTGGTCTACCAACACTGGGATGGAAACAGAAAGAAAAACTCCCATGTGAGCAGTAGAGGAAACGGCAGAGTCGTAGTGCAGGATGGAAGAATAGAAGAGAGGGGACTCCGGTATGATTCAGCAGGCTCCATGTGGGTGTGTGAGTGGTGATCCGTCAGATTTTGATGCCACATAACAGCAGTCACTCTCTGTCAAAGACAACACAGTTGCTTTATTGTAGCCATAAAATATGAGCAAGCAAATAGAAAAACACCCATACACAAACATATATCAGGAACTCAGAGCTGCTAACTGAGGCGTATACGTGTCAGACCTCAGCTCAGCCTCTAGACAACCCAGGCTTATGAACACCATGCCCTAAGTAATAACCAAAAGACATTCACATTCCCGGAGCTTTTCTGGAAACCAGCAGCAGCTGTTGTTGTTACAGCTATGCACTTGAAGGCCATTAGCAAAGGCGAGCCCATAATTGTACCTGTGAGATCCTTAACAAGTAATGGAATCTCAATACAGGCTCTCACAAAGAAAAAACGTGATCAATACTACATAGCTTAACACATGTAGGCACTAGCACTCCCTATGGCAACCTCTGATGAACAGAGAAACCCCAACAACACACATTGCAGCCAGCGTTCAGCAGAGATCTCTTCACTTCAGTGCTTTTCATGTAAAAACCCCTGGGCAGATTGTCACGCCATACTTAAATAATATAATGCATTTTAAAAGTAATTTCAGCCACTAGCAGGAAGTAATGATTTGGGCATTAGTCTCTTTGCCACCAGGGAGCTACAAGCAGTAATGTAGTGTGTGGAAAGTAAGCTCAGAGTCAGTGGTACATGAATGTAATGGAGGGTTTATTTAATTCACGTTGTTTTTTTCTATCACTTCAAGATCTTTTGCATGTTTTATGTTCTGCTAACCAGTATTATTTAATCAGATTGTCCAGAGTTACAGGGATTGTGTCAAGTGGAGGCGGAAACCTCAAAGACGGACTTCATCAAACCTGGATACCACTAACAGGTACAATTTACATGAATTATTTGGATGAACTGAAACTTCAACCAAAAAACCTGCAAAGATGATTATGAAAACTGTAGTAGAGTCCTGTAATATTAAAATATGTTCGGGATCAAAAACAGCAATGCTGAGTCTATGTGTGAGTGAGCGCTCCTTAACAACATACTTATTGGTCTTTGTGCAGCGATACATATTTAAACATTACAGCAATACTTTTAGACAAGCTTTGTTGGGTCGTGATCAGTCCTATTTGAGTTCGTCTTTGAAACACTTTGATCAGTTCCTTGTTCAAATAAGTCCAGGCGCACACAACAATGACAAGAAGATGATTCATTCAAAATCTCCCAATATAGAACATCGTGTGCAATCTGCTTTATTTGTTATCAACCTGCCAGTGTTAAAAATAAAAAAATTGTCATCAGTCAGTGACTTTCTTCTTTTGAAAGTGTCTTTGCCTCTCTCAGCTATAATTACATATCCTCTAAACACATTTCACCTCTGACCTGACAGTGATTCACTGACAAACAAAGACAACCAAAATCCTCTTGACACCAGTAACATCTCAAACACTGAAGTAGTTTTTATTCTAGAATAAGTCTACTTTCATAACATATCCCATAATGCAAATTATTTTAAGTACTGGATTACACAGTCACAGCCTATGTGTGTAATTGTGCTTTTAAATCTCTTTTTAAAGACTATGTTTGAGGAAGTCTGCTCTGGAGTGTTCAACATGCTTTAACAAAATGGAAAATCCTTTAAACTGAGGAATGATGTGTTTTGCGAGTTCATTTAAATGGTGATTTGCATTCAAATCTGTTTCCAAAAAGTTGTTTCTTTCCTTTTATACACTGTACTTTTATGAGTCGCCTTTATTGGATTTTCCTTTGACTATTTTCATGCATTTTTTATATGTGCAGTCAAGTAAACTAATACCCTTACAACACACCAGTACTGCCACATTCTTTAAAGATCATTTGGTGCCGTGCTCTCTATCTGATACCATTAATCCCACATGGGTTATCGTTTGTGAAACATCCTCCAGCTATGGGCTGCCCTTGATCAATTACATTGTTCATTTCAATCAGGGAGAGACCAGTTAGATAAAGAAAGGATGCATGTTTATTGTTAACAGATGATATGAAATGATGAAGTCTCAGAGTCTTTGGCGCTTGGACTCTGCGGGGAGATTTGCAATTGAGGGCCGACTGCCCCGATCAGCAACGAGATAGATCCCCCCATGGAGTCCAGACCTGGTGGTGATGAGCTGATAGAATGATGGGTTGATGAAGCTGATGGATCCGTGGAGACTGGGCGGAGATGGGGAGGTGGAGGGGTGCGTGACAGCAGCATGAATGAACTGAAGGTAGGGAGACAGTCACATTTAAACGAGACAGCACCAAGATGATTGGCTAACCGTGTCATTGTTTCCGTGTGCTTATTGGATAGAGGGGATCAGCTGATCTGCGCAGCTGGTGTCATGATTGACAGCGCAGAACAATGACAGCAAGTAAACAATGAGTGAGCATGTGTGAGGAATGATTGGGAGGAATGTGAGGAATAGATGCCGGGCTGAGGGGTATGGTCTTCCTGTCTGAACTTGTGCTAGAGCTCCATGTGTGTGTGTGTGTGTGTGTGTGTGTGTGTGTGTGTGTGTGTGTGTGTGTGTGTGTGTGTGTGTGAAGTGCATGTGTGTTTACATTTTATTGAAGTTAACTTTGTCTCTGTGTCAGCATTACTTTAAGTTAATGTCTGAGATATCCACAGTTTATGGCCATGAAGTGCAGCAAGAAATTGTCTTTGCACAGTTGATTTCAGTTCTCTGAGCTCCTGTAGTCATGTTGATGCTGCTTTGGAATACAGATATATGTAACAAGGATCTGTTTACTGTAGCTGCAGTATCTGGTGGCTGTGCTGAAAGATTCATTTATGGTGTGTCAAGAATTGAAGGTTTAATGTCCTTGTTGCTAGTGTGGTTTATTGTTTTTGGGATGGTGCGTGTGTGTGTGTGTGTGTGTGTGTGGGTCACAATAACATATAGCTGAGTCATGCTGCGTACAGGCCATACCTATAGTAACACATACAATTGAAAACAAAATTCCCCTCTCCATCAGGATTTGGCTCTATTTTGCAGCCTTTTTCACATTGTTGAAAATCTGGAATAACCCTTATCCTACATTCTACCTGTGTAATATAAATGGGAAATGTACAGTATACAATTGTAATTTGTGTGAAATTCACATCTTGGAAGTGCAATGTGTAAGATATGGCCTGAATTTTAATGGCCTGAAAAATGAATTAACATTATCACCAGGATGTGAAATGAGCACGCTAACCCCGGCCCGACCTGTGTTGTAATGCCACTTGTACCTGGAGAGATGAGAGTAACTCATTGTAACTTCCAGGGCCTACTTCTGCCTGACCCGTTGAGGTGCAACAGTAAGTTTGCTGATCCAAGTCCGGGGTCAGACCCCCAGCGCTGAGGTTTGTGCTGGCTCAATTAGAGTAATTCTTGCAACAAAATTGCACGAATTTTGGGATTTAATCCGATAAACGAACTATCAAAGGTACACGGACGGTGCAGTTTGACGGTTGTCCTTCAATCAGAGGATCGGCAGTTTGATCCCCGTCTCCGCTAGCCCATGTTGATGTGTCCTTGGGCAACACTTAACAACAAATTGCTCCCGTAGCTGTGCCTACGGTGTATGAATAAGTGTATGAATGATAGCTACTCCTGATGGGCAGGTGAAACATTAGCCCCTCCAATCAGTGTATGGATGAGTGTGAATTATGATAAGTAGTGTGAAAGTGCTTTGAGTGGTCAGAAGACTATAAAAGCGCTATACAAGTACAAGTCCGACGCCACAAATGAAATTCCTTTTATTTATTTATTTTTATTATATTTTATTTTATTTATTAACACAAACTGATGACTCTGAATTTAGATTGTGGTCTGTATTAGAGGTGAAATGCTGCCGCATTTGGAGCATTTGGCGAGGGACGTTAGTTGTGTTAGTTGTGTAGTTGTGTTATGCAGCCCTCTACTTTAGCATCACATGGGCGGATTTCACCTCTCCGCTGTTCCCTGTTGCATCGTGACTAACCTTTACCTCTCTCCCCCTGCCTGGAGAACTGACCTTCCCAGAAGGCTGTGCACCATCAGCCCATCGCCAGGCCTGTCATGCTCCACTTGGAGTCTCATCACGCTATGGACCCCAGCTGACAGGCTGTCATGGCCGCAGACCTTGCTGTCCTCTTAATGGGACATGAAGGTGTTAAAAACAGGCTGTTTCTAATTAAATATTTTCTGTTTACTATGAATAGAAAAGACAAATCAGAAAACCAAGGTAGTGCTGCATTCATCCACACTTTATTGAATTATATAGGAGATATTACATTACAATGTTCAATAAACCAACAAACAAATTACTTCTTTAAAAAAATCTGTTTTAGGACATTTCAATGATGACTTTATGATGACTTCATTCTAGATGTTAATTTTGGCGAAGGTTTCTCCAACTGTGGTTTTGGTGACATACTTGCTCGGTGGCAGATTAGAAGACAAATAGTCCCTCATTCGTAAAGCACCTTTCACCCTATCAGGCCTATAGATGCAGTATATGTATTTAATTTTCTCGAGGTTCTACCAGGGAACAAACATTAACATTTCAGGGTGGAATAACCTCTCAGAGTGCCCACATACATATTTAATGTGCTCTATTTCTCCATGCGAAGCCTCCAGTGTGTGTGTGTGTGTGAGAGATAGACGTGCATACGGTAATTATACCTCACTGCTGCAAAAGCACCAATAGAGGAAGAGAGGGAAGGAGAGTGAGGAAGAGGATGAAAGAGAGGGTAGAGTGGGGGAAAGTCAGACTACTCAGAAAAACATGATTATGATAATTTACGCTGTTGAAGGGGCATTCTAAAGGTTTCAACTCCCTTGCACTGTAATTAGATGGAAGCACATGTGCGCACACACACACACACACACACACACAAACACACACTGATGTATCCGCACAAATATAAGGTTGTCTCATTCTCTTGCTGCTGCCGTGATTCGTGTTTCAAGACGTCAGAGGACACACTGTTCCAGTTCTCCTATTCCATGTGGTCACACGCGTCATCCTGTTTGCAGGACCTACAATAGATTAGCTCAAGGTAAACACACGTTTTGATGTTACATGTAACGTATTTAATGTTGAGGCAGAATAGTAATTAGGTCAACAGTCAAAGACAAAAAACGAGGAATTCTTCGTTAGCATATTAAATCACTGTGGATTTTAATTTGCACGGGACTGTTATAACCTGAGGTTATTTTCACCACGCATTCACAGAGAGGTGAAAGATGAGACGATGCTCGCTGCCATAGGAACATAGAGTCCACAAAATGTACTGACATGGACAATTCGTAAGGGTTTTAAATTATGGAGATGTTATGGATATAATTACATTACCTTTGATCAGGTCTATATTACTCACACAGATTTGTCAGAAAGAAAATATACATGGGTAATGATATTTTTCCATAAATCTTCAATGCTGAATTAATGGGGAGGGATACAATGACAAGATAAAGAATAGAAAAATATAACATGTGATTTGTGTGGATTGAGCCAAGAGACATGAAAGGGACTCAAAGGTTGCCTAACTGTCGAACGTGAACTCCGCTGTGTAATTTCTTCCTCCCTCTTATCTCCCTCACCCCGTGGCTCCAGCACTTATCTTAAGATAAGCATTTCTTGAAAGACAATTTACCACTTGAGTGGTTTTTCTTCAGGTATAAGAAGAGGACAGAGGTTGGAGAGCAAGGAAGCATTATAAGAATATTGGTGTCTTTTTCTCTCATGGTGATGAATGTAATAGGTATACCCGTGACAAGTGAAAAACCCTTAAAGCAAGGTAATTTCTTTTTGAGTGATAATCCCACACAATAATTAAGAAGATTGAGTGTCAAAGTGTTATCCCGTGCTCTTTTTCTGTGCCACTTGGGGGCAGCAGAAACAAGTTGTGAGAACAACATTGACATATTATCACCTTTTTAAGTTGCTGATGTTAAGAAAGAGCGTTTTTGGTCCTATAAACTCCCGAGGGAATTCTAGCTGCTATATAACTCACTGTGTTCACCAGCTAGTTGTCAAGTGTGTCTGTCTGCTGTTGTTTGGTGCTGAGCAGGTAGTGTAGAGTGGTTTTATCAGAGCCTTTCACAGAAAATAGCTGCTTGCTGCGGCCAAAAACAATGTTATGAGAGCAGTGAGAGTGAACCTAAACACATAATGCCTAATGTACTGAGGCGACTCGGTCACTGCATTGCCAACTCACTGATGCAAACTCCTTATTTTCACACATGAAGTTTAAAAGGGCCTGGGGGTTGGATGGAGTTGGCTGAAGAGCAGCCGAGAAGGTCGGTCACAATGTATGTTTTTTAAAGATCAAGCAGTGGCCCTGTAATAGCTCACATTTTCCCTGCCACCATCTGGAAGGTATGAGATGACAGCAAAGACCGGATTGATTCTCAAATGAATATAGAGTGGACTCGACCAGATGCTTGTTGCTAGCGTTACATTACATATGACAGGAGAAGCTGATGACGGACTCCTGAGATACCAACTGTCACTTTTATGACAGGTGCAAGCTAAAATGGAATGTATATAACGATGTAGGAGCGGCATATAAGACCCATATTCAGTATGCAATATTGCAGTCCTTGATAGCAAGCATGAAAACATCCCTCAAGGATGAAACTCTTTTAAACTGCAGTGTACATCACACTATTCGCGTGGACAGTTATTGAACAAATTTAGAACAATTAACTTTTAAGCTAGTACAGTACCTTCAAGGCGATAACAATGCTGATGAGGGAAAACAATATCCATTGAGGTTCAGCCACGCATCATTAGAAGCACTGGAGAATAAATCCAACAACTGCATCTGCAATCTAACGATGTATTCATGTCATGTGAAATTAATTAATCCTGTCAGAGAGCGATGCGCTCACTGCTATTTTAAAAAAGTACCTGATTATGTGGATAAATGCAGAGTAATGACATAAGAGATTTTGAATATTAGAAGTGCAAGAGACTGCCCTAACACACCAGGCTAAGAACATAATTTAAGATATATTAAGTATCAACACATTCAAATGAAGCTTCTGAAGTGAACTCTAACTTTAAAGTCTGAAAAATTACCTCCTTTTCTTTTACCATTAAAATCTGTAACAAATAAATTCCATACTGCAAACATATGTATTTCCTCAAAGAATGCTTTTAAATGTATTACATATGTTGTACTATCAAAACTGTCCTTGTACTACAATACAAATAACAGTGCAAATACAGTTTTTATATTTAATTGCACCTCTCTCACACATGAGGAATGACTAATGTGGAAGATACAATGGTAAAATCATTTCCGGAAACCAGTTACTGGACGATAGTCAGCCAGCTCCATATAAAAAAAATAAATGAGTAGGAAATGAGATGTGAATAAATTGAGGGCTGAAAATGAAACGAGACATGAGTGAGAAAAAGGTGGGGAGGCAGAAGGAGAGGTGGAACAGTAGAGGGCAGAACAATGCTGCAAGAAATATGAAGACTGATGGTGTGTGAAGTATGCGGTCACCTCAGACCCAGATATCGTATCATGTTATATGGATATTACATGTCAAACCAAAACATTACAGAATCAAACACTCCCTTGTGGCTATGCGTCTATGGCGCTCACCACTTTCCATATGGTTAAATGTACACTTTTGAGAAAATGATCAACCACTACTGACCTATAATATTTTATGAATGCTTAAAGCACTCTATGTTCATAGATGTAAGCACTCATATATTTTCATAATGCCTTATAACAATAATCATAACACATTGTAAATCATTTCTTATAGACATCATAGAAAGTGCAGCCAATACGTCTCCTTATATTTTCCCCCCACTGTTACATTTGAAGTGTGTATTGTAAATTTGCAGCAACGATTCAAGTGCATTCATAATAACCGGAAAAGTGAACCGCTCTCGAAACAAAGCGGCATCAGTCACCTGCTGTGTGATGTCCTTGGCAATCACAGTGTGCCTCGTCAATCTTTGTCATCAATATGGCAACCGCAGTGTGAACATGAACAACCTGATAGTCGTCGTCAACATGTGCACATAGATAATAAGATTCTGCAAGCAAAAGCCAACTGTGTATCATCTCACACATTACAGCACGTACACTTAGGATACGTGTCGGCCGTGTCCCTACTGGGTCAAGGTGTTGGACAAGGGGCTCCAAAGACTTTCTTAGTTTTGCAGGACACATGTCATGTGCACACACACGCACACACACACACACACACACACACACGCACACACGCACACACTGCAGGACAGAAGGATCAGTCATGGACTCCCCGGAGCATGTCTGTGTTGTAGCGAATGCATTGCGACAGGGAACCTGACTCACCACTGCACCCCGAGGGAGCTCGGCATCAGCGGCGAGCCTCCGCAGCCAACCGCTCACAGCACCGACTCTCCTTTTGGAGAGGAAACAGCACCCGATGCACAGTCATCCTACGACTGTCAGCGTCAATTACGGTGACTTTTTCAAATCGTCTTTTATGCTTCAATCCATCTTGCCGAACTGGAGGTGAATTGTCATCATCGGTTATGGTCTCAGGGGTCAGAGTGAAAGTGCTCCACATAATATCAGGTTTCTTTGATGGCAGTGAGTAGAAGTGGGAATATTGAGTTACTCTGGGTTTACATTAATAATTGGTGTTCCTCTGTGGCCTAATGTCAGATGAAACAATTAACAGTGTTTGTTGGGCCCATCCTGTCAGTTGCGTGACACACGTGCCAAATGTAATAGGATCAGTTGTGCGTGTTAGACCAGCGATGTTCTCTGTGGCTTTTCCTTCTCTGTCCTGTGGGAGCCAGCGACTCCCGAGAGAAGTTATTTCAAAGGCATGCCAGTTTCAAAGGCATTTTGTAAATCTGTTACGTTGTGAAATGCAGATCATCCCCCGCCTCACATTCGGAAACTTTACATATTGACTTATTAAGTTTGAAACCAGAAAGTTTCCATGTGACATTTCTGTGTCACAAGGAAACATCTCTGGAGGCCCTGTGAACTAAAACATCAATATTTGTACATTAAAATAATAGATTTTGTGTACATTATCATTGACAGGAATAAAGCTGGGCTTGATTTGATGGATTTTGACTGGGTTGATTAAGTGAAAAGACTTTCTTGAAACAACTGAGTAAAACCAGATAAGACTTGTGTATATCGCATTACTGGTATAAATCGATTCAACCTAATTTCCACATTTGGCTCAGTTTACTCAACTGAATGAGGTGTTGCCCTCCTTAGACTCTGCTACCCGCAATAGAAATAGATCAAAAGCATTCTCTTAATCCTTGTGGATAGATGAAAGAAACCATTCGTTAAAAAAGATTGTATAGGAAAGCTGACAGTAACTGGGGAAAAAGTACAAAGCATTATCACCACTACATAAAAGACTTACTAATAAAAAAACAGCCACATATTTGTCAGAAACAATATAGACAGTGAAGACATGACAAACGTCTCTTCCCCTTGTTTATACACAGACACAACGGTGGACCCGGCTTCATTTCAGCCTTTCCTTTCTTTTCCTTTCCTTTCCTTTCCTGAAGTGTCATCTTGATGTTGATACTCTGAGTCTCTATTCACAAAATAATTATTGTAATGTATATTGGCATTGTTGAATAAAACTCTATTGATATTAAATAAATTGTATTACCAAGGCATGGAAATGAGATGAAACAGCTGTCACCAAGACTCATGACACACCAATGGCTGCCTGTCGCTCTCACTCTTTCTACAAAGACTGCACGTAATTAACTATAAGTCAAGCCTCTCTCTAATAGGCATTCTTCGTAAAGTCACAGGTGTAATAATCTGTGTGGCCTCATGAATGATAGAGAAGGTAGTTAACACCTTCAAAACCTTCCAAATAAGATATCGAAGATACTTCTGCACCATCAGGCTCATCTTTCTGCCTCTCTACCAGCAGGTGCTTAGTGGAAGAATTCTGCAAAGATTCTGATCTTTGACCCTTTCCTGAATACAACCTTGAGTATATGGTACAATCTACGTCACACTTTCATAATCTCAGCTATTGTCAGGGCCACGATGCATCGCTTCACTACTCTATATGCTACTACAGAAATATAAAACTATCCGTTACATTTACAGGAAATAAATGGGTAAACATCTGTTGCAATACAAAGTTCCTGTCACATGATTTCTACACTAGGTTCATTCAAATGACCAGAATATATTGGATGCCCTCTTCAATGTGTTACGCTTAAAAGTGACTCCAGTGATGACATCTACATTAACCCACGTCCTGTGGTATTCTCCCAGAGTACCGGACTTTTGGACATCAGTTCATGATTGTATGAAGAGAATTTAGCTTTTTGCATTTACTTATTTCAGTCGGGGGATCCAGCACCCTGAAAGACACAATTCCTTCTATCGACACTTTGTTGGTACAGACCCTTATTATGTTGGCCAGGAGACCGCTCCTCCAACAATGGAAGTCAGACATAATCTCCTAGCCATATGAGCGGATACTCTTCTCACTGCTGGACAGGAGAGAAAGATAACATTTGAAATGGGCAAGATTTATTCTCTACATTAATGGCCTTTAAAACCCCTGGCTTAAACCCCTTTCATGCACACACACACACACAAACTTTCTTGCGCTACATGTTTGAAATGTTGTGTGAAATACATTTGAATATGTATGTTTGCTTCTTTTCAACTAATGTGTGCGTCCTCTGTTTTATATATTGTCCTTTACTCCTTGTTTTATAAAAATCAATACAATCTCAATCGGCAAAAAAAAAAAAACCTTCTCTCTAATCAATCAGTTTGTCAGGCAAAAGACACTATGAAACATGTTTTTTCATAATTATCTCAAACATGTTACAGTAACAACAAGAGTAGATTACAAAATGGAAATTTTCCATCAACCTGTCACATTTCTCTCTCTCTCTCTCTCTTTCACTTTCAATTTCCACACCCTTTCTTTCCTTCATCTGTGATCTTTTAAGCACACAAGTCACTTGTTTTTCTACTGCAGTTAGCATTTTCTTTAATTCCACTATCATCCTCCTCTTTCTCACGCTCACTTGTTTCTTTCTTTACCTCTTCTACTTTGTCTTCCACTCAGCGACTCCCCTTTCCTTGCGTTCTATCTTCGCTCATTGCATCTTCACATTGCACAGTTCTCCCCTCATCTCTCTTCTGTTCTCGCGGTCAATGGCGAACTGGATTCACAGCCTTAATTACACCCCAGAGGAGCCTGCTCCTCATTTCTCCTCCTTCTCTTATCACTGCACCCTCATCCTCTTTGCTTTGTTCTTCTTCACTCCCGCCCTCCTCGGCCTGCTTTTTTTGCACAATCACTCTCTCTCTTCGCTTTCAGTCTCTTGACTTGTCACTGAAGCATGCATTTGGTGCATTTGCACCCCTCTTGCTCATACTGTAGCTTTAACTATTTGCTTGAGGTCACGATTATATTATTCAGCCCACTCAGTCTATCCATCTCCCCAACCTTGTTATAAAAAGATCCACCATGAATATGCAGTCAGATCTTCATGTCAGGAATAAACCCTCTTCATGTTTGACAAGAATCTTTATTTTGTTGTCTCACAGTGACAATGTTTCGATTCCCGAAGGAACATTTTCTTTAGTGCTTCCCTTCGATAGAGAGATCAAAGTTCATAATCGGCTCAATAACACGTAACGCAAAGCACATGTTTGCTGTCATGTGGGTGTGAGCTGGCAAGGCAGCTGAAGACCTGTCCTCCTCACACCACTGTCCTGCCAAAGTCATCTACCGATTACCGTTTATAAACGATTCATAATCCAAAACCGGGTAAGATGATGCCCAAAAGACTGAGTGTGAAACTGAATATATAGTTGTATGTTAGGCTGTTGAAATCCCTTTATGATGTTATATTTGCCAAATGTTATATTACGACTGTGTTTTGTTTTCTGGTTTTCAACGCTGAGATTCCTTTTGAACAATATGTCATTAATTGGGCAAGACTTGTGATTGATGTGTTTTTAATTAGTCATATGCAGTGCCTATTACTCTGTTCTTCCAGGGCATGTCAACTTCAAGGTAACAACATGAATGGTGTGTTGAGAATTCATTATTTTAAGTTGGTGCTGTGATGAACTGAGGCTGCAGCACTCCCGATGCTAATCAGACTATTGTCAGTTGTCGTTTATAGCTTCCATGGCACCGGTCATAAATTCCTCTTTAATAGCCGCAATCTATTCAGAAGCTGTCAGATCACTAAGCTTATTCTTTTTTTAAATTGGATTATCACCGATCAATAACTGTGTTATATCTGTGACTTTAAACCTGAAGAAACATAAAAATATGATTTTTAAAAACCAACAAGTGGAACTTTAGTTAGATGAAATATCATTTGTTCCATGCATTTGCACAGCAGACCTGGGTTCAGGTTAGATGTTCGCGGTTTCAGATAATTCAGACTTGTGAGTTTGTTAACAGAGGCTTGCCTGCCAACTAATGTCCAGCCTTAGCTGCCCCCGCTGGCCAACAATCTGCTTTTATGGCACCATGACCTGTTTTGTCCTGTGCAGAGTGTCAGCATCCTGAAAGTGGGACCACCAGCAAAGAATGTATATATATATATTATAGTATTCTTAGTTGTTGACCATGCTATTCAAGTTTAGCTTTGCACAGATCACAATGAACTACTATTACTGCATATCACCTTAATTGGTAGCGCATTACAGTAAGAATGTTAGAAACAACAGATAATGAATGAATCGTTGACAAGTATTTCCTGAATAACTCTGATTCGATGACTATAAAGTAGATAATGATGAGTTAGAGAACAGACCGGGAGATAATACTGAATCATCAGTGTAATTTACATTGTAAGTGTTGACACACTTACACACAGCCTAACATGTTCAGATGTTTTATTAATTTCCACTCTGGCTCATGTATTGTTTCTGAAACAAGTATCATGCAACCTAAAGCTTTTTCCTTCTTCATGTACAGAAAACCAATTTCCAATATTGTAATCCAGAATATTAACAAGCATGAAACCGACCGACTTTAAAAGTCCTTTTGCTCCTGCCACAAGACAAATTAAACTTAACTCCTCTTCCATCTTTATAAAGTACATTTCTACACTTTATCAGAGAATCACAAGGGCAACGAAGCAGACTTGATATATGCTAAACGTTACACGGGGATCTAGAACTGGCATGCAGAAAAATGAATGTTCTGGGCATGAATTGTGGCATTATTCATATCCATGTCTTGCTGCGTCAGCACTCCTATTAAAATTGAAGCTAGCCAGTGAAAGACAGCCTTAAATTTCATTACTTCATAGCTGGTACCAGCCCCTCACCAGGGTGTTGACTCATGGTGAAAATAGATAAATCAAAGATTGTGTGTGTGTGCGTGTGTGTGTGTGTATGTGTGTGTGTGTATGTGTGTGTGTGTGTGTGTGTGTGTGTGTGTGTGTGTGTGTGTGTGTGTGTGTGTGTGTGTGTGCGCCTTCTGGTTCTCGCTGTGCACCATTCACATTCTTTGTGTGCAGCAGGGAGGCGAGCCAGCGGAGCGTAGCATTGCTCTACCCTGCTTGTTATCAGGTGGAGAAGAGGAGAGAAAGCAGGCAGACGGGTCTGGTGAGAAGGAGGAGAGCGAATGAGGGAGAAAGGCACGGATGACCGGAGAGACAGAAAGGGAAAGGATGGGGTCAACGGGCCTGTACAAACAACTGGCAGAGAGATGAGAGGCAGACACAGTGGCACTTGAATCTGTGCTGAGAGCTTATGAGAGACACTATGAGAGGATTGGCATCGATGAAGATGAAGAGAAATGTGAGGAAGAGGAGGGAAGGAAAAACATTAGATGAGTTACAGGAGATTCAGTATCGGAAAAGAACAGTGACAGCTATGTTATTAACTTCCGGAAATATGAATTGGCACAAACACTGACAAACACACCAAGCTGCACAGCACAGATAGCTATAAGTTACTTAAAGTTACAGATTAGAATAGAATATACAAATAATGGCACACACCAGAAAGCAGGACTATAATTTAAAAAAGCCTGTTATTAATCAAATGGAAAGATGCACACATACTCAGGAAACACCAATATTGTGGGTTGGGAAAAGCGGGTACATTTGAGGTACAAATTGCACTAAAATATAAAGGACAAATGTCTCACAAAAGGTCCTTTTAGAGATTTTGAGGAAAAGTTCATGTGGAGGACAAATTATTTGAATGTTCAACAGCCCTGAACTGCCAAGAGACAAGAGGCTGAACTGTGAGAAAGCAGAACAGGTCAAACGTCTGCAGTCATCAGATCGCTGTATATTCTTGTGTCGTATATCTTTACTGTCCACCGTCAGCAAACAGTCAGGGGGGTCACATGTGCTTCGAGTGACCAGAGTGCATGTGTCATCTCATGATACACATACAATGTTTCCCGTTTCTTTAACACAAACACACACACATAAAGCGTAAATGCACACACACACACAAATGTCAGCACATATCAAAGGGAAGAAGAAGAGTATTTGTGTGTCCCTGATGTTCTAATCCCTTTGGCTCCATGTTTGTAAAGTGCTTACAAGGAAACGGGATAACAAGGAACACGCTCAGCCACAAATGTGATCAGGGCCATGTAAGCCTTTAAGGCTACATCCACACTACTACGTTTTCGTTTTGAAACGCATAATCTTTTGCTTAGTTTATGCCTCACGTCCACACTAGGCCGGAGTTTTAAACCACCTGACACAAAGGAGTTTGAAGACTCTACCGGTGCCGGGGGGGTGCCTTTGAAAACAGGCCTGTGCGGACAGGCACAACCGGAGACCTTTGAAAACGATGACGTGTTTGCTACTTGATTGAGTCTCATTAGTTATGACATGTCCTTCCCTGAGTCGTCGCAGCCTTGATTAATAAGCCTTGCATTGGTTAAATCAACGTGTCAAGGAGGCAAGCTGACTAGCTTGTCCAGCCAAGGTGGGCCCCTCTCTTGATCAAATTCAACAAATGTGTATTTCACAAGTATCGTCTTCATCCGGTGAGAGTTTCCGTGTTTGTTTGTGTATAGAAATGTAGGGTTGCATACGTGGCTGCACGTGTCTCTGTGTGTAACTGTATGTGTGTGTGTGTGTGTGTGTGCCGCATGCTAAACTTATTTATTAAAACACAGACTTTTAATATTTGATTTCCTGTGCTAAAGCTTCAAGGATGACTGAGGTGAAAGGAGTATCTTAAATATTTGATCAAACCCAGGTAGCACATGCTGTTTGAAAAACCGAGCAGAAAGTCAAAACATGAAACCATGCTGCTTTTCTACACTGCACTTCAAATGATGTTATGATTTCATATTAGCACCCTGCCAGGCTTTGAATTGATTTTATAGCCAAAGCCAGTGGTGATTTTCTCGGGCGAAAATGCGCAACAATGATTACATTCACACCATGAGCATCGGTGATCGCTGTTAGCTCTTGAGTTGGGGAAACTAATTATATTCACCTTGTGTAATGCAGGTGATGAGAAGAGGGTTCGCCAACTGAGTAAGCAGGGAAAGTATCTGAATCCTGTGCTTATAATCGAGCTCATAACAAACATTGCAACTGAAACAATTAGGGAATAAATGTAGCTCATGCTCACATGCGGTATCAAGCTGATGACCAGCTGATGACCAGCATTCAGTCTACTCGATGGTACAGATGAGAGGCTTCACGGACATGTGCACCACAATATGCACTTAATCACATTCATGAACGCTTGCATCAGGAGAGTGAATAAATTAAACCCTTCAGCATTCAAGTTAGCATGCACAGAACAACTGAAAGCTGAGAGCAACATCTCTGCTCCACTTGTCGCTCTTCTGGTATTCTCTGCATTTGAAGTGTTTATATAAGAAAGCAACAATACACACAGGGAGAGTCACTTCATTCTCTGCCCAGGTAGTACACATGGACACATACACGCACACACACACACACACACACACACACACACACACACACACACACACACACACACACACACACACACACACACACAACTCCTAAAGAGAAAGGATGGCTGGAAGCGGAAGGAGAATGAAGGAGGTGTTGTGGTTTGAGTGATTGCATAACATCATGAATACATGAAGACTGTATTATTTTATATTTTGTCTCCTCACGCTCCATCGCCACCTTCTTCTGCCTCCTCGTCTTCCTGTGATTTACATGTGAATGGAAGTCATCTGCTCACAGGAAGTGTGTGCATGTGTGCTGCGGGGGATATTTGGAGGGCGACGTGTGCAGCTGTACACACATGCCCTCGAGCACATGTGTGTGTTTGCACATATTTGTGGCAGGGAATGTGTCTGTGTAAACCAGACACAGGTATACTTGTGTCTGTCTATCTGGGTTTTCCGCCTACAGTACATATGGAGTTCGGTTCAGATACCCACACATTTTAATGAAGTCTCTTGGGGACATTTCAGGCGGTAGTTGCATCAAAATAGTAGCCAGCCTTTAACCGTATCTCTTCTGGTTTGTTAGTGATTAGTGATCAGTGTTGATATTCTTAATACATGGCTGTGATCTATGAACTGCTGTTTGTGCTTTGTAGTTAAACAGACTGTGGAGGGTGTGTGTGATCTCTAATCCAGAAGCAGGAGGTTGAGTGTCCTTTTCACTTGAGTCCTTGATCTTTCTCCTACACTCCCACTCCTTCCTACTTATATATGCACATGACCGTGACCTCTTGTACTCTATGTAGGAAGCGACATCACACAGGTGATGTTGCTTGCATACTCTTCGTCTCTTGAGTCACAATCCGAAATACCCCCATGCCCATATATCCTGCTTCCACACAGTCACACTTACTTTATTTTCTTTTTTTAAATATACATGCACAAACCCCACAGCATTTATCAGCAGCCAGAGTGTTGACAGAATGTAAACAGCACTCTCTCTATAGACCGATGTTTATCAGGGCTACAGGGACACCATTCATTGCCATTATCGGTGATTACTATCACTGAGTTCTCCTCCTGCTCCTGATTTTCATCTGCGCTAACAGGCCAAAAGATCTCTATCAGTACCTACTGCTAAAGGTAGGAACAATCATATTCCCATCCTTTATCATTGTCTATTAATTAGACAATTAGTTGCAGTAGAGATGTGAGGTGGATTGGGTGGTTGACGTTGCTTTTGAAACGGGAAAACATTGTCTCTGTCAGAAGTTGGCTGTTTAGCTGTGGACTGCACAACCTTTTTGCACACGTTGTTGCCATTAGCAACTAGGTTATTTCACAGTAAAAGTGCATATACAATACAGAAATACAGGAAACCGTTAGTGTATTAATGCAAGTCAAGCCTTAGTGTTGTGCACCAAACCTTGAACTCTACTCCAGTCATCAGATACATATAGGTACATACATGAAATCTGTTTACTATAAGAATGTATGAGGAGGAATTTGTGGTGCAGTGTCTCAGACGAGGACCCTTCGACATGTAGACAGTCGGAGCCGGGGATCAAACATTTTGATTAGAAGACTACCCGCTCTAGCCCCTGAGCCACAGCCGCCCCAGAGTAGCCTGAGCGTACAGAGACAGGGAAATGACTGTTTCATGGATTGGAGTTCCATTCATACATTGTCATATTCATGTAATGTGTTTATGTAACTCTGTAACTGTTCATTCTGTACACATGACATCTATTGCATCTGTCCATCCGGGGAGAGGGATCCTCCTCTGTTGCTCTCCAGAAGGTTTCTTCCCTTTTTTCCCTGTGAAAGGTTATTTTTGGGGAGTTTTTCCTGATCCGATGTGAGGTCCTGGGACACTGATGTCGTATGTGTACAGATTGTAAAGCCCTCTGAGGCAAATTTGTAATTTGTGATATTGGGCTATACAAAATAAACTGAATTGAATTGAATTGAACCACAGAATCCAAAGAAGCTTGTCTTGACTTCTGGCCTATATCACACATGAATAACTTTTAGAGAAGGACATGGATATTCATGCTTGTTCGTGAAATGCTCCCTCTTGCACCTCACAATATTGCATGTATGTAACTCAAAGAATAAAACATGGGCTCCTTTTGTCATTTTTAAGCATGAATGTGTTCACAAATCTCAAGTCAATAAATATTCTTGTTTGATGTTTGGTGCAACCAGTCATCTCAGAGGGGCTCAGGTAGAAAAGGCGGGTCGTGAGGAGAAAGCAACAAATAAACCAGATTGAGGTTAAAAAGGTTAAAAAGTGTTTGCATGTGTAGACAGGTGAAGAATCATAAATTACACTATAATATGTTAGTATTTCCGTCTATTTACAAATAAGATACATAACTGACACTAACCAAAAATCATCATGTATATCATTTTTGTTGAGACACCAGCAGCAACAACACGATGACAAAAGACCATCTGTTGGTTCCAGCTGCATTACCACACAGTAAGATGTGCATTAAGAAATCTAACATATAACCACTCTATTGACCGATAATCTTTGTCTTACATTTTTATGATCCTCCTGCTCTTTACCATCGAGGCTTCAAATCAAGCTTGCTTTACCAACTGCAGGATTATTATAGCCATTATTGTAGAGGCATAGGAGCCCATGTGTGCTCATTATTCTTATTCTTATTATAAGTGTGATATAAGTAAGCATATGGCTAGAGGGCACACTGCTCTTTCATCCTCTTAGGCAGCCCTTAGTGACAAATATAAACCACAAAGATGTGCACACACACACATACATACACACACAGACAGATCTTTAGACATATGTCATAAGCTCCATTCCTCTGAGACCTTTACAGTACCCTGAGTCTGTTCCTCTCTCTTCCTTTTTCTCTCTAACAAAGACCAATGGGAGAGATATAAGGACATGCTATAGTGTGGACCATTACAATCCATCTCAATAAATGATTTCATTAGCATATTTATCAACTTATTGTGGTTTCAGTTAGATCAAGATTTTCCTTTTTTCAGGCCAACAGGGTCAACCGAACCTGCATACAGTTATTGTTGTGTAGTGTTGGGCCTTGTCAGTTTTCACAAGCATATACACAAACACAAAATCAGCACAAAGATTAGGTTGAACTGGGAGTGATGATGATACACTTTGTGTGGCCTTACATATAACGACATATAAGCTGGATATTGGCAACAAGTGTGGCTGAGTGTGGCAGCCGTAGTGAACCGTGGAGCAGGAGCTCACGGTTCATGAAAGGAACAGTAGTAAAACAAGCTGTAAAATAAAACCACTGCTTTCAGGGGAAATATCACAATATGAGTGTTGAGTATGAGATGAAAATGAAAATGGGAAAACGTATTTCTCTAACACAAAAGTTACGTTGAGGCCATGACGCCAATATCACACAGTAATGATTGTGGGCTGTGTGGCAGACAAATCCCTGAAGCCAATATACAATATTACCTTCCGCCAGAATCCTGCTTTGCAATGAGCCGAAAGGAACTCCCCCATCCCAAAACAGCAGCGACTGGGGAGGTATACCACAAAACCAGTTCAGCTTAACCATAACAGTTATACTCAAACACAAGTTCTTATTACATTCTCAATTCACTGCTTCATAAATGTACAGCATGAAAACACCATAATGCTAAGCAGCAGCATACAAGAATACGCTCAGCCACAACAAGAAGTAAGTCACAATTATTGAGGAACAGTGAATCCCAAAAGTGACGAACCTTCTAGTTTGTAATGGATTGTGATCGGCACTATTTTTACATATCTGTCAGCTGTGAGTTAATCTGGCAAGGATTCAAGCACACTCACACACACACACACACACACACACACACACACACACACACACACACACACACACACAAAGACACAAAGACTTACTTCGCCATAATGGCCACAGCAGATGGACAGAATTAAATGACATAATTGGTGTGCGAACAGCATTGCAGAAGATATTTACTATAGTCGGCTGAAATGTCTGATCCCTGTGATAGGGTCTGGCTGGAGCTCAATGGGAGGGTGGGGGGGGGTATTTTGTCTTTCAATTTGTAAAATTGGCAGAACAAGAACCACGGCTCCTGTCAAAATGTCCTTCAGCAAGATATAAGAACCCGAAGTTGCTCCCCAGGCACTCGGTCATATTTCATGTATGTACTGTACATGTATCTATATGGTAACATTAGATACATTTTGGTTCTGTTGTATTATTGCATAATATAGATTTGCTTTTATGGCACTAGCCCGGTGTTTATTGCATGATGCATTAATGCAAGTCCTTTTTATGCGGCAGTGAAAGTAGCATCTGTAATTTCTTCTGTGGCTTTATGATTACTATCGCTCCCTCTTTGGCAGAGCATTTATATCTCACATTGTAAACCCAGCTCCTGCTTCCCTCCCCTTTATTCCCATATTCATGTATGTGTTTCCCTCTGGACCTTTACATCTCTCACCCCCGTTACGTCACATCAACCCCAGAGTGTGTAAATGTGTTTGGATGCTTAATGCAGCATTTCTCAGATGACTTGACCTCAGTAAATGATAAACCAAGCTTAAACAGTGAGGATGGGACTTGTATATGTGCATTAAATATGTCATGATATTCAAGAGACTTGTATGATGTTACTTTCTTCCTCATGTTTTCCATGACCCAGGAGTAAGAAACAGCAAATATTTTTCCACCCATATAGATCTTGTTCTTGACAAATTGGTAACAGAAAAACATGTTTGCCCTTCTTTTTCTTTGCCTCATGCACATGCACTACCCCACATAGAGTATAGATTTAACAACACAGAATCATAAATTCAAAGAGCAGCCACTCCCATCACAACACCCAAGAGAAATCAGTTGCCAGTGCGATGCGTAGCCTCAGAGCCCCTGCCCTTTACCTCCAATCCTCCTCATCACAGGAGAGATCCTCTGAGACTGGGGGAACAGCTGCGTGAGCGCCCCGTGATCCAGCTCAGGAGACCGGGCCTGACTTAGCCTCGCCTTATATGCATGAATTATGTTTAAATGATCCCACAGGCCGAGGCAACGTCATGCAGGTTGCTCAAACATGTGCGCTCTGTGTTGTGTCTATGGGGAGGGGGGGGGGGGGGGGGGGGGGGGGGGGCTACCATGAATCCCCCCCAACCCCCCCCATTGTGATTTTATTATGATGAATGCTGTAAAAACACAGCACATACTACACAGTAAAGAGAACGCATGCATACACATACATGAATACACATGAGCGGCATCGATTAATGTCTGCATTCAAGCTCCTCTTCACATGCATCAACGCATGCTTGCACGCATGCGCACATGTGGGCACAGACACGTTTACATTTACAATATGATGTACTCAAATATGGCCCACGTATACGGGGTTAATTGCAAACTGACCGACGTAATGCAACAGCGCCATCTTCTGTCCCGACGGGAAGCTGCAGGACTGCAGCAAATTGACTTTGTGTGAACAAGTGGTCCTCTCTGTTGCTTTTCTTCTCTCATCTCTCCGATGGTGAACTGCTGATTCACCTGGATCCATCGTCTCTTTTTATCTGAGCCAATGAGCCTGTCAATAACGCGTGTGCATCTGTGCGTGCAGGCTTTTGTGCTGACTAAAAACCCACCCACATGTGTGTGTTCAGGAACAGCACATCAGAAGAATGCTTCCTTCGGCCCATGTCTTCTCTCCTTTTCAAATCGGTTTTCCATTGATGTCTCGTCATTCCTGCACCTTACACTTGCACTTTATTTTCATGTGGTTCAGACACACACACACACACACATTTGTTTTCACTAACACTTCCCTTATCGCTTCTTTATTTTTCTCCATCCCTCTTCCACGTATCCTCCCTCCCCCGCCCCCTCTTCTTTTCTCGAGCTCTGTCTGTCTCCTCATTCCTCCCTTGGCTCACCCGCCTTCTCTCTCCCTCTCTCCCTCTCTCTCTCTCTGACGCCATAGCAACCGCAGTGTAAGATCCAGGGCTTGCTAAACCGTGCCCATCATTCTATCAAACATGACGAAGACAGTCGGACAGATGAGCCCCAGAGGAGATGTAAAGGGTAAAGAGGTGGCAGAAAGTGACTGAACCACACCCGCGTTGCTGGAACATTTAGGGTGAATAGACTATTGGGGGCTATTTGGCCGGCAAGCTGTGGGCAAGGTCTGCTTTAGGCGGCAGCATTTCTAATGATGTGACTCACTCTGGCATGGTGCAGCAAACTGTGTATGCAAGCAATGCAAAAGGGTGAGAAAGAGCAGAACCGCGTCATGCTGATGTTCCACAGGGCAAAGGCAGAGGGGAAGGGGGTGAGAGCGAGGAGAGAGATCGAAAGAAGGGCATGCAAGGCGAAAGAGGTTTTAGAGAAAAGGACATCACTGTATATGTGTGTCAGTCAAAAGTCGACTGCAGAATGCAAAAACTGAAGGATGAACTGTTGCGTAAGAGCAATAAGTAAACATACTTAGACACAAAGTGTTTTTAATTTTTAAAGATTATCGACCCCTCTGTCAGGAGGCTATGCAACATGTGTTTTCTCTCTCACACACACACACACTATACTTATTCTTTAGAAATAAAAAATGTGTCAAGCATTAAAGAAGAATAGCTGATCCTTTGGTTCTTATGCCCTTGGTCTAACTTCCAGTAACTAACGTGAGATAATAATAATAATAATAATAATAATAGTTTATTTATACAGTGCTTAGACTCTCAAATACGCTTTACATATAGGCAAGCAGAACAAAACTAAATAGAAAGACAAGGAGCAAACTAAACAAACAAACCAAGATAAAAGGGTTTTGTTCCCTGAGGCCAATTTGCAGGAGCATACCAGACTAATATGCATGTATATATATATATATATATATATATATATATATATATATATATATATATATATATATATATATATATATATATATATATATATATTATCTTACGCATGTGCTTGTGGGTGATAATGTGGGTGGAGGTGAAAGATGGAGGCTTGTGAGAGCTGCAATAATGGAATTTACAGTATGCTGTTAGGTCTTATTTCCAATGGTTGAGCTATAATGAATGTGAAAATGTGGAATAGCTTGTGCATTCATTGCACAAGAGACATCTTGTGGAGCAATCGTGTAAAAGCATTATGCTTCAACAATCAATGAAACACTTTGAGAGGGAATTCAAGGTTTGTCTCTAAAGGGAAATAATGAATAGGATGAATAATGGTCTCCATTATGATCACCAAAGATTCAAAGATGCTTCTATTGAATTTGTCCACATCTGTCAGTTTACATAAACAACATTATTTTTATATTTCAATATGACAATCCGTTTTTTAAGGATATAGTCAACCCAAGTTTCAAGTTTCAAGGTTTTATTTGCCATTTGTGCCTAGACCAACAGTCCAGACACATTGGAAATCTTGTGCAGGGCTCTCTGAGTCAACAGTTTAGAAATAACATTATAATAAGAAAGAAAAAAATACAACATATAAAAGAAAACACTATACAGAAGGTGGTAGTGTATACAGAAAGGTGGCAATATGTACAAGAACAAGAACAAGAAAGGTGATAATATGTACAGTTTTGGATACAGTTTTAAATTACAGACAGTTTTAAATGCTATAGTTTTAAGTAATAATATGTCACATATTGCACATGATAAGTGTAGTAGGTAGTGTTACACATATTTCAATAGTTCTCAAATTTAGAGCTATAGGAGAATAATTTATGAAATCATTAGAACTTAAAGACATGATTATAGGCTATAATATAATTTTTTTTTAACGTTATTGGTGCATCATAACTTCCAAGTAAAAAAGAGCATAATACATCATTGATATATACTTTTTATTTTTTTTAAAACGTATTGCCATTTTATCAGGGACACATACTCCTAAAAAGAGCATTATTCTAAATGTTAAACGTGTAATTTAAACAAATACACAAACAATCGACACAGGGGTCCACGCATGTGTTTTGTTCGCAATAACTGTCCGATGGTTATTGCATCTCACGTTATGATTGGTAGATAGGCTACCAGGGAATCGTGATGAGTTCTCTCTCTTTTTTACTGAAATGAATGAGGAAACTAAAGAATGAATGGAGCAAAAAATAACGTCGTGTGCCTACGTCATCTCTCCGCGGAGGGATATTTTCCGTGAGAAGTGTAGTTCCGGGATGTGGAACTACTTCTCAGGATGGAAAGGGAAAACCTTTAAGGGTGTAAGGATACAACGGAGACTCGCGTCGCTAGCAGGTGCACTACGTAGCGAAATCGCAAATACCAGACGGGAATGATGGCATAGCATATGGCGTTTCTCCAACGACGGAAGACACTTTCGCCACAAATCAATTCCTTGTGCCTTCACGAGAATAATGTCACGGTGAGTTATGCTAGCGGGATAACGTGCAGCCATTGCGCGTCCCGTTAAACTGTTAAGCTGACTAGCTACACGCAAAAGGTATAACGTTAGCATGTTTGGCTAACAGTTGACAACTCTGCGTGAATAATGTCCCGTTGTCTCCGAGAAGGACGTCAGGATGTGTGCCCTTTTGTAGACTCATTGGCGGACTGAACGTTTGCTGTCACATTTTAACTGCTCATTTTACAGTCTTTCCCCTGCAGTTGACGTCAGCAGGAGGTTTGACGTGACGTTAAATCAGCTGACGTTAACTTTTAATATTGAACACTTCCAGAGGGCAGTAATATTGATGCACGAGCTCACAAGTAAGCAGAATACTTTGTTTTAAATCGGCTCAAACTGTGCACATCTTTTAGCCTTTCAGCTAACCTTCTTGGTCATCCGACTGGTTCAATGGATACTTCAGTTTGCATTAAACCCTCTTCATGTTGCTCCCTGACATGCGGTGCTATGCTGAGTGTGTATCCACGAATGCCAAATCCAGATCACTTGTTGCGAAATGTTGTCAATTGTTCGAATACAGCTGTTTGCAGACGGATCCGCTTTTAAACTAGGGTGATAAATTGTCCTTTCAACTGCTCAATTCCCTGAGCAGTGGTTGATTTTATTTTTAAGTGTTTTTTCCCAATACCGTCTAGTTTCCCTGCTCTTGAGGAAGCCGTGCGTGTGTGTGCGTGCGTGCGTGTGTGTGTGCGCGCGCGTGTGTGTGTGCGACACGGAAAGACAGTCTGCCAAAGAGTCCACAGGGCTGTCTATCATTATTCAGCCAAAGCTGACTTGGCGGCGCACGAGCCTGTAATGCTCCGACATGCATGGCCGTTTAGTGGGCGTATTCATGAGCGGGGAACATGAGTCACCATTGTTGTGGTTACTGGGAGGAACAATTGAATGAGGTGGGAGGGGTGTCTGGAGGGCATGCCAACAGGGCAACACGAACTCCGTTATCAAGGTAAAAATTAGGACTCGACAGATTTGAAAAGGAAGGACTTTTTGCCTTGCGCACACGCACGCACGCACGCACACACTTGCCCTGTTGGTCCAGCAGGATGTTACTCTTTGCTTTGTTTGCAATAGGGTGTCAACCAGTGTGTGTGCAAACACAGGTGATCATAGCCGCACCTCAATAATGGAAAACATCTTCTTGTGTTCAGAGTAAAATGGGGAAAAAAGGTCCTATTGTGGACCCAGCTAAGTCCTTTGCTTGCTAGGACACCAAAAGTGATTCTGTTTCCTCTTGAGATGTTGTAGTCAAAGTCGTGGTTGCTGTCTCTTCAGTAGCTCTGTTTTAATCTGACCATTGTGGGAAATGTTGTAACGCAATGCATATGACTAGTTTATGGCAATATTGGATTTTTATGATTTGTGTTAGTCTTTTTGACAAGAGACCAACTGACTTTTGAGGACAACACTAATATTTTAATTTGATAATGTGGTTGAAATGCATCAGCTTTCAGTTTATTTGACATGCCATTTTTTTCCTGAAGAACCCTTAAAGTCCTTTTTTTTTATAAAGGACAAAATCTGCCAAAACATACCCAATAAGTTGTCTCTGTCCAGTGTCGGACGCAAAGATAGTATTGGTAGGCCTCTATTCTTGACATAATATAACGTTATTGATGGGGGATCCTGTTTACTCCAGGGTAACTACAACCACAGTAACAGCTGATACTCACAACCATCTCCTTGCCATTAGATTTTAAACAACCATGTTGTAAAAAAAAATTCTGATTTGCTCAAGTCTTTGCATTACCAATCAAATCAAACACTCTGACAATAAGGATTAAAAATTAGAAGGGTTTTAATTGATTGTTTAGTTGATATACTTTACATTAAATAAAATCCCATTACAGTTTCTTAGGGCCCATAGTGTACCGGTATAGTGCCGGTACCTTCACACTAGAAAAGAAAAGCAGCACATTCTTACAGGCTCGAACCATCATTTGTTTGGCATTTCTATTGGAACAATTATTTAAACCATTAATTGACCATCAAAAGAGCTGCTGATATTTGCTTGAGGTATAACTTCTGCTTCCATCTGCAGCAGCAATTTGGAGTTGGATTGTCAATGCAGTTTTGCAGGGGAGCTCAGTCGTGTTGGTTTTCTTGGCAGGTGACTGAACTGTTTGTGTTCTTCTAAGGGAGTCGCTCTTAAATTCCAGTACTCCCCTGAGCTACACACAGCTAGCCTGAAAGTACTTGGCTATCCTCCAGACCTCAAATTGATTTCTCATCTCTTAAGTCCTAAATCCCTGTTCAGATGCTGCAAGCTTGCTGCTGGAATGAATCATTTTGGCAGGGTGTTTGCATTCTGGAGAGTCTTATCTGCAGGTTACGGTTAATGTGCAGTTATATTTGCCCGTGTGTGGTTTCTCGGTGAATACACTCCAAGTAGTCTTAGCATACTTAATACGAGCGTGAAAGCAAGACGTTATGACCTTTCTTGGCATCCCTTACTCAATTGCTTATTTGACATGGAAAGACTGGCTCTTATAGAAATAATAGATATTTATATTTGTGATTTTATTCTTAAACACTTTGGGACAGCAGCACATTGGTTGTGGGTATTTTGGATCTACCTTTCTTGGCTGACTTCCAGTTGTATTATGCATATATGTAGCACATGTTTAACACTCCAATGTATTGGAATGGTCTTTCAGGTTTACCGACCAATGGGCTGAGCTGTTATTGCTTGACTGAAAAAGAAAAACCTGGGATATTTAAGGTTTTCCTTTTTGTTTTGATATGTAAAATACTCATAGAACAGAGACAGAATATTAACACCTGTTGGTATGTTTTCTCATTCATTTCAGAAATGTCTACAAAGAACTAGTTTTTCAAATAAATGTGGAAAACGTACTAAGAATAAAAGCATGTTATCAAATATAGTACTACATATGAGTGTGATTATCTAATTATGAACAAGCTTGGAGAACAACAACTTGCATCTGTTGAGTACCTGTTTAGTGTACAATAAAACTAGTCCGGTCCTATGTTTTAGGGCCATATAGAGTGCTGATCTAAGAAAAATACCACAGTTGCTTGTGATGCATAAGAATAAATTCATTATGAAGAAAAAAACTGTTCACAAAATAAAAAAAAGAAGTACATTTTGAGAAGACGGCTTTCTGAGTATTCTCTAAGAATGTTTATTAATTTTTCCCCAGGACTTTTACAAATATCGTATGAACACACACGGTTAAGCAAGAAAATTGGCCTCTGGTAATAACAACAGTCATATGACTATGAGAAGAGGGACCAGAATGCCTCTCTGTAGCTCTTCCCCTCTCACTCTTTTGTGTAGAGCCTCTGATGGTCTTTCTTCAGTAATGCTTGAGGAAGAAACATTGCTTTTTGAAGGGAGAGTTGGCCTTGAGAGATGTGACTCCCTGTAAAAGGTTCTTAAACTACGGCAATGATGTTTATGGCAAAGAGGTAGGTTTCGAGAAGATGCATTGCCTATAACTTAGTGCATTTAATTCTGCCTTGGATCCAATTGCCACTGCAACAACTAAGTCCACCATTTTATTAATGCTGACTAACCATAATGTTATTATTTGATCGCACTTCCCACCAACTACTTCTCTTCTTCTCTTTGTCCTTTTTACAGAGTGGGTGATGTCTGCTGACCACCTTTCTCCAAAGTGACTGATATTTGCCTATATAAACTATTCACTCTACCAACACAATGTCAGGTAAATATTTTAATGAATTTGGTGCAAAGGGCTTGTCATTTGAAGATTGGTTCCTGAAAATGTATTTCATGTCCTTAAATACACTCCTTAGATTGCTGAAATTACATGTATTGTTTATATTTGATTAATCGTATTAAATTCTATCACAAGAATGAATGTCTTACTCTTTACTTTGGATATATTTTGATATCTCATTTGTGGTTTCAACCGGCTTTAATATTGTCAAAATTCCATAAAAGTATTTATTCTATGTTCTGTTTAATACGTTGTTCTAATGTATGAATCTGTCACTGTTTTAGGTACCTACACACCAGCCCCTGGTGGGCCGTTCTCTGCTCTCACCCCAAGCATGTGGCCCCAAGACATTTTGGCCAAGTACCATCAAGTGAGGATGTGACTTTATGTGCAAACCTTCATAAGTATTTGTTACATTGAATAGAGTATAACTATCTTGAGCTTTGTTTTCATTTGACACCGGCATCTGTTCCGTTAACTGACAATTAAGATGATCAGAATAGCTGCTGTGGCTGTCTTCAGCACTGCCTTTTACAGTCACCTTTGCTAATGAAATGCATGTTATTTGTTTCCTTCTCCAGAAAGAGCCCTCCGAACAGCTGGAACCCCAATATGATGAGTTTGGCTTCAAAGTGGACACTGACGGTAATGTGCACGCTCACATTAACACGTACTTTGCCATTTCACACTTTTCCTCTATGATGAAGTTCTTGAATCCCAATCAAGAAACACAAATGGTAATCTCCATATTTGGTCACAGTGGACCCATTATGCATGCACACAAAGTAAGTGCATGTGATCTCAGTTATGACTACAGCTTTTTATTTCTTGCCTTGGGGGGAGGATATTTTTTTTCCAACACTTTGAACATTTTGTTCAAGGCCTGTTTTAGTGTAGTGGTTGGGGAAGCTGTTTTTATGTGCTTGGATTGTCGAATACTTTGTCTGGCCGCACTATTTTCTGAATTCATCCGATTGTTGTTATATTTAATATTGGTTGTTGTTCTTTCTTAACAGTTAACATGTTGATATATTTCTTGTTGGTCTTTGTTTTTGCTTAAAAGCTTAAAAACTGCTTTCAGTACATTCAGTGATTAGGTGTTGCTCGGTGGTGGAAGTTGTAGCCAGTTTTTCCAGGGCGTATGTAGGAGTGTGCGTCTTTACTTGTAGTACAACTATGTTGTGTCCGAGATTCCAGAAGTAAACGTAGACTTGAAGAGAGAGTATAATAAATAAGGCAATGTTTGAAGGAACTATAACATTAGATATACGCTAACTCGGCTTCTCAAGGACTATGGCTGTTGGTGGTCTTTAATTTAAATGTGCCGAATTGCAACTTTATGGGATATTGTTGTCGGACGATTAAGCTATCTAATATGTGCGAACCTCAATTAGACAACAGAACAACAGAATAGTCAGGTCTGCTGTAGCCTGAAGAGAGAGGGGGAGAGAGAGAGAGCAGGAGAGCTGTTAGCCACCTGTGTCCGTGAGGCCAAGCATGCAGCGGCAGCTTACTATTGTCGCTGAGCAGTTGGTAATGTTACTGGAGTGAAGATGGGGGGGAAAAATGCCTAATGGCAAACTCCTTGAAGAAAAAAGAAAATAAAAATCTTGATCACTGATGTCAGATATACCACCAGCATCATTATATCATGGATTTAATAGCCTTGTTAGAAAACGACAACCGTCGTCTGATGTCTTCCACAGACGTAAACAAAACATTTTTTAAAGATTATTTCACCAATTTTTTTTTTTTTAGGAAAGTAATACTTTTAATTGGCACCTTTTTTCTTTTAAGTTGATGTGAATGTATTTTATTTGTCAACATAAAAAGGTTATCAATATAACCTTTAACATGGAAATACAAACATGTCAGCTGCTAGCCGGACAATGTACGTCTCCACTTCTATTTTTGTCTTTGTCATTCAACCACTTGTCTCTTATCCAGACACCTTTCCCCTCACTCGCCTTTTTCCAATTATGTCCCTTTCATAATTCGTTTCACAAAAATTGTGCTTCATATCATTTTCCCATTCAAGAGGTGGAAGGGGGTTTACGTTTGTTAATAATTTTACATTCAAAGAAACCCAAACACGACTAATCCTGATGTATTACTCTCGCCTCACTCAGACGTTGTGAAGCCCAGGTCCTGGCTGGGCACTGAAGGCTCACCCCAGCGTGAAGACCCCCAGCAGCGATTGCGCTGGCAAGCCCACCTGGAGTTCACCCACAACCACATGGTTGGTGACCTGACCTGGGAGCTCATTGATCCTGTCCTCCAACGCTCTGAGCGCCTGCGTTCCCTGGTGCTAGGTGGCATACCACACAGCATGAGGCCACAGGTAAATAGACTTGGGAGAACTATTTGTGTCATTGATTGGAAGTGTCTGGGCTACAATACTTGCCACAATAGCCAGTCAATTTCAATTCATAAATGAAGCTTGTCGTCTCTAGAATGCTACAGTTGTCTTTTTAAGTATTTATGTTTATGATTTTTCTACGTTACAAAACAGTGCATTTAAAGATATTTTGTCTGTTAGCTATGGATGCGTCTGGCTGGAGCACTGCAGAAGAAGAGGACCTCTGAGATCTCCTACAGAGAAATCATTAAGAATAGTTCTAATGATGACACCAGCTCAGCTAAACAGGTAAAATCCCAGGTTTCTGTACATGTAACCAAACCCAATCTTATTGCAGACTTTTAACCAAGCATAGTTCTTCTAGAGAACAAGTGTCGATGATTAATAGATTTAATTAATAATAACAAACCAACTACTTGAATCAAATAAATGTTTTTGGCATATTTATATATTGAACACGTATGCATTTTGATTCCATAAATTATTTAGACCCCCAAAACGCATGAACAAACCAGTAGTCTGCTCCAGACTTAAATGCATGCACATGATTCCACAGTACAGTCAGTATTTTCTATGTTGAATTCACAACTATTGTACAATTGACCACACATTCAGATTTAGTAAGAATGTAGGTATAAGATGATTTTGTTTTGACAGCTGCTGGTGGTGGTGAGGCGCGTGGTAGATGGGAAGCAGGTAGAAACAGACAGATGAGGATGATTGATTAATCACTACTGCGGTGCATTACAGTTAAACTTATTTCTGACTTTATAGCATTGAGTCACAATTATATAAAATAAAAAAAACCTTTTATTAGATCTTCAATAACTGGTGCTCAAAGTGAATGTGAGGTATATATTGTGCAACCCTCCCACAACGGACTCTGCACCTGTCCGTCGCAACATCCGTACCCTCTCACCCTCCTCTCTGGCCTCCTCTGTTCTGTCAGCCCTCCCCTCAACCGATTCCTTCGCACTTATGCAGCCTAACTTCGCCACTGACACTCTTCTCTCTACGCTGTCGTCCTCTCTTGATTCTTTCTGTCCTCTTACGACTCGAAAGGTCCACAAGTCCTCTCCGGCTCCGTGGCTGTCCGAACCGGTGCGCGCCGAGAGAGCCACAATGCGAGCAGCGGAAAGGAAATGGCGAAAATCCAAACACGCCAGTGACCTGCTTGCCTATCAATCTCTTCTCTCCTCCTTCTCTGCGTCCATCACTGCAGCCAAAAGTTTGTTCTATCAATCCAGAATCGAATCCTCTTTATCTAACCCTAAAAAGCTCCTCTCAATTTTTTCCAACCTCCTTGACCCCCCTGTTCCCCCCCCCTCCCTCCACCCTTCTACCAAGCCACTTTGTTGACTACTTTACAAAAAAGATAGACGACATACGCTCTTCATTTACTAATCCATCTTCCTCAACTACACCTCCAGTAACTTCACCTTCTTCCCCCTTGTTTTCCTCTTTTATCCCCCTGTCTCCCAATCAAGTTCTTACCTTAGTAACCTCTGCCCGCCCAACCACCTGCCCCCTTGACCCCATCCCTTCTCACCTTCTCCAGTCCATTGCTCCGGACCTTCTTCCCTTTCTCACCCATCTCATTAACACCTCCCTCTCAACCGGCTGTTTCCCCAACTCTCTGAAGGAGGCAAGAGTCAACCCTCTCCTGAAGAAACCCACTCTCGACCCATCTGAAGTCAACAACTACAGACCTGTCTCTCTCCTTCCCTTCCTCTCCAAAACTCTAGAGCGAGCTATCTTTAACCAAGTCTCCTCCTTTCTTCACTGTAACAACCTTCTAGACCCCCACCAGTCTGGATTCAAGACAGGCCACTCAACAGAGACTGCCCTCCTTGCTGTCTCTGAGCAGCTTCACACTGCTAGAGCAGCCTCTGTCCTCATCCTTCTAGACCTTTCCGCTGCCTTTGACACAGTGAACACCAGATCCTCTTGTCCTTCCTCCAGGACCTGGGTATCTCAGGCACCACGCTCTCACTCTTCTCATCCTATCTCACCGACCGCTCTTACCGGGTAACCTGGAGAGGATCTGTGTCTGAGCCTTGTCCTCTGACTACCGGGGTCCCTCAAGGTTCAGTCCTTGGTCCTCTTCTCTTCTCTCTGTACACCAACTCTCTTGGCTCTGTCATTCGCTCGCATGGCTTCACCTACCACAGCTATGCTGACGACACCCAACTGATCCTCTCGTTTCCCCAATCTGAAGCACGGGTAGCAGCACGAATCTCTGCCTGTCTGACCGACATCTCTCAGTGGATGTCCGCACACCACCTGAAAATTAACCCGGACAAGACTGAACTTCTCCTCCTTCCAGGAAAAGGCTCTCCCACCCACGACCTATCTATTAACTTCAACAACTCAGTGCTGGTTCCGACTCCGACTGCCAGGAACCTCGGAGTGACGCTCGACAGTCAACTCTCCCTGACTGCCAACATTACCACAATAACACGCTCCTGTAGGTACATGCTGTACAACATCAGGAGAATCCGACCCCTTCTCACTCAGAAGGCGGCACAGGTTCTGGTCCAGGCTCTGGTCATCTCACGGCTGGACTATTGCAACTCCCTCTTGGCAGATCTTCCTGCTAATGCCATTCGACCTCTACAGCTCATCCAGAATGCAGCTGCTCGACTGGTCTTCAACCGACCGAAATTTACCCACACTACTCCGCTCCTCCGCGACCTTCACTGGTTACCGGTGGCCGCCCGCATCCGCTTCAAAACATTGGTACTTGCGTACCGTGCTGCGAACAGATCGGGTCCAGTCTACATCCAGGACATGGTCAAACCGTACACCCCAGCCCGTTCACTTCGCTCGGCTTCTGCCAATCTGCTTGTAGCTCCTTCACTTCGAGCTAAATCACGACTGTTTGCTGTGCTGGCTCCTCATTGGTGGAACGAGCTCCCCATTGACATCAGGACAGCAGAAAGTCTCTACATCTTCCGGCGCAAACTAAAAACACATCTCTTTCGACTATACCTTGAATAGGTAGCACTTCAGTAGCACTTAAATGGCACTTACGGATAGTACTTTGTAGTTTGACTTTATTGAAGAAATTGTACTTGCTTGATTCTTGTTGTTCTGAGTTTGGACTCACGGTTTAATGCACTTATTGTAAGTCGCTTTGGATAAAAGCGTCAGCTAAATGTAATGTAATGTAATATTGTGAGTGTCAATCATAATGTGATTGTTCCTTGTTAACCTCTGTTTTTCAGATAGAGAAAGACTTGTTACGGACTATGCCCACCAATGCGTGTTTCTGTAGCATGACCAGTGTTGGAGTGCCGAGGCTGAGACGTGTACTGAAAGGTCTGGCCTGGCTCTACCCAGACATTGGGTACTGCCAGGGCACCGGCATGGTGAGAACACATGTTTACAGAACCTGTTGTCTCCACAAACAAGTACATTACACCAGCCAGCACACTCAATGCTCATATAAATTCACTCAGACTTGCAGTAGCACCATCATCACATACATACATGCATACATACCGTATAGCTCCTTTTCATTGTGTCTTCCGAACGCCTTTTGTCTTGCTCTCCCCAGGTGGTTTCCTGTCTGCTGCTCTTTCTTGAGGAGGAGGATGCACTTTGGATGATGTGTGCTCTTATCGAAGACCTCCTTCCTCCATCCTACTTCTCCTCCACTCTGCTGGGCGTCCAAACGGACCAAAGGGTTCTCCGCCAGCTCATTGTTCAGTACCTACCTGCCCTCGACCGTCTTCTGCAGGAGCATGACATCGGTAAGAATGGGTATTATGAAAGATGGCGAGGTGAGGGGCAACATGGGCATTCAAAGAACAAGAGACACAACCTGCTGTGTTGATTTAAAAAAAAAAAAAAAAAAAATCCTTGATCCTCTGAATCAATTAGTGTGTGTGGAAATAGTATAAACTGTATATTGGGTACAATATGTAACCTCCGCCTCCTTATACATCCAGAGTTGTCGCTGATCACACTGCATTGGTTCCTGACATCATTTGCCAGTGTGGTGGACATCCGTCTGCTCCTTAGGATCTGGGACCTGCTCTTTTACCAGGGCTCACTGGTGCTCTTCCAGATCACACTGGGCATGCTCAAAATCAAGGTATTTCTACTCCACCACCTATTTTGTGAGTCTTGACCCCCGAATACAGTTCACTTTTTGCAGAGTTATTTAATTGTGTGAAATTACCTTTTTGCTTTCCTTGAATTGATAATGATAGTTTTTTTTGTTTTTTTTATTTATCCCAAAACAAACTGACCACTCAAAGCGCTTTACAACACATGCCAACATTCACCCACTCAGATGCATTCATACACTGATGCCGGAGGCTGCAACTTGCTCATCAGGTTTTGAACAGGAACCTTCGATGACTAGACGACTGTTTCATGCCCGAGACATTCCACCAACAGACACACTAATGTAGCTAGAAACCACCCCGCATCAAGGATTCACCGGCTCCTTCTTCTATTGACAACCTGTTGTTGATCCCTGTGAAATTTACTCCCCGACCCCAGGAGGAGGAGCTTGTGTCATCAGAGAACTCGGCATCCATTTTCAATACTCTGTCGGACTTGCCAAGCCAGCTGAGAGATGGGCCCGCGGTTCTCGGGGAAGCTATGAGGTTAGCAGGGACTCTATCCCAGGAAACACTGGAAGCCCACCGGCACAAGCACCTAGCCTACATCTTAAATGAACAGGCACAGCTCAACAATGGAAATAACGCAACACTCAACACCAACCTCAACAAGGTCAGTTGTTGTAGTCTTAGTAATTGGTGTGCTGAAATATCAATTATTTTGTCATGTTTGTTTTTATTTATAACTAATAGTTTATACTGCGTTTGTTCAGGTGGTGAGGAGACAGTCCCTGCGCAGGAAGTCCACCCTGAGCTCCCTGCTGTTTGGGGAGGATGAGGCAGAGGCCCTAAAATCCAAGAACATTAAGCAGACAGAGTATGTGGCAGCTTTGCGAGAGGCCATAGCCCGCGCTGCAGAGCACTTCCACTGTCTGGACCCACGCCACTCCAGCACCGTGAGTTCACACACTGACTCGACCAAAAGAAGAGGAGTGTTAAGGGAGGCCTCCTTTATTAGCAGACCTGACTCCTCCCATGTTGTCTCTCTAGGAACTGACTCCTGACTACTCCATGGAGAGCCACCAGCGAGATCATGAAAACTTTCTCGTGGTGTCTCGCAACCGACGGAGACGGGGAAAGGCTTTGCTGGACTTTGAGCGTCATGATGACGATGAACTTGGCTTCAGGAAGAACGATATCATCACTGTGAGTCATGCATTGCACAGACACGCACTCAAACAAAACATTAGGTCTGCGCTGAACATGCTAGAGATGCTCTGACGTCATCCAAATCCACATGTACACATAAATTGTCCACTCGCCACCCGCAGGAATTAAGTATCTTCCCTGCTTGAGATCCGCACCTGCGTGGACATTTTACTCCCCCTCGATCAGTTCGAAGCTATGTTGCTTTTTAGTCTATGTATTATAGGCTGCTGATGTAGTCCTTTTTGAATGTTTACTTAAATGATTGGAGAAGCTGCTTTCAGTCATTTTAACATTTCCATAAACGCAGCAGTATTGTCAATGCAGCAAATATTGTGAAAACCAAAAGTGTTTGCCTGTTATATAAACTAAACTTTTAGCTTCTGATATAAATAACAAAGTCAAGTTACGCTGCTGTTCCCAGTGTTTTAAATGTGTCAGCTGCTCTGCTCTAGGGCTGCAACTAACGATTATTTTAATAATCTATTAATCTGTTGATTATTTGTTTTATTAATCGATGACTCGGATAAAAAAACAAAACAAAAAAGCATTAATTTCCAACCCTTTATTCAACAGAACTGTGCCAGAAAATGCACAGGTAACAGGTACCGTAAATTCAGGACTATAGAGCGCACCTGCTAATTTTTAAAAGAAATTGTAAGACGCACTTGTCTATAAACCGCAGGAAAAGGGGGCGTGGCTTGTCTCACTGGCTTGTCTCGGTAAAAACAGTTATTTCCGCCGTTCACCACGGAATAAATAACCACTAGCTCTGCTTTATACTTGTTGTGGACATCCCATAAACGTCAGAACATCTAACGCCCTGGTGTTTGGGTTCATAACATCATCCGTAGGCTCACACAGCTCGGGGAATTTCACCGACTCCGTCTCGATAACTTCCGCAGCAGCAGCAGCATGCAGGCTGGCAGGAAGGGGGGCGGGGCGTGGTTTGTCTCCGTAAAAACAGCCGTCCACCACGGGGGAAATAACCATTAGTTCTCGCACAACGTTACAGGTCTCTGCGATGGTCTCTGCGATGGTCTTTGCTCTACCAGCTTTTTTTTTTGCTCCAGTCCTCTCTGCTCTAAACTCAATTTTTTTTTTTTTCTACTCAAACATCTCCGCGTCTTATTGGGTGGCGTAATAATCGCGCGACACAACGAATCGATAATGCAATTCGTTGCCAACTATTTTAATAATCGATTTTATCGATTTGTTGTTGCAGCCCTACTCTGCTATCAGCTATATTCACATTTTAGAGAATGTAATTAATATTTTCCTCATTAATGACGTATTGTTTCATCCACTTGCAACCCATAGCTATCATTCAGAATGATATTTCTTTTTATGACCCGACCCGCCTGATCCCCACAGATATAATTGCAATCTACGCATCACTCACCAACCCACTCACCTCTGAATTTTAAACGGCTGTATTTTTATCTTTCAGATCATCTCACAGAAAGATGAACACTGTTGGGTTGGGGAGCTCAATGGCCTTAGAGGTGTGTGTGTGTGCTTTTAGTCTTTTGTATCAACAACACCTACTGTTTCCATCTGGATAATTGATTTCACTTTAACCTGTTTTAAAGCTCTTTGTGGCTCTTTTTAACAGGTTGGTTCCCAGCTAAATTTGTGGAGATCCTAGATGAAAGAAGCAAAGAGGTATGGAAGCAGTTAATTATCAGCTTGATAAGACGTGTGTTTCTATCAACAATGTTCAATTAATGGTACATTTGTATCTTTTGTTTACTTTCATTCCCCTTCCCTGATTATTGGTGTTCTAAACTGTGATTGTATTTATTGTGTCTGTCCCAGTACTCATTAGCAGGTGATGACTCTGTGACAGAGGCCGTGACGGACCTGGCCAGGGGCACATTGTGTCCGGCCCTAAAGGCCATTTTTCAGCACGGTCTCAAGAAGACATCGATGCTGGGAGGACCTTGTCATCCTTGGTTATTCATAGAAGAGGTAGGAGAGCTTTTTTATTTATTTAAAAAAAAATAAAAACATGGCACCATATTGCAAAGTTGTTGTCTAAAATTCACCAAAGGATTAATCATTCTGTGTCATCTTGTTTTCTCTCAGGCGGCCACTAGAGAGGTAGAGAGGGACTTTAACTCTGTCTACTCCAGACTTGTGCTGTGTAAAACCTACAGGTACAACTGCTGTCATTGGGGCTTCATTTGTTGTGTCAAACCTTTGTCCACATGAACATTTAACATGGCGGTGGGGGATTATATTCACATACCAGTGTTTTGAGGACTGGAGCATCCATGCCCATCAACATGAGGTCCTGGATCGACTTTGCTTTGCAAGAGGTTGTGAAGAGGCTTGGATAGTAGCAGACCTGGGGCCAGTTTCATAAAGTTAGTTTAACTAGTCTGAGATTGTCAGGTTAGACTTGTCTCATCAAGCATGTCTGCTGCATAAACATTAAGACTGACTAAAGACCTCTCCCCCTGGCTAACCCTGTGGTGAGACCACTGTTGCTATGGTAACGGTCTGTTAGAAGGTCCGTTGGCTAAACATTTAAGCTGTTTATCCAATACTTTTAGCTAACTATTTGGATTGTTTTTCCGTGACTTTTGGATTCTGGTACCATATTCTTAAATAGTTTCTGACGGTTCTGACTTTTGGATTGCTGCTGTTTTACATTTCTTGTTTTCTTCTATACTTGGTGTGGTGTTCCTGTAACATCTGCCATTTTTCCCCTTTTTTTTAATTTAAGTGTCTTATTTTACACACATGCTATTTTAGTCAGTCTTGCATCGGTAAATCGTGGTGAAGCTTTATGCAATTATGTCAGGCTCAAAGTTATACTTAAGGCAAAGCCTTGGTCTATTTGCATGCAACCTACTGGGCCTGGTTAACTTTAAATTAGAAACAAATGAGATGTTTACTGTCGGTAAGAACTGAAATGCTTTTGGCCGTGGGATGAGGATTCCACTTTCAGCTTTTTCTCTTCTGCTCTTTACCAGGTTAGATGAAGATGGGAAAGTACTAACACCAGAGGAGCTGCTATACAGAGTAAGTAAGAATTTACTCAAGTAGAAACATACTGCATATTTTATTTAGCTAAATGTTGACTGCATTGTGAGGATTCATTTATATTGATATTATATTGTATAGACATGAAGTTTGTCCCAGTTCCCACCTTTCAGTACCTTTTTTGTTTCTTAAGTAGTGTTTGTCATGAGAGGCCTGGTCATGTCTGTAGTTTCAGCCCGTTGGAATGAATGTAAGTAGGAAGTGCATGAGCGCCATCTGTCTATTCCCAGGCGGTGCAGTCGGTCAACATGAGCCATGACACGGCACACGCTCAGATGGACGTCAAGTTTAGGTCTCTTGCCTGCGTCGGCCTTAAGTGAGTTCTAAATACTGATTAACACGGAATTAAAAGCGCAGCCTTAAAAATATGCAAATTCACAAATTATGGTTTAACACGCACGTGTCTCCACCACCAGTGAGCAGGTGCTGCACCTATGGTTGGAGGTGTTGTGCTCCAGCATGGCTGCTGTAGAAAAATGGTATCATCCATGGTCCTTCCTCCGCAGTCCTGGATGGGTGCAGATCAAGTGTGAGCTCAGGTAAGAAACACTTAACTTTAAAACCACGTCTGTTTGGATTCTTTCAGTCTCAGTTTCAGATAACATTAAAATCTCACAGTACTCAAAGTGGTTGCCTTTGGAAAGTTGGAGCAAACAAACCAGCAATAACTAAATAGGATAAGCTGCCAATGACTCGGTACAGAATTCCTGAAGGTGGTTGGTAATATTATTATTGTGACCGACCGGTCTACTGGTGTTGTCTCCTCAGGGTGCTATCAAAGTTTGCCTTCAGCCTCTCCCAAGACTGTGAGCTTCCTGACAAGAAAGAGGTGAGCCAAGGAGATTACCCTGGCGTAGTATGGAGCAGTAGTAAGCAAGTGTTACCAAGACAACAGCATTCAGGGGAGAAACATTTTGCTGTTTCAGAAATCCACTATTCTGAAAGCCGAAGTTATGGATGTGCTGGTTCAGCATCACCTCTTTAGTTGGGACTCCTAGGTAACGTGAGGGTATGAGACCGGAGATGCTTTAGTGTTGTCATTAGTTCCTAGTTTACTTATCTGCTGATTTAAGACTGAGCCACTGTCACACAAATCAACTTTTGACGTTTGTCGTCTTCACTCAAACCCCTGTACTTTTAAAAAAAATATATATATTTTTTAACTATTTAAAATCTTTTTGAAAAAGTGAGGTAAAATAGTGTTACGTCTGTCAGAGCATGGCCTCACTTCAAATTGATTCTGCTCATTCAGTACGGACTCCGTATGGACGTCCCTCCAGTTATCCAACCATTATCATCTCAAACTGTAAATCACTGATAGTAGTTTTTTTTTTTTTTTTAATCATTCAACTGTCAAAAACACTTTTAAAATCATCTCTGGTGTGGTGTTGATTCTGTCTGTTAGGTAAAAGCTTTCCACATTTCCTTTTATTTTCCAGGAGAAGGACCAGAGACCACTGAAAGAGGGGGTGCAGGACATGTTGGTGAAACACCATCTCTTCAGCTGGGACATTGACGGCTAGACACGCAGCAACATCTGGCTGAATCCTTCTCTGTCCTGCGTGTGTCTAGTCGATGTCTCTTTACCTGTTTTTCACAGATTGTCAATTATACATACGACACCATTGTCTGTTCCAGTAAGTGACTACTTTCACAGACTCTGTCTGTCACCCTCCAGCATTGGACAAAGGTCGGCCAGTTTGTATGTGCTGAAGCATGTGTGCATTAAAATGCACACGTTATTTTAATTCAGACCCAGTGTAGAAGGTTGCACCACATGGTGAAAACTATGTATACTAGAAGAAGACTCTAGTACAGAATAGTCTGTATCCATGGGACTGGAGCACTCGGTGTGTCCTAACAGGAAGTAGTGAAACGTTCAGTCCGTTCTATTGCATCTGCTCTCAGCAGCACGTCATTCCCTAGACAAACGGCAGACCATGTTACCCTGTATATTCCCAGATAATAAGACCAAAACGGAACATTCCTAAACATGGAGCTGTAAAGTTGCAAATTATTTTTTGAGAAGAATGCTACTTACCTCGGTATCATAAATTCCACAAATCTATTTCATTAAATACTAATTTTGCACATGCCAAGTAAAGCCTTTTTGAATTGTAATACAAGACTATGGGTATGTGTGCTACCTTTAACAGTGGTGGTGAACAGTCTGCACTTGTATGACATAATGTAAATAAAGCAGATAAATACGTTCAGTGTTTCAATCTATAGTAAATAAATGTTGCATATAATTTGTAATGTTTTTGTACATAAAGTAAAAACTATTTTGTGTGTGTGACTAAATGTGCCATTGCAGGTTAAAACATATTCAACATGGAACTTTTATAGTTCTTACTCGAAACACTGAATTCCAAACTGACCTTTTCAGTTCTGACTTAAAGCTGCATGTGCAAAAGAAAACAAGGAATCTTCTGTTTATTCAGTCAAATTGTTGACCGTGCGTGATAAAGGTGGACTGTTAGTGGGGACTTGAAGGTCGAGACGCTGAAACATGTCCTGTGCATCATAGTGTATATTTAAATATATACTTTTTTTTTTTTATTTACTTTAGTTTTAGGATACTTTATTGGTTGTCATTCCGGCTGAGCTCATGAGATTTTGCAGATGTTGCGCTTGAAAATGTTATTTCAGTTGAAACTCTTTGGACTTCATTGTGAACTGTAACTTCCCCATGTGCAGAAACAATCAACATGGTTTTACATGATCGTAGCCTTTGTGAATCACATGGTAATGATTATCAAAAATGTACCAGAATATTCTGCTGTCTATAAAGAGACAATAGTTGCCACTTTCTATCTATAACGTATAGTATGGAAATGTAGCTTGAATCAGTTAAACCTTGTTCTCCTGTTAAAATATGTGTTTCCCTCCTGTAAAATACACAGCATTAAGATGTTCAATGTAATTTGAGAAAAATGCACATAAAAAAAAAAGAATCAGTTTTAAAAGTTCAGTAAAGCCTGTTTATTAATGGTCAGGATTTTCTTTTAGCGGCAAAGTGTGTTTTTAAAATATCACATGTTAACAGCAACATGCCATAATGCATGGGGTACTAGACTTACAAGTAGCACTGGGAGCACTGCATGTCTTATAATCATGAGCAACTATTGGAGTGACCAGATTATGTGCTTTGTTTGTTTGTAATAACACTGTAATAACTGTATACGGTGTGTAACGTGGCTGACTGACGGTGGAAGCATGATGGATACTGCTGAATCTAAAGAGTGCAAGTGAGCGTAGGTTGAAGAGTGAACATTCTGTATGTATGCCAAATAAATAACTGACAATTATAAAATGCAATCGCTTATTTTCTATATGTGTGTATATATATATATATATATATATGGATATACGTATATATATATATATATATATATGTGTATATACATATATGTGTATATATACATATATATATATATATATGTATGTATATACATATGTATATACATATATACACGTGTGTATGTATATATATATATGTGTATATGTATATATATGTATGTATATATATATGTATATGTGTATATATATATATATATATATATATATATATACACACACATATGTATGTATTTCAAAATCACTACCTTCTGCTACATTCATTTATTATTTGCATACATTTTGTACAATGGAATCTTTCCAATCGGAGCACAACTAACATCTAATTTACATATGCAGTATTAATAGTACATTTAATTGTTTTTCGGAATGCATTGGGAGCTTCAGGTAGAGCTGCTCATATTGGTACTGGATTCTTGTTTGGGGTTTAGCCTCCCTTCCACTGACATTGAGCCAGAGGAATGAGTAGATTCCATAGACTCGTCAAATATGCGTACAATTAAATAAATCATCCTTAGTGAGGCCAACCTCATATCACACTGCTTCCCATCACCCAGACCATTCAAAATAGTAAAAGGCAGCCAATGTTAAAATGCATTGCAGGTGTATTTTGGTTTGGGACGTACATCCTTGTGTTCCCTTTTTACAAAAAAATAAAATCCATAAATAAAATGTAGGACCTGGAGACGAAGGAGTGTCTCACTCCAAACATCTCTATCCTTCAGGGTTTGTGGAATGAAGACGCTTGGTGGGGTGACTGCAGAGAGGGAGGGACAACAGAGCAGCTTAGGAACCTCCGATTCCTGAGGAGGGAGCCGCTGTGGAGGTGGTGCTGCTGTTCTGGCCTTTTCCTTTGTGCCTCTGGCCACCTCTCCTCCTCCCACCTCCTCCAGTCTTTGGCTGTGAGAGATAACACAAACACCTTCAAGACCAGAAAACATTATTCACTCCAAATGTATTGAGCTATGAACTCAACTAGTAAAACACAATCCCCCCTCTTCATGTCCTCCACTTGTCTTGTTCCTTGGGCTTGACCCATTTTACCTTGTTCTCTTTGTTGCCCTCTTTTATCTGAGGCTCCTCATCTCCCTCTCCCTTAGGAGGCCGGCCACGCAAGCAAAGGACGGCGTGTGTGTGAAGGAGTGACAGTTAAAGTTCAGGATGAAAGAAGACAAAGCAGGATGTGTTGCAAGACAAAAGGGAGGAGGACACAGAGCAGTTAACAAGTTAGAAGAGAGCAGCAATGTTAGGACACAAGAAAAAACGGCCGCACTTCATGAAGTCACTTTTTAATTGACTGCTGTCTCACCGACTGTGTTGCCGACTGTGCTATCGTTGCTACTTCATCGTCGGCTGCCATGGTGCCGTCCTCTTTTCGCGGCGGTGCCCTCTTTGTAGACTGCATTTTGATTTGTGGAGGTTTAAAATTGGATGGTAAATTATTGGTGGATTGCAGCAGCTGCAAAGAATGGAGTCAATATTTGAGTCTGAGCAAGATAGGAAGAGAATCAGCTACACATGATTTTTTTTTTAATGCTCATTAAAACAGCAAGTTCCACATTTCTCAGCCTGAAACCATATCTGGGAAGGATAACTCACAAGGAAGTCGGTGTAGTAATTATCACAAAGACATGGCCTTTATTTAAATTCTTTGCAACAATTATTTGTCTTTTCTACAAAAACGTTGCTCTTAAACAAGGAATATGTTATTTTCCTACTCTTAAATGCCGGGTGAAAATATATTGGTTACATAACATGGTTATAGTGGTCTGTGCAAATGGGATTACTTAGTTAAATATAATGAATAATCCTTGGAAATGCTATTTTCTGCTCTTACCCTGTGGAAATTGGCCATCAGCATTTCAGATAATTTAATTATTTGGGCTTTAGGCACTGGCAAATCATTGTAATGGGGAAAATACATATATTTGAACTACTATAGTCATGTCAGCATAAGGCCTTGTTCCGTTACCTTAGTGATGGTGCCCACAGCCTTGGTCCGTCCCTCCCTAAACACCAGCCTCTGGTCGCAGTGCAGGTACTCTGGGGTTTTGATGAAGCGGAAGTGGACCGAAGCCTTGTCCCCTGTCCGTAAGCAGTCTCTGTTCATAGACAAGATGGTGGCGGTCTGCCTTATGCTGCCACAGTGGACTGAGTGGTGGGTGAGGGAAAAAAAGAATAATAAATGACTCTTATGCATACTGCAAGATGATACACCAAAATACACACATGCACTTATTGCTTAGAAAAGGAAAATTGACTGTATCTTTCAGAGTTGGATCGATAGTGTGAGAAACGCCTGCAGCTGTTACTGATCTCCTCGGTGTGGCCGGGGCTCAGCTGCAGAATCCGTAGTTCTTCCACTTCCCGGTGACTCACTTGGTATGAGGAAGAACTACAGAGTGCTGCTCTCAGCTTCAGTAGCTGTGGGGCGCAGCGCCGCTATAAAACATCCTTGTTCTCTTTGCTCGTGTTACTTTCCAACCGTGAACATGGCCTCCCAAAGTAGTGCAGAGATGTTAGATAGGTGTTATGGACATGGATTTTTTACAGAGTTTTGAGTCTAATATTCAGCCAGAGATAGGCAGTGGGAGAAATGGTCAGTGCAAACCAGAGTCTGAGCTGCTGAGAGCAAACTACTGGTGGCCTTTGCTCAAATTGCTCTCCGATGCTGAAAGAAATGGACTCTTTCTGCTGTAATGAATGTCAGGGTGGGCAGGCATGCTGTTGCCGATGACAACCCAGAGAGAGAGAGACGCGTGAGCGTTGCTATGCATGAAGGTTTCCTCTGGAAACGGAACAGAGGTGTGCTGGAGACCTTTTAAGGGTCCCAAAAATAAAATGGATAAACTAAACTAAGATCAGCAGGGTGACTTTGAAATGTTTGTTTCTAATTCAATGGTCTTCCTCCTAAAAAGGAGTGGAAGTCACCAACAAGCCACTGCAAAAAGGCGGCTCATCCATGAGCAGCCGACACGAGGGAGAAAACCGCCTGTAGAGTCGGCATTCTCTCACATCTTACTCTGTGAATTAAGGATTTCGACCAAACCATAGTTACTGATTAACGGTGAAAATACGTGTGGTATTCAGTTTGAATGAAGTGTGTTTTATGGTGCGTTAAGGAGGCAATGAAGCCTCGTCATTGTGTCTTTGTTACCCACCCATGGCCTGGTATCTGGGGGATATCGTGGTCGGGTGATGCAGTACCAGGATCTCAGCCTCAAACTCCCAAGTAGCCTGCGGGCACAACCTCGGGGAAACCATTACCATGCCCTTTCTTATGGACGAACGCTTGATCTAAACAGAGAGTTGTGCAATGGGAGGGGTGAAGATGACAGAAGGGAGGGCAACAAAGAAAAACGTCATGTTCTTTAACACTGTTGTACGATCATTTCTCAAGATTAGATGTAAGCATCTTTGGAGTGTGAAATATGGAATAAGTGAGGGCAATAAACAAGACAACAATAGACAACCTTCCCCCAAAAACATGACTACTGTACATGGACTGAGCGGCCAGGTAATAATTCATCATAACAAAACAATGAAAGCAGTCCCACACCTCCCCACTAGATGCTGCTGTGGGAGATTCTTCCCTTCCTACCTTTTTGAGGGAAAATGAGGCAGTCTGGCCCCCTCTGACCTCCTTCACAGGCATTCTCTTGCGGTGGATGGATTTGACAGCAATGGGGATGAAGCTGCCCAAGGGGTCTGGCCCTAGTAGCATTGTGTCATTCAGGCGTATGAGTCCCCGTAAGGTTGTTCCTGACACTACTGTTCCCACTCCCTGAGACATACAGAACACAACCGGTTGTCTAGATAGCATTCTGTGGGTGATGTTAGAGCTTTGCACCTGTAGCAGTATATGCCTCACTTATATAATGCACACAGTAAAATGCATTTAGTGCTCAGAGTTTGTCACTGGACCATACCGGTACAGAGTACGTGTCGTCTATCTGAAACTCAGCAGGCTGGTCGTCATGGTAGGACGTCCTGGAGGAGAGCAGGTTGAGAAACATCTTGAGAAGGTCCATGTTCTCTCCAGACACATTGGAGATCTGGAAGATGGGGCACATCCTGGAGGGGGGGTAAAACACACACAGGTTTACAGAGGATCATTTTACAGTTTACTCTGAATCCGACTGGGACAGATTTATTACCTCTCCGAACTGAAGTTTGAAGCTGTGACTATGACGTCGTCCTTGTTCTGAACCAGCACGGGGATCTTCCTACAACCGGGGGACTTCAGTAACCTCTGGAGCAGCTTCAATGTCTCTGGTAAGAGCAAAGCAAGAGCACAACAATTATTATAATGCATGTAGCCTTATAATAAGCATAGCCCAAATGTTTTGATGGTCTGGTTTTGTGAGCAAATGAAGTCAGACGGCATATCAAATGACAAATTACAATCAATGGGGCAACATCATACAGGAAAAGATAACAGCATATTGAGGCATGCTTTAGCTCCTCCCATTGTTGCATTGCGTTTTCAAATGTGAACGTAAAATGTGTTATAACTCCACAGGACTGACCTTGCAGGATGTTGGCTGGACACATGTCTATCTTAGTCACCACGACAAACACAGGCACATTCAGGGCTAAAGCCAGGCCCAGGTGCTCTTTGGTCATCCCTACGATACCTGCGTTACTGCCCACCTGGTGAGAGAGAAACATTTATTCATATCTTATTCAAAGAAACGGGGAAACCTCTGTTGCACACAGTGGACAAAACACCCTTCTTCTCACCATGAGCATGCAGAAGTCAGGCAGGTGTCCGGTCATCCCAAACACAGTGGTCTTGAGGTATTTCTCATGGCCAGCCAGGTCGATGAAGGTAATGACCTTGGAGGACTTCTCACAGATTTTGGTCCAGTCCAGGCTTCCTCCGTGACTATCTGGCTTGTTTACCACCTAGACAGACAGGGGCGGAGTTATATCACACCATTTGTACTAAGTGCTGCTTCACAATAAGGTCAAAGCTAGGAGTGCTATTAGATGAATGTTACTTGCACACATTAAACAGTAAGCATGTCTTTGTTTCCCATCTCTCTCTTGGTTGTTGTATTAAGTACTATAAAGGCTAAATAACCAGTACCTAGTGCTGTTGAAAGGCTCCCGAGGAAGAATACCTGAACTCTAATTTATGATGCATTAATGGTGCTATTATATGATATATTAGCTGGTGCACTTCTCGTTTCCCTGGATGCCATCCTCTACATGCCTGTTCCCTTCGCTCCTTCCAAAGATAAACCTGCTTCTCCTACTCTTACGGTCAATATTTTACTCAGAATGTCAATGCATTTGGAAACCCCATTGTGTGGCACTGAGCTCAATCATATCAGTAACTTGCTTCTCTGCTCTGTCACCTCTCTAGCCCTCACCTGTCCCTCCTGGTCAAACCCCAGGATATCGTTGCCCACACTGCTGGTCCTGCCACTCTCCATCTCGTGTTTGTGTCTGAAGAGCTTTTGGCGGGCAAAGCCCCTGCCATTGTCCAGCTCTCCGTGCGTTAACACTCCCAGCAGAGTACTCTTACCAGCATCCACGTTACCCACGACTGCAACCCTAAGGGATAGAGGAGGATTCAGTTACTTTGTGACACGTCTCATAAAAGAAGGGGTGACCAATGAAGTGAAAAAGAAAGGAACTATCACCATAGCAATAGGTACTGTGCATGTTCCTTATAACCATAAGACCTTTTTATTCTAATCTCTGACCACTCACCTGACCTCCAGGAAGTCCAGCTCACCCATACGTCGTCGGATCAGATAGTCACGAACCAAACCCGCAGCCTCATTCCGCTCTCGGAGAGTAATAAGGTCGGCATCCACTTGCTCACACATGGAGCGCACTGTGGCTGCTGAGGCCTCCATGTCCTTCTCCTCCAGACCCCAGTCACCACCGTCTATGACGCAGTGGTGGAGGCCCGAGGAAGGGGAACAAGAAGTAAATAAACAAACTTACACGGTTTTGTAAAGTGCATTGAAAAATAGGAAGAAACATGTCTGTGTTTTCGCACCTGAGCCCATCCCGACCACGTAGATGGTCTCTCCACATCCCTCTTCCATTCGGTCCCGTAGCTGGTGAAGTAACGAGTCATACTGCTCTCCATTTGGGCTAACAAGTGCCAGCTATTGGGTTTGTCCATGTGGGGAGGAAACAGAGAGAAAATTGGCCATTGTTGGAGTGGTTGTTCTACAATAAATGTACGATCAAAAGCAAATCATTTATCCAACGAGTTAGAATTGTAACAGTTCAGCTCCACACCTTCTTTCTGTTAATAGTTGTTTTCTTTATCGGTTTGTCTATTAACTCTCTTGTCATTTCAGACCCGGTCATTCACACCTGATCATCCTTCATTCCCTTCACCTGGTTCTCACGCCCATCTCACCTGCAACCCATTCCCTCGTTAGTCACTCACTACTTAGGTTCCCTCACTTGCACTTGTCCTATGCCAGATTGTCTTGTGTTTTGAGACCAAGTTCTCCAGTGTGTATTGGTCATATTCTGTTCAGTAAAGGACTATTTCTTACTACCTCCGTTTCGTCCATTGTGCTTGGGTCCCTGGTCTTCGATCCGTGACATTACAATCTGGCCAGTCATGGACCCAGCACCCCCTTCTGCAGCAAGCAGGTTCGAGAGGATCGAGGATGCCCTCCAGCAGCACGAGGCGCAGATGGTCCGCTTCGCCGCGGAGACGCGGCAGTCCACAGCAGCCCAGGAGCGGGCTATGGAGGCGAGGACCACCCAGATGCTTCAACTGACAACTGCTCTGACCCAGCTCGTAGCCTCTGCGCCGTCTCCTGTCTCTCCGTCTCCTGCCTCTCTGCCGCCTGCTCCAACGCACGAGCCTCGTGTGGGAACCCCGGAGCGCTACGCGGGAGAACCCGAGGGCTGCAACCCATTCATTACGAACTTCTCCATTCTGTTCTCTCTGCAGTCCCACACCTTCGCCACAGAGGAGGCTAAGGTGGCCTTCACCGTCAACCACCTGACTGGCAGAGCGCGACTTTGGGGTACTGCTGAATGGGAGAGACGTACGCCAGCTTGTTGTTCTTTCCTGCTGTTTTCTGCGGAGCTTCGCAAGGTGTTCGGGGCGGTCTCCAAGGGTCCAGATCCAAGCGGGGGACTAGCGGAACTGCGCCAGGGGGACCGGACAGTTGTGGATTATGCCCTAGAGTTTCGCACAAGGGCACGCCTTAGCGACTGGAACGAGGCAGCCCAGTGTGAGGTGTTTTTGACGGGACTAGCGGATTATGTTAAGGATGAACTGATCTCTTTTGATTTGTCTGCCAACTTGGATGGCTTGGTAGAATTGACTTCCCGAGTGGACAGACGCATCCAGGCAAGGCGACAGGAGCGACGCAAGGGGGAGACAGATCGTCGTGTTTTCACCCAGCGTCGAACTTCTCCAGCAGCCACCAGCTTCACCTTGGGGTCCCAACCAGGGGAGGTTGAACCCATGAAAGTAGGGCGCACCAGTCTCACCCGGGAGGAGCGGGAGCGTCGTCGGCAGGGAGGTCTTTGCCTGTACTGCGGCCGGGCTGGCCACTTCATATCCCGGTGTCCAGTAAAAGGGCGTGGCTCACCCGTAGCAGGGGAGATACTGGTGAGCCGAACCACAAGACTCTCTCCCCACCAGAGACCCCTTTTCCACGCTCAGCTGCTGCTCGCGAATGGATCACAGACCCTCGCTACATTCATTGACTCTGGCGCTGACGACAACTTCATTGATGAGGACCTAGTCCGTCAGCTGGGTATCGAGAAGGTACAGCTGCCTTGTCCTGTTCCAGCCAACGCTCTGGACGGCCACCTCCTAGGGACAGTGACTCACCAGACCACGCCAGTGCGCATGCTTCTGTCCGGTAACCACTATGAGACCATTAAGTTTCTTGTCCTGCGGTCACCCCAGCATCCACTAATCCTGGGGCACCCCTGGCTCCGCCGCCATAACCCTCACATTGACTGGGCCACAGGGGCCATCCTGGGGTGGAGTGCATCCTGTCACCTGATCTGCCTGAAACGGGCTTCTGTACTTCAGCGGCCCGCTTGCCCCAGCTCTGCGTTGGACTTGTCAGGAGTGCCTACGGAATACCATGACTATCGGGAGGTGTTCAGTAAGATCAGGGCCTCATCTCTGCCTCCACATCGGTCCTACGACTGTGCCATTAACCTGCAACCAGGCACTACCCCACCCAGGGGCCGCCTGTATTCCTTATCTGCACCTGAGAGAGAGGCCATGGAGACGTACATCGGTTCCTCTCTAGCTGCTGGGATCATCCGTCCCTCTTCTTCACCTGCCAGTGCGGGGTTCTTCTTTGTTGGGAAGAAGGACAAGTCACTTAGGCCTTGCATTGACTACAGGGGCCTCAATGACATCACGATCAAGAACCGCTACCCACTCCCACTCATCTCTTCTGCCTTTGAGTTGCTCCGGGGGGCAACCATCTTCACAAAGCTAGACCTGCGTAACGCCTACCACTTGGTCCGTATCCGAGAGGGGGATGAGTGGAAGACAGCTTTTAACACCCCCACTGGGCATTATGAATACCTTGTTATGCCCTTCGGTCTGACCAATGCCCCAGCCGTCTTCCAGGCCCTGGTGAATGATGTGCTGAGAGACATGTTAAACAAGCAGGTGTTCGTCTACCTAGACGACATTCTTATTTTCTCGAAGTCCCGAGAGGAGCACATTCACCATGTCCAGGCCGTCCTTCAACGTCTCCTGAGGAATTCTCTGTTCGTTAAGGCCGAGAAGTGTGAATTCCACGCCTCTTCTGTCCCCTTCCTGGGTTACATTGTTGGACAGGGGATCGTGCAGATGGATCCTGCCAAGGTGTCAGCGGTGACGTCCTGGCCCATTCCAGACTCACGGAAGCAGCTACAACGATTCCTGGGGTTCGCCAATTTCTATCGGAGATTTATCCGTGGCTACAGCACCGTGGCTGCCCCACTCACAGCACTCACCTCATCCAAGGTGCAGTTCCAGTGGTCACCCTCGGCTGAGGAGGCCTTCCAGACCCTTAAAGCCCGGTTTACCTCTGCCCCTATCCTTCAGGTCCCCGACCCAGAGAGACAGTTTGTTGTTGAGGTGGACGCCTCCGAGGTAGGGGTGGGGGCCATCCTTTCTCAGCGGGCTGCCAGTGACCAGAAGCTCCACCCATGTGCCTTCTTTTCTAGGCGGCTCTCACCTGCTGAGAGGAACTACGATGTTGGTAACCGAGAGCTGCTTGCCGTTAAGCTGGCCCTTGAGGAGTGGCGCCACTGGCTGGAGGGGACCAGTCTGCCATTTTTGTGTTGGACTGATCACAAGAACCTTGAATATATGCAGTCCGCCAAGAGACTGAACTCTCGGCAAGCCAGATGGTCTCTGTTTTTTACCCGGTTTAACTTTTCCCTCTGTTACAGGCCCGGTACTCATAACGTCAAGCCGGACGCCCTGTCCCGCCAGTTTGTGGGCAAGGGGGATTCCACCCCTTGCAATGACAATATCCTTCCTGCCCCCGTCTTGGTTGCTGCTATCACCTGGGAGATAGAGGAAAGAGTCAAGGCTGCCCTGGAGTCCCAGCCCGGCCCGAGTTCCTGTCCCCCTGACCGCCTGTTCGTTCCCCAGACCCTGAGGTCCGAGGTCCTCCAGTGGGCCCATAGCTCCAGACTCACTTGCCATCCTGGGAGCCAGCGTACTAGGGATGCTTTACTTTGTTACCGGCCTCCCACTGTCCAACAAGCACACCACCATCCTAACAGTGGTCGATCGGTTCAGCAAGATGGCCCACTTTGTGCCCTTGCCCAAGCTCCCCTCGGCCAAGGAGACTGCGGAGTTGGTTCTGCATCATGTCTTCCGGCTTCACAGCCTACCCACGGACATAGTCTCTGACCGGGGTCCTCAGTTCACGTCCGTATTCTGGAGGGAGTTCTGTACACTAATCGGGGCCACAGCCAGCCTGTCATCTGGATTCCACCCCCAATCTAACGGCCAGACTGAGCGCAAGAACCAGGAGATGGAGACCGCTCTACGGTGTTTGGTCTCCGAGACTCCAGCATCCTGGTCCCAGCAGCTCCTGTGGGTGGAGTATGCCCACAACACCCTGACCAGCTCTGCCACTGGAATGTCCCCGTTTCAGTGTGCCTACGGGTTTCAACCCCCATTGTTTTCTGCCCTGGAGAAGGAGGTTTCCTGCCCCTCGGTCCAGGCCTTCGTCCGCCGCTGCCACCGTACCTGGGCCAAGGCCAGGGTTGCACTCCTCAGTTCGGCCAACCGTTACTCCGCAGCAGCCAACCGGCGCCGCTCCAAGGCCCCCATCTACCAGGTTGGCCAGAAGGTGTGGCTATCGACCAGGGACCTACCCTTGTGAGTGGAGGCGAAGAAGTTGGCACCCAGGTTCATCGGACCATTCGAGATCCTGAAGGTCATCAATCCTGCAGCGGTGAGGCTCAAACTGCCCCGGACCATGCGGGTCCATCCCTCGTCCCACGTCTCCAGAATAAAGCCAGTTCGGGAGAGTCCACTGGTCCCTGCTGTACAGCCTCCGCCGCCACCGCGGTTCATCGAGGGAGGTCTTACCTACACGGTGCGCCGCCTGCTTCGTTCCCGCCGTCGTGGAAGAGGGTTACAATACCTGGTTGACTGGGAGGGCTACGGTCCAGAGGAGAGATGCTGGGTCCCGGCCCGACACATCCTGGATGCCCCTCTCATAAGAGCGTTTCACCGCAGCCACCCTGATCAGCCCGCTAAGGGCTCTGGGCCCAAGGGGGCTACCGAACCAGACGCTGTTTCCTCTCTCCCATTGGCAGCAGCAGACATCGGGGAGGATGAGGAGCCATCTTCTGATCTGGAGAACTCACCTGCCGATGAGGAGAGGGCGGAGATGTCTGAGGAGTATTAGTCCCCCCCAGATCCCCTCTGCCCACCCGGTGTGGCAATTGTTTTGGGACGTCGGGAGCCGTCCCTTAGAGGGGGGATTCTGTAACAGTTCAGCTCCACACCTTCTTTCTGTTAATAGTTGTTTTCTTTATCGGTTTGTCTATTAACTCTCGTCATTTCAGACCCGGTCATTCACACCTGATCATCCTTCATTCCCTTCACCTGGTTCTCACGCCCATCTCACCTGCAACCCATTCCCTCGTTAGTCACTCACTACTTAGGTTCCCTCACTTGCACTTGTCCTCTGCCAGATTGTCTTGTGTTTTGAGACCAAGTTCTCCAGTGTGTATTGGTCATATTCTGTTCAGTAAAGGACTATTTCTTACTACCTCCGTTTCGTCCATTGTGCTTGGGTCCCTGGTCTTCGATCCGTGACAAGAATCGAGTGTCGTTCACTGTTAAACAGTTGGTGAAAGCACCAAATATGCTTGCTTTCATGAGACACAGGGACTTCAAAGTAAGCAACACTTGGGGGCAGTTTTCCCTCAGTTCAGACAACTATCATGTTCAAAATATATGCCGCAGTAGAAAGTAGGCTAAACCTAGAGGGGATGGGAAGTTCAAAAGCTGCTCTCCACACACAAACACAGCTGTCTCTCTTCCCATGAAACACCTCAAGGTTACATGTGAACCCAGTGATGTGGCCTTACAAAGATTAAAGGAGCTAAATGCAAACTTCAGAGCTTATCCATCGCCTTTCAAATGGTTCTCAATGCGCCGATGGCTGACCCCGGGGGGCGCTGCTATAACGGTGCTAACGGTGATAACAACGGCAACAGTACTGGCAGAGCTAACAGTGGTAACTTGGTGGGTGACCGCAGGGCGCTATGCTTCAACCATGACACAGTCCTACCAGCTGCAACCGTCCCATGAGAGCAGAGCAGCAGCGATGAGGCTCATGGAAGAGGTTTGCCTTCAGGGCTTTCTTGTAGAAAGCGTCTAGTTTAACTGAAACCATAATATTTTCCTAAATCTAAATCTATTTCGCCTTAACTTAAGGAGATTTTTGGCAGAAAGTCCTGAACATTTTGTATTAAAAATGACCCCCAATTTTGGAAAAGCAGTAAATAACAAAAGTTCTAAATGAATCAATAAAGCTTCATAGTCTCAAAGCTGCTACAAAGTACTTGGCCGTGGTGTACTGTGAGTTTCCTACAAACACAAATTACGGGATCAAGTTCTTTATAAATTAAATAGTGTCCAGAGGTCCGGTATCACTGCCATGAACGGCTGACCACTCCCATTTGAACTTTCTGGTTTTTATTGTTTTATTTAAACAGTCACCACTATTTTCACTTTGATGAGCTACAAATTCAACAAAAGTATTAGTTTTGTCAGGATGACCTTTTTAAATGGGAAAAAGAAATGTACCTTCTTGTTGTGAAAGTGTGGAAGTTTTGCTAAAATTTAAACATTTTAAAGTAAATTTGAAGGTCATGAAGCACATCATGGTTCAGTATTATCATTTTAGAAGAAGTATTACAACACAGCTCATCAGAGGGGTACACAAACCGATACAGTTGACAGGAGCCAAAGCTGCCTTCTTGATGCAACCCTGTGTAATGTGTAATGTGATACATTGTAATGTGTAATGTGATACACTGTAATGTGTAATGTGATGCATTGTAATATGTAATGAGATGCAACCCTGTGTAATGTGTAATGAGATGCCACTGTAATGTGTAATGTCATACATTGTAATGTTTAATGAGATGCAACTGTGGAATGTGGAATGAGATACATCGTAATGTGTCATGTGATACATTGTAATGTGTAATGAGATGCAACCCTGTGTAATGTGTAATGAGATGCCACTGTAATGTGTAATGTAATGCAATGTAATGTTTAATTAGATTGAACCCTGTGTAATGTGTAATGAGATGCCACTGTAATGTGTAATGTAATGCAATGTAATGTTTAATTAGATTGAACCCTGTGTAATGTGATACATTGTAATGTGTAACCTGATACATTGTAATGTGTAATGTGATACATTGTAATGTGTAATGAGATGCAACCCTGTGTAATGTGATACATTATAATGTGTCATGTGACACTTGCTGTCACTCTCAAACAGGTTTACAGTGTAAATCTCTTCCTTGTTCGACAGGTCTGACTACTTAACTTTTAACAGTTAGACATGGAGCCTGATGGTCTTTTCTTTCTTATTGATCCATCAGGCATTATTGCTGCTTGTGGTCCAGCAGGCTGACCAGACCATTATCTCGTTGCCTTGTATTACATCAGCCTGTGTGTGTGTGTGTGTGTGTGTGTGTGTGTGTGTGTGTGTGTGTGTGTGTGTGTGTGTGTGTGTGTGTGTGTGTTGCTAAACGCACCATGTCACGTCAATATTATGGTTTGTTTGACAACAAAGTCTGCCATGTTGCGCTGCCTGCCTTTTTAGACGGTAGCAGTGTCACCCGGTACACGTTGTCGCAGCGGACGGTCCCGTGTGTTTCAGACAGATAACTTGAGCGTTAGCCGCAACTAGCTCCGCTAACGTCAGCCAACGCGACCCCCAGAGCAGAGACACCGGGTCTCGTCTTTTTGGTGACGTTACTCATGTTAGTCATTGGTTACATGACAGAATGGTGCAACGCATGTTCGGTAATTACGACGCTATTTAACGCGCGATAAACGCGTATCTCCGTTGCCATTCATTCATTCCCAAGATCAGCCATAGCGTCCACTGACGTTAGCTTGCAGGGCCTCGCGCTACCTTGTTGGTGAAGTCGACCCCGCGCTCCTCGAGCTCGCCGTTGAACATGTCTCCGTCGTCGAAGCACTCGTCCTCGGCGTCGTCCCCGCATCCTCCCCGGTCCGGAGCAAATATACTCGCGGGGACTAAGGCGTCGGCCAGCGGTATGGAGCCCGGGCGTATACCTGGCTCGTGCGCCGCTGCCATTGATGCCATCTTTATGCCAGCCTCGCAGTAATAAATGTCAAAGCTGTTGTGATGACGGCTGGCAGCAAAACACGCGCACACGCTGGAGAGTCCACGGCGAGCTGCTACGCTGAATACGTGGTCTATGAGCTACGGACAGGCACGTCACATTGTTACACCTCACTTGTGCTGACAACGACCACAACGTGCCACTTATTTATGTGCTGTCAGTTCACATTCAGGTCGGTTAAAAGTCAATTGACTCCACCTTATCAATATTAATAGAGAAGGAGTGAGTCAGCGTGTGTACACGCCTTCTTTACTTCCGGTTCACCAATAGTCTGAAAGTGAATGTGAATATATTAGCAGTGGACCAATAGCAGTGAGGGGGTTGTTCATATATTTGTGGACCAGGCCCTCGTTGAGCAGCAGGGTTTGTGCAATGGTGAAATCAGAGTGTAATACTCCTGTACGAGTGTTTATGTAATGATTACAATTCAAATATCTTTATATAAATATATATGTATATATATATATATATATTTGAATATGCCGTAATTGAGGGTTAAGGTAAATTAGTATCAGCCCATTCAAAGTTTGCATTCATTGAAATATATATTTCCCTGTTCCTGAAACACATCTTTATCTGTGAAATAATCACTCTCTTAGCCTTGTTGAAGTTTGTTCTGACAAACGGGCGAGTTTTATAGTTCATAAAAGTTTTAAATAGTTTGACATAACTAAAACGATTTTTTTTTCTCCAAATCAGTGACAATGAAATCCTAGGTATTATTCCCAAGAAAAATGCCTATGAGAAACAAAACACCATCAGAAAAAAAGCCCTATTTATATTTAGTTAAAGTAAAACTAATACGAACTTTCAATCCTGTCTGAGAATGATGCAATCAGGTGTGTGTTGAAGGGTCACATTACACATTACAATGGTATTACAATGATTTCACAGAGTTGCATCAGGGAGACTCTTCCCTTGTTCATCTTGTGACTCCTGTCGGCGTGTGTCTGCCTTTAAGGTTGTGTGTAGCATAATTTGAATACTTGTGTGAATATAATTCATACAACATGACACTGCACATGTACTACTCTGCTCTGTACCATTTATCTTAATAGAGAAATAATAGTCACAGCATATAAAGTAAATAGTTTTCTTAATTCTAGCCATAATCTAATGACATGAATGTTTCACACTTTTCTACAATAGGAAACTACATTTGACCCATTTCAATTTCATACTGGGGATGATTCTGAATTAATTATTTATAAATACATGTTTATTTATCAAGATTTAATTAAATTTGATTCCCCAAATGATTTACTTTCTTTGTCAATGTAATTTTACCACCCTGCTAATTAAAGTAAGAGTGAAAACTCCATGACAGCTCTCAAATATATAGCTCGGCCGTATTCCAAATGTCTTATTATTCTAAACATAGTATCTACATCTGATTTGTAGGTGATGTTGTTCCTTACATGAATGAAGCTCAATCATCTTTTAAGGCCTACAATGTGTGATCTTTATTTTTCAAATGTAAGCGGTACGTTTGAAGGTTTGAAGTGTGCTGCAGCCTTCCTCTTAGTGACGTGTGAGAGCTGGATAATCATGACTGAACATCCTGTTTTAATACCAGCGATGTTTCAGCGATCAAGTTCAGAATCAGAATCAGAATCAGAAACCGTTTATTGCCAGGAATGTTTACACAAACGAGGAATTTTTTTTTGGCGGAAGGTGCAACATTAGACATGACAAACAACAATCAACGCGACAGCAACAATGCAATGTGTGTATTAACTCAAGTATAAGATAAAGTGCTCGGACAACAAATAACGTTAAAGTGTTTAGGTGTGTGTTTCAAGTGACATGTGTGTTTAAGTTAAAGTGTATGTTACATGTGACGTGTGTTTAAGTTAAAGTGCATGTTAAAGTGACATGTGTGTGGAGGAGGAGGAGGAGGAGGAGAGAGGAAGGATGAAGAAGAGGAGGTAGTCCTGGGCGTGACAGAGTCAGTCAGTGGCCCGGGCTCCATTGATGAGCCCGACTGCCGACAGGAAAAAACTTTTGGTGAGGCGGGAGGTCTTTGTCCTGATGGACCGCAGCCTCCTACCAGAGGGGAGGGACTCAAACAGGTTGTGTCCAGGGTGGGAGGGGTCAGTGACAATCTTTCTGGCCCGCTTCAGTGACCTAGAAGTGAACAGGACCTGGAGGGATGGCAGATTGCAGCCAATAACCCTCTCGGCAGAGCGGATGATGCGCTGCAGCCTGCACTTGTCTTTGGCCGTGGCTGCAGGGTGCCAGACGGTGATGGAGGAGCAGATGATGGACTCAATGATGGCAGTGTAGAAGTGCACCATCATTTTCCCTGGCATGTTGAATTTCCTCAGCTGCCTCCGGAAGACCATCCTCTGCTGGGCCTTCTTGGTGATGGAGCTGATGTTCAGCTCCCACTTGAGGTCCTGGGTAATGATGGAGCCGAGGAAGCGGATGGACTCCACAGCGTCAACGGGGGAGTCACACAGGATGAGAGGGGCGGGTGGGGCTGCATTCTTCCTGTAATCCACAACCATCTCCACTGTCTTCAGAGCGTTCATGTGGTGTTGCAGCCCCTAACTGTGACCACTGAAGGGCAGAGAACACGCGGGTATTTAACTACACTCAGGTCAACTGTCCACTTCACCTGAGGTCAAAGCAGACACCATACCAGTCATTTCCATCAAAACTCTCAAAATATTACAATTAAAAGAGAAAGCTGCTTGTGTTTGCACCGCCAAATGTGTAGGTGGAGAAAGCAACTTTAACATGGTAGAATGTGTGTGTGCGTGTGTGCGTGTGTGTGTGTATGTGCGTGTGTGCATGTGCGTGTGTGCATGTGCGTGCATGCATATGTGTGTATGTGTGTATGTGTGTGTGCGTGTGTGGTGTGTGTGTGTGTGTGTGTGCGTGTGTGTGTGTGTGTGTGTTCCTCCGCTGTTTATGTGAAAGGTCTCTTTGTGATTAGATCTGCTGACGGTCTTAAGACTGAGTCTTGGGGTGCAAGACAAAAAATAACATCTCTGTGCCACATTCAACTTCTGATGCAACCAATAACTCAGGCTGTACTATCTGGTGGATGTTTACTGAGTAACTGTGTAGAGTGAGCTTGCTTCTTAGTGACATAATGTAAAAGCTGATGTGTTGTCAGTAATCAGCAGGTCATCAGTGTTTTAACCAGCAGACATCATTTATGAAGACTTCATTCCCCTCAGATTCCTCTCACAGATGTGTTTACACTGAAAACTGCAACCACATACATACTCTGTGTGTGTGTGTGTGTGTGTGCACACCAAAGAGATACTTTCTTTTTTATTTTTACAACAAGAATTAAACCCTTGAGGTGATCCAACCCATTCATAAAGCTCCTTGTGGCATTAATCTAAATGGCATTATGTTGTATCACACTGCAGTGCTAGTGTGTGTGGCTCATTCCCCCATTGAGTCACAGCAGCTGGATGTCAGCTGATGAAAGTTTTAACTTTTGCCCACTGTGAGTCAGAGATTCAGATCATTTTGAGAAGACTCAGTTTCAACATTTCACTTTGGCCTCTTTCACTTGACACTGAAGCTGACAGCCTGCTCTCACATATACAGCTATGTACAGTACGTGCACATTACGGCTTTTGGCTGTGCCAAATATTTAGTTGTCTCCATGGCAACAAATACATTTCTATTTGTGTCTGTCACTCTAGTTCCCCCCTCACAGTCAGACTACACACCACCAGGTTACAAAGTAACAGTCTGATGTCAACAAATCCCCAATTACCCTCCCTTCACCAAGGTCTGCAATCACTTGTTAAGCACTAAAATAGTTATTTGCAGACTATAACAACACTTTGACGTCATTGGTCGGTGTTCTCTGGTGGCCTGATTGTATTCGCTGCTTGAAATGCCACTGAGGTTGAAGGAACCTCCCACACTGTATATATCCCGAGAGGGTGCAGTGAGTCGAGGCCCTGCACCACTCTCACTTTTTCTCAACCCGACTTGAGTGACTACATCAGCAAAGATGAATCAAGTAAGTAACATTTTAAAGCTACTACTACTGTGCTCCTGCACTGCTTTTCCTCTGTTCTGATAATCGTGTGACTCAGATAGACGAGCGCCGTCATCTCCTATTTTAAAAGTGGCACCGACAGCTGGTTGAGTGTCAGCCCACACGGTCAATACATCTGAACCGACTGAACTTTACTTTAACTGAACCAGCTCCCTGCACATCATTTTAGCTGCTTTTTTATCTTTTGAGAGGTCTTTGAGAGTTTTTTTCTTTTGAGAGGCTTCTTGGATTGCCTTTTATGGTCAAAGTATTCTCGACAGAGCACACATGCATGCACATTAGTCACCTAATAGAAGCAGCCAATGCATTGAAAAAAGCCTTCTGTTAAGGTCTGTACATTCTTCCTGCCAAACGTGGATTACACTGGAACAGAAACGCTTTCTAACATTTGTTAATTTCAGTTCAATCATCTCTGTCTCAGCTGAATATGGCCAGCAATGCATTCTGGTCGCTTTGGAGTCATAAACTCAGTAAATTGCAATAAGGCCCTGTATCATTCTGGGTTTTTGGTGGAAACAGGGATAAACATGCGATTGGAACGGGCACTGCGAGGCGGGGGGCAGCGGGTTTATATCACATTAAAGGATGTAATTAAATAAAGTCATCATGTGGAGTCGAGAATTGATGCTGGCATGCTGTAATTCTTACGTTTACCTCTCGGGGTGAAAAAGGCAGCTGTCTTTTTTCCCCATGTGATTCTATCAGGGAGTGATAGAATCCTACATTGAAAAGGTCTATTTGGTATTTGTATTGTAGAAATTCCAGCGGGATCACAGATATTTTAGAGTTAAATAATTCATAATGCTGTGTGTTTGAATGAATTGGCATCTCTTATACAATGCACCATTCAGATTCCTTTAGACAGCACTGTATGGGAGTGATGCAGGGCGGCCCAGCCCCACACAGCTCAAGCCCCAGTGCCATGTGTCACACACACACTTAACAGTTGGACTCTAGCATGGAAAGAATGTCGAACCCATGTCATCCTATACCTCCATCTTCCTCAATCAGTTTTTGGTTTTATTCCAGATATATTCTCTCAAGTTCTGCCAGAATCAACAAACCGCCAGCAACATATACATCCACCAGACCACGGATTATTTAAAGTGGTGTTCAGGTTAACAATATCACTAAAAGTCTCTGCAAGTTTGTCTGCCTGAACCGCGTAATCATTCTGACTCTGAACTTGATCAACTAAGTAAACTGCCTTTAAAGTTTGGTTTCTTGTCGACTGTATTTAACACTGTTAAGATTAGCAACAAAATTATTTATACTGTCCCCTGGAAAGTTGCCTCAGATCAACCTCTGAAAGGCAGTGATGCATTTCAATTATATCTAGTAAAACTCACAATAAAAAAAACTTTTTTACTTGTTACTTGTCGCTGTTTGACTCTGCTCAGACTCAGATTTCATCCAGCCTCTCAGAAACTTCTCCTTTAACTACATTGACAAAACTTGTAAACCCGCAAAGGGCTGCTATGTTTGTACCTGTTGCCCTGGCGACAGTTACCAGTTCCCCAAATACATAGTTTGACAAAGTGACAGTGGTGCTCTGTGTTTCATAACCAGATAATATATTGCTCAAGTGTAATTTCCACACAGTATTCCCCTGCCACATGTACAGCAGCAACCGAGCTGAGGTTTTTTGCTGGGCTCAGCCTTTTTTCCATCGTATTGCACTTAGGAAAATATTACTCAGTTTAACGGTCGTCCCCTATCATTTTTTTCAAAATGTTTAGCCTCTGCCAAAATCCGCATAGAGGAAAAAAGGCCCATGACAACGGTGGGACAGGGAAGAGCTGGAATCTTAGACCTTGATGGGAGTCTTGATGGGAGTATAATTAAAAACACATGTTGTGCTATTTCTTAGGATGAAGTGAGGATTGGAGAGTTGGCTGGAGCTACTGCCGGTGCGGTTTATTGCCTGGAGCTGCAATGATAATTGGATGTATAAAAATCCAGTAGTATTTCCACAAAATAACGTACGACTATATCCTCCCCCTGTTTTTTCTTGCACAGGGTATGATCATAAAGAGCATGTCCTTCAAGGTCGGGCAGACACTGACCGTTGTTGGAGTCCCCAAACCTGAGGCCACAAAGTAAGTACGAGTGGCTGAGGCCGATAAGACATCTTCTTCCTTCATTCTTCTTGTTCTTGTTCTTGTTCTTCTTTCTGTACTTCTTCAACTTTCCCTGTGAAATGCTGTGACTCAACACGAGGGCCAGTCTTTTCTGTGTATACTCACAGAGGTGGAGGTGGAATCTGTAATCAGTTACAATCAGGGAGTACCTATAAACTTCCCCTCATAACGTGGGCTTGATGAAGATAATTGTTAGCAGATGACAAAAGCACCCACACAACTGCTGAGGTTTTCACAATAGTTTGTGCACTTGGTGTCCTCTTTCACGTTCTACATATAAGCAGCCATTTAAAAAAGTAATACATCTTATTGTTTCTTTGTGCCATAGCTTTGCAGTGAATATTGGCCCCAATGAGAAGGAGATCGTGATGCACATCAACCCTCGTTTCAACGCCCACGGAGACGAGAATGCTGTGGTCTGCAACTCTTACCAGAATGGCAGCTGGTGCGAGGAATACCGTGAGGGAGGCTTTCCTTTCCACCAGGGAGAGGAGTTCAAGGTGAGAGCATGTGTGTGAGTGTGTGTGAGTGTGTGTGTGTGTGTATGTGAGAGTGTGTGAGAGTGTGAGTGAGTGAGTCTGTGTGTGAGTGTGAGTGTGTTTGTGTGTGTGTGTGTGTGTGTGTGAGTGTGTGTTCATGCTCCTGCACGTTTATTTTAAATTTTAAATTTTAAAATCGTACAATGACTCTTCCTCTTCTTCACTCTAGATGGTTATTGAATTCACCGCGGCAGAGTTCCTGGTGACTTTATCGGACGGCTCTGTGATACACTTCCCCAACCGCATGGGGGCCGAGAAGTATTCATACATCAGTTTCGATGGAGAGGTTCGCGTCACAAGCTTCGAGATCAAATAAACCTCCACCCTCCCTGGAGTTTTGGATTGAAATTCATGTTTTTCTTTTTCAATTAGTTTAGCATCAGGTCACTTATAGCATGCATTCTTGTTTTATCCCTCCCAGACATTCCAGATGTATAACTGAGTGTAGATCTTGCCTTTACAACATGTATTAAATAAAGCACGGCCTTGATGAAAGTGGACTTGTGTGACTCCTCAATAAACGTGTGAAACAAGCACATTATCTCTCAACAAGCCCCTTGCTTGTGAAACACAGACATTGGATCTCATTTAAGATCACTGCATTGAAACCTTCACACGGATTGCTCAGCATTCACATGAAGAATAGAATGTAATATAAAGCAAGCCTTTAAAAGCATCCGGACGAGCTGCAAGGGGACACACGGCCGGCTCCCATCACAGGCCACAAACCATTTAGATTCATAATTAGCATCAGCATTCATTGAGACCACATCCTGCCTCCTATCAAACAGCAGTCTTCATCAGTAGAGGAGCTTGTGAAGGCAGACTGGAGCCGCTCGTCTCTCGGCTTCCTCTCAATTCTTTTGACCTGTAGATGTTCACAGGGATCAAGACATGAATCCTCAAGCCATAAACCCACATCCATCCGAGTTTGGCAGGAAAACCTCAAACATTCAGCCTAATCTTCTCTTTCTTGTTCTGTAAATTGCTTTTGTTTATGTACCTCACAAAAGTCAAATAAATATAAAAAAACACAATTAGCCATGTTAGCCAGTAGATGGCGCCGTTGCTATATTAATGCAATATACTGTAAAATGTGAGAAATGTTGTCAGTCACAGGTTGGTTACAACATTGAAGTGACACATTATTTCACAGGGTTGAATTCACAGAGGAATTGTTTGTGCATGCAGAAATTGTCACAGCACTTTTTCTACCATCAGCTGGTGTCAGAACTTGTGATTCCATATTGATTTGACCTTTTTTATAAATCGTTGACATGCAGTCTTAAAATTACATAGATATACAACATTAACAGAAGCCAAATGACTTTCTGTGACGATGGTCCAACTCAACTCTGTGAAGAAGAAGAAGAAGAAGAAGAAGAAGAAGAAGAAGAAGAAGAAGAAGAAGAAGAAGAAGAAGAAGAAGAAGAAGAAGAAGAAGAAGAAAGTGAAGTGATATCTTAAACAACAATCATAACATCTGACTGGCCTGTCTATCTCCGGCTGAACAGCACATGCATGGGATGGCACAGAGATGGACATGAAATCACAGACGTTTCAACGAGACACCTTTTTTATGTGTGCGTGTGTGTGTAATAAGTATTATTATAATCTACTCTGATGCAACGAATGGCAATGTGTGTGAGGCTGATTTTAGGAGAGATGGATTGAAAAGTGGAGGTGGAAAACAAGTTCCCATGATCTGATCCTTCCAGACAAAGGAAGGGGGCGACTATGGGTCAGTGGTTAGCATGCCCGTCTTTCAATCAAGGGCTTGGCAGTTCAATCCCCGCCCTAGTCAATGTGTCCTTGAGCAAGACACTTAACCCTGCATTGCTCCCCGTAGCTGTGTCTATGGTGTATAATGTGTCTTTGAGTATCTTGAAAAGCACTATATGGATTATTATTATTATTATTAAAGGCTGAGGGGCTCATGCAGGACGACCTTTCCTTTCTTCTTCGTCAGGACCATTAACAGCAGTGACACATGAGTGTGTCTGTGGCTTTGAAGCATATGGTCAGTCTGACATGCAGGACGTGTGTGTGTGTGTGTGTGTCTGTGTGTGTGTGGTAATCAGTGCTCTGAAGCTACCTGGCAGTGTCAAAGGTGCTCCCTTTGGAGGAGGATGAGGAGGAGGAGGAGATTTGGTTGCCATGATGATTACAGTTCAGTCTCTCTCCTCTTTTCTTATTCTCCACTCCCTGTATCTCTTCCTTTCTCACTCATGCACCTTCCCCCGTCCTCCCCTTATTATCTTCTACTCAATCTGTCGTACCTTAAAACAAATCTGCTCTTCTTCACCTCTCTTTCCAACATCTTTCCCTTTACCTCACTTTTCTCTCCCCCCTTTCTCTGACGACTCGTCTCTATTCAGTCATTCCTCAGCTGTACACCCATCCCTCTTCTTGCACTTTTAATTGGAAATAACTAATTTTAACACTTCCCCTCTTCATTATTTTGTGGCAGACGAGATCAATATCCAGGGCTGAGTTGGTAGCGCACAAGTGTGTTTGTGCTCGTTCTGTATCCACTCGGATCATTTGAGTGAGGCTCGATACTCACCTCTCCCCTGACTCCTTTGTTCACGGTGCTCATACTGATAATAATACAAAAAGTAGGTGGTTTGTGTGAACCAGTGAATGTCAAAGGAGGAGGGGGGGTTCATATGCTCACACGGGCTCCGTCCTACTGTCATTAAGTGTGTACGCTGTTTGTTTCAAAACTGTGATGCTCGTGTGAAGGACAACCCTCCAGCCCTTCCTCACACATCCAATCAATTACATGAGGGCTTTGATTAACACATTCAAATCAACATAGGCCCAGGAGAAACACACACACACACACACACACACACACACACACACACACACACGCACACACATATGTCTACATGTGTGTGATTTCAGCAGGCAGACAGCAGGGGTATGCTGTGCTGTCAGTTCTCTAAATCTATTTCATGTGACGAGCACTGCGGATGTTTAACACATGCCTGTGTTTCCTTTTACCTGTGCCATGTCACTTGTCGTGCGCGTGAATAAATGTGCTGAAATGTGTGGAATGGAATGATTCACCTCAGCTTACATAAAACCTTTGTCTATATTTAGCGCCAGCATGACTCCAGATTTCTGCACCGAAGCTATCAGCCACACATTGAGATGTGCGTGGGCCCGCCCTGAGCTGACTGCGGTCCTGGATGCATGTTCCGCCTCACCGAAGGCTTCATCTTAGCAACATGAATGCATAACCTGTTGGATACAGCATAGTAGAAGTGTGACCCTGGGGAGTTTGGATACAGATTGGTGTTTATTTATGTGTAAAGAAACCACAAAATTAAAAGAAAGATACAAAACACAGCAGCTGTGCAGAAGAAGACTGAAATGTGGATGAGCTGAAAATCAAGTCCCAAACAGAAACGCAAGCAGTAAAAACAACAATAAAAAAGACTAATACAGTAAATTAAATGTGTGTGGGTGGAGGTGGGGAAGGGCTGGATGATAAGACTCATGATCCGACATATAGAAGAGATGTTGGTTTTTTAGGATCAGAATGAGTTGTATGGTGGTGGATGATTATAATGTGCAACATACAGTTAAAATGAAGAGTGGCAAACAAGCATTTAAAACAAACATTTTGTGTATTGTCACAAAACAAATGGTCAAATTAGTTGAACACTTGAGTTAACTGCACCTGATGAATTCAGAATAAATTAGTCCCAATTATTTGCATAGCACTTTAGTATGACTAATTTTTGTATTTAATGTGAATGGGGGGCCGGGGGGAGGGTTGGACCAGGGCTTACAATTAGTGAACAGAAGAAAACCACAACAATGCCATAAAAGTACGGATGACGTCATACATGTAAGAAGAGGACAGGTGTAAACAATACCAGGCTAAATGAGGGTTGAATTCCTCTGAAGTGCGTGCTGGCTCACTTTGTGTAGTGTGACAAGTCAAAAGGCCTTTGGGCAAATCAAACACACCCATGAAGGTGCATGCTGGGACGAGCTAACATGCTAATGTGCTCGCGGAGGATATTTTAACTTCGGGCAGGTGTGTGAAAATGTCAAAGAACGCAGTGACACCGTGTGGACTGGTTCTACTGGGACAGCGGCACTGTGTGGACTAACGTTAGTTCTACTGTGACATAGACACCGTGTGGACTGGTTCTACTGAGACAGCGGCACTGTGTGGACTAACGTTAAAATTAACTGGTTCTTGTTAATCTATAAAACTCTCGTTGGTTTATCTCCGCCCTACCTGTGTCAGCTGCTGCACATCTCATCCCCTGCTTACAACACTCGCTCTGCTAACCGTATTATGTTGGATGTCCCTAAAAAATTCTCTGCACGTGGTTTGTCTTCATTTAATGTTGCTGCAGCTACAACCTGGAATGAACTACAGAAATCCTTGCAACTACAGTCCTACGTCTTCAAGTCGGCCTTTAAAGCCAAGATCACAGACTTGCTGAAAGATGAATGCAGCTGTTTCTCAGGCTGTTAGCATGTTGGTTTCTCCGCTCCTTGGCACTTTTTAACCCCGTTTTTTTATTTATTTTCCTCTCCTTTCCCTCAAGAGGTTTCGCCTCTTGTTAGGCCACAGTTGTAAATAAGAATGTGTTCTTAATCTGTTTCGCCTGGCTAAATAAAGGTTAAATAAAAAATAAAATAAACTTACTGTGATAGACACCGTGTGGACTGGTTCTACTGGGACAGCGACACCGTGTGGACTGGTTCTACTGTGACAGCGACACCGTGTGGACTAACGTTAGTTCTACTGTGACAGAATCACTGTATGGACTGGTTCTACTGGGACAGAGACACCGTGTGGACTAACGTTAGTTCTACTGTGACAGAATCACTGTATGGACTGGTTCTACTGGGACAGCGACACCGTGTGGACTGGTTCTACTGGGACAGAGACACTGTGTGGACTGGTTCTACTGGTACAGAGACACTGTGTGGACTGGTTCCACTGGGACAGAGACACCGTGTGGACTAACGTTAGTTCTACTGTGACAGAATCACTGTATGGACTGGTTCTACTGGTACAGCGACACCGTGTGGACTAACGTTAGTTCTACTGTGACAGAATCACTGTATGGACTGGTTCTACTGGGACAGCGACACCGTGTGGACTGGTTCTACTGGGACAGAGACACCGTGTGGACTGGTTCTACTGTGAGAGAGACACCGTGTGGACTGGTTCTACTGGGACAGAGACACTGTGTGGACTAGTTCTACTGTGACAGAGACACCCTGTGGACTGGTTTTACTGTGACAGAAACACAGTGTGGACTAACGTTACTTCTACTGTGACAGAGTCACCGTGTGGACTGGTTCTACTGGGACAGAGACACTGTGTGGACTAATTCTCCTTTGACAGAGACACCGTGTGGACTGGTTCTACTGGGACAGAGACACTGTGTGGACTAGTTCTACTGTGACAGAGACACCCTGTGGACTGGTTTTACTGGGACAGAAACACAGTGTGGACTAACGTTACTTCTACTGTGACAGAGTCACCGTGTGGACTGGTTCTACTGGGACAGAGACACTGTGTGGACTAATTCTCCTTTGACAGAGACACCGTGTAGACTGGTTCTACTGGGACAGAGACACCGTGTAGACTGGTTCTACTGTGACATAGACACAGTGTGGACTATCGTTAGTTCTACTGTGGCAGAATCACTGTGTGGACTGGTTCTACTGGGACAGCGACACTGTGTTGACTAACGTTAGTTCTACTGTGACAGAGACACCGTGTGGACTGGTTCTACTGGGACAGAGACACTGTGTGGACTAGTTCTACTGTGACATAGACACCGTGTGGACTGGTTCTACTGAGACAGAGACACAGTGTCGACTAGTTCCACTGTGACAGAGACACCGTGTAGACTGGTTCTACTGGGACAGCGACACTGTGTGGACTAACATTAGTTCTACTGTGACAGAGACACCATGTGGACTGGGTCTACTGGGACAGAGACTGTGTGGACTAGTTCTACTGTGACAGAGACACCGTGTAGACTAGTTCTACTGTGACAGAGACACCGTGTGGACTCGTTCTACTGGGCTTTGAGAATGGACGAGCAGAGAAGTCTAATCTGGAGCACAGTAAGGAGGACTTCCTGTTGCCCACAACTCGTCACAGGAAGACGTTCAGACAGGCGAGTAAAGCATCATACATTTTGATAATTGTTACAGAAATCAACCGTTTTGTGTGTTTCTCATTTTTCGAGGCTGTGTGCAGTGGGTGTGGAGTTTATATTGTCGTTTCGTCTCTGTGCTGGTCGCCTTGGTGGCACTGTATTCTGTTGTTAAATTGGCAGGTTGTTTTATTCATGACGCTTAATAATATTGCACCCGCCGTCCTCAGCACGTAGTTTATTGTCTTGTTGGGCTCGACTGAGGAGGGGGTCGTTTATATGGAGCTGATAATCAGTTGAATGCACCGGCTGCAAAGGTCCTGTTTCCAGAAAAGGGATGTGCTGTTGGGTTGAACATGAGCACAGGACTTTATCGAATCTATTTTTCACTGCACCATTAAGGAATGTTTTTTTGGTTTTGTTTACATAAATATGCTTATTACTACTATGAGTTTCTGGTGAACAATGTTCTGCTCAGTGCAGTTCTTCACCTGCAACTTGATATTCAAAATGGCATGACTGACTTGATATTCTCTGGTTGTGGACTGCGGATGCTCAAACCTGAGCTGAGCTGTGACCCCGACACAAAGCTTGATTCTCACACAAGAAGTACCACATAAAATGTCTATCTCTAAATATCTGTCAGACTGAGAGAGCTCTATTGAACACTTATGCCCATTCGGGGACATTATAGGCCTTTACTAGAAACCCAGTAGCGATTGCAGTTTACTTTTCTTTTAGGTTTTCTCCAAATGTGAACATAAACAAAACACAAATGCATGTTTGCATTTAATTGGATTCTTTAGTTGCTTCTGTGTTTGGGTGAAAGCCCAAGGGAACTTTACGCTTCATCCCAGACAGACCGCAGAACACTGCTGACAGCTTGGAGAGTACACTGTCACGAACCTGCCCTATGATTGTTACAGCGCATGTGTGTAGCTGTGTGTGCAGCGTGTATGCACAGCAGCATAGGTGACCTTTTACGCAGAGTAAGCCCTTTCAAACATCAAGTGTCAGTCCTTGGCTCCACTGCACATATCTGGGTCACATTTGAAAGTTAATGTCATCAAACCTATGTGAGAGAAACAGGTGAGGCACACAGAGTATTTCTTTTATTTAAAATTGGGTTCTGCGGTGACATCACGACTGAACATTACTTTTTTTATTATTTATTATGTGTGTGTGAGACTGAGATGGTGAGTGAGACTGCCACAATGATGCAGAGTTAATTTGAGATGTGTAATGCACCTCACACACGCTGTTTTAAGTCACTCTCCTAGTTGTCTCTTTGGCTGGAATGAAGCTCATCGCTGTATACCTAACGTATCCGAAAGCTCATCCGTATTACTAGAAGTTGAGTTCCATTCTTTTAAACTCTTTTGACATCGCAGGGTGAAGGTGAATGTTTGCTCTTGTTTTGCTACTTCAGGGCGTGTGGCAGAAAGAATAGACCTTGCTGCTCAGCCCAATCCCTGCAACCTTATACCGTAAACACAGTGATGGACTGGTATTGCCGAGGCTTTTGCATTTGAGCTTTCGCTTCTGATGATTAACTTTGAATGAATGTACCAGTTTTTCATTGCGTTATCGACTTATCTGTTTATTCCCAAGGCACATTCACTCAGTTTACAAAGTCACTTTGGATAAATGTGTCTTCTAAATCCCTACATTTGAAATTGAATTTGAGTCAGAGACCGCAGAATATAAATAATGGTTTTGTAAGTCAAGCCTCCATTACAATGCATTGATATACATTTATGTGCAATCCAATGGTAGCTTAAATGTACCTCCTAGAAAGCAATGAGTTGTATTCAGGAGGCATCATCATAATTCAAATGCCAAGTTCACCCTCAAACAGAATTTGCATTTAATGGCTCCATAAACTTGGACTGCACAGTCAATGCTGTATTTCTGACCGCCTCCTGATTGCAGTGCATTAAAATACGTATCTATTATAGTGTATCCAACATCAAACTGTTGATGCTGATGAGAGTTAAATATATCAGTGCTTTTTTAACGTTGGTACCCACAGTCACCAAATATTCTGGGAGTTTTGATGTACCCTTAACATCAAGTGCATTTTGGACTAAGTAGTGGGAGTTTCGATGATTCATATTTGCATCAACCCATCCAGGGATGAAACAGTTCAGAAATAAAAGAAGATGCCTCCATACACTTTTTTGTTGTTGTCTTCAGACATCGTGAGAACAGAGCTGTCAAATGAAACATTGTTCTAAATGACACCACTACGGTGGCGGAGCTGACAAGAAACGCATTGTGACTGTGGGTGTGCATCGGTGATAAATTAGGCAACGGAAACCATAAGATTCATCGTCGGTGGTGTTAATCCAGACAGCCCCGTTGTTAGTGTCCTCACCATCGACTGTAAACACTGAGTGTTCTTTGACATCCTCTAGCCTGTCTGTTTAATCCAAAGTTGGCTCGCTTTTTCTATCGGCTCACATAAAGATGCTTTCCTTATTGTCTCCTAGTTGCTTTCATCCTCGACATTCACTGTAGCGTAGTGTGTATTTAGGTGAACGCACATTCGCCAAGCTTGTGACAGACTCCTGTGCAGCAAGCTGTGAGAAGATGTGTATCGAGTACGTGAGGAAACTGAGGTTTTACTCTTGCTACTTTTTCGAAGACTGACTCTAGATCAGTCATTCCAACAGATGGGTCAGGACTGTCAGCAGGGTCGCGGGAGATTTTATTATGGAAGCAGCATTTCTTCCATCGTCTTTTAATATTTATACCTGCAGTACACCTTTGAGCCGCATGAGGAGACTGAATGTATTGGTCTAATAAAGTGTAACCTATTTATAACAATTCTAGCTTACTTTCTGTTTGTTATACTGATGAGAGGAAATTAAAAGTACGAGAACAAAGTTAGTACTGCATTCTTTTTGTTCTCATTTAGTATTACACTTGGATATGTTTTTAACAACACATGCATAAAACTAAGATGTGATTTAGGAATATCTCTTCACAATGAAAGGTTTACTTATTGAAGATAATCAAAAGTGATGTGCAATGGCAGTAAAAATAGTCGAATGAAACATTCTTTTATGCACAATTTTCCTCTCATGATTTATAGATAAGGCCTATTGTGAATTGGGTCACTGTGGTTTGCCATTTAAAAAAAAAAAAAAAGGGTTCCCGCAATTTCTTTTTGGGAAAACAGGGCTCTCAATGTGTATTTTTTATACCCACGTTCAATTCTCTCTCTGGGTCGGCATGTGCTTTTTAAAATGTTTTATATCCTCTTCTTTCAATAGTTTGTGGCCACGAAGTCTATATTTGTTCAATACCTGTATTTGTGTGTTATTTCCAACAGAATGGACATACACAGCTATGTGATAATTGTGTTTTATGTCCAGGTACCGAAGATGACTGTCATATCTTTGTATATTCCCGATTGTATGCCCCCCCCCCCCCACACCCTCGTCTGAACTCATCTCTTCCTTTATCCGCTCTGTTGCCTCGCTTTCTCCACCTCCTTTCTCTGCCTCACCCTCCATCTACCGCCGTCTCTGAAGAAATGTGCCCCATAATCTCTCCCCTTTTTCTCAGGTTTATGCGCACTCAACCCCGCAGGAAGGGTGAGTCAGGTGTGACCACATGGTCCAGAACTGCCCGGGGTCAAACGTCACACACAAGCAAATCCAATCTCTTCACCGTATAGCACACACTCCCCAGGCTACTCGTTCAGTAAGGGGTTCTCATGTCTTGCCTGGCTCTCGCTCCCACACCGGCCGTGCTGTGGTCTCCTTCCTGTCTCAGTCCAATGTGTGTGTGTGTGTGCGTACACAAGCACACCCGTGCGTCTGCTTGTTCATGTGTTTTGGCCGTGTTCAGGTCCCTGCACTGTTCAAATTATATGCATGCTGTCAATTTGAATCAGTGTGTCGGAGCTCCGTTCACCCGCACAGTGAGTGTTTATGCATAATATTGGGGCTTCAGAACACACACACACACGCACACACACTTAGTATTGCTTAGAAATATACAGGATAAAATTATATTATGTGTATTTGTGCTTTGGCTATCAGGACACTGGATCATGTTTTACAGTTGGAGCCATATAAATCTCGCTCCTCCTTTTCTTATATCCCCTCGTTCTCTCATCCCTTCTATTTCTTTTTTTTCTTTCCTGCCTCAACCGAACGCACCCCCTCACTCCCACCTTTTCCCGCCTCCATCCTCAAACCACAGTGGCCTCCGCTGTGCTCCACTTGCTACTTTTCTTGCATGTCTCTCTGAATGTTCGGATCGATAAGAGCCAACTGCGTAATAGAATTAGGCTCTAATGGAAAGTACAAACTAGCTTTCTATTTACTAAATCCCTCCAGGGGGGTTCTGGCTAGGTAAAGAGCAGACTGTGAAATGTGAAATGAGACTGCAGTCGAAGATGTATGTGCACGGTTTTCATGTGTACGGTTGTGTGAGTGTGTGTATATGTTTGTCCGTGAGGGGAAGGGGGATACTGAGAATTGACTGAAAATCAAGTTAAATTGGTTTCAGTTCTTCAGCTGATGTCTTAATGTCAGGTACATGGATTTTTCCACAAGTGATGATTTTGGCCGAGGACAGCAGTAGAGCTTTCTATGTGAGTTTTTGTAAAAAGAAAACGCCTATATAATATATCAGGACATCAGGGATTTCTAGTAAAAGACAATATGTTAAAGTGTAGTAAATTCAGTTAACGGTGTTAACAGGCAGGTTAATTCAACAGTTTGTTCAATAAAGAAATAATTTTTTTAAAACTAAAAGCATACAGATAAACAAACAATCCGTCAGTCGTCTTTGACATTGGGTTTCCCTTTTCCTTTTTCTAAACTTGCTTATCTCACCTTTTCTTCTCTTTCTTCTCCACTCATCTCCTCTTCATCCTGTACTTTTCCTGTCATTAACCCCTCTCTCTCTCATTTGACCCTTCGTTCCTCTCTGCCAGTCATTTTCTCATGTGACATTGAAAGAGTAACATGAGCCTCAGCGTGGGCTTATCCACTAAAGGGTGAACACTTGTCCAGTCAACTGGGACTCTGAATGTTTCATAAGAACATGGAGGGGGGGGGAGGGGGGGGGGGTTAGATGTCTATGTGTGTGTGTTTGTGTGTGTGTGCAGAGCGAGTGCTTTACATTAGACATGAAAGACACATTTCAATTCAGTTTATTTTGTATAGCCCAATATCACAAATTACAAATTTGCCTCAGAGGGCTTTACAATCTGTACACATACGACATCCCTGTCCCAGGACCTCACATCGGATCAGGAAAAACTCCCCAAAAATAACCTTAGACAGGGAAAAAAGGGAAGAAACCTTCAGGAGAGCAACAGAGGAGGATCCCTCTCCCCGGATGGACAGAAGCAATAGATGTCATGTGTACAGAATGAACAGCATTTACAAAGTTACATAAACACATTACATGAATATGACAATGTATGAATGGAACTCCAATCCATGAAACAGAAGGAGGTAGAGAGGAGAGGGGGCGGGGCGCATCAGCAGGGCCAACGCTGGAGGCCGGCTCACCAGGCATCAGACACCTCCAGGTCCAATGGACCCTATGAGACGTGAAGTCACAACGACTCCGGGGAGGAAGCAGAGTTAATAAGGTGCAATGGAGAGATGTAAATTCATCCATAAGGAGAGAGAGAAGATGAGATTGGTGCTCAGTGTATCCTAAAACATCCCCCAGCAGCCTATAAGCCTATAGCAGCATATCAAGGGGCTCGACTAGGGCAAACCTGATTCAGCCCTAACTATAAGCACTATCAAACAGGAAAGTCTTAAGTCTATTCTTGAATGAGGTGACTGTGTCTGCCTCCCGGACTGAAAGTGGAAGCTGGTTCCATAAAAGAGGAGCTTGATAACTGAAGGTTTCTTGCTCCCATCCTACTTTTTAGGACTCTAGGAACCACAAGTAGCCCCCCATTTAGTGAGCGCAGCAGAGTAATGTGATCTCTTTTCTTAGTTTTTGTGAGTACACGAACTGCAGCATTCTGGATCAACTGGAGGGATTTAAGAGACTTATTAGAGCAGCCTGATAATAAGGAGTTGCAGTAATCTAGTCTGGAAGTAACAAACGCGTGAACCAGCTTTTCTGCATCTTTTTGAGACAAGATGTGCCTGATTTTTGAAATGTTACGTAGATGAAAAAATGCAATCCTTGAGATTTGCTTAACGTGAGAGTTAAAGGACAAGTCTCGGTCAAAGATAACGCCTAGATTCTTTACAGTGGTGTTGGATGCCAGGGAAATGCCATCTACAGAAACCACATCACCAGATAATTGATCTCTGAGGTGTTCAGGGCCCAGTAAAATAACTTCAGTTTTGTCTGAGTTTAACATCAGGAAATTGCAGGTCATCCATGTTTTTATGTCTTTAAGACAGTCTTGAATTTTAGCGAGCTGGTTGGTCTCCTCTGGTTTGATCGATAGATATAATTGAGTATCGTCTGCATAGCAATGAAAGTTTATGTAGTGTTTCCTGATAATATTGCCCAAAGGTTCTGTGCTTGGACCAAATAAAATTGGTCCAAGCACAGAACCTTGTGGAACTCCGTGATTAACGTTGGTGGTCATTGAGGCTTCATCGTTTACAAATACAAATTGAGATCGATCTGATAAATAGGATTTAAACCAACTTAGTGCGGTACCTGAAATGCCCATCGACTGATCCAGTCTCTGTAATAGGATGTCATGATCAATGGTGTCAAACGCAGCACTAAGGTCTAATAATACCAGTACGGAGATGAGTCCTTTATCTGATGCAATTAGGAGGTAATTTGTAATAATTGTCATCATGCCAAACTCGAGGCTTCAAAACAACAGTACCCAAACCAAAGGGTAACACCACGTTGCCTACACGTCCACTTCCTGTGTACAGTCGTTGGTGAATACCTGCATGGTCACAGTGGGTTCTAACAGAGTTGAGATAGTGAATGTGTGATTTGAGCCTGTGGCACTGATCACTTTCCTCCACATCCCTCCATGCTTCAGGTACCTCCAGGACTCCCCGTTATCTCTCCCCAGAGAGGGATAACACATAGTTTCCCACATAGACACGAACACTAACTAACACACCTAACACACACACACACACACACACACACACTTTGGGATGTAGCCAATCTCTTCCCAGAAGCCCCTGAGGCTGTGTACAACTAGCATCTCTGGAGAAACCCACTTTATCAATGTGGTCATTCAAACTGACACACCATGAACCAGGGGTTTTGCATGTTTTATTTGTCCTGGCAGACTCTAAAAAATACATTTCACCTCAAAGCAAACCACCTGTGCTCTATTAGTACTGCTAAAGTCTGGAGGTCTGGACTCAAAGTCAATGGGCTGTAATCCCAGGAGGAGTTTAAGTGAGTCTAAATCACTTTACATTAAAGCTAAGCATACATGTTGGCTGGTAAAGACTTCAGTTATAATTATAATGCAATGTGCATTTAGATGCCAAAAACAAATCAGAAACTGCACTGTCTCTCAGTAAGTGTCAGTAGTTGGAGTATTTTGCTGAGTAATGTTTTTATTTGGCATCAATCCTCTGCACAACTGGGTGCCATATGTCTTATAAACATTACAGATATGGAAAAATTATGATCTTCACTACTCTTATGAATGTAAAAAGCATCTAATGTTAACTGTAGCAGGTTATACGAAAAATCACGTACTATTCTATCTTCTTTTACTAATAAGACGTTTTTTATTTTACTAATAAGACTAATAATACGTTGTGTTACTTCCCTCTCCATAATACATTGCTTTGTTGTGATGCAAGTTACTTGATGTGGGGAGATATGATGTCATGCAACTGGCACATTGTTTTTAGACGTTGCCACGCCGTCTGGTAACTATATTGCAACCTAATGAGTGCAGCAATGCCAAAGTGTCTCCTACCCAAACATTTTAGCAGCAGTAACAGCAGTAAGTCGTGACTTATCCAGTGTTAATGGTATCCAAACGAGATTAAAAAAAGACTAGTTTGGAAGCGTCTTGGTCATTACAGTAAAACACAAAGGGTAGCTTTGTTTTTTGTTTTCTTCATACTAATTGCCTGACCCAAGCATTGTGTACCAACCCAGACTAAAGCACACAGTCAGCAAATATCCCCACCACAGTTCCGACTGTTCTCCCTAAACCTCAATTATTTACAACTTATGAATAACGCACTTTACCTCAAGCTGGCAAGTGGGGGTGTTTTTGCACATGGCGTCTTGAATTAGTCATAACCACACAATGGCTAACCATACAATGTTCATGCCTGCAGCCTTTTTTGCGTGCGGGGTATACAAGTGCCATAATAAGTATTTCCCTGTCAATACATGTATAGGGAGTGTCTAAAAAACATGTCTAAAACTAATCCGCAAGCTTCAGCTCACTGCTTTCATTGTGACTGACCTGGCATGTGATGGAATGTAGTCATGTTTAATTGATCAGAAATCTCTGCAGCCTCCCTCTCTGTACTGCATGGTTCAGCGTTATTTCCAATGAGTGAAAAACAATAAAACACATTTTGAGCACTGAACACCTAAAAGGACAGTTCACCCCAAAATAAATCATACCTGTAGTGCTATTATAAATAAAGGTATATATGTTTTATCTGACTTAGTCTTTGAGATAGAGATGATTACAAGAAAACCACTGGCCGGGAGTCATGGAGAAGCTAATAGTTCCATGAAACTGTTCATAACAAGGGCTGTGGATGAGTAACCGGGTCATGATTTCTGGAAATAGTTTTTCAAATGTCTTTTTTTTAAGAGAAGGCACCAGACGATATCTCCACAACTAAGCAATTCGCACCAAAACAATCTATAGATCGATAAACAGCACTACTGATTTTGGGCTGAACTGTCTCTTTAAGACATTCATGTCCCCCATCACAATGTTTTGTGTCCCTCCCATGAAGTCATGAGATTGCAGACTTGATATTGTAATGCTCATGGATCACTCTGAATATTATATTATATATATATAATTATATATGTATATATACGTATATATATATGTATATGTATATATGTGTATATATATACATATATATATATATATATAAATATATATATATATATATATATATCAAGTCTGTCAGAAAGTTGACCAAGTGCGCTGACCCCTCTGGAGGAGGTTTAGGCAGATTGATGGAAGGAGTGATGGCCGATGCCCAATAATGTGAGTCATGGACAGCGGTCGCTCGTTAGACCACGGTGCTGAAAGAATACAAAGTACACTACTGAATGTGCGTGCGTGTTTGTGTGTGTGTGGCCATTGCCCCCTTTTGAAGCGTCTCTCTCTCTCTCTCTCCAAGACTTGACTCGACTTTCTCCAATTGACACGCTCTCTTATCATATGCCAAGGCTTATCATATGCCAATGCCTCATAGCCACCCAATTGCCAATATGCTCCGCAGTGCACTTGATGCGGTGCGCCCCGCGGAGGGTGAGTCGAAGTTGCCCATGCGCGTGAGTCTTTCGCCTCCACGCTGCGACGGTGCGTTCGCTTGTCCGATCTCATGAAGACACGTTCAAGCAGATTAGCTACCGCTGCGTGCGTGTCCGGAGCTATTTGTGCGCGCTTGCATATACCACGTTTGTGTACTGGTTATGAGGATAATAAGCACGCCTCATCAAATATTAAAGCCGCCATACACCATTTTCTCTCAGTCCAGCTCCTCTTCCTCTCCCTCTCCCTTTTTATATAGTGTAACACTCAATTCAATTCAGTTTAGGGAGTGATTTACTGCTGCAACCCACGCGCTATCCAGATGGGACTAAATAAATCAGTGTTCCCAAGATAATGAGGAGCGTGCCCCCAAATCAGCAGTGTGTTACTCTTCATTCAGGAGCGTGTTGCCCGTTTCCCAAATCTCTCTCTCACGCGCGCGCCAGCACCCCCCCCCCCCCCCCCCCCTCTCCGCCCTCTCCCTCCATCCCTCTCACACCTCAGAACTCTTCGCTGAGAATTCAACCTCAAGACCAGTTTTTGACGCGCCGGAGATGAATTAATAAACCCATGGAGCGTGGGAATAATTAGACAAGATCAACTTTTTTCTAAGCATCTGATCTTTTCAAGTGGAGGACGTTTTTTCTTCTTCTTTTTTCTCCCACGCATACATTCGTCAGAAGCCATGCATCCTTGAATATAAGCCTTCGTGGGATATTGTGGCTGCATGAAGATGCTGGCTTGACAGAGGCGCGTACTCCACCGGGAGGAGGACCGGGCGCAGGATGAAGTGAAGCCCCGTAGAACATGTTGTATTTGAGACCGCAGGTGATTAACTGTTGCGATTGGGTTTGAAACCCAGCACGCCTTTTGGGATACAGCGTCTGGAATTGGTGTCGGAATGGTTTGAGAAGAAGTGAAATGTTCGTGCCAATTTGGAAATGGAAAAAAAGAAGATTCGTTGTTAGAACATGCTAGATCGAACAGATATTTGTCTCCTGTTTTGTGGGATTTTTTATTTATTTTTGCAGCGTGCTCAGTCAACGTGACCGTGGTATACAAAAAAGAAAAAGAAAGTGTTCCCAAATTCCTTAGCACATAGAGCCTAAAGTGGAACTCGTCGTATTGATTCTCTTTGACATCTACTGGCTCGAAATGGTCGCTTTAGGAGACCCTGAATAAACTTGGCGCGTGAAAAACACTGCTGATTATCGTCTAATTTTTCTTCTTGGATTTCTGGAAATGTGAGTCCAGTGGAGACCAGTGCGCACCACACAGAGTCGCCAAGGCTGCAACGCACAAGCCAATTCTCAACCGGGGAACGGGGCTTTGCGCCGCAGCATCGCGACGACGTCCTCGCCTTTTCTCGCCGTGATGCCTCCGGTCGCACCGATCCCATAAATGGCCAGTGGATCGTGATTGTCCATGTTTCACACCGGACAGGTGTCTCAGAGAAGGCGAGACCGCCGCTGTTTTGTTCAGTGAATCCTGGACACACCTTTTTTTAATGTCAGTCAAGGTAAGTTTGGCCTATTTTCACTTCAAGTCTTTGAAAGGAAAGCTGGCTGAGGTGCCGCTTGTTTATTAGACCTGTAGCCTCACTCATCCGACAAGTGATCTTCTGCTTCTTTTGGGGGGCGTAAAATGTTCTTCAAAAACAAGTGCAGCTTTTAACCTACTAGACTTAAAATGTGAACACATGAGACTGAATTGCAGTTATATATTTTGCAAAAATATTTTTATGTTTGGAAACAAAGCAATAATTTGAGCAAACATTTTCACTGCATGAGTCAGATCACAGGGGTTCTGTATTTCAGGGACAGTCTGCAATACCTGGAACATGTTCATTATTAAATGGACTATACTGTAATTAACATTGTGAATCACTGAATTATCTTGTTTCATGACAACACTTTTTATTTTTCAGTCAACTAGCAATGCCAGTAAATATGTTCTGCTCTCAAATCCTCACCTGTGTTGCTGAATAGTATTCTATCACATGGCCTTCTATATTATGTCTCAATACCCAATTAATTATGCAACCTGATGCAGCCAAGAATCAGCATTAACACAATGCAATGTTAGGGTCCTTACTGCTGGCCTTTTTTTCTGAAACTTTCAACAGAAATGTGCCTATAGGTATGGCAGTGGTGCAAACATCGGATCAGACAGACCATGATCTCACTGGAATGACTGTCCCCTCTCTCCTCTCCCCTCCCCTCTCCTCTCCTCCTTCCTCTCCTCTCTCCTCTCCTCTCCTCTCCTCTCCTCTCCTCTCCTCTCCTCTCCTCTCCTCTCCTTCCAGCTGATGTAGAATGTCATTATTACTTGACGTTTTGGCCTATTTGTTGTATTTCCGCAAAGCATATTGAATTTAATTGAATGAAAAATTAAAAGTAGATGTCGTAGATCCAAGTGCTGGATGATGCCTTCATCTAATTCCTTTTTTTCATTCAAGCACAATAATGTAAGGGTAAAGGGACATTGTCTTTTGTATATTTATCGTCTGACTGATTTTGACTCACTCCCAGTGGTTGCTTGTAATCTTTCTAGAATTTTAAGTTCTCTCTCCTGCTGCACCCATTGTATGTGACTCCGCATAAAACTGCCATCTTAAACTCTACAACATAATAATTAGATTAGATTGCATTCACAGACACCCACGTTGCCTCTATTTTACTTCCAGTTGAAGAGAGATAGACCTCCAACCTGTCGTCTCAAAATTAATCTTACTGTCCATGCTGGTAATGGCCGAATTCCTGCGAATGCTGAGGTCACTCTTAAGGCCTTACAATATTGAAATGCCCTGTGGCTACATCATGACAAACAGCTGGTGGTTGTTTTAAGGGAACTCTGATCCTTCGAACAAAGCATCAATAAGCCTGATCATTCATAACCTTCCTGCCCTTCTATTGACCTCAGCTTTAGGCAGCGGCTCCGGCAGCTCTTATGCTGAGAGGTAGATCAAGCATTTCTGTCCAAAATCCAATCCAATCATTCAATATGTATATGAAAATAGTTTTAATTGTCTATGTTGAATAAAAACTATAAAAAAAACATCATTATCGGTATCAGTGACCGCAGTGATGATCAAATGTCTTATTAAGTGTGAGTGCCACTTAATACACACTGACTTTCACAGGGTGTTCGGTAGCTTGTGTCCTTGAGTCGGTCTCGCCAGCTCTTGTAAGGTCAGGATCTTTGGCAACCGCAAACAGGACGTTGACAAATTCTCTGCTGTTGTTAAAAGAGCAAACACTGTCGGGAGAAATGAGGAGCAGCAACTTGACATGTCCTTTATCGACGAGGGTCAAGGCGCTCTTGCAGTTTAGTAATTTCAGAGACACTCGTATACATTTATACCTTCTTTCCGCAAACAAACACTCATAAAGCACACTCGCACTCGGACGTCAGTGTGAGATCTAGTATTGTGGATCACCATAGGGGACAGACGGAGGGCATTTATAGTTCTTTTGTAGCAGCAGTTCACAATGACCTGAAGGTAACGGGGACGGGAGGGGGAGGGGGGGCACAAATAGAGAGAAAGGGTGAGTGTGTGTCGAGAAAATTAGATTGAATAAAAATGCAGAAGAGAGAAAACGAGTCAAAGAGATGGGAAGACAAGGAGATGATCAGGGAATGCAAATAAGAGAAACAACTGAAGTGAAAAGGTGTAAAGATCTAGAGAGACGTTGTGGCAAGACGGAGAGAAAGGGAAGACGAGATGCAAGGGATGGAAATGACAAAGGGCTGGAGGGAGAACAGAGAGAGAGGGGGACAGCGAGCGGGATGGGAGTGGGTCTGCAGTGAATGCTGCTATTATTCACTTGGGTGGAATGATCGGTTGGTGCTCGACAACCGTCTGGTGAGGGCAGCCACATACTGCGCCTTGAGAGCCTCCCGTGAAGGCCAGAGGAAAAAAGAGAGAGACAGACAGATGGAGGCAATGAGCGAGAGCAGGAAAGAGGTTTGGTAGCTGTGACCATCGATATTCTGTGATGGTGAACAAAGGAAGAGGAGATGTGATGGGTGGAGGGACAAACACCAGCAGCGAGAGTAGAGTAAGACACAGACGAGGAGAGAGAGAGAGAGAGAGAGAAAAACAAAACTGAGAAGATAACACATCTGAATCTTCGTTGTCTGACACAAGAGTTTTCAGTTTGTCTTTAACTTCATTTATATTATGAGAATGTTTCTTTAAGTAAAGCCCAGGGATAGTTTACAGCGCTACTCGGAGGCTTCTCATTGGCCTACTTAAAGTATAAGCATTATAAATCAGGAGGTCTAGATTTCAGACCTACCCCTTTCTTTCTTTGTGTGTGTGTGCGTGTGTGTGTGTTTGTGTGTGTATGTGTTCTCTCTCTCCCTTCCTTGAAATGTCAGTCCCTGCGAAAGCCACCGGCAGGCACGGCCTTTGACTCGTGTCCACTCCCCCACAGGCTCTGCACATGCTTCATACCGAGCGTGATCTGGGTGTGTTTGAGCCTGTGACCATAAGGGTGTGGACACGACCGATCGCATGCAAAGAACTATAAAATAGTAGTATAAACACTTCGCAGAGGGACTTTACAGTTTTTAAAATTAAATCACAATTACAAATGCAGCTGCTGAGGTGAGTCACATTACCTTGACTAGCAATTTAACTGTAAATGGAGAAAGATGCAAGACCCAACAGAGTGTGTACAGTCTGTCCAAATGAATACAATGCATACAACTCTTAAGCCATTAACAACTACAAAACAATGTTAATGAGGCATAGAGCCTGGTTTTGACAGTGTGCCAAAAGATGTTTGCAGAGAGGAGCAGCAGTTGTAGGTTGGCACTCATCAAGAGAGATAAACATTCATTTAACATAACCGGTGAACCAATTACACATAGAGATATCAACGCTGAACTGAATCAACACCTTGATGACAATGTTTCACAAACTTGCATGTATGTGCTCAGCCAATCAGGATGCTCCCACTCAACCCTTTCAAAAGAGCAGCAGGTGCCCTTTTCCTTATCCACTTTGACAACGGCAAGGTTAGCTTCATCGGGACTTCTTCCGGGCTCAGCTTGTTGACAGTGTTTTATTTTCAGCTTGCTAGCCTGAAACAAATATTTATCTGCCGTGTGTGATAATTTCCTCACTCTGGCTTTCAGAATAGGTGCAGAGAGCCTGACTGATAGTGGTTGCTGTCGTAGCGGGTGAAGATAAAGTGAGAGTTGCCGTTCTCGTGCGACACACAAAGGTTTTTGTGACGGTAATAACGCCTTGCTTTTAGATTCTGAAGGGCATTTCCCTCTAAAAGCTGACTGTTGCTGTACTGGAAATATGCACCCAAGTAACGGTATGTGACACCTGTTCTTCCACGGTGACCTTACATGATTGATACACAGTATATATTCAATAGTGTTTGTGTATGCACATATATTTACAGGCATTATGTTACATCTGGATTCAGACGAAAGCCATGTTTATGGTTTATGTATATATGGATATTCATGTGAGCGCATGCACACGGTGTGTTCTTACAGTATCACATTGTATCCAGGTGTTTTTCACTCTGTGTGCTCAGGTGCAACAATGGTTACAAACCCTCACACACACACACACACACACACACACACTCACACACACACGTCTGCAGCTAATCCCTGTTGACAAGCAGCAGTCGCCCCATCACATGACATCCCAATTATAGGCGACTGTATGCTGCACAGCATGTGGGGGTGTGGATGTGTATGTATTTAGAATGATGTGTTTGTTGTGTCAGGGATTATTGCGTATAGTCTTCTGACTCCATGACGGGTGATCGTTGCTGGTTAAGCTGCAGTTTGCTCTGTAAATAAAATGTGCTGTTGGATCAGGAAATGAAGGTTCAAGTTGTTTTCAGATGAATTCAGGATTGAGATTTTTCCATGACGGCTTATAATACTGTGCAGGCAGATAACAACGGGATATTTCAATCTACCCACATTGATGTCATTCTCCTGATTTATTATTCTGAAAACATGACGCACTGGTGGTCTTGTTGATCTATTTATGTAAGGCAGAGTGATTTGAAACAATAATCGCTCGCTCCCCTCACCTGAGTCGCCACCTTCCAATGATTTATTTTGTATGCACAATGTGTTCACGTTTGACCGTAACATCTCCGTTTGTTTAAATCTAGACGTACGACATACAGTATAAAATTGAAATTCCAATTCAAAAATTGTAATAAACTAAATATACAGATAGCTTGTAAAATATATGTGCAGTATGCCATAACTACTGCAGCCAGCAGTGGCTGTGTTAGCTTAGCACAAAGACTGGAAACAGGAGGAACAGCGAGCTCACAACCCCCTGTGAACCTGCAACATGTTGGTTTACTTTATCCACACAATCTTCTCAAAGTGAATGAGATTTGTTCCCAAAAATATTGAAAATGTGTCTTGTTCTGTAAAGTTGTGGCTTTTAAACTTAGACTATGATATATTGTAACAGTATGTTACTGAGTAAGGTAGATGTACCAAAATGGCAAAATGGCTTACTTATCATGTTGAGTTTTTTTCAGGATACTGCGCCGTAATCAACACAACAAAACACCCCTTTAACAACGTAAAGGATCTTGAGGAAAAGAGTGTGTATTGATAAGAGAGTATGCTATCTGCTGTTTGGTTGAATATGGACCACAACTCCCCCAGAAAGCACCTCGGTACGTCCCGTTGTCCCAGAAACATGTAAAATGTACAGACTCCCTTTAATCTGGTCAATCTGACTTTACTGGCAGCCACTCGGTGTCTAAGACACCTAACTGATCACTCCTCTTTCACCATAAATGTGTTTGTACATGCATACAATGCTATAAGATTGTTATTTTATTAGTTATTAGTGTTAAAAATACACTTTATCGACTGATATTCCTGTATTGAATCCAAGTCTCTTAACTGTCTCAGTCTCACCGACGTGCACCTGTTCAGGCTCATGTGGTCCCTCGGTGTGCCTCTTCCGCAGCTGTTTTGTCACCTGTCACGGGCCGACACCAGTAAGGAGGGCCATCTCGGGCGCGCTCTCCCATCACTAAGCCATTGTGACGGACGCCACACCCCGCGGTTCAATCCCGCTCAGTGATGCGAACAAACGGCGCCCCCGTCTTGACGATTTGTGACCTTTTTAGCAGTCAAAGTGGCACTCCCTTAGCGTTACTGTCTTATGGTGCTTTGTGTGGTAGATTGCATGATTAACGGATCATTTAGCAGTCGTAACGGATATGTAATTTAAAATAATAGTTTAGCTTTTAACACCCTCCTGGAAATTATCAATCATAACTTCGACAATACCTCTGAAATGACTCATCTGTTACTTTATAAGAAATAATTTGTGTAAAGTGACTGACAGTGCAAATTGTGGCAAATTACTGTCGTAAAGACGGTAACACTTTAAACCTCCATCACTCTGAGATACAGAATGATAAGATGCACGACTGTATACAACATTATATACGCTCTCCAGTTTCCACACACAGCTCACATTTGGAGATTAAATTATCAAGGAACTTGTGATATTTCTATTTATTTATACCTATTATATGCTACAGCAACAAACATATTTTGCCTGCTGCAGTAAGATATGAAGGAAACAGACGTTGTTTTATAAACAACAACAGCTTTGGCTAAGCAGTCTGGAGACCCAGGGACACATCTGAGTGGATGATACCAGTTATCTCTGGGAAACAGCTCTTTGCTCTATCTGATTATATCTTTAGTTCTCAATTCAATTCAATATGTTTTATTGGCATGAGCATAACAAAGGCAATGTTGCCAAAGCATCATGGCTTAACATTCTAGTACAGAAACAGATCCAAGAATCTGTTGCTGTCTAAATGCCAGCCGTTCCACTATTTCCTGTTCACAGCAAAAGAAGCCAAGTGAAAGTTGTGACTTGATCAGACATGAGATTAATCTAACATCAAAAGCAATGCCTGAAATGACAAATACCACCAGTTTGCTAGGGAATCATATTTGATAATTCTTTATGATCAGTCGTCCTCAGCTTGTAAATTAAGGGTGTGTGTGTGTGTGTGTGTGTGAAAGACAAACCAAACTTTCCTTTGGCTGGAAGCCCGTCATACTCTTTCCCTCGACGCTGCTCCCCTCCTGCTCGCTCTGAATTTCAAATAACGTTTGACTCTTTTCTCTTGCCAATGTATCGTTGTATTGACCGTAACGCATCAGAGGAGGTTTCTTCCTTTACATAATCACTTTTAACGCCTTCAAGGTCATCATGATTTAAAAATAGTAATGTGATCACACACCGGACATTTTCATCTGCAGCATCTTCCTCCCCACAAGTAAACAACATTATCTCGGTGCCTGTCCCCATCAGCTGCATTACTGCCATCATTATCATCATCATTGCAATTATCATTACCATCATAATGAAATAAATATAATCATAACTATCACATCTCATTTCTCCCTCTGCTTCTTTGTCAACATGGAGCGGTCTGACTGATTTTAAATATGCTTTTATTGACGAAAGAGGCCTGTCAGACGACAGCATAATGGACTGTTAGTCATGCTTTTTATATCTCGTGGACATTTTTCTCCCATTCTCCTATGAAAACCTGTACATTTCTACTCTTCTGCATCATCATGCACACACACACACACACACACACACACACACACACACACACACACACACACACACACACACACAGAGCTGCAGGGCTCTAAATGTCAGCCCTCACTATTTGTTGATAGATAGTGTGATAGATTGATTGTGTGTGTGTGTGTGTGTGTGTGTGTGTGTGTGTGTGTATGTGTGTCCATGGCCATGAATTACAGCTGCCACACATTTTAAAGAAACACAGGCGCAAAGGCATACGACTGTTCAATGCCAGTGAATGATTTTAGCGTTTTAGAGTCGTTTCTCTCAATCTAAATATCCTCTCGGTACTCGTGTATTGTAGTGTGTTTATCAAAGCGGCCGCCCCCCACCTATCAATCGAAGTGAAAGTTTTATTTGATGATTAACAAGTTGTCAAATCAGACACGCAGCCCGCTTGTCAGGAAACAACATCGTCCCTCTTGTGACATTTGGATCCTGCTCCTTCATCCTTAGTGTCACTGACATGTTACAATACATTAGTCGAGAATCATAATGATGTGAGGTAGGAGTTACGGAATATGACTAATTGTTGTGGTCATACTACATGACATACAACATCCACCGGAGGTGACATTGATGGAGTTCGGAAGGGAGAAGCCTGGAAGGCTGTGTGTGTGTGTGTGTGTGTGTGTGTGTGTGTGTGTGTGTGTGTGTGCTGACATTTTGAGGCCATAGAACAAATGATGTGATGTTGCATTAGATACGTGACAGTACAGACTCGAGCCGTACTGAATCATTGCATAAAGTTAAGTGATTAAAAGTCCAGATAATATTTCTTCTTGTGGGTGTGTATGATACAGAGTAGTTTATGATTTTGTCTTGTGATTGGTAATAATTAGCTCAGGGCTACTAGAATTCATCCCATCCAGAAAGAGACAATAATTGTCTCTATTTGCCTCGTGTTATCCCACAGTTTTATTATTTATTTAACTTATTTCTTAAGTTAAATAAGTTTCCTTTCCTGGTTATGTTGATGCTGCTGTGCACCAGAGGCTGCATAGTACCATATATGTGGTGCAAAGGTTTAATAATAAATGGGAAGAAATTATTGAAATAGTTTTCAGTTGAAATTCTTATGTTTTATTTCCAATTTAACTTTCATAGTTGACTTCTTCAGAGTTTTGCATTGCGTAATTGCATCTTTAATGGTCTTGTTATTTTGTGTGAAATTAGATATTTTCAGAATGTGGACTAGGCTGTTCTGTTTATCTTTACTCAATCGAGTATTATATATCTGAGAGCACTCTAAGTGCTGGGCCAGGCTCTGCTAGAAATGTATATCTGTGCATGGCTTTTATCAAATTTGTGAAAACTGTAAGTTACAAAAGATTCTATGGTCGGTTGTTAGTTGAGAGAGCCTTTTTAAAGCCGTCGATATCTTTTCTGCAGTGAATGGCTTCATCTTTCTCTAGCATCAGGTAAAGGCATAATATGACATTGCACAACTAAATTGTGTGACTGCTTTGTTTGCGCTCTCCTCTCTCTATCCATCACTCTCTCTCTCTCTGCACCTCTCTGATCTCTCTCTCTCTAATGCCTGCCAGTCGTGTATTCTAAGGACGAGAGCGGAGGCTGACAGACATATGGAGCTATTGTGGTTTGTGATGGTGATGACGCCGCGGCTCCTTTGAGTACCTCTCCGCCGTCCTGATCCATTAGCCCTGGCCTCTCATAAAGCTACTAGACACACACGCATACATAGGGAATTAACAAACACACACATGCATGAAATGAAAAATGCAGTGATACCGCCAAACATGCATGGAAACGCACTTATAGACAACAGGAAGTGTGAAGGAATGTGTGCACGGACACAATAACGCACAGACACACGGCGAGACTAAATATAACACTGAGAAATATTTAACAATCATTGATGCAGACACATTTTAATGGATTCATACACACTCACACCTGCATCAACTTTCATCCTCTCCTACACACACACACACACACACACACTCCGTGCAAGATGTGCTGACACTATGAAGGCACTCTGTCCTCTTTCCCCCCCAAGGATTCTGGTAATTAGATTCCTACAGGCCAAGTCTCTCAATTTCACTGCATTTAATTGGAAACACACACACACACACACACACACACACACACACACACTCTCTCTCTTTCATACACACACACACACACACACACAAAAAGGGGCCTCCACAGGTCCACGCTTGTTGATCACAAGCCGGGACTGCGCCGCTCTAATCATTAATTTCTACGCTTGCCCCCCTCACGCGCCTCATTTACCAATCAATCCCTTCTTTGTTTTATGAATTCTATTAAGTCGGCCCCTGTTCTGACAGGACAAGATGGAGGGAGAGACGAAAGGAGGGTGTCTCAGGGATGCTCTCTTGTTGCACGGCAGAGTTGAGCCACATATTAAGTGTTCGTGGATGGTTGGGCAGCATACAGGTGAGCGTGTGGAAACGTCTGCATGTGGGAGCACATCCAGAGGTATGGGTGCAGACACTTGGATGGGGGGGGAGAAGACGACCACATCAAAATCCACAATCTGTTCTCTGAATAGCATGGCGCTGATTGACACTGACATCTCAGCCGTGGGCTTTCTTCAGGGTTAAAAGCTGTGCTGCACCTGAATCCACAGTGAAATTACAGTAGTTGATTATCTTTGTGTGTATAATACATTACGTGTGATTGACGCATGGAGTGAGCAATCATGGCAGCTAAATGCATGCGTAAAGCAAGCACTCAGTGGACTTTACTTCGGCTCACTCCGACAACTCGTTAAAATGGTCTTCAGTGGTCGGCTGCTGGCAACTTAAAGGGGAACGTTCCAACCTGGTCGGGAAAGCCTGGTCATACTTTAACTGGTTATAGTTAAAGGAATAGTTTCATTCCATTGTTTCATTTTGGGAAATGGGCGCATGTGCTTTCTTGCAGACTTTTAGAAAATCTGGCTTTCATGTCTGTAGACTGTAAATATGAGGCAGCTGGTTAGCTTACCGTAGCTTAGCACATACTCTTGAAACATGGGGAAACAGCCTTCCCGCTTCTCTCCAAGAGCAACCAGTGGAGATCCCAGGAGTTACTGGTTCAAGAATTGAGCCAATGCGATTGAGAAAGTTAGTGAGCTTTAGTGGTGCTGTTAGGTGTGTTTTGTTTACCTTTTAGACTGAGCCTGGCTAGCTGTTTCCTACTGCTTGCAGTCTTTATGCCAACCTAACCTAGCGTCTAATTCACTGTACAGACATGAGTGTGAACAGGCTTCTCATGTAACTCTAAGCAGGACAGTAACACAGCTTGTTTCCCAGTATGTCAAACTATTGCTTCAAGTTCAGGATTTCTGATATCAATATCATTTTTTCTTTCAATGGAAAATGGTTGGCTTGCATTGGAACTGCTTTCTACAAAATATATAATCCATAGAGAAGCTATTTATTGTTTCTGGAAAAGTGAGTTGAAAACATCCACATCGTGGCTAAATAAAACCAAAGTAATTCACACAGCAACTAATAACTCAGTAAGAAAATATATATACGTTTGTCTTTGTAACTTGGGTGGAGTGACCCCTTAAGGTCATCGGGGACAATGATCATTACATAACATGCGACATCTTGAGGAAACAAGAGAGAAGGAAAGCAAACTACTGCTGACACCTTGTTAGGCGGCAGCATCTGTAGAGTGTACACTCCACTGGGACGATGACCAGAGACCATCTGTCACTCGCTGACACACACACACACACACACACACACACACACACACACACACACACACACACACACACACACACACACACACACACACACACACAGATATATAGGGGCCGGACCACCTACATAAGGATGTGAGCATAGATGGATGTATAGATAGAAATGACATGCAGACTAGTTGGTCATTAAGTGCATCTCTTAAATGTAGTTGTATGATATGATTTTAATCCTTAAAAATGTCAGTCCAAAAAGCAGCTCTCGCAGTAGGTTTGAGATAAATATCAAAAACTTGGTAGGAGAATGTAACACATATTGATTTAAAAATAACTGCTCTAAACTGTACCAGAAGTCGGCAATTTTGAGTTTTGTGTGATCTTTCCGTTAATTTCTTTTTAATTCCAGGCTAAATTGCCATGGTTTCCCTGTAGGTGGCGTTTGACTAAATATTTGCATGATAGTGCCATGTTGATGTAGTTGGACTTGAATGAAAGTTAACAAAACAGTATTGTCATTTGCTTTGACTTTAATTTAGAGTTTGATAGTGCCCTCTACAAATATTAATTTGTAAAAATCAGGAAAAAAAACCTGTAACTCATGGACGCTTGGTCCGACAGTCAAAGACACTCTGCCGCACGAACCGGCGTCCAGCAAGTACCCTCGACGTGCGTGAATTGTCGAGGGCCCGATCAATGCTGCTCGCAGCTTTAATTATTATTATTATTATTATAAAAGCTTATTATTATTATTATTATTATTATTATATTATTATTATCATTATTAAGAACTGGAGCAAGCATTTAAGGAAGGCAATTTAATCTGTTGTGGATGCAGAAACAAGCACTGAACTAGACCATGAAGGCTCTCTATTTTTGACGACACTTCACATCCCTGGAGAGGCAGCTAGCATCCTGGGGCACTCTCACTGCTGCCTGCACACACACACGCGCGCACACACACACACGCACGTGGTTGTTTGCGGACATAAATACAAGAGGGATGTCTATATGTCGGCTATGCTTTAGGAACATATACAGTATATTGTCAATGCATTTGTCCATTTCTACCCTGTACAGTCCACTGACATGTTACTATTTACCCAAAGTCTCCTTTTGTGTTTGGAAATGAGCCACTTGAACCTTTTGTTTGGAATTTATTTTGTTGGATTGTGTGTGTTTTTTTTTTTTTTACTAAAGGACTCTAGAACGGGTAGCAGCAAAACAGATTAAAAGGTGATAATGTGATTTTAATATTCATGAATTAAAAGTTTTCAAAACAAAATGGGTTTTGCTTGAGTAAAAACAGAATGAGCCATGCAAGACCTGGCTCACACGGACATACACACACACAAACACACACACACACACGCACACTCACACTTAAATGTACCCCTACAGGCATGATCTATACCAGGCACTGGTGGCTGACACTCATCCGATGTCTCATTACTACCCAGTGTTTTGTAAATGTTTCAGGCTAAAATGACAACAGATTTGCTTACACACACACACACACACGCACACACACACACACACACACTCACACACACGCACACACAAACAAACACATAAGTGGTCCGGCAGTCAAATCTTCGAATCTGACGTGGCTCATTTACCAAATCAGGAAAACACAAGTAATGTCATGTTATGCTGGGTGCACCGTGCACCGTTCAGAGCTCTCACACAAACAATGAGGCTTAACTGTATGTGTGTGTGTGTGTGTGTGCCTGTGTATGATGATGATGATGATGATGATGATGATGATGAAGAGGGTTTAATTTTTAAGGGACGTACCCTTAAAAGACAAATGTTATTACCTAATGCAGTCTTCACATCAGGCTTCTGGTTTATACCCAACTCTGATATGTAGCTGAACACCAACAAAACACAATCCTTTAAAAGAAATGGTCCTGTTACTTGTTCTGTCGGCATCTTCCTCAGCCTGATGCCCGACCAGCGCGCGCGTGTGTGTGTGTGTGTGTGTGTGTGTGGCTACATCTAGAGACTTACTGAGTAATGAGATGGAGCAGAGAAGCATTAGTATTTTTAGCCCTGTTAGCTTCACAGGAAACTGGGTGTTTTGTGAATGGTAAATTCTCTCCCGGTCTGTCTTTTAGTCTGCACGGCTTGTTAGAACTGCAGAGGGAGGTGAGGGGGGTTGGTTGAGGGAAACTTAAGAAGGAGAGGAAAAAGGAAGAGAGTGACAATCTTGAAACACACACACATAAACCCGTTGAGAGAAGCGCTAGCAGGAAGTACGCTGTTGCTGCTGGGAGGGATTTAAAGCTCTGTCGGCCGGCCCTGATCGTTGTGCTGCAAAACAAGATACTGGCGTTGTGTATTCAGGCAGTAATATACAGCATCTATTCTCGCCCTTCTGTAATTTACTCCAGGCAAACAATGTAACTCATCTGCGGCCACTTTTGAATCCAGCCTTTTCTCTCTGATCCTACAGTTTACTCACGGGGGCTCCGATCCAGATATCTGGGGCCAATCACTAAGTCTTATAAGGTTATATTTGAACACATCCTGTTAGCTTTATAATTTACCTTCACCCAATACTCTGTTTTACTGAGTAGAACATGAACGCATTATGATGAAAGTCAAGGCAACCTCCGTACTGTGGGCAGAGAAGCCGGTGACTGAGATTCATGGGAATTACTTGCAATGAGTGTTTGATGGGTCGTTCCAAATGTTTAAAGGTGGTTCCTCTACATTCCTTCCACACTGCGTGCGTGCGTGCGTGCGTGCGTGCGTGCGTGCGTGCGTGCGTGCGTGCGTGCGTGCGTGCCCAGCTGTGTCGCTCTTGGAGCAAATTAAAGAACAGACAAGAATACAGGCAAATGAGAAAAGAATATGTAGCAATTCTGAATCAATGCGTCATATGATCGACTCTTCTGATCGGCCTTTTTAGAGACCACAGATTAAACTATTCAGAACAAAAATGGTCCAATAATAATTGTGGGGCGACTATGGGTCACTGGTTAGCATGCCCGTCTTTCAATCAAGGGGTTGGCAGTTCAATCCCTGCCCTAGTCGATGTGTCCTTGAGCAAGACACTTAACCCTGCATTGCTCCCCGTAGCTGTGTATAATGTAAAGTGTCTTTGAGTATCTTGAAAAGCACTATATAAATTAAATGGATTATTATTATTATTATTAATAATCACTGGCCGATAGATCGAAGCCACTTACCTCTCACTTGCATTTTAAAAAGTGGGAGTCAGTCATGTTGCATTAATTTAACCTAACACCTGTGAAAAAGAGAAGCACAGAGCGACACAGAAAAATTATATAATTTGAATCATTATTATTCCCAGCTCTCTTCAGAATATGAAATCGCTGGCTACGCTATTAATGTCATCAGTCTGCTGCTTGATGAAAAGCCAACCTGCCAAGGTGAAAAAAGCTATCACACTTATCGTGGGAAAAGCCGAAAAGAAGAAAAAAAAAGAAGAGAAAGATGTGGTGGATTGTGAGACAGAGAAAGAGAAGGACATACAATGACGGACGCGTTGAACGGTTGAGATGCAAAGAGAAATGAGAGATGGATGGAAAGGAGGGGAGAACTTTTTGAAGATCTGCAGGTGAATCATCCCTTTGATAATTGCGTTGGCTTTTCATTGTCTAGTTTGTGCAGCAATGGAGTTTGTGTGTGTGATGTGCATGTCTCCTTCCCCCTTTGCAATCTGGGACACATTATTGCCATATGATCGAGGCTGGAAGTGTTCTATGATAGTATAACACAAACCCAAGACGCTCGTAAATGACAGGATCACGGTGCTTTGTGCATGTTTGCAGCATGAGTATCATCATATGCCAGCTCTTCTTTGCATGTGTGGCTGCCACTCCGATGTTTCTTCTGTCAAAGAGCAGTGTGACATATATGGGCCTAATGTGTGCCTTTGGGAAACTTCAAAGGCTATTTCAGCTCTGGTCTTTGTGGATGATTTCACACAGTCACACTGGATTATGTGTGTGTGGGGGCTTTTTGAGAATTCCTTTTGACAGGTATACAGTAGATACATAAATCGTGTTTTGTCTGTGCGTTCATATAAGGCGGACTATTTGGTCAAATCCCCTTTGAAGTGTGGGCTCTTTGACTGGTCCAGCAGACGGCTAGTGGTTGACAGCTCAGGGTAGAACTGCAGGCTGCTGGCCTCCTTACCAACACGTCAATACTCTGGAGAAACTTCTGCATTAGGAAAGATCATATTTTAAAATATGCCTTTCCCATTTGAATTATGATTTAAAACCATTTTCTTCTCGGAAAGACTGTAACAATGTGCAACAGTTTTTTCGATTTAGATTCCTCACAACAGCTGTCCATTTCTGCTCTATCGTGTGTGTTGTAGGGGTCACCTCCATGCACGGCAACAGGGCCGTACGTGTCGGTGAGATGGCGCCACATCATACACTGCACATTACTTTATACAGTACAGCGTGCGTACGTAGTCCCCTTTCACAAATACGCTCCATGATGAATTTGGTCTTCTCGGAGCTTTCAATATTATGTAAAATTAAACTGCATACATTTAGTCTGACATTTCTGTAAGGTCATTGCTCAACAGTTTCCTCTGCCAAGACTGAGGTAATTGAATTTTGGATGCGGTTTTGCACACAGCCTTCCATGGATTACTTACAGTGCATGCAGACCACACGCCCCCCATGTGCCCCCGACCGCCAATCGAGACAATATGCAGATGATTAATAGTAAATTACATATATGTTTATGATGATTTGGTTGCATTGCTGAAAGCTCTGAGTACTTATACTCCTGTCTTTGCTTCATCACTTTGAGACTCTATTTATCTCAATATTTCTATTGATCTTTTCTGACTTGTTTGCCTGAATGAAGGAGCTATAGTTTATATTGACCAATGATAAACAGGCTGAGGAGTGTTTGGGTTTGATCGAAAGCCCCTCGATGTGATGCCTGTTTTTACTTTGATAATGAATACACACTGAATGTCATTTTCTACATTCTTTCACTACTACAACATGTTGTTCTCCTCTTAAATGTAGTGGAGTACAAGTAGAATGGAAATACATTTTCCTCCGAATCTAGCAACAACCAACCTCACAGGAGACATCGCATTTTGTTTTTCAACCGTACATTTTTTCCACCACAGGGGAAATGAACTGAACTGATACAGTTTGGTTACTTGGGATCGCTGCTGATCGCATCCGGGGACAACACAAGCACTATCCTCCCTGTGTAGGTTGCACAATGTTGGCGCTTCCTTTGTGCCAACATATTTACATAGTGAAAACAAAACAAAGCTTATAGAGAACTAATCTTTATTTTACCAATACAATTGTATATTACCACTAAAGGTACAATCCCTGAGTAATTGTCTTTGTTTACATTCCAATATGTTTATATCAGGTTGCAGTTATACAGTAATAATGCGGTCTCATTTAATACAGTATTTAGTGCTGGCGTCAACGTGTGTTTCTCTTTAAACAGAGTCCTAATCCTCACGACTGTCAGGTGCAGCCTCATCAGTGGAATAACTCGTCTAATCAGCACATTCATGTGTGTTTGTGTGTTTGTGTGTTTGTGGAGGATGTGTTCTGTGTCTTGAATAGTTTCCGTCTTGGAGCTGAAGTTCAGCTAATCACTTGACTGCTTCCCAGTGGACAGGCCTAATGCCACTCCTGAGGGAGCTGATGCCTGACAGTGGAGCGGCCTCTCTGTCCGCTGTCACAGTTTCTCTGCCGTTCTCTCCACATTTTCTTTTTTTCAATTATTCTCCAAACCTGCTATCCAACTTTTGTTCTGTCTGCCTGTTTCTTGATTTCCATGAACTCTCCTTTTCTTTTCTTTGTTCCTGTCACTCGGTCTGTCTCTCAAGCTTCTCTGCTCCCTCTGACGAGTTTAAATCGGAATCCTCCCTGTGGAAAAATCTGATAATTTTTTTTAACAAAAACAACGTTCACATTTGGGAATTAATATGATTTGAGGAAAGATAAACAACAGTACAACAACTGGGTTGAACTTGTAAATTCAACATAGACTATATAGGTGATATGTTTCCTAAAAAAGGAAAGTAGTGTGTCATGCTAGGAGGATTTACAACAAGAGCCAACACGATTTATTAAAGGGAAAATCCTTTAAAAGTATTATAAATATATAAAAGTCTAGATCGGAAAAGTTTAATTTTTTGAATACATTTTCCAAATTATTTACCAATAATTGTGCGTTTTCTCAGATTTGTTTCATTTTCCTTGTAAGATACTCAAGAGTATTAACCTCATGGAACTCAATATAATTGCTTAAATTTATTATATCAAATAAAGTCCTTCTTTGATTTAAACTTTCATCTTCAGAGCAGTTTTACCGGCTTTCTTCCTCTTTTCTTCCTCTTTGTTGGAGCAAGACGTGGTTCATTACCACGAGACTTTTCTGTTTTATGATGGTCTGCTCCTCTGTCTCTTGTATTGTTTGATCAATTGGACCACAATGAACTGGAATCATTTTGTATGCCCAAAAGTTTCAGCTCATCGACACTGAATCTTACTCTGAGTCCCTGTATGTGAACATCCACAGCAGCCTTTCTGTTATGAAGTTATGTAACGCCCAGCAAGTGGGACATGGAAGATTCATCTAAATGAGCACCTGAGCATGAAGTTACAAGGCATTATAAGTAGTAGGAAGGTACAAAGGAAATTCACAAATGACACAGAGTAATAATAATAATGACATAAAGTGCTCTAAAGACAAAAAATAAGGATTTGTGCCGAGCTGTGCGATGCGTTGTAAATTAACTATGGCGGTACTGAAGGACTAACAACCGAGAAATGCAACATATTGTACCATTATTTTTGTCCCCATGCTCATTTATTCATGCCTCCATCTTAGGAGAACGCTAAGCACACAGAATACACAGCTTCTGTATCTTCTACATCCTTTTCAACATGTGGAAATGTGATTCACTGTAATTATTCAATATATATTTATAATATTTCGAGTTTTATTTGTTTAACAATACAATACAATACAATGTGTGACAATCGTCAGCCTGCATATGATCGAGAAATGCAACATATTGTACCATTATTTTTGTCCCCATGCTCATTTATTCATGCCTCCATCTTAGGAGAACGCTAAGCAGACAGAATACACAGCTTCTGTATCTTCTACATCCTTTTCCACGTGGCTCTGAATCGTCAGCTTTGTCAGGGACGTAAACCTTTTCGATCGGCCTCTCTCGATAACTGTTTTAGAGCCCTCAAACATCACTTCCTAGTCCTTCAAGCTGCACGCCATCCGTCCCCCTTTGGAGTTTCACAATCTCCTTCTGTTTCCTACACCGAGAATATTCTCTCACTGCATTGATATGGCACACTGCCTTTGATCCTTCTCTCTCGTGAGTCCGGGGGATCCCTCATCTCCATCTCTGTTCTCTCTGTCTGTCTGTCTGTCTCTCTTTCTCTCTCTCTCTCCTCCACCTCAGTTTGACCTTCAGTCTTCTCCCGGAAGGCTTCAGCTACCTCTGCGAGAAGCTGAAAGGGAAAACAACACTGTGGATTTCCTAGGATTAGCATATTAGCTGATTTATCTGCGTTTGCTAATTAGCAAGGTAATGTAACTTTTGTCTGAGGGAAGAGATGAAGATGTTTTGTTCTGCATTATCAAAGCTGTGTGGCGAGAGGAGGGAGGGAAAGGGAGCAATCCCGAACAGAAGGCTAATTATATTCCGGTATAGACAAATACCTGCGGCAGGTTGACAACGTGTGAAGTGAAACCATTTCTTTGTATAGAAGACCCTTATTCCATCTCTAAAGCGATGAAATGGTGGACGTGTGTCAGGGTGCAGGCTGTTGGTAATCCTCATGTGGAAGCCGGTAACGACACAACAGGAGACGCATCACAATGGCAGCGTTGCTGTTTTATTATAATTCATCACAAAATCCTAACTAAACTAAAACACACAAACACTTTTTTCATGAACCAGTGAAGTTGACATAAATAAAAGGTTTAGCTAGCTGTCTTCTCTGATCAAACGACTTATTGTTAGCAACATGTAATGTGCAAACTGCTCTACGACACCATGTGGGTCATCATTTGGGTTAGAAATTAATTGGATCAGTGATACATGTTCTTGTTCCAGAGATGGATGACAAAGCAATAGATCATCGTTGAGATTATGGCTTCATTATTACTTGGATAAAAATTAAGTGACGGAGCACTTTGGTTTTAGAGGTAAGAGGTAATCATTTCAATTTGAGCACATCCCTGAGACAATGTAAAGATTATTATGTTATAAATTAATAGTTATTGAAAGTATTAATCGTGATTAATTAAACAATATTCTAAAAATGATAAAAGGAGCAGAGGTGGAAACCTGCAGAGAGCTGATTCCTGTGAGGATTCAGGGTCCAGATGGAAGCATTAAAGTAAATGTGTTGCCGACAGGACTTCCCCGCTCTCCCGTCCCACCTGCGTGCCGCATTAATACCAATATAACCACTGAGGGTGGACAACCATATCACTTCAACTGAAATGAAAGATCAGCCAAGCAAAACCAGAATGCTGATCCAGAGGCAAAAGCATTTAGGTGGAATGTGGATTGTTGGCACAAATGGGTTTGGTTACCATTCCAAAACATACAAATAAGTAAAGCATTACTTGGTCATTAAGGTTGATCAAGACCACACGGAAATGTAGATATTATATCCTTTAAATACAAATGTCATTGTGTATCATTGGCTTGGCCCATGTCAGTGCCCGTAGGCTATCTGTTGGATCAGATTGGAACAAGAACATTAATGTTTGATAATAGAAGGCAAACTTCCAGAGTCCGTGAGGAAAATAGGAGACAGTGGAGAGAAGCAGACAATTAAATATTGAACAGTGAGAGCCTAGTTCTGACAGATAGCTTTACATCTGAGCAGTCACTGCTTTGTGTGTCGGGATTCCCTCATGAGAGATTAGTCATGCTGAACATTTAGACTCTTTTCTACTACTGTTGTCCTGCTATCCAATGTGATAAAACCTGATGAATCACAGTTATTCAGATAGTAAAATGTTATGTAAATATAGCTATTGTTCTTGTTGTTGTTTTTGAGTTCAGCAAAAGAAAAAATCATTTACAGTTACAAGAAATATTCCTAAAAATCAGACTCAAACATTCTGAAAGGTCACTCAAAGTTTAAAATTTTTTGTGAAAGGAATTTGATCTCTTATACCAAATCTATCCGCTGTTTGTTGAAGATTTGAGATCAGGAGTTGAGGGAGGGAGCTTAGAGCTTTATTCAATTCAATTCAATTCAGTTTATTTTGTATAGCCCAATATCACAAATTACAAATTTGCCTCAGAGGGCTTTACAATCTGTACACATACGGCATCCCTGTCCCAGGACCTCACATCGAATCAATTTTATATTTATGTTTTCTTCTCTAGAAAATCCAAATACAGTTTAAATGAAATAAAGTTCAAAGTGTGGAGGGATGTTTGACGAGTTTGTAAATCATAATGAGATGCATTTTTAAGTTTTCATGAAAGAATTGCATCAAGCACCGTGACCACACAACTTGAACCAACATTATCCACTGAATGTGTGCCAAACTTCTTTCCCCCTTTTATGATTCCTGGCAACACAACTGTTGCAGCAGTCCAGAACAACTCGGAGGGGGAGGAATCATATAATAATAATAATAATAATAATAATAATAATAATAATAATAATAATAATAATACGTCTAATTTATATAGCGCTTTTCAAAACGCACAAAGTCGTGTAAGTGGTGATATATGAGTGGTGATATAATGCATTTCATTTATATAGCGCTTTTCGTGGTAGTCAAAGACACTTAACATAACATAATTATAACATCCTAAAAGCTAAAAAAAATAAGAATAAATAAAATTACAGGTAAAACAAATAGGGACTTTGTCAGTTGCTCGGACCCTAATAAATAAAAATAATAAGAACATAGAGCAAACAATTACACATTAAAAGGTGGGTTTTGATTTGCAATTTGAATACGGAAAGATCAGTGCAGTCCCGGATGAGTTTGGGGAGAGAGTTCCAGAGGGAGGGGGCAGATATAGAGAAGGCTCTGTCACCCCATGTCCGGTGCTTGGTCCTATGTGGGATGGATAGGAGATTGGCATCAGGATATATGAGTGGTGATATATGAGTGTTGATATATGAGTGCGGTGGTCGACAGTCACACTAAAAAGCCCACAACAGGTTTCTAAATGTTTTTGAGAGGCAGTAAATATCAAAACTGCTCGATAGGCCAGTGCAGACAACCACGTCTTTAAATCGGTGTTGTGGAAGAAGGCAAGTTATGTGGCCAGATGGGATTGATGCTGTTAACAATGAACACATTAGTCCTTTTTACAACGAATGCACTCCTTAAAGCAGATTCAGTTTATTGGCTCATTTCGCACAAATGTCTAATGGGATACAATTATGAAGCGATGACATTTTGGTCAAAATGCAACACGCAACATTGGAGTTACATTTCAAGGCCCTGCAGTGTTCTGTTGAGCTGTGCTCAAGGTGTCACACGCTGACCATGTAGCTAAAGCTGCTGCTACATTACTCCAACCAAGCAAGGGCACATCGAGGGACATGAGAAACAATGCATCACAACCATTGTCAGCACCACGATGTTTCAATCCTCTTTTTCTGTCTAGCTGTCTCAATCTCCCTCTAGTACTCCATCCCTCCTCCCTCTGCAGAGCGCTAGGGTCAAAGGCCATCCCACCTGCTTGTTTCTGTAGTCCCTCATTATTCCTTCTCTGGCCAGACAGCTTGAAAAACTACTCGCCGACTCTTTGTGTAAGAAAAATGCTTATTGCCCGGGATGTTTATGCATCGTTGTGTGTTGTCTTGGATGAACACACCAACAATGGCGTCACGCATGAAGGTCCTTTGACTCGTAAAGAAAGTGAGGCATGCAGTCTTCGGTCCAGATCGCAGACGTGTCCATAAGAATCGTCTTTTAGCTGTTGTGTTTAATGAACCAACATGTCTACCTGCCTTGGTTGACCTCTCTGCATGTGAGCGCTGTGGCTCGGCTTCTAGAGATTCGCCGTGCGTTGCCTATTTTTTCTTTATCTCAGCAAAAATAGACGGTGGAAAAAATCTGCTGAGGGCTGCCAGTGTAGCAGCGCCGGCTGCAGCACAGCGGTGCCTGTGTGGACACACTGCAGAAGTCATACTTATAGACAGTATAAACTGTGTGGGAGTGAGATAGTTCATTGGGTGTTGTTCCTCCCTCATACCTGTGTGTTTGCGAAACCAAAACGTGTGCGTGTGCGTGTGCGTGTGTGTGTGCGTGTGTGTGTGTGTTGTGGTAAAGACGTGACAGCGGTGATTGCGATAGAACTGGTATACCGCCCTCCCCTGAATCTCTCTCACACACACACAGACACACACACAACGCATGCTGCAACCTTCTTATCTCTCCCTAATTTTTCTCTGGAGAGGAGGCCAGCATTTGACACTTCATGGCCATTTCATGCTCAGCTCAGCTCAGCTTCACGATACCACCCTCTCCCGCTCTCTCATGTGAGGGTTTCCACTAAAAATGCAAAGAAACGGGCAAACAAGAAGGTTAATGCATTTGAATGAAAGTCCCTTCCTCTCACCATTCTGCCCATTCTTTCTCCACTTGATCTCCTATATCAGTGGTTCAGTTTTTTACATATTTTCTCTCTCTGGCTGATCCCTTCTTTATGTTCATGGTTCTACACTAGTTCGTCCTCCTCTCCACACCGTCATCTTCCTCCCTGCGTCCTCCCTTCACCCGTTCCCTCTCCTCTCCCTTGACATGTGAGTTTGCACTCAAGTAGTATAGGACGTCCCAGTCCTATATCATTACGAGCGGCCTTTTCTTTGTGTATATGAGTGTTTTGTGTGTGTTTACGTGTGTGCGAGGATGGGGGCAGGCGAACCGCAAATGCTCCAAGAGCCATATTCAAATCTCATTTCACACTGCTGAAGGTGAAAAGACCTGACACAGCACTCTGTGAGGAAAGGAGAGAAAGAGGAAGAGAGGAGTAGTGAAGGGAGGGATGTGGGAGACGGGAGGGAAATGGTGGTGAAGGCAACGCTGAAAGTGGAAGAGGAGAGCGAGGGACACGACGTGGGGGAGGAAGAGAATAATGGCTCTTGGCATTAAACTACCTACAGTATGGCAAGAGGAGAAAAGAAAAGGGGGCCAAAGAATGAATAGCACACAGCCAATGCTAAAAAAGGAAAGAAGAGGAAGATGGAGAGAAGACAAACAGAGTAGAATATCTTCATCCCTCATCTTTTCACCAGGTGAATTCACCCCCCCCCCCCCTTCCACTTTCCACAAGCAACCCCCTTTCCCTCACTTGCACAATGTGCATGTTTATGTAAATGAGGTAATTAGGAGCTTGCTTGGCTTCCTTCAAGCTCTATGGTTTGAGAAGAGGGGTGATGAGGGAAAGGAGAAGAGAGTGGACGATTCTTACTTTGGCGCTTGTTTGAAACACTGCTTAGGTGTGTGTGTGTGTGTGTGTGTGTGTGTATCTGCATTGGCATTACACATCCATATATTATCACATATTACCTTTAAAGTACTGTATGTTTCTGTGTGTGTGTGTGTGTGAGTGCAGTTTAATATTATAATTCGATAACTGACACGTCTCTTTTTGCCTGAGAAGAAGCTGTTCTGAAACACTTCAGCTCTCTCTGTTTTTCTCTTTTCTTTTTTGTCTGTCTGCTTTCCTCCTCCTCCTCTTCAGCTATCTCATCTCCTCTCATCTCCTCTCATCTCCTCCCTTCTCTCTGTCACTCTTGCTTACAGCCTTCCCTCTTGCTATGTCTTCCTCTGTTTCCGTCTCTTCTGTCTGGCCTCAGTCGCCTCTCACTCAAGTTTTTTTGCCCTCTAACTCTTCTTTCATCCACATTCTTCGTATGCACTTTGCCCACAGCTCTCCCTCTCTAACCTCTCACAAGCCTCTCTATTACTTGTGCTGATTTAATATATATATTTTTGCCCCTGAATTTCCTCCCCTTCACCCGTCCTCCTCCATCTCTTGCTTACAGTATAATGTTCTCTGATGCCTTTCACATCTCTGGTCATAAACAGATAACCCAAATGATTTTTTTCTCCGTCTGCTTTCATCCGAGCTCTCTCCTTCTCTTGCTTCAGATTGGACTGAAGTTATTACTAACAAGATAGGCTCTCCAGAGAGAGGACTCACACAAACACACAAACGCACACATGCAAGCATAATCATAAACATGCATAATGTATGCATGAGACACGTGGACATGCTCAGGCTTGATATCCAAGTTTGTCGTCTCTCTCTCACACAGACACACGTACATCACATCTCGTGATTTCTCCCCGAATGTTCAAACTTTGAATGGCAGCTTCCTGTCAGGGCATGAAAGCCACTGGAAAGAGATTTCTAACAGGAGAGGGAAGCCAGTGAAGAGACGGGAGGAGAAGAGATGAGGAGAGCCGATAGATGCTCAACTCAACAGAGAAGAAAAAGGGGAACGGTCATTACTTCTCCTTCTCCCTCACCCCTTCTTCCCTCTTGCTCTGTTCTTCTCCTCCCCTTGTTTTCCATGTGAAGCCCACATTTACCTTATCCAATTAATTCCTTTGATCTTATGGCAATGACGCTTTTAGCCTACTTTCAATAGAATCTAACGGAACGCAACAGTAAGAACCGACGGTGATGTTGTAAAATCCAAATGCTACAAGTATGATTCAGTTAAACTTGAAGTGGGAGAGGCCGACAGCTTCACGCTTGAACTAAATCATACAGCCCTTTTCGCCATTTAAATTAGAAAGATCATTTGAGCTTCGAGCCAATTAGGAACACCGCTGACAATGATAGCACCGCCTGTCGTTGTTTCTGTTACTCACTAGAGACGTTGTGTGTGTAGAGGACATTGTATAACAAATACAAAGTCTGATGGAAGGCAGGAAGACACACACACACACACACACACACACAAAAGCCAACAGGCTTATGTTGTGTAAAAGCACTCGTACTTCAGCCTTTAAGATTGACCGTGTGTTTTATTTGGGCACGCCTACAAGTTTGAGCTCCCCCTGCCTCACACACGAGGGAAATGAATGCCATGTATCAGGGTGAAAGAATGACAGCAAGAGCACTAATAGTAAATCATTGGCAGCATTATTGGACCTCCCCTCCCTCGCCAATATGGATTTGTGTTGGGAAGCTGGGAGAGCCTGTTATAAATCTGTCAATAGCACACAGGAGTGTGTGTGCACACACTTCCACAGAGCCGCCCCCTTCGCACATCACTTACACTGATACATGTACACACACACCAACACATTGGAGTTGGTAATAAATGTGGTGATAACCAGCTTGCGACAGCAGTTTAGTTTTTCCAGTGTGGATCACTCGCAGTGTCAGTTCTACTTCCTGTCCTCTACAGACACTCATCATGAATCATGTTGAACAGAATATGCAAACAAAAAATTGTGACATGATATCATTGTTCCCAAAAATGGTTGTTTCAGCCTCATTTTTAGGTTAATTGAAAATGTGAACCTGAGCCTCTAAATTAGTGAATCACAGTTACGAGAGTCACATGTTGTGGGTACTGTTGAATCCAAACCAGAAAGTAGAATACATTAAGAGCCTGTGTGTCCAGCTAGAGTTAACAGGGACTGAATCAAACAAACATTTCAATCACAACAAAGCTCTGTTATTGATAAAGTTGGTAGCTGACAATGCAGCGCGAGCATCACTGTAGAAAAAGAAGTGAGTGACAAACTAAGAGGCAACACGACATGGGGACGTTCTTGGCCACATCTGCCTTCAACTGGAACGTTCTCATGAAAACACAAAATGCCCAATGAGTTTCATGAACATACTTTTTCCCCCCAAGTTGAACAAAAGCTGAACTGACATGAAAGTTCAATTAAACAATTTTGTAAAAACTAATTAAACTCGTTATTACATTACACTTCATTTAGTTGACGCTATTATCCAAAGCGACTTATAATCATACACTGTAGAGCAATTCAGGGTTAAGTATCTAGGGCTAGCACAGCCGGGGATCGAACCGTCAATCCTCTGATTGAAAGGTGGACCTGCTAACCACTGACCCAAACTCACGCAATTACAGTATAATGGTGAAATAAAAAGTGAGATCGTTGTATAGCTTGTATGATACAGCACGTATACTACTACAAAGTGCCCTGCTGATTAGCTCTATGTTTGTGTGGTCTAGTCTACCTCTATTCTGGCCTCTGTGCAGAGGGCCGTGGTCGTTGGAGGTCCGATCCGCCACTCGCTTCTCTACGGCTCCTTTTCCAGCCCATCTGTCCTCTTGCCACTCAATGAATTCATAATAATACTCCTGAACGTTTGGCATGACCCAAACTCTCAAAGCTGTTAGCATGAGGCTCCTGCTAACAGCTTTGATCCCCTTCACAGTGCAGAGTATTGTATTACACATTATTAATACAGTAGCAGGCCACATAACGGAGCCCATACGCTGACTTAAGGACACAAAGAAGCGCTTGATCGCTGCTCAGACCGTATGCACGTTGATAGTCCCTGCTGCTTGGCAGAAGCTAGTGATGTTAAAACAGATTAGGCTGATGGGGCCACTGCTCCGGTGTAATCGACTGGCAGCCGCTAAAGCTGATTTCTGACACAGAGCTCAATATCCTCTTCATCATAGAAAGGGAGAGACAGTGTGACTGAGAGAGAGCGTTTAAGAAAAGGAGGAAGACGTCGAGGTGAAAGGGAGAGCAAAGGGTAACGGGGAAGCCGAGGGAAGAGGAAGATGAGATAAAGTGGAGGGGGAGAAATTAAAAACGGATTAAGAAACTGAAATGGAAGCTGGACATTTACAATTCTAAAAGGAAGATGTGAGATTAAAGAAGGATCAAAGCAAATCATACATTCATTCCTCATATCAGAAAATATGAATTGCAACAAACTCCCAACCGTTCAAAACCTAAAAGAAAGTTTGACTGAAGAAAATTGACTTGCTGTTGACACATGAAGGCACAATTAATGGACAAGGCATTCTACCGTAGACAAAAGGATCATAGCAAAACCAGAACCTTTCCCCCGTAGATCCGGTCGCTTCCGTAGAACGGTGGATAAATAAATGGTTTTGACCATTACAAAATGACTCGTTTCACAATCATTTCACAATCATTCACAAACATCGTTTTGCTCCAATAACATTTGGAAAGTCTAAAAGAGCGGCACGATTACACATTTGTTTCCCCAAGTTAGTCGCCTCGGTTCCTGGTGCGGATGCTCTGGCTATTTAAAAAAGAAAAATCATTGTGGTTGTTGGTTGTCATGAGCTCTCTGAGTTGATGGTTGATTCTCCCTGGTAACAGCTCAGACGAACACCCAACCAGGAGTCATTTGATTGAATGTGGGGATAAAAATAATACTTAATGCATTGTTAAACTTAATACATTGTTAAACTGTGACCCAGAAATGAGACAACCTGTAATTTCCAGTGAATTGTTTTCACAGAGCATTTATGGCTGTTCGGAGTAAATCTGCCCACTCGGCTGGTCTGTGACCCATGAAAAATGTCTGTGCCAATCTGCCGAGTCAGGATTATACCGGTGGAAGCAGGAGATGGATCTGACACCCATATGTCACCTACCAGCTGAAATACCTTGATGTGTCCCAGCTCCCTGCACTGGATGTGGATATTTTAACCTGTTTCTGGGCAGAAATACAAACTACCAAATTCGACACGAAGCACAGAACCCTGAACATTAATGTAATACAATGCTGTGATATTGGTGATGCAGAATTTCCTGGATTTAAATAATCCTACCTTTTGTGTGCAACTGGTATATAATAAAATCATGTTAATCTAATCTGCCCCAAACTTGAGCGGAAAGCTTGGGAGGGTGTCCCAGGAGTTGCATTTTCTTCTTCTTTACTCCACTGTAAGGCAATGAAGAGCAGCAGGATTTATAAGAGGATGTTGGATGGCTCAGTTAAGTCTTAATGCACGGATTTTGGAATTGCACTGAAACATTTTGCATTAACATATTGTTGTCTTCCTTGCAGCTCTATTTAATGTGTTCTAATAATTACCATCTCATTTGTTGCTGAAAATCATCAGCAAATTGACGCTGAGCTCTGGTGTCTGTGATGGTGACGCCGCCTGCCACTCGCTGGTTGCACCTAAAATCTGACGTATGAAGCTTTTAAATAACTGGAGGCCATGCATGCTGCCCTGTGACAGCCCGTCAGTGATAGTGTTGATGCTGCATGTCCTCTGCCTCGCTTACTTTCTGAGGAGACCTCTTCGAGGTGCCCTGCTCCGGCAGCAGTGACAGACAGTTACACTGATTTACTGTTTGTATATCCTTCTTTTGATCTCTTATGGGTTATTCTAGTAAAACACATTGATACATATTTGGTGGTGCTGCAAATACATAAAGACAGTGAAATGTAGAAAGTTTTCCAACTGAAAAGAAAACAATGATGCAGAAATGATAATGAGCCAATCACTTCTACAGGCAGTGATTACTTTGAGCTCTCCTGTAGATTTTATGTATATAAGTTCATTTTTGTTGACATATTTATATTTCACTATGGCACTAAACCAGACATGTTAGGGTTTACTTTTGCAATGTAGTTGAAGAGTGGGAATGATGATTTTCTTTTATCATGGGAGAGTCACATTATCACATTTTAAAATGCTATTTTAGAGCACTGTGGAGCTCGCCTGCCACTGGCTGCTTTATTATAATACAATATATCATTCATATATTGATAGTCTCAGTAACAAAGTAATGGGTTGTTTTGATCACCCACCATTAGGTGTCGGGAATGGTTTGTCTCCGGACACTGGATGAAGCTTTGCCTGACATAGCTGATGAGACAGCTATGTCACACGTGTGTGTGTGTGTGTGTGTGTGTGTGTGTGTGCGTGTGTGTCTTTTTCTTACTCATTTTTCAGCCCAGTCACAACTGTTTGCATACGTAATATGTAATATTGAGCTTCCTCCACTGTGTTTTGACACAGAGAGGGAAATAATTTAAGAGACGTTAAGACTGGATGCTGTGTTAAGTTGGTGTGACAGTCAGATCCCTGGCTGTCAGTGAGAGCTGTGCTGGCCTCAGCATTGTCTCAAACCACCTGACACACACACACATACAGAGACACACACACACACATACAGACACACACGTGCATACTGTACACATCGTGCAAACTTCCACCCAAGTTGTATTTTTGCTGAAGAAGAAGGACAAAATAAAACTCAACTGTGACTTTATCAGCACCAATATCTATAACATCTAAAACTCATAATGCAACATAACAGGGAGGCACTTTTTAATAACTCCCCCCCCCCACCCCCGTGGAAGCTGAGGATTATGTGCTACAATATTTCAAACTCGGTATCAGTTCTTTTCACAGTAGATTTGGGCTGCGTTTCAAAGCAACACAACTGGCATAATGCGTGCCTTAAACTCCACAAATCACAGAAGTAATGCTAATAGTTGTCATTTTATTCTTTAATATCATTCATGTTAGCGAACACGATCCAACAGATATCTATAAAGAGTGGTGTGTGTGTGGAAATAAGGAAATGTTTTTGGAAATAAGGACGAGTGCCACATACAAATGTACATTATCACGTTATACTGAAAATGTTTATGAATAAGCTATCATGACATTGCGGCACTCAGTTTTTTATCACCCTGGTGCGCGTGCATCCTCACTTGGAGTAACCGTTTCACAGATTCACTACAGTGGCACATGTATACGTTGTTGTAGTATAGCAACGCATGAAATAATATTCTTTGAAAGAACATTGCAGGTGTTATCTATAACTCTGAACATGCATGATTGCAGTCATCAACAACAGATTTGGAGAATACCGGAAGCTCTTGTTATTTCTGGTCTGAAGCCTCCAATTTCTTATCTTGAGCTTTCAGTTTTGAGCTGATTCGGTGACTCACTGAGATTTTTTAGTCATTACTTGTATCCCTTGGGTATCATACATCAGTTTTTTGATCTCCGTGTAAACAGCCAGCGATGGAAAACACAGATTTTCACAGCTTTTTTTATATTCAAATTGGCATTATGAAGCGATTCAAATGAAAATAGTGTTGCCCAAATCCCTTATGGATCCACAGTATGTTTTTCGCTGTTGTTTTCCATCCAGCCTCTTCCCGCGTCTGTCTCAGACTGTCGCAGTGAGTGTGTGTGGGCGGGGGAAAGCGAGTTCTTTCAGTGGCTCATCACAGCCTTTAGCTCATAGTGCAGCTAAATGGGTGACTGTATATGCGCTACCCCAATTAAGGGTGTTAATGCGTGAGTGTGTATGTTGAGGAAGTGTGAATGTGTTTGTGTGCTAACACAGCAGTGGGGGCCTTGTGCTCTCTCTCTCTCTCTCTCACACTTTCACTGTGTGTCAGTGCAATTAATCAGTCTTCATCACAAAAATAACCATTTAGAGGAAGCTTTCCCAGCATGCAGGAATATTGTGGAGAGAGTCTGAAAAAAAGGAGCAGCAATAGCTAGATGAAGGGATTTAAAAGGAGCTCTAGAAGGAATTCAGAGTGTGCTGACGGAGCCAACAATGTTACCTTGGAGGGAGGGCGCTGCACTCCTGCTGCTATGTCGTTGGTAGGGACGGCCTTATCAGCTGTGACTGCCTAATGAGTACAGGGAAGAGAAGTACCAATGTGGAGGTGCCTTAAACGAGCATTCTTTCTACTGGCTAGCAGGGGGCAACTCCTCTGGTTGCAAAAAGAAAAGAAACATATTGTATAGAAGAAAAGTCAATACAAGTCAATGGAAAGAAGAAAATGACTTTATTTCTCACTAGATGTATTACCTCAGTAAACATTGTAAACATGGGTTTATGGTCTTATTCACTAGTTTAAAGTCTTCTTCAATACAGCATGGTGTTCATTTGGTGAATTATGGTCCCGTTTAGAGTAAAATAGACAATAAAGCAGGTTATTATTTTGGGTTGGGCTACCTTGTGATTGGCAGGTAGCGACCACAGTGCTGTTCGGTTGGGAGTTGTGTGTGCTTTCTTTTTACAACGTTAACCCTTTCACAGTGTGTTGTCAGTGCATAAAAGTTAATTGTAACCTTTTTGGCATACACATTTCTTATTCAGCTTCCGGTTATACTTTGTCGCTTCCAGTTGCAAAAAGCCAATACAAGATGATGACAGACACAATGCAAAACATGAGTCTTCAAAACTATAGTCCACAAACTTATGGGTGACGTAAAGATGACTACATCCACTTCCTATATACAGTCTATGGCTAAAAGATGTGGGCGGCTGGCCAGGCTACGTCAACAAAGCACAGAAAAATCTGATTACTACACACAGAGGGAGGTAGACATTGCTCCACTTAATCTTTACATTGCAAATATATATTTATGTTCTAAATGTTGTATAGGGAACCTTTAACCTACACGCACACACACACACACACACACACACAAACACACACACACACACGCGCGTACACACACACAGCGAGAACACAATCCTTCCAAGCATATCGCAAAAGCTGTCTCCTGTTCAATTGTAGTCGCCCATAATAGTTAGAGGATCTCTTGAAAGAAGCTTTGTCATGGGAAATAAAACACAGCAGTAAGAATAAACTTCCTGCCTCCACAGGAAACAGCTGTTGCCATGGTAAAGCTTATTCAAAAGTTTTGGAAAAGCGAAACATCTTGTATTTGTATGTACTGGGATAATAAATGGAGATAAACTAACAGATAATTATTAGGCAGGGGGAGAGACTTCATGTATCGGTGTGACTTTCTAATGTTATTGATATCTCCACCTGATTTATGTGTGTGTGTGGGTATGTCTGTGCACGGCAGTGCATATGTCCAGCTATGCATATGTCCAGCTATCCAGCCGTCGCTTGGCTCCTTGCTGCTTGCTGGTGGCCTCTTTTGGCAGCCAGTTAAAAGCAAGACTACCGAGTCCACTATGTTATCATGCATTCACTTAGCTCTGGCTGCTGTTGGTTGACTTGCGCTCTGGCTCATCGGTGTGGTGAGCCAAAAGAAGAAAACAGTGTTTAGCTTTTTTTTTTACTTGAGTTTAAGCGCCAAATTCCTAATTATATGCAGTATTCTGTTCTTTGTTGTAAAATTATTTCAATATTTTAATATCAGGTATCTGTAAAATCCATTGGATCATGCAAAATCAAATGTTGTCTGTGTGTGTGTGTGTGTGTGTCTGTGTGTGTGTGTGTGTGTGTCTACTATATTCACAGATACGGTAAATCTATTTATGAGCTAAGTGGTAAGAGATGGAAAACCATTTCCTCTTCCACAACACTGTGATGTTGCTAAATGAATTGTCAATGAATGTGCAATGACTGTTGACATTGATTCACTCTCCGCTGTCGTACCCTTCTGTGTGTGTTTGATTGCGAGAGGTGATTGTTATCAGTAAGCGATGCATTCTGTTATGCAGACAAGGGAGTTCACGATAAGAGCATTTGCTTTCCCACCGCAAAGAGACAGCGAGAGACAAATGGGCATTTGGGATTGAAAACCACGAGAAATAAATATCTGTGAGTTGTGAGGTGATGTTGTGACGTGGAGACAAATTAAGTGGTCTCTATAGGAGTGACGGCTCAATCGAAAGCCTGCCTGTCCAATTCAACTTTCATGAAATAAACTAATTGAATTGCTATTTATTTGCGCATGGTAATTAAATCAAAGCAGTCATATTGTTGGTACCTTAAGTCTCATGGAGATCTGTTGTGTGTCAAACTGTGTCAGTATTATGTCATTCCTCTAATCCCAGTCTCGCGTTGTCTTTCAGATCCCGGCTGGATTGCCATGATGAGCGAGGAGTGTCCTGTCCCGCTGGGGAGCATCTCCTTAGCAGGGCTAGGGCAGAGTGAGGAATACGGCTTTGCTGATGACATCATTGAGGAAGTGGGTCCAGGGGACGACGTCAGTATCGGCAGTGACCTGAGCACTCTGGTGTTGCCCTTCCCTGAGCTGGCGCCTGTGGTCTTCTTCTGCCTCAAGCAGACCACCTGCCCTCGCAACTGGTGCATCCGTATGGTCTCCAGCCCATATCCTTTCTTCCACTGGTGGAACTGGCCCCCCCTTTAACCTTAACGATAACCTTTACTCACTTAACCTTCATCATTCTCTAACCTTAATTATTCACCTGTCTGCGTACACGCTCCAAGTGCTCTTTCAGTTCAAAAGATGAAGTTCATTCGATGCACTTTACTGTATCTTGTATCTGTTTAAAACACCAGCACCCAAAATCGTTAACCTTTGTTCATTGGTGCACCTTTCATGTGGCATCTCTTCCTGTCCTGATTTAGCACTGCTTCCAGTCCCTTTTATTTGTAGCTTTTTTTCTGCCTCTCTCTCGCTCACTTTGTTAGTCACAGTTTCTCTTCTTTGTGATATTGTCCGTCCTTGTTTTGCGTTGTTTTGATACATTTTCATACATCTTGGATCTGACCCGCCTCCCATCCACTTACCTATTGTGTGGATTTGCTTCCACATTGTGCAGCAGACATCCCAGAAGCTCCTCAAAGTAAGTGTGTTAGGCATCCTTATTCAGCTGTGTGTGTGTGTGTGTGTGTGTGTGTGTGTGTGTGTGGTTTTGCCCAGAACAAACGTCTGTTTGCTGACTACACTGACAGCAACGGTGAGATTATTTCACTCCTTAGACATTGGGGACAGACGAGACCTCACTGGGCTGGCTGGCTGGCTGCCTGTGTGTGTGTGTGTGTGTGTGTGTGTGTGTGTGTCTGTGTGTACATCTTAGTGCAATATGGCCATTGCTCTATTAACTCCCACTAGTCGGAGTGCAGGTCTCCAAGGATTGCAATGTCAGTAAAATGTTTGCTAAGGGAGTCAGCCAATGCAAACCTCTTTGAAGAGGAATAGTAAAGCTTTCAGGGGCCTCAAGCTGTATTTACTCACTGCTGTTAAAAAGATATTATTTACTATAAACGTTTTGTATTCAAATACATCTCAGTAAGCTAATGAACATAAAGAAATATTGCAAGCTGAATTTAATTAAAAAAATTGTCCCTCATTAGTTTGATTTCATTACATTGTTTCTTACCTTTTGGATTTAGTTAACTAATTAACTTTAGTTTAAACCACCAAATAACAGACTAAGAGAGATTACTGTGAAATAAGAAAAAAAAAGAAAGGGAATGAATGAGGGAAGTCAGGGTCAGGTTATTGACAGAAGATCGGCGAAGCATTGAGGCAAAAGCTCATGAAATGCCTTGTCACTTTTGTATTCAAGCCATACATTTACAGAAAGCCTAGAAGGATGGACTAACATGTTTGGAGGGAAAGAGGTTTCAGAAAGATTTGACTCCGCTTGCTAATGGCTGAGCTAAGCTCTGCTGCTCTCCGTTGGCCCCGAGCCACAGGGTAAAAACATACTCCCTGCACACACTCCAAATCTTATTTCACATCGTTCCTATTGTGGCTCACTGGCTGTTGGGCACCCATGGCGGAGTGTGTGAGACAAATATAAAGTGAATGTGAGTAAGGTGAAAAATATCTGTGTGTTTGCTTGTGTGTGCGCTAGTATATAGTGTGTGTGTGTGTGTGTGTGTGTGTGTGTGTGTGTGTGTGTGTGGGGGGGGGGGTGGCAGTATATTCACAGGCTCTGTGCCTTTACTTGTGTGGATATGTGTGGGGGGGACTGGTTTGAGTGGGTGTATTGATCATACTCAAGCAGGCATTACTGTATATATAGATATTGCTGCATTGCTTATGTACTGACCAAATAGGAGCACCGTTTTGAACTGCATTGAACCTGTATGCTCATTTCACTGTCGTCAAATAGGGTTTTGCGTGTGTGTGTGTGTGTGTGTGGCAATAAATGGATGGTTTCACCATCTCTTTACAGATTAATCATTCTGTTCACCGCACAGTAGCTGTGAGAGGCCTTCAGACAGACACACACGCACACACACACACACACACACACACATAATGACGCTCTCCCCCGCTTGCCGGCAGCAGAGCACCTGGAGCCCCTCTCCATATTGTACCTCACACTTCTTGTCCCTCTCCCTGCTGCTGTTGCTCTTCACCCACATAGATGAACCCGAATACTTCCCCTATTGTTTTTGTTAATCCCACCTAATTGGTCAAACCTGTTGATCCCGATAGGAGGTATTTGATTTCACCACCATCCTCTTACAACACAGTTCAGTTAATTAGCCAATCAACCCTCTTTCTTTTTTATTCCTTATTTTGATTCTTCTGTATCGCTTCACCTCCCTCCACGTTGCTTCCCTTATGACTTGAAACAGTCAGATATCTGTATATCTGTAGATATGTTATGTATATTGGCAACGTTTAATCTGCCCTGCAGAATAATTTTCCTGTTTTTCTACCTGTGTATTTATTAAGACATTTTCTCTCAATTACAATGGACGCTCTGCTGTGCTTCGCCTTTACACTGACATGCTGGAGAGAGATAGTGGAGCAGCTGTTCCACCACTCAGATACGATGTGTGTCCCAATAGAGTTTCCTTCACCTTGACAGGTTCGATTTAATGCACTAATATGTATTTATATATACAAACATACATATACACTTGTCCACCTTCTCAATGTTAAACCCTCTTGAATAATCAGCATTGAGTTTTACGTTATGTCCCTTTTGGCTTGCAATTTTATCACGTAATATATACAAATGGAAGAGTAATAATCTTCAGGAATTATGGCCAACGTATTGCGTGCGGTCTGTTGAACATTGTGTTTTGTTTAGTGCTTCGTCCACTGTTGCACTTTTTCTGCACTGCTTATTCCAGACTTCTAAATTGTAGTTATAATTGCAAAGTGCACACATTGTACGGGGACATTTTTTAAGCTGTATTTTCAAAGTGGAAAGGCAGGGTAATTACAGAGTATTGCAGAGAGGAAATGTGCTGGCAAGCGTATATGAGTTGTTTAGGCGCAGAGCATTGAGTGGTGCATGGGTCTGGGCTCGTTCTTGTTTCTCCCATCCAAACATTGTTACAATTGCATGAGCGTCTCTCTATGTTCTCTCTACTTCCTTTGTTCCCGCTCTGAAATCAGCGTCGTCCTTCCCCTCTCGTGTGTTTTGCACCTTTCTTGTCGTCCCCCTTGCATCAGTTCTCTCCCCTCGTTTTCCTCTGTCCTCTTTCCACTGAAGAGCTTGATGCCACTAATTATCCTCCTCTTCACATTATCTCATCCCCTCCCCTTCTCCTCTGATTGGCTCCTGTGGTGTTCAAGCAGAGTGACCGGCCTCTGTGGCCCATGATCCTATCGAGCCCTGACAGCTTGTTATCTCCATGGTGACGGATGGCTGAGGCGGAGCCATGCCTTGCTCTTAACTACCGCTGAGGATGGAGCACACACATGGGACACGTCACCTACTCTCTCACCTTCTCGCACTCTCTTTCTGCGGTTTTCTTATTATTTTTTTCTTGCGCTCAGCTTTTGCTCTCTCTCCTTCTGTTTGCTGTGGCTGTAGTTGGAAAAAGTGGCCGCGGGACACGGTCGATCTTTGTCATTTTCTTTTGCAGTGACACTTGCTGCGAGGTGTGTCACATGCTGTTGAATGGGTGTTCCACTTTCTTTTTGACGGATGTTTTATTAAAGAACACCAGAAGCCTTTCTCCTGTCTCATGCTTGTTCTCCTGTCGGTTTTCTTGTCATTTCTTTGTTTTCGCTTTTTATTTTGTTCTCGCACACGAATGCTATCACTCCTTTCAACCAGTTAGCCCTTCCTTAAGATGGTGTCACTTGTCTGCCTTCATCTTGTGCAGTAATGTGAGTGTTCCACTTATTTTAATGAGCCTCTGCTTCAAATATGAGCTGTTGTCCTTTTACCCTGGGGGGAAGTCTTCTTTTAAAACGAGGTGTCAGCCTCAATGAGCCAAACCTCTGTTTAGGATTAAAACAACTTATTGAAAATACTAATGCTTGTGCTTCCAAAATAAATCCCATAGCTAAAGTGACTATCAATACTGATTCTAATGATCCCCACTGTCTCTTCACTCTTTCTCACTTCTTCCTCCCTGCATGCGTTTGTCCCTCCCCCCCTCCCTCGCTTTTCTCCCCCAGGTCTAGTCCAAACTCCATTAGCCTGTACTGTCGGAGAGAGGAAGAGGAGATGAGAGGGGAACAGTGGAGATGAAGGGCCTAAAGTGACTCTAATGATTACTGTAGTATCAAGCCTCAGTGCATACACACTCTGTGTGACCTCCTCCAGCGTAGTTCTGCTGCACTGAACATGTGCTGTTCACACTATGGCAGCTTATAGTTCAGAGTAAATGTTAAAACATAAAGAGGAATACTAAACCAGGAAGAGTATTTCTACATGATGTTACTCATCTCATCTTTATCCATTTCCTTGTTTGATAAAAGATGAATTCTGCATTCATTCTGTGAAGTATTTCAGAATAAGCAATAATTTACAGAGGTTCTTTGAGTGAAATTAATGTACTTGTAAAGTCTTTTGAGGGTAGATTGGACATCGCGAGTGAAATTTTCCTCACCAGCCTTTGCTTTAGGGATTTCTGCATAATTGATATGTTTCACTGTGACTTCTTCAATGACTGCAGTGGGCTTGTGAACAGTCTCACAACCAATCACATAGCCCATCGAGAAAATAGTAAATTAAAAACCAACCCGTCAGGATACGCTTATTGATTTTTTTGGTTGGCTCGGTACAGTATGATATATGAAATTCGTTGCCGTGTAAGCTCATTTCTCGTTTCTAATTTTCTTGCTCTTTAGGTAGCAGCCAATCCTGTGTGTGTGCATCAGTCCATGTGTACCAACATGCTTCAGTGTTTGTGCTTGCACATTATCATGATCAACCGCTGTTGGATTATGGATTATGTAGACAATGGATTATGTAGACAATGTTTTTTAATCACAGCTATACAGAGTTATGTGTGAGTTCAATGTCACATTCTCAGGAGGGAATTGCATTCATATGGCTGAAATTATCCACCTTCCTCTTTGGCACTGTGTAATAATATATATGCTGTACTCTCTATTGCAATATTTTAGAAATCAGCGCCTATTCGTCTGAACTCGGTAGCAGCCGTGTAGATTGCTTTTGTATATGACACACAGATAAATGCCAGAGGTGTACAAACAGAAAGGCACATGCCAGTGTTTCTCCTCCTCTATTTTTGTTTCACCATCACATTATTGTCTCCTAATTTTTAACATTTAAAAGAGTTATGTCTTCCATTTGATGTCAGCTCAACTCAGAAGTATTGCTTTAAACAAACTGTGACTCTTGAGATAATTTAAGAAGTCATTTAATGGCTCCATCACAACTAACTGCAGGCTACATTTATCCAAGTGAGTGCTTTGTAGTTTGCTATTTCTCATCTATTACCCACAGAGGGCTGTATCAATTGTATGAGTCACTCTGCGCTCTGTCTGTTCTTCGCTTTCGACCTCCAAAAAACTCTTGAACCGATTTTACATTTTTCTTCAAAGACATGTGCACATTATTGAAGCGATGATGACTGACAAGCTGTGTGGTCGAGAGAGGAGCAGACCTAGTGATTTAGGAGAGGTCTGTATGTGTGTGTTATACAACATGTGCTTGTTGTTAATCAGACAGTGTCCTGTGTGCGGAGGCAGCAGCTAACTTATTCATCTGTCTATTTGTGACGCAGAAAGCGAGAGGCAGAGCTGGAAATCAGCTGTCTGACACCAAAAACCATATTACAAAATAAGTAATCTGTGTGCCAAAATCATTTAGTAAAGAGCATAAATAAGATCCTTTTCTTCTTCGTGTCCCCTCCATGTGTCGATGGGAGGCGCCGAGGATCAAAACAACCTGACTCATGAGTTAAATCTCTAGTACGCATACTTTTATATGTGTTATAGAGCAATATTTAGTCAATTATGCTTGTTTGTGTGTGCACATGTGCAGGTTTGTATAGTACGTACAGATATGAGGAATTAACAGCACTGGTCGCTAAATTGCAAGTACTTCTAACAAAATAAACTTCTGGATTCCAAACTATCCATACTGTTTCTGGTGAAAATGATGCTTCATCTTTCTATTTGCAAAATGGAAATAAAATGGTGACAGGCCAGCGCTTAGCCTGGAGTTAAATCTAGTTCACGGGTGGCAGTAGAATATGTAATGCGTACTCTGACTTGTATCTTTGTTCTTTTGCATCTTCAGAGCAGAGGGCCAACTCTCTGAGGCATCGTCCTCAAGGAGGATTTAAACAAAAGCCTACATTTTAGAAATTTGAATGTAAATTCTGTGGTTATTACCGGAGGCAGCTGTGAAGAAAGCTACAGATAAGCAAAGCAATAACTATTCTACTCCAAATGTTCTTGTCTCGTTAAACAAGGAAGCTAAACTGCCAGCAGACAGAATGAGTAGATCAAATGTGACAGCTAACAGTCTGTCCTTACTTTGTGGAATACATTTGTGTCCTTTCTGAATACATTCTGCTCTGTTTTGCCAACGGCTAACGCTTCAAAAACAATACAAAGCTAACTCTAGTTGCATGCTTCAACATGTCGGACCATAGAAAGTACTACTAAATATGTACATATATATTTTTAATTGCAAATAGGGGGAGATTAACTCCGGATATTCCGGATTTAGGGAGGGAAGGAAAAGCCTGTAACCAAATAAATCATAACACTTGAATAAGTTATGGCACTTTTGAAAGTGCACATGCAGCTTTTTCAGACGGCTTTAAGCACTTTGTGAACCTGCCGTTGACTGTGGAGGAAATAGAGCAAGGTGGTGTCAAAGAACACAACGTTTTGTAAAGAAGGACAAACGGCTATGATGAACCCTGGCAACGCTTACAGTCCAATTTCGTAGAAAGTGTGTGGAAAGTGTGCGTCACTAGGGGGTGTTTATTAGTATTCTGCTTTTTGATAGATCTTCAGTATGTTTCAGCATGAACCATTTGCCCACTTGATGCGCGAGCTTTGAGGTCTCCCCTTTGGTAATGATTACTTCTGAGCACATTAACCAACCAAGAAGACTCATTACAATATCAAGGAGACCTGCAGATCACATGCCCTTTTAGTGCCTTTGAGGAGAAGCGTCCTCTTTGTTTCCTGGCCATGAGAGGCATAAACATCACGTTACCAATTCATGGGTTAGAATTATGCCAAGCTCAGATGATCCCCCCCCCCCCCAAACAACAGCGTGATTCACCTTCCCGCAGCTGTCATGTGTGATGGCGCCCTCACCAAACTTCACCAGTAATGAATGACAAACTGCCCACAAGACCTCAACAGTTGTGATATAAGATTCATTGAAGGTCTCTCATGTCCTCTGATAAAGAGAAAGTAGGAGGCTTCTGGCCAAGCCCGTGTTCACCTGAGAGAGATCAAAGCCAGTTTCACGAGGCTGACAGATGGAGGAATTCCATTTCTTCATTTTCTTCTTCAATGATATTATAATGTGGCATCCTGTCAAGACTGCCTGATAGTTGGAGAGAGGTCTAAGATGAATATGAAAGTCAGGAAGGTTTTTTTCTTATTTTTTTTTCGTGGCAAGCCCCATTGTGTCAATCTAATATGACATTAAACATAAGCTTATTTTGAATTTCTCTTGGCATTCAATGTTTTCCCTTTGGAGTTGAAGCTCTGTTCAGTTCATTTGATTAAGAATCAAGGAAAGTGGGAGCCATTAAGATGCTAAATGAGGTTTTCCTCTGTCTGTTTGCAGCACTTCACATGGGCACTGACTCAACTCTACATCACAAGTTGGCCAATGAGAAGGTTCAGATGAGTAATTCACTGCAAACACATGTGACACACTGAAAACGAAGGATATGAGTACTAAGGATAAAAGAAGAACCAGAGAGATGGAGCTGGTGGATGAGAAATGGTAATCATTGTGCAGATAGAGAGGGATGGAAAGTCAGTGCGGCATAAAAGCAAAACACTGAGTGAAGGACAAGCTTGTAGCTTCTCTGTGAAAGACATATAAAAGAGAACGAGAATAGATGGAGACGAGAAAGACGTATGGTAGCCCTGGAAGGGCGGGCAGAGAGAGAAGAGGAAGAAGGGAGAAATTGCTAGTTAGCGCTTTTCTAGAAAAGGCAGAGTGTGAGAGGGAGACAGAGTGAAGGAGGAAGAAAACGGGAGATAGTTAGCACAGTGGCAGAGTGAACTTTTGCCCAGTGCCTGTCAGCACAGAGGACGGCAGAGGACGCGCATATGTGTGTGTGCGTGTATTCTTGCCTCCTCTTGACAGTGAGGAGGAACATGAAGTCTCTAATTGCTCTGGTGACTGCAACTTCAGACCTGTTTCACAGTGAGAGGCAGAGAGTGGGAGGGAGGGAGGGTAATACTGAGATCGGAAAGAGGTACAAATTAAGTTATAAATGAACGGCAAACAGAAGTCTTCCAACAGTCGAATAACTGTAATAAGATTACATGCCAAACAGGGAACCAAATGCCAAAAGTGAAAGTGTTGCAGGGAGAATACAGTAACTACAGCAAAGCTTTGGGGCAAAATATCAGTAATGTGTGCAAATGTATGAAAGGACAATGTGAAAGGGGTCGCCCTTTGTTTTTGGATGACTTAAGACTTAAGACTTTCCTGTTTGATAGTGCTTATAGTTAGGGCTGAATCAGGTTTGCCCTGGTAGAGCCCCTTGATATGCTGCTATAGGCTTATAGGCTGCTGGGGGATGTTTTAGGATACAATGAGCACCTATCTCCTCTTCTCTCTCTACTTATGGATGAATTTACATCTCTCCATTGCACCTTATTAACTCTGCTTCCTCCCCGGAGTCGTTGTGACTTCACGTCTCATAGGGTCCATTGGACCTGGCGGTGTCTGATGCCTGGTGAGCGGGCCTCCCACATTGGCCCTGCTGATGCGCCCCGCCCCCCCTCCTCTCTACCTCCTTCTGTTTCATGGATTGGAGTTCCATTCATACATTGTCATATTCATGTAATGTGTTTATGTAACTTTGTAAATGCTGTTCATTCTGTACACATGACATCTATTGCTTCTGTCCATCCGGGGAGAGGGATCCTCCTCTGTTGCTCTCCTGAAGGTTTCTTCCCTTTTTTCCCTGTCAAAGGTTATTTTTGGGGAGTTTTTCCTGATCCGATGTGAGGTCCTGGGACAGGGATGTCGTATGTGTACAGATTGTAAAGCCCTCTGAGGCAAATTTGTAATTTGTGATATTGGGCTATACAAAATAAACTGAATTGAATTGAATGACTTTTATCGATCACATAGCATCGGTTTCGCAGCATGCACTAACACAGCTCTAAAAGCAACAGTTTAATATATTGAGCTATAAGGCCTGTAATGTGTGTGTGTGTTCATCAATCTACGTTCCCCTTGGTGGGTGTATAGCTGTGGTTTTGAAGTTGGTGAAATTTTAACACACTCCACGTTTAATATATATACACTTTGAATAAAGCAATGGGGGGAGGGGGATTCAGTGGACTAAGTTGAGCAAGTTGTGCATGCCGTCTGCAGGGGGCCTTTAAAGGCCGCGGCTCATGGATTGCCGTTAACTTTTTCTTCTGGATGCTGGATATACCAACATAACAACATAACTATTCTTCACACATGCCTGCAGTGAACAAGGCATTATTATGAATTCCATTGCTTTTCTTGACAAGGCTTGCCCTGCTAGGATTGGTCAGTTGTCCATGCTCGCCAAAGGTACAGGTAGCAGTATTCATAATCTTCTTAAATTAGCACTCCCACTCCCAAACGGGCAGCGCACTAGTTAACTTAAAAGGTGTTAATATTTCAATGCAGATCAAATCTTGTTTCCACTGCCTCGAAGGTGGCAATAGGTGGTGATTACAGATTCGAAATAAGGCTGTTAAGATTTTTGGAAATGCAAAGTCTATACATAATAAATTTAGATGGCCGAAGAGCAAAACCTCCTATCCTATTTTTTTGAGAACTTGTCTTGCAGAATGCTATTTGTTAAGGATTCCCAATTTTACAAAATACAAAAAAATACAAAAAGAAAAATACACAATGTGCAGATAGGAGGTTCCCGCCACTTTTCCTGGATCATTTTGCAGATAGGAGGTTTTCCACACATCTGTTTTGATATTGTCTGCCCTGAACAAAATAACAACTCTGAGTACAGATTATATCAAATATAATATTTTTGAATGTTAAACATACGTATTTCCACTTGATTTATCTATACGCACACCTTCATCACTGACCGCGGCCATTCTTCTGACTTCTTCTGTCCACTGACCCTTCCTCTCTCCGGCGGGTAATCCCTTATTGCTGCATCGCCTCTGGAAGGGGAGAGGGGATAGAAAGAGGACGGTAAAAAGGTGAAACGGGTGACAGGGAGGGGGTGAAGAAATGAAACAAAGAGAGCAGAGCTTAAGACAGAGGGAGTGTCAGAGAAAGAAACAAGTCATGAAGAGAGAGAAGAAAAGGTTAGTTAGTGACCGCTAGGGACCAGCTGAAATGGCCCTGCTCTGTCACTGTCTTGCGCACACACACACACACACACACACACGTACGACTCTCTCTCTCGTTCTTCTTACTTTTGTGTATAATCCACACATATGGATCATACTCAGCCTAAATCCTTCTCCAGTGTATTTCCACTGGCTGTGGGGTGTGTTTGTGTGTGCGTGTGTTTGTTGATGTGTGGGTGGCTGTCAGGGCGGATGCTAAAACCCTTCCTCTGGCCAATGATAAAAGCTTAATATGTGTGTGTGTGTGTGTGTGTGTGTGTGTGTGTGTGTGTGTGTGTGTGTGTGTTACCACCCAGATGTTTGTACATTAGTTGACGGCTGGAATCTGCAGCTCAAATGAGCCTAGGGGTGTATGTCATTAAAGACCAGCTTTATACTTACTAACACGCACACACACACACACACACACACACACACCCACACACACACACGCACACACTCCCCAAGTAGCTGAGTTGGTGGATTTCTTCTAAAACTCTGTAGATTGTCATGTAACTGAATCAGCACCAGAGTCACTGACTCAACAGCAACAAGCTCAAGTGATATCAGCTCAGAAAGGGAAACAGGAGAGGAGGAAAAGGAGGAAAAAGTGAAACAAAGGAAAGAATGAGAGGAGGTATGGAGGAGTAATAAATGAGGAGATGTGGTAACACAATAGCTAAGAGATGCCTCAAGGAGAGAGGAAAAGAGAAAATATATGCCTTTTTGGTGGAGTCAAAAAAGTAAAACAAATCCTGTGAGGTAGTACTGGTGGGAAGCCAGCGGGGGATTGTGTCTAGGTCTCTACTCCAGAGACCCCGACTGCCAGGGGAACTCTTGAGGGAAACGAGGACACTGCTGGAGATGGCGGGACTCTCTACAAGTTAACCCCTGATCCTCACACAGCTATTAAATAGGCAACCCATAAACATGCCCAGATCAACACAAATCACCAGAATCTGTAAATGAGGTGTCTCATCTATGAATCAATATAACGGGGGCTCACACACGTTTACTGGCCTTATGTACTCTTTGTGAAAATCCTCCTTGTTAATACGTGTGAGAGTGGCCACATGGCATTTTACACCCTCGCCAGGCCTACTGAGGAGTTGGCAGCGGCCAATGACAACAAATGAAAAGCTGTGAACTACTGAACTTGGGATGAAAAAGACAAAATCAAAGGTTATATTGACTGACTGAATATATTGGTCCATGCAGCTGTTGGAGTTGAACCTGTATTATGGAAAATAAACCTGTCCTCACCCACAGGTTGGTTCAGTGGGCTCACCCCTGCGCAGATGTTTGCTTGGAAAAACAGCTGACATGTCACCTCTTTATGTTATTGCACCTACTACTGTATTGAAGACCACCTCCTATGACGGTCAGCTGTGTGTGGTTGAGTGTGTGTGGTATATCGTTTGCACAAAACAACTTACATCCCTCCAAAAAAATATATATACTTTTTAGGCAAACACGAACTGTACACATTTTCTTTGTCCTTCAAGTAAGACCACATGTAGTAATGTGTGACATGAAGCTTCACTTTTCACTCAACCTGCTGTCTTCAAGTAACAACCAGTGTGCTATTTCTCTCACAAATGATATTTGACAGCACAGTTCTGTACAATTTAGTCTCCTGGCAGTGAAAGAAACGAGAGAGAGATTTGATTTTTTTTAAACTTTATTTTACATAAAACAATACGAACAAACAGACACATTGTAATGACATTAACTAAATAAAACAACAAATAGATCATCAACACCATCTGTGTCCCTGGGAGGTGGTCCTGAGACCCCATCCAGTTTGAAGTCTCTGTGGAGTCGGGAGCTTCCTCTTCTTCACCTCCTGCAGCATCTCCTCCACGTCCTCGTCCTCCGAGCAGGGAAGCCACCACCAACACGCCTCCCAGTCCAGGACCGGCTACCTCCATCCGCCTCCTCAGGGTCGCTCCCCTGGGTCTCCGGCCTTGTGTGCTTCATTTACACCACCCTCCTTTAGCCCTTCCTCAATTTCCTGCACTATTTTCCCCAGACCGAGGCGCTCCTTAGGCGTAAAGCCTTTCCTCCCTTCACCGGCCATGTGGCGCTGAATAGAGCTAGAGAGCCGGTGAGCTTTCCCCTTCCTCCCTGTTCTTCCTTTTCAAACGGTGAGCCTGAAGCTCCTCCTCACCCTCCTCCATGACAACCGCTTCCTGCGCACAATTTTCTTTCCCTCCAGCACCCACCCGACCACCCTGCTGAACCCCACCCGTCCCTCCCAGCCCCTCCTGAACCCCATCCTCACCCTGCTGGGCCCCACCCAGCCCCTCCTGAACCTCATCCTCACCCTGCTGGGCCCCACCCAGCCCCTCCTGAACCCCATCCTCACCCTGCTGGGCCCCACCCAGCCGCTCCCGAACCTCATCCTCACCCTGCTGGGCCCCACCCAGCCCCTCCCGAACCCCATCTTTACCCTGCTGGGCCCCACCCAGCCCCTCCTGAACCCTCTCTTCACCCTACTGGGCCCCACCCGTCTCCCCCTGTCCTCCCTGCGCCTCCTGCCGGTCCCCTCCGACCCCCTCAGGACCCTTTTGGTTCTGTCTCTCAGGAACCGCTTCACTAGAAGCGTCCTGCTCAGCTGACCGTTTGCTTGAGCACTCCCTGACCTGATGCCCCTCTCGTCCACACCTGAAACACTTCCCGTTTCCAGAGCTCACATAAAACACATAGTCGAATTCCTTGACTCTGGTCCTGATGACGAGGTTGAGCTCCTCACTTCTGTTGTTCAGGACCATGAGGAGCTGCCTCCTGTGCGACACAACATGTTTCTGCAGGGGAGACCTGCACCCCGAGGAGACCTTCCTCACCCCCGAAACCACCCTCCCGTGTCTCGCCAGTTCTCCGAGCAAAACCTCTTCCCTAATAAAAGGGGTCACGTTGTCCACCGTGACTGACCGCCGGTGTTACCAGCGGCAGAACCGGCACCACCGTGTCTTTCACCACGATGCCTTTAGCCGCCACTAGGCTCACCTTCTCCACGCTGTCGAGGAAAATCACGACCGCGCTGTTCATGCGGACGGCGGACTTCACGCTGCTGTGACCCACCACCCGCCCCAATGCCAGACTGCAGTCCTCCACCGAGCATGCCGTGTCTCCGCGTTAACCAGCTGAGGTCCATAGCGGCGTTAGCACGATGCTAACGCGCGCACTACCGGCTGCGCCAACAGGCACACAAAAACCCACCAAACCCCCTCGTGCACACAATAACCCCACACAACACTACAACACACACTACAACATACACCGCTCTCTGTCGACCACTATCAACAAGAAAAACACACCAAAACCACCATCTACTCACACAACCACGCTCTCAGCTCACAACCTCCAAGCTCACGCTCAGAGAGAGAGAGAGAGAGAGAGGAGGAGAGAGAGGGGTGGTGATATTGTGTCCTTTTGGCCATTTTCCCAGTCAGACGAGTCAAACGAGTGTGAGTGGAGTGCAAAGGCAGCCAGGGCCCTCAGAGAGCCGAGCATTGTTTAAACGATGTTATCACAATACATTTGTTTTCACTCCATTTGTTTCACTTACACATTCTCCGACGCTTGCTCCTCAACCCTCACCCTCTTTTGTTGTTTTTCTCTCTCTCCGTATGTCGCAATTAACATAGACTGTTTAAAGGTATGATTAGGGCAATAATTGAGCTTAAAAAAAAAAAGTAGTCTGATACAGAAAGAGCCCCTTCTGAATCATCACTTATGACCCACTACAAGTGTGTGGCAGTGTCTTTTTCTGCAGCGACTTTACCCTCTGCCTGTATTGTCTCTTGTTCTTTTTGTTTTGCTGTGTTCTGGATGTTTCTGGGCATCAGCAAAGAGCCACATGGGGGTGTAAACACCAGCCAATTACAGCATGCAGGGTGTGAAGCTCGCTTATGGTCATCAAATACCGTTGCTTTGTCATGTGTTCGACATCTGATACTGAGGAATATGTCCCCCTTTTAACTCTGTCAAATACAAAGAGGCCGTTTTTGAAGTAGAACAGGTTTTGTTTTCCCCCTGCTCTTCTCTCTTTCCTCTGAGTGCAGAGGGGCTGCTGTGTTCTGCACACCGAGCAGAGCCGCCAGGATGAAGCCTGCCCTTCGGTGCATTCATTCATAATCTGGCAATGTGGCACCTTCCCGTAGGGTGCGCGTGTGTTTATTTGTGCTTTGAAACATAACTGCCTTGAAACAATCACAAAATATTTTTTTTGTTTTCTGTGGAGGAATTTGTTCCAACCAACACTGCTGCCTCTCTTCATGTGCGCCTGTGAATCAGAGAGCAGGGTCATCCTTCAATCAGAGGATCGGCGGTTCGATCCCTGGCTCCGCTAGCCCATGTCGATGTGTCCTTGGGCACGACACTTGACCCCAAGCTGCTCCCGCAGGCTGTTCCTGCCATAAATGAATGGCCCATGATGGGCAGGTGGTACCTTGCGTGGTAGCTCCTCCCATCAGTGTATGAATGGGTGAATGATGTGGTGTTAAAGTGCTTTGAGCAGTCGGAGGTCACACTGCAGCTTGGTCAGCCTTTGCTGCTCTCTCTCTCGTCTTTTTGAGCCATCGAAAAGAAGCCAGAGTCAAACGTATCGTATTATACCTTTAATATAATGCAGACATGTGACCATGTGTGCTCATTTCATGTGTAACTGTGTGTATTGTTGGAGTCATGGCAGGTACATGAGTGATACTGTGACCTTTCATCTTATTACACGCACACACACACACACGCACACACAAACACCTCAATCCTATCTAACACACTGCATGTCATTTAGCGCTTTCAAAAAGTTATTGATCAGAACATGCCTCGAGTACTTTGGGAGGCCAGTAAACGTGTGTGAGCCTGTTATATTGATTCATAGATGGGACACCTCATGTACAGATTCTGTTGATTTGTGTTGATCTGGGCATGTTTATGGGTTGCTTATTTAATAGCTGTGTGAGGATCAGAGGGTAACCTCCGGGTCTGAAAAATTAAGCTGATGTAGAAGTGAATTAAACTTATATTCTTTCTAATGACCACTATAGGGCGACTTCTCAGGTTGCAAAAATAAGTCTGATTGTGTAGAAGTCTATGAGACAATTACCCTACTTTTCATTTGATTTAGTATCTCTGTAAACATCGTAAACATGAGTTCATGGTCTCAGTTGTTAGTTTCAAGTCATTTTTCCAAAGTAGCTGTAATTAAACCTCTCCTAAAGAAGCCCACTCTTAATCCAGAGGTGTTGGCTAACTACAGACCGATCTCTAACCTTCCCTTCCTCTCTAAGATCCTTGAGAAAGTAGTCGCAAATCAGTTGTGCGACTTTCTACATCAGAATAGTTTATTTGAGGAGTTTCAGTCAGGATTTAGAAAACACCACAGCACAGAGACAGCACTGGTGAAAATGACAAATTACCTCCTAATTGCATCAGAAAGGGGACTCATCTCTGTACTTGTTTTGTTAGACCTTAGTGCTGCGTTCGACACCATTGACCATGACATCCTATTACAGAGATTGGATCAGTCGATTGGCATTTCAGGTACCGCGCTAAGTTGGTTTAAATCCTATTTATCAGATCGATCTAAATTTGTATTTGTAAACGATGAAGCCTCATTGACCACCAACGTTAATCACGGAGTTCCACAAGGTTCTGTGCTTGGACCAATTTATTTACAAGTTTAGTCCTTAAAAGTGATAAGGTTATTATTGTAGGAGTTTTTAATATTCATGTGGATATTGATAATGATTGCCTTAGTACTGCATTTATCTCATTGTTGGACTCGATTGGCTTCTGTCAGAGAGTACAGAAACCCACTCACTGCTTTGGCCACACCCTCGACCTTGTTCTTGCATATGGCATTGACATTGAGCATTTTGAGGTCTTCCCACAGAACCCTCTTCTGTCAGACCATTACCTCATAACTTTTGAGTTTATACTCCCGGAGTATACACCGTTAGTCAAAAGTGTCTACACCAGATGTCTAACAGTGCTGTAGCTAAATTTAAAGAAGCGATTCCTTCTGCATTTGATTCAATACCACGTCTCAATGTGACGGAGGACTCCTGTGCTAACTTTAGTCCGTCCCAGATTGATCATATTGTCGATAGTGCTACAGGCTCACTGAGAATGACACTAGACTCGATAGCCCCACTGAAGAAAAAGACAGTGAGGCAAAGGAGGTTTGCTCCCTGGTATAACCCTCAGACCCGCGACCTAAAGCAAACTTCACGAAAGCTCGAAAGTATATGGCGTTCCACCAATCTGGAAGAATCACGCTTAGTTTGGCGAGACAGCCTTAAAACATATAAAAAGTCTCTCCGTAATGCCAGAGCAGCCTATTACTCATCAGTAATAGAGAAAAATAAGAACAACCCCAGGGTTCTCTTTAGCACTGTAGCCAGGCTGTCACAGCTCTGTGGAGCCGTGTATTCCTATAGACCTCAGTAGTAATGACTTCATGAACTTCTTCAATGAAAAGATTTTAACTATTAGAGGCAAGATTGATGATCTCTTGCCCTCAACTACTGCCGATCTGTCATCAAGAGGAGTGGCCTTGGAAAAGGCTGTATGCCCTGGTGTATATTTGGATAGCTTTTCTCCCATTAACCTAGACCAATTGTCTTCAACGGTTTCTACTTCTAAACCGTCTACCTGTCTCTTAGACCCCATCCCAACGAGGCTGCTTAAAGACGTGTTGCCTTTAATTGGCACCTCTCTGCTGGATATTGTTAATGTGGCTTTGCTAACAGGGCATGTACCACATTCCTTCAAAGTAGTTGTAATTAAACCTCTCCTGAAAAAGCCCACTCTTAATCCAGAGGTGTTGGCTAACTACAGACCAATCTCTAACTTTCCCTTCCTCTCTAAGATCCTTGAGAAAGTAGTCGCAAATCAGTTGTGTGACTTCCTACATCAGAATAGTTTATTTGAGGAGTTTCAGTCAGGATTTAGAAAACACCACAGCACAGAGACAGCACTGGTGAAAATTACAAATGACCTCCTAATTGCATCAGATAAAGGACTCATCTCCGTACTGGTATTATTAGACCTTAGTGCTGCGTTCGACACCATTGATCATGACATCCTATTACAGAGACTGGATCAGTTGATTGGCATTTCAGGTACCGCACTAAGTTGGTTTAAATCCTATTTATCAGATCGATCTCAATTTGTATTTGTAAACGATGAAGCCTCAATGACCACCAACGTTAATCACGGAGTTCCACAAGGTTCTGTGCTTGGACCAATTTTATTTACCTTATATATGCTTCCTTTGGGCAATATTATCAGGAAACACTGCATAAACTTTCATTGCTATGCAGACGATACTCAATTATATCTATCGATCAAACCAGAGGAAACCAACCAGCTCGCTAAAATTCAAGAATGTCTTAAAGACATAAAAACTTGGATGACCTGCAACTTCCTGATGTTAAACTCAGACAAAACTGAAGTTATTTTACTGGGCCCTGAACACCTCAGAGATCAATTATCTGGTGATGTGGTTTCTGTAGATGGCATTTCCCTGGCATCCAACACCACTGTAAAGAATCTCGGCGTTATCTTTGACCGAGACTTGTCCTTTAACTCCCACGTTAAGCAAATCTCAAGGATTGCATTTTTTCATCTAGGTAACATTTCAAAAATCAGGCACATCTTGTCTCAAAAAGATGCAGAAAAGCTGGTTCACGCGTTTGTTACTTCCAGACTAGATTACTGCAACTCCTTATTATCAGGCTGCTCTAATAGGTCTCTTAAATCCCTCCAGTTGATCCAGAATGCTGCAGCTCGTGTACTCACAAAAACTAAGAAAAGAGATCACATTACTTCTGTATTAGCTGCTCTGCACTGGCTCCCTGTAAAATCAAGAATCACATTTAAAATTCTTCTCCTCACCTACAAAGCCTTGATTGGTGATGCACCATCATATTTTAAGGAGCTTGTAGTACCATATTGCCCCACTAGAGAGCCGCGCTCACTAAATGTGGGGCTACTTGTGGTTCCTAGAGTCCTAAAAAGTAGGATGGGAGCAAGAGCCTTCAGTTATCAAGCTCCTCTTTTATGGAACCAGCTTCCACTTTCAGTCTGGGAGGCAGACACAGTCACCTCATTCAAAAATAGACTTAAGACTTTCCTGTTTGATAGTGCTTATAGTTAGGGCTGAATCAGGTTTGCCCTGGTCGAGCCCCTTGATATGCTGCTATAGGCTTATAGGCTGTTGGGGGATGTTTTAGGATACACTGAGCACCTATCTCCTCTTCTCTCTCTCCTTAAGGATGAATTTACATCTCTCCATTGCACCTTATTAACTCTGCTTCCTCCCCGGAGTCGTTGTGACTTCACGTCTCATAGGGTCCATTGGACCTGGAGGTGTCTGATGCCTGGTGAGCGGGCCTCCCGCGTTGGCCCTGCTGATGCGCCCTGCCCCCCCTCCTCTCTACCTACTTCTGTTTCATGGATTGGAGTTCCATTCATACATTGTCATATTCATGTAATGTGTTTATGTAACTTTGTAAATGCTGTTCATTCTGTACACATGACATCTATTGCTTCTGTCCATCCGGGGAGAGGGATCCTCCTCTGTTGCTCTCCTGAAGGTGTCTTCCCTTTTTTCCCTATTAAAGGTTATTTTTGGGGAGTTTTTCCTGATCCGATGTGAGGTCCTGGGACAGGGATGTCGTATGTGTACAGATTGTAAAGCCCTCTGAGGCAAATTTGTAATTTGTGATATTGATAAATAAACTGAATTGAATTGAATTGTTCAATACAGCATGATGCTCATTTAGTAAATTATGGAAATTGTAACATTTTGGTGACCTAAGAATCTCTTCTGGTTAATAATTGTGAGACGATCACAACATTTAAGCTGCACAAGCAGGATAATTTTAGTATCCAAAAGTTTGACCCTCAGGCAACAGGCAAGCTGCTCGACCTTCTTGGTGTGCAGCTTGTGAGGAAGACAGTAGACACCATCAGGGGAGAGGAAAGCCCCCAGCTCCTCTCGAACTGGGCCTTACGGTAATGTGGTAAAAACAGTGCTTTTTATAATAAAGATATATACAAAGGAATATTTAGTCAGCTGAAAGCCTGGCTTGGATCCCATCTCAATGTGAACCAGAGGACCACCAGATGTAATCCGACTGATCACAGAGCATTCTGGTTGATATGCAATTTACCCCTCATTAACCTCATGTTAATAGTGTCAAAGAGGTCGGAGAATCAGAAACATTACTGTAATTATTTAGAGCACAGCAATGTCCTTCTAATTTTAACAAAGTAGTATATAAGTTACATCTGAAATAACCTATACTCAAAGGATTCAAGACTTGGAGATATGTATTTCTCTCCTGGAGACATTAATTAGAGGACAGAGTTGATGCGCGTTTATCTCCTAGAAATGTGCTGAATGTGCTTCCTTGCCACATGTGATTAATGGGGACCCCGTCTTTCGCTCTCTTCTTCCCTCCCTTTATCGCATGCCCAGTTTTGTCACTCTTCTTCTTTCATCCTCTCCCCCTCTGTTTCTAACCAAACAGTGTATATAATATGTGGTGAACTTAACTGTTGCATTAAATTGAAAGCTTGTTTCTCAAGCAGATTTTTAATAGCTTAGTGACATAAACATAATATTATCAAATATATGCTTTGATATATATATTTCCGTAGATTCATTTTTCTGTGAGAGAACAACACAAGAGGTTTGGATTATACATTTAAAGCTACAAACATTCCTGAACCAAATAAGGAAAGATCAGAAGTATTGTTGTGCCACTAATTGTTGCATCTCCTCACTGGTTGTCTCACCTTTGTTCTAGTGTCCAAGCATATTGTGCTCGCCCATACCTGAGCTCGCCGGCCTGCAGAGATGCACTTCCACAGGGTGCAGTCGCTGTCGGAGCCCGTTAATGTCAAACGACACCAGTTGAGCTGCAGTGGCTGACCTTGGTTATGTTTTAGCTAACCAGTGAGCTATTGCAGCCTGAGCCACAATGCCATCTTTTCTGCGGCTTCTAGGCATTGCTTTCGGTTTTGATTTAATTTCATAACTGATCTGTAAGTTATGTGAAATGTTGTCACATCCAGTCAGAGATACCAAAGAAACTTAAAAATGACAAACGTGATATTTGAGCATCTATGTTTACTTTAGATATGCATTTATATGTGATATTTAGGTGTTTTTATAACCGTAAACCAAACTATAAACAGGACTCTCCAGCCGTGTCCCTGCACCAGATCATTTAGCTAATGAAAAACATGGTCTCGAATGACTGCTTTGCAAAACTTTGCATTGTGGTTGAGACATTTGAAGGTACTTAGGCGCATACACACAGCTTGTCTCTTTACTGTCGTCTAACAAACTCTGACTTCGCCTCAAGAGCATTTAGCCCCAGCACAGCCAGTGAGGGAGTAAAATGCACGAGAGAAGAAGAGACAAAAAAGATATATCAAGCGATACCACAACACATATTGCTCATATATTATTATTATAGAGAAGGTTCTTTTGTGCCATCATCTTCAATCTTATGTCACGTGTTCTGAGTTTCAATGTTTTTTTTTGGAATATGAGATTATAGAGGAACCCTGTTATTTTCATTGAAGTGGTTTGCAAAGGGTGTCCATTTTTGTCACATCTTACGATTCCTAAATTTCTTCCCATCGTTCTCAAATCCGACAGATCAATAATGTCATCAGTGGAATAATTATTTTGTCCCTCTTAGATGGCAGCATAGTTGTGAAAAGACGAATAATAATGTAGGCCTATTCCTTCTTTTACAACTGCACAGAGCAGTTTGCTGAGGCATCTTTCAGTATTGCTGTGCTTTAAAATTTGACAGCTGGATACTCATGCTTGGGAGCCTCTCGGCACAGACACACTCTTGTACCAATAACTACTGAACAGCACCACTGGAGCTGTGGAGGTTTACTTACAAGGTGCCCTTGTACATGGCCGAAGGAGAGCATCTTGCCTTAATGTTCCCTAGCTCGCTAACAAACTTCTGATGTAATACTGACAGCACTGTTGTTGTACCATTACGTAGTCGGGATGTTTGGTAGGTGAACCGATTGGCTAGTGTGCTGCCCTCTTTTGTTTTAGTTAGCATTCTGGCGGAGAGACTTGGCAGCTAGGCTCATATTGTGCCCTTCACAAGTAGGCTGATAATCAGGCACATTAAAATTAACGAATGGCCCTTTAACTCCTGTAATGATGGTAATGAAGTGTCTCCGCTGTGGAGAAACTTGGAAGCATAACAAATGATATCAATGCGAGTTGGGAGTGACATACAGTATCCAATGGCATTGCTACAGTAAGCTAGGCAAATTAATAATGCAAAACCAAACATCCGTTTGACATGTGTTTTGGTTCTTCGAAAAATTTTGTTGTATGGCCCCAAAGAGAAAACGAGGCCCAGATCTAAACTAGATATGTCCAGTGTACGTCACGTATTGTCAGGATGGCCTGCACATTGTTGTTTTTACAGGGTCACTCTGTAGCAGCCTCTCGTTGAGATTAGCAGCTTAGCTTCAGTGCTCCTTCTGGCCTAACCAAGCACGAGTAAGTAAATGCAGAGGGGATATGGGGACACATAGCTGTGTGTGTGTGTGTGTGTGTGTGTGCGTGTGCGTGTGCGTGTGCGTGTGCGTGTGCATGTGTGTGTGTGCGGAAAAGATGCTGCTGGAGACAGGTGTGTGTTTGGGAGTGTAATTCCTTGCATTTTTGTCGAGTAGTTTATTGGAGGTTTGACTGTGTGAGCATGTGTGTGCGCGTGTCAGGTAGTAATTAATAAAGACAGGAACATTGGCTCTCCCGCTGTGCTGACATGCTGACAAGGGACTTGCCACCAGTCCAAACACACACAGACACACACACACACTGGAGATAAAGACAAACTTATTCCAACAAACTGCATGGCGGCTAGAACTTTCTGAGCCAGTTAAAAAGTAAACCTCGACTTCATTAACCAGCCAAGCTTAATTTCAATGTCCTAATTTTGTAGAAGCTCCACCTGAAGGTAGCAACACACAAGAAGGGGCTATGCATTATTGAGCCCCTTCTACTTCATTTCAGTCTTGCAACATATGTGGATTAATATTGTAGTAGTCTGATGAAGACAATAAATGAAGGACTGGGGTAGAGAGGGTGAGAGAACAGGGTACCTAGACTCTGAGGTCTTGGAGAAGTACTTTATTCTCCCTCTGAGCCCTTCACTGAAAACAAAGTTAAAAAACAAAGTTAACTTGCAAACCAATAACAAAGGTAGGTCGGGGCAAAAGCGGGACCTCGCACGCCACAGGAACTAACCACTGGACCTGCAGTGTTTGTTCTCCGCTCGCTGCAACAGAAGCAATCAGAATCTTCTGAAGTGAACTAACTGAAAAAATAATAATGGTGTATGGTGATACAAGTGATGAGCCCCTGCACTTCTGCTTTCAATGGATCAAATGTTCTCGTTGTGTATTGAAAAGGAGATGGAAAAATCTTTTTAACTTACCATTTTTTATTTTTTTAAGAACAAAGATGAGGGGTTATTTTTAGTTACTTTGAGGTATTACACTGTATTCAGTCTGTGTTACACAGGTTAACTTGACTGTGTCCGTCTGTATTTTAACTTCCACAAACCTTTCTCTCATTCCTAAAATGAGTACATGATAAAAACAGAAAAGGCATTAATGATGTTGTTTCTTTGCAGACAGAGTATAGAAGGCATGATCACACTCAAGTCTTCACTTCCATAACTTAAGAGAAGAAAAGGTCAAAGGAAACAAGGACAGAGAAAATGGAAATGCGTGTGTGTGTGTCATTAGTTTTCCGATGTCAATCTAATTTTATTGTTTAATGCTCAGTTTGAATTTTGTTTGAATGTTTTATAGTGGCAGTTGTCACTTTTGATAATGATAGAGCAGTTATAAATTAATGATATATTTTTCTCAAGATTTAGTTTTAGTTTTAGTCCACACAAAACCAACTAAAGAAGGGGTTCAGTCTGTCAGTCATGTTGCTGTCAGTCACTCTGTAGCCCTGAGCCCGTGTGCCTTGTGGCTTATGCTCAGAGAGCTGGAAAAGACTACTTTGGTGTTTTGGGGTTGGGAAGGAAGAGAGATTGTTGAGAGAGCAGGAGCTGAGTGGGAGCTGTCACAGCAGCTCTGCTGAGCCTGGGGTAAAGTTTCGGCCAAAATAGCAATTCTTCCCTTTGGCATTAGCGAGACCTCACAGTAGCCTCTCTTGGGTTACAATAAAGCATTCACTAAATGCCACATAGCATTTGTGTATGACAAGTGTTCTAGTAGCCTTTTAGATGAAACATTGACATGATTCTGGTGAAAAAACTATTAGAACAGCTTGAGGTATATGCACTTCTCCTTCTTGAGCACAGCAACACCAAGAACACCTTCCTTTCATTCCCTTGCATTATCATACATGAGTATATGTATTTAGGTATAAGGAAACCAAATTATTGTTAAAACCAAAGTCATAGCTCTAGGGATGGCAATGCCAGTTGTTCAGTTCACCACTTTGGTCAAAACTATAATATGTTAAAACAATTTGATGGCTTTTTGATATTATGTCACCAAACTCTACCAGCAGGTCAAAGTATTGGCTTCTGCAGGGAAATATCTCAACTTCTATCTGACAGATTGGCACATTTGGTAAAGACAGATGATTGTTATGTTTTTTGTTATCTTCTAACTTTTCATGAAGCTTCTTTTGTAGGTCAAAATGTGTCTTTTTCATAATTTGTTGTTTATAACCAGCAAAACTAAGCACATGCCCATCAGCCTCAGATGAGCTTTGTGTTAATATAGATTAGCAAATGTTAACATGCTAACATGTCAAACATAGACGCTGTGATACGAACATTATACCAACTTAACATGTTAGCATCGTCATTGTGGGCTTGTTAGCATGCCTAGCTTAGCATTTAGCTAAGTTATTGATGTGGGCTTTTACACATCCTCCTAATTCCAATACTGCAAGAAGTTGTCAAAGAGACTAAATTCCCCTGGGATCTCCAGACACTTTAGCATTGATGATGATGTAAAACACAGGGTCAAAGGTAGACTGAACTCTTGTCTGTTGGTGGATGCACCAGTTGCCTGTTAAACTCTGCATATACAAACACTCATTTAACCCTGTCTCTTAGAAATGACCTTGTTCCTTTTTGTTGGTAAGCTATGATACAGTATGCAATTGTGTCATGTCTCATTCCACTATTTATATATGAAAAGAAGCTATTGAGGTCCGCCTCATCACTATCAGCTCATAATACAGAATGGAAAAAACATAAATGGAGAAAGAGAAAGACCGTCACCTTTCTGCCGGAAAATTAACATCACAAATGGCTGGATCGCAACCTATTAATAATTATTTTAGTTCTTTGTGTCTCTCTCCCTCTGTCTGACTCACTCACTCTCCCACTCTGTGTCGCCTCATTCATACCGTGCTACTCTCGGCTTGTTTGTTCTCCTTTCATGAAACACCTGTGAAGCTCAGGGATCCACTCGCCATGCCTGCAATTAGAGGCGTATACTCGGGGAGCCTAACCAATCACGAAGAAAATCGATTGCTAGAAAATAAGATGCACCAGAAAGTGAAGAGAAAATCAAAAAGTTCAGGCTGTAATGATGTGGTTTGAAGAGCAAGCATTCAAGGCTACATTTGTGCTGCATGGTAAAAGGGATCCGAAGAATTTAAAAATTAGATTTTATCCCTAGAAGTACGGCAAAGCCGGCAAAGCTGCTTTGATATTTCTAATGTGCATCACAATAAATGTTAAAGGGACTTGTAACAATAGCAAAACCACAGATCACAGTGGTATTGTTCTTTACTCGCTCCCACAGCCAAGCCCCTCTTTCTTGTTTCCTTCTCTTACTGAGCCCTCAGTCATTTTTCCCCCTCTGTTTGTGGATCATGTCAGCCCATTAGACCCCTGTTAAAATATGGATGAATAGATGAGAGAGACGAGGGCTTACAGTTCCCTTCTCAAGCAGATCCTCTTCATCCCCATCTCCTCCTTCTGATCTCCGTTATCCTTACTCCCTTCTGTCAGTTCAGAGAGAGTGATGAGGGTGTTGTTTGTGTACTACAGAGGAACACCTGAAATTGAATATAGTTCAAGTGTCACACACATTCTCCCCAAAGAGATATCTAATTAATTTGACAATGTGCTGAGTGTGTATGTGAACGTCTGTGTTGTTTTAATTGTCTCCCATCAAGACAACAACAGAATATAGTCTTCTTTTGCATCAGAAGTTGTCAATGAAAGATCCTGACACTCAGAATTCATCCAGTTAGGGTTTTAATTACATTAGCCTAGTTCTGGTTAGCCTGGTCCATCTCAAGCATACTGAAAGAACACGGACTAGTACATTAATCACAGTTTTTAAATTGAGAGCCCAGATTGTGAGACCATATGGGCACATCTTCACACTTGTGTTGCATTATGTGGCCCCTAAGGAGCTATGTAAGCTAAAAACTTCCCAGAAAGAAAGTCATATTCCCTCTAAATACTGAGGTACGGATTGAAGTAGTGGTTTTAAGGAAAGATTACAAGTTAAACAGATTATATGTATGTGGTCAGTTGTAAAAGGTGTCATTAATGTTCAGACCACATCCACTCCTTTGGTTTTTACCTTTCACAATAAAAGCCCCAGACATGTAAAATTCCCAGGCGACTACATATGAGCACATATTTGTGTTGCAGGCTTTGATCTCCTTCTGTGTCGTACAGGAGGGGTTTTGCACCATGAGACCAAACCAGTTGAGAACAGACCCACTTTGAATGAGGGAGAGAGAAATGGACATGCTTGGCTCTAACAGGATTTTGTAGCAATCATTTGTGATGCTAATATACTCATTGAAGAGGCTTCTCTTGTTTGTCCTTTCTCTGAGTGATCATAGTGCTAAAGCAAAGATGTGCTTCAGATCTCTAGATATCAGAGAGGACCAGATAACGACCAGCACTGCTCCACTGACATTCCCTCGCGGTCCTAGCGACCATAGATGGAAAGCTGGGAGAGATCGCAGAGCAGATGGCAGCACCACATGTGACCAGTAAAGTCACTATTAAATACCACAGACTGTACAAAAAGACGTGGACGGAGTGAAGTCACTCGTTGGTGTGTGGGCGGCAGTCTTGAAGCCTGTAGTTTGACATTTTGGCCGTTGCCATCTTGTTATTTTTGCAACTAGAGGTGACTTAAGACATTTTCAGGCGACCAAAACGGTTCCAATTAACTTTCATGGACTGAAAACACACTGTGAAAGTCTGTGATTAAGACAAGTCTTAAAGGGTTAAAACAAAACCACAGACAACTCCAAGGCTAGACAACGCGGTGGTCGCAACCTGTCAATCACAAGGTAGCGCCGCCCTAAAGCATACACTGCTCTATTTTCTATTTGACTTTAAATGGGACGATCATTTACAAAGTGAACATCATGCTGTATTGAAGAAGAGTTGAAACCTGCAATTGAGAGTGTACTCTCAATTGCAGGTTTCTCTCATTTGTACAATTGTACTCATGTGTACAATGTTTAGTGAGATCAATAAGAAAGAAAGAAATCAAGTGAGAAAGTCAGTTTCTCATAGACTTTTATTCAATGAAACTTCTTTTTGCAATGATGGCCATTAGAAAAGAATGCAAGTTTAAGACACATTGGCTTCACTTTTCAGAAGCAAAGGTTGCCACCTGTTAAAGGCTAAATAAGTTTAAATTGCTCTTGTTGTTGGAAGTAGGCATGATTATCAATAGGGATTATTGATGAGCCCTTAGTATGTAATGGCAAACATATCAAAATGTTTAGTTTTAGTTTTTTGTTTTGTTTGACGGTATTTATGTGACTAGAGATAAGAATACAGAGTACAAGAGAATACAAAACCGACAGAGAGAAAGACAGATGGCTGGAGGGAGGTTGAGGGTTGGTGAGGATGGTTGCTTGTCACATCAGAGTCTGACTAGTGTCTGCGGATGTCAGCAGCATAGTCCTGTCATCACATCTCTTTCTCTCTCTCTCTCCCGCCTCCTGTTTCCAATACTCTGACCCTGTGTCGAATTCAAACTAATGGCTTGTGAGTACACTGCATGCGCCGCTATCCACTGACCCACCAGACTCTCTGGTCTTTATCCATTTCCCCTTCTCTTCTTACCTTCCTCTATGTTCCCTGTGCAGGCCATTTTCAAATTCCTGTGCTCGCTTTCGGTTGCCAGCCTCCCTTTTCACCCTTGACTTGCCTCTATACTCTCAGTTTATATTGGTCTCTCTCAGTCTGTCTTCAAGTTTCCTCCTCTCCGTCTCACTGAGTCATGTTGTTCTCTCTTTCTCCCTCACACGCACAAGCACAGAAAGTATTGGCTTATATTTCCCATGGTGTCTGCAATACATTCAGCTTCACTAGCAGCAGCAATGTACTGGAGCAAGGCACCTGCTGTGCCGAGCTGATATGAGGAGACAGATACACAGTCGCACACATGCAGACGCATACACCGTGAGCTTTCAAATGCTGAAATATGGATTGAAAATGTAATCATCCTCTGTCTGTCAATGCAGCCAAGGCACATCATGTGCACGATTACAATATGGTTTAGCCCACAGGGAAATGTGGCCATATAAACGCCACACAAAAACGCTAGCATGAATATTGACACACACTTTGTGTTGTCTCGATGGCTGAAGGCAACCCGTCTGCTCCCGTTGCCTTGGTTACAGGCCATAGGCTTGTCTTGAGAGGTGCTCCAGGTCTCTGCTTGCCATGTCAGGCTGTGTGGTTGTCTGTCTTCGCCATACTGTGTGTGAGTCTGTGTACAGCTGTGTGCTCGTGTGTCAGGGGGACTGGATACATATAAGCATCAGTCATAGGGAGAGCACAACACATTATGTGGCAATTTCACAAGCCTTAAACAAATCATGAGTGCAATTACCAAATTCGGTTGCACGTTCTTGGATTCTGTGATGAGTACACTCCTTTTTGTTACCATTCTATGATTGCTTTTTTCACTATCAAAATACTTCAAGGAAGATGCAGGCAAAAATGGAAGACAAATTGTTTTTATCATTTGAACCACTACCGTATACACAGCCACTTCCATTTATTATTCCCAATATTTGCTGCCTCTCTAACAGTCTAATCCCGAGCCTCAATAAGACAGACATATGCTATATTGATGGAGCTTGCCACGGATTTCTCAGAAACAGATAAGGAGCCTCTTCACTCATTTCTGCTGACTGCTTTGCAACAATGCAGATTAAACAACTGTTATATACCCATTTGTGCCCGCAACTGACATTTTTAATGTTCCTTTGGTGGAAGTCTTCTCTGGGCTTTTATCTGGTTTTGAGGGCATGACTGATTTAATTTAAAAAAAAAAACTTCACTTGATATAGGCAACAACAACAAAAACAGCCCTCTTTTGATTAAACTCTTTGGCAGAAACGGGTCATTAGAGGGAAATGGAGTTTGCAAAGATGTAGTTACTTGTGCATCTGCTGTAAGTGAGAAGTTGTAGTCTTGGACGATCATTGACACGTTGACCAGAACATATGTGCTCAAACAATACATATTCTCACACCATGGCAAAAGTTCCAAGTTAGCAGAAAGTACTGAACTGCCAGGAACGATAATATTAAATCAAGCTAGTTTTAGCAAGCCATGCATGTCTTTATCGAGTTACATTTTAGGAACAAGCCGTTTAATTCAATAGGCTTCTATTACCTTTTTTAGACCTGCATCCTTTAGCAACATCAATGTGGAGATAATATTAATGTGCATATACTGACATGTCTAGTCATGAGATTATCACCCTGAATTGACAGTTTATACTCTGTGTGAGTGTGTGCTTCCAACAGAGGGATGATATTTCACGCATTGCACTCGGCACTGAGCCCTTTGTAGCTTCACAAAATACTCAAGTTATAAAGCAGCGGTCTTTACACCCTGCTCTATTTTCATAGTGCTGGAAGGCATATCTGTGTTTATTGGAAATTTGAGACTCAATTCTATTCAGTACATAAAACATATATTTTCAAAAAGCCATTTTATTTTTGAGCAAAGTCTTATCTTAAAGACTGCCAAACATTGTTGTTGAGCAAAGACGGATTTTCAGTTTGGGGGAAATATGCAAAAATATAATTCCTCAAATGTTGTTTTGTATAGGAGTGTGAGTATATCCATAGAAGCAAACTTTTTTCCGGACTGGCAAAGTGAAAGCTACATTTGCTGAGACAAGCATAGCAACACTTACAGAGCAAATAGTGCAGTTTGCGTTAAGGCTTTTAAGGTTTACTTGTTATTCTGGATGCTCCGCTGTGTGTGTGCTCTTTTGGCTGGAGAGCTTTTGGCCCACTGGTATTCAGAGGGAAGGAGCTTTACATTATGAACTCTCCGGGTTAGCGTTCTGTCACTAATAAAGGTTAAACGGGGGCATTTGCACAGCTGTGTGCATAGATAGTAAAGGGTATGCAAATCTTCATTGGACTGCAAGTTTCTAGTTCTCAGTTGTATGTTAGCAAATGACTTCTTGATGAGAAGCTGAAATACAAAGATTATTGTCAGGCACAGTGAGGACTCAACTATTACTGTAAGACACACAAAGAAGAGCTGGCAGGCACGGGAGAAGGATGGACAGAGGAGCCTGTGGACGGAGTAGAAATGAGGCCAAGCAGCTGGAGTCCAACAGAGAAAACCAGCCTGTGATAGACTCATTGATCAATTTTACCACAAGGCACTAGGAAGTTAAGTGGGATAGAAAGAGGGATGAGAGCAGAGTTAGGAAGGTAGGGAGGTAGATCTCAGGCAAGTCTGCCTCACTACTTCATCACAGAGAGAAGCAAGGTTACAATACAACAGTTCAAGTGTTGAAACAAAAGTGTAACCGTCTGATGTCAAGGACGCACTCTGTAGCCGCTTGTACAGCGAGTGACATCACACAGACGTGCTGACGGATTCTTCCTCACTAACAGAGAAGCGGATGTGACACTCGTCACAACATGGACCGTTTTTCAGACGTGATTTTTAAAACGCACCCAATTACATGGGACAGTGGTTGTCACAAAGATGGTGGTGGAGGAGGATGTGTCCATTAACTATGTGTGTGTGTGTGTGTGTGTGTGTGTGTGTGTGTGCGTGTGTGTTTGTGTGTGTGACCCATTATGCCATGTTTTCATTGGGTAATACACAGGCTTCCGTGCCACAGTGAGAAGCAGATTTTCATTTGTCATTTTGATTCAGTCTGAATGAGATTGATGCTCATAGGAACACACACAGAAACACACACACAAACAAAAACACAAACACACACACACACATAAGCGTGTACACTGATGTAGGCAATAAGTATAGGGAGCTCTGTTGAAAAGACTCATTGTAAACACATACACACACAGCTGTTGATTTGGTGCATCCATTTAATAGTAATTCCCATATTTTCTATGGATTATAATGCCACACACAAACACAAACACAACTTTTTAAAGAATTGTGCAGAACTACAATTTGCTTCATAATTTGGCTTCTAGTTATTCTGTGAATAATTTATCATGCAGCCAACTTGTAAAGTTATTTTTTTCCTGCTCAGTCTTAGTGGAGCAGTCTTCGATACACGTGACAGAAGAGAAGAAGTTTAAGAAAGCAGAGATTGAAAGAACCAAACGTCTATTCATGAGGAGGACAAACCAGAGGCTCTTTCATTCGAGGCTCCACATTCACTCTCCGTAACTCACTCTCCGTAACTAGAACTGCTGAGCATGTCAACAACTTGGGTGTGATTTTGGATGCTTATCTGAACTCCCAGGAGCACATATCTAATATCTCCGAGACTGCGCGTCATCATCTTAGAAATGTGTCTATAGTTAGAGGTTTCTCGGTGAGACTTATTTCCAGTAGACTGCACTTTTTGCACTTTTTGCTGGCAAGACAAACGAGTTGTTAAATACACTCAAACATTCAGAATGCTACAGGCAAAGTATTGACTAAAACCAAAAGGTTTGAACACATCACTCCTACTTTAACTTATCTTTACTGGCTCCCAGTAGTAAAACAAAGACTTCATTTAAAGTAACCTCTTAATTGTTTTTAAATCGATAAATGGCTTCGCCCCTTCTTACATTGTTTACATGCTCAGCGAATACACACCGGACAGATCCCTTAGTTCATCTTCTCACTCTACCTAGAATATATTCTAAAAACATATCTTTTAGGTTTAACATTTTCACTTTAAGAATATATTTCTTATTATTTGTGTTATTATTATTCACTTTTTAATGCTAATACTTTCTTATGCGATTCCTTTTTTATTGTAATTAATTTTGAAGCACATTGAGTCTATGCCTGTCATATATATACAACGTGCTGTATATTTGACTTGATAACGTACTTAAGTGGCAGATATGAAACCTTTAAATTAAATAATCAGGACATTATTGTAAATCTCAGCTTTAAGGCTGCAAATGTAAAATGTGTAAATGCATCCAGCAGGGAATAAAGAATAGTCACAGGGACAAAATAAATCAGAAAGGCACTCAGGTAATAAATTGGTTTTACACATGCACCAGCTCCTCCAATTTTACATTTTGATTATTAGAATAATTTGTTTTTTTCTGAAGCTGTTTTCATACTACAGCTGTGGAAAATAAGGTCATACTTGGGCTCCTTAGCGCTGCCTTTTTGTTAACTGAATGCACCACAAAGCAGGACAAATAGACAAAAGAGAACCATCAACACATAGTGAGGATCCTGAAATATATTTTTATAAAGAGAGACAGAGAGCTTGTTAAAGTTGGAAAGCACCAAATAGGGAGAGAAAAAAAGGGATGCATGCGGAGGGAAAGTCTTTGACGAAATCTGTATTGACACAGAGGGACAGGCATAAAAATAGGTAGAGACGTTGAGAAGAAGAAGAAGAGGGGAAGAACGTAATGAGAGGAGAGTAAAGACAGGGAGGAGGCCCTGTCCACAGCTTAAGAAGATTAGACATACAGGAGTGAGGAGAAAGGGAGAGAAGGCGTGATGCTAAACAGACAGAAGCCAGACAGAGACATACAAATGCAAGCTGAACCTCCTCCGGCACACAAGGATGGTCCCCGGTTGAATCCTTAACCGTTTTAAGGGTAAATATCCCCAAAGTAATAGCTTTAAAAGAACAATCTAATGAAATTCTGAAGCTCAATAACGGCATGCCTCCATTCCTTTCTCCTCAAAGCATCCTTGGTGTCAGACCTGGTTAGCGGCAGCCCAACATGGTTAGGGCGTGACATGACCAGCCATCAGCTGACGCTCTGGAATCAGCTGGGGGTGAGTCAGCCGCCTGCTGCTTCATTTCCCTGGCGAGGGAAAGGGTACGGGGTTGGTATGACAAAGAAACTGAACTCACACCAGCGCTGAGTCACTTCACATGTCGGTGCAGATGCTGCTGATACCGATGGGTTGAAGGTGAATCGTCCACAGTTGGGGGTTATGTGGAGGAATAAGCTGTGCGTGTGCACCTGAGCTGCTCTGCAAATGTTTGTATTTTAAACTCTGAGCTTTGAACAGGCATTGCACACCGGCATATAGATTATGTCCTTTGTCACCCGCCTTGTGTTCGTTGGTAGCTAAGTCCCAAACAAGTCTTCTCCCATGCTTTTTGGATATCTGTGTGCATTTCTTTCCCCCCGGTCTTTTCTTCCTCTCAGACTGTCTGTCTCACTCCTCTCACTGCGAGTTCACCACATGCCTCTGTTCTTGGCTCCTGCTGCAGAAACCTTTAGGGCAGGTTATTTACTTGTGCAATGGGAGTCCTGCACAAACACACACACACACACACACATGAACACACATGTACACACACGCAAGCCTGATTGATTTTTCATTGCCTGTCGAGGTATAAAGTGTGTTTGCGTTTGTTTTTCCTGGTCGAGCAAAATTGTCTATCGTTTGTCACACATGGGAATGAACGATAAGCTGAGAAAATGGAGAGGGAGAAGGAAAAGAGGGGGAGGTGACAGCTGGGAAAAGTTACAGTAAGCAAGGAAAGAATATTGTAACCCAAAGGGGGGTAGGCCCGTATTTCAAAAAAGAAGAAGAAGTTGGTTGGTTGGTTGGTTGGATAACGCGAAAGGCAAGAGAATTCATGACAATATTTCTTTTCACACAGCAATCTAATATTATGTCTCCCCATGCCACTGTGTTCACCCCAGAGAACCGTGCTAAAGAGATACCAGAGCTTGCAGGATGGAGAGACGTACAGATTAATGGAGAATGGCTTGTGTGCAGGAGAGATGAATAACAAATATGTTTGCAACTATAATCTCTGCATACAAGTGTGTGTGTGTGTGTGTGTGTGTGTGTGTGTGTGTGTGTGTGTGTGTGTGTGTGTTTCACTAAACATCCTTTAGCTTCAAATCACTTTATTTTTCATATTTAAGGTTGATCTTTTTCAGTTTAGAAATGGAGTATGTCCCTGAGCAAAGCCGGTTTAAAGTGAGGTTACCCACTGAAATAAGATGTAACTCTTCAGTGTTAATATTTCAGGGGACATTATGTGCACGGGTACTTAAAATGTTGCAGATTTTCTTAAACATTTCATCAGATTTATGTTGTAAAGGGAAAAGAGAATAGATGATGTGCACACTTTCAGAAGACAGACGATCGCAGATTCAGTATCTTAAATGCTAAATTATTTCCAGTTAGGAGACGACAGAGTTTATTAGGTTTTTATGGATGTTTTAGAGATTTTTAACTTCTTTTTACATCATAGGAGAGATTGTGCAGATATGTGCAGATAGATTGTGCAGATATGTATATGCAGATCATAGATGTGCGGGGGAATTTTGCTAATTGTTTTATCCTAAAAAAAATGCAACAGATGCTGCAGTAGCATCAGTTGTATCAGAACAAAGAATTTGATCGATAGTTCAAACAGGCCCAAAATGACACATTACAGACACATTCCCCACATCCCACTACCGGGGAGCACAAGTTGTGTAAGTGCAAAGGTCATAAGAACAAAAGACTTAAAGCTCATTGTGTGAATACAAAAAAGAAAGAGTTAAGAGGATAGAGTATAGAAGTAAAATAACATAAGCTGACAGTTTAAGATATGAAAGAAGTGAAAAGCTTTTAAACTGCTCGACAGTGATTAAAACACGCACTCATACCCCCCGCTATCATCATGCATAATACTGTATAAATTAAGTACGTTAAGTCGTCTTTTCAGTTTTATTCATCTCTGCAAATCATTAAAATGACACAATAATCAACTTGTATTAACTCTTGAAGAAGGCCATGAAGTTCAGTCTGTACATCAGTAGGTATAAAAAAAGATAAGATAATCCTTTGTTAGTGGGTATTGTGTAGGCGTAAGCCCTCTACAGCGTAACAGGTGGTCCTCAGATGTGAAGACAGTGAGTAGAATGTTGACCGGTTGTAAGTCAAACATATTGCAAAACAACAGCGTAAATTACATTTAAAACATAATAATTATATTGACACTGTTGAGACATTTTAAATGACATTCAGAGAAATCTGACCCCATGCTGCTGTTTCTCACATCACTTATTTCTGTAAATATGCACTAGTATTTATCTTGTCATGTCTATTTTCTTCCCTGACTCATACAGTCATGGAGCAAAAATATGTTGGCTGGAAAAATACTTCTCATCTTCATTTTGATTGAAGAATTGCTCACTGGCAGTGTGGCGGCTGGGGGACCGCTCAGATCGCATGGTGTGTTGCTTTCATGCTGCGAATGAGTCAATTTAACAAGGGTTGATATGTGTGATTTGAATATGTCTGTTTCAATACTTGGTCATACTTTGGAAACACTGTTCTTTCAAGACATATACTGTGTATTGTATACATATATACATTTTTTATTTTTTATTTGTGGTAATATGCTGCAATGTTTCTCCAACGATATTATTCAAAACACAACCTAGTGAGACAAAACTGTCCTTATGGTGCAAATATGTACAGTTTGACGCTTTATCTGCACCTCTATCTGTATTGGAGCAGTTTACTCACCTTTAAAGTTTATTCTTTTCTCTGCTGGGACATTATCCTGATGGCATTCTGACAACCCACCACCCACTTGGTCTCTGTGGGAGGTCAAACCAACACCCCCCCCACGCGCGCTATCAGAGTTTAAAGGATAAGTGTCAAATAAAAGACCGCAAAATAAATTGATGACAAACCTAAAGTAAGCATGCTTACTCGTATCTGTCTGTCAGACATTTGAAACACGCTTCTCGTATATATCCAGAGTGACTGAAGGGACGAGGAGAGAGGAGACAGATGTAAAGGAGAAATACAGAGTTTGGCGTTGTAGTAATAAGACATGAAGAAAAACCAACCCAGAAGTCAGATGAGAGAGAGACATATTCAAACATATTTCATTTAAGACATCATCTAAATTTAACTAAATTCAAAAGAATGATTAAAAACTTTGAAGGGGAATAACTCTGATTTGAGACAGCAATCCATCCATCCATCAATCCATCCATCCATCCATTCATTCATCCATCCATCCCAGTTTGAAATGTATACAGTTTCTCCTCAGCTGCTTTGCTCCTTGACCCAGCTCTGTTGCTACGTGGTTCGAGAGGATTAGCATCATGGTGATCCTGCTCAACTGTGTGACATTGGGCATGTACCAGCCCTGTGAGAACATCGACTGCACCTCGGACCGCTGCCAGATACTGCAGGTGAGGTCGACCCCTGGGTGTTTGTGTGTGAGCCTCTGTGTGTGTGAGAATCACGCGTCAGCGCTGTGATGAAGAGATGCAACAAAACGACAATTAACATAAACAAAAACTGAGAGCGGCCCACGACTCTTGTCATCGTTTCTCACGCTGTGATGCAGACAAACACAGAGTTGGAAGATTTCCCTCCTGAAAGCTCATTCTCCTGCTCTCTCCCAACAGGGAATTGGGAGTTGAGTTTGTTTTAATATTGTCGCTTGGAGCCGCATGCGATTGTGTCACTTGGTGATGAATGCACACGTGTGGAGACAAGTACCAACAGTTGAAATAGTGGTTGTGGATAGAGCCATAAATGCCACAGCCGATAAAGTTTCACTCACAGGCTTCGATTCTTCTGCCGCAGATTGTTGTTGGGGCATTTTCTCTTTACCGTGTCGTTCTTCCTACAGCTGCCCCCAGACATTAACCCATGAGATTAGTTTTAATGTGATTATTCCGTAACTTCCTTAAAGTGTTCACATTGCACAGTGCACCTCCTGAAGATGATTTCCATGAAGCCAACTATCGATGCCTTGACTTGATTGATCCTGTAACAGCGTTAGTAACAGGTTGAGTTCTGTTCTTATTATTCATACCTGTTATTGGAGCAAGCTATTGTAATTTTCTTTTTGTTGCCAAATGACAAATATTTTCCTTTATGTTTATGTTTGTAAGCCGTGTAGTCGAGCTGATGTGGGTTGTCTGTTTCTACTGTAATTTGCCAACTGGCTGACGATTCGCTGTGTTCCTCGGGGGATGGAATTGGTTTTCATTGAAGTTAATTGTGGAGGCAATTTCCGATGTGACGAGGACGACCTTATTTTGGCTCACATGCTTTTAAGTTGATGGTTCTAATGTCCAATGACATTGAAACACTCCGGTCTCCAGCAACCTGCATGTGAGGTGTGTGCTTGTTCTCCAGCAGCAACTATGTTGGCATATTGTGCCATAGTATCTCACTTGCCTACAGCACATTAGAGTGGATTATAATATCAAATAAAGGCCCCCAGACCAGACTGTAATAGGTTTATTTATCTCATCGGATATTCTCTTCATTGTGCAGAGATTACAAATAAGCATTCAATGCAGTTTTAAAACTGTGCAACACATCTTCCTGCTTCACTATCTTTCCTCCTCCTTCTACCAATACCATCTTCACTCCTCCCTATATTCCCAATCCCCCCATCCTACACACTCTCTCGCTCTCTCCCTTCTGCTATGCTTTGTCTTTTTAACAAGCATATTGTCTCCCCAGGTAGTTTGAGGGGTCCTGTTCCAGTGGTTGCTAATGGTAACAGGAGAGATTTTGCTGACAGAGCTTAGATTGTTAGAGTGGCCTTCACATGCTTGTTTGGCCCTCTGTGAAATCCTCACCTCACCTGAAAGAGACAATGGAGCAGCCACAAACAATGTATACATCACCCCAGGATCTGATCACATCATTGTATACTGGGTTAAATTAGGATTCCTATAGGTAGAGGCCTGGACTTAAGGGGGTCCAGGTCTCAATGAAGGAGGACTTATGCTATGTGGTACACCTTGGTCAATACCTATCTACATGTACATGTCTCCTCTGGTTTGCTTGCAGTACGGAAACGAGATATGATGTGTTAATTAGAGGGTTAAAGTGGTGCTGGTAGGCAGATTGTGTAACCTCAAGACAGAACCAGGCTCACGGTTTCCAGTCTTTGTACTAAGCTCAGCTGACTGGCTGCTGGCTGCAGCTTCATATCTACAATTCGGACGAGAGACCATATGACCATATTTAAGTCTCAGCAAGAAATCAAACTGTATTTTCCAGAAAAGTCCTTCAGTTAGCCAGATTCTTCAACAGTGGACTATGATTGATAAGTAAGTTTGATATAATAATTGAAATGTAGGTTGTCAAAATTCAAGATAAGATTGTCCTCCTAAGGTTGTTGATTCTTCTAGCCGAGAAGTTCAAGTTCAAGAGCCAAGTGGAGATAAAATCTGACCCGCTATAAGGAAGCGGAGGTCCTGTGCAGCCACCTCCGGCCTGAATCATGTCATCACACGCAAATGGAAAGTAGATTTTCTAACTTAAATGGATTTGAATGGGGCAGGACTCATTAAACCCTCAAATCAGCACCTGATGAACCTTTTTAATGGAGCTTCAGATGATCGGAAACTGCACAGACAGGTTTTACTTCCACTGTCCTGTTATCCAGTGAGTGTGAAATGAACATTGTCTGCATGGTGACTTTTGATTGACACACTGATGACTCTCATCCTTCACTCATTCCACAAGTATAGTGAGACACACATGTATTATTTTAATCCTGATGACCTAGTTACCACGTCCTTTCCTCCCGGCAGGCACAATGACAGCATATGAAGTATAGCTCCCACACCAGCTCCTATTTCACATCATGAAAGAGCCCATCACAGTACAGCCTCAACCTCTTTACAAATCATGTTGGCGATAAAACCTGATAGGCTGACTGAAGAGGACGCTGGCGGTAGTGACAAATACCTATGATGAATTCATTTCCCTTTCACTCGGTTCAGAGCGCGACAGGGATCCGACTGGTGAAGCCAGCGTCGGATTACATGTGAAGCGTGCAGGCTGCATTATTTATCCAAACATATTTTCAATGGCATGTGTGACTGATCTTCCAGTCTTTCACATTGCATGTTGCCAGCACTGTATGCTGAGTCCTGTGCATGTGGGTGAATAAACAGGGATGGAATACACATCTTGTCTTCACAATGCATTACAAGGCATGCCAATTGCCCGTATACAAAGCCATGCTTGTGCAAAAGAAAAAAAAGATGCTGTTTAAAGTCGCCCATCTCTTGACGTGTCTCCTGCTACTGCCAGTGCTGCAACATTCCCTATGTGGTCTATAGCTACAAACACACTCTTTTTCCTTTGCTGAATAAAAAAAAAGAAAAGAAACTTCAATTGAAGCGTATTACTCCTAGTTGTCCAAAAGCACCACATATCAGTGTTTCCTAGTCTGTGGGTTCTGATTGAGTCTCTAGTTTGTCATTTAACTTCTGCCTGAAACACGAAAAAGGTAAAAACCTTTAAATTATTGTAGAAAATAGTTTTTCTGTCGCAGCATGCGTATTGCTTGTTGTCATCTGGTTTGTTGAGTGCACACACTCTTTTCCCAGGATATATGTACTAACTGAACTGTAACAGACACTTACAATCTTACGATCTTTTACAATCGGTATGAATCCAGCGCTTTATATGTATCTATGAATTTAATTAGAACCTTCGTTGCTTCAACTTGTCAGCTAATGATTAAATTTGATTAGCAGTATGTATGTTTCTTTCATAAGTTATTCTTGCCCTGAGTCTATATGTAGATGTTGGATGAGAAATTTAAATGAGTGAAGATTCCTGCAATTTAGGTCAAACTGTTTATTTCATGGTGAGTGAAGCAAGCAGCAAGAATATGATATAGTGTAGGAGTGTGTGTGTGTGTGTGTGTGTGTGTTTTGTGTGCAGTTTGGGGATGGATTACAGGTTGAGAACAAACACATAGGCTGATCATTAAAAATCCAAATCCGGCACAATGACCATGCGGCTGCATTGCTTTCCTTAATTTATATTTAGAAGTCTCAAGAGGTAGCAGATGGAGTTATATGTAGTAGGAATATGTAACAAAGCAGCCAACACAGTCACACAGCAAAGCACTGGGGAAGAGTTGTGTTCCAAAAATACAATAGGAGGTTTAGCTAGTGATCTGAACATAATAATGCAACATAATAAACATGGAAGAGATATGAGCTCCTCTGTCTCTCTCTCTCTCTCTCTCATTAATCTCTGACGGCCTCTTCAGTCTCCATCTTTGTTGTCTGAGGTTTGACCTGGATCTCCCTCACTTCCTTTTTCCTCTTCACTTCTGTCTTCTCGAGTGATTCCGGTCTTGCAGCGTGGGTTGGTTCACATTGGGCACCGTATGTTTTGTGTGTATTAATTGAGTGTGCACACATACACACATTTAGCTCATTTAAGCCATTCAAAACCCCATGTTAATAGTAGCCTTGGCTTAAGCAATAGACACCAGTGATTCTATATCGTCACTACTAGGGAGCACACACACACAGATTAAGAGCACATCAGTCTTGGACATCACATGTTCTGTTGGTGTGCTATGAGATGATAGTTTGTGATCTTTAAAAGGGCAGTTGGATGGAAAAGAGCTAATTTGACAGGTCCTGTGCGCTTTGAGATGAGTCTGCTGTGGAGTGTGAACTGGTCACACTTAAAAAGTGTCATAATTGCCTTGGAAATGTGGAAAATAAAAGGTCATGGATTGTTATGAGGTATTTGAATAGATAGGGGTCGCCCAAACAAACGCTTTAGGCTTGAGAAGTGTACACGTGCCATTTGGTTTCTCAATCTTTCCTTTCATAGGATTCTATCAAGCCAGATATTTCTTTTTTCCAGCAGCAGGTTTGCTGTTAACTACGATGGAGTGCTTTTAGAAAGGAGAAGGCTGAAATGAGTGCTCCTCATTCACCATGGAAAAAAGACAAAGAGGGAGCTTTGACAACAGCTTGAGCCTATAATGTGTTTCAGGCAAAATGTATATAATGCATCTTTTTTCTCACTTTCCTCCCTCTTTGTCTCCCGTTGTCTCCTCGTAGGCCTTTGATGCATTCATCTACATCTTCTTTGCATTGGAGATGGTGATAAAGATGGTGGCTCTCGGGATCTTCGGCCGTCGCTGTTACCTGGGAGACACGTGGAACAGGCTGGACTTCTTCATCGTCATGTCTGGGTAAGCAACCGTATCATGATGCTCACATGAACCCTATACTTCTGTTCAAATGTGTCGGTCATGTCGTGTTTGGGACATTCATTTGGGAAAAAGTTCTCCAGCAGTCATGACTGAACTTCATGAAGTTCACTTGTATTTCAAATCTGAGTTGAATGAAACTGTGTTCAAAGTGATTAGCAAGTAAAGCACTTGTGTATGATGACTGTGGCTGCCCTCACACCATTTCAGTGTTTGCTTAGAAATGTGTGAAGGTGAGAAAGTTGATACATAAGGATTTGGGCCACACTACGTTCAGCGTGAGGTATGGACTGTAAAGTATGGAAGTAAAGTGACATTGTTAAAGAAAGACAAAGTCACAGCAAACCTAACTAAACCTAATTGGGACAATTTGCTTTACCTTTTATGTGGACGTGTAATCAGTGCATATTTTGATGATAAACGTCACCCCACTGAAGAAATAATGATAGAGAAATGTGATCTTAGTTGTGCCGACATGTGCCAAGTATGGTACTTTACACAAACTCTGAGCATTTTTGATTTGATAAACAGAACAAAATAAACACACAGAATGTCAGAAAAATGCAACCGTACTCTTTCTGAGTTGAAGCTGACATTTATTCCTGCTTAAGGATTCAGTTTCTGTTGGCACAGGGGAGCAAATTGAACAAAGGCACCACCAGTTGGTGTTTGCTCACCACAGCTCAGATTCTGGAGATTCCCCGCCGGCCATTTCCTCCCCGCTGCAGCTGCACCCTCAGCCAAAACAATATGTTAAAATCCCTGTCCATAAAAGCCTCTGCATACACATATTTTGAAATGCCATATTTTCGCTGATGGAAAACAAAGCAAAGAGATCAAGTTTTCTTTTTTTAGTGGCAATGAGCCCCTAAGCTGCCGAAGCTGAAGTAACACTCTGTAGTTCTTCCTGTCACTTCATGGATGAAGAAAGAACATCATATTTTGAAGATGTGCCCCAGAGACACAGATGATCTCGGCATAAACTGCTGCAGCGTTTTTTTTATACAATGTATTCCTCACTTGTATGTGTAACACCCGTCCCATGTAGCTATACAAGATGATATAACTTACTACTATGGGCGGGGTCCTGGGTATAGTTTAAGTGATGACGCTGTTACTGTTTATGTATTTATTAACAAGTATGCAAAAAACCAAATGTGCAGATCAAAATGGGTATAATGATCAGACTAGCAGCAACATGTGAACTATATATATATATATATATATATATATATATATATATATATATATATATATATATATATATATATATATATCATATCTATACATATATATAGAGATATATATCTACTGTATATATCTATCTATATATATATCTATATATCTATATATAGATATATATACATATAAATATATACATATATATCTATATATCGATATATATCGATATATTTATATAAGATGACAGTTCTATTACGTTTATGTCCCGCCCCTCTACCCGATAGTGAGGCGGGATTGGCGGTTGGTCTCAGGACCACCCAGCCAACACCAGAAAACAATGACAAACCGATAACTCTGCCAAAACAAATTAGAAAACACTGGTGGAACTCATCAACCAAACTATGCTCTTTTAGCTGAACTCTAACTTTTGACCGGTAAAGCTCACTCTAATTTATATGAGTATATATATATATATATATATATATATATATATATGGTTATGTATATCTATATCTATAATGTGTTTAGAAAACTGACTATACTCATGAATGCTAATTAAATTAAATGCTAATTTGTAGACAGGGCTACATATGGATGGAGATGAGGTTGAACAGCTGTGCTCCCTTTAACGATAGCATTGTAAGATTAGAAACTGCTTTTATTTTGAAACAATGAATTAATAGTTTTTATAGGCACTGAGACACAATATGGTCCTGTCAGGAATAATATCAGAAAACACGCCATGTGTCGATCTGGAGGGCAATAACAAACAACTTAGATATGGCATAATTGGAAGACTTGTAGCAGACACTTTTATTCCAGTCCAGTCTGACTATTTGTGCATGGGTTTTCTAAGCTCTTCGTGCCATTGTGCAATCAAAATGTCAACAGTATCGAAGCAGTAGACCGTTTACCTAAAAAGTCGTTGTACATGCAATAATGCGACATTAGGTGGGGCATGTTTGACGTGTCCTCTGAGGATGACACAATAAGGCAGACACCATAAGGCAGAAACCTCTGGTACACCGCAACACACACTAAAGTAGAAGACTGGGCATGCTGCCAGTGTGATGCATATTGTAGTCACTAGGGTCAAGATGAAAACATTTTAGAATCCTTCCTCAGTAATCACAACCAGAATATTGCGTTGTACTTGAATCCGGGCAATAGATTGTACAAATGTTCTTTTGGATGTAAAAATGGTATAAGGCAGACAGGAAGAAGGAAAGAAAATACGGAAACGGAGAATTCAAAACTGCAGGTTTCAAGAGACGCCCACTGCTGTAAGATCCATAACACCTGCCCACAAGAACATCCAATTCCATATATTGTGTAAGTTATTGCATAAGTTTTGCTCGCTCAAAGTGTCCTTTACACAGGCTACACACATACACACCCGCGAGATGGATGCATGTGCACAAAACAAAAGCAAACACACCTGCTCAAACACCTGCTCTGAACAAAGTGAAATAAGAGGCTCAGACACTGCCAAGAGAGAAAGAGAGCGAGAGAGCGAGAGAGAAAGAGAGAGAGAGGCTGGTATAATAGCACACAAATAAAGGTATAGAGCAACAGATTTACCAGGGTGGAGGGACATTCATCTTCATTTGAGCCAAATCACTTCATCCCCAGAGTGTGTGTGCGTTTGTGTGTGTGTGTGTGTGTGTGTGTGTGTGTGTGTGTGTGTGTGTGTGTGTGTGTGTGTGGAATTACACACAAAGATTACAGTCTGCGAATGTATGCCTTTTTGAGTTTGTTTAATCTGTGTGCGCGTGCCTGTGTTTGTATTTGTGTGAACGCCTCCTCATCTTCATTTTCCTGTCGGCGGCATCCACTAGATTAGCTTCTCGGGTAATTGCAGAGGCCAAATCACAGCCGACAGTCAGCTATGAGCTCCATGTCTGTTACCCACGGGCACCACCTCACTCTCTCACCCTCCTGCTCCCTCCTTCTTCTTTTTTCCTGTTTCATATGCTTGGATGAACATCTTCCCTTGTCATCTCCCCTTCAGACCCCATGCAGACTAGTTCACCAAGAAAGCCTCTAAAGGGGGTTTTGTACTTTTACTCCATAACCCTGACACACACAGTCTGTTGTATTTTATATACTGTATATTGCATTTTAGCATAATCCACTGCACTGAGGCTTATTTTTTCTGATATCTGCAGTAACAGAAATATGGCAGCATGTCTTCTGTAGATTCAGAGATGATCCTTGGCTTCCATATTCATTCTGACGGAATTCTCAGATAGGTTGTAAACAATTTACCAGGTCAAAAAAATTATTAAATGCGTTTGTGTTGCTGAATTGTGCCATATAAATAAACTTTTGTATTGTTCAAGCATATTAAGGAGTTGTGCGTTGTTGTGCGGCACAAATTTGGTGCATCTTTTCAGATTTATGCAAAGAAACAACAACTTGAAGACTTGCCCTTCTAGGCTTCGGTAGCTTGGCTATAATACATAATTAAACAGGAATATACATCACGGCACTTCAGCTGTAGCGCACAATTCAATTCAGTTTATTTTGTATAGCCCAATATCACAAATTACAAATTTGCCTCAGAGGGCTTTACAATCTGTACACATACGACATCCCTGTCCCAGGACCTCACATCAGATCAGGAAAAACTCCCCAAAAATAACCTTTCACAGGGAAAAAAGGGAAGAAACCTTCAGGAGAGCAACAGAGGAGGATCCATCTCCCCGGAAGGACAGATGCAATAGATGTCATGTGTACAGAATGAACAGCATTACAGAGTTACATAAACACATTACATAAATATGACAATGTATGAATGGAACTCCAATCCATGAAACAGAAGAAAGTAGAGAGGGGGGGGATCAGCAGGGGAGATCAGCAGGGGCGCATCAGCAGGGCCAATGTGGGAGGCCGGCTCACCAGGCATCAGACACCTCCAGGTCCAATGGACCCTATGAGACGTGACGTCACAAAGACTCCGGGGAGGAAGCAGAGTTAATAAGGTGCAATGGAGAGATGTAAATTCATCCATAAGGAGAGAGAGAAGAGGAGATAGGTGCTCAGTGTATCCTAAAACATCCCCCAGCAGCCTATAAGCCTATAGCAGCATATCAAGGGGCTCGACCAGGGCAAACCTGATTCAGCCCTAACTATAAGCACTATCAAACAGGAAAGTCTTAAGTCTATTCTTGAATGAGGTGACTGTGTCTGCCTCCCGGACTGAAAGTGGAAGCTGGCTCCATAAAAGAGGAGCTTGATAACTGAAGGTTCTTGCTCCCATCCTAACAATGTTCACTACTTTCCTCGGACACCCTCACAGTTATGAATATTCATTTCTAGTTGTCAAAAGCAAAAAGGTGTTTTATGTATAAGATGCAAAAAAATACTCTCTTGACACGGAACTTCAACTTGGATGGGAACTGATGGCGGCGTGTTGATAAGTCACTTCAAAGTGTACATTCCTTTTTATTTTCTTCATTTCTCATGTTACCATATGCGTCTGAACACTTCTCACATGGTCTAAGCTAGGTTTACCCTGAAGCTCTGCAGTTTTAAACACACACACACACACATACACATACACAAGTCACATGAAAGCATAAATGAGATGAAGGCATCATAGGCAAAAAAAGGTGTGTGAAAAATAGAGAACAATCATAAAAAAGGACGCTTGCGGCAGCCCACTAATTACCCTCCCAAACATAGCGGCTTGATTGATGTGTACAGTACAGGAAGAGACACTTCTGTGGAGCGCGCACACGTGCACACACGTGCACACACGTGCACACTTATGCACACTTATGCACACACAGGCACATCTGTGATCTTCTGTTCTCTCTTTCACTTTATCCGCTAGATGCAATTGGGTCACTAACAAAACAAAACGTGTGCTCATCCATTCAATTGTTTATCCTTTTGTGGTTGCCTTCTATCTAATAGCATTATTTATCACCCTGTAATCTAATCAAGCAACATTTTTAAAATCCAGTTTGATGCCCCTGAGCTCGCTAAAGCGAGGAAGTGTACGCTTTAATTGTTTTTAAAAAATCCCTTTTGTCATCGTAGCCTTATGTTTTATCTCTCAGCAGCCCACATCAAATGATTAGAGTTACCACAGATACTCAAAATGTTTAATGCAGATTGCAGAGTGTGTGAAAAAAGAAGAAAAAAAACGGCTGTGCTTTTCTCTACGCTTTGGCATTTTCATCAAGCCGCTGTGTGGCATTTCTGTACTTTCGACCACACCGGGTAAAGGAAAGTGGTCCGAGATATGCCTCCATATCCTCGTAAAGATGTGTTCTTTCCAGTGTGGTGCTCCTTAGGCATGTTTAAATTTAGGAAAAACTTGCACAGAGCCGCAGAGATGGTTTACCGAGCTCGCTGAGAGCTGCAGAAGAACACTGTGCGCTGCGTGCCAGGCACTGACATTGATTGGACATCAGAGGCGGGAGACGGGTACCTCACATCCGTTACAACAATAGCAACAATCACAACCACCTTTATTAGCTCCAGGCACAGGAGCTGCTCCTCCTCATCAAAGCCTATCAAATAAATCAAAGACTGCCTGAAAAAGGATTTGAAAACCGCGGGTCCAGATCAAAAGCAAATTCCATGCTCCACGTACACTTATATATGATTTATCAGGCATTGACATTTCATTTGTCTACATATTTACATGTTCAAACTACAACTGTGCAGGGACTCAAACCCCTTGTTACAAACAATAATCCTCCTAGAGTGTGAACTGGTGTGTTACTCTGTTGGTGACTTTGCGCTGTGGTGAAGGAAAAGTCTCAACGACCTCATAAAATATGACATTATAATAAATGACATGGTTCATAAGTCTGTCCATCTCAGACAGTGACCTTGGCTTGTTTTGGTTGTGCTTTGGGTGTTTCTAGCTTGTGCTGCTGCTGGTATCAACTCTGTTGGAGCCCCGTGCACATCAATTCTGCACACAGACACACTATAAAACGATTACACATTGTACATCATTTGCTCACGTACATGCACTCTGGCGTTTTCACTCATATACAACACATATGCTGTATAGTCAAACTTGTTTGCTCACTTGAACTCTCTCTGTGTTGACGATAACCGTTGTGTAATATAAGTGTGCTGCCTTTAAACATACGCTCTCTGCTTCCACACATGGCAAACCGTGGCCATTCTCTTGTGAAAATGGTTTGGATTTGGGGGCACAGCTTAGCCGTGCTGTGGAAATGACTTGCTAACATATGCCAGGCTCTGACTGAGCCACATTATCCTGCAGGCTACACTTAGAATATCATTTTTTCCTTCTCTCTTTCTTCCTCACCTCCATTTTCTGTTATTCTCCCCTTTTGATGCTTTGTCACATCACTCCCTCCCCACTTTCTCTTGAGTGTTGCAACACTCTTTACAGTGCATTCACCAAACTGTGGAAGCTCACACAGCTCTGGGAGGGAACAGATGAGGTTAGATCAAAGAATGACCATTGATGTGTCTTGAGCAGAGGTCGCCAGTCCAGTTGGTGACATGGTCCTTTTCTTTTGTGTCATATTGTGAATCAGTAGCTCACCCAGTCTGCAGGAACGTTAAAAGATGTGTTTTTTCTGCCTTTCCTTTTCCCTCTGCTTGTTTCTCCAGGATGGTAGAGTATTCGCTGGACCTGCAGAACATCAACCTGTCGGCCATTCGGACAGTTCGGGTCCTTCGGCCCCTCAAAGCCATCAACAGAGTGCCAAGTAAGAACATTTTATGGGTTTTGTTTTGTCTGTGTGTGCTTGTTTGTTCAAAGGTGCATTCATGTGTATTGTTATAGTTTCTCTCTGTGCTTCTGTTAGTTCACATAAAGCGTAAATGTATCTGCATGAAAATTCATGTATATGTTCAGTATTACATCTCTCACTTTTTTTGTGTCCCGCGTGCCACCTGCTCCCCACGGGGACCATTAAACATTCATATCATGTTTAATCACACAGCCCGCTCCGGCCCTGACTCACGGCTCTATCAGATTTACAAACCATCCATTAATGCTGCTCCACTGATCTGTCCGTGACCATAACCGTGTTCCTCTCATCTAAAACTCAGTTATTGGCCAAACTTTTGGACTCATATTGATTTCTTTGTCCTGCTGCCCTAACAGGCAGCTCTTAATCTTTGTAAGCAACAATTAGCCCACCCAAGCTGCAGTAGGTTCAGACTGGTTTGGTCACTTTAGAAGCAGTTTTCAAATAAGTAGTCAGAAATGTTTTCAATCCATTTTCTGGTGATAAAAAAAGACATTTGACACAATCGTGCTTATCCCAATGCAGTATTTCAAAGTACGTCTAGGGATTCTCGTCACCTTATTTGAGACACACTGATGTGAATGTCTAATATTTAACACTTTGGGTTCGTACAGATAAGGACACGTTTTCTTAACAAAACTTTTCCTCAATTTCTTTAAGTCTCCCCTCTTGCCTAATTCAGTTTGGACCTTGGGGACCTGCTTTTGGGTATAGAAGCCGTTCTCAGGACTATGATCAAAAGGTTTTACGTGTGAGGGAGACAGACGACTAGGATGATGATGAGGATGATGAGGATGAGCATGATATGTGTGAGTCTGCTTGTGAGATGCTCTCTGACTGTAAGTGTGGACTGTTGGAACACTTTTGTCCACCAGGTTCTTTGCGTGATTTCGACAACCCAAGTTGAAGCTTTTCTATGTTTATAAATCATTAGGTCTGAAAATCTTTCTCTCATTTTTTAAGCAGGCCAAATAATAGTTTTCAGTGTTTATTTTATGACTTTTTGTGTCTGTAGATTTTTCTTTTTTCTTCTGGGTATTCTCTGATTTATTGAGTGATGCAAAGAGATATACAAATGTATCTTCTGTAAAATACCTTTGTCTCTCACATGCCAACAAAATGTAACAATATATTTGAACTTGGCTTTATTTATTGTTTATATTTCTGTTGAAGAAATGTGTGCAAAATAGCACATATTTGATAAGTGAATGCCTCATTTGAATATTTAAACATAACATTTCATATGATTGTAATGTAAGTAATCAACTGGGGAGGTTTCATGGCATTTTGTATTAGTTTAATTTTTTACCCGTTTCGCCTGTGTCTCTCACCATAAACAGACTGATAAAGTTATAGCTTCTTTTCTACCGAGAGCAAATGCATACTGATTTTTGCTCATCACGTAAGTGTCCAATCATGGAGGATTCTTTATGCTCAGTGTAATTACCTGAAAGAGCAGCCTGTCTTCAGAGCTGGAATTGATTTCAATGTGCCATGGACAAGGAACCTACTCAGCCCAATATTTAAGAAAGCCACAGCAGCTGATGATCAGTAAGCTGCAAAGCTGCATGAGTGTGTGGTAGCCTGATTCTGTCCCCTATCAGTGACCCCATTAGGGGTTAGGAAGCATGGGCCTAAAGCTATTTGTTCCTTGTTTTGTCAGATTGTTACTTTGCCCACAGATACACAGGGAGGATGAGCACATCCTAACCCCTCACACACCTCAATTTGTAACCCTCTGACAAAATGACAGATACTAGTCCTTCACTGTGTGTGTCACTCTGTGTATGTGTCAGTGTGGTATGCTGTGTGAGACTTTTTTTCTTTGATGAAAATGTTGCAAGTTCAAGGGAGTGTTAGCCAGAATAGGAGAGGGAAAGACAAGATGATAGAAACTAGTGTTAGGAGGAAGAGAAAAAGAATAGAATCCTCCGGTGTTTAGTAAATAGCACCGGCAGATAAACTGTAAATGTGTTTCCCTTGGGATGCAAGGGAAGGCATCCATCTTTATCCGAAAACAGCAGGAGCTGGCAACTTGGTGTAGTCACTCGGCAAGGTGAGAGATGGAGGCAGGTAGTGAAGAAGCAAGAGAATGAGAAAAAAGGATTGATTTGTGTGACAACGTACTGTTTATTTTTCTCTCCGCTTACCTTTGTTTGCTTTCCTCCCTTTAATGTTTGAGTTTTGTTTGCGTTGTTGCTTTTTCTCTTTCTCTTTGTTCTTTCCTGCTTTATTTCTTACTTTGGCACACCCTATTTTTCGGCACACCCTCGGGCAGTGTCTCATTCTTGTTCTCCCTCTCTCCCCCTCCATCCGTCTCTCAATCTCTTCACCCAATTAGGCCTAATGGAACAGTGGCCTAATGACAAGGACCCTGGGGAACAAACACATTTAGACTCGCCTCCAGCCGTCACCAGAGACACACGCACACACACACACACACACACACACACACACACACACACCACACACTACAGCGACTCCACTGCTCTCCATTTAATACCAGTTGACGAGACAAATTAGGCACAGGAGGGAGACAAATTAGTCCAAGGAGGAAGACTGGTGCATACTCACCTCTGGACCTCTGGACTCATGGAGAAAAAGGAATTCCATAGATTCCTCAATTTCGGTTTCTCTACTTTATTACTTTCCAATCCGAAAATGAGACATTGTGCTGTCATGTTTCATTCACAACTGGCCAAATTCAGGATTGAACTTACCCTTAAAAAAACCAAAATAAAATAAATGAATTATACACATACAGACACACATATGGGTTGGGCAATTGTTTCTATTTTCATAGAATCTAATCGTGGTTACTCAAGATCGCCAATAGATGATCCGATCGCCACGGGTCAATATCACAGCATCATGCTTGGTCTAACATTGTTATCTTATCTTATAGATATGTGTGGTGTCAGATCCATAGAAAAGAGATGGCAAACTCCACCAGAAACATCTCTAAATGCAGAACTGCGCAGATTCTTGAGATCATTGGAAAAATCAATCTTCCCTTCACTCACACACACTGTACGTTGATTTGATAAAAATATGAGCACACAGGTTATATCACACATCTAGATGTAGTAGAAATCAAAGGGGAGAGACAGCATTGATTAGCACTGAGAACTTCTTTTCACTACTTGCGATTGTTTTTAAATGCTTTTTGTTTGTGTGTGTAGAGCATGAATTTCAGGTATTTGCATGTGTGTATCATCATCACCCTCATCTCTCTCTCTCTCTCTCAGCTTCTCTCCTGTCATTCAGTCTGTTGACAACTTAGACGCACTGTTGTGTTTACGACACATTAACCTACTGTTGAGTTGTTATTCACGGATCCCAGTGTGGCATTGAAAAACAAACACACACACATCAGATAATTGGAGACAGCCACATAATCACACTCATGGTAACACCAAGACACACACACACCTTTCTCAGGTGTCAGTACGGGGTTGCTGTGATCTCATCAATGGATTCCACCTCTCTCTTTCTTCATAACCCAATCAGCTGTCATTATGTTCAAATATTCACATCTCAATATTTCATCGCTGCAGGAGCAGGGGATGAGGTCCTCAGAGTTCAACAGGGGACACTCTTGTATTTCTGCAATTACTGTTCATCTAATCATGATAGAGACCTCATGGAGCCTGTTCATGGGATGGACTGTAGTTAGCTTAGCTTTCAAGTCAGTGTGAAGTCATTAGCAGCATTTGAACATTTGTAGATGTCTTAAACATATGGCCAAAAATATTGGAAATGCTTCAAAATAACTATCAATAAATGATGTTCAGATACAGCAAACATGTTTTAAAGTGAATATAATACCATCCGGATTACACATTTGTGTTAATACAATGAGGGAACTTTCTCTTTTTTAAAGGTTATTTTTAGCATTTTTTCCTTTATTGTACAGTTGGCAGTGAAGAGACAGACAGGAAGTTGCAGTTATGTGGCTTGCGTTATAACCATATGCACTCGTGGCAATGTCTTTTTAACAAACATATCTGGAAAAATCACAAAATAGTTACTAATATTTTGTTTTTCTCCCAATATTTGCAGCTAAAATATAATTAATATCTTTATGTTTAGCTTAACCAGATAATTGTGTTATGGTTAGTGAATGATGCTGGTCTTGGCTAAATTTGAGTCAAGACTGATTTGAAGTGTATCTTTCACTATTTAACCAAAAACAGGGTTTTCCAAAAGGTTTTAGTTGACTAAATCTCATCACATGCTGGATTCAGAATGTTATCAAAGCCCTGTTTTGTTTGTGTTAGTTGTGTCTGTAAGTTTAAATAGACCTTCAGTAGGGTCCACATACCCAAAAGAAGTTGTGCAATGGAGCAATCTATATGCAAATTGTTGTATTTCCTCATCAATGGTATAAGCCTGTGATAATCTATTTTTGGATTGATTGATTGATCTGCTGAAACACACAGGTATGCGCATCCTGGTGAACCTGCTGCTGGACACGCTACCCATGCTAGGCAATGTGCTGCTGCTCTGCTTCTTCGTCTTCTTCATCTTCGGCATTATTGGTGTGCAGCTGTGGGCGGGTCTACTGAGGAACCGCTGCTACCTGGAGGAGAACTTTAACCTGTGAGTAAAAGTGTGTGTGTGTATGTGTGTGTGTGTGTGTGTGTGTGTGTGTGTGTGTGTGTGTGTGTGTATGTGTGTGTATGTGTGTGTGTGTGTGCGTGTGTGTCCTCACCTTTATGCTTCCCATTATTTTCCCTTCCATCAGTCGTACTTGTGAAATTGAAAAGAAAGAATTACAGATTATTTATTGAAAATTATATATTTAAAAATGTGCAGTTTGCATATGAGCATACAATCTTGTTAGACCTGATAGTTTTCCTTTTCACATGGATTTCATTCAAGATGTTACATATTTTACTTGTACATCAGCATAACTGTCTTCCTGCGCTTCTACCTTTTCCTATTCTCTCTTAGCACTTCCAAATAACACTTAAGAGTAGAGTTTTTCCCAGTTTGCAACTAAGAATATGATTAGATTCCAGCTGCATTCCTCCATATTCATGAGCCTACACAACAGCCTCCCCGACTGAGTCTGTGTGTGAGTGACATTCACCGGTATTCAGGAGTGTTTGATTTTATCGCATTGCCTCGGTTTCCTTTTTTATGCTGGCATCAGCTGGCTATAAAGGCCCCTGCCCCTGATGTGTTTGTTCTAATATTAATATACGCCATGTATACTACTACCTTGTGCCTTCTGTTCTCTGTCTCAGGTTATGCTGATGCAGCGTGTACTAATGGCAGATCTTATATCCAGATGAAACAGGACATGTGTCTGTTAGCTGGCACAGACCTGCCCGCTTTGTCCTCACCTTAAACTTGAGTGGCACCATGAACCGTAATAACCTCCACACTAATCATTTCACACGGTTTCTTAAGGCAATGTTTTCTACATTTATCTTCATTGGGGCTAAAGGGTGATGTAGTGATTATGACTCAACTTTAACTTTTCTACATGGCATAAAAGCAAAGAGACACTTTTCACCGGGAGGATCAGTGGACAACTACACTGTTGTTGTCCAGCTTTAGAAAACATTTCCTTCCAGTAGGCTGGTCAGCAGACTATTACTTCATTATTTAATTATTTAAGTATTATTTAGCATATTATTTTAGAGCATTTTACGAACACATTATGCAGATTATTCAGGGTGCTTGAGTGCTTAATTGGAAAGCGTGTAGTGAGTTAGTGCTTGAGGGCTCTGAGGGGTTATAATGGAGTGGGCTAAGTGTTGCAGTCAAGTGCAGCATTCTTTGCCATTTTACACACTCGCTCTTTTGATCTCTACCTTCCTCTTTACGTGCCTTATTCTGCCTTATTTTCCTTTTGTTTCATATTCTTTATTTAGCTTGTTTCCCTTCTCAGTATATTTTATTAGATGTAGTTCCTTTGCAGTACCACTAATCTTTATTTTTTTCTGCAAGTTGAAAAGAAATACATAGAGCGACAAGGCAATTTGTTGTGGAGATACGTTCACACCTCTGAGCTGCCACATTTAAAAAACTATCTTACACTTATGGCCACATAATGGAAGCCAGCGGCACTTCAAAAGCCATTTTCATCATAAAGTGAAGCTTGTCCCAAGCACTTCCAAAGAAGGTTCATGCCTGTTGATCTCCATTTCTCCTTCTTAGTCCCCCTTACTATATCTGTGTGCCATGCCACCTTCTGTGTGCCATGCCACCTTCCCTTCCCAACTGTCCCAGAGTCTCATTTCATATGATTCCTGGAAACTTTCTCTTATTCCACTACAATGTAGCCTTGATCCCTGACTTGGTTTCGCTCTCCACTGGCAGGTGTGTTCTCAGTGTGATGCCAAGTTTTGCTATGCCATGCTGGCTCATGCCAAGTCACCAGCAGGGGGGCAACAGGCTTCATTCATGCTCCAATACTCTGACAGGGTCTCTTCCCCCCGCCCCCATCTCTCTCTCTTTCTCTCTTTCTGTCTCTAAGTCTTAATCCCTTCCTCCAATGTAGCGCAACTGACAACCTTTCTCTGATTTCATCTCTGGTGTAAGTCCCTTGTGTCCTCCATTGAATTGCATAAACTGTGCTCTAAGTCAGTGTGAGCTTAGTGTGTCCCAGTGCATACCTGCAAACCTTGCCAATCAATGCCTGGTTCCTAAGCCACTCTCTCTCAACGGGGAGCAGTATAGCCTGATAGGTCCACGGTTACGATCGATCCTGGAATTAGTGTGCATGCATGTGTGGGGTTTCTGTTGAGGTAAAAGGAGAACATCTCCTCCTAAATATGTCAGCAGCATCCATCCGGCTATTGGTGGGGGGAGACAGGGGAGGGAAAATTGGAAATTAGAAAATTGTAGAGCCTGGGAATGGGGGAGATTGAGAGTGTAAATGAGAGGGTAAGCAGCAGGGTGGAAGCAACTGCGTTTGTGCCGGTGTGTGCATTAAATATGATTTGCCCCTTAGCCTCTCTTTTTCTGATAAGTCTCCCCGTGTGCAAAAAAATAAAAATGTAGAGGAGACTGGTGTGTCATGAGAAACGGGGATAAAATGTAAGAAAAAAAACAATAGAAAGACAGCAAAATTGAGTAAATACTGTTGGTCGAGTGACCCTAAATGTGTGTCTTCAGTAATGGGACCGCTGATGGAGAGGCTCTAATTGTATCCTCCCCAGGCCCAGACCTTGGTATGAGCATCCACACCCTGCCGTCATTCACTTCAGTCATGTCTGATCTCACACACACACACACACACACACACACACACCTAATAGGGCTCGGTGACTGGCTAAGTGTTGGCTTTTCCTACATTTTGCATTGGTTTCATGTCATCTGTGTGCTAATTGCTATTTCTCTTTCAATTATTTCACTTTCAATGGATTGCTTTGCTTTTAACTTGTTATTAACATTGTTTTAATGGAGTAAAGAGTGCTTTGAATGCCCCATCAGCACATAACTAAAGCAACGGTAGCCCACTGACAATAAATCCACAGAGGCAGATACAACTGAGTCCCTGGATATGAAGCGAAAGACTCTTTGCCATGCTTCCATTAAAACTGAGAGGTATGAGAGACATGATGAGGTGCTTCAGATGGTGGCAATCAGTTGGATTCAGAGTTTGGAGATGTGTGTAGTTAAGTTTGGCAGGAATCAGCCGCTCACTCACTCCAGAGGGCCGCGTACAGGGAGTGAATGAGTTCCTTGACGGTGTGTGTGTATGTGTGTAATATAGGTGTCAATGCAAGAGAGCGCAATCAGTTTTTCTGCTGATTTCATGCGAGGGAACACACACATTCTCACATACAGTTTCCACCTGACTTATTTACATGATTAAACAATCTGTTATCTGGTGCTTAACACATACTCATCTCAATGATGTGCTTGTCAATCGGTGAGTTAGCTCAGTAAATAACATTTTCATTTCTGTTTTGCCTGTGCCTTTGACTACAGATTAAACAGCTGCTGCAATATCAGGACATCCCACACACATACAAATACATGAAGAGAGAATGGCCTGTTTCTGTCAGAGTAAGAACATAAGGATGGGATTACAAATCATGTGCGACCAATGGAAGACTCCCCTCCAGTGACCTCGTGCTACTCATTGAAATCCTTCACTTGTGAACCCATTGCATCTGACGGAGTGATGTATGATTTTCTCCACCTATTAAAGTCCCAGGAAAATGAGGTCCTTGTGTTCAGCAGGGTAATCAGTGCAGAGCTGTCCCTGTTTTCATTATTTTTATCTTTTATTTTACAGTGTTGGAGGAGCATTCAACATCCCATTGTGAAGCAGTTGTATTTGCGAGAATGCAGTTATTTACGTCTTGTTTGAGTAGTTCTGAGAGGACCGTCAAGGCAAAGGTTTCAATATATGTTAAATTTGATGCAATGACGGATGTTTGAAACACTGGCATCAGGGCTCCTCTGGGTTTGCGAGAACTTATGTATTAATTTCAACTCTTCCAACTAGGAGAACAACAATATAAAAGAAAGAACACATTTGCTGCTGTGGGGTTCAGCGACATTCCTGAGATGGCAAAGTCAACTGCAGAGAGGCAACAGAAAATGTATTCAAATTCTCTGGTTCTCTGACTAACAAAGTTTAACACTCTGAACTCTGAACAACAACGGCTGCTGTAAAACTTTTGGTTGCTCATTTAAAGTGTCAATCTGTTCCAAGCTGATAGAGGAGTATTGCAAAGGGGATGTCTTAGGTGCTGCTTGATTTCTCCTCAAGTGTACCACACCTGTGGTGCCTTTGGTTTTCTGCACCAGCTTCAGGCGCCGTTCCTTAGTTCACTGCTGGTGAGATTCTTCTCTCAAAAACACTTACTGTGTCTTTTACAGCTCAATACTGATTCATGTGTTGGTCTAAGGTCAGCAGCTCCTGGATCTGTGTTTACCCTGTGGCTGTTTTTAAATTAGACTGGGATGTAGAGAAGAACAAAAATACAGTATATATCTTTTTTTGAGTTTATAACTGTGAGAGTGAAAAGGGAAGAAAGTATCTACTGTTCATGCAGTATCAATTGCATTTCAATTGCATTTCTTTGTTCACCCTTCAAGCCTGTGGGACTTCATCTGTGATCCCACAGGCTTGGTTGGATATTTTACATTCTCCTCTCTTGACCTTCTTCTCTGTACAAATATATGGTCTACTATATTATGTGTAAAGATTCGATTTCATAACCAACTAACTTAGTTTCTCACGCTGTGCTGAGCCCAGCTCTTCAGGTATGACCCTGCCTGCTCCGTACTACCACCTGGAGGAGGATGATGAACGGCCCTTCATCTGCTCCCTGGCGTCTGACAATGGAATCATGTCGTGTGCCGATGTGCCGGCGAGGCGCGAAGGAGGACGCACATGCTGCCTGGACAGGGAGGACGCACTCCACAGACAAACTCTGGGCTTGAGTCCAGAGCCGCTGGCCAACGGGAGTGGTGCTGGGGAAGCAGTGGGTCTGTGCATCAACTGGAACCAGTACTACACCCGATGCCACACAGGAAGTAAGAACCCCCACAAAGGGGCCATCAACTTTGATAACATCGTCTACGCCTGGATCGTCATTTTTCAGGTATGTTCCATTTGAGTTTGGGTTGCTGATCTTATAATACAATGGATCTGAAAAAAACATATTTTTTAGATGGATTATAAAGTTATGAAAAGATTAGATTCCAACAGTAGTGCTTGCTCAAAAGGCCTGACACCTATTTTAATCAAATAATTGCTTGTTGTTCTTCTCAAAAGAATTAATTAAATTTGATTAACCTCTTATTATTTGACTGGTCCACAAGTTTCAAGTTAATTTGTACTTTTTAATGTCTTATCACTTATCACAAATAATCTTTCCTCCTAATCCAGGTGATCACTCTGGAGGGCTGGGTGGAGATCATGTATTATGTGATGGATGCCCATTCCTTCTACAACTTCATCTACTTCATTTTACTCATCATTGTAAGTAAAATGCATCACTACATTTTATTTCCCAAACAGTTGACTTGTGAAATTCAATATTGAAAAGGAACCACACTTTAAAAGAGTGCAAGGCCGACAAAACATCCACAGACTTCGTCACCACAACATCGTGTTTATTAGACTGTGGACATTATTGGCATTGTGACTGAGGCTTCAAATTCCATCCCCTCTTTGGCAGATCTGACATTCCCAGTGTAAACACCTTTTGGCACCCACAGATAGTTGACATAGAGTCACCGTGTAATCGCTTTTGCCGGGTTTATGCTGCTACATTGATCACAATCTCATGTCCTGTGGATTGTTTAGCCACATTCTTCAGTCATAGTAATATCTAGTGCAGAATACGTCAAATTGAACTGAACAGTTGATTACATCCTGATCTGAAGTCAAACTGTGTGTTTGTTACATTTAGGCTGTGGGGGCTGACCAAAGAAGTTCAATATACTGAGCTCAACAGCTGTCAATCAGGCCAACACGCTGCTGCCTTTGTGGTACATGATTGATTGACACATTGCCGCTCCTTTTGAGCATCCGTGCAGGGCTCCAGTCTGTTTGGCAACTTGTAGTCTAAGGTCCTGAGAGACGCCATAGGAGTGTTGCTGATACCATAATAAGTTTGCAGTCACTTTCATGAGTCCCAAAGGTGTTATTGACACAGTGAGGGTCACCTCGACTCTCTCATTCTTTCATTGTGTAGTTATTCTGTTTCTTTGTGTGCTTGTGTTTTGTCATTATGAAGTTACAGTACCCGGTTAGTTGATCCTTTAAGATTTGTTCCCAGATAGAAAACTCACGTTGACATCCACAGTGTCAGACTATATGTGCTCAACACTTGATATACTGTCGAGTGCTCAACCTAAGAGTCTTTCTTGGTGTCACATTGAAGAGTGTGAGTAGATAGATTAAAGTGATTTAGAGCTCAGCAAGGAGAGTTATTAGGAAGGTGTCTGTGTGTGTGAAAAAGAGAATACGTACACACATACATTGTACATTGTGTCACATAGACACATGCAATCTGTTGTAGAGTGAGCCTGCCATCTAAATTTGTGTATGTGAGTGTGTGATCACACATCCTTTTGTCTGTGTGAGTGAGAACGTGTGTGAGTGCTTGCGTGCGTGCGTGCGTGCGTGCGTGCGTGCGTGCGTGCGTGCGTGCGTGCGTGCGTGCGTGCGTGCGTGCGTGCGTGCGTGCGTGCGTGCGTGCGTGCGTGCGTGTGTGTGCGTGCGTGCGTCCGTGCGTTTGCATGCATGCATAATGCAGTGATCATCTGAATGCGTGATATTGGACTGCCCTCCCTGATTATGCGCAAAACTGTCTACTGATCAGAATCACGGAATACTGTCGACACACACACACACACACACACACAGACACACACACACACACACACACACACACACACACACACACACAGAAGCAAGCTAGAGGGAAATCAAAGGCCCACACACCTGCAGACCTGCTTTGACCCACAGGACACAGATGGGCATCTCTCCTCCCTTTCTACCTCCCTGCTATGTTTCCTCTCTTTATCTCTGGAGTCGCTCCTTTTTTCGTTCCTCCCAGCTTCTCCCGTCTCTCCTTCACCTCGTCCTGCATCTTTGATCCTTCTGGATGAAAGTCTATAGGTGGACGGTCATTAAGTCTGAATTTTATTTATCTGTGCATGTTTTATTGAGTGTTCTAGCTCCAGATGCTTTGGCCTTGTAGGCGTCTATGTGTGTTCTCAATATGTGTCTGTTTGAGAGCTTTGTCCGAGGAGAAACATGTCCGGATTTGTAATGAACAAAATGGAGACTCTGCTTTAAGCTGCCCTATCCATCCAGCAGGCCAATTTTGAGTTGTTCAGCATTAGCCAATATTGATCTAATCATTGTTCCATATCCAGCTCAGAGTCGTCCAATAAAAGTCATTTCAGCTGTCCTGTAGTGATTCCCATTACTGCCACTAAAAGGGTCAGCCACATACCATCCACAATCACTCCATCCCAAAGAAATGTCCCTTCGAAGCTTCGTGCAGCATGGGAGATTAGTAAAGAAATATATTGAGTTGGAGTAGAGGTGGGAGGGAAAGTGAATTCAAGTCAGAGTGTGAAAGAAGTGAAAGATAGCCGGACGCTGAAGTGTGCTTACGCTGAAGTGTGCTTTGTGCATGTGTTAGTTCTGTCTGTCTACTCCAATCAGCCTCGGTCTGGTGGGAAGCCAGCCCTTACAGACCTTTAACATGTGCCCTGTCATTTCTACAGGGGGATTAGCACACATTGTTAGAATCAGCCAGTGTGAGAGCTTGCAGTCTATATTTACCAATGGGAAATCACAATTCTTCATGTTTCTTAACTAAAGCCAAAGTCTGGTTATTTAAATAAGACACCGCACTGGTTCTTATTGGTTTAGTTTGGTTGGCCTCTGGGTTGATTTCTGCACTTACTGTTTAACAATTTTCTTTTCAACAGAACAAGTCATTCTTTGGGCTAGATAGAAGCTCTTAATTCCAGCAGTGATTTCTTTATTGTTTGCACTATTGTTTGTGGAGTCCCACCTCCATACAGTCTGTAACTGTGTGTTCCTTGTTCTACATCCATCCAGATTGGTTCATTCTTCATGATCAACCTGTGCCTGGTGGTTATCGCCACCCAGTTCTCGGAGACCAAACAGCGGGAACACCAACTGATGCAGGAGCAAAGGGCACAGTGCCTGTCATCCTCCACCCTGGCCAGCATGGCTGAGCCAGGAGATTGCTACGAGGAGATCTTCCAGCTCGTGTGCCATGTCCTCCGCAAGGCTAAGAGGAGATCGGCAGCTCTCTACTACCAGCTGAGGGGCAAACCCCTGCCAGCTGGAGGAGGCAGGGGGAACAGGCGTGGTGGAGGAAACGTGAACGGAGAGCGCCATCATTCCAGGCACCCAAAAAGTGAGTCGGAGGGCCATGTGAATATGTTTTGTATTTATATGTAATTGTTTAAAGGTGTGAGTTGAATATGTTTTAGTTATTTTAAAAACATTGTGGCGACCTGACTTGATTGTGTCATTTATGCCCACATAATGGATGGCAAGTTAAATGAAATATGTTATGGCCACCAACGAGGTGTGACTACAAGATGTCACTGTTCTGGACAAAATGAAATGTTGAAACATTTGCAACAATTGCAAATGCTCGCATCCCGTATATTTTGCATCCCAAAAGAGCATCTAAATCATAAATTAAAGTGCACATAGTGTCTCTTTTTAAATGTTTTATTCCCATCTCTCTAGCATCTCAATGTCCCCACCAGAACAAGCAAGACAACGGCCCTCAGCCGCTGGCTAACTCCATCAGTCTGGCTGTCCCTCAGAACCCAGAGGACTGCCCTATATGTGCATTATCACTGAAAGAGGGGGTGAGGGCGGTGGGAGACTCCCCCAACGAGGAGGAACATGAGCAGGACGCAGTGAAAGAGACGAGCAAGGACGAGAACCATCTTGAGCAGAAGGGAGATGGAGAGAAGAAGAAAAAGAGGACATGCTTTGGACATTGTAAAGACATCTGGAACGATATGAGGAGGAAACTTTGGGGCATTGTAGAGAGCAAGTACTTCAGCAGGGGCATAATGATCGCTATTCTCATCAACACTATCAGTATGGGCATCGAGCATCATAACCAGGTAAAATAATATAGTTTATTCTCTCACATAAACATTGTTATTGACACTGTTAATGCAGTTACAATACGTCATTTAAACAAACCAAACTGAGGAGAGCCCTTATATATTTATACTATTACCAGAGAGGGGTATGCTGTGAACTGATTTCAGATACCTGTAATTGGCCAAAGATAGTGAATGTTTTGGATATTGATAAATACAATGGTCCTTGCCGTTCATTGTCAGCAAATGCATTGCCGTTAATATTTTAGACTGACATACTACAGTGTAAATAGATCGTTTAGCGTAATAATTTCTCACTCCCACGTATTACTTCAGCCTCAGCAGATAAACCACTAGATAAACCACTACCGCTGCTGATGAAGCCTTGCTACTCGAAATATCATAATAGCAGATGAAATTCAGAGGGATGCGTGTGGGAGTGGAGCATCACTGCCATGCAGTTTCCTGACAGAGGTGTAAACATTTAGCCTAGCGGCAGACAAAACCAAGCTGGCTCCTCAGAGACCGGCGAGACCGGTGTCTGAGAGTGAGAGTGGGAGAAGCCTGCCAACACCACACATGCACGTATGAATACAAACACATGCAAGTGTGCACACATACACACACACACACGTCCATTTGTGTCCAGTGTGTGCAGCACATGAACAAATATATTGTTTATGTCTGTGTGTACGCACCAACAGAAACTCATGCAGGTACATACACAAGCTGTTACAAAAAAAGAGCTTTTTCTTTTTCCTTCATTTCTCTCTCTGAACTCATGCCATTTTGCTCCAACCCCCCACCCCTCTTGCTAATTTTACTTCCACTTCTCTGCCCTTATTCTCTTCATAATTCCCTCTGTGCATCTTTCCTTTGCATGTTCTTTCCCCCATTCGCTCCTTTGCTCCTTCGCTGTCTTCCTCCCTTCCGTCCTTCCCTCCTTACCCCAAGTGTCTCATACTGTCTGACTCTCTTTTACCTCCCTCAGTTTCAACCTCCGTCTCCCCACATCTCTCTCTCTCTCTCTCTCTTTCTCTCATCCACCCACGCTCTTTGACAGCGTACAGAGTAGTTGCTTTCTCTCATCTCTGAAGACTCTAAAAATAAAACAAGGGTTGTGGGGAGGAGGCAAGGAAGAGGAGGAGACGAGTGAGATGGGAAGAGCGAAGCAGACTCTCGTTACACAGCAGTTCTCAGCTCAATTCCCTATGTGATTGTGTGTGTGTGTGTGTGTGTGTGTGTGTGTGTGCATTTCCACACACTCGCAGACACTTTGTCTGTCTGTCTCTCAAGTCTGTCTCTCCCTCACAGAAGCATTGATACAAGTGTGCATGGCAGTAAAAAGTCCTCCGTCTCGCAACGGTGTTCTAAAACAGGAACCCTGAAGCTGATGTGCTTCAGGGTGGAAGTGACTAACCCCGGGGCTTATGGCTTCCTTACTCGCACCACACCCTGCTTAGAGGAACTGTTCACGTCAAGTTTGTGGTTTCAAATGAAAAATGATAATTTTGCTCCGTGGAGGTATGGCCTTGCATATTTTTCAAATATTTTCAAATGATGTTGCACGTGAGCTAATTTAAAGATGAGCTGCAACTCAGGTTTGGAAGTTGTAGCTCATGCATTCATAGTCAAGCAACATTCACACACTGACGGAAGGCACACAAAAGAGAAACAGGGAGAGGATATGTGTGTATGAATACAATATTATTTAGGAGAAGGAATCTGAGGGAACAATTTACATTGGAGAGCACAGCTACACGGACAGGAGGAGAAGTGGGGTTAGGAAATGACAGGAAATAGGTCAAGAGGGAGAAAAACAGAGAGGAGAGCGAGGAATGATGGTGTTTTGTCTGATTTAAACTGTGGTGTCAAAAGCTGTGATGGTTCTGTCAATAGCAATACATCTCATGTCCTGTGTTAGTCATAGGTCTAGGTTAAAGATAACTCCCGAGGGATGAAACTCCATTTGTTCCAACGTTCCCTTTCTTCTAATACAACACATCATTAATATATATTTTTTTCACTTGTGTTTAATGACTACATTGTTTAGAAGTGGTGCGCTGCCGTACCGAGCTCAAATGAGTCCCCAACCCTGTGAATCATTCTTACTCTTTCTCACCTCTAATCGAGTATTTCTATCTCCTCTCCGGCACCATGTCATCATCTACCCTTAAACAATCCCTTTGCTCTGCTCCTCGGTTTCTCCTCCAGGCGGGTTCTTCCTCAACCGTTCTCCCTCCTCTGATCGACAGGAGGATATTGATTGGGTAGAGATGTGTCTGCCTGATAATGAGACTCTGAAAGAGGAAAAAAAAGGGGACAGAGAATTTAGTGGGATGGAGATAGATTGGGAGAAAAAGCAGATTAGAGGAGGGGAATGGCTGAGAGTGTGTTTTCCTCTGACATGGTTTGCTAACTTTGGCACAGCAGGCTGGCTATTTCCCCACCGGCTTTGAAACTGAAATTCAAGGGGTATCAGAGAAGGCATCTGATCTATATCGCGCATAACACACATTCCCACACGCAAAGTAGACCTTCATAAAGCGAGTCGGCTTGTGCACACACACACATACACAGTACACATACAAATGGTAATAAATCCGGGATTGACTGGCGCCTGTTTCTTTCTTTTGTGTTATGTTCATATATATATATATATGTTTTCCTTTTCCAAGTCCAGATAACATGCTCTCCTATCCCTATTCAGCCACGATAAGACTCCATGTGTTACACAGATAATACACACTCACCATTCCCTTTCTCACTGTCCAATTTTTGGTTTTGGTTCTAATATGAGTTTTCCTTTACTGCTTTACATAAACAGCTGTGCCACAATTTGTTTGCCTGTATTTCAGTCTCTTCCTCTCTGTCTGTCGCCCATCTAAGATAAGGTGCATGCGTTAATTTTATTTGCCAGGAATGAAAACGTTTTCTTTTCAAGTGACTGACAGTTTGAGTGACAGCCGTTTCAACACAGGCGGAGAAATGTGATGCGTACACAATTGTTTCCGCAGTGGCTCCAGCATCTTTTTGTCGCGGCAGCGGTGATTGCAAAGCAGTGGTTTAATATAAACTGTGTTTTTATCTCTTTGTCTGTACCTGCCTCTCCGTGGAGATCATTGTCCCCGTTTTTTTAACCTGGAACGCTCGCAACTCAAAACACTCTTAGATTTTACCTGCCACTCTTTGCCTGACGGTTTCCCACATCTTACTTTCTACTTTCTTTCTTTTTTTTCCTGTTTCTGTGACCCGTCCATCCAGCCAGAGGAGCTGACCAATGTCCTGGAGATCTGCAACATTGTCTTCACCAGCATGTTCACCCTGGAGATGATCCTAAAGCTGACTGCTTTTGGCTTCTTTGAGTACCTGAGGAACCCGTATAACATCTTTGATGGCATCATTGTCATCATCAGGTCTGCAAACAAAACTATTTGCCAAATGTTGAGTTAGCTTGTCAGCAGGTGAAGTGTGCGTCCATTTAATGATTGAGAGATAATATTTACAAACACCAGAGAGCCCTACATTTACAGCTTTAAATCATGCCACTGGAGCTTTTGTACAAAACATGTAATCTAATCTATTTGAGTTTCAAGACACATGTCTGATGTTCCTTGTTTTGGTGTATTCTCCATTAAACTACGCAACTTAATAAATGTGTAATAAAAGTGGGAATAAAATGTGTAAAATGCAGAAGTATTCCTTCTCAAACCAGCGTCGATTATACTGTAACTCAGTATTTATTTCAGTATTAAGGACCAACTCACCCCCTTATCTCTTCTAATTTGTCCTTTCCCATTATTATTAATTTGTATTTATTATTTAGTAATCCTTCTCTCCCTACACTCCATGATTATAACATTGCAAATGTTTTACTCCACCCATTTCTACATCTTTCTTTACATTTTGTCTTTCTCTGTCTGTTTAACACACACTTCCACCCATCCATCAACACATGCAGCGTGTGTGAGATCATCGGTCAGGCAGACGGCGGTCTGTCAGTGCTGAGGACCTTCAGGCTGCTGAGGGTCATTAAGCTGGTGAGGTTCATGCCTGCGCTCAGGCGGCAGCTGGTTGTGCTGATGAAGACGATGGACAACGTGGCCACTTTCTGTATGCTGCTTATGCTCTTCATCTTCATCTTCAGGTAACAGGGGCACAGGGGCATGCATTTATGTGGAATATGGCTCTGAAAATACATCAGTAAGACACAGAGAGGGTGGGAAAGTGAAGTTGGAGGCCGTGTGTGCTGTATGTGTACTGGGCAGTACTGTGCCTGACAGTTAACGATCTCAGGCAGCTTGGTTTGTTGACCCTCCGGACATTTGAATTAAAAAGAAACGCAGTGATAGAATAGCAGCAGATTAAATAAAGCATAGGAGCTGATCTTGGTGGAGGCAGGCATAGCCAAAGGCCACAGTTTGTGCAAAATAATAGGATTAAACTTGCAATTATTGGAGGTCCAAGTTGTATCTCAGCTGTGTCGAGGCATTTCTCTTTGACCTGCCTCCTTCTCCAGGATTACTTCTGCCAGGAAAGTTATAAGCACCGTGAGTTGTTTGTCCGTCAGCAATATATTGGACTACACTAAATTAGACAGATGGGCCTCGGGCCGAATAACAATGATAGCAGAACAACATAACGTTTAAACTGTCAGCTCAAATTCTAACGAAGTATTGATAGAATAGTTTGATTTAAATTTAATATGAATATCTTTAGTTTTGACAGTAAAGATTGTTAGCAGAGCACCATCCGCTTAAAGAGTCATCCAATCATTCCACCATGTAAACAATATTTCAAAATGATTCCCGAAATGATTCCCAATTCAGCCTTGTACATTGCCAAGTGAATATTGTGATGAAGATGCTGAAAACTGCAATTAACAATATACATAATCATTAACCTGAAGCCACATCTTTTTGTCCTCCCACAGCAGACTCACCACACACACACGCACACACACACAGACAAAACTTATTCAATTTTCCTCCAATTCCACCTCCTTGGGCAATCGCCAAAAATTAAGATAGTATGAACATAATTGTATTTTAATAATTGATTGTAATTGTTGCAAGTACACTCATTGTTATTTGATAGATATGAGCTCCACAGCAGCGTAATGCTTGTATCTAAACGTGCATGTGTGTTTGTGTGTATGCGTACCTGATACCAGCTCCCTTACCCCTGCAGCACAGCTGTCAGACAGATGGCCTCAGAGGTGTAAACAAGCTCATGCTGCTGAGCAAGTAGCATTGTGCCTGTCCGTCTCGCCACTGCAGCTTTTAGTGAGCACTTAATGTAAAGTACTACTCAGCTAAGACATAAACTTTTAAAACCTCTCATGAACCCCGAGAGAACGCTGTGATGAATGAGTTGTCTGGGTTTCACGGTCCCTCTGTGACAGCAAACAGATGGGTGCAGGTAGAAGGAAAAGAGCGGAAGTGTGTGTGTGTGTATGTGTGTGTGTGTGTGTGTGTGTGTGTGTGTGTGTGTGTGTGTGTGTGTGTGAGGGGATGTGTGTGTGTGTGTGTGTAAGGGGACGTGTTTGTTCATTTGTGCTCTATAGGTTTTGATCATCTCTAAAAGTATACTTTTTCTGTTACTTTGTCTATTTTTATATCCGATTCTATAGTTCCTCACATTGTCTGCAGGTGTCATTTAAGTATGTGGTGGAGCCCATGAACCTTTTTGTATGAATGCATGTTTGGCTGAATTACTAGACACATCTCCTCTTGTATTGCAGTATCCTGGGAATGCATATCTTTGGTTGTAAGTTCAGTCTGAAGACAGAGGCAGGAGACACGGTGCCTGACAGGAAGAACTTTGACTCCCTGCTCTGGGCCATCGTCACCGTCTTTCAGGTTAAACACACAAACACTTGTCTTTTTCTTTTCTTTTCTTTTTTTTTTACATCTATAGACATTTGTGTGTGTCTGTAGTATATTATTAGTATTTCTATTTCCTTTAGATTCTGACTCAGGAGGACTGGAACATGGTGCTGTACAATGGGATGGCATCCACCTCGCCCTTTGCTGCTCTCTACTTTGTAGCTCTTATGACATTTGGAAACTATGTGCTCTTCAATTTACTGGTCGCCATCTTGGTTGAGGGTTTCCAAGCTGAGGTAAGGGCATTGGATGGCATGCACTTTGCAAAAGACACAACCAAATCTAATATTGGAAAAGCTATGTAATCATGTCATGTAGTTTTAGTTTTTTAGTTTAGCTATCAGCTGAGAATGTGACACAATCAGTCATATGTTAAAGAAACTAGTGCAGTGGCCCTGCAGAACATGCCTGTTTATAACGGGCTTGGCCTGTGGGCTCGCTGTTTGCAGCTTTCTGGAGAACCGCTCATCAAACAACTTCCCACTTGACCCACACGACCCTTCCATTGCTTCTCAGCAATACACCTGCCTGGACAAAGGTTGCGTCACACCCAGAAACACAAGGAAAAAACACAGCCAAGTGCGGCTACTTGGTCATTTATCATTGGTTAGAAACACACCAGTGAAATGCACTCACCGGATGTATTAAGTTCCAATTAGGCAATATAGTCGCTTGTTTTTACTTAATTACAGCATGTATATAAAGTAGAGCACAGGTTTATTTATATATATTTGCAACAACATTATAAGTTAATATGGCAAAAACGTACACAATTTTTTTTTTATTATTTGAGAGCTGCGGCTCTGTTCCTGTCGGCTGTCAACTGGTGTTTGTTGACTCCAGGGAAGTGAAGCAGAGTTCAGTCAGTACATCCAGCATCCAGCAGCAAAAATTAACGGCCTGCTGTACATGACATGCTCGGCTCGGTCTGCAGAGCCCTGAAACTTTGTTTCCAAATTCCAAATGACAGCCGCTAAGTGTAAAAGAGATCAGATGAACAGTTCTCCAGATATGCCAAGGACACACAGACAGAGATTCCTTGTTTTATGGTTGTATAAATCAAGGATGAGAAAAACAAGTCAACTGTATATATACAGTCGATAAAATGGGTCACTTTCTGCTATGTCTAATGTCTCCTCTTCCTTGTTGTGTGCCCCCTATCCCTCTCATTTCCTCCCTCTTTCCCCTGTAGGGCGATGCAAACCGCTCATACTCGGACGATGACAGGTCTTCCTGTAATTTTGAGGAGAATGATAAACAGAAAGACTCTCAACATATCTCAGGTAATAAAATGCCTTTAGCAGCTATATTGTTTAGTAAAGATTGATTTTCATCTCACCTCTGAAATCTTATTTCAACAGAATTAAAAACACGCAGAACTGTTCCCAGATTTACAATTGACCATATTTGCCTACTTTAGTCTAAAGGGGTGCTATGATACAAGTGTTTCAAGGCCTCCAGCCATTCAGCACTATCAGCTTTTTCATTGTGCCTGGGGCATTAAAACCTTTGCCTGTTGTTATGTTTTCGCAGCAAACATTTCTAACGTACTTTTCCCTGGCAGAAATATAAGCTGTACCAGCTTTCAATAATGCATGCCAGATGTCACGTCTCCATCCACCCCCCTCCCCTCTGCACCCTGTAGGCACAACACAAGTGAACTCCCCAGGAATCAACAGAAGCATCGTGCAGGATAGAATTCAGCAGCACATTAGGGAGGCCTCTGAAGATGTCTGATCACAGACCTCCTGAGCTCAAATGTGCCTTTTTAAATGTCAGCTTACCTGAAAAGAAAAGCATTTAGAAAGTTGATTGTTCCTGGAGAACTATTCCACTAAAATATATGCTAGAGAGCGGACAAACCACTGGCAGATATTCCTCTCTTTCATCATTACCAACACCTCTCTGACTCCTCTAAAGTGATTTAGTGTACATTAAACCTTCCTCTGGCTCTCGGAGCTGGCCATAACATTGTTTTAGGACTTTTATGTTGTAACGTGATGGAGTGTGCCATGTTATGCAACAGAAGGAGGGAAGGGTTTGTTTAATGCTGTTTTCCCCCATATCATTTCTCCTCCTCCCTTCTTTCATCACCACTTGTCCCTTTTTTTGTCTCCTTCTCTCCACTCTGTCTTTGTTACAGACCCAAAGATCTCTACACTAACCCCGAATGGGCACCTGGACTTGTCCGCACTTCACCATGGTCTGTTTCCAGGAGAGAGGTTGACATTTGCCCTCGGCTCCAGGAAGAACAGTGTTATTTCTCTTGGTCGGGCCAACTTGGAGCAGAGGGCAATGGTAAGTGGAAAAGACTTTTGGGAGAGTGAAAAAAAAACTGTAATTTTATAGCTAATGTCTTTGACAATGATAACATGTTGCTGCACCCATGTTATTTGTTATAGTGAGATGTGTGGGGTCATTGGATTGGTTTTGTTCATTTTTGTTTGTAATCTGGACTGCCAGAGCCGATCTAGAGTGTGGCTCAGAATTACAGTTCAGGGTATGGAACAAACTTCTCCCTCTCTTTCTCAGTATCCAAGTCGAAGTTATCACAACTGGAGTCACCCACTGCCTACCCAGCCTCAGGCCTTGTGGGCCCGTCGTTCCAGCTGGAACAGCCTGGGAGGATGCCGCCCCTGGTCCTCTTCGTCTCCCTCCACTAGTCCAGCCTTCACTCCCACCTCTGCAAGGCCCTTCTATGGCTACGGCCTGGGGGGTCTTGGCGGAGTTGTCGGAGGAAGCCTTCGTATTCGGGGTCCCCGTGCCTCTTCATCACCGCGCCGCCACCACCTCCATCATGTTAACCAGGATGAGGAGGAGTCTCTCCTCTCTCCTCCCGCTGTTGCTCCAAACTCTCTTCACCTTCCTCATCCTATGCTGCCGAGCCACTTTGTGCCCAGGAGGGACCGTAGAGCTCTCTCACTCGAGCTGCCCCACCTGCTGCAGGTCCCAGGTCCGCCGCATCCTCCACCCCTGCCACACCTCCTGCTGCCCCCCATGACGCTCCATGCTCACCACAGGAAGAAGAGCTTCTCCGGGGGTATGGTTATCGGTGGAGGTGGAGGTGGTGGTGGTGTTGGCGGTGGGCTAGACACTCTGGGTGTCTTAGGAGGGGTACACCAAGACTGTAATGGGAAGACTCCTCTGTCTCAGCTTATCCAGCTCCCTCCTAGACACCACACTGAGCAGGCTGGAGGGGCAAACCCCGCGAGCCAGCTGATGGTCGACGTCTTCCCCCAGGTTAACACACGCAGCAAGGACCGGGAGGACCTGGACGATGACATTGAATATGTAAGTTACTGTTTAGTGCGTGTAGGAGGGAGGGAATTAAACAGTAACCGCATGAGGAAAAAGCCCGGTGAGTAAGTGGAGTAATCATACGACTTCCCTATGATACACCAATTACACAGACGGTCTGTAACAGCGTCTAAATAGAACAAAGAACCGCAATGTAAGCTTGTGATTCCCAATAACCGAACCATTAGCTTTTGTTGTTAAAGTACAAGATGTTACACGTGCAGTAATCTCCCGCTCTCTTGTGTAGGATGTTCAAGTAGTTTGTATAAAGCCTGCACTCCCTATCACCTGGGTCTTGTGGGAGTCCCATTGTTTTCATTGTAAACAAGTCTGTGTATGAGAGAAACAAGGTTAATTAGAAAGGACTATTTAGACAGCGGGGGAGAGAGAGCTATACAGATTGTAATGTTGGAGGATGCTCCGAGCTGTTGCGATAGAAGTGTTTCACTTTCGTGAATAATTTAAATATTGGAGTCTGAACAGGCGGTTTGTTGTCCGATTATTTTGTGCATGGCGTATGGGCTCTCTGTGTGTCCGTGTGTGTGTCTGTGTGTGTGTGTGTGTGTGTGTGTGTGTGTGTGTGTGTGTGTGTGTGTGTGTGTGTGTGTGTGTGCTTGGGCGCATGCCATGATGTGTGTGGATATGTGTGTTGCAGAGCTTGTGCTTCCGCATCGAGAAGATGTTAGAAGCGTACAAACCAGACTGGTGTGAGAGCAGAGAGGACTGGTCTGTCTTCCTATTCTCCCCACAGAACAAGTGAGTCACTTTTACGCCTCAACCCCCTTTTTTTTCTTTTTCATTTTAATCAAATCTGTTGTCTACAGTGCATTCAGTGATTGTCTGCGTCAAAATTTGTGTTGCCGCTAAATGTGGGCTGTTTCGTAGCCTTTCATGCAAACATTATGGGCTGGCCACAGGACGTGTTTCATCAAAACAATATCAAGGATGGGAGGGCAGATTCCGTTATTCACCTCATCAATAGGAAAGACAGGTTGCCAAGCTTCCACAGAGAAGGACTATATTAGAGTATTGATCACCTTCTTGTTGATATTTCCTTGCCTCATGGTGGCCTCAGGGGGTGAATTTAAGACAATTCATTACATTCTACAAAACTTGTAGTGATGCTGTGTTGAAATCTGCAGTTTGAATAGAAATGTTTTAATAAAAGGCATTTAAATGTCCCTGTGCTTGTTCCAAAATACATTCCCTCTCCCATTGGATTCATTCTATTTATTTTCATCCGTTCCAATAAACACTGCGGCAAAGATATTAAATTGCGTTTTGGCTGTGCACAGTTTCACATGTCAAACTTTGAAATGCATATTCACTATTTGTATGTCCCATCTATGTCTGTCTCTCTCTCTTGTCTCTATATTCTGTCCTCCCAACTGAGCATTGTATTCAGGAGTCTGGTGCTTCTGAGAGGGTTGTTAATGTAAATTGTGTTGAATTAGGAGCGATGTAAACAGGGGATGAATGAGGCTATTTATTCACCAAGATGTAATCGAACTCCCATGCACTATCAGCAGACTTGGCAACCATTCTGATTGGATGGAAAAAGTCTTTAAATGTGTTTGCACAGTGTGGCCGACCTCTATTTATTCACTTTTTGCTTCCTACCTTCCTTTATTCATCTTCAACGCATTCTTGCTCTGCTCTCCTCTCTTGTCCTTTCCTCTGCTCCCCTGCTACTCCAGATTCAGACAGATATGCCAGTCCATCATAGCCCACAAGCTGTTTGACTATGTGGTGTTGGCCTTCATCTTCTCCAACTGCATTACAGTCGCTCTGGAGAGGCCCAAGATACTCCAGGGCAGCTTGGTAAGTTCCTCTGAAATATGGATCTGTGCCGAGAAGCTCCTGTCTGTAGCCTTTTTGTGATAGCTTCATGTATTCTCAAAAAAAAAATCAAATTGCATTGCATCTTAAAAGTGCAGCATGTACAATTTTTTCTCCCCCTTATTGTCCCATTTCTTCTTTCTGTCTAACTATCTCTCCTTCCCCATGTTTTCTCCAGGAAAGAGTCTTTCTCACCATCTCCAACTACATCTTCACGGCCATCTTTGTGACCGAGATGACACTCAAGGTAACATTTTACAACCTGTCTCTGTTACTACCAATGAGTCCTGTGTGTAGTTTGTGTGCAGGCGCTACACAGTGGCATCCTTTGTGTTTGTCTCTCTCTCTCTGGCTGAATTGACTTCGCTTCAGTGCTCCTACAGCCTGACCCCTCCCATACCCTTCTTTCTTGGCGATTCCCCTGTTCCTTTGGAGAATAGAGCAATTAAGCAAAGTCATTAATTAGCAGCTAGTCTTTTTCGGATGCAGTCCATCTGCAGCACTCCCCCACACTCTCTCCTTCTTCCAGTCCTCACCGATGTCGACTGCTTCTTTTTTAAGTTTGTGTTTCCGCTTCCTTAAAGTCCCTCTGTTCTCCTAACTCCTAATCTTTCCCCACCCTTCCTTTTATTTTATTTTCTCTCCCTCCCTCCCTTTGCCACTGTCTCTGTATACTCTGCGAACGACTTTGGCACAAGTGGACCATCATTTATGCACTCCCACAATCAATTATTAACCAATCACAGCCCGTCAAGGAGCCACAGGCTGGTCAGCCTCCTGGCCGAGCCGCACGAGCCTCCCCTCTGTGTCTCTGGCTGCTTAAGCCTTGCGTATCTTCATAATGTGTGTTGCTTGTTTGTATAGCATTAATCTCTCAGTAGGACTCCACAAGATGCAGCCACATGAAAAGCACAGCAGGGTTGAGGAATTGGTCAGCATGTTGCAGAACTTTTCAGAAGTGTTTTCTTTTTTATGAGCCAGCTTCAGGCACAATGTAGCTCTAACTATAAAAACATTATACACGTTTGAGTGATTGTAGTTAAATGGCAAAGCAATACTATTTCCCGTACTATTTTTAGATATATATCATTAGAATGTACAAAAATACGTACTTCTTAAGTTGTGTACATTACATTTTGTCATTCAGATCTACAGTAAGGTGTTTGCCAGGCACTGATCTTTCAACCGCTTTGATATGTTGGCACATTAACCCCCACCGTCCCTCTGAAGCTTTACCAGACACTTGGCAAACAGCTTCAAATGTCAGTTGCAGAATTTTGTTGCTCCCACTGCTGCCTCGAAAACCATTAAATCCAGCTGTGTGCATTTGTATTACAATGCATGTACATCCCTCCCTCACTCTTGAAGTCACAGAGGACCACGATAATGTCAAATCATTTCACAACAATGTTTTTGCGAGCAAAATCAAAGGCATTGTGACATACACAGAATATCGCGGCACCAATGGCCATTACAACAAAACGCACTGTTACATGTGCGCTCTTTACAGTGGCGGCCTGGTGTGTTAGTGTGTCACCTGCAACTGTGTGTGTGTGTATATATCTCATTATTAAACATAGGTGCTATTTTGCTGTATGTGTTCTGTTTAGCTTTTTCAAATGTTCTCAATGTGTGCGTGTGAATGCGCACGTGCATATATTATGTATGAAGTCCACATCTGCTCTCTGGACACTCTCTTGGCAGTCAGCTAGAGTGTGTAAAATATCTTGTTAGTGTCAACAGCCTGTTGTCCTACAGTTGCTGATGACTTTTCATGTCTGTATCTCCTCGCTCATCCACTTGTTCTTTTAGTTTCACCTTGGTTTTTTTTGTTTTGCAACACACTTGACAGTTAATTGTACAGAGCTGGTCAGAAACAGACTGCATGTCCTAATAGGCTGCCTCACCAACATGTCTCTCTCCAGGTTGTTTCCATGGGTCTGTATGTGGGTGAACAGGCTTACCTGCGGAGCAGCTGGAACATTCTGGATGGCTTCCTGGTTTTTGTGTCTTTGATTGACATTGTCGTGTCCATGGCGGGTGGGGCCAAGATCCTGGGTGTACTTAGAGTACTGCGGCTGCTCAGAACATTGCGTCCCCTCAGGTATGGAAAAAGTAATATATTAGGAAGGACATTCCATATGCGGATGTTCATGTTATGTTGAAAGTGTCAAATATGTATTACATTTAATAAGTAACTTTGTATTTATTTTTCTTATTTTGCTCTCACCCCTCTGCTCTCTTCAGGGTGATTAGCAGAGCTCCCGGTCTGAAGCTGGTGGTGGAGACCCTCATCACTTCCCTCAAACCCATTGGCAACATTGTCCTCATCTGTTGTGCGTTCTTCATCATCTTTGGCATTCTTGGGGTGCAGGTAGGAAAAAGAGAACAGCTATTTTGACGAGACATGCTGCATGCATACATAATGTAATACAGTATATTGTGTGCTATGGTTTCCAGCCCATTACTCTTTTTTTTTTGTTTCCATGTAATTCTCTCCCTCCCTTCCCCTCTTAATAGCGTTGAAGCACACATGCATGTCTGTCCAAAGTAAATCTCATTGTCTTCATCACTGCAAAACATGTTCAGTTGGCGGGACCTTTGACCAGCTCATTATTTCAAGAGCACTTTCATCTCATCAGAGAAGCCTGCGAAGGCTTATTTCTCTCTTTTTATATACGTAGTCAAAAGCTTGGTCTCTTCTACTGACAGCTGTTTAAAGGAAAGTTCTTCTACTGCTTCGGCCTTGACATCAAAAACATCACCAACAAGTCTGACTGTCTGCAAGCCAACTACAAGTGGGTCCACCATAAGTACAACTTTGACAACTTGGGGCAGGTCAGTGTCTGAATGTGTGTTATCTGCCTGGTGTGCATCATGTTTGTTCTGGGAATGTGTAACAGGACATCATTTTGTAATTTGTTTTCCTTTCTGTTTTCTGCCTGCTGTTGTACAGGCTCTGATGTCGCTGTTTGTACTGGCCTCCAAGGACGGCTGGGTAAACATCATGTATCACGGCCTGGACGCTGTGGCTGTGGACCAACAGGTACCCCCATATAAGCTTTAGGCACAATCTCTAATCTGGCTAAATCTTTTTTCTCCTTCCCTCTTATCTCTGTTTTGTTTCCTACCTCCTTCTTGTTTTATATGAAATCACATCATGAACAAACACACCACTTCAACCTCAGCCCGTGACCAACAACAACCCGTGGATGCTGCTGTATTTCATCTCCTTCCTCCTCATCGTCAGCTTCTTTGTCCTCAACATGTTTGTTGGCGTGGTGGTGGAGAACTTCCACAAGTGCCGCCAGCACCAGGAAGTGGAAGAGGCCAAAAGGCGCGAGGAGAAGCGTCAGCGGCGCATGGAAAAGAAGAGGAGAAGTAAGAAAGAGGGATGACAGGAGAGGAATTGCGAAGAAGGCATAGAAGGCGTATGGAAGAGGCCAAAAGCTGAAAGAGTAAAAGAAAAAACAGAGGCACATGAACACTTGGAGGAGAAGGCAGGAATAAAGTGAAACAAGGATATAAAGGAGGTGCACAGTGAGAAAGACGATGCAGGAATAGATTTATAGAGAAACAGCAATCAGGTAAAGAAAATATTACAAACATTAAAAAACAACCAGATATAATGATACGAACAATAACCATACACTGCCTGAAACAAAGGCTTGATTAGCTCACTCTGTTGTGACTATGACACATCACAATAAACACTTTCTATCAGCATGTAGAGCTGTGATCAAGACCGATCAAAATGTGTGATGTCTAAAGAAAAAGAGATGGAAATGGAGACAGACAAATAATAATAAACACACAAACAGAAAGTATCATAACTGCTAATGGCCTCTGCAATGTCCTGTTGAAAGGTATTCCAGATTGATCAAAGCGCTTACATTTTGAGCTTCTAAGCGCTCAGTTTGGAGCAGGTCTTCTTCTCTGCTACACAGAAGGTAATATGTTGTACTTTTCAAAAAGGAACAGGAGCATTTTGTGAGATTTGGCCTGAATATAAGTTATGATTATACTTGCCTGAAGGTTTGAATGATCACTGTAGATCATCAAGTATTTTATATCTCTGAAGGTCAATGTAATACTTTATTTAACACATCAGAGACAAATAGACGAATTGAATGTTTTTAAAAGCTTCATTGATATATTTTTCTACCCACAGAAGCCCTGAAGCTGCCCTACTTTGCCAGCTACGGCAATATACGCCTGATGATCCACACACTCTGCACAAATCACTACCTGGACCTCATCATCACCTTCATCATCTGCATCAACGTCATCACCATGTCCTTAGAGCACTACAATCAACCTCATGTAAGCAAAGCTGCAAAGGCTGTGGATGCAAGTTGGGTAGCACATGAAGGGAAGCATCTTGCATTCTTGCATTTCTGTTAATAATTAGTGTTTTGTGCAACCTAGCTCTGACTTTCCCTAAAGCGCCTGTTCCACAAAATGTGGACCAAACCCGACAGGCTGAGGCGCTCAGTAGGAAGAACTTGAGTTGGGTTTTTATGCAGAATATTAATGTCTGTCAAATATTTGTCGCTGTTTTCCTAAACCAGACTACAGCTCTTAAAGCGTTCCCTTCCCCAAATAGCAGCATCTTAAAAAAAACACAGTGATGCCACAAACTGGTCAGCCACCATGAAACTGTGTTGCTAGTAGCTGCAGTCCATACAAAGGAGCTGTGATTGCACTACAGTACATGTATCTGTCCATTCAGGGAACTGCAAATGCCTGATAGCGCTTGTTGTCTTTTTTTTATTCATTTTTTTATGAGGGAGAGCAAAAGTGATTATGCTTGAGATGAGATGCCCATTTGACCTTTTAAAATGGAGCACACTTTCTTAAGCTGACAAGCATCAGATGAATATCACAGGTCTTGGCTGTATTTGGCTGCAGTTTGTCTTGACATTTGGCAGCTTCCCACTTGTTAGAGGCTGCAGCTCTGTGTATGAAAGGAGAAAGCAGCCAAACTGGATCAACTGTACTGGATGTTTAGGACAATTAAAACTCCCTTGCCTTTGGAATATTTGAATACTCTGGAAATACATTTCAGCTTAAAAATGTATATTTGTTTGGGGATGTAAGTGTGTAAGAGTGTTTGTGCTGAAGATGCCCCATTTTTGCCTCTGGCATGTTTGGTTTCATTCTACAAACAATGGGAACAATTCAAATTCTACAGTTTCCTGCTGCTGCTGATATACACACACACACGCATGCACACACACACAAACACACGCACACACACATACACATTGTTTTACTCTCTCTTTCCAGTCTCTGGATCTCGCCCTGAAGTACTGCAACTATTTCTTCACCTCTACGTTTGTGCTGGAATCGGTACTCAAACTCACCGCTTTCGGCTTTCGCCGCTTCTTCAAGGAGAGGTACGGTGTGTGTTTATACCGTGTGTGTGTGGCAGCATAACTGTGTGTGAGAGTGTTTCCCTTTCTGTCTGTGTGTAAATGTGTCTTTGTGCCTATGCTTACACACATATAACTGTCACTGCAAAACGTTGTCAATCTGCAGTCTTATGATGATTATGAATGATGATTGACAACAACACAAGTGCCCTCTGGATTAGATGCAAAATCCGCTTTACAACCAAAATAGTTGGAGATTCAATGTCACAAAAAATTACAATACCTCCCAATTCTTTTGTCCATTCAGCTCATTCACTAATTAGACATTTGGTGTGAAAACTAAACATTAAAGCAACTGTCAGGGCTCTAGGCACATGCTGTAATCTTGTGAATTGTTGTATGATATAAATAGCGGCACAATAAACAGTTATTTAGTTCAAAGTGTAGTGGCTGTACAAATTAGCCTTTTGCTTTGATCATTAGAAATGAAATAGGGAATAACAGCTTTGACAGTATAGAGGATTATGAAATATTTTGAAATATTTGATCTGGCTCTGAGGCTTTCTGATATTAAGTTGATTTAACCAAATGCCGGTACAAATATATAACATGTTAAGACATTTATTACACATCAATAGTTTTGTAAAAGACTACTGAAATGTTTTCTTTGTCACAAAAGAAAGAGTGTACAGTTTTCTTAATTGTATTGGGTTTCCTTGGTCACCATAAAATCATTATTTCATTCCCTTTTTCCATAATATAATCAACTATAAACAAAATCATTTTTAATTAAATATAGCTTTTAAATTGGATATTGTCATATTTTTGTCATTGCAATAATCGTTTGGTTGAACTACAGATCTACAGCATCGTTGTTCTTAACAAAACCAAATTGATCTAATTGTTCTCTGCATGTAAAACTACTACCAACGTACTGCGCTCACCTTTGTTTGACCTCCATGGGAAACACACCTCAGCACCGCTCTGTCTCACATTCATTCATTCAGAGCCCAGACTCATTTGTCACTCACCCAAATGTGCACGGTGATGAGACTGATGTCTTGTTTTATTTAGGGATATGTGGTGACTAATTAAAGGCAGAGGCAGATGGGAGCTTGTATTACACTGACGGTAGTTTAATGTTGTTGGTCTATTTTCGTTTGGTAAGAGAAAGAGGAAAGAGAGAGCGTGAGCAATGGAGAAGAAACTGATGATATATGAGGGGATGCTGCAGTGATCAAAGGGAGAAAAAAAGAGGATGACAAATGAATGATGAAATGGGAAAAAGATGAGCGGATATAGAAATAATTTATCATACGGTTATCAGCTGGCACTTAGTCCTTTTTATGTAGCGACAGCAACATCCGTGAGCAGCAGTCATTGTGCAGAGTGGCAGTTATAAACTGGGGTGTCTCTAGGGCCTGCTTTACAACCGGGTCAATGGAGTAACACACATATACAAGTAGTGCATGTCGTGTTAGTTTGCAGTACTGTAAATGTAAATGTGTGCCTGGCCAAAGGGTTCTGAGGCTCCACACTCAGTTCTGAGGCTCCCTGAGGTTTAGAACCTTGTATATCTATATTTATATATATATATATATATATATATATATATATATATATATATATATATATATATATATTGGAATTGTAGTATCTGCATTGAATTCAGTCTTTTTAGCTACACATACAATTCTATATACAATTTGTATCAAAATAAAATATATAGAACTGATCAACTTAGTTAAATTGGTTTAAAAACATTTTTAACAGGTGATCGAGATTGTCTTGGATGACTTTGATGAAGTGTTTAAGGAACATTATTTCTTAAATATGAAGAAAGGCAGTTGCCGTCCTCAGCTTCAAATGGCCGGATGGCTGTAACCATAGAGGACGATACACCTTCTTTTGCCACTGTGAAAAGCTGGGAAAGTCCTGAATAAAGATGTGGAAAGAGTAGAACAGAGAGAGACATGATGAGAATGAGTCATGGACGGCAGTTGATACATTATTGTCAGTGGCATTTGTTTGGCAAGCGTTCTGACAAATGAGTTGGCAGCGCCGAGTGTTTTGGCACTCTGTGTGGCTCGCCTCGCCACCTCGATGATTTAAAAAAAGATATGAATTGACTATCTTTCAAAAAGTCTGAGAAATAAATGAGGACTGCAGAACCAACTGAAACAATTACACAAGGCAATAAAATATCTGGGGAAGCTCTCAAAAGTGATGTAGTAACATCAGTTCAAAATAGTCCTTAAATGTTACAATGATTATGGGACCTTTAAACTCTTTGATTCCCTGCCATATTCATCTGATTTGGCAATATCTGTTCTGAAGCCCTGACTAGCATTAAGTTGGATCTATTAAGGGCTTTTGGGGCTGAGACACTGTAGCACTGGTCAAAATGTGTAGATATTAAGGCACAGCAAGTTTATTTGTATAGCACATTTCAACAACAAGGAAATTCAAAGTGCCTCACATAAAAGCATTGAAAGCATCAAAACATAATGCAAGAGAAAACATGATTTAAAAACAATTACAAACTTTCATTAAAACGTTAAAAACAGTCAAAAAGCAATAAATAGAATACAAGTTGAGTAATGTGTTGAAAGGTAATTGATCATTTATTACATAAGTCGTCATAGTAAGGCCGAGAACTTTTCACACAGCCTGTGTTAATTATTGTCGGAGCCAACAAGTGTACAGTTACATTGTGTTACTGTTACATCTTCTACTTAACATGTGTGTCTACACATTTGCCAGTATGCCAGTACATTTGTGTGTATTCATGTTTCGTGTGCGTTTGTGGTGCAATGCCTTTGTGCAACTTCACATGAGTGTGTGTGTGTATGTGTGTGTGTGCGTGTGTGTGTGTGCCAGGTGGAACCAGCTGGACCTCGCCATTGTGCTTCTGTCAGTGATGGGAATAACCCTGGAGGAGATCGAGATCAGTTCAGCCCTGCCCATCAACCCCACTATCATCAGGATCATGAGAGTACTGAGGATAGCAAGAGGTATATATATACCACACGTGTGTGAAATATGCACACACACACACCAATTCACTTACATGTCCTAATCAGTCACACTTCTTTTAAATCAGTGCAATTGAACATTTATTTGGTCTTGGTGTGTGTGTGTGTGTGTGTGTGTGTGTGTGTGTGTGTGTGTGTGTGTGTGTGTGTGTGTGTGTGTGTTACACAGGTTGTAAATGAAGAATTGACCTTTCCACAGTTAAATGTATCCCATTTAGCCTGTAATTGAAGCTGAGGGATTTCCCCCTAAATGACCACACTTAAAGTCTCTCTCTCTCTCTCTCTCACACACACACACACACACACACACACACACACACAGTGCTGAAGCTGCTGAAGATGGCGACAGGGATGAGAGCCCTGCTGGATACGGTGGTCCAAGCCCTGCCTCAGGTACAGTCTACAAAGACATACGCACACACTCACACACTCACACACACACTTTATTGGTCAGTCCCCCCCCCCCCCTTCTCTTTCTTTGTTGGCCTGTAGGCAACTCAAATAGATGACTCATTCATGACACACACAGGCTTTGTCTTGTTTTCACTTTCAGTCCCATGGAGAGTTCCCCGTATTCCCACTGCGACCACAGTGTGCTAGAAAAAGAAGTTCATTTGGTGGTGAAGTGTCCACAGAGTCAATCAGTTTCTAGGCCATCCCAGAGTCAAAATCATTCAACTAAAAGTTCAAAGCTCAAGAAAATAGCAGAATGCATATCTGCTATCTATTTTTACTGACTGGCCGTAGTGTCTGTTTGCTTTGTAGCATAATCGTATGGGTAAGAAATCTAATAGGAAATAACAGAACGAATGTATCTTGTTTTGTTTGTGTGTGGTTTTCATGGTCTCCAAATAATGTCGCCCAATGTTTATTATTCAATTAACAATTCCTTCTTTTATTTGATTAATAATGAAATAGTGTTTGTCTATCATTTCTTATCTCGTTATTATACCTGCAATACCTAAAGCAATAGTTTGACTTTTTTGGACACAGTTGAGAAGATCACTCTCATGGTAAATGTCCCCACTGCGGGACTAATAAAGGATTACCTTATCTTATCTTGTGTACTGTATGTATGGTAACTATGTAGCTGATTAGATTAGCTTAGTTTAGCATCAATACAAAAAAAGTGGGAAACAGCTAGCCAAATTTGACTTCTAGCACTTCTAAAAGTCACTAGGTTATAGTCATAACAGGTTATATCTCCTTTGTTTAATATGCACAGAATCCATGCATAAAATCTAAGCTAACTGGCTGCTTGCTCCAGCTAAATAGTTTATCTCCAGAAGTGAGATTGGGAATGAAAGCGAATGAGCGTTTTTCCCATAATGTTAAATTACATTAAATAACACACAGGTTAGGTGTACAGACAGTACACGGGAATCCTGTCTAGATTGTGGACCTGCAGGGACAGTATGACCCCTTCACCATCAACAGTACGATGAAGCAAACAAAGGGAAACAGGTGGTGTGAGGAAAGGAGGGCAAGCAGAGGCGAAGAAGAGCATATTCCTTGTCTCTCTTTTCTATTGATGCCCCTCTCATTAACACTGAGCCCTTTGCTCTATCCCAAGGGCACCAGGAAAGGTAATTAAAACACAGGCTAATTAAACATGTCCAGGAGGTCTCTATGGTTGTGTGTGCATATTTAGGTACTGAAAGAGTGAGTGTGAAAGCGTTACACCTGGCAAGAGATAACCTGAGTTGATATTACGTTATATTTAACTGAAAATTAAATGGCAAGCTGCCAAAATTTCTTTATTACATCACATTGGATATTGAAGACAGTATCCACATTTCAACAAAGGCTTCAGGATACAGACAAACACAAGAGCAGGCAAATACACTGATATTGGTTTAAGAAGGGAAGATATATGAATGATGCCATCATGGCACACAGGGACCGATGTCTAGGATATTTTACATGAAGTGAATGCATGAAGTTGATATATTAAATAGGCTGTGACGGGACCCAGCGATGTAATGAGGGATCCATACATTTAGACTAAATGGGTAAGTAAGCCTAATAGCTCATTAGCATGTTAAGAGAAAAAGCATTTTGATGGCTTGGTTTCACAAAGACACAGTAATTTTACCCACAAGCGTCCTTCATTATTCTCTCCTCCCTGTCACGTCCGGGCAGAACACAGGACACAAACGCAGCAGGGTCTTCCAGGTAAAGTTGTCTATATTTGTAAGATGGACTCTCCAAAAAGGAAAAAGGTAAAAGCAGGGCTATAAAAGATTATCAAAAAACAAAGATCACTCCACTCTTGGAGGAAAACAAAAACACTCCTTAAAAACTGGAGGCACTACGAAAGATTATCTAAACCAAAATCACTCCTTACGGAGAGGAAACAAAAGACTATGAAAACTTTAACAAACAACCTAAATCTTAGACACAAAAACTTACAAAATCAAAATGACTCCCTGGGAGGAATCCAATGAAAACGGAAAACGATGGCTTGGTATTTCAAGACTTGGTACAATGGGAGAGCGAACGCACGGCCGCAAGGACAGAAACAAACACACTGGCACAGGACCAGGGAAGACCCCGACTGTAAGTACACATGAGGGAAGTGGAGACAGGTGGATACAATCAGGGAACAGGGAAGACAATCAGACAGGTGACACATGAGGAAAGACAAGGGACCTGAAATGAGAGGAGAGTTACTATTTCAAAATAAAACAGGAAATGACAAGACAAAAATAAAACAAACCCAACAACTTCACCGCGGTGCAACACTCCCCAACTAATGCGGAATGGCTGCAACCCACCATTCACTCACACTAATAGCCGATATCATGTTGGTACTAAAGTCGAGCCAGTTGTTTTATCTCTTCTGTGGGATTGGCTGAGAAACCTCCAGAATAGCCGCAGGCAGACGTGGACCTCACTTGGAATGAGCTTGGGAATGCGTCAGAGCTGTTTACTGCGAAGCCATTTGTATTTAGCTGTAGATATTTAGAACAAAGTGTGTGGTCAATTGAGCACAAACCTTGTGCCAATCTCATACAAATGGTAAAGCTCTTGTTTATTTTAACTTATTATTATTGTCCATCTTCAGCTTGTGTTTATTTTCGTCCAATATAGGGTAAATTATTATTATACATCTGCAGCTCTTATTTATTGTCATCATGTGTAGTGTAACCTATTATTATATACATATGCATATCATGATTATTTAATCCTTTATAGCATAAATTATTATTATATACCGGACATCTGCATTGAAAACCTCTTAAAAATGCATTCATCCTCATCCTGGATCCCATTATGAAGCCATTATGAAGCAGAGATTAAGTACACCATCAGGATAGCACTAACTTGGACATGTACTTGAGGCGAACCCCAGAACAGTCACATTTAGAATTATTACAGCACTCCAAATGAAAGGTTTTGTGGCAATTACCTCCATTACTTTCAGTCCTAAGGGACTCATCGGGCTGTGCTTCATGTAATGGGACATATTTGTCTACATCAAAAGTAAACTTTCAAATTTCGATTTTGGACGACACTAAACACTTCTGTTGTGTTATATGCCAGTAGATATATTTTGTTATTTCTTTACCACCACCTGCAGCTATTTGATTAATTGTAGAATTGACCAGGTGAATCATACAAGGCAATTTATGTGAATCATTTGGATTCAATGGATAGAAGACACATAAGCAAACATTTTAAACCTTGAGTACAAGATATATATATAAGATATAAGATTATACATATATATATATATATATATATATATATATATATATATATATATATATATATATATATATTTGCTCAGATCTTTCTCTCCAACCCAGGCAAAATTAGCAAAGCTCACCATGATTTTTTCTTAACAACAATTATTTGTAATGCAGCCCATGTGCAATCTCTTTAGAATAAGCTTTGTCATAGCCATACTATTCATGCATTATTCCTAGACCCAATGCTACAAAGTAAACATCAGCTTTAGAATATCTTTCGCCTGAAGAACAGGTAGAGAGATCTAAACCTCTCCGTCAAACACATGGCGTGTAATTATACTAACTATTTGTCCTCATTCCCGGCGGAGCAGTGTTGTTAGCAGTGCGTTCAAGACGGTAAATAGGGGACTTGGTTTCGGATCCCTGTAATGGGATTAGGTTTTACACTGAGAGTTTACTGTGAAACATCATCATCACCATTAAGTCGTGGTAACATAAGGCGGTTTGGTGGTGGAGCTGAGCCAGGTCCCAAACCGCATCAGGGCTTCGGTTGTATCGAAGTCTCGGAGGAAATTGTGCTGTGGTTTGTACGTTCCTACGCAGGCTATGGGAGCATTCTGCTAGAAAAAAATCTATGGGACATTTTAATGCTCACCTTTTACACCCTAAATTTGAGTTCCTGCTTCCTGGTGTGTTCAATAATGGTGTTTAACAATATGCCCTTGGGTAGCAATTTAAGATGTGGTTGAATTACATTCGGGTAAGCAAGCCTACAGCTGATTTATCTCAGGTCCCACCAGAAATGACTTTTTGTGACTGCTGTTCACTAATAAAGAACTTGCAGTCTTGGGCATTCAATATTGAATACATATCACAACCAGAGCTATTATACTGTTTAGGTACCACTTTGCTGTTGCAGATTTTGGTAAGATGTGTGTTTGTGTGCATGTGTGTGTGTGTGTGTGTGTGTGTGTGAGTGTGTGAGTGTGTGTGTGTGTGTGTGTGTGTGTGTGTGTGTGTGTGTGTGTGTGTGTGTGTGTGTTTTGCAGGTGGGTAACCTGGGCCTGCTCTTCATGCTGCTGTTTTTCATCTACGCCGCCTTAGGAGTAGAGCTATTTGGAGAACTTGGTAAGTCCTCATGACATCAAGTCGCATCAATATCTGTGATATTCGGTAATAAATTACAAACAAGTCATCTTAAGACTTAAGAAAACCAAGACTGTGATGTATGATTTTAGTTACAATAAAGACAAAACGACATCCATGGACACTTGTGAATATTTATTGTGGATAAATGTCAAACAAAAGGTGATATGTGAAGCCATACCTCTATCCTTCTGTGGGATTTTGATAAAGGGAAGTTATCTGCACAAGAATCCCTTAGTTCATTATAGGGTTTTGAGTTTTGGACAGATTTTCTTTTCACACTAGATGGGTTAAATTTTTGAGAAACAGGTATTTTCTGGTATGTACCAAAATATGCAATATTATATATGTGGTACAGTACATAAACCTATTCACAATAAAATAATATTCTCACACAGTCTTTTCATCAGAAGGTGGTAATGTTGACATGAAAGGATTATGCTCTAGAAGAACATCCTCACGATAGGTGTAAGGAGATTCAAATATACGTATGTCAATGTCCGTCCCAGTGTGAAAATAGAATTGTGTCTTCCAGTTTTGGTTCACTAATTTTAAATAAACTCAACTTGTGCACATAAAATGCAAGAGGACTTGAATTAACTTTATTATGAAAATCTCCTTATTTCCTCTCCATCCTTTATTCCTTTTCATCAATTATCTCCCCTGCAGTCAGACAGCCATTAGGGAATCAACCCACTCTCCAATATTCTGATACATAAGTACTGTCCTAAAATATCCACATTGAAGTTGGAAGATATTTCCTCTGAACTGTCACATTCCCCTTGTGTGCTGCAGCTGAAGCCCAAGGCAACATTGCTTCCTATTAGAGCTTGGCAGGAAAAGGATTAGTGGCAAATGCGAGTGTCGCTTTCTTGATTCTTGAGGCCATTCCAGAGATTATCTTGGGATATAAGCTCAAAGACAAATAGTCACATTGCTACTGATTCGATAACAGGCTGCGTCTACACTGAGTTGGCTTGTTTGGACAGTCATCCAGGCAGCTTAGTGACTGAAATGGCGCATGGCTCTGCAGTTTTAGGGAGCAATGACATGTTTAAGTGTTGAGTGTTTAAACTCATAAGTCTCTTCTTCTTCTTCTTCTTCTTCTTCTTCTTCTTCTTCTTCTTCTTTTGTTGTCCATGGCCCCTTCCTGTTCCATTCTCTCTTCATCCTCTCTTCATCCTCCCCGATAACGTCTTTTCTCCCTCCACCCCTCCACCCATCTCACTCACATCCTCAGTTTGCAATGAAGACTACCCGTGTGAGGGTATGAGTCGTCACGCTACCTTTGAGAACTTTGGCATGGCCTTCCTGACCCTTTTTCAAGTCTCCACGGGCGACAACTGGAATGGCATCATGAAGGTACAGAGTTACTTACTTAATATTTGTGTTTTTAAAAGGAGGAACAACTGAAACACGGAACTAGAGAAGAGGTGGTCTGAGAAGAGACAAGCTCTTCTATATCTCTTATCCATCCTATCTTCCACTCTAGTGATACTCTGATAAATAGGAAATGTGCTTACTCAGCACCGGGAACACAGATTTCCTTACTGATAGGCAGGGGAGTGACTGTGCCTCATTGCACACACACACACACACACACACACACACACACACACACACACACGCACACAAATACCAATTTACCCTGTACACTCATCTACTCCTACCAGCAGCTATCACCACGCCTCCGCACACTAAGGGCTATGAGGGGAAAAGAGATTATGCTGGTGCGCCCCGTCAGGCGAGGATCATTACACACACACTGGATACGGGGAGTGTGGATAGTAGCAGGTCATGAAGCAAACCAGCGGTCCACAGATGCAACCTCTCAGAGTAGATCTCTGTCATTTTAGCTGTCAAATTACTACCTAGGCTGAGAGACAGGTAGTGAGTCAGAGTGGTAATCAGTCGTGCAATGACGATAGAGAGAGGAAGGTAGGTAAGAAGAGAGGAGGCATCATAGGACTGTAATAAGAGGCAATACAAGAGGATGAGAAAGGGGTTAAAATAACTCACTAGTTATTGGGATTTCTATCCTCTCGAGAGTAAACTACAGGGGGAAAAAATGAAAAGAGGGGGAAGGTAGCAGCATGAGCGAGAGCAAATGGAGATTTGGAAGAAGAAAGAACAAAATAATGTTAAGAAGTAAGTTGGAAAAGGACTAACGGCAGAAAAAAAGAAACAGTGTGTGAAGGCGCAAAGTGTATAAATGCCATGCCAAATTAGGTAGAAAAGACCAGCTTCAGCTCAGAGGGCTAAAATTAGTATGTGTGGTCACAGCCTTGGTGAGATATGTGTACTTCCTCCAGAAAACACTTGTCACTTTGGTTCTGCTCTGACTGAACTCCGCTGAGTGCATGTTAAACCACAAGGATAATAGAGGGGGAAAGCCTCCTGTTGTTCTGAGTAGAAGCAAAACAATTAAGTGTATGATGATTATACAAGTTGTCATGAATACAAAGAGCCTTGTTAACAAGAGCTTGATGCATTCCATTACCTTAAACATTTTTATATATGAATACCAATTTCCGTTGAGTAGTGTCTGAGCTCACAGCATTGTACGATTACATTTAGAGCTTGACTTTTCTCCTCTGCATTCTTGCCACTATCATTAGTCAAGATAAGGATTTTTGTTGTTGTTGCTTAAGCAATGTTAATATTTAATTATAAGTTATTCCAGAGCTGCTGTATTCAATTTCATAGAGGTATCTTCACAAAGCTTTATCCAAAAACTGTTGTACTGCGTATAGCTTATCGGTGTTGTCTCTTGGACCGTCCCCTTTTACATGGCCCTTCATCCTCTGCACCTTCCAGCCCTGTCCTGACCTTTTTCCTCCTCCTCTTCCTTTATGACACCAGGACACATTGAGGGAGTGCCCACCGGACCACGGCACTGATGTGGACTATGGCTGCAACCCTAGCCTTCAGTTTATTTCGCCCATGTACTTTGTCTCCTTCGTGCTCACCGCCCAGTTCGTGCTCATCAATGTGGTGGTGGCCGTGCTGATGAAGCACCTGGACGACTCCAACAAGGAGGCCCAAGAGGAGGCGGAGATGGATGCAGAAATTGAGCTGGAGCTGGCCCAGGGCACCCTCTGTTGCATGGGCGCCCCAGGCTGCGGGGGTGGGAGGGTGGACAAAGGACTGGTCGCTGCTGGACCTGGAGGCACAGCGGGGGGCAATGACAGAGGATGTGGAGAGAGGGGAGAAGGAGTGGGGAGGATGCTTCATTCTGCAAGCAGTGCACACTCGGGAGCGTACAACTCCCGTGACTCCAGCCGAACTCTGTACTCACCAGCACAAGTGAGTGTGTGTTTATTTGTGTGTGTGCGTGTGTGTGTGTGTGTGTGTGCGTGTGAGAGTGTGAGAAGGGGTTAGAATTCTTGTTAACTGAGAGTGTGAAGGTCCTATTTCGTATATGTGTGCATCTGCTAGTCGGGATGTGTCAAGCCCATACACGCAGGGTGGGATCAGGATTTATAAACATGTATAAATTGCTGTAATAATTGCCTAATAATTTACAGTATGCCTAGCGAGCACGTAAAACATCCCTACATTTGAGGATTCAGTGCTGTTTCTCTGGCTGCCTGTCCGTTTGCTTCTCTTATCACTATATCAATAAATTAGTTCACACAGGGAAAATTACATATTTCATTCACAAACTCGAGGAATACAAAAAGGGTACACAATATGGCAGTCATTTCTGTACAGTGGTTGAATGGTGCTGACATGGGAGAGTGGGAATCACTGCTCACTGGTTTCCTATTGTAAAATTCACTGACAGCCACGTTGCGTGAAAACACAAATCTTACAAATTTCTTTGTATAATTCGTTTGTACTTATGTTCATTTTCTTTTACACATTCTGTGAGAAAGGAAGGGGCAAGGAAGGTTAAACATGTACACATCGAGAGGAAAGAAAAAGAAAACGCAGATCAAAGGAAAGATACACTAAGCTGTGGCTTATTTGTGCCTTAATGTTAAGAAATCTATTAATATGAATGTGAAGACATTAGGCTGGAATTAAAGGCATAAATACAACCAAACTACTTAAGTGATATTAGGCAGATGAAAGTTGAGGCGAGGCTGTATATTTTAATTCTAAGTATGTTTTTGTTTGTGTAGCAACCCATGTTGACAGCAAGGAGAGAAGAACAACTTTAACAGCTTTCTTAATGAAGTTTAGGCTCTGCTAACCTGTCAGTGTTCACATTGACCACGAGGGTTTGCAGACACACATGCACAGGTTACATTTGTGAGATGATCATTTCACATCAGTCTGTGCGTGAGCGAGTAGATGGTCTCTCATTTCTACTCGCAGTCTGACTGCAGAGACGCACGCTCCCATTATGAGATATCCGGGCAGAAACACACATGACACACATGACTCATCGGCTGCCACGAAGAGCCTCTCTCACCTATGTGGAGCTGAAGTTGGCCGCAAAGAGTAATTTTTAGCTCAGTGTGACAAAGAAACTTAATGCAGACCAGGGAGAACACACCGGCATCCTCCTCACCCTCTCCCTCTCCCTCTCTCTCATTCTCAGTCTCTCAAGTGGGATATAATAAAGGATCTGGCATACCGATGCAATGTATTCAGAGCACAGGTCCTGGGGTTAGTGTGTGTGTAAAAAGGTTCTTGTGAACACAAACATTGTCACATTTACTCCTCTGGTGGTATAAAATGTTGTGAATCTCCACATATTGTCATAATGTTATCAGTAGCTCAAATTTCTTTCGCCGTCCAAACTGTAAAATATATGTTTGTATAGTCAAAGACGGCTGACAGATTGGATGAGTCTTGATGATATCTGGAGAAAGCAAGAGCTCCAGAAAGATGGCAGCTATAACTAGTGCATTCTATAATGGGCCATAAGACACACTGAGATAGTAATTTTCGAGTCTAGGGTGAAACAGTACTAAAATATTGTACAGGGACTAGAGGCGATACTGAAGGAAGTTGACACACAGAGGGAGAGAGGAAGGGAAGAAGAGAGGAGAGATAATAGCTGGGCCAATGACAGTCAGATAGACGCAGTAATTAATTTCATCTCTCTCTCTTTCTCTCTCTCTCTCTCTCTCTCTCTCTCTCAACTTCCATTCCCAGTAGACGGGCCCCATTGTTGCTCACTAATACAGTTATTAATGGAGGCCACTGCAGTCAATCAAACATAATTTTTTGATATCAGGCTCTCCACCTACACAGAATGGATTATCTTGGGACTGTCTGTTTGTTTGTTTTTACACCTACATGTATTGAAAGAGCTGGATATGGCAGAGTCAGCCTTCCTGCCGGTTTGTCGCCAAAATGCGACACTAAAATACTGTTTGATAAACCAGTATTTATAATGCAGGGTGCACAGTAACCTTCCTCTTGAATCCGTTGCCCCCTCATTTTCAAAACATGAGCCATGAGTGATTGTAATATAACAGTTTGAGTCAGAAAAGTGTGTTTGCATAAGATATCTAAGTATAGTCCGATAAGCATTGCTGTAGAAATATATGTTATGAGAATAGGCTTGTGTGGGGATTGAAGAGGAGTGACCTTGTTTAACAGTATCTTATGGTGATATATTTGCTGATAGAATACAGTTATTTTGGCCGTGATGAATGTGCCAGTCAGGCACAATGCATCTAATTCATTGACCTGCCAAGAAACACAGAAATATTTTTTAAAGTAGTTTCCTTTTTCTGCCAGATTGGTTTCTGGGAAAACCAATCTGGCAGATGAGATTCAAGCAAAGAGGGATCATTTAAGTCACAGAAAAGGCCCTGACTGATTCAGTCTGAATTGCTTTAAACCTAATAATACCCAGAGCACAAAGCAAATGCTTAAATCTTAAATGGTTTCAACAAGGTATTGAACAGCCTAATTGAGGTGATATATCATCAGCAGCGCTCTCAGTGCTCAAGGCTTTGATAGTAAAATGATGTGTTACTTGGCTAATGAGGGTTTGGAGTCATATTATTGAGGAGCCTTTTATCAAAAGTGAGCCGTGTTTAGCCCTAAAGGCCAACAAAGTATGAGGGGGATTTGTTATAGTTTATTTGTAAATGATCTGGATGAACTGGATGACACAGGGAAAGTGTTCGAGATGCTTTTCTTATACTTTTGTGGAATGATTTTAGAAATACAGGCTTAGGTCATGTGAAATCTACATGGGCGTGGGTGAATATGCACATGTGTGACTGTGTACAGTTGTGTATGAGTACATTAAGTATAAATGCATACCTGCGTGTGCACACTGACCTTTTTATAACCCTCACTATGGTGTATGCATTTTCCTGCGTGTTCTTTGTCCTCGCATGTCCGCATGTGCACATGTTTGCACCTGCGTGCAATACTGGTCTGCTGGCCTGCGTCTTGTGTGTGTCTTTGTGTATGTCTGTGTGTGTGTGTGTGTGTGCGTGTGTGTGTGTGTGTGTTTGTGTGTGTGAATGTGTTCCAGGAGAGCCAATGGCTGGACAGCGTGTCTCTTCTGATCAAGGATACACTGGAGGGGGAGATGCTGATGATCGACAACCTCTCCGGTTCTGTCTTCCACCACTATTCTTCTCCTCCAACCATCTGCAGAGATTGCAAGGGCCATCCACAAGAGGTACCGCCATGAACACACATAAATAATATATATATATATATATATATATATATATATATATATATATATATATATATATATATATATATATATATATACACGCAACACAAACACACACACTCTATTACAACTGATGACGGGAATAGCCCGAGATATTAAATTCATCCTCGTGGTTTAAATTAAGAGAAACAGAAGGCATCCATTTTTTGGGATAAACATTTGTCTGCCACAACTCTCAACAGTACCATTAATAGATGCATATATTTTTAACATCACTTCTAGCAGCAGGCTCTACCCACTGAGCTTCACTGGACAAAATCTGGTGGCCAGTATTTATCAAACGGGTTGGAGTCACTCTTTTAAGTCACACATGATGTGCCACCTGTATTAATCATACTAGTAATACTCTCACCTCAGAATATCAAATTATGTATAGCAAAACTTTACTATTGGTAAATCACGTTGCTAGACATGGACCTTTTTATGACGATGTTTATCAATGTTATTTTAAAATATGAGCCCAGCAACAAATGTAGTGACATTTCAGGCAAAGATTACACTCCCCCTTGAAGAGAGTCGCAGGTGAATCGGCAGTCCTCCTTTTTGTAAAAAAAAAAAAAAAACAGGCTTATTAAGTCTTGTTTCATTATCTGTTTTTGAACCAGGTCGGCTTTGAAGCTCTGAAATGAATTAATGTAGTCGCAGATGTGAGGGACCCAAATGGGATGTTATACCCGCAGTTTCTTGTTGTCAGATAAATGTACATTTTAGGATTTTGTGGACACAGATAATTACAAAGATAAGTAACATTTACACATCTTGATTTATAAAATGTGTTTACTCCTTTGCATGAAAGTTGGACCAAAATATAGATTATTCTGAGAAATCTGGGTCCGTTAGGACTGATTTCTTGCTTTGAGATGCTTTTTAAACATGGCCCCAGGGGTTGGAGTGAAATACTCTTGAGGGACATGTTGAAATACATTCACACTGGATGCAAGCACCAAATAGTTGTGAATGTAGAAACTAAGAAATAAGACTAAAAGAGACATATTTATTTACATATTTAAATGTATACACAAGCAAAAATATAGAGAAAACAGTCTAACCAAACATATAGTACATACACACATGCACACACACACACAACTGAGGAAAAACACATTTTTGTTACAAAAACTTGCCAAACCAAACTATTACTATGCAAAACCAGTGAATATTAAAACTCAGTAGTATTGAAACCCTGAAGACACTCGCACAAAAAAAAAAAAACATTCATGCACACACACACACACACACAACCATGATGTCCGGGAGCAGAATATGTGCATGCACTTTTGCAACAGGTTCACACGTGAAGATGCATTTGCATGTACTTTCATGGACATACACAAACACAGGGCTTCATTAATCGCACAAGGCAGTTTGAATAGGAAGTGTTGTTGAATGTCATGCTTTATAAAGCATGTAAACTACTGTATGTGCTATTGTTACAGTTTGACAGGGAATTTCAGCACTTATTTAATGAGGCCCGTTGCATGCATACACACATGCAACCACTCCTGATATGCATGCCTATATGCACGCACTAACACTCTCCTTTACTTGTCCTTGTATTTTGGGGTATTTTGTACGCAGGAGATCCTGAATAAAACGCACTTACAAACAGACTTGTGCCAGTGTTGTCCATCACAATGACAAAGTGCAGCGGGTCAGCTCAAGAGAAGCAATAACTGGGCTCTACACCTCCTCACCTGTCAGTCCTGCTTTCTGCCTGTCTGCAGATGCTGTCAAACCATCAATCTCCACTCCCTCTATTACATGCTTCTTCTTCCCATCAGTCCCTCCGCTCCTCGGGCTATCCCTCTATCTATCTGTGATTTACTGTATCTGACCCGGTACTGTTGTTATTCATTTCCCCATATCCTTTAATCATCAGACTTACATATTGTTTGTTTGTGTGTGTGAAAGAGAGAGAGAGCTAGTTTGAGTGTGTGCCATTTTCTTACAGTCTTTCACTGCTGTGACTTCTGTACTATGACTTTGTGTTTAAGGAAACAGAAAGGAGCAGCGGGACACCTGTGTACAGTGTGTGTGTGTGCAGTGTGTGTGTGTGTGTGTGTGTGTGTGTGTGCGTGTGTGTGTGTGTGTGTGTGTGTGTGTGTGTGTGTGTGTGTGTGTGTGTGTGTGCGTGTGTGCAGTGTGTGTGTGTGTGTGTGTGTGTGTGTGTGTGTGTGTGTGTGTGTGTGTGTGTGTGTGTGCGTGTGTGCAGTGTGTGTTAGTGTGTGTGTGTGTGTGCGTGCGTGCGTGTATGTGTGTGTGTGTGTGTGCGTGTGTGTGTGTGTGCTTATTAGTACTGTTTATTAGCGAAGTGAAGGCCTTTGACGTTTATTCAGTTGCAGCATAAACGGGCACTTCTCAAGCAAAATCCTTTATCTGACATTATTTTAAGAGATTCTGCATCAGGGTTGCAGCATCTCTTTGTTGTGCATTTGATAGAAACCATGTGTATGGATGCAACTATGACCCAAACATTGAAATACAAATACAAAAATAATGTAAACCACCTGTGTGTAGGATTTCAACATCTCTTTGCTGGCTAGTGAAAAACACCTGTTGTAGACCGCAGCCAGGAGGTGTGCCTGTTTTTGTTCCTGTTTGTTGTAAATTATCATCTGACTGCTGGTGTTTCCAATGTTTTACATTAATTATTTACAATAATTTCCTGCTAATAAATGTACCAACTGATGACTCATGTGAACCTTTTTGAAGGTATTTACAACCCAATTCTGAGACACAGAGCAAATCAGCACATAGTTGCATATAGTTAACATACCGAGGAAGCAGAAAAACAGCTCCTTTAAATGAATGAGTTTCAATGCTATGCACCTGCTTTGCTTCCTTGCCTCATCCCACCTCACCTCTCTCTCCTTTTCAACCCTTCCTTCTCTCTCTCTCTCTTTCTCTCTCTCTTTTGGCAACGCTAATTCACTGCTACATATTGTCTGTGAATCTTTTTCTATGATGCTTTTTGTCTTTCTCATACAGGTACGTGTTAATAAATCGCTAACGGGCCTCACTATATTGGAATCCATTCAGCCCTTTTTAAGTACCCTTGTTAATGCTTCTCTCTGGCTATGTATTGCTCTGTCTGTTGAAAGAAACACTGCTTGAGCTCATCATAGCAACCCCAGAACCCTGAACTCCAGCTCACTGTTTGCAGTGTGTTTTGAAGTTGTGTTGCCGTGGGAAGAAGGGTAGAGAAGAGTGTCAGCCGAGAAGCTGGAGCTCTCAAGAGGCTCATGCGGGGATAATTCAGTGGCCATTATGAGCAGAGGATACCCGATGGAACAAAATTAGCTGAAACTAATGTTGGAACAAATGAGAGAGAGGTAGTAACAACTTCCATATACATGCAGATACTGCAGGTGCTTACCAAAAAACACACATACATACACCTGCTGTAATGCACTGTTTGGATATATGCCTCTCGCCCTCTCATACTGAATACTGTATGATGCTGCTGCCTCTCATAAGTCACTAGAGACATCTTCAAAACATTGTTGCTGATCCTTTAGAAATGTCATGGTTATGTACACAAAGATGTAAGATACTGAAGCTGTGGTTTTTGTGAACCCTGGAATTAATCATGCAATATATGAAGCACTAATTAATGAATTCGAGGAAGTCTGAACCGTTTGCTCACAACCCCTTCCTGTACATTCTTGCAGCAGATCAGGATGGCGGAGGTAGAGCAGGCATCGTTGAAGTCGGAGCAACTGTCAGACAAGTCCTCATCCCCCGCTCTGCCAGATGACCTCAGCCTGGACGAACAGACTGCCTACCAACTGCTGGCGCGAGAGGGCAAGGTGGGTAGGAGCCGAGTGTGATTGGAAGGGAAGATTAGGATCCACACTTCTCGGGCTTCTCTTTAACGCTTTAACAAACTATGGAGTACAATATGCAATTTTCTGTGAAGCTGAAATGAAAAACCGTGAGAGGAAATATAAAAAAAAGATTTAAACAGATTATACCAATAAAAAAGTTGGATCTGAGCATTGATCAGTGGGTAATACTGTGCAATTTGCAAATATGTTCTTGTTTTGCTTCACCCAGTATTTTGCTCTGTACGCTGCTCAGATAAAAATATTCGTCAAATGATGATCATCCCAGTAATAACTATCATATATATATAATGAATTCTGAATGTGAGATGGAGAGCTTGGGAGTGAGAACCCGCTTTTTTGTCAGCACCAGGGTACTTAATTGGGCTGTATACCTACCTGCTTGTCGAATTTACACACAATGTTGAGGCCAATTAAATCTTCATGCCAGTATAACTTTATTTGTGTAACATTTTTTTTTAAAGCTTTTGAGAATAATTCAGTAACAGCCATTGCACCATACATTCATAGCGGTTAACTTCTAGTATGCCCACTATTTTCATTATCAGTACACTGGCACTTTGTGGCACTCCCCCAAGAGGATAAGCACAAACAAGGGAACATAAGTTCACTAATCATTTCAACACAAAACAAAAGGCCATTATGAAATATGTTTCATGCTGTGCTGTCGGCTCTTTTGTGAATTATAGGTACAAACCTTATAATCCAAAGATTTTTTTATCTCTTATCAGTGGAAACTATCTTGTCTTTCAATAATCCACAGTCTTCTCATGAATAAAACTAGGCTCTTATAGTCGTGGTCCTGGGTGGCTCTCACACCTCCCTCTCCGGCACCCACTTTTCCCCTTTTCGACTTTCTCAGTGCAGCCCCTCTGGTAATTGCACATCTTTTTGTGCACCTCCCTCTAGTCCCTCTTTCTCCTTCCCTTAATGCTCCCTGGTTCTGGATAGCCAGATAAGCCTTCTATCGCCAATCATGGCTGTGAAACATTGCTCATTAGAGGAGGGGGGAAAGAGAGGAGAAAGGGAAGGCAGAAGGTGAGAAAGGATCCAAGGTTAGGGATTTCATTTGTTCAACACTGTTTGCTAAATAAAAGTGTGTGTGTGTGTGTGTGTGTGTGTGTGTGTGTGTGTGTGTGTGTGTGTGTGTGTGTGTGTGTGTGTGTGTGTGTGTGTGTGCGTGTGCGTGTGTGTGTGTTGCATTACACTTGTGTGGCAAGGCTGTTTGAGGTTTGTATGGGTGTGGGTGGCTGCTGTTTGAAAGGTGACTGTTCAGGGGCTACGACTGAATGACTCAGAGATACAATAATACACTAGTGGAAGCACAAAAGCAAACACACACACACACACACACATGCACCAACACACTTAAATGATTCTGCAGCCCCTACATGATGGTAATTAAAACGTACGAGGTAAGAGCTTACAAAGCTGAACTCCAGCCTTAATCTACCTCCTGCTTCTCGCTTCCAGCTGTTGGAGCCATCACACACACTGACACATTTATAACCAAACAATTATTGTTACAATATCTAACATTAACATGACAATAACGGTCTCCATCAGCTCATAATAAGTCCTCACCCTTTCACTAGCACTTAAATGAAAAGCCAGAGGGATGGTGTGAAACAGAGGCCATGTTTGATATCTGCAGGATGCCAGAGGGTGGCTTTTTGCTGTACTCATTTTCTATCAGGCTTTGTCCAGGAATTGTTACTTAACAAAATCTAATGCTAATCCTAAACTTAAATTGTCCTTTTGCAGAAAGAATAAGAGCTTAAGTCTTAAGCTATGCTTATAAGATCATTTTTTTCAGCACACTCGTCAAATAATTTTTCAGCACATAAACTATCTATGTTTTTATTTTGGACCTTTCCCGACATGTTTAATTCATCTTCTTGTTTAAATTGAAAAATAAGCACACTTACTTGATTAACCTATCCTGGATATTTCTTGGAAAAGGCTCTTCAAAGTCAGATTTTCTGTTCTATTCCAGGGAAGGTGCAGTAGTGACTCCCGCAGCTCAGAAGAGGCTGCAGGTGGAGGAAGTTATGCAGGAGGCCACCAGACTCGGACCGTGGTGCAGAGCCAGGTGCAGGGGTCGGGCCAGCCCTGCCGGGCCCTCGGCACTGGCATGGAGGTGGAGACTACACTGCAGCATATGTGCTCACCTCACTGTAGCCCTGGTGAGTAAAACCAGATCAAAGAAATCCACTGTACTACCAGCAATATATTAAAATATGTATGTGTACCACTAGTTGATTTCTGATTTAATGTATTGTGGCTGACATGCCAAATAAGATGGTGGGTCAAATTGATTGTAGCATAGGAAAGAAACACTATGTACTAGAAATAACATGATTATTTTAAACAAAAGCTAAGTTCATGTTTCCAAGATGAATATCAAAGAAAACATATTGTAAATGCTATTCACAGAAAGAGGATTTAAAGCGGGACTATGTAGGTCCTAGAAATGTACCTCTCCAACATGTAGAAGAGAGCATACAAGGGCCACTTGAACCTCTGCAAAAAATAGCTTGAAATGATTTCTATCACATCTTTGTAGATCTGCAGCTGGTGCGAGGTATTACCATAATTACTTTTTTAATTCAGTGGATCTCTATTTTTAAACCAAATTGCATCGCGAAGCAGATATTCAGACGCACACATTAAACATCAACAGATTTAAACAATTGGTCCTTTTACCCACTGCCCTGCAGAGCATCAACTCATGGCATCCACCTGCAAGGGTTGTGCTTAGCTTGCTGACTTAATAGCTATTATACGATATTCAGAGAGGGGAAAAATCCTTCTCATTTATGTAAGGGATATTCGCCAGAAAAGTGTAGACAGTTTATACATTGACACCAGGATGAAAATGGAAAGAGTGATTTCCCTCCTCAAGGTGGCGTTTCCAGCAGCAGCAGCAACAAGGAAATAAACAAAGGAGGAGGAGGAGCCAGTGGCATTTCTCCTCTCTTCCATCTGTCTGCAGAGTTCTTCCACCCTACAGGAGCAGCCATCCCAGCACCTCCCCGTAGTAGGAGCCTACGGTTGTCGAGGGGCCTTAGGCTGACCTCCCCAGACTCCTGGGTTTCGCTGCGCTCCCCAGGAGCCCATAGCAAGATGCTCTGTTCACAGGTAGGGGGAGGGGAGGGGAGGGGAGGGGAGAAGAGGGGAGGGGAACACAGATAAATAGGTTATTGGACACAGATAGTTGTGATGTTTTACTGTGGAAGAGGCTTTTAAGCAAGTCATTAGATTGATGTTCGCGATGAAGCAAGAAAAGAGGATTATTTGTTGTGCTTATCTGGGTGAGAAATTGTCTAAAGTTTGTTCACTGACAGCAGATGATGAATTATTATGAAAATTGATTTGTATTCAGTATTTAAAAATACAACATAACATTCTTACTGCAAATTAGAGTTTGATTCATGTGCTTTCTGTTGTCCTTCCTTCTATCTTCAGTATCCGTCCCACAGTGACTCCTCCCTTGCGACAGGCAGCTCTGAGGGGAGCCTCCAGACCACCCTGGAAGAGGGACTGAGCTTCAGCGTTTCTCCACCACAGAACTTGGAGTCCCCTTTGCCGACAGCTCACTTACAACTCGAGTGCCCACTCCCGTTGCCTGAAGAGAGCCCTGCCAATTCCTCCCCAATCCAGACCCTGAGACCAAGGACGAGCCCCTCATCAGCCCTCACCCTCCAGGCCACCAGGGGCCACCAGCGTAGCCAGAGCAGTGGCCGAGGGAGCACCAGCCCGGGTTACACCCGTGAAGACTCAATCGACCCCTCAGACGAGGACCTGGGCATAGGCATAGGATCATCAATTGGCGGTTGTGGCTCCAGCCAAGCGGGCAACAGTGAACACTTGTCAGAGACGCTGGGCAGCTTGTCGCTGACATCGCTGCTGCTGCCACCCAGCTCCCTTGTGTACCCAGGAGGGGGGGTTAAGAAGTGTAACAGCACAGGCAGCCTGGACCAGGGGGGGATACTGCTGTCATCCCGGGGCCGGGAGGGACGCAGGGAGATGCTGGGCTTGGAGCTTATGGACCCCCAAGGCTTCTTGGCCAACCCCTGGACGGGGGTGTTAGTTGATACAAGAAGAGGAGAGGGACGAGTTGAAATAGGAGATGGTGACCAAGGGTTCAAAGGCAAGAGCTCAAGCCAAACAACAGTAGGGCCTTGTCGGAAAAACAGATGAAACCTATTGTTCACTCTTTCTTTGTCTCTCCATTCCTTGGATCTAAACCCATAGCTGTCCCTCTCACTCTCTCTGCTTCCATCAGTGAGAGAGAGGCTCGATGACAAACGATGTCCCGCAATCCAAAACCAAACCCTCATTTCGCCCCCCCAACCCTTTTCTATACATTTGTGACAAGCCCATGTCCTATTTTGTGGTACCTAGGGGAGTGGTCTTGGGTCTTGGGTGTGGCCTGAAAAGTTAAGGCCTTATACCCTCTTGAAGGCTGTACCTGTTAGGGAGGACAAGGGAAGGTTTTGCTCACATTGGAACACCAGGAGACCCGTTCATATCAGGGAGTCAATAGGAGCTTAATGACACAAGAAAGAGTCTTGTTGTTGCTCTATTAGAGTTTCCTTTATCCGGTGTCGGTTTGGGTTCACTGAGGTTGAAAATGCAAAAATAGAAGAACCCAAACTGAAATATCTTTACATAGACCCGTTTGATCCGTTTATGTCTCAGAGGCAGTGCAGCAAGTAAGTGGGAGGAGGCTCGGAAAATTGCAGAATATATTAAGGCGGAAGGGAGGGTGGGAAAGGAGAAGTCAGGTCATTTGTTTGGCTAGGAAAGTAGAAAGCAGATCTAATGTCCATCTGTTCTGGCAGACGGAAACAACAAGTCCTACTCACTCTGGCACAGGACCTTCTGCTGAGTTCAGAGTAAAATACAAGGTGGAGGAGGGTTCAAGAGTGTGTGCTCACAGTCTGTGTGAGAGCCCGGCCTCAGGTATCCAAGGCATGAATTAAATCATCCTCATCACTTCACTATAGCTATTGACTGATCAAAAGTCTGTGCCTCTGTCAACTTACTTTTGAGTGGCGGCGGCAAATGAAAAGAAATTGACGGATTGCGGAGGTAAAACCGTGCATGGAGTGATTCGTGAAATTGTTTTTTTTTGTTTTTATCTCCAGCATCTGTCACTCTCTCAAACATGAAGAAATGAGTATGAAAGAGAGCTAGACTGGATGGAGCTTTACAAACCCCGTCAGAAGAAACAATAATGTGTGCATGGGGCAGCCTTGTGTGCACCAAAACAAATGGTACACAGCTACTTAATAAAGTGAGACTTCAAGCACACTCCTTTTGACACCACTTCCTCCCACCATGCTTAAGGATTTGTGATAAATGGACAAACACACAAGAGTTGTGCGGGACCTTGACTGCATGATGGAATTGCATTTAACCAAGATTTTTTTGTATCTATATACAGACGTGTATCAAGATGTCAATGTTGGGTGATAACCATGTGATTTCTATTCCACTATTTTTGTAGAAAAGAGAATAGGCACGTGCAAGTGTTGCCGTTACTTTGTCCCCATTTAATTTAACCCATACGATCTCTTTGACTTGTTGTCTAGGACTTTTTGTCTGCCAGTGGCTTCCAGTTTTATAACATTTTTTAAGGTGTGGACGGTGTATAAAACAACGAAGCAAAAAATTTCAAACTAACTCTGTCCGTTGAAGTGAATGTTCCCTCCAGCACATTTCTCTTTGGGAACACCGGTTCCTCATGGATTTTCATTTTTTAAATGTTGGAGTCCCAGTGGACAACCAGAGATGAGAACAGCCATATTCACTCAGCACATGAGGATCGTTCTAGCTCACAGACATTCCTGGCTGTACACAGGGAACTTTGTTTGCTTTTAGCCTCCTATGCTAAAAAAAACAAACGTGAATAGCATAAACCATCTCTATGAAAGCTTTAATTTGAGAGTTACAACACAACATATCGATTTTAGACACATTAGTGTGTCTTAAGCATGGTTCTGGGATTGCAATACAGTATGCTTTTTCTTGAAATGACGCATTAATGCACTCATCTTTTCTTCACAGACACTATGTTGTAGCAACCCTTTCTCACACCATAGTTTGACATCAAAAGCTGACATTGTAACAATGAACAAAAGTTTGCATCTTTTAATGCAAGCTTATTTTGGCTTCTGCCGCTTGATTAATCACTCCATCCAAAAAGGAGGTGCTCATCTTTAAGCCTGATTTCTAGAGGTAGACTGTTGTATCCCTTGTGTTTTAAAACATGACCTTGTTTTTTTTCTTCTTTTTCTCAAAAATAATGAGGTGATGTGAGAAGAAAACTGAGGGTTTTACCTTTTTTTATCATGCAAAATCACTTTGATGACTATGTTTTAACACATGGTGTTGGGTATTAATGAGCGATAGTAAAGACAGTTGTGTGTGTGTGTGTGTGTGTGTGTGTGTGTGTGTGTGTGTATGCTTGTGTGCGTGTGAGTTTATGACTTCAGGTGAAGTGATTGCCTTTTCCTGAAGTGTCCTGTTTGTCAGTGAGGATATCTGAGATTAAAGGTTGAAGAGGGAAAACACGAAGCAACCAAGGGCTGTTATAGCTTCAAAGATATATCCTCCTATCTTTCTGAGACAAATCCTTGTGTCAACTGAATATGACACCAAAGGTTAAAGCCTGACTACGCAGCAATAAATGTTCAATGTGTATGCCCTGAGTAAATGATGTCAATGTGATTTTTATCTCCTCAGAATACTACAGTATTCATTACTGTCTGTTTCTGCTTCTACTTGTCTGAACTTACAACCAATCAGATAGCACCTCTGCCCTCTCTGAGACAAATCAGTAGAGAGATGGGCTGCAATTGGACATCATGAACAAGTGAGGTTATTGAACTCAGGTCGGGGGGTAAAAACCACTGGTAAATTTTTAAAGATAGCTGTAAAGGTGTGCTCAGACTGAACCCAGAGCAAATTTTCACTTTGCTTTATTCGCACAAATTTGACTGTGGAAGTGTTTATACGCTACAAACAGCCAATGCACCCGCAGTCCAGATGTTAGCTCTAACAACCTAACAATGCACCAACTGCTTGTGAGCAGAGTGTGCCTTTGTACAGTATGTGTGTGCTACAGCTCTGAGTCAGATCGATTTACCACGATCTGAAGTTGTTTCCTCCAGACTTGTTTTCTCGTCTTGTCTCTGTTTGTTGACGAAGTGGAGTACAATCGCAACGTGTGCGGACGCGTTTTTTCTTTAATTCATGTTGCCCTGAGCAAACCTTTGTCCTACTCTACATTGAAGTTGTATGCAATCACACCGCCTCTACAATGAGCTTTGCCTTCAGTCTGAACACACCTTAGGAGTGTACAATTCACATTTGTACATATCTTTGTATTTTGATCTGCATGTGTGCATTGCTGCCAGTGACCATGATTATATATCATTAGTATGCATTTCATAAAATTGTACAAAGTTAAAGGGAATGCCCCAGTGTTTTTTGACTGCTGCTACGAAACCACGAAGAAATTATCCGTCCGAGCCGCAACAAAAACGTATTTCTTCCAACACAATATTCACAAGATAGTTATAATTATTTTTAAAAGTGACATTTTTGAGTTCAGTCTTCCTCTTTATACCTGTCATTTGCATTTAAATGAATGAGTATCTGATATGAGTGAAGGAGGAAAAAGAGGTTGAGTCAAGACAGTGCGGGTGATAGGACCGGGACAAAAGCAGGAAGTGTACAGACATGACGGACATCTGGACAGTGTGGAGCCAACTGAGAGTGAGAGACCGAGGTAGTGAGAGGCAGCAAGACGGGAGGCTTCTCCAGACAGCTTGTCATCGGCAGAGCCGGCAGTGCGAGAAAGCACATTAGGCATGCACGCTGAACTCCGAGGTGTTGTTTACCTCACACTCCCAACCAGCCAGCCTCATCTAACCTCTCAAAACCAGTTCTCCCTGCAGGCCCCTGTCCTTCAAATGTCACTGCAGCAGGCCGGAGGTATGTGTGGTGAGCGGTAAGCGTGCATGTGTCTCTGAGACTGTGAGTGCACTTGAGCCCAAACCAGTACGTTTGAGTGAATGTGTCATTACTCCAGCTTTCTGTGCGCTAAAAAGTGGAAATGTTTGGGCGTTAACTCCCATTTTCCTTCCGTCACCTAAAGAAAAGAAAGTGACCTCTTGCAACATAAAAGATCAGTGTGCTGAAGTGCCCGGAGACATCAAGGACGCTTGGGTACAAGATCATTGTTTCACCTCACCTGGAAACCCACTGGTTTTGTTTGAGCTATAACATTTAGAGTGCTTTTGTACCGCATGGCGCATCCATCGAATGTACATTTCTGAGGGAAGGATGCATTGAATTAAAGTGGGTTATGACAGGTTTATTTTCAAAGAAGAGTGTAATTCTAATCTCTTTGTTTAAAACTTAGATCAAACGGTAGCTGGAAAATCGTACCGCAAAGTTTTGTCAAACGTTAATCTGATAAACAAGGTCCAAACAGCTGTGTCTCATTAATGTGTTTGTCTCTGGGCTCAAGAGGGAAAACTGGAAACTTCTGACAACATCCAACATTTTTTCACAGAGGTTTTTTTTCCCTGGGGAAAGTGTGGAGCTTTTTATTAAAAAGGTGTGTCAATTAGGTGTTTTTAGTGCACGGTCCTTGATGTGTTTAGAGGTGACCTGCTTGAAGCAGGGAACATGGACCATGAAACAGTGATATCACGCTGGTATTGTTTGCATATCAGAGAGGACAAACTGAAGGGTCAGCAAGCATTATGGGAAACCTTAATGAAGCAATGTTAAAGAGTTGAAAAATGAAGTAAAAATGAGTTGTGTTCTATTTTTTAATGCAGTTTTATTAGCTTATTATTCAAAGAATGAACGTCAACATTTTGGCCCACCACTCTTGGGGCAACACTTTCTCACTATATCTCTTTCTTCCATTTATATAATCACGTCAGTCAGAAAAAGCTGATACACACACCTGAGTGTTTCCTGATACACACATTTGTCAAGGTTGTGTTTGTAAACCAGCTCCTGTTAGCCTTCAAGGTCTAACTGCCCAGGGACTCCAGAAAGAGAGCCAGATAAAAGGTAGGTTATGAAGGATGAATGAGGTGCCACTAAAATGAGCTGACTAAAAGATCAGAGAAAATATAGCTGTCAATCTACAGATGTTTCTTAAACTCTGAAATCTAAACTATTTCTGAAGGTTTTTCTCTCTTACGAGTGTCCCGTTGTTGTTTGGAGGTGGCTTGCCTTAATGGAAGCTACCTTAATTTACAATTTCTAGTGTTTGTGGTCACACAGTCATAAATGCACATATATATAGACATGTAAATGCACACCCATCTCCACTTCCTCCCGCTTTACCTCTGCAACATAAAGCCATTAGCGGAGTGAGAGAAGCTGTGACAGCTGAAACTGCGAAATTGGGAGAAGTGCTGACACTGCGTGTTTCAGCCTTGCTGCGCTTTCATCCCCAGGAATGATTGACTGGTTTCCTCAACACCTGGCCGACTGTTTAGTAAGATAATAGTAAGAATAATACTAGCAACGATGTTGAGCGACTGGTTCACGCTTTGAAATATTTATTTGAAGGGAGCTCAGGCGGTTCAGTAAATGCTGGGCTGTGTTTCTTCAACCGACAGATTTGAAATCCCAGTTCAAGCTGTCACATCTTTGCCTTGTCTGGATCCAGAACTCAGCAATTTCCCTGAACATGAAAACAATTTTGAAAACTGGCAAAACTACCTCGGCATTTCAGCGGAATCCGCTTATCACATTTACTGCTGAATTGTAAGAATGATTGAGATCAGAAAAAAAGAAACGTCGGCAACCTCTATTTCCCCTAAAAATAAAAGAAAAAGGAGGCTATTACAGGTGTTTTTATGATAACGGTGTATCATATGATAAAGAAAAAACAATAATAATGTGACAAGCGTCACTTGTAGTGCTGAACCGACAGAGAATCTGTAGCTTCTCCTCGGCTTGATGGATCGTTGTGGTTTCTGCTCATTGTTTTGATGTCCAGATAGCTGTCGGGGGGAAAAACCCTTACTCTTGTCCTTCTGACAGTAACATATGTAACTTCGGGACATCAATGATGACCGACATGTCCTGGGTTCATCTTAGTGAACACAAGCCAAACATATGGATGTTAGAGGGTCCGGGCAGTTGAGATAGAGAAACTGCCTTTTCATCGTTATTTGTCTACTAAGCTATTCGTAAACGTATAAAGGACAGAGATCTTGGTCTGAAACGTTAGCAGTAATTTCTGACAACCTTACGAGAAGGCTCAGAGATTCCTGTTCCATTCGGCTGAATGTTTCAAGACTTGTCTGTACTTGGAGGCTCATGGTTGATTACTTGTAAACTTGTTCTGGTAATAAAGTGTTATAAGACAATCGTGCTTAAAGTACTTTTGATTTCTCACAAGGTAACGGAACATTAATTTCCACCACAATAGCAACTTTACTGTGTGTGTCACTGCTCTAATAGCCTTGTGTTCTGCGACGGTGGGCGGCTCTTTTGAGCACTAAATCTGAATTTGTAATAAAGTTGCTGCTGTGAAAGTGCAAAACAAAGTTTATATTATGTCCTCCAAATTGGGGAGCCTCCACAGCAACAAAGGCAGCATATTGTTATTCATGCAATTTATTTTATATTTAGTTGGACCTTTTTAATTATGGTATCCTTTAAATATCTCCATGCACTTCAAAGCAATTGTACAGGAAAGTTAATTCAAAGTCAGGTGGTGCACAAACAGGCAGCGTGTGGTTTTAGCTTTGTTGACTTTCTACTTATCTCAGCATATTATGGTGCTGTAAATATGTAAAACTAATGAGTATATTTTGTGAGGATGGTTCAATCAATAGGCGTCTACCCCCTCTGTCATTGGTTGAAGAGCAGCAACTCCAGGCGAGAAGTTTGAAACTGGTCGTAGCACTTGAGTGGATTTAATGCTAAAGTTTGGTGTGTGTTGCATTAAGAACCTCCGTCTCTTAGAGCTTGTGGTGTTTAGAGCTTTTGGTTGTCGTCTCTCATGCGTGCTGCGCTATGAGCCCGCTGAGAGTGAGAAAAAGAGACAGAACATCAGCTCGAACTCAGAAGCACACTAAAATACGAATTATGCATGACATATACATGCTGTAGTGAAGGGCAAACTATGAGGACAACCTGAAACAGAATAAGCCTTCTTCACATGTCTGAACTTTAGTCAGAAACTACAATTCAAAAGCTCTTGGACGAAATTCCTTTTGGAACTGCACAGGGTGTCCATGAATATGAAACAGAATATCGGCATGTTATATAACTGTTATTTACCTTGACCTCCTGTATTCAGCTTGTCATTTTGAAAGATTGGGGAGTTAGGCATTAATACTAATATGCTTTAATGTTTATTATCTGCTTGATTATTCTTATATCTACACTTTGTAATTCTGCTTTTTATTTCCATCTGTTTCTCAGATGGTTGGACATGACAGGTGTATTGATTTGCCATGTGAAGCAGTTTGATTCCAAATTCTGCTACAATGTTTAGTCGGGGTGCGAGAGAGAAACGAAGAAAGAGAAGAAGAGACAGAGACAGAAATTACAGAGAGAGTCAAAAACAAAAGCATCCTGCATGTTACATTGACTTCAAGTCATGTCACTGTTTAATTTTAAATTGGACCTATTAGTTTTAGAAAAAACTGTCTCCAGCAGGACATGATGATAATGCCCCATAATAGTCATTGCGGCTATTCAAGCCTTATAATTATGAAACTCAAAATGCAGCCTTTTAGTTTCGAGACAGAATCAAGGTCCCTTGCTGCATTTACTGTCTTCACCTCTGGCTCTTTAGACTGTAAGGTGAAACTAGCATATTATTTAGTAAGTATAGTATCTTAGTGGTGCTGTTTTTCTGTGTGTGTTAGTGTGCATTATAGTGTGTGTGTGTGTGTGTGTGTGTGTGTGTGTGTGTGTGTGTGTGTGTGGAGTTTCTTCTTGAATGTGTGTGTTTATGTGTTAATCCGTTTAGACAGCCACCTCCCTCCCCAGGTTCATGTGAGGAGAGCTCCTACGAGCCTTTGTCTCTCATCTCCACCATCTCATATATTTATCACTGTAATTAGGCGCTCTGCTGAGCACGAGGCCCCCACTGGGCAAGCCTTTCTTCTCCACTGGAGAGCCTGTCTGCCCCGTCTACCTGGGAGCCTGCTGTGTGTGTGTGTGTGTGTGTGTGTGTGTGTGTGTGTGTGTGTGTGTGTGTGTTTATGTGTTTATGTGTTTATGTGTTTATGTGTGTATGTGTAAAAGAGAGAGAGAGAAAGAAAGAGACTGTCCCATCTTTGCTGAAGATGATGTTTTGAGTACCCATTGGTTGTCAAGTGCTGCTGCCTTTTGTTGTAGCCTGGATCAAGAAGCCACCAAGGCTTCCTTTGTAGCCAATGTTGTCCTTTGTCCACGCCGTGTCTGTGTCGGTACTCGTATATAGTGACGATATCGCCGTCAGACAGACCTAGCTTTGAGGGCAAAAGAAAGAGAAACAACACCGCAGACAAAAGACTGCAAGAAACGATTGGAAAGATGAATGAGGTTGAAACAAGATGGACAATGTACGGAAGAAAGGTGCCAAAAGACATTTAAGAAAGCATCAGTGAGACGAGTAAAGAAAAGCAGTGCGTCACATTGCGACTACAAATGCCAATGGTGGATGAAAGAATGTCCACATTTAGCTTTTGAACATATGTTGTCGATCCACAGGAGCCCAGGAAGTGAAATTGAAGCCAACACTCGGAGCACAGGATGTATCCGCAGTGAAATGACACTCTGCACCGTGTGCATTGACAAAGACAGTGATCGTTAAGGTAGAAGGTACATAAAGGGGATCCGGGAAGAGGAGAATTACATTAATCATACATTGTCATATTCATGTAATGTGTTTATGTAACTTTGTAATGCTGTTCATTCTGTACAGATGACATCTATTGCATCTGTCCATCCAGGGAGAGGGATCCTCCTCTGTTGCTCTCCTGAAGGTTTCTTCCCTTTTTTCCCTGTGAAAGGTTATTTTTGGGGAGTTTTTCCTGATCCGATGTGAGGTCCTGGGACAGGGATGCCGTATGTGTACAGATTGTAAAGCCCTCTGAGGCAAATTTGTAATTTGTGATATTGGGCTATACAAAATAAACTGAATTGAATTGAATTGAGAAAGAGGAGAACATTTGAGAGGGATGGGAGTAACACTGTGGAGACGAGAGGAGAAGCAAGACATAGTGAGGGATAGAAAGATACAGAGGAGACCGTTGTGAAAAAGCATCAGAAAAAAATGACTCTCTCGACTGGACTACTGCAACAGCATCCTGTACGGCACATCCACCAAACTCATCAACAAACTACGATACATCTAGAATTCAGCTGCCCGTCTCCTCTCCAACTCCCACACAAGAGATCACATGACACCGGTCCTTCAAAACCTCCACAGCAAATAATCCTGATCAAGATTCTCCTCATCACCTACAAAGCCCTTCACAACATCGCCCGATACCTCTCTGACCTCCTGCACCAAAACTCATTTTTTATATCTATTTATATCATCTATTAAAACCTTGAAACTTGAAACTTGATCTGCTCGTAATACTAATTCAGTATGTTTTTGTTTCTTACTGTTATGTCATCTCTCTTATCAGGGACAGGGCAAACAATCACAGGGACAGGAAGTGCAGGGAAACAGAGGATGCGAGCGACGGGGACTTCAAAATAAAAAAGGAAACAAGATACAAAAACTCCAGATCCTGACAGTAATTGCTTGTATTGTTTCTGAGTACCTTTTTTAAAGCGCTACACAAATAAAATGTATTATTATACATTTTTATTATGAATTGCCCATATCAACAGTTGGAATGACAACAGCAGTCCCGTGTCATTGTTTCAATGGCTAAATGAAAACTGTTTTAAGACAGACTTGAAACATTGCAAACCTGTCCTTTCATATTTCCCTGGTTTTCAAAAGGTTCACGTATGCTTGTGTGTTATTTCATCTCACTGGCATGAACAAATGGATAATTGCATTCAAATGAGTGGCTGTAACACTTTTGATGTCTGGGACTTTGATGCTCATGTGGAAGGAAAGGAAACGAGGTGAGGGCAGATAGGCCGAAAGAGAGGGGAAAGAGGAGAAAGCTGATGCCAGGATGCTTCAAGGAGATGAATTTATTAAATGATTGGTATAGAAGGAAGATCAATGATGGAGATTTTTTACATGAGCCCAGGCTGTTTCCCTTTTTTTCGGTGTTGTCCCGTAATGGTCACATTGTTAGCTTGTTTTTAGTTCATGGCAGTATAATGAGAGTGGATGAATGTGTGCATGATGGATGAAATTGGCTTTCATTCTGATCTGATGAAGATCCAAGTAGGCTTATAGTCATTGATGAAACAATTTAGTGAAATGGAGAAAGTGTAAAGGATTAACCTTTTCACTTATTAAAGTGGTGAGAGGACCACATTATGTAGCTAACCAAAGGACGAACCACAGATTGATAGAAGTAGATAACAAAAAAAGATCTTACCTCAGTTTCATATTTATGTACTTGGCTCCATAAGAATCACCAAAGAGACCTCAGTGTGATCAGGACGTCAATAAGCTATTCCAGGTCAGAAAGAAACTCCAGCTGTTGATAAAGACCACAGACTGTGGTTGACTTTGGTTTTCTTTATGTTATGGAAGATGCCTCATTAGGAAACAACTGAAAGCAGATAATAATGCTAGATCCAATTAAAGCTGGGGTAGCTCGGACCACTAAAACATCAATGTTAAGTCTCTGTACATCCCTGAATGTGACTTTGACTAAAACATTAATCTGAAGTTATCAAATTGAGTCCATCTTATCTTTACAAGCAAAGTGTGAAGGAATCACTATAATGTACTGCGACATTAGAAGAATCGAAAGTGCAAAATAATCAACTGTGAGATTCAGATCCCTCATTGTTAGGCATAGTAACAAAAGGCAATTCAAAGAAATCTTTGATAGAAGAATGACAACATGTGTTTCGGTGAGCCAAGATGATGTGAAAAAGGTTGTGACTGCAGGTAATTACTTTTCTCAATATTGTTTATTTATTGCTGATGTTGATGGATTTAACTAATAAAGCAAATCAGACTTCTGTTAGGAACAATTCGACAGTCCCAGATTTGCTGTGCCAAACAATAAAGCCCACTTAACTCCCATTTAAATTCATTACGCTCCAAATAAAATCCAATGTTGCTTTCCAAATTGCCTTATTCTTATTTAAGCTTGGCACATTGGTTGAAATTTGGACGGGTATTTGTTTAGCCGCATGGTCTCATATGACACCGCAGGCTAATTTCCTTGGTTTATTAGTTTTACAAAAGCTGGAAATGTGTAACATGACCCTGTCCTGCTCTCTCGGGGGCCCTGTATTCTATTACAGATATGATGCTCTTGTCCTCTCTGTTTTTAAGCAGATGTTCTCTCAGGGAATGAGTTTTGGTTTGCACGCGTTTGTGTATCCAGCTGAATTGTGCATGGCCGAACAACACATCCGTAAGTGGTTTGAAGTTTTGAATGTCATGCAAACATGAGGAAGTCGTTGTAGCATATGGCAGCAGTAATACATTTATTTTGTCTCTTTAGATCATGCAGCAGACATTTTGAAGATGACCTACCCAGTTATATTTAAAAACCTGCATATTTTGATATCTTCATAATGGTTGTCTGACCCTTAACAATTGACTATGACCCTTTTATTTTTGACGTCCCTTTCCAAGCCCAGAAAGGCCGTTCACCACTCACCTGGGGTGTGTGATCTCATTACTTTCACAAGGCTCTGTGCTGTATTAATATGGGAGACAAATTGTCCTGAAGGTACGGCATTAAACTCAATCTGTTCTGCAGTTTTTACATCTGAGGTTTTATATATTAATACCTGCATTAAGCATGAATAAATTCCACCTGCTTTTAAAAGACATGACTCTGTTATGTTGATGACATGTTTAGCAGTTTCAATTCAATTCAATTCAGTTTATTTTGTATAGCCCAATATCACAAATTACAAATTTGCCTCAGAGGGCTTTACAATCTGTATACATACGACATCCCTGTCCCAGGACCTCACATCGAATCAGGAAAAACTCCCCAAAAAAAAACAAATAAATTGAAAAAATAAACTGGATATTGAATTAGCCATTCGTCATGTCACCGATTGGCCTGACATGACAGCAGGGAGTTTTGTAATATTTAACATATTGATATTAAACATTTTGATCGTGTGCCTCCAAATGCCTAAATTCCCTCCTAGCTTAACTCTGAACAATGATGGCATGGAACATGAAGCGAGAGCTGGGGGAGCTGGAGATAAGCTCAAACCCAATGTAGACACAACGTTATCTGGATGTGTAAAATACATACATGAATGTATAAATGTGTGGTGTGCCTTTGTGTGGAGCCTGGACCTGTCCCTCGTTTTGAGGTGAGAGTCAGGTGATGTCAGCCCGCACTGTAATTTCCATTTCAGTGCACATCAGTGCAAATGTCAGTACTCATTGACTTCATCCCCAAAAATACATACACACATACACACACACACACACACACACACAAAAGCACACACTTGGACACATCAGACTTGCAACTCACAAATACTCCAATGCACATATTGATAACTTCCCAAATCCTGCTGTGTGTGAAAAAACACTTTCATTATGATTTCCCTTGTATATCTATCATTGTGAGGTAATCTGAAATCTAATAACTAATTCTCTCATCTGCTTTTTTCTGAGATTTTCTTTTGTTTTATCTAATTCCTCCAGCATCTCCGCGGCCCTTCTTTGTGTCCCTCCTTGCCTTTCATCCTTTACATCAGTGCAGCGGAGCCATTTGCCGAGTAAATCAGCCAGGAGGAGGTCGCCCTTGCTCAGTGTCCTGCATCACCTTTAATATCTTTGCTGGAGATGAGCACGGTGCTGATTTGCATGATTACACAGCACTTCATTACTCACTCGCACACACACACCAAATGATTGAGGGAAAGTGAGTGAAGCCAAACACACACACACACACAAATGCAGCCGTAAAAACACAGACACACAAGCGCACACAGATACTGTACATTAGAGTAATGTCATCTGACACTGCTTGCTGGCCAGTGAGCACACACACACACATGCATTGTCTCACTAGGTTTGAAAGCTGGTGTTTAAGGATGCTTAAATCTCCAGGTATTTCCAAGGCTATCGCTTTGAGTCACTTTCTCAATGAGCATAAGAACCTTGCATGTTAAACCTTGCCTATCACCGACTGTATAATCTCACTGCTGGAAAGCATAACAAAAAAACATTGCAGCTGGCCGCAGAATATCAGTGGACAGGTGCATGACTGATCTCTGTACAAGGAAAGAGGGACGATCAATACAGAGCTATTGAAGCCCTGGATCGATGAGAGGCCAAAATAAATTCACAATGCAGAGGCTACCACCCAACACCCCCTCCCAGAACCTCATGGTGTGAGAGCAGTGCATTAAAGCTTGTCAAATGTGAGTGTGTCACAGAGAGAGACAAAGTGAGCTCTCCTCGTGGCATCTGCAGAGAAATGTGCCTGAATGTCCCCTCCCTCCTGTCATGAGAGAGTGCATTTTACTGTCCACCTTTTGTGAGCACAGCATGGATCAATAACTGCTGAGCAAATTTATTGCACAGGCAGGACCTTCAGCTGGGAGACTTCTGGTCTGCCAGGAATTACAGGTTTGTAGGAGATTTACACCTTTACACCTTTCCTGTGGCATCATAAAGAGGAGAGTAAATGCAGTGCAGTTCGACTAGGCTTGGATTAATATGGCTTAAGTGATCATTCCAGAGAGGCTAAGCTAGGGGGCTGTTTTAAAATGCAAGACCTCAGGGACGAGTTCCTGCAATTCAAGTCTTCTGTGAGATTTGAGGTGCATTCTGAGGTATATGTACACCTGTGTGTTTATATGCAACACCCCACGTCTGCATATGGTGTCGGAGCCCCGGCCTTCCATGAACGCACACTTGTTCTTTGAAATCACCAAGGCGCAGACTGTGATTCACAGGGCTTCCATTCAAGCAGGCGTTCTGCTTTGAAGTCCAACGCCAGGCTTTTATCTTGTTATCTTGTTATTTCGTTGTATTCCCCCCGCGCAATACCATGCAACATCCCGAGGGGTGCAACAAATACCCCGGGCCCTCCCCTTCTCATCCATAACACACGGCGGACAATGACGGCAGGAGAGAGAGGAAGAAGAAAAAGCTCCATTTTATGTTTGAACTAGAGGAGTTTCCAGCTGACCATATACTGTGATGACGAGCCTAATTAATCAGATGCATAATTCATGGGACGGAAAAGTGTGCTGTGAAAGAGAAGTGGCGGGCAGGTGGGTGAGGGAGAAGACGAGACTGCACCATCAGCATTTTCCTGGAGAGGAGAAGATGGAGGGGAATACTGGTGTTTGTGTGTGGCAAACACAACACAAATGCCATTATGGGCAAAGCGTGAGTTTGAATAATGAGTTGACAAAGATTTGTCAAGAGCTTTACTTTGACCTAATATGACTAAAGACTTACACAGGGAGGTGCAGACCTGTGTGAGGGCGTCTTAGACTCTGAGGTGTCTCAGGCTTTGCTTACATGCAATCCATAGATTAGTTGGTCCTAACAGATCACCATAGAGGTATATGAGACACCAGGTATATACAAAACAACATCATCATCCTTCTCTTGAAGAATATTTGCAACTTAGTTGATACAGAAACTGCAAGAGAAGTATAAATGACCACTAATACAAATTATTTCTTCCCAGAATCTTCTCTAGCAAATACAATTTTTCATCTTCACCCATCAAATGACCAACATGTAATTCAAGTCTCCTCCAACCAATAGCTAATAAAATCATGAATAATAATAATGAGACTATTTATGTCTGTAATATATAAGAATGAGATCAATGTTGCAGCGGGATAACGCTGATGAATCTCGAGAACAAGGATCACTGATGACTGACAGAGGTTTAAAAAGAGCATCATGGATTGGACTCGTGATGAGAAGCCCTCGGCTGCCACTGTCTGAGATCAATAACTACATTTATGGGACATTAAAGGGTCTTAATGATGCTGGAGCGCATCACAGTGCTCTCCTTGTTAATTCTGCAGCTCAAATGAAGCAGATATTTGTTTGGTAACCTGCGTTATCTTTGGCTTGACATGTAAAAAAATAGGAGAGACGTTCAGTGAAAACAGCAATCTTCTAGCATGATGCTCCTTTCGTGGTTTTACATTAGTCAGCCAGACTTTGGGGGTAATTGTCATTGGTTCTGCTCCATCTCTCCTCCATGTTGTTTCTCTCCCCGCTGGCTGTGCAGGGAGACTCGGAGGCAGGTCTGTTAGCTCCATGTGCACAATCCCTTTCATTCCACCTGGTGCATATTTAGGGGCGCTGTGCGACCGTTGGTTGTTATGGAACAAATTAGGCAAGGTCAGCTGGAGCTGTTGCCGTGGAGACAGGGTTACACCAAGGGGATGGTTTGGTGTTGCCTTGTATCTCAAATGTATGGGTATCAGTGAGTTGGTTCTTTCTGGGCGTTGAAATACATGTAATCTACTTCTCAGATCTGTTTGCTACCCGTAAGTCTTTCTTTGTGACTCATATCATGCTAATGAGTCTGCTGTTTATCTAAATTCCAGAATTTAAGTCATGTGGTGCATTAAAATGAGTCCCTTTTTTATTGTTTGCTCCAAAGTCCAGTCTCTCTGTCTGTGCTTCATGTAATTCACCTCCTAAAACATAATGACATCCTGCAGGAAACCAAGGTCTCCCTCCGGTTTCAGCCTCTTGTCCTTCTCTCTGTCCAACTATTCCTTCTCGAGCTTTCCGAGAGGGAGACGTGGGGCGGGCTTGTCCTCACTCCAACGCCCACCTAAGGGCTTTGATGCTCAGGCGGTGAGGAATACAAAGTCTCACTGGCTGCCCCCCTGGTTTCTGGCTGCTGGGACCAGAACTGCAAACCTTGCAGGGGGAAAAAAAGCGAGGGGAAAAGAAAGAAGCGAGAACATAAAGGAAGTGATGGTCAGAGAGAAAGAAAGCTGCTGGGCTGTTATCCGTTGGTACAGAGCCCATTCCTGTGGTGGAGCCATCTGCTGAGGGAGGCATGATTCACTCTGGTTCCCTTATTACTATCGAGCATTCACATTTTACAACGTGAACCGGTGAAACTGCAGAACGTTCCACTGAACCCAGACAGTCTAAACATGCCCCTGACTAGACACATTGAGCTTCCTGGAACCCAATAGAGCAGCACTCTCTTTGTGAGAAGATGACTCCATTGAATTATTATTAAACTGACAGATGTAGTTTGTTCTCACATGGGGCAACACGGATCATAAACACTGCAGGTGCTCCGAAAGCTGCCGGTATGCTTCTTCTTCTTCTTCACTGCGTGTCTCTTAATATGTGGAGGTGAAGGAAGGTTGAAAGGGCTTCGGCTCCCCTTCGGACATGGATTCTGTCTCCTGGGCCCGGCTGGAGGTTGTACTCACACTGTGTGCACAGGCAACGAGCCTGAGAGGGATGACAGTCTTCTTTTAGCTAACTGATGATATTATTTATTCTTTTGAAATGAAACTGGGGAATCAAAAGAATAATCATTATTTGAATATGACATTTAGTGATGGAACAATGAATCCAAATCCATGTGGGCATAAGAAGTGTATGTGTTGTGAAAATCCTCTTACTGAAGGTGTGTGTGTGTGTGTGTGTGTGTGTTGTTTTACTTTCTTGACATTTGGAATCAAAGCTTGAGTCTAGATGTTGCATATTATTAAGCCTTTGACTCTTTAGAGAGGCATTACATTCTGTGAAATATTCCTTTGCATCCTCACAGGAGCACTGATGACATTTAAATGACATACCGTGACCTTATAGAAAGCCAGGGAGCTCAGAACTCGCGTGTAAACTAAATACATGTCAATTCATTGTTTGGACAGTGTCAAAGTATTGAGGAATTGGCAACATGTTAATACACTGAAGTTATTCATATGTTAATGTAGAGTCAGTGGATTGTCTACTACCGCAATTAACTGGTTGCATTATGACACATTAGTGTCTGAAACACTACAGCCACCATTGGGTTTACTGGGAAACGTGGTGTGATGATGGAGCACAGGGTATTACAGTATACATTAGGGGCTCCAGCTAAATAGGTTGATATGTGCTAAGACGTGCTGGGCTTGAAAGATTTAATTAGCATTAAAAACGTTTGTCATACATAAAAAAGGAAAAAAACTCACAACTGTATTAAAAAGTACAATTGCTGCAATTTCAGTATTTCCGCATCGCCTGCAGGACACCCATCACTACGTCACCTGCAATTATATAAAGAAAATAAACCTCAAAGATAGAATATTAGTGCAGCTGTGCAAGAAGTGATGCAGTGACGAGCTCAGCACAAATGACGGATGCCTTGAGGGGAACATGACTGACAGCTGACATAAACTGAGTGTGTGTGTTGGAGTTTGGATTATTAATCAGACGGCACACCGACAGCCCTGATGAATTGCCTCCTATCCTGCATAATCTACATGCCGCTCTCCCTCTCGACCTTCACTTGAGATTGACTGTGTGTCTATGTGGAAACAAGAGAGTAAAAGTAGAGAAGAGAAGACAATCTATCTCCATTATCCTTTTTTCACCCCGGTTGCTTAGCTTTGTTTCCTGCTCCATCACTTTTTCATTCCATCTCAGCTCCCTATCTTCCTGTTGTGTCTTCCCTCTGTTTTTCCCTCTCACCCTGGGGAAATACTGGTTCCCTAATGACTCGCAGATTGTGTGTTGCAGAGGAAATGGGATGTTATTGTCGCCCGAGTGTGACACTGTTTAACATGACTTACTGTTCCCAATGTTCCTACCTGCTCCTGTGTGTGAGTGAGTGTACATTAATAGGCACCATATGTCTAAAGAAATACTGTATCTGCACTGCTGTGTGGCCACCTCACACACTTTGTGGTTTGAGCTGTCCTTGAAAAGTAGAGACATACTGCCACCTGCTGTTCAGGAATGCAAAGGGCCTATTCTGTGGTAAACACCCGAAGCAAGATTGAGCATCACAAAGAACAATGCTCATTTGATATAGAGCAGAACACCAAAGTATCGTAGCATGCATACCTGCTTTTGTCTGAAGCAAATCCTTCTCCCCTCCATGGGTCATTATTCCATATTTCAGCTCCAGTCCTAGAAGTTAACAGACCACCTGAAGCCCACCTGCTACTCCGGTGTTCTGAGACGGTGAGGTCACAGCTGGGCCGGTCCGCATGCATCATTCAGCTCATTATTTACACTAATTGAACTCTGTTGATACTTTATTAAACTGGTATTTCCCCACTTGCAATGGAAATAATGGGGCAAAACTAAAATTGTAGCCAAGGAACAAGAAGCAGAGTTTTAATTTCAAGCCTTTTCAGCAGAGGACGAAGAGCTCAAATCATGCAATTATCATCTTAAACTCCATAATCGCACTCTTAACCTGAGAAGAAACGTTTGACATGGCTGAGCCAGTATCGAGGATGGTTGGTTGGTTTATTAATCTCAATCTGTCAACCGGTCACGTGACAATATAAACTGTATTTTAGTTTAGAACACTATTAAAACAATCTAGCGTCCTTTATTGCTTGAGATCAGTGGATGTCCGCACACCACCTGAAAATTAACCCGGACAAGACTGAACTTCTCCTCCTTCCAGGAAAAGGCTCTCCCACCCACGACCTGACTATTAACTTCAACAACTCAGTGCTGGCTCCGACTCCGACTGCCATGAACCTCGGTGTGACACTCAACAGTCAACTATCCCTGACTGCCAACATTACCACAATAACACGCTCCTGTAGGTACATGCTGTACAACATCAGGAGAATACGACCTCTTCTCACTCAGAAGGCGGCACAGGTTCTGGTCCAGGCTCTGGTCATCTCACGGCTGGACTATTGCAACTCCCTCCTGGCAGGTCTACCTGCTAATGTCATTCGACCTCTACAGCTCATCCAGAATGCAGCTGCTCGACTGGTCTTCAACCTCCCGAAATTTACCCACACTACTCACTACCTTCACTGGTTACCGGTGGCCGCCCGCATCCGCTTCAAAACATTGGTACTTGCGTACCGTGCTGCGAACAGATCGGGTACGGTCTACATCCAGGACATGGTCTAACCTCACACCCCAGCCCGTTCGCTTCGCTCGGCTTCTGCCAATCGGCTTGTAGCTCCTTCACTTCGAGCTAAACACTCAACAAAATCACGACTGTTTGCTGTGCTGGCTCCTCATTGGTGGAACGAGCTCCCCATTGACATCAGGACAGCAGAAAGTCTCTACACCTTCCGTCGCAAACTAAAAACACATCTTTTTCGACTATACCTTGAATAAGGGAAGGTAGAGCCGTAGTAGCACTCTAGTAGCACTTAAATGTCCCTTACCGATAGCACTCTGTTTAGCACTTTAATGGCACTTACGGATAGTACTCTGTAGTTTAACGTTATTGAAGAAATTGTACTTGCTTGATTCTTGTTGTTCTGAGTTTGGACTCATGGTTTAATGTACTTATTGTAAGTCGCTTTGGATAAAAGCGTCAGCTAAATGACATGTAATGTAATGTAAATGTAAAAATACAGCATTTATTTTACTAATAACAAAAAAATCTCATTAAATGCACATCTAAAAATGTGCTTCAACAATTGATCGACAAAAAATGCACACTGGAGTTTAATTTTATTTCTCTCAAAATAATAGTATGCTAAGCATTACTGTCTAGAACAAAATAAATACATTTGCTTCTATATTTAACACTAGTAATAAAAAAACAAATCTTCCTTTAGAACTATGTGAATGTCTTAGTATAGTGCTCATTAAGTGTTGCATATCAGTAACTAATAGTTTGCCTAGAAAACAGTGACACCTGTTGGCCAGTTTGAACAGTTAGTGATTCACTTCATTTGCTTCTATGGAAAGATCTTAGATCTTTTAGTGTTATTAATCTTTGATTGAATACATTGACCTATATGGTCTCACCATCACTTATATAACATGCAATGAGACTTAAGTAGACAGTCCCAATGGTGGGAAAAGAAACAATACAACATTGACAAATATTTACTTTTATTCATCGAGACAACATGGACATTAAAAGCAGAGCAAAATTAAACGAATTTTTAGTCTTTGAAATCTTTTGATCAAAATGAAATCAGTAAATTTTACAGTAAGGGGACAAGAGCAATCAATGTGAGCTCTAAGTGAGGAGAAAAGAGACACGCCCTGTCATGGAACTAACATTGTACATACGCTTTCAACTGACTTATAAAAAGATTAGGGAGGGAAGTGGAGCCTGACAAACCAAAACAAACCACAAGCACTTTTTTTCTTCATTTATTTCATTTTCACTAAATGTCAAGAAACAAGGATGATGTGTAAAGATTTTCAAAATAAGAACACAAAAACCCAGAATGAACTTCTCCAAGTTTGGTATTCAAAGTGATGCCTGGTTGACATCGAGACCCATTAATACATCAGATGAACCACAACTACTCTCATCCAGCCAAAAGATAGACAGGTGATGGAACATGAAAATCAATGCATTTTACTTCCCCCTCTCCTCATTTACATATGTATGGTCATGTTTTTAAATACGCCACTACACATTTGTGGTTCACCTTGTTTTTAAGCAGCGAAGTGTCAGAATCAGGACGAGGTTGGCTGCGCTCTTCCACTTCTTCCTCCACCATATATCCCAGCGTCCACTGTGGAGCAAAAATGTTCACAAAATGCAATGTCAGGAAAGGTCCCACAACAAGTACTAGCAGCAACTGCTGCTGGAGCAACAATACCATCTATATAAAAACTACTGGTGATATATATCCCTCAATTTAGCCACAGAGGAAAGTGTAGGTCATAAACAACGAGACACCAATAATAATAATAATAATAATAATAATAATGCACAAATGTGTCCATATATAGCACAATAGTATAATTTGGCCAGAATAACATATTGTAAATATGTGTCAGTTTCTCTCTGTAGTAGACGTTTGCACCTAAAATCCATCGTTGACCCTAGTGTTTGAAAAACAGTGACAAACCTGTTTGAGATTCCTTACGCCAATGCTAAAGTGCTACGTTGACATTTTTAAGCAGATTCAATGACCGATTAACAGAACAATTGAAACATTAAAACTATCCTAACAAAATGTAAGTCCTGAACAACACTATGGAGAAATCTACACTTAAGTGACAACTTTAGCATTTTGCACAGGTATATCAAGCAGGCTGTCTGTGCATCTAAAAATGTGTCTCTAACATTTCTATAAAATGACCTTTTCCCCCAAACATAACATAAAACAAATCTAAAGAAAACACAAAAGATATACACATTCAAGCTTCCAAGTTCATGTTGTGGAGAAGTACATAATTGTTTTTTCTGACAGGCAACAGCATTCAGAAATGGATGTGGGTAGAGAAAGGAGTACCTGGGGTGAGTACCTGCACAGTTTGACAGTCAGAGTATCCATGATTTTTAATTTGCCCTTTTCTCATGTGGTCTCGCTCACAACACCAACGCTGTGTGAGGTATGGAAGTCAGCTGCAATTCATTTGATAAACCCTACCCTCCAGTTAGTTAGTTACGTATGGCCCCCGTTGCTATGACACCCCCCAAACACACACTGCATAGCATTATCAGGCACAGTAAGCTGGACAACAAATCCATGAGTATGATTACGGCAAAAATTGCTGGTTTTTCCACATACACCTTTGACTAGAGCTGAAAGTAGGTCTGTGTGTTTATATATGAGCAGGAGCTATCTCCATGATTTATATACTTATGTATGTATATATAAAACACAATGGCTGACTTTTCTTCCTATAGTTTGAGTGCAATATCTCAGCAAATCGATATTACTACATTTTCCTACTTAAAAGTTAAAATAACAAAAAGAAAAAAAAACAAATAGATCAATACAGGCAGGAATTTGATTGGACTGGTTAATATTTCTTTTCTGCCATTTTGTCCACAAAGACATACATCTATAAGTATCAAAAACCCATACAAAACGAGGGGTACCTCCAGGCATGTTTGCTCAGGGCTACACTGGCCTTTCCCTCTTGGGTTTGTGTGATTCTTTTCTACTTTCTTCTCATTCATCGGGCCTAGTCCTTCATCTTCAGTGCATACTTATGATGCACTATTCAGAAACAGGATAAAGATATATGCACATAGTACACAAAATCATAGGCATTAAACTGAACGTAAACAGGGTGGGAGGGTGGGTAGGGGAGATGGGGGCGTGGGAGGGTGGAGGGGGTTGGATTGAGAGCCAGGGGGGAGCGAGGAGGAGGACGCACTTACCTGAGCCTGATCTGAGGTCCTATCAGATCAGTTTTAATTGGACTGAGTGTCACCTTCAGAATGGAGGAGCTCTTGCTGGCCGTTAAGCCGAGGGGAGGCGGAGGCAGCTGCCTCTTTCTCCATCAGTTCCGCTTCTGACGAAGCCTTGATGGTAGCTGCATCACCAGAGTGCTTCTCTTTCTTAGAGCTGCTCCTCTCCTCTGTCACCTTACGGTCTGGGAAAACATTGTATATTTATATAAACACATGAAGAGGGGAGAGGGGTATGATTGTTGGACAATTGGGCATTGTTTTTATGCAATAGGGTGTGCTGTCTATTTGAAAAATGCACACACACACACACACACAAGGAAAAACACAGCGCCAAGAGAGTAATTTTACATGTAGTATAACAAAATCTATTTCGGGGTCCTTACCTTTGTCTTTCGATGACCGCTCTCTGTCCCTGTCTCTCTTCTGGTCCTTGTCTCTCTTCTCGTCCTTGTCTCTCTTTTCCTCCCTCTCCTTGTCCTTGCTGCGGCTGCGATGGCGGTGAGATTTACGCTCTGCACTACGTGACCTTCTCTTGTCACGACTGCGGGAGCGACGCTTTCTGTCAGAGCGCTCACGGCTGCGCCTCCTCTCCCTATCGCGGCTCCTATAAAAAGAGGAGGAAAGGTAATTACGGATACAAGTAAAAAATATACATATAAACTCTGCCTTTTAAGCATGTCTCCTTATGCAACAGCACAGTTTTGTTTTATGTCTAATAACCAGTGGAGGAGTCACATCAATACATGGGAGAATGACTACATTTACAGGATAGATATTACCCAATAACTTTTCTCCCCTGGAGAAAAGAAACATTTTATTTAACATTTTCCATTTAAAAATGTTGGGGGGAGCAGAAAGGTTTCTATTATTGCAGTCAAGTACTATTTGGATATCATTCATAATCTAAATTACTACAATGAGCAGCAGACTAGATGCACCTATTTTTGTTGTTTGTAGTACAAATAACAAGCTTTCAAAATGAATGCACCACAATCAACAAATTAAGTGAAACATTGTCAAAATGAGGGGTCATTGACCAACCGGCCTGTAGTTAAAACCTAAACTTCTTGTTTTGTTTTTTAACCAGCAGGAGAGCGGACACTGAAGAAAAACACCATATGAAACAAACTGAAATGTTTACTCTTATGTGTTGTGGATTTAAAAGGTTCTTCTAAACCTGGACTGGTGCCTCTATCCATTAAAGTAGCAAGCAATGATGCTCCATCCCTTTATGGTCACACGTTGCAGTTACTAGACCATCAAGAATATGGCAGTTAATGTTATACAGGGAGTCATCCATACCTGCTGCGTTTGCGTTCCCTCTCCCTGTCTTTGTCTCTGCTCCTGGACCGCCGGCGATCTCGGGATCTGCTCCTTTTCCTGTCTGATGCTCGACTGGAGTGGCGGCTGTTAGAGTTGCTTCGGCGCACCCTGCGGTCCCTCTCCTTGTCTCTATCTCTGTCCCGTTCTCTGTCTCTCTCCCGTTCGCGCTCTTTCTCTCGCTCCCTCTCCTTTTCACGCTCCTTCTCGCGTTCCTTCTCCTTCTCTTCCTCCTCTTTGCGCTTTTTCTCCCTTTCCTCCCTTTCACGCTCGCGGTCTTCTCTGTCCTTCTTAAGCGCTGGGCTTTCATCTTGGGGCTCTTCTGAGCGACGACGGAGTTTCTCCTAACAGTAAGCAAGAGACCCCAAATTAATTATGACCAGTTGATGTGTACATTTTAACCCTGAGCCAAAATAGAAATAGTTAAAGTGGAAAATCTCCTAGAAATCCTTCACTTTTAAAAAGTAGGGGACAAAAAATATGTAGCAATGTCTCCTCTTGCAACACTGTTAATACTCTGTCCTAAACATTGTGGCTTTGATAAACACATGATTGACATAATATATTTGAGCTTTTATCAAATATATATTTCCAGTGACATGTAATCCCATTACCTTGAGCTCCTCCACAGTGGATTTGATCTTGGCGTAGCCCATGTGTTGCTTGCCCATCAAGTGGTCATCCACTCGGGACTGTGCATCACCCACAATGAGAAAAGCTCCACACACCTCACACACCTCCATCTGTTTCTCCTGGGCTGCAAAGCTCTCGATAGTCTGGAGAAAACGTAAATACATTATATCATAAAACAATCAAATAATCAATAAAGTTGAGCCTAAGCACACAACTGCTTGTCTAATTTGCATAGGTTTGGTACAGAGAACAATTAATGAAAATCAGGATGCTTATTATTCAAAAACTATTATCAGCAAAACTGATGGAATCATTTTCAAGCTTAGTTTGACTTGGATAAATAGTTTTAGAATAAAACATGCTTGTCAATAGGCAAACATGTTTTGGTTTATAGGCACTACATGAGCAGTGCCTATAACCCTGATCAACATCTGTGGGCCAATTGGCCAGGAGTGACTCACCGAAGGGTTGGAGCCGAGCAGCTCCCTCTCGTCCTTCAGCTGCTCCACCAGCTTCATCATTCCCTGGGCCTCCTCCACTCTGCCCTCTGACCCCAGCTCTTCAATCTGAGCAAAAGCAAAATAGGAACAAGTCAGCCACTAAACACAATGCAATGTCATAACACTGAAATAGATTTCCGAGGTGTTAATAATACGATAATTTCAAATAAGGTTTTGTAAAGACAAGAGAGTATGTATTCTATGTTGGTAAATCTCACTTTGATAAATCTGTGAACGGTTATATGTGACCGATATTCACATTATTCCAAAATGACTACGGATAATTTTCACTAATACATTTTTAAAAAGATGTCACTTATTTTAACATATTCTTTACAAACCTGTAAAACTAGGTCTTCAATCTTCTCGGTCAGAACCTGGACCTTCTCTTCATTCTTTCCTGTTGGACCAGGGCCCTGAAGGAATAAATAAATATAATGTTGCTCAGGTAAAACACACAGGCATGTCAATTTGTATATTGTCCATTGCACTGTTAGATGATGTGATAATAAAAGTGCCAAAACCAAAAGCACAAACCCCTGCATTCTGCTGTGCCTGAGAAAGTGCAAGCCGGGCATGGCCTCTGCGAATCCGCCGTTCCACCTCTGCTAAGAGTGACTGCAAATAGCGCAGGAAGTCCCGCTCATAGCCCTCCTTCATGAACCGAGAGCTTTTCTCATACCTGGACATGGTGAGACAGAAGCTGGTTATCGTGTGGAAATATCAAGACACACAAATTATGTTATAAACCACAATCAGAACTTACGTTATTCTAAGATTTTCATCATGGATTTTCTCACAAGGGCCTGGAAAAGAATTGCAAATAGTCATTATCTTCGTATTATGAAAGATACACTTTTAAACTATTGCTGTATTATTAAAGGAATACTTCACCCTTAAAATGACTATTGTACAGACTGCAGAGACTGCGAAAGCATTAGAAGTAGTGGCCAAAGTGTTCTAAATGGTAGGATTTTAGTGAAAATGCATGTGTTTGCATGTTGAACTATTTGGATTTACACTGCACAAGGTTTTTTTTTTTAGATATATAGTTTATATAGTTAAACCTGGCCTCCATCTACTTCAATAAAATATACTCGGTTTTGAGATTGTCAATTAATCACGGAGGCATGCAAGAATTCAAGGTACACCGTGAGCAGGCTCATTTATATACAAATGGTAATTATAAGGTTGAAGTACTCTAAATCATTTACGTCGTCATGTTCTTAACTTACCCAAGTCGGAGCGGGTGTTTGTGAATAGCTCCGCTGGGCAGAAGCCACACAGATAGTACCGGCAAACCTTCTAGAAGAGAGGAGAGACCAACGTAATACCAACGTTATTACAACAAAGTAACACGTCTGAGTTAACGTTACATCAGTTCAGGACAAAGCATTTCTAAGCCAAATGGGAACTAATCAGTCCCACGGGTCATCGCTTTAGTGGATCTAACACTAACACAGTCAGCGTTAGATACACAAGCAGGATATGGCGTTGATGCTTACTTAAACATTAACTCTCACTCAAAGCTAAAGCCAACAACATAGTAACTAGCTAATCCTCAACGTCTCAAGCCGCATTGTAAGCCAATGAAATACCATTAGCATTAGCTCATACTAGTTAGCTTAATTGTACTCGCGCGCGTGCCTGGACAACTCTGCCATCTGACGCAACCAACTCCGTGCGTCATCATTGAGATCTGGACTATTGCCAAACATCTTAACTGAGCTGCCTCCCACACCCAACTCACTACATAAAGTTACTATATAGCTTAGCTAGCCTAACGGTGTGTTAGCTTATCGAACAGGCTAGGCTAATGTTAGCTAGAATGCTAACTTACGGTCTCGTCGTCCCATCGCACGTTGCATCGCTTCTCGTCAGGGGCCAAGTTTCTATCTCGGCCCATTAACTCGTCGAGTAACTGGGCTGCTGAAAGCATTTTGCCAGCAAGAATGTACTCCTAATTTTAAAGTACTACGATATCTGCTGAAGTAGCTAGTTAGTTCTAATCAAAATGGCAGATACTGAAACAACGCCGCCCGTTTATGGTTCTACCCATAGAGCCGTTTAATGGGAGTGACGTCATCTCCGGTTTTCTTCTTCTGGTATTACAGAGGATGTAATCGAATGGAATTGTGCATTGCCGTCACCATCTGCTCCGGAGTGTGGATTAGACAAAACACTTTTTTGTTTATCCCTAAAGACACACATACACATCCCCCGTTAAACTTTATGTCATCCTTCATGTAGGATCCTTCATCCTTCCATACTGTTTTTTACAGCCTGGCAACACTCCTCTGTCCACCATGGTACATGTTTCCTATTCATCCTATGTTTACTCCTGGGTATATTTAGGGCTGAATCAGGTTTGCCCTGGTCGAGCCCCTAGATATGCTACTATAGGCTTATCAGAATCAGAATCAGAATCAGAATCCATTTATTGCCAGGAATGTTTACACAAATGAGGAATTTTTTTTGGCGGAAGGTGCAACATTAGACATGACAAACAACAATCAACGCGACAGCAACAGTGCAATGTGTGTATTAAGTATAAGATAAAGTGCTCGGACAACAAATAACGTTAAAGTGTTTAGGTGTGTGTTTCAAGTGACATGTGTGTTTAAGTTAAAGTGTATGTTACATGTGACGTGTGTTTAAGTTAAAGTGCATGTTAAAGTGACATGTGTGTGGAGGAAGAGGAGGAGAGAGGAAGGAGGAGGAGCCTGAGGAGTGAAGAGGAAGAAGGAGGAGAGAGGAGGAGAAGGAAGAGGAGGAGGAGGGGGAAGAAGGAGGAGAGAGGAAGGAGGAAGAAGAGGAGGTAGTCCTGGGGGTGACAGAGTCAGTCAGTGGGGGACCCGGGCTCCATTGATGAGCCCGACTGCCGACAGGAAAAAAACTTTTGGTGTGGCGGGAGGTCTTTGTCCTGATGGACCGCAGCCTCCTACCAGAGGGGAGGGACTCGAACAGGTTGTGTCCAGGGTGGGAGGGGTCAGTGACAATCTTTCTGGCCCGCTTCAGTGACCTAGAAGTGAACAGGACTTGGAGGGATGGCAGATTGCAGCCAATAACCCTCTCGGCAGAGCGGATGATGCGCTGCAGCCTGCACTTGTCTTTGGCCGTGGCTGCAGGGTGCCAGACGGTGATGGAGGAGCAGATGATGGACTCAATGATGGCAGTGTAGAAGTGCACCATCATTTTCCCTGGCATGTTGAATTTCCTCAGCTGCCTCAGGAAGAACATCCTCTGCTGGGCCTTCTTGGTGATCGAGCTGATGTTCAGCTCCCATTTGAGGTCCTGGGTAATGATGGAGCCCAGGAAGCGGAAGGACTCCAGAGCGTCGACGGGGGAGTCACACAGGATGAGAGGGGCGGGATATAGGCTGCTGGGGGATGTTTTAGGATACAGAGTACCTATCTCCTCTTCTCTCTCTCCTTATGGATGAATTTACATCTCTCCATTGCACCTTATTAACTCTGCTTCCTCCCCGGAGTCTTTGTGACTTCACTTCTCATAGGGTCCATTGGACCAGGCGGTGTCTGATGCCTGGTGAGCCGGCCTCCCGCGTTGGCCCTGCTGATGCGCCCCGCCCCCCCCTTACTTCCTTCTGTTTCATGGATTGGAGTTCCATTCATACATTGTCATATTCATGTAATGTGTTTATGTAACTTTGTAATGCTGTTCATTCTGTACACATGACATCTATTGCATCTGTCCATCCGGGGAGAGGGATCCTCCTCTGTTGCTCTCCAGAAGGTTTCTTCCCTTTTTTCCCTGTGTAAGGTTATTTTTGGGGAGTTTTTCCTGATCCGATGTGAGGTCCTGGGACAGGGATGTCGTATGTGTACAGATTGTAAAGCCCTCTGAGGAAAATTTGTAATTTGTGATATTGGGCTATACAAAATAAACTGAATTGAATATATGCCAAACAAATTGTTGAGGTTAGTGTTTGTTTTTGTCATATATATCTCCAGAAATGTCAATCTTTGTCATTGTTTCGTCATTTTGGAATTCATCCCAATTATTTTTTCCAAAGATCCATTTTTGGATTCCACCGCGTTGTCTGACTTCCACTCGTTCTCCTATTAAACATGATACCTTCCACACACACACACACCTTGTATTCTTCGTAGGCTATCCAAATCCAACCTTTTACCCACACTTCCTTTTTCGCATGCATACTGGATGCATGTAATGCAATGCAATGATCCCTTACCTAATCATTATTTAGTTGATTTAGCGAGCAGGGGAGAACAAAAACATACATGAGCACGAGATAGAGCAACGGTCACAGAGGAGGAAATGGAAAGTAGCCCAGAGGGTAGTGAAAAGTCTGCTCCTTGATTAGGCTATAATTAATTAACAATGGCAATTAATACTAGTTGTTTTGTTGTGGAGACCATGCAGTCTGAGCTGCTGAAGTTGTCCATACCAATGTCAAGATGGACACATAGACATGATAAATAGGGTAACAGCTTTTAATAAACTAAGCAAACTGAAACGCTCAGAAATAAATAACGGGACTAGTAACTGTTAATATAAGTTCAATCATCATCATTAATAGAAAATCAAAACACCCGTTTTAGTTATCAAATAACGGTTTTACATTTTTAACAGTGTATAGTCTTCCTTTTTGGAGTCAAACAAACAACCACTTCCGGTGAATACTTTCAAAATAAACGGAAGTAATTGAAACCAATTATCAGTAAAGATTGATCATGTTCGCTTTTGTTTCCACAACTCCACATTCTTCTATGGACATAACAAAATATATTTATCATATCCCTTTTCACAAGTCAGCAACCAATATGGAATGTTGTCTGAAGGTACAACAGAGGGGAACATGTTGTCATTACCCACTGGTTGCATGGTTACCGATAACACGTGTGCGGTATTAACAATGATTTCCACCTTTTATTTCTCAGGGTTATTTACTTAGCGACGAAGACTGGGGGACTGGATCATGTCACATATCTATTTATTTTACGTGAAGTTAAGAGGCAACCAAATGTGCCAGATATGTGAAAGTACCCAGAGGGGAACACACATTTGTGCCCACTGTTGTTACATCCAAAGATGTCCCCCGATGAGGCGGTGGTGTTCTCTGCAGCCCGATGACGGAGCTCTGATACCGCTGAGACGTTGAATGAGCGCACTGAGGATTGTCAGTGCGACGGCTAGCTTACGTGATTTAACGACACCGATAAATGTCGAGGACGGAGCCTGCAGCGTAACCGTCAGAGACTCGACACCAAGTCGCGTTAAGCCGAAAGCGACCCGCTGCCTCAAGCTAGCACCTCGTTAAGCTAGCTACGGTTAGCCGGGCCGCTAATGTGAGCGGGCGACTGCATCTTCAGTGCCACCAGTCATCAGTAGGGGCAATTTGTTGGGCGATTGCAAATTGACAACTTGACCCGAGAGGCTTGTGTGCGTCCTGCGGTCTCGCAGCGCCAATTGCCTGTGTCAATATGTCCACCACTTCGTTGGATAAAGAACTACAGGAGCGGCTGAGAGAGGCGTCTGCCATCGGGGACATCGACGAAGTGCGGACATTGGTCGAGAGTGGAGTAAATGTTAATTCACAGAACGAAATAAATGGCTGGTGAGTGTTCGGACGAGTGGTTGGGTCTTCGCCACGTTAGACGCCAGATGACCGGTGTTGGTTCGACCCACAGATTGGTTACATAAATCAGTTTTGAACGCTTATTGAAAAGTTCGGTTGTTTCAGGGATTACAGCTAATCAGTGCGATCGTATTAGGCTTAGTCATCTTGACATGCCACGTTTTAACTTGTCTCTTTATTAGTAAATGCTCTGTTCACGAATATTTTTGCGATGGCTTGAAATATATAAAGCGCCATTATTCTCGTCATCGTAAAGGGAGCAGTGACCGTGAGGGTAAAAAATGTGAACCAGTCGTGAACCTGCCAGGCTTGTTCTCATTGCCACGGATTTACTTGATTAAATGACACAATATAAACAAATGCAACAACTTGCCAGGATATTATGGACACATAGTCTTCTTATTTAAAGTCATTTCATCAGCATATGGATGTTTTGGGTCACTAAACTTTGTCCCCTCTCCAATAATCTCTTAAGGACATGCCTGCACTGGGCATGCAAAAGGAACCATAAGCACATAGTGTCCTACTTACTCAGTTATGGAGCAGACAAGGAAATCCTCACCGCTAAGGATGAGTTGGCGTCACAACTTACATCCAAACCAGAGATCAAACGACTTTTAGGAGGTAAGCTACACATTTCTTACCCGCTTGTTTCCGTCACATCATTATAGAAGTCATTTGTTGTTACTTGTATGCGATTTATCTGTTTCACGTGATACATGTAATGTACAGATTATAAACTCGGGTATTGATGGTATAAGTGCACAGCTGTTCATGGTTTTGACCGAAAAAAAAGCTGGGATTTCAATTTAAGCTGTTTTTAAGGAAATGGTCTTCTTCTTTTTTTAATACACATTGTTACTGCAGTTGAAGTGGAGGATGGGCCTGAAGTCAAGGAGCCGGAGTTGCCAATCATCCCCAACTACCTGTCTAACCCGGCCTTCATGTATTCCAAGATGGATAGGTCAGAGATCATCCTGGCACAGCAACTCGCACAGAATGGTTCTGGAGAAGACACGGAGGACACGCACAGCGATTCACCGTCCCTTTCCCCGATTCACGAGCCTCAGAAATCACAGAGCCTGTTCTCTGACAGCCCCACACCTCCCCCAAACCCCACCACCCACAGCCAAGCCCATGGGGAATTCATTCCTGTGAGTGAGCAAAACGGTGTGTCACCCAGTCCGGCCTCATCCCACAACCACGCTGCTTTTAACTGCACAGTGCCCATGGACCTGTCAGTTGAGCCTCACCTTGTCAACCATGCCGACTACCCGCATGCGGTGGTGCACAATGGCACCATTTGCTCGCCTCCATTGGCCTCACCCAGCCCCAGCTTGGCCAGCAGCAGTGGGAGCCAGGTACAGGCCCCGGTGGCCAGCGCTAACCCGGCTATGAGCAGGCAGCAGTCCATCCCACAGCAGCTGAGCTACGGCCAGTCTGGTGGGCCCATGGCGGCCTTCCAGCCTTTCTTCTTCACCAGCACCTTCCCTGTCAACGTGCAAGGTGAGAGAGTTATCATTTGTAGTGTATTATGTCTAACCCCGCCGTCCACACATACAAAACCCGATGCAGAGCTTTGCTTAATCCTTGAGGCATGAGGAAACGGCTGTTAGCCTGGCTCTATCCAAAATAAATACGCCAACCAGCACCTCTAAATGATAGTAATTAACACTTTATGTGTTGTTCATAAACCGAAAGGTAAAAATGCCAAGTTGTGGTGTTTTGGGGACTACATTTTTTGTCTGGGAGCTCTGACTTCCTAGAGTTGTTTTGTTATTGCCAGTAAACTAGTGGGACTCTAATATCTTACAGGAACTAAACACTCCTTCAAGCTTTGTGCTCATTAGAGTAGAACAACCTTTAAACCGCTGATAAATAACAATAAGAGCACAGATATATGATGACAATCTCTTCTGTGTGGCAGCCAACCAGAAATGGTTGTTAGTGGATGTTCTCCTTTCTCTCTGTATGATTACCGAACTCTTGCAGGCTCACTAGCAAAAACCCGACTATCTTCCGCAGTGACTCACTTTTGGCTTTGTCCATCACCTTATTAAATATCTTTGTTAAAGAAGACATATCATTCTGGTCCTTTTCTCTAGAGTTGGTGCTGAAGGTGCGTATCCAGAACCCCCACGGTCGGGAGAACGACTTCATTGAAGTGGAGCTGGACCGCCAGGAACTCACCTATCGCTCCCTTCTTAGGGTCTGTTGCCGAGAGTTAGACATCAGCACTGAGCACGTGGAGAAGATCCGCAAGCTGCCGAACACCATGTTGAGAAAGGTAGGCCAAAACAAATACAGTAAGGTGGTACTCTGAGCTGCAAACCACTTGTACTTGCTGTACAATTGATGAAAATGGGCTTTCTATTCTAATAAATTGCATAAAAAATCTAATTAACTTGCTTATAATTAAAATGCTTTTTTATTCTAATATTGTCATATATGACCTAAAAGCAAACTGATACGTTAAAAAAAAGAAAAAAAGAAAAGTGCTTTCTATACTGTTCCTACATAAAAATGAATGATTGGTAGTTGAATCTGTTATTGATTTAAATGTAACTGTGCTCTTCTGTCCAGGACAAGGACATAGCTCGGCTGCAGGACTTTCAGGAGCTGGAGGTGGTGTTGGAGAAAGCAGAGGGCTTGTCCCTTTTCTCTGGAGCTGGGGGCCTAACAGACAGACCCTGCTACAACATGAAGGCCTCCCGCCTCACCTACTAGAGCTCCCAGAGCCCAAGTTCTCCCACTTACGATGGGCCTTTGTAGCTGCCCTTAAGCAACCATAACTAGTTGCCCACCCAGGTCCCTTGTAACAGCTTTGTCCAGCTTTGGTGTTTCGCCAATTTCCTAACCGGGATTAGTTTTTCTGTAGCTATTGTCCTCCTCTGGCACCTCCTGCCGCTATAGTGTACCCAACCGGTTGTAAGCGATTACTGATGCACGGTGCCCTCGGTTATTGATAACTCTGACCAGTAAGTTCATCATCGGTCCACAGAGTAGGACGCGTTGGACTTGCACACAGCAACTTGTATTTCTGGGGGAATTGGCATATGGTGTTATACGATGTTCTAGCTGGCACACTTTCATACATGCTGTAGGCATAAACCTTAGTGTCTTTCCTGCAGAGGGAATTGCATACTAATTCTAAGGTGGAAATAATCTCTCACCAGGTGAGATGAAGGTATCTTTGGACTAATAGTACTTCTATACATACAGTTTGCTTTAATCGATATCCACACAAGGATGGACACATTTGAGTAGGCGTACTGCTTTCCCGACATGTTTAAGTCATTCAGTCATACACTGTGGGAACAAAATAATTACTTTTGTTTGAATTGTTCTCTTTTGTGTCTTTTCATGTCGGACAAGAATTTCTATCTTCGAGATGAATGTGCAGCAACTAATTTTTATTTTATTTTATACAGTGTATTTGCACTTCTGTTTGCAGGTTGTGCTATTAGGTTCCGTCAGCATAATACTCAAACTGTCAACTGTGAAGTATTTATTTTGAATGTTAATAATTTATATTGATTTCTATTAACGAAGCGAGACGATGTGCTTTAGAGTAACGAGGCTCGAGGCCCAGGAAAAGTTGTATGTGAGGCTCCCTATTTGATTTATCGTACATATTGATTTCAGTTGCTGTCGTTCTGTTTAACTGTGATTAGAATCAAAACCAAAAATTAATATAGCCAGCAAAGATACTAAGTGCAAAATAAACTATCACTGCTTCAGAGGAAAATGCCGCCTTGTTAGATTTATTTTTCGACAAGTGAAGAGGAAAGAAATAAGATTTAGCAAATGGCATGATGGTCTGTGTATGTGACACTTTTTATGACTGAGCGCTTCCTTGTTCTTCCAGCACTAATTGAAATTGTTGATTTATTTCTCATTATTATTCTTGGTGACTAGATTTCTTGAAAATCTAAATTTGGTTATCAAGGCCAGTCTAGTGCTAATATTGTTTAATTTTGTTATTTAAATTGTTGGTTGCTTAATCAGAAGTCTTGCTGTTGAACTTAAACGAAGACTGACAATATGACTACACTAAAAAACCTTCTTGTACTGTACATTAAGAGTTTAACAGGTCAAGAGGCACATCTGAGTTGCGTCGGACGATAATATTTTATGCTGCTTTCATCAACACTTTATGTTCCTTTTTATATTCTCGATGCTGGGGCTCGTTCATTTTAAGCAGTGCAGTCGACGGCCACGACACGACACATCTCCTACAATCAAAAAGTTCCTTACCCAGTGGTAACTGTTTACTGTCGAAATGTATACCTGAAGCTCTTACTGCATTTGTATGTTTTATGATATCTTTTTTTATTAATTTCTTTTGTTTTAACCAGTTAGGCCTGTTGTGTTTGTGTCAAAAAGGCTTAACTTGGTGCATAAAGAGTTCATCAATGGGATCAAAAGTCCTGGGATGCTGTTGGTGAAGCAAAGTGCAATGTGTGGGGGGGGGAGAGTAGGTTTTTCCAGAAGGTTTGCTCTGAGAAGAAAAGACTACCAAGAGTGCTTATTTTCTGTTCCCAACTATGTTAAATGCTTTATTGAGTGAAGTTGTGCCACATGTTTGGGACTATGTATGAAAACATCCCCCGGGCCTTATGGCATTCTGGGTGAGTGAGAGCAGCATGTTTGAAATGTTTTTTTATAGGATCTCCTTTTGATTCTGTGGAAAGGAGATAACTAACATTGTAATTTGTCGGGTTGCTTATTGTTCTAGAAAACGCAGAATACAGTTTGACTTAACCTATGCATTCAGAGTCTGATATTTTTATATACAGTGCGTCCTGTGCACTTGTAGAGATGATCTTCACTGTTCAAGTTGTGTTTCCGTTCTTTGATAAAGCATGGTGAATTCCTTCCCTCTTTCTCTCTGACCGTGTCTTATAAATTAATATGATCTCCATTGTTTAATTTGGAGTAATTTTGATGTAATAAGTTTGAAAATCTTTAATGATCACTATAAACAAAGGGACCAGTGTCATCTTTTGTCTGGCTTTTGTTGCAGGTCTTCCTTTGTTTACCTGCATGTCTGTGCTGGATGTTGAGGTAAACCGACAGCCAGCAGAGGGAGCAAAAGAGGAAATTGGCATTATATTTAGGTATTGACACTTTAATTCATAATAAGATGATAGATTTTTTGGGGGGGCGGGGGTTTGATTAAATATAAAACCTATTTTAAAACCTGCTGCTTGAATATTGGTCCATTCTTTTGTGTAGAAGAAGATGCTCCGTCAGCACTCAAGCTCTTAGAGTAGATTGGGAAACATCGTTTTTTAATACCAACAATTAACTCTTAATTATATAAGAACAATTCTCATGCAGGTCTGCAAGTAGTATTTTAACTAACACGTATTATGTTTGGAGAATATGATCTTCATTTGTATGATTTGGTGCACTTGAAAGTTTTCCTATATCCATTGTTTTATTAATGATTTCCTTATTGAACAACTGAATGAAAAAATAATTACGACCTTCATAAAGGTCCAACCTGCACATTGACTAATAACCCTGAATAATAGTTTTTGAAATAACCTACTTAAATATATAACTGATGAGAAATACAGCCACTTTATTTGCTACACATTTTTAGCTGTTTGGTTAAGACTTTCAACAACAATTTCATATTATTACCACTTACTAGGGCCATTATTAACATAAGCATTTTGGAAAATGTTCTATATTTCACAGTTCAGTATTGTACCGTCCAGCTGTGGCTTTTCACTTTTGACCTGTAATTGTGCAACAAGTCAATGTTGTACATTCTGCTTTGAACTTAAAAAGCGAGACATTTTGTTATGTTCCCTTTCTGATTTAAAGAACATAAACAACACCTAAGTTATGGTTGTACTGACACACTCGAAATCCTTAACCTCTTCCGTGAAATAAATACAATAGTGTTCATGTGGTGAGCAGATGTTCAGACAGCGCGGTCTGGAGAGAACAAATATTGCATAATCTCAACAGAGTGGCGTTGAGAAAGTTAAATGTGTGTTTGCGACCTAAATATCACTATATTTAGGTCGCAAACACACATTTAACAAAGGAATGTACGGCTATCAGGATACTTACATTGTAGTGGAACCCCGTGGCTCTGCACACGTATGCCTGCATGTCTGTCCATCGGCACGTTGTGCTGTGTGTCTAGACTGGGGCTGAGGGATCAGCTTAGGGCCCTGCTGTGGCTGGACGTGTCTCTCTCCTTTGTTCTGGAGTGAGACACTCATAATAAGCTTAGTATGAACAGTCATAACACCTTCATTGTTTTGAACCAGCTTCCCAGGACTCAGTCATGGGCAAGAGACGCTGTGGACCTGCATGGTCAAGAGCCCCTAAGAGCATTTCAGAAATGGAGGCACAAGGCGACGTTACTCACAGGTACACGCCTTGCTCCGTGTGCTTGCACTTAGGCCGCGGTGCAATGTGAGCCGCTCTCTAAAAGGCATAATACACAAAGCCAATATACAGAGCTGCTTATTTATGTCACAAATGCATGCATGACACCGTAAAGCGAGAGAGATATTAATGGTGGAGTCAGATTTACCCAAGCTTATATAAATCCAGCATAAGGCGTACAGTATATACCCAACAAACTGGGGGACCTATTAGTGATTTGGAAGAAAGAAAACTGAAACGCCATCTTAGAAATGTAGTGTTGGCCATCTCATCCTACTTAAGTTGTACAGGCCCCCATACAGCAAATTAATAAAGGAATAGTGGAAATTTGCTTATTTGCCTTCTGGCGGAGCGTTGAATGAGAGGACTGAGGCTCTCTTATTCGTCTGTTCAATATAAGGCTCCAGCCAAGGTACTTTATTGATTCCCATGGTTTTGGAGAAAAGGAAAGTTGCTGCATCCAGACCAGACATCACAATAAAACACATTCAATTTTGGGAACAAGAAGAAACGGCTAGTCTGGGTCTGTGTGCAGATAAAACCATCTGGGTATACCAGTACTTCTAAAGCTCATCAAACAACAAGTTATCTCTTGTTTAATCCATAGAAAACCCAAAGTGCTCAAAACAACAATGTGTTACACTGAATTCTGGTGTTAACTTCAGGCGTCAGTAGACGATTGACAGTCTTTACAGTGTGTGCCAGAGATTTTGGTTTCAGGGTGAAATACCTTCCAATGGCTGACAGCCCTTCTACCATCATGCCTCATGGAAAAAAAATCATTATTTAATTATTTTAACACTTCCAATTTTCTCATACATAGTTTTGGGATTTCATGCTTTCGTCAGTGGATGTTTGCCGTCACTGACATGATTGTGATTGATGACATGATTGTGATAAAGTATTTACAAGCAACCGGATCTGGAAGCTTTACGGCACTTTTAACCACAAATCCAGATATTGGAAGAAAATGAAAATAAATGCAGACATTCATTGAGTTGCAAAGCTGTTTTGATCTGGTCTCAGGAAGATGGTGTGCACAGAGAAGGTCAAAGTCAAGGTCTGTTTGCAGACAATACATGTGCTAAAAGCAGATAGTAGCCTGCGTGGGGTCCACCGCAGGGCTTTATTCAACATGTGACATGCCTGTAGCTCCAGTGTTGGCTATGCTGGGAATGCAGGGTCTTGAGGGGTGAAGGTTAGGGGTGAGAGAGTGGGCAGACACTGAAAACACAGCTTGACTGTGTTTGTGCATTTGCATGAAATAGAGAGCATGCACGTGTGTGTGTGTGTGTGTGTGCGTGTGTGTGTGTGTAAAATGGGTAGTATATAATTTGTACAATACATTTTCTGCAAGTGGTTGTTATTATCGTCAGTTAGATAATCATTGTTTCTTTACCATAGTCATTATTTACTTAGGCTTCATGTGCATACATATATGTGTGTGTGTGCGTCTGTGTGTTTGTGTGTGTGTGTGAGTGTGTGTGTGTGTGGCTGTTTGTGTGTGTGTGTGTGTGTGTGTGTACGCGTGTACGTGTGTGTGCGTGTGTATATGTATTAGTGTGTAGTGTGTGCGTGTACATGTGTGTGTGTGCGTGTTTTCAGAGAGGACTCACAGACTGAGACCAGACTAAGTCTGCAGGGTTCGGCCTGGAGAGCACTGGGCCTCTTTGGGCTCAGCAGGGAGTCAGCTTGGGAAGCACTCCATACTCACACACACACACACACACACACACACACCGATACTACTAAAGTGTTGGATATTTTGTTCTTCTAAGGATAAATGTAGACCAGCTTTTTAACATCAGCAAAAACTATTTTATTGTAGTTGAACTGTTTGTAACTGTATCATAATCATAATCCTTTTGTTGGTTCATGTTCACAACCAAACAGACCCAGACTATATTTGTTTTGTTTTGAAGCCCCCTTTTCTGCAACACTTCCTTGAATTGGCTTTCGTGGAACAAACCAAGTTGTCTGAAGTCAACATATACAATGCTGTGAAAACCCGGCCCAGCTGTCAGTACTACTTGTGGCTTCATGTCAATCCTGTGAGGAGGAGGAGGAGGAGCTTGTTGATTGCAATATGCCCAGCTTCATCTCTGCATGTTTTCATCATTTGAATCCTATAAACCTTAATGGTACATTATGTGACATCAGACATGGACAATATAGAATCAACCAGCTCAGTGAATATGGCAGTCTGGCAAAATGGTGTATCCAGTTTGGCAGAAATTAAACGTAGAGAATAAGATTATACGAGTAAAAAGAAGAGGAGGGAAAAGAGCATGATTAGAAGGATGAGGGTCTCACTTCATTACTACCCAAGATGGACAGCCATACCAATAAGTTTAAATAAATAAACATTTTAACCATCAATTAATGAAACCACAAAACTATTCAGAACCGGATCTACGAAGAACAAAGACTAGAAGACACTGAGTTTGGTGCCATCTTCTGGACGCTGACGTGTTGTCCATATGGACAGGAGGGATTTTACAGTAAACGCTTCTAAATTATAATGCAGTATTATAGTGCACAGTATTGTCACAGAGTGCTGCTTTTCTCTGCGTGTGACAATAGTTTAGACCAAACATATCCAAAATCTTCATATTTGAAATACGACACAATAATAACTACTTGCTAAGTTGTAAGATACAGCCTGTAACACTAATAGAGATGTGTGTCTGCGTACTGCACAACACGGTCTTCTTTCCATAAAGACTCTTTCCAGTAGCTTTACACCTCCTTACTGCTCCACATCTTTCTCCTTTGCGAGTTAAGGGTTAAGGCAGCCAGCGCCTTGCGCACAGGTGTCTCGCCAGTCCTTCACGAAACAGCGCCTGCAAACTTTTTTCTCCCTCCTTTAATTAGGCTAAGTTGATCATAACTGTAACTCAGCTGGGATTTGCTGCCCGACAAGACATGTCACTGTAACTCATGTAGTTGTATCTGAAGTGGGTTTGCTCACCGCAGCACTAATCTCTCGCTCCTATTAAACGTCGAGCGAATAAACCTGGAGAGCTCTCCACATCGAGACCGGTCCTGCGCGCTCCTATTTCGCTGCGTTTGTGCAGCATCTTGATTCCGGTGCTCAGAAACTAACAACGAGACAGTTTGAAGAAAGTCTTTTCCTACAAAACTCTACTTGAAGTCGTTGTTCAAATTTTGCATTTTCAAGATTTTTTTTCACGTCCGTTGTGTTACGCGTCGGATATGTGGTGGATGCTGTTTCCTCGATGGATTTGGTTTCTTCTGGGACACTGTTGTACTATTCTCCTTTATCCGGGCAGCAGCCGCGTGAGAGCAATGCCAATGCCCATGTCCGTGGCCAAAGTGGTTTATTCTCATGCAGGTCTGTGCCCGAATGACCTGAACCCCAACCTGTGGGTGGATGCTATGAGCACCTGCATGCGCGAGTGTGAATCCGACCAGGTGAGTTAACCTGCAGCTGATGTGAATGTGTAGCCTAGACAATAGGGCATCGACGCAGTTCGTTTGCAGTGAAGGCATATGTGCACAAGGTCTGTTGTATCCTCTAGTAGACCAGTGTCTCATGTTGGATGAAACCCCCTAAATGTCAAATATCATATCTCAACAATTCCTGTCTCCCTTTGCATTGGGAAAGAGTGTGCTACAAGAAAATACCAAGCCATAAAACAATTTAACAAAAAAAGATTCTTAGTGGATGTACCTCTTTCAAGATTTTATTCCTGCTTTGTCAAGTGGACCAAATATGGGTCAACATGCATCCACACTGATAACATTGAAAGAACACTCTAAATTCACCACAATGAAACATATAGGTAATGTGTTGGGAGGACAATGTAACCAGTACAGTTGTTTCTATGTTTTTATGCAGGATTTAAATTCAAACTATATCGCAACTGTCAACCAAAAAACAGTATTGATTTTTCTTTTTCTTTTCCTACTTTAGGACTGTGAGACATTTGAGAAGTGCTGCCCTAATGTATGTGGCAACAAGAGCTGTGTGGCATCCCGCTATATAGACGTCAAGGGCAACAGGGGCCCCATAGGAATGCCAGAGGGCGCCACCTGCGACAAGTTCATGTGCGCTCAGCAAGGGTCAGAGTGTGACATCTGGGACGGCCAGCCTGTTTGTAAGTGTCGGGACCGCTGTGAGAGAGAACCCCACTTCACGTGTGCGTCCGACGGCATGACGTACTATAACAAGTGCTACATGGATGCAGAGGCCTGTTCCAAGGGTATCTCTATCTCTGAGGTCACCTGCAGGTAACATGTTAAGTATTTTAGATATCTACCATGTGTGTTTGGTGTGATGAGGTAAAGTTGGCTCATTTTAGTCCTTCTAATTAAGACATTTGAAAAACAACCTTTTTTTTCTGGCTATAGAAACTTTAATGTATTAATTGTGTAATTTGTCAATATAGTATAAACAAGAGCCGTTGACATATCCTGGCTCTGATTAATTCCTTTCTTATTCAACCTATCTACAGGTACCACTTGACCTGGCCAAACACCAGTCCCATCCCAGCAGAGACCACCTTACATCCCACCACCGCCCTCCAGACCACCCCCCCTGCTGACATCCACCTTCCCACCATACACAGCGGCCCCACCCAACAGGCTGTTTTTGTGGGTGAGACAGCCAGCTTTCTGTGTGAGGTGTCTGGAAAGCCACATCCGCAAATCACATGGGAGAAACAACTCAAGGGCAAAGAGAACACCATCATGAGGCCTAATCATGTGAGGGGGAACGTTGTGGTTACTAACATTGGCCAGCTGGTCATATACAATGCGCAACTTCAGGATGCCGGCATTTATACGTGTAGAGCCAAAAATGTTGGGGGAAGTGTGTCGTCACACTTTCCCTTGGAAGTGATCGGGAAGGAGGTGAAAGGTAAGAATGCAGAGGGGAATAATACCAACCTGCCATTTCCAGCTGAAGAGTGTCTCAAGAGTCCAGACACAGACGACTGTGGAGAAGAGAGCATGAGCTGGTACTATGAGCCAAAGAGGAACAATTGCTTCACCTTTACCTACAGTCAGTGCAACAAAAACCGTAACCATTTCGACGCATATGAAGCCTGCATGCTGTCATGCGGAGGAGACCTAGCGGCTCCCTGCAGCCTACCAAGCCTCCAAGGGCCTTGCAAGGCCTATGAGCCTCGCTGGGCTTATAGCAACAGCCTCAAAAAGTGCCAGTCCTTCGTGTACGGAGGCTGTGGCGGCAACGAGAACAGCTTTGAGTCTAAAGAGGCCTGTGAAGAGATGTGCCCCTTTCCGAAGAACCACAAGTGCAAGATGTGCAAACCCCGAGGCAAGATGGTCACCAGCTTCTGTAAGAGTGACTTTGTGATTCTTGGCCGTGTGACCGAGCTGACGGAGGAGCAGGAGTCCGGCCACGCTTTGGTGACCGTGGAGGAGATCTTGAAGGATGAGAAGATGGGTCTGAGGTTCTTTGGCAAAGAGCCCTTGGAGGTGACTCTTCTGAACATGGACTGGAACTGCCCCTGCCCCAACATCACCACAGCCGACGGGCAGCTCATCATCATGGGAGATGTTCAGAATGGGATGGCCGTCCTACAGCCCGACAGCTTTGTCGGATCCTCCAGCACTCGTAGAATCAGGAAGCTCCGTGAGGTCGTTCACAAGAAGACCTGTGATTTCCTTAAAGATTTCTCTGCTGTCCAGTAGAGGCTATTGAAGCCTCACACTCACTGAACTTGTGTTTTCTGATTATTCCAAGCTCCAGTGACCTCACCAGTCTGACCGACTGCCCGTAGACATAAAACAAGTAACTTATCTGTAACATTGGAGGTTTTGTTGCCTGTTTGAGATGTTTATTTTTCTTTACTTTGTTCCTTATCGCTCAGTCGATCTCCGAAAATCACTCATCGCAGCTTCAACATTTTTGTCAGCTGTTTTCATTCATGATTTCTTTACGGATGTGGTTTAAAAACTGTCCTCAAAGCTCTCTTTTAAAAGTAGAATCAAGCTTAGACAGTTTTGATGTCCGCACCTTCAGGGCACTCTGTCTGGAAAAGGCAGGTAGTAAAGTATTAGTCACAAGAATTTACCTTGTCAAAAGTATTTCCTCTCAACCGTTTACTAGAACGGCTTTCTAGATTTTCTCTCCAAATCTTATCTTCAATACACTAATATTATTCATTTAAGGGTATGTTTTATTATGACAGGTACGTTTGCTTTATGTTTTTTTGGGTTATCCCAAAACATTGTGTAACATCTGTCAGGAGTACTTGAGCTCACAATAATGCAATGCGAAGCCTCAGTTTATTTACCAGAATCAAATAAGCTTTTTGGTTCCATATTTTGTGGAATCTATTTTGATAAGACTTAATTTACAATACAGAGTATGTATGTGGACTTCTGTACTGTGTATTTATTTTTCTTGATCTATTTCTCTCTCTCTCTCTCTCTCTCTCTCTCTCTCTCTCTCTCTCTCTCTCTCTCTATATATATATATATATATATATATATATATACATATATCTATATATATATATATAGAGATATATCTATATATATATATATATAGTATATACATATATCTATATATATAATATATATACATATATATATACTGCATATATATATAATGTATATATATATATATATATATTATATATATATATATATAGAGGCAGAAAGTCTCTCTGTGAATCTAACTACATAGAGAGCAGACATATTTGTATGTTATCTATGATATATTAGTGTCCATTAAAACCTTTATGGAATATGATGGTAAATGAATAAAGATGATTTTAAAATGACTACAGATGTTCTTGCTTTGTCATGTTGTGCTGTTCTCTGTGTTGAAGACAAAATACCCAACTTGCTCACATCTTATCAAAAGGCTCATGGCAGTGCATCCTTTCATCCATGTCCTCCTCCTTCCACTTGTATTCCACACACACACACACACACACACACACACACACACACACACACACACACTCACGCACACGCACACACACGCACACACACACGCACACACACACAAACACAGGGCCTAGTCTGAAGCAGGTCACATTCCAGCCCCGCTGTGGTGGCCTGCAGAGCTGTGTGTTGTGTTGTGTCTGGGTCTGGGGCCCTCGCATAGCACACACCCCACCAGCCATCTATTGGCCTTGTGCGGCCCCTTTCATGTGCAAGAGGCCGGGGTGAAGGGGAGGAGGAGGAGGAGGAGAGGGATGTCGGCCGATTCTCTCTCGTTCACTCACTTGGTATGCCCCTTTGGCCACATCTGTGTTAAAGGGGCATTACAGAAAACGGGAAAACAGGAATGGAAAGAGTAAAGTCATGTAGAAATTGAAGAATGTAACCCCTAAAGTTAAAAAAAGAGCTTAGGTTAAAGCTTTCTTTAGACTTGGAGATTGTAGCTTATACCTGGTGTGTATACGAGATTAAGACACTGGTATAATTCTACTATGCATGTATATATATTTATACATAGGTGCAAATGTCAGGTGAGAATCAACTCAACGCTCGCGCTGTGGGATGCCTGAAGAACAAAATGAGTCACAGAGACCAGCAGGGCATACAGGAAAAAAAGGGCCAACTAGCAAGTGAATGATTTCCCCCTTCCCCCTCTTCCCTTATATCCCCTTCTCTAACCCCCATCCTCAACCCTCTTTCCTCAACTGTCTGCTGACAGACAGCCAGCCTTGAGTGGCGACCTCTGACCCTGCTAATGAAAAAGAGGCCACCGAGGAAAAGGCCACTTTCATTAGAACTGTTGACAAGCGTCAAGTGACTGGCTGAACTCCAGACGAGCTCCGCACAGCTCTTCACATCACAGTCGACTGCTGAGTTCAGTATCAAGTTCACTTAGAGACCACCAGCCAGGCAGCTTGCCAGACAGACCATAATAATAAGCCAGACAGCCTCAGGCACAAAAGGGGGGCACAATTGCCTCAGCAACACGGTATCAGTGAGGAACATGTTGGTGTTCAGAGTGATGTTTGACTCTCTTAACCAATAACTAATATACAAAAATAGGCATTGATTGTACATCGATTATCTTGCTCAACAAATGTTGATGATTTTCACACAAGTATGCAATAACCAAAATTAAATAAGATAGATATTATTTTTTTATTCCAAACATTCTTCTTCCTTGTCAATATATGTTGCCTACATTACCCACAATGCAACTCCACCAACAGTTTGTAATTCTGTTGTGTTATGCTATTAGGGGCTAATGTAGCCTCCCCTTTGATATGATACACCAAGATCAATTAATTATGTTTGTAGCGGTGCACTGTGATCTATGTGCACTAGGAGACATTTACATTGTGGACCGCTGTGAGAGAGAATCCTAATGTCCACTAATGTCTAAAGTCATAGGCTGTATTTTCAGAAAGAGAGCAATATTTTAAAATGGGAGCTTTATATATGTCCATCCATCCATTTTCAATACCGCTTATCCTCATTAGGGTCGTGGGGGCGCTGGAGCCTATCCCAGCTGACATAGGGCGAAGGCAGGGGACACCCTGGACAGGCCGCCAGTCCATCGAGGGCACATGTAGGGACATACAACCATTCACTCTCACATTCACACCTATGGGCAATTTAGAGATCAATTAACCTGCAGCATGTCTTTGGACTGTGGGAGGAAGCCGGAGAGCCCGGAGAGAACCCACGCTGCCACGGGGAGAACATGCAAACTCCACACAGAAGGACCACTCCGACCGGGAATTGAACCCACAGCCCTCTTGCTGTGAGGCGACAGTGCTAGCCATTACACCACCGTGCAGCGGTGGTGTAGTGGCTAGCATACACCACCGCTGCACGGTGTATGTCCTCAGACATACTGTATCTGTTTATGTTTGTGTACTTTATAAAAAAGTCCAAACTGATAAACTGTGAGAATGTAAAAGGAAAGGAAACGGACGACTCAGCAACCACCAGTGAAGAAGCTACAGGTGTGTCTGCGGTCACGAGGGGGAGCGCCAGAGACCCTCTAGTCCAGTGGTTATTAAATGGGAGTACGTAAAGGCACTCCAGGAGGTATGTGAGATTTAAAAAAAATATATATATTTAAAATTAGCATCCATTCAAAAATCCTTTCAAATAGTTATTTAATAAATATTGAATAAAATATAAGTGTAATTTCATAAACTAAATTTTAGATTCAGTATGCTATTCAATTTAATTGTCCTAAAAGCACTGGCACAGCGCAGCGTATTACATATTTATTTCAACTAAAACTGCGCTGGTTAGGGGGTAGGCCTAATTCAATTCAATTCAGTTTATTTTACATCGCCCAATATCACAAATTCCGAATTTGCCGCAGAGGGCTTTACAATCTGTACACATACATCCCTGTCCCAGGACCTCACATCGGATCAGGAAAAACTCCCAAATAATAGAAAAAACCCTTTCACGGGGAAAAAAGGGAAGAAACCTTCAACAGGGGAGGATCCCTCTCCTGGATACTTGGCTTTCACAGGGGCCACATCACTGAAAAAAGGTTGCCCCGAGTCAGGGGGGTCAGGGAACTGTACAGAAAAGCACAGTAACGCAATCAAATTATATGTATATTATATGTGGGCTTAAGGTTGCATTAATGTTTAGAAAAGACATGCTTGTCTACCTTAATTTATAACTAATGTAATGCTCCTCACGCATGCGCAGTTTCCAGCGTTCTGGCTGACTGAAGAACGGTCCCACTGGTTCTAATTACAGCAAGACAACATCAACAAACTTACTGTGATAGATGGGTTCAATAACTCGATAGATATGAGGAAAACTACATTACTGCATTCTGTGCAACTAATGAAGTTGGCCACTAGGTGGGAGCACAACAAAGCTTTGTGACTAGAGTGAGAGTGCTGTAAACTGGCCTGAGCATAACTGTTGCTTATCTACTTGATATGTGTCATATACTTCCGTTCAACGTTTTCATTCATGAGCAAAAATACACTTTATTAAAGATGTAATCATACATGCTGTATAAATGTCCACTTCTTCTGAGTTTCAGGAATCTTCTAAAAAATGAATATGGTTTGGTTAGAGAGATTGACACAATACATTCAAGAAAATACCAGTTTGTATTGGAAAGCGGGAAATTAAAAATGCTCAAAATAAGTGGTTAAAGGCAATGTTGAAAAGCAGATTTTATTGTAATTTTCTGTCTATTACACACTCTGTCACTTGCCCAATGAATGCCTTCACAGGCAGTCCACCAGATGGGCTGGAAGATTGTGCTCAATACACTGGATGTGTGCAAACGCACACACATGTACGCATGCACAGTGTCAATAGCAGCTCTCCAGGACACAGCTGGTCTCTGTGTTGGATTTGACTCAAATGTGCCAGATGGGAAGGGATAGAGAGAGTTGAACAAAACAACAGAAAGTCATGAATTACCATGATAAAATGCCAGCACACTACATTCACAAACTCTATAAATCATGCATGCATACATGCGCCCAGACAGACACAGTGAGCGCATAAGTGCAGTGGATTAATGTTGCTGGCACCAGGTGAGGAAAAGGAGAAGGACAGTTTTTTATTTATTGCATTACATGTAAACAAACAGGCAAACAGGCTCAAAAAGAACAAGCTGGATTTTCTCATAATAAATACACAACGTGACATTTGCAGTCATGCAGCCCTCCCTTGCTTATTATTTACAGTAAGACGGCTGAAGGGAGGTGTATGGTAAACATTAGGTCTGCGTGTTTGCAAATGGCTGGTTGGCAATATGGCAGTGTGTGCTGACAGAGGACGAGAAGACACGTTGGAGGATGGAAGATGAAACACGAGAGGAAAACTGAATATATAGAGGGGAACAGATAAAAGTGCGGGAGGTGGGAGGGAAGAGGGGGGGGGGGGTCAAGAAAGCCAAAGAGAGAGGAGAAGAGGACGGAGAAAGGACATAGGGGAGCAGAGGGTATGAGGGTGCTGGGATGAGTGAACGATGAAGGCAGAAAGGTCATCATAGCATAAGGAGGGTGTAAATTGTCCAGAACATAAAACTGCTGCTGTCGACTCTAGGGGATTCTTTTTCTCCCCCATATCTTTTTGCTTTCTAAAAATAGTAACTGCTCAATGTAGGGGAAACTAGGACACAGTTACCTCTCACATCTCTGTGGTGTATCTGTGCTACGTTATTACATCTAGATAGATAGATAAGGAAACACAAGTAATCAGGTTGCAGCTTCATTACAACCATGCAAAATATGAACTTATAACATATTCCATGCACCCTCTTAGTATGAAAAATAACCATGTTATTTTAGAGGAATAGCATTTCCACTGAACAAATGTGCACTAGAAGACGTTTGTGTCTTCTAGTCATCAAACAAAGAGGGGCTGGTGCAATAAACTCTTGAAACTGAAACATATCCTTGTACATGCCACGACATGCAACTCAATACAAATACAGTTTAGTGACATGGAGAAATTAAGGACTTAAAACCGCTGACAACCAGTACAAAATAAAAGCAACTAAAGGTAACTAAAACTGAAACCGAACCACAACCAAACTGCCAGTTAAATAAAAGCCATCATTGTGGGATGCAGCAGTATGAATACTGGGCTGATACCGACTAAAATAGCTGGATCAGTTATTGGTGACAATGACGCCGATTTATTCAATTAAAATCCATGTTTATACACTATATACATTTTTATACTAGAATTATAATTCCTGTCTAAGTTTAACCAACTTGTTGCTGCATGAAAAAGGTTTACACATTAATTTGAATTCCTGTTTTTATGGAGGATTTTTTAACCAAGTTGCCGGTGTACAATTTATTATTTTCATGTGCATCGTACATTGTAAAATATGGTTAAAATATTAGCCACAGGCTGCTAGCCCTCATCCAATATAACACATGCTGGCAGATGCATAAACATATGCACATATCCTAACACATAAACACACAGGGACTTGTATGCGTAGCGTAAAACAATGCATTTAAAGTACCTCTTTCCCCCAAAACTACGCCTGAGGCATTCAGTTTGAGACATTTAGATGTGCTGGCAATGTATGCAGGCAGACTGTCTCTTTAATGAGATGTCACACCACCAGCCTGGTGTTGATTCATGTCACACACACACACGCACACACACACACAAATGTATTATGCACACAGAAACACACGCACACACACACACACACACACACACTCACACACACACACACACACACACAAATGTATTATGCCCACAGAAAGACACACCCACAGACACACACAAACACACACACACACACACACTCTCACACACACAAACACACACACACACACACACACACCCTTTCCTTGTCCATTTCCTCTGTGTATGGACACAACTGAGACAATGAAGCTAGAGAAATGTCTGTTTTAGCCATGTGTCACATACAATCAAGGCTTTTTCATAAATGGGAATGAACATATAAAATCCAAACAGAAGTGCCACAGGATGAGAGATAGGGTGGGGAGTGGCCATAAAAGAGAATCAAGAGGGAGGGTGTGGGGATGAAGGGATGCTTGGGACAAAATGTTCTAATCCCAAACCAACATAACAGAGACTACCTCAGGGATTGCACATTGTTTCTGTTTTGGAATGAAGACAGTTTCTCTGGTGTGACCCAGCAGAACGGCAGCAGGAGTGAAACCAGAAGACTCAGTCTGCTGGTGGTGGGACTGATCGGCATCATCTGCATCTAGATTGAAAGAGAGAATCTTCTGGGAGATGAAGGGAAGGACACAGCAGCCAATAGAGATCTGGATGAGTGTTTTAAAATGAAAGGATGATGTTATGAGACAAAGGACAGTATGAGAGAGAGAGAGAGAGAGACATGACCATCTCAAATCAAACGTTTCACTAGTCAAGTTGCTTGCAAATGAGCTCATAATGATCATCTCATTCATGAACAGGCTTTTAATGTATGCTAGTGCACAGAATAAACACACATATACACTACGCCATTACCACTGTTGGGCAAGAACTCGTTACTTTGTAATACGTTTCAAATGTGATACGTTACAGATGTAATAACAAATGCAAAATAACTAATGCAAAATAATAATAATAATAATAATGTGCGGCAGAAGGAAGGGGGAGGTTTGCTGCCACCAGAAGAGGGGAAATGTGCCTCACATTGACTTCAAAGTTGTCTTGTATACATGCCATGTCTTCTTAGCTGGCTTAATGTGATCCATTTGTAATGCTTTACACAGGAATCGCTTGGTTTAGTTGAATGTTGTGCAGCTAGCTGTTGATGGTCAGTAAACCTCCAAACTAAGTAAATAGCCACTAATTACATTTGCTGTTGAGTAATTACATTTTTCTTGTGTATTGCAAAAAGTTGTCGTGGGCATCATTTGACCCGCAGTTCTGACTGTGGCCACTGAGACCAAATGGCAGCGCCAGCACTATTTATGGGGACTTGGGACAAACACATGCACTCATGTGAATACTTACAGTATCCGTGCGGTTTGTGCACACTATGCATGCAGCCTCATCTTGTCCTATAACGTATTAGAAAGACCCAGAGTACACACACACCCACACCCACACACACACGCACACGCACACACACGCACAGACACACACACACCTACCCCCACACCTCATCTTGTCCTATAATGTATGTACACACGTACAGCAGGGGAGTCCAAACTCTTGCTGTAATTAGACCCAGCGGGACCATTCTTCCGTGACCCAATATAGTAAATGTTCAGGACCTTACAACTGTCCTGTGTTATTATTAATATTGCTTTCGCCGAGCATGAACGCTCCTACGTGCTAGCTTGCAGTAAATGTGTCCCAAGAATGTATATAAAAATAATGTATTTCTCAGCCTTCATCGGTTGGATGAATTAGCTTCGTAAATCGTCTCCTCAGGTATTTGGATGCGCTTCCAAACATCCCAATCTGCTTCCCACTTCCGCTTCTTTATTGTTTAAGTTCCCCTCGGTTATTAACTCAGGCGTTATGATTCAAGCAAAGGTTGTACAGTTATTCATAATTACTGATGAGTTACTCAAATTCTATATCATATGTTGATAACAATGGTTCACGTCTTGGTAATATTTCATCACAAAACTTTAACTGGATACTTCTTTTAACTGTAATAAGAAAGAGAAATGTAAACACAATGAAAAGGCTTTACAAAAAAAGAAAAATAGACATAAACAGGGACATATAGCCATAATTAATGGTAAATAAGATGGATGTTCATACAACATACACCTCTCACTGTGGTGATTCATACACCACAGTGTATGAATCACTGCCAACCTCTTCACGTTTCGAACCAGTTTTCCCCACTCAGCGACGCACCCGCTGAGAAACCCATAGCTCCATAGTCAGAAACGTGAAGATAGGGAAGCCAGGGACCAAAGTCATATGCATCCCGGGGGCCAGAGCGGGCGACATTGAATCTTGTTTAAAACTGCTGGCTAAAGATGAGCGTAGTTACAGTAAGATTATAATACACGCCGGCGGTAATGACTCCCGACTGCGGCGGTCGGAGGTCACTAAAATTAATGTGGAATCGGTGTGTACTTATGCCAAGACAATGTCGGACACCGTAGTTTTCTCTGGCCCTCTCCCCAATCTGATCAATGATGACATGTATAGCCGCATGTCGTCATTCAACCGCTGGTTGTCCAGGTGGTGCCCAGCAAACAATGTGGGCTACATAGATAACTGGCAGACTTTCTGGGGAAAGCCTGATCTGATGAGTCGAGACGGCATTCATCCCACTTGGGATGGAGCGCGTCTCATTTCTGCAAACATGGCGAAGTTGATTAGCGGACTTAATCCATGACCCAGAGTTCAGATCAGGAAGCAGAAACAGAGTTGTAGTCTTCCACCCTTCTCTGCACTTCCATTCGAGCAGTTACCCACCCTTAACCTTAACTCTATAGAGACTGTGTCTGTCCCACGGCAATTTAAATTAATTAAATCAAAAGTAACCAGAAGAGGAGTCATACTAAATAACCTCATACAGGTTAACATCACTACTGCAACAGTGCAACAAAACAGGATAATTAAATGTGGACTCCTAAATATTAGATCTGTCATCTAAAGCTGTATTAGTAAATGATTTAATATCAGACAATCACATTGATTTATTGTGTCTTACTGAAACCTGGCTGAGCCATGAAGAATATGTCAGCCTAAATTAATCAACTCCTCCAAGTCATATTAATACTCACATTCCTCGAGGCACCGGCCGAGGAGGTGGAGTAGCAGCCATCTTTGACTCAAGCCTATTAATGAATCCTAAACCTAAACTAAACTACAACTCATTTGAAAGCCTTGTTCTTAGTCTTTCACATCCAACCTGGAAAACATTACAGCCAATCCTATTTGTTATACTGTACCGGCCTCCAGGTCCATATTCAGAATTTATATCTGAATTTTCAGAGTTTTTATCAAGTTTAGTCCTTAAAACTGATAAGGTTATTATTGTAGGAGATTTTAATATTCATGTGGATATTGATAATGATTGCCTTAGTACTGCATTTATCTCATTGTTGGACTCAATTGGCTTCTGTCAGAGAGTACAGAAACCCACTCACTGCTTTGGCCACACCCTCGATCTTGTTCTTACATATGGTATTGACATTGAGCATTTGGAGGTCTTCCATCAGAACCCTGTTCTGTCAGAACATTACCTCATAACCTTTGAGTTTATACTCCCGGAGTATACACCGTTAGTCAAACGTTTCTACACCAGATGTCTAACTGACAGTGCTGTAGCTAAATTTAAAGAAGATTCCTTCTGCATTTGATTCAATACCATGTCTCAATGTGACGGAGGACTCCTGTGCTAACTTTAGTCCGTCCCAGATTGATCATCTTGTCAATAGTGCTACAGGCTCACTGAGAATGACACTAGACTCGATAGCCCCACTGAAGAAAAAGACAGTGAGGCAAAGGAGGTTTGCTCCCTGGTATAACCCTCAGACCCGCGACCTAAAGCAAACTTCACGAAAGCTCGAAAGCATATCGCGTTCCACCAATCTGGAAGAATCACGCTTAGTTTGGCGAGATAGTCTTAAAACATATAAAAAGGCTTTCCGTAATGCCAGAGCAGCCTATTACTCATCAGTAATAGAGAAAAATAAGAACAACCCCAGGGTTATCTTTAGCACTGTAGCCAGGCTGACAGAGAGTCACAGCTCTGTGGAGCCGTGTATTCCTATAGACCTCAGTAGTAATGACTTCATGAACTTCTTCAATGAAAAGATTTTAACTATTAGAGGCAAGATTGATGATCACTTGCCCTCAACTACTGCCGATCTGTCATCAAGAGGAGTGGCCTTGGAAACGGCTGTATGCCCTGGTGTATATTTGGATAGCTTTTCTCCCATTAACCTAGACCAATTGTCCTCAACGGTTTCTACTTCTAAACCGTCTACCTGTCTCTTAGACCAATCCCAACGAGGCTGCCTCAAGACGTGTTGCCTTTAATTGGCACCTCTCTGTTGGATATTGTTAATGTGTCTTTGCTAACAGGCCATGTACCACATTCCTTCAAAGTAGCTGTAATTAAACCTCTCCTGAAAAAGCCCACTCTTAATCCAGAGGTGTTGGTTAACTACAGACCAATCTCTAACCTTCCCTTCCTCTCTAAGATCCTTGAGAAAGTAGTCGCAAATCAGTTGTGTGACTTTCTACATCAGAATAGTTTATTTGAGGAGTTTCAGTCAGGATTTAGAAAACACCACAGCACAGAGACAGCACTGGTGAAAATTATAAATTACCTCCTAATTGCATCAGATAAAGGACTCATCTCCGTACTGGTATTATTAGACCTTAGTGCTGCGTTCGACACCATTGATCATGTCATCCTATTACAGAGATTGGATCCGTCGATTGGCATTTCAGGTACCGCACTAAGTTGGTTTAAATCCTATTTATCAGATCGATCTCAATTTGTATTTGTAAACGATGAAGCCTCAATGACCACCAACGTTAATCACGGAGTTTCACAAGGTTCTGTGCTTGGACCAATTTTATTTACCTTATATATGCTTCCTTTGGGCAACATTATCAGGAAACACTGCATAAACTTTCATTGCTATGCAGATGATACTCAATTATATCTATCGATCAAACCAGAGGAGACCAACCAGCTCGCTAAAATTCAAGAATGTCTTAAAGACATAAAAACATGGATGACCTGCAATTTCCTGATGTTAAACTCAGACAAAACTGAAGTTATTTTACTGGGCCCTGAACATCTCAGAGATCAATTATCTGGTGATGTGGTTTCTGTAGATGGCATTGCCCTGGCATCCAACACCACTGTAAAGAATCTCGGCGTCATCTTTGACCGGGACTTGTCATTTAACTCCCACATTAAGCAAATCTCAAGGATTGCATTTTTTCATCTACGTAACATTTCAAAAATCAGGCACATCTTGTCCCAAAAAGATGCAGAAAAGCTGGTCCACGCGTTTGTTACTTCCAGACTAGATTACTGCAACTCCTTATTATCAGGCTGCTCTGATAAGTCTCTTAAGTCCCTCCAGTTGATCCAGAATGCTGCAGCTTGTGTACTCACAAAAACTAAGAAAAGAGATCACATTACTCCTGTATTAGCTGCTCTGCACTGGCTTCCTGTAAAATCAAGAATCACATTTAAAATTCTTCTCCTCACCTACAAAGCCTTGATTGGTGATGCACCTTCATATCCTAAGGAGCTTGTAGTACCATATTGCCCCACTAGAGAGCTACGCTAACTAAATGCAGGGCTACTTGTGGTTCCAGTCCTAAAAAGTAGGATGGGAGCCAGAGCCTTCAGTTATCAAGCTCCTCTTTTATGGAACCAGCTTCCACTTTCAGTCCGGGAGGCAGACACAGTCACCTCATTCAAGAATAGACTTAAGACTTTCCTGTTTGATAGTGCCTATAGTTAGGGCTGAATCAGGTTTGCCGTGGTCGAGCCCCTTGATATGCTGCTATAGGTTTATAGACTGCTGGGGGATGTTTTAGGATACACTGAGCACCTATCTCCTCTTCTCTCTCTCCTTATGGATGAATTTACATCTCTCCATTGCACCTTATTAACTCTGCTTCTTCCCCAGAGTCGTTGTGACTTCACATCTCATAGGGTCCATTGGACCTGGAGGTGTCTGATGCCTGGTGAGCCGGCCTCCGGCGTTGGCCCTGCTGATGCGCCCCGCCCCCCCTCCTCTCTACCTCCTTCTGTTTCATGGATTGGAGTTCCATTCATACATTGTCATATTCATGTAATGTGTTTATGTAACTTTGTAATGCTGTTCATTCTGTACACATGACATCTATTGCTTCTGTCCATCCGGGGAGAGGGATCCTCCTCTGTTGCTCTCCTGAAGGTTTCTTCCCTTTTTTCCCTGTGAAAGGTTATGTTTGGGGAGTTTTTCCTGATTCGATGTGAGGTCCTGGGACAGGGATGCCGTATGTGTACAGATTGTAAAGCCCTCTGAGGCAAATTTGTAATTTGTGATATTGGGCTATACAAAATAAACTGAATTGAATTGAATTGAATTGAATTCATACAGACCTTATAGCTCAAAATGATCACTCCAGTCGTCCGAATATACATGGAAATAAAAATATCATTCATTATTTGTCCGAGCTCATGAGCACTAAAGAATCTCAACCCAGAAGTCAGTCTATTTTTGTTGATATAAAAAAATATACCAGGCCTTTCCCCATTGACACAGACCACTGTAAATAGCAGTCTCTCTGAAGTGGGACACAGTGACTTCACAGCCTGTTACTGTGGCACCGGAGGGCCAATGGATGCTGTAAAGCTCCACAGACACTGGAGGGAGTGCTAGACTTCTGCCCATCACAATCATTTGAAGACAGAGAAAGTTACTGTGTTTCATCTCAAAATTGTCACTTGAAGGTCAGTTGTTCTTTAAAGAGGAAAGCACAGCACAGACCAAACCATTTACTCAGAAGCAAAGATACTGAGTTTGACAAACTTCAGAGGCATTTATTTATTTTTTAATGGGGTGAGAGGAAGGAATGCAGGTCAAATATTCCTCACTGATTTCTGTTTTTGGTCCTTTCAAAATAAACTTACATTTCAACCTAAAACTCTGTGGTTTGTGAGAAGGGGGTAGTTATCCTGTAGCTATCCCATGTTTGGAACCACCTTTGCATTTGTAGCATCTGAATAATGTTGGCCCATACTTAACTAGTCACTCACTGAGACCCTGGGGCTTGGGGTAGGTAAAATAGGCTTGTCAAATAGTTTCCTAGGTAAGTCACAATCCCGGACTATTCCATGAATAGATACAATCCATGGAATTGTACACAGTTTACCAACCATTTCTAATCAGTTACTGGTTTCTAACTAACATCATATTTAGTCATTGTTAATCATGGTGTGACAAATGAGAGTCCTCCAGGGTTTGTATGCAATATTAAGCCACAGTTTAAGGAGAATATACAGGTACATGGGAAACAGGGTTTCTCCTTTTCAGAAAACACTTTCAAACACCTTGATGCATATCCTACGGAGTGGGTGTCTGGCCTTATTTCAATAGAAGCATTACATAAGCATTCACTCCTTGAAATGGAAGGAAATGCCTAGGCCTGCCACAGACAGAGAAGGAGATAGAAGTCGAAGTCTAACTATTTTGGGATTTCAGTCAGGTCTCCTTTCTCCACAGTTTGTGCCTCTGCGCCATGAGAGAGTATGAATATTAATTGATGCTTTTATCATTTGTTATGGAAAGGATCCCTCTCTGTTTGAATGGCAGGAAAGCCATAAACCTGTTTTTCCCTTCGCTGCATTACCATATGAGTCGAAAACATTTCTCACGGAAAGAGAGCAGAGGACTTGAGCGAACATGAAAGAGTCTGTGTGGAAGGGAAGCTTGGCTGCACGGGTGAACAATCTGTCCTTTCAGATTTGTTTAGAGAGGCGATGATTAGTAATCAACAGGTAAAAAGGAAGATAAATGACGCTTTCCACAGATGGGCCTTTGTGAGGCATATGTATGTGTTTACTTTACATGTGTGTGTTGGGTGCAAGGCAAATGCCTCTAAGATGGCTACAGCCAAAGCTCTCACACCTAAGCAGGTTTGTGCCTATGTGTGTGTGTGTGTGTGTGCGCGTGTGCGCGCATTTATGTGTGGCAGACCCCATGACGTCATGCTTTCGTCCTGAGCAGCTTAGGCAGCATGTCAGTGTGTATTACACATCCAAATCACATGACACTTGACCTCTGACCTTGGCGCATCCTGCATCAAGACACAAGTTGAGAGTGAGCTTGTTGGGTGAGAGAAACTGAGACACTGAGTTATTCGTAGAAGGCCACATTTAAAAACACACAGGAAAAAGAAAATAGACAGATTGGACTAAAATAATAAGGCAAGACCAATAGAAAGTAGACCATCGAGGGACGGGGCGAGGTTGATAGTTTTGAATGATATCCCAAAATGAACAGCACCTGCCAAGTGACCATTAATGGGCTGCTTGAATAGAGGCCAGAGGGGGTCTCACATCGAAAGTTTGCCCGAGGATGTCGCTATGCTTGATCTGTTGCCATGACAACTGTTAAGGGAGGAGTAAATAAGTTTGTGGATTAGTTCATAAAGAAATGAGAAATCTTGCAGCAGTTATGAACGATGACAGATGACAAAATAGGACTCCACACTGTATATAACGTGACTGAAGTGATGAAAAGCGTGACATCACTGCATGACATTTCAGTCAGTGTTTACATGTTGCTCTCACCAATTAATAATAATAATAATTGGCTTGATTCTAATAGAAACAACTTTCCACCAGGCTTACTGGCTTACATGAGTCTACCTGATAAATGTAAAGTGCTTTAGAGATTACCCCGATACTGTGAACAATCACTTTTAATCTCATCGCCAGATGTGTTCTACATTGACACGACTGTGTGTCCTCTGATGTGTACAGTTGCCAGGTAATATGACTGTGTCCTTGGTGGTGCCTGAGACATTCTCCCATATGGCATTCGTTGGCTGTAATATCTTTTGTAATGTCTGTTCAGAGCCTAAATCGTCTTCCTGAACAGCCATTAGTTTCCACCTCCAGCTACAGTCAATTTTGATGTGCAACAACGATGGCATTCAATCACCTGCGTGTTTGTCTGCAGCAGCAGTAGGGAGGCAGTTAGGAGAAAGGAGAAAGGGAAACAAAGAGGAAGTAACAATGTGTTGGTACAGGTGTTAAGATGGAACAACACAGTTCATCTAGGTATGTTTCTGATTTGTGTTGTTGTTTAACATAGATGAGGTGCGCAGCAACAGATGGCTCGTGCTGTCGTCTGCCAGAGTTTCAACTTGTTGTCACGTGTCAAACAAACAAAATGTTACAGCATCTTTGCTTTTCATCGTCAACTTGAAAGCTGAAAGGCAGAGAAGAGAAGAAGGGAAAACACTTTTTCTTCACAACTGCTCACCGGCTTGCTTTGAACGAGACATGTATGACCTGACTAACAATGACGAGACGGTCTTTCTCAATAGCAGAGAACGTTGTGCATCTCAGAGTATATATAGCTTTTAAATGTAGTCTATGTCGAGGAAACAGCAGGCAAAGTACAATGGAAAATGTGTTGGACTGTTTAGCTTTGTGTATATAATTAACAACTTCACAATGTTTGCCATTAAATATGTGTGTTCTTTTGGAATAGCCACATCCAAGTGCATGAATGAACAATCCTGCAAGCTCTCAAGTGAACGCCTATGATTTCTGGTGTTGTTTGCTGGTGTTTAACTACGTAACATATTGTTTTGAGTATGATTCAGTAATTCACTTAATTATAGCAGGAATATTCTTGTACTTTTTACGCAGCCATTTGTGTGTGAGGCCCATCGTGAGAGGTGTAGAGTGTATTATTGGGCTGTGTGTGTCGGACTCTTCTTAAGATTCACAAAGGGATAGCCAGCCCTCGCTGGCTAAACTTTATCACCACACACATTCATAGGATACTTAAGCAATATAGAAAACACATACGCATTTACATACTTAAGGATATAGACACACCCATAAACAAACACTAAAAGGCATCAATCACACACATGCACAACCCCCAATATATGAGTCCACTTGCTCACCTTCATCTGCTCCGAACATTAATCTCTGTAGTCCATTAACATGCGCATGCACATGCACGTACACACACAGGCACACACACACACACACACACACACACACACACACACACACCATGTCCTTCAACCTAGGGGCAATATTCTTGTGCTCCTGCCACCTTCACCTCCCCGCACCAGCACACTTCCTTCAACCAGACTTTATTGTGATGAACCCCTATGAATCTCTGGCATAAAAATATCCCTGCTGCAAATATTGGCATTCATACACCCAACGTGAGTCTGACTGATGGGCTGTTGACAGCTTTGTCATATCAATAAATGAGGACCAGTCTGCCTGGAGCGAACCATACAGGGCAGGTTATGTCATAACACGTGTGAGTGTACTGTATGTAGCAGCTGTGAGCAAAGCCCTAAACGGGCTCAGTGCGTATCTCCTGCTCTGCATAAGCTTGATGTTTCCTCTCGTTAAAACAGACAAGCCAAGGCAGGCACATACACCTACTCATACGTAGCATGTGTGTGTACATACACGTATGCCACAATATTTTGTTTAACGTCTCACCTCAACATTAAACAAATAAGGGAACACAACAAAATGTAAATATGCAACACGGGGGGGATCAAACCTGTGGAAAGCATGTCACATTATGTTAAGTTCTGAAAAAAATTCTTCCAAAAGACAAAGATATCCTTTAGGTGCTGTTGTTTTCCCATTGGCAGCAGTAACAGCGGATGGAGCATTAGGTGGAACCCTTTCCTGCTAATCAATACAAGTTGTTACAGCGCACCCCCCCCCACACACACACACACACACACACACACCCACGCACACACACACACACACACTCTCTCTCTCTCTCTCATCCATTGTAATGCAGCACAGTGCAGTCCACACATGGTCTTTACAAAGGCTGCTTGTTCTCTAGTAGACCTTGAGCTGGGAGCCTTTGTAGAGAAAGTCTGTGACCTCACTCGTTCCTTTTATTACACGGACACATACACACACACACACACACACACACACATACACAGAACAATATTACATCTTGGCGGATGTGTTTTTTTATTTACAAACATAAGCTCATGACCCTCGGCACATGCTGTATGTAGGTACATAGGCTGAAGCACTGACACACCGAGACACACAAGCTCCCTGTGCCCCCGATCCAGCTTCATTCAATGCTAATGACCTTGGTGCCACCAAATCACAGAGCAATAACACAATGCCGGCCCACACGGCATGTGAGAGAGTAGGCTGTGAGGTGTGTGCTGAATGGATCTGTGGTGTGTGTGTGTGTGTGTGTGTGTGCGAAGGAGCCAGGCTTTGTCACAGCACTCCACACACTGAGCTTCCAGAAAAGGCCTAGTTTCAGTATGGTTTTGTAAGGACCTCGCCACTGAGGCTCAAAGAGGACAAACTGTTCCCTGTATCTCAGTTCACAGTTTGAAAGTCTCTGGGAACTCATGAGAGATTTGTTTTTAAATACATGAAACAAACTAAACTAACAGTTGTGTGGTTTGCTCTAATTTGTAGTCTCATTCAGTTTTTTTTTAGCCTTGCATAGCAGTGTGGCTCTGTGGATGACAATGTTAGTCTGTCGGCCCTTTGTTCTAGGTTGAAACAACTCAACAACCCTCGGATGAACTGCTATGAAATTTTGTAGAGACATTTATAGTCATCATATTGACTTTGAGGATAACCTGAATTTTACTAGCAGGTTTTTTTAGTGTATCCGGTGAAACAACTCAAAATCTACTGCAAATTTGTGACAGAAACTCATCTCGCCCTCAGGATGATTTGTAATAACTTCTCAAACCAAAATTTGGTTACTGAACACTATTGCTTCGAGACATTTTACTGTGTTATTAGTTCAGGGTGCAACACTGGCCGTGGGGTTCTGTATGTTTATTGCTTTCCTTGTAATTGTGTCTTATAGTTCTACTTTATTATGCATTCTTTGCTTTTATTACTTATTCTATTCATCTGTATTCCCCCTTGGGGATCTTGTGCTTATCTCTAAGCCAATCTAGCAGTTGAGGTGTTCTTCTCACTATAGTTTTTGGTTTCTCTACAACTTGTTGACTCGATAGCTACCTGCTAAACAAGGAGAGTGACTGCCACGTCAAACACCTGTGTTGTGTTATTGGCCATATTAAGAAAGAAAAAGAAGCAACTAAGAGAGCCTTTTTGAAAAGCTTTGTGGAAAATGCTGGAATAGTGTGGGTTGAGGGGAAAACTAAGACAAAAGAGCAAGTTTGCAATTTATCCACATTGGCGTGGACATGACCACACCAGGTTTGTGGCTATTCCCCTTTGGCCATACATTGACATGTAAAGCAGCTGTGCTAGCAGTTGTCAGTGTAGTAACCAGAGAGAAGAACAGAACAGAACAGGACTTCAGCAATAATGCCACAGAGAGAGAAAGAGAGAGAGAGAGAGAGAGAGAGAGAGAGAGAGAGAGAGAGAGAGAGAGAGAGAGAGAGAGAGAGGGGGGCTAGCCTGCTGAGCCAGGCCTCTCATTATGTGGGATGTAATCTGAGCTTTCGGGGCCCGGGCCGGCCCTCCGACTGCGCTGAATGGGGGACGAGCACTGGCCCCCACTGTCTTTCCTGTGCTTTCACTCTGCTTAGCTCGGCAACTCTGATTATAAACCGAGAGGGTGGGGTGGCCGTTGCTGGAGCGGTGGTGGTTTGGTCGGATCAGGGGTGGTGAAGTTTAGGGTTGGTATGGGTGCGATGGGAAGCGTTGCAGTTTGTGGGTTATCTAAGTCTGTCTTGCTGAGCTGGATAGTTAAGAGCATGGAGTTTGCAGTTTGTGGTCTTATCTACATATACAGTAGAAAAACATCTAAAATGTATGAGATTTAAATTACCTTCAAATCACATGTTTCTGTCTTTCCCTGCCATTGGCTATAAATCAAGAAGAAATGTACAAAAAAATTACTCATAGATGCATGTGAAATGATAAATGATCAAAAGAAGAAAAAATCTATTGGTACATCCATAAAACTAATTCATCTTCAGTTTGTTTATTTCACACATACATCATACTGTGTGTAAAATAATGATAAAGGGGCGAAACTGTATTTTATTTTGACTGCTACAGTCTACTTAATAGAGAGACAAAGTCCTGCCCCTTCCTTCAACAGGATCAAAATATGATTTATCTCACACCGTTTAATAGAGTACATGTTTTTTCTGAAATGAGGTCAGATGGTGGTCAACCGGAAGGGGTGGGGCTTCACCCATCTATATGACCTTTACTGACATCATCTCTACATTTTAAACGCAATTAGAGCCAGGTGCTGTAACAATGGGACAAGATAGTGTGTGTGTGTGTGTGTGCGTGTGTGTGTGTGTGTGTGTGCGTGCGTGTGTTACGGTGTGATGCAGAAGGAGGCCTACCACAGCAGAGGAGCCCTGATAACCTTGTGTCACCTTAGACTAAATGACCGCTTCTGCACAATAGAGATGATTAATGTCCACCTTCAATACCACACTTACACACACACACACACACATGCACATATGTCAAGTCACGTGGAATGTACTGGTGTGTGTGTGTGTTGTTAGGGGGACAACCTTGTCCCTTGGAGCTAATGAGGCCCAGCGACTAGTGTCCCATGGCTAGATCTGTACTTGATAGTAGGGCATTATCTAAATACTGCATGCACACCATTCATTCCCCTTGGTACGTATTCATCATAAGAATACATATTATACATCTTACCACAGCAATTATAACCACTATTTACACACTGAAAAAGAAAAGCACATCACCTTTCATTTAAATTTAAAAAAAATAAGGTTTTGCTGAACAAATGAGCTTTAATTGCTGGAATACAAGAGGTAAAGAAAGGGTGACCCTGTTTCATACTGGCAGAAGTGAGTGTATCTAATATTGAATGAGTACAGGGTTAGGTTGTGTGCTCTTTTGTGTGTGTTCTTTGTGATATGCATATGTGTGTCTTTGTGTAAAAGGAGGGCAGTAGTTTACCCCGGGGGGCTCTCTGCCTACCTTTATGCGCTCCTGTGTTTACTTTCCACCAGTGGTAATTGGAGGAGTGACTCAGTCTGGTGCTCTCTGGGGAGCAAATTATTAATTTTTTGCCAGACTGCAGTTTCAGTTTCAGTAGGAAAACAGATGCACAGAGAAAGTAAAGAGAACTATTCTTTCTTCAGTGTATTGTATATTTACATAAATCCTTTGACTTGTTTTATACTGAGGGATTGCTAGTCTTAAACAGTTTTGTATATATATTTTGTCCATTTTCTCAGCCTTCTTCTATTCTACCTTTGTATTGGGAGTACGTGTGTTGGAGTGAGGAGGGTGGTAGCTGGCAACCCACACTGCTTGTGAGTCAGCTGAATCACTTACACTTGGCACAGCATGTCATTTGAGAGAGAGAGAGAGAGAGCGTGCGCGTGCGCGCGCGAGAGAGAGAGAGAGAGAGAGAGAGAGAGAGAGAGAGAGAGAGACGGCTCATGACAGAGGGCACAAAGTGAATGGTGGCCGGGAGTGGGAGGAGGTTTAAATATGTGTTCCCAAATGTGATGGGTGTAGCTGGAGAAAAGATTGATGTGGGAGCAGGTGCAACATTTACTGTGTCACTGACTACAATTCCAAGAGAAACAACATTATTGGGAGAAATTAAAGTTATGATGTGTGTGTTTCTTCACATACGACTTTGCAGGGGTTTGGAGTGACACTACATAGAGAGACTGCAGTAGTGCCATAGCATATGTTCATATAACATAAAGCTACTGTCAAGCAGTGGAAACCAATATATTTTGACTAATTTCAGTTTCAGTTTTAGTCAAACTTTGATTGTATGTATTGTGGATGGATCCAATGCTGCATCACTAAAAGTAAGGATGATGTTCTCTTTCTATTCCTCTTCACTTCCATAATGATATGTTTCCTCTCAGGCATATGTAAAAAACATTGTTAGCAGCAAACATGGCCGAGACATCACCTAGTTGAGGGTGTGCCCCATCCACGCTACTTAGTGAGGATTTAGACTGAAATACGGCCTGCGTTGAAACAACATCTGGAGCAGTGTCTAGTTGGAGTAACAGATTAATGTGTGTTAAGGTTTATCGGAAAAAGAGATGGGTGGAAAGCAGTGACTGACCGAAAATCAACTTTCCATATGTACAAAATAACACGATCACGTGTTCTGTGTTGCTCCAGTGTGTTGTCAGAATTCAAAACTGAAAGAAAAGGCGTGCCTTCATAAACGGCTATATTGGCCTACCCATCCACGAAGAAACACATTTTTCAGTGTGAGAGGTCTTTCTGAAGATCATCTGCCAAAGCAAATCTGCTTTGACTGAAAACAGGGAGTCCACATCAGTGAAAGAATAATCCAACTTTCAAGCAGCACACATTGAGCGGATCAAATTGATCAAGCAATGGCTCCGCGTGTTTGATCCCATTATGACATGAAACACAGCTGCTCCACACAAACAGTCATGGCTGTCATGTGAGAAAGGCAGATTGACATTGAAATTATGTATGAGAGCTGACACACAATACCCAAAAAAACAGCAAACATGCGCATGCACGTCTTTCCCTCCCCAGCTTTGTGTGTTTGTGAGCGTATGTGTGTGTGTGTTTGTAGAAGGCTGATTATGTCCAACAGCCCACATTCAACCTCTGAGGATGAGGCTGTCTGCTCACATTTAGGCCTCGACCCAAAACTTATCCTGACCACAGTGGAGCGACAGAATAGAATGGATGCACTTTGGAATGGACACATGGATCGAGAGAGATACTGGCGAAAAGGAAGTAAAATGAGAGAATGTGCTAGAGAAAATGTTGTTTGTGTGTGTGTGTGTGTGTGTGTGTGTGTGTGTGTGTGTGTGTCTTGTCTTGTATCTTTTTCTACTCCAGACCAGTGTTTCACCGTCTCTGACAATAAGATAGCTGGTGATTTGTGTGTTACTATCTTCAGTGGAGCACACACTCTGCTGACCTATCAGTAACTGGAAAAGGAGATCTGAACTGGGGAGAGGAGGTAAGAGAAGGTGGGTGTGGTGGGACTCCAGTGTGTGTGTCTTCAGGGTGTGTGGACGTCCCAGATGAGCCTGACCTGCTTTTTTAATGTTGCTCAATGCCTCATGAAATCTGCTCCACACACATAGGCCCGCTCGCTCCGAGATCATCACTAAGCCCAGCTCGGGCTTGTCAAGGCCTTTGGAAAGAGAGCAGGGGACAACTCATATTGCAAGTTAAGGTGATGAAACGGATATCCCCAAACTTCTTCAGAGATCCTCTTGGCATGAGAGTTTTTAAAACTAAACAATCAACGGCACTATCAAATTTGAGCATGCTCCTTGAGCATGCAGCGATAACCGGCCACCCAACATCTTCTGCAGTTTGCTGCAGCAGATTGTGAGGTTAGCCGTGTACAGACCAATGTCTGTTGTTGTGTGTTAACGGGTCCAGCTTTGTAGAGTCCTAGTCTAATTTCCACATGGGGACAATAAAGTATAGTACTGTATCTATCTATATATCATACACGGGTCCTGATATGTAAAGCCTTCCCCGTGAACTGTCATGGTGTCTTCAGTGTCACATTAAGTTAGGTGCTTGTCCCCTCACATTAGCGCTGTTGTCCTCTTAGTGTAGTTTGGCTGGTGTGCCATCTATTTCAGTCCTATATGGACAAACATATGGTTAGTGGGAAGGACGTAAGGAATGAGGGCAAAGAAACTACTTCCCTATATAAGACAAGAGAGGATATGTAGTTGAGCTGGAGAGAACAGGGTTATGTAGGGTTGTAGGATTCACAATTAATACAAGCTCAGTGGTTCTCAGCTAACCACAGCTCTACACATGTTAAGGGAAAACCTGCTTATTGTCTTTCTTGCCGGGAGTTAGATGAGAAGATCGATATCACTCACTGCTGAGTGTATGCTAAATGTAAAGCTACCGCCCGTTAGTGTAGCTTAACACAAAGGCTGGACGACAGCTTAACCTGGCTCATTCACAAGATAACAAAATACACCTGCCAGCACCTCTAAAGCTCGCTTTTAACATGGTATATTAAATTTAATTAATCTGTACAAACAACTAACTTTAAAAACGATGTGCTTGGGGGATTATGCGTGGAATACTTCGTGGACGGTCAATTCCTGGACCCAACAGTTTTAGTGTCTTTCTTAAAAGACAGAACACAGAAGTGAAACCTACCATATACGATGTATATTGTATTTTCTAAGGGGTAAAGCAGCCAGTGACATTCCTTTTATTGTACAGACAGAACAAACATCTTAGCCAAACATCTCAGTAAAAAAAACAACGCTTCTTTGTTGGCAGGATCTGAACCAGGAGAGTCAAACACCCAAAGGATTGCTAGTCTAGTGCCTTAGCCACTTGGCCATAACAACATCTATAATCAAGATTTATATTCCCAGACTCAAACTCTGACACAATATTGACTCTAATCAATATCCCTTTGTAGGTTAGGGACTGAGGCTTTCCAAACTCATTACACCAAATAGATCTGCATCTCATCAGAAAGCCTCACATAGATAACATGTGGCTCAGGATTCCCATATGACGGCTTTCTCTTTTTCTAACTAGCAGCTGAGATAATGGACATGTTTTTCAATGACACCCTGCGGCCTGTTAGTCTATTCTACAGTCCTATTATCAATACCATGAAGAAATAATAAAAATGAATAATTTCACAGTGCTATAAATATTTTGCCTGTAATCCCTGATCACATAGTTGAATTACAACATAGCTATAATAGTAAGACACAGAAAAGGTTCAAGCCCCTGCCGTGCTGAGGTAGTAGCTGAATGTGTCAACAGCTTCTTCAGATGTCAACTTTAAATATCAGCCAGGCACTGAGATACCCCACACTGATGGAAATATATGTCTCAAGCATGTGACTTCTTTTAGTGGAACAGGAGCTGGGTATCAGTGGCTGACAGCAGACTGTGTCTGTTGTCTGGTACTTTTATAGTTGTGTCTCCACCTAATTTAAGGAGTTTCATTCCCAACGAGATTTCATTTCAAAACGCGCAGCTTCTCTCACTCGGTAACTCCTGCAGAAGGAATAGTACTTCATCTTGAGATTATAAAACATGAAATAAAAAATTTTAAGCATGGAATCTTGTAATTATAATGGCAAGCAGCTGTAGTAACTACTCACTCATTCCTGGTTGAGAAGATCCACAATAAAGAGCAATATGAATGGAAGAATCCCTGCAGACCTTCTCTAATTGTGCCTTAGAGACCAGAAATGTGTAAACAAATGCTGCTTGCCTCATTAGCTGCGTTTACATTCATACACTCTGCGTTTCAGATTAGAAACAAATCACTAATCAGAGTCAGCAAGGAAATAACAATACTTTGAGAAAAATTGAGTTAATGTCAACAATCACTATGATTTTTTAGTTTTGACTGTATTTTAAGCAAATATCTTTCTGCATATGCTCTGTTAGAGAGTTAAAGGAAGATACTCTTCTGGGAAGACTCCCCACTCTACTTTTTTTTGAGTGCTGCATGTTTCCCATGGGAACCATCTTGAATAGGTGATGTTATCCCTTTGAAAGACATAAACAGAAGGCTCATCTTCTGCTCAATAACTCCAGTGGTAAATTCTAATAAAACTGCTTCAGTGCGACTAGCACAGAGGACCAATAATGATCGTTAACACAGGCTCACGTTTTGCTTGTGACGGAGTGTGCTCATGAAAACACTTTCTTTGGAGTTATTGATCAGAATGATTACATTTGGGAAGAAAAACACAACATACACAGTTTTATAAACTCCACACATACCAAAACAACAGAACCACAATATTACATCTCCACAGGCGACCACACTTACAACTTTATCACCGTATTATTATATGAAAAGGGCCGCCCACTGTGACACATGAATATCCGTTCACTCGTCACAGAGACTACATATCAGTCTACTGTTGCTCTTGGGGAGCTTTGTCAAAGATGGCACTTTAAAGATGTGGGTCTTAACAGTCAGGGAGGGTTCCACTTGTATTATGGGAAACGTAGGATGCAACATTTTCCAAGCTCGGCCCATATTCTTAACTAACGGTTATACTATCTCAGGCCTCTGCTTTTTTATTTGTCTCTTACCAGACTCTTAACTTTATGGATGTGCTGTCTTAAATTGCTTGAGTACCCGTTTAAATATATATTTTTGGTTATATGGGAATTGATAGAGAACAGGTAGTAAAAATGTGTTAACCTCAGAAATGTAATCTATAAATTCTTCTCACACACACACACACAAAGCACACAAAGAAAGTGCATATAATCAGTGAGTCTGCAGTTTCCGGTGGAGGGAGAGGCACAGTCTAAATGATGATATTTATCTTGTGGCTAACTGAAAGCCTGTGGTCTCATTGTAAGTCTGTATACGTTTCTATTTTGTAAGTGAGTGTGTGTGAGTCAGTATGTACCCAACCATTACCATGTCTATTGTGTGTGGCTGTCGAGCCGCCATGACTGGACATTCAATCGCAGAGTGGGAGGAAGAACCCAACACCTTATGGCACAGGGACGGCATTATATTTTCATCTCTGGCTTGACAACAGCTTTTACATTTTCAAGTCCAGTCTGAAAGGGATATGACAGAGAAAAGATGTTACATCACCTGCTTGAGTTTTACCGATCAGCCATTGTTCTATGTATAAAGCACACTTGTATGGAGCGCATAATCCCCGTAAGGGATTATGTTGTAATAAATAAAGCACATTTCTCTCCTAAAGATGTCTCCCTTCATGTTGGTGTTCATGTCACATTACTTCATAATTATCGCTGCTGGGTAACGCCATCGTAGTCATGGATGGGATCATTGCTGCATGACATCGTCATTATCACCGTCATTGTCGTCATCTGAATCATTGTAGCCACAATGATTGCTCTTCCAATCTGTGGCTCAATGTTGTCCTGGTCTATCTCCTCCCTTTAGCCACCTGTAGCACGGCACCCTGCAGGGTTATGCTAATAACAGCGTTTCTCCTGAGACACCCCGACTATTGGCTTCAATAAAGACTGCTTTCCTGCTGGGGATTTAGCTGGCTTATTGCTGTCTCTGACTCCACAGCCTGTCACATCGTGTTACAGTCTCCCTGCTAGGCTAAGCTAACTGGCTCCAGCTACAGATTTACTGTGCAGATGGGAGAGTGGTAATGAAATTCTCATTTCACTCTTAGCAAGAAAGCCAATACGCAAAGAGCATCTCCCAAAATGTCAAACTATTCGTTAACTACGTCACTTAATATGGTCTGACTGGTCTCCAGAACTGGAAGACATATAGTCTCCTGTAGGAAGTAGAGTGGTCATCATATCATCACCTAAAGCCACCTACTGTATAAAGCCACCAACCCCACAATGTGAGAAAGGGTTTCTATGCTGCTGATAGATTTTTTTTACATGATTACTCAGTGCACATTATAACTGCAGATAATTCAGTGCATGCATGATGCATATTTGTAACAAAATCTACCTACCAGCCCCTACCAGTTTTTTAAATGTTTTTCTCTCTCTCTCTCTCTCTCTCTCTCTCTGGCTTCCTGCAGCGCTGCCCATCACTCTTCACTATTTCAGTCCCTTCCCATATCTCTCTCTCTGTTCTCTCATTTCTCCATCCATCCATGTCCCTGCTAACCTCTCCATCATGTCACCAGTCTATTCCTTCCTTCCTACCTCAAACTTTCCATCTTTCCTTCTCTCCATCTGCTCTCTCCACCCATACCACAACCCAGCCCCTAACCCCCCACATCCCATCCTTCTCAGCTAGCTGGCCGGGCTGCTGACGTCTGCAGTAGCGTTGGAGCGCGGCCAAGGACTGCCTTAAATCTCACTGATTCCCAATGTAATGCACACGTACATCACACATATGTGAGCCGCGGTGTGTGTGTCACATGCACATCCACATGCACTTTTGCATACAAATACAATCACACAGATATTTGATAACATAACTTTGTGTAATTGTAACTACTGATACAAATTAATGAATAAAAACATGAAGGAAGTCATATTGTACTGTCTGACAATTAAATGTTTCATTCTGATTGAGGCTCCCGGTGAGAAATACTTCTCTCTGTTGGTGCTTTTAGCTTGTTTTATTTTGTTGTTTCTATTGAGAGAGCTCTTTTCTTTTTTTTCTTATATAATGCGCGTGTGTATCAAATCTAACTCTTAGTAGATTTATGTCTCCAAATATAGACAACATTGTTTACTAAAAAAGCCTCACACTGGAGGGATTCAGCTCACCTTCTGCTTTTTATAAAATCTGGAAACTGTCCAGTGGGTTGGCTATGGCTTCAATACTGTATACAGACGATAGCCCGTCTGTTCCATATAACATTTCCTCTCAGACATCCCGTTCTCTGAGCTCAGAAATGTGTGTTACCTGACCCATATTTTCCAAATATACCCAATAGAAAAAATACAATACGTCATTAGCTTTTTAAATATTCCATTCTCAGACATGTTACGAGACATTTGTGTACTTGGTCAGAGTGTAATGAACGAAGAAGTGTTTAATAAGGACTGTCCTTTAAGTGAGACTATACTGATCACATTTCAGTGACATGGGGCGACATGACCTGGCAGAACCCCTCTGTAGCTTCTCCACTTTCATTTCCTCCTCCTCCTCCTCCTCATTTGGCTGCAGCCGGCCGCCAGAAAACTCACAACACTGCCAGTAATCCTCTGCGATGGCTGACAGCACAGCAGGCACTCTATCACATGATGGGATTGACGTTTATAAGGTCTGCTATGTGGATTCTTATAAGCCTAAGGGAGGCAAGAGACAAAATATAAATCAGCTTCTGTAAAAAAAACAAAAAACATTCTCCAGTTGTATGGAGGAGTGTGTTTGGTTCTACTAACTGTTTCAGCACCTCACTATGCTGCACAACAGTGCTCTTGAATTCAGCTAAATTGAACCAAACCTAAGATTTAATGTGAATCAACAGATACTTTCCTTTCTCTCCTGAACATGAAAGTATTTCTCTCAGTCTTCCTCAAGCTGCTGGCGTAGCTCAACACAATGCCTGAGTAAGTGGGAGAGAAAGAGTCACTTTACGACCCTCCAATTATTCCGATGAGCTCAGTTTCTACCCCTCTTTAGCGCTGTTATGTGTCAGCACAGAAACAGCATGACGACGAGTTCTCACTGTTGGCGAGAAGAAACACAACAGCAGAGCAACGTATTGCCAAAAGGTTGGAGGGCAGACGCACAGCTTCACTACTTGTGGTGATGAATGGAGTAAAGTCATGTAATGTGAGGTAGGAGAATTACAGTCTTCACCTGCGTGCAAGTGTTGACAGGTCGAAACAGTTGGAACCAGAATACCCTGACATTTAAGCAGAGGGCAAATTGCTGACTCCAAAAGTTACATAGACCGTAATTATGTCACAGCAGTGATGAAAGATTCATGTTTGCTAAGCTGATCTGATAGAGATGTTTATTTCTCTTGAAATAATACACTCGTAGGTAGTCCACCCGCTGTGTAAAAAATGCACTCAGGAGACTTTACATGCCTGAATGCAGAGAAAGATGTTTACTTTGATACATTAAAATCATTGCAAAATGTAAAGAAGCGTTTAAATATTTGTAGCACTGGTATTAGATTGCGAGTTTCCAAGGCCTTTATTTTGTCATTAACCCAAAGTCTAAATGTTAACACAATGTACCACGCCACATCAGATAAGGAATTCATGAACAAGTAACACAAGCACATTTCCACAATAGCAAGTCAAGGATAGAACACATATCTTAATGTGAAGATGATAACATCTAAAAGTTATCTAGTCTCGAGCTGGATTTCACAGTCACAGTCACAGTAAAAATTGTTTACTCATAAATATTAAAGGCCTTTAGTGAAGGTATGTCAAGAGAGGAAAGTGGGGCCAACAACACTATCAGTGTGTTGGGATATGAATAATAAGGAATATTTTCTTATTTTGTCTCCCTCTTTCTCTGCATCCCTCTCTCTATCTGCGATGTTGGTCTGGTTTAGTCTTGTGTTTACCGGCCGCTGCAGCTCGGTGGGCTTTTTTCTACAAATCATGGTCCACGCAGTCGACTCAGACATCACTGCGTGCCGGGCTCAGTCCACGTGCCTGTGCTCTACTTTATGAGACAGCAGGAAAGAGAGAACGGGAGAGTAGGCGAGAGAGAAAGAGGGACATTAAGTGATAGAAGCCCCCCTTCTCTTAATTCTCTATCTAACCTTCAGTGCTGACGTTCTTATGCAACGCCACCCACTGAGGACCAACCAGCACCTCCCACACACACACACACACACACACACACACACACACACACACACACACACACACACACACACACACACACACACACACACACACACACACACACACACCACACACACACACACACACACACACACACACACACACACACACACACAAACGCACGATGGGCCTACACACAAGAAGTAGCCTTAAGCATATTTGTGCTGTGTGGGTGAGGAGTGACATCATTTAGTCCACCTGTGTATAAAACTAATATTGCAACATAAATACAGAGTCGTCTGATTCAGAGATAAAAATCTACTGAATGCGCTGAGGAGGACCAGATTTCCATTTTAACTAATAATGAGACTTCACTGATCAAAACACCTCAAACAGAGAGAAAGAAATAGCATTGGTTTAGTTTAAAGATTTGACTGTCCAATCCTTTGTGTAGTTGTTTTAAACCAATACTAACGATTGATAGTATTGTGTTGCAAAGGTAAACACAAAACTTAAAGCAATGGTTTTACATTTTGGAAAATACACTTATTTGCATCCTTGCAGTGACTTAATGTCTGAACAGTAAATATGAAAGTACAGCAAGCAGCCAACCAAAGGTAACACAATCTACCTACCAGCCCCTCTAAAGTTCACCATGTAACATTCAACATGTTTCTTATTATGTTATCGGTCCTATTTAGTAAAATTGACGATAATGCAGGATGTGCTGTAGAATGTGACCTTGTGATTAACAGTTCGCTACTACGGCATTGTCGGGTCTTGAAGTTGTTTCCTTCTTACAACTTTACTCTTTCACTGTGGGGTTGCAGTTCATGAAATGGATTTGAAACCTTTTCGGTTGCCTAAAAATGTCTTTCTACTTAGATCCACCCTGTTGTGTCACTTCTGGTTGCAGAGAACCAGGATGGACAAGGCCAAAAACCAAGATGGCGACGGACAAAATGCCAAAAACAAGGTCTAAAAATGTAGTGTTCAGACCAATGGGGGATGTCATTGTAACTACGTCCACATTATATAACCTACACTCAGTTGCTATTATAATGCTTATGAAGGTAGGATTTATTGCTGGACTGTTTTAGCTATATAATCCTAATAAACAATTTAATATAATGCCTTATCTGCATCCTGTGTGATTCCACAACACCATACATTGCTAGTGTTTTAATGTGATTAATATACTTCAAATGGCAAATACAGGCAATAATCTGTAGAAATGTCATGGGAAATTAGCAGTTTATAATGAAATGCACAAGGTACATTCGGACGATCTATAATGCTGAACAATGTGACGACAAAAGAGCCACATTCCTGTTTCTCCTTTCAAAGTAGACCGTATTAGGACATGGCTGTAGTTTTACTATACATCAATATCAGCAACTGTTCTGTGATGTGTCACTGAGCCCTTTTTGTCACAGTGTTGCCGTTGCTTTCAGAGCATTATGTTAATCGGATCATAATGATCGGTGTGTGTGTGTGCGTGTGTGTGTGTGGGAGAAAGACCCTGCAGCCCAATGCTGACAGAGTGCAACACAGTAATAGATATATCTGACAACGATGGAAACGCATGCTTGTTACCGTCACACACTCATTAACATATTTAGCTATGTCACTTTTGTTTGATAAAGTGCTGATGGTGCTTTAAGTTTGTTGTAAGGCGAAAAGCGAAAGGTTCTTCCAGAGCTCCAGTTCTCATCTGTGTCAGTGTTTATGGCCAAGAGCATAGGAATCACCAGTCACCCACACAGAGTGATTCATTCAGCCATTATTTCAAATGTATCGATTCCAGAGCAAGTTAACACCCTCCAACTCCTTCTCCTTATTTATTTGTGTCATGCAATACAACAATACACAATACAATAAGGTGAGGACTTGGAAGACAAGGAGAAAGTAAAAATATTAGAACACTATATATGAAGCAATTAAGAGCCCCCAATTTCACTTTTAACACCACAGACAGCTGGGCTTGGTAATTGGAAATATGTCCTAGGACATAAGAAATAATATTACTGAGGCTGATTCACTGAAGAAAACATACAACCGGATTGCACATTTATTGCTATTAAATATTGGACTAATCTCTTGGAAAAGTCACTTTAAAAATAATTTTCTTTTTTTTCTTCTTTGATCCACAGATCTACTTTCCTGGTAATGGTCAACATATAAAATAGAGTGGGTTGGATGGAGGAATCTCTATCATAACCACCAGGTCTGGCTTCATTAGAGCCTGTCTGTGCAGTGCTGGTGGATAACAGGTGTGTGGTACATTCCCCAAATGATTGCACAAACTAGGCCATACTTCTATGAGGACATTGGGGGAAGCTGCGTTTTGTTTGGACTCAAGCTATAAAGCAGATATGTTTTTGCACCTCACATACAAATCAACATCTGGTCATTCTAATCTTAAAGGTAAAGAGTACAACGCTAAATCAAGGGACCAGGGGAAATCATGCAGCCCAAATCAGCTGAGGTTGAGGTTAACGTGCTGGGCAGTGCAGACATCAGATACTTGGGAAGTAAAGGACTCTCGGGGAACGAAGGAAATGTAAATTAAATTGACACCGAGGTTAAACTGTTAATGGAACATGTTTTGACACTTACGAATGCAAATATCTAGTGTTGCGTAAATGCTTGTAAATAAGAACTGCATCCTTTGCATAATTGTGCACACCCGCCCCCAACAGGATATGTCAAGTTAACAGCACTGATAATACATTACATTACATTACATGTCATTTAGCTGACGCTTTTATCCAAAGCGACTTACAATAAGTGCATTAAACCATGAGTCCAAACTCAGAACAACAAGAATCAAGCAAGTACAATTTCTTCAATAACGTTAAACTACAGAGTACTATCCGTACGTGCCATTTAAGTGCTACTAAAGTGCTAAACAACAAAGTGCTATCGGTAAGGGACATTTAAGTGCTACTAGAGTGCTACTACGGCTCTACCTTCCCTATTCAAGGTATAGTCGAAAAAGATGTGTTTTAGTTTGCGACGGAAGGTGTAGAGACTTTCTGCTGTCCTGATGTCAATGGGGAGCTCGTTCCACCAATGAGGAGCCAGCACAGCAAACAGTCGTGAGTGTTTAGCTCGAAGTGAAGGAGCTACAAGCCGATTGGCAGAAGCCGAGCGAAGTGAACGGGCTGGGGTGTACGGTTTGACCATGTCCTGGATGTAGACCGGACCCGATCTGTTCGCAGCACGGTACGCAAGTACCAACGTTTTGAAGCAGATGCGGGCGGCCACCGGTAACCAGTGAAGGTCGCGGAGGAGCGGAGTAGTGTGGGTAAATTTCGGGAGGTTAAAGACCAGTCGAGCAGCTGCATTTTGGATGAGCTGTAGAGGTCGAATGGCATTAGCAGGAGGGAGTTGCAATAGTCCAGCCGTGAGATGACCAGAGCCTGGACCAGAACCGGTGCCGCCTTCTGAGTGAGAAGGGGTTGTATTCTCCTGATGTTGTACAGCATGTACCTACAGGAGCGTGTTATTGCGGTAATGTTGGCAGTCAGGGAGAGTTGACTGTCGAGCGTCACACCGAGGTTCCTGGCAGTCAGAGTCGGAGCCAGCACTGAGTTGTTGAAGTTAATAGTCAGGTCGTCAGTGGGAGAGCCTTTTCCTGGAAGGAGGAGAAGTTCAGTCTTGTCCGGGTTAATTTTCAGGTGGTGAGCGGACATCCACTGAGAGATGTCGGTCAGACAGGCAGAGATTCGTGCTGCTACCTGTCTTTCGGATTGGGGAAACGAGAGGATCAGTTGGGTGTCGTCAGCATAGCTGTGGTAGGTGAAGCCATGCAAGTGAATGACAGAGCCAAGAGAGTTGTTCTAGCACGAGGATTTATGTCCCTTCAACTGTGTTCTGTTAAATGCAGTTCGCCTCATCGTAAAGTGAGAGCATACCACTTTTTAAAGTTTGTAGTTTATAGTGAAGTGTCAAATTCCCAATCAATAAAATGCATCTTTGCTTAGGTCAGGATACTCAAAAGGTTTTGCTGCTACACTCTGACTTGGTCTGGAATGACCAGTAGTTTATGGTGGCTAATATTAGCTAAACTTAGATAGATACTGCTGTGTTACTGGCATTACTGAGTTAGTTTTCTGACTTCGAAAGTCTTTGCATTTACAATGATCCCAAAATTGTCTCATTTTAGGGGCTAAAATGTTGTTCTGAGTAGTTTGATCCACGGTCGTCTCACTCTCTTTTTAAAGAACCTCTTAAAAAACTTCATAGATACAGTAACATCTAAATAGGGACATTGTTGCTGGGGAAATTTTTAACTGAAGTATTTAAAGCAAAAAGAGTAATGTAAAAGAGCGTGTTCAGCGGGATGGTTGACATTCCAGAGTCCTGAGTAAGTTGGGGCTGCTGTGGAGACCTCCAGGCTTCCTGGTGATGTCCACATAGATTTTACTCGGACAAGAGAGGCCCGATAAGCTCAACTGCATTGTAAACAACTGAAGAGAAGCCATTACACTCTGTACTTATTATTTGCAGTCACGTGCCATGTACCCCTCTAATTATCATGAAATACATTTAGAAGACTGGAGAGTATCTTTTAATTCCCTCTTCTTGGGAGCTTTAAACACATACCCTCTCTTCAGCATTTCTCAAGGGCACACAACTGCCATAGTAGTGTTCATTCACGATTACTGCCCTGCTCCACTGCCAGTAAATGCCACAGAGATGGCTTTATCTCGGCATGTTTTGACTTCCTGTCCCACTGATCCACAGCAGTGCGAGCTGTCCTTGCCAACAATCCCATCCTCAGACAAACAGGAGAAAAAGAGCTTCCTTTGAGGGCTTCGGGACACATTAACTGTGTTGACAATACATGTGAGCCCTGCTGTGGAAAGTAAAAGAACAAAGTGCCCTCAAGTCCCCTGACTTAGGTACAAGTCAGAAGCTGCATGGCCACACGTCACCAGGGTTTCTTTCTTTAGTGTGTGTAAATATTATTCATGAAAGTGTTCAAAGCATATGAGGTATAAGTCAGGTAAATCCAGGCTGACTAAGTAGACAGAAAAGGTGTTTGAGAAAGCAAAAGCTATTTTTCCTCAGCAAAAGAAGAGACTTTATGGTGACATGCAGTCTAGAGATATTATGGATTAAGTGGATGTGGAGAGAAGGTTTCAGATGTTCTTAGGAAGGACTTCTAATTCCTTTCAGTTTCTTTGTGCTCCTCTCACCTCGGAGCATGTCCAGGAAAGTTTGTGTACATGGATTTATGTATTTGTATGCATTTGTGCGTGCATGATTCTCCTCTGCAGTGTTTCCCAGCATGCCCTCCTCTCTCTCCTCGCTTCAAATCAGCTTCTTCTGAGCACAACACCTCTGAGAGACACCAAAAGATTCCTTTGTTGCTATAGCGTCCTCCCTCTCTTTCTCTTTCACTTGAAGACACACATATAGACACTAAGGAGTGATGAATAGCAGGTGTGTAAGCTTCCCACCAGTGTGTGCCACAGAACTGATTGATCTCAGCTTGACAAGATGAGTCCAATTCATGAGGCTTGGACACTGCCAACAGTGAGGGTGGGGGTGGGGGCACGGATACAGTGTTATCTTTGTAGACACATGGATACTTTTAATGTTAAAAATATGTTCCTTTTTTATCCAGAAATAGCATTGCGATCCCCAAACAACAACCATGTTGGTGAGAATGTTAGTGATATTTCTGGATGTAGCACACAGCATGCTGTGACTTGCTTTCACAGAGCTGACAATCTTATCAAATCATGAAGCAGTTAAGAGATCTGATCAGGACAAAATTCTAACAAAACAAGTCTTTATTTCTAACTGATAATGCAGAACACATGGCGCTAGAGATACCACAAACAGCAGAGCCACAGTTGCGTTGCATGTTAACTATTGTGCGAGGCTACTTTGTAACATTGATCCCTTTGGCTGCAAAACCTTTTGTTTTCCAGTGCCATGATAGACTGCACTGGAAACCAAGAGGTATGGTGAGGGAGGGGAGGCCGAGGAATGTGTGTTTGTTTTCGGTTTCCATCTGCAGATAAGAGCAGCTGCACTTTAAAGGGCTGGGTGCATGAGCGTCTGCTGGTGATATCTACAGTGTGCAAAGCAAACCTGACAACTCCCACTATGCATCAGTGAGAGTGTGTGTTTGTGCGTGGTGTGTACACAGGAACGTAATAAAGTATGTATGACAAGACATGCAATGTATCCATCAAGACACAAAAATGCTACATGTATATTTACATTTAGATTCCTAAAAACCCAAATATGTATGGCATACTGCACACATTAGCCTTCGTTAAACTCAAGTCCTTGAACTGTTTGACAGCTGCAGGGTGCATTAGTGCAGAATATATTTGAGTAAACGTAAAGTGTTTCTCGTCTGCCGACCAGCAAACAGCTCCTATGTGCCAAACGTGTGAGCAACTGTTGAAAACAACTGTTTCAGTACCCTTGGTGCTCACTTAGGCTTCAACTGTCAGACCAGTCAACACATTTTATCTTTCTCATTAATGTGTCCGTTAGGACGTGTGAGAAGTCTTTTTTTCTAGTTTTTCTTGAGAAAACATAAGTTCTTCTATTCTGGGTTGAAATCCTTAACTTTCCCCTGTGAGATAGAGATACGCGTTGGTGAAGTAATTTACACGGGAAAGCACACTTCTCTTAAGCTTATCATTACTCAATCAGCTCCAATGTGCTTCCAGAAATAGATGGGGTGAGGGGTTGGACTAAGGCAAGGCACTGAAAAGCCATTAACTGTTTTTTTGCTGAGGAGGGTGACATTACCATAAGGCCTCGTAGGCTGGCTGGGACCACAAGCTGAGTTGAGCTCCACCTGTTTTTGTGACAGGCAAGGGGGGGCCTTGGCACCGGAATAGCATCAATAGTGGTGTTGGCAATGGTTCACTCTCACTCTCTCTCTCTCTCAGTCATGTTGCTCCATACCTTTCTCATTCCTTCTTTGTTTCATCAAGCTTCAGTCTCTCCATATTCAGCCTCTTCTCACTGGTATTCTTAGTACCATACTTTTATGGCATTAATATTCTCCATATAACACTTCCCCGCTCTCTATTTGGTCTGAACCTCTCTTTTGCCCTGCGCTGTCAGTCACAGCTGGGGATATAGCCAGTTTTTTGAAGTTATTAAAATGATTATATCAGTGTACATTTATTCGATCACTTATTTGCTACTTTAAATCACAGCATGGCAACCTTTGAGCTTCTTTAAATCATGCACTTTGAGTGAAAACCTGTTTCATAAACAGAAACCTAATATTTAATATAACGACCAATCAGGTTACATTACTATGAAAACATATTCTCATGACATGATCATCAGTAACCCTAAACAGACTATATTCCAAAAGATAACCTCCCCAACCATCAACGCTTTGTTGTATTTGCAGAAATACAACCGGAGTATTAATCTTAGTACTATACAAAGTAGTATGATAACAATCTAATTGAAATTAGTAGAGGACATAAAAGCTGATCTTGTGATAGTGATGCCCTTTCATGATGGCTGGAGGTTATAGTACACGCTCCTTTTCATTTACAACTACATGACATCACTGGCCTTGTGGAGAAATATTAACTGGATCAAGAAACAGGGTTGCTGTGCGTGACTCCTTGTCTACTGTTCAAGCAGCTTGGAGGGACACAGTCCTTAGTTGTGATCTGCAGAGGACCATTCACTCAAAAAAACAGCATTAAATGGTAATTTCAGAACAAGCTGTTCTACCCTGTTGATTGCACATGGACACAAACAGTGTCACAGAGCAAGATAAGCCAGCACACTCCCACCCAACGCTTTAACACTCACAGTATCAGCAACTGAGATGCAGCCACACGCAGGCTGAACTTTACTCAGCCTACCAAGCCCCAAGTTTATCAGGCGACACGCAGACTGACAAGCGATGATGAGCGGGTCCCAGAGGGGCCATGATATGCCAGCAGGCTCGGGGTGATTTGGTGCCAGCGCTGGCATTGAGCAGTCCAACAACCTCTCATCACAAGAAACAGCAGTAACCACAAAAGGTCTCAAAATCAGTGTTTTACTCTACTGATGAAGCAGAGTGAGCTTATTGATGGAATCATAGGTTGATTAAGCTACGATTCACCTTGACATAAATGCTAAACTCCCAAATAATATAAGCAGCAAAAGAAAAGCTTTCAGCGTTACTTCATATGTTGGAAAGCTGATTTGTAGAAACCCTTTTTGTAAAGGTGAAATAACAAATACTAAATTATGCAGTAGATGGCCTCTTGAGTTTTAATCGGTTCAGACTTGATTTCAGGTGTGATTTCTCCAGCTCATCACAGTACTCTTTTTGGATCACATTGCATACAAAGTACTGCAGTTATCCATTAACAGGCCACATCCTCGAGGACACTGGGTGAAATGTAACTGGCCAGCTTAGCATTCAGATACACTCTCCCGTACAGGTTTTTGTACCGTTTTCCAGCACTTGCATATTGCATTTTATTATTAAAGTTAATAAGTGACTCGGTTAACTCTGGAGGGGGAGTTTTCAATCTGGCCTCCTATCAACAAGGAGATGAGAGAAATAGCATGCTGGGGTTAGTAGGCATTTAATATATTACATAAAAGCACCAGAAGACATCTGCTTCAGCGATCAGTTACCCACACCAGTCTGATGGACTTGTGATGCAGTTTGTCACCAAGAAACATTTTAATTTTGCCCCATCTTCCTGGCACAGCATCAGATCTGTATTCTTTGACCCATAGTACAAGGTTTCCGCCCATCAGCTGTGTAGTTTATGCCTCTGAAATGTGTTCCATGGTTTAGCAGCCTGTTAGCCAACAGCCTTGTCACACACACGAGTTCTCGCTTTAGTTCAGGAGGTTATCATGTTGACACAATTACAATCCCAGTATCAATGTGTGATGACACTTTGCTCAAGGGGAACCGCCCGCCAACACAGCCTGCAGTAACGTTTGTTGCTGCAGGCTGGTGTACTAATATGTCAAATGTTACTGACAGAGGATATCGAATGTGTCGAGGTCTGTTATATATCGTGTATTTTTGCATAATGAATTTTTTGACCCATTCTTGTGGGAGTGAACTGTCAAAACTCTTTGCTGAGGACATAGCGATGTTCCAAACAAGTGGATGTGGACGCATTTAGGAGAAACCTGATTCTTCTGAGCTCAGGACAGAAAACTGGATACAAAACTGTGATACTATGCATAACCTCCTTTCAAACCGGTATCGACCAGCTCAACCACAACGAACAATGAAACTGAACAAGTAATTATTTTCAAGCTTTTTAATACAAACTTAATAAACTATCAGTCCCTCTTAACATGTAAGACACTGACTCCAAATACTTTGTTATACCGTTTGTTTTATCAAGTATTGCACAATGTAGGTACAAAATTAATATACGATTACATTTTGTCCATAATATAGCAAAAATCTTTAAACTCTTAACAGAAAATACAACTCTTGTGTTTTTCCAAAAAAAATATTCTTAAAATCCCACCACTACGGAATATTCTGTACACAATCTTTAGAATAGAGTCAATGTTTTTTTTAAAGATGGATTCATTTTATAATTTCAATAAAAAAAGAAAACATAAAGTTGCTGCAGCCATCACAGATCACTGAAGTAGTAAAAAGATATAAATGCAATACCATGTCGTAGAAACAATAGATACTCTGATATTTTACAAACTCTGTACTAAATTAAATTATACAATTAGAAAAAAGACCAGGAAATCCCACTTATTTGTGTCCAGTTATTTTTAAATACTGAAAGAGGCCATGACTTGTGGTGGTGTTTTTTTGTCTTTTTTTATATCTTAAAACAGTCACATAAAAAAAAGTTGTGCTTGGTTGGCAAAAGAAATAACAATGATGCATGTTGAAGGTCACCAAGCGTGGACATCTTGTACTAAAGGTATAACTCAGGGGGGCAAAGTAATTCACCCTCGGGCTCATGCTCTTAGACTTGTTACATAGATCTTACAGCTGACAAGTCACTTGTTCATTCCATCATGACATTCTGTTTTTGTTTACATGTTGTTTGCTTCCCCCCTATCACATTATCTCTGGTCGTTCTGTGTGAAGTAGTAGCTTAAGTAGTACCTTTTTATGTGTACTAGTTGGCCATAACTGGCTGGAATTGCTGGTTAGAATACTGCATGTTGTTCAAGCTGAAATTCAAGCCATCCATAAGGGACTTGTCGTTAAGGCCACCGTAGGCCGCAAACATGTCAAAGGCATTGCTGTACTGCAGCGGGCTGAGGCTGAGCGAGCTGTCTCCAGGGAAGAGAGCACTCTGGCTGCCCTGGCCCTGCAGGCTGGGGAACACAAATTCCTTGGCATTAGGGGACAGGGCTGAGGGCTTCTGCTGCTGCTGCTGCACCCCAAGGCCCAACCCGTAAAGAGAGTGCATGGAGGTGGAGATGGCTTTCTGTTTCAGGAGACTGTTCACATTCAGGCCCAGGTTGGTAGGAGAGGTACGTGCCACCTTGTTCCCAGCACTACTGCTGCCATTGTTGTTGCGGCCGCTGCTCTTCATCTTAGTGGAGCCGAACTTGGTGGCGGCGAAGGTGGCAGTTGTGAAGGTTAAAGGCTGCGTGGAGCGGGGCATAAAGGTGGGGCTGACTGCTGCCGAGTGCCCAAATGGAGGAGAGGGTGAGGTGGAACCCGGAGAGGCTGCGTTCACAGGCTCATTGATGGGCATGAAGACCTGTGCATCGGGATTGAAACTGTTCTTGATCTCCTTGTCCAGATCAAGCCCCCCACTACTTGCTCCACTTTCATTGCCGTCATCGACATACAATACTTTGACTGGGCCCTTCTCTCCAATCTGATAGGACACCTCATAGGGGTCAATCCACACGCTGAGGTCCTGTGGCAGATTGTTGCGGACATCTTCAATGTCCAGCCCGCTCTCTTTGGCTGCCTTCTCCACCACGGGGTCCACCTTCTCCCCCACATGGATACATCTGAATCCTGAGCCCTTATATGGCTTTTCTGGGTACCAGTGACCCTCATATTTCTGCTTCAGCTGCCTCTCCAGCTCCTCGCCGAAAATGTTAACGCGCCGCCTTGGCAGCTTGTTATACAGGTACGAGATGATGAAGTTGAGAGCTACTTGGATTTCAAGCTGCATAGCTAACTGCCGATGTTTACCAGGTAGGTAAAGATTGGGTGTGTCTGACCTTGAATGTGTCCACTGGGTCTGCTTTGTTTATCCGTGGTTGGCAACACGGATGCTCTCCAGGCAGGATGGCGAAAGCAACCAGTATTTGGATAAAACGGGTTCAAAAGGAAAAGTGCTGGTTTTGTAGTGAAGTGATGTTCTCCACAGGGTATGATATTGACCTGCAACAATTGGGAAAGAAAAAAAAAAAGTCTTAATCATTCATTTCAAAATGTTAACAAAGTCACAAGTAAATGTAAATGCCTCCAAGAACCATCATTCGAAATATAAACAAGCCAGATTCAGCTCTGTGTGACTGCAACTAGTTCAGCCTTTATAAAGGGGAGGGCAAGTTAGTGCCCTTTAAACATTAACGCCAATGCATGTTGCTGTGTTGACTGCTGTGAGCTCAAATATCTCAGGTTGACACACAACAGTCCTCCGAAGCGGAATTTCACAGCAACACTCAAAATGTGCAGCTATTGCAGAAATATCAACACAGAGCTCACTGATCCTGGATCAGGTCATATTTCTTGTTCATGTGGCATTTGCTGTGTATGTAAACGTCAGAAACTGGGTATTGAGCATGTTAACCTTGCACTAATACTCGGTAATCCTGTTACATAACACTGGACAACCTCCAGAGCAGGAGACAGGAAAACTAAAGCGGAGTCGTTGCATTTAAGAAACATAAACAATGAACTCATGTGAGGAAATGCCTGGCCAATAATGCCTTAGGTGATTATTTAGGTGGCTTCAATCTTCAATACAATCCTGTCACGGGTGCTTGTTTGATGTGCTGGTCTGAGCTCTTCCTACATAAAACAACAATGTCGAAATAGGACTTTACGCTTTACTGCGACACCCATATGTTTGGCAATTCTTCACAGAGAAGACGAAATATGAAGTTACACAATGACGTTGGATAAAATGCAAATGTCAAACTAGAAATGGGATGTGCTGCAATAATCCTCACAAATAAGTAGAGCTGAATTTAGGGATACAGAGACTATGTTGAGGCTCTTAACCTTCCTTAAAAATGTTATTACTTTATTTATCCAATAGAGGAAATATAATCTACACAGGGATAGAAACAACATTTGTCGCCTCCCTCATGAAGCTGCCCTAGAGGAGATTTCTCAGTGTTGCGAAATGGCTACAGGTCTTTCATCTTATTGGTTAAATTAAGAGATTTCACAAAATATGCAACAACCCACTGGTTATAGCAGCCTGTAGTGGCGCCATTACAAATGAACAGAAACAATAAAGTACTACATGATCAGTATACGAGTCTTTGAGGGGGGTGTTGTTGTATTGTTTTTTTTTTAATACACCCGATATGAGAAAAAAAATAATATTGCACACTGAAATCGAATGCACACGCTTACACACACGCTCACTTTTCTCAAACACACACACCCCTCCCTAACTTCGTGGACTGACGCAGCAAATCAGCTTAGTAAGTAACGATATGGATACAGCTATAGTACGACAGCAAGCACAATGAAGACAATGACTTCAAATGCATCACAAGTGACAGAAATAAGCTGAAATACTTACTTTTTTTTTGTAAAAAATTAAAATTCGCAGTAGTTCTTAAGTACCGTTAGATAGTGCAAATAGAAAAAAATATATACATACTTTCTTCACATAGAATATATTATCAACGTTACAAAAAAGTATTCCAGTAAATGTACATTTCTGAGGATTGGCGTCTGCTTCGGTTTCTGTTTTTAAGGTTATTTCGTTTTTTTCCTCTTTCAGCAGGCTTGCAGAGTAGCTCCCGCCTCTCCGGGAGTTTCGCTACTTCGTCCCCCTCCTGTTACAGCGTTGCCTTTATTTATAGCTTCTCTCCGCCATGGGCACGAGGTAGGCGGTGATGCGGTTTCAGAGGTCAAAACAATACGAGCGGCTGCGATTGGTCTAAAGTGCGAGTCCCTCCTTCAGAGTCGCACGCTGATTGGCCGATCTGAGATGTCAATCCGTGACATATGATTCTCTGGGAGAGACGCCTCTGATGAGCGTTTGCGTCAGAGATAACCTAGGTCTGTGCTGACAGCAAAAGGCTAAAGTCATTATTGTAAAGACAGACACGGTCTATAAATATCCTGTCCGACTTCGAACAGGCTTGAAACAAATACTTTTATGGATGTGAACATGTCCTATTGTAGATGTTGTACAGACTGAACCATCTCTATGTTCGAGGAAGCTGCTGTGAACATCATTATCAAACAGACGAAATTAAGGAACACTGTAGCCGACACACGAGACTCGCTGCTCTTTTAATGCCTAAGCAATATTTAGCCTCGAGCATTTCAAAGAGCCGTTTACGCGACTTTAATCTTATTTATATCATATACTTCCTTTATGTGATTTATTATTCTTATAGGACCTTCATTTTTCGTGAGGTACCACGAACAACTGCAGGAGTTACGATGAATGTACACGGAGAGGAGATTCCCTATAGCGGAGCATTACAGCTGGAAGCAGTGTGGGAGGTGCTGAATGCTACCTAGAAAACACACGCGCTGATTGGTCGAAAACGGGGCAGGAGCCCTCTGCTGAATGGTGTGCCCGTATCTAAGGTGCTGATGCAGGACGCGCACGTCATCGCTCGGCTGAACGCACATTGTTGCCGAATTTAAAGTGCACCAACACAACGTGTGTTCATGATATGAAGTCACTGCTGTACAATGTCAGTGTAACTTTACTTTTTTTTTGTTACTGAAAAGGGAACACGTCTTTGGACATATATATATATATATATATATATATATATATATATATATATATATATATATATATATATATATTATGTGAATTAAACCACAAGCATTGTACAAGTATTGTAACATACATTTCACAAAATAATGTTATCCTATTTATTACATTACATTACATTACATGTCATTTAGCTGATGCTTTTATCCAAAGCGACTTACAATAAGTGCATTAGTCCAAACTCAGAACAACAAGAATCAAGCAAGTACAATTTTTTCAATAAAGTTAAACTACTAAGTGCTATCAGTAAGAGCCATTTAAGTGCTACCAAAGTGCTACTACGGCGCTACCTTCCCTATTCAAGGTATAGTCGAAAAAGATGTGTTTTTAGTTTGCGACGGAAGATGTAGAGACTTTCTTATTAATAGTTATATTATATGTATATATAATATATAATATATAAAGTATATATAATATATTATATAAAGTATATATTATAATATTATTATAGATTGATATGTATTGTCTTTAAACCTTCTCTGTTATTTACAACATGAGAGTCTTTCGTCATCACAGCTGTGCCTGTAATGGAAACGGAAGACTGTTGGTCTGTAGGCCTGCTGACAGAGTGGACTTTTAGACATTCCTCAAGCACTTACAGTAGGTTTGCCAAGTGGAGTCATGTGCTTGTTGTGAGCTGTAAATGTGTGCGAAAGGGCTCCCGTGGAAAGTGCTCTGGGGATCAAATAGGCCTCCATGAGGCATACGATACAAAGGCAGGGGCTGAGCAAAAGAGAGATTATAGTTTGACATTGCCCCGTGGATTTAGATCCACAATCTAGTTTGTCTTAGTGGAAGTGGGTGGGAGAGCGTGTTGGCTGCCAACAACACAGTGACTTCCACAGTCTTGGCAAGGCCTTCTGGCTTGTTTACTGTACACAGCACAGCACAGTCTAATGTCTCATGTGCCTTTTAAGGTAGTTTACATATCATGCATGGCTTTTCTGCTTTTTCAGTAGTGTGTGAATTGTGTGTGCAGGCTTTCTTGCGGTGTTTGCAGTTTTAACAAACAGCTGTCACCTGACAGAGCAAGGTCAGCAGCCATATTGAGGCATGTTAAGACTTCTATATTGTCTTAGGGTGTAATCCTATAATGTATCCTCCACCCAGCGCCACTTCTGTCGCTTGTGTTTATAAAGGACTCTAACACCCTGAGATCTCTAATCCCACAATCGGTCTTCAGTTGAAGTCAGTGCTTACATTCCAGGAATGTGAATGTGGGTAGAGGGAGAAATTCCCTTAAATGAGTTTTCAGCGTTTTATGAAAATCCGACTCATGAGGGCTTAGTTGAGCTGTTTGTTTACACTGATGGAATACAACATCGACAATGCAGACTTTCTCTGGGAGTTTAGGGACCAGAAAAGGATGTTTGGGATATCATTATATTTACACTACACAATGCATGTATTATTCCAGTTTATTGAAGAGCAGAATAAAAACATAATATTTGTCACAGGACCTCAGCCTAAAGAAAAGATACTTGTTGAGCAGAGGCAGCTCCTTCTTCGCTCCTAGACTATGAGATAAAAATATAGGCTCCGGTGATAGGACCATAAACAGAACTGTGCTTAGCAGCAGATGCGTGACGGAGCATAATAAACCTCTTCCGCTTTTCTGTGAACCAATGGGGGGGTGGGAAAGCAATACGTTGCTAGGGAAAAAAAATGCAATGCAATGATGAGAGAAGAACAGGAATCACATAGGTTTCGGAGGCTTGTGATTACAGACTGAACTGTTGCACACGATATGTTCAATGATATTCAGCAGAGACAGATAAACAGAAGACAAGCAACTGACACACAAGTAAATGAGCTTTTTCACACATTCTGCCTCCTCTCCTCCCTCTCTTTTTTATCCCTCGCTCTCCCTCTTTCCAGCTCAGACGTCACTGGTTGTTATTACTTAACACAACTCTGCAGAGCGCCCTGGGCTCCTCTTAATAGACAGATACTTTGCTTTCCCTTTGAAGAGTAAATGAGGAAGTGGGTAAGACATGCAGTGAAGGAGACAGAAGAAGAAGAGAGGGATAAAGTGGGCGCAACGCTTATGGCACTGAGATTGGGTCTTTAATTTGTCTTTTCAAGCCTTCTGCCAAACGAGGGGATTTATTCCAAATTGAGATGTAGACAAAAGGAGGTGATCATGACAAAATAAATAAATAAATACTGCTCACCCTAAAGGTCATCAACATATTTTCCTCGAGAAGCTTTAATGTAAATGATGTAATAATTTACAGAAAAAAAGGAAAGCAAACACATGTGCCTCTTCAGGCGTGATGGTCTTAAAGTCTTTAAACGGAGCAAATCTTCCCTGTGCAACAGGAGGAAAAGGCTAATTATCCTAGTATGGCCATAATGTAGATATCGAGTAAGTGGGAAAGCAAATCAAACTAATCAAACGGGTACATTGCAGTTAGAACGCAGTTAGTTATCTCCCTCTTTCTCTCTCTCTCTCTCTTAGTATCATAGCATGACAACGCAACACAATACATACAATCCATCAGCATCATCTAACATTAGCAGCTAAAGCTGCACTGAAGCTTAAACCGCAGAAGATGGTCTGCCTCTTTGCCTTATAGTTTTTATTCAGTATTGAATATTGAATCTAAAAAAAAAACAACTCATCTTTTTTGTAACCTTCAAATCCCTCCTTAGTTATTCTGTCATTGATACATGAAATGACCCGCCTGGTATAACATCTCATTAACTAGATTTCATGAGTGACTGAGTTTTTACACCAACATTTGATGGGGTTATCAGGGAATGACAAGTTGTACTTTCTCTTTGCTCTGGAACAGTCTGTGCCTTCCCATTAAACACTGTGCATTAGTGACCTCCAGCGAGCCACACAGCATGCAAACACAGAGGATTTACATGGCACCGCATATGTAAATACAGAGGTTATGTTATCAGTTGTCACGACAGCAGCGTGAGTAGTTTTCATCCTGCACAATCGCCTTCACAACCCGTCGAGGCTGTTACATAATTCATCCAATGTCAGCCCACTGGGGCAACATCAATAGATCCATTCGCCATCTGCAGTGAGGGGAAAAAGCAGTCTTGAAAGAGAGTATCCTAATTTGACGATTTGTGTGAAATTGCTCATTTAAAAAAAATCTATAGTCAGTTTTAGAAACACAAATAAAGGGAAACATGTTCATTCGAATTAATCAATGAGCCATGCAAATGAGTCATGTTATATTGATAATACATTTAAAATTAGATATGGCAGTGGTTCTTTGCTGAATGCTGTGTTGTTGTGTTCAGCTGCTTCTATACATTCCTTCTGGTCTTTCTCCTCTTTTCTCTCACTTTGACCTTGTAGCCCTGCAGGAACAATAGCAGCATGCTTCAGCTTTAACCTACAGGCAGAGAAAACACAACCGAGTGGTAAAATCCCTCAGTACTGTATGTTCTCGTGAATGGGTTGTCACATGAAATCTTCTTAAAGCTAATTCTATTCTATTTATCCTTGTAAATTTCTTATGTCTTCTGATTATTCCTCATCAAATCCACCCGCTGTGACTCCATGCTTTAAAAGGCAGAAAGAGGGAGGCTGGTAGCTAATAGAATAGCTCTGTATACGCCCTGTATGTACCACGTCCAAGCACACACCTCCCTACCCCCCAGGTCTCTTTGCACATAAACTGTCTGAGATAATAGAGCGACAATTCCTGCGCCTCAAGGACGTGGAGAACTAATTTAGTAATGACATGTGGATAGTTGATGGAAAGATAAGAGAAATGTGCGGGGTATTTTTGATTAATCTGCGTCAGTGACAAGGCAGATCACTTTGTGTGGTCTGGCATTATGTTTAGTACCTTACATGTGTCTCTCGAATCATTCATGAGTTTTAAATGCTGGGTGCATACAATGTGGCTGCAGGGGTGAAGGTCTCCTGTGTGATCTTGTACATGTTTCACATCCTCTGGATGACTTTTAAACAGCAGGAGTGGTTGTGCTTTGAGCTACCGATCAAAATAGTAAACAAAGACAGCCCGGCAGACTTTCAGCAACAAGTTGGGTTTAGAAGAGCACATTGTGTTATGAATTATTTACTGACCACAGTATGCAACCCAAGGATCTAAGAAGATTGGATTAGTGTTGCTTTTTGTTAAATAAACTATATAAAAGGTCATGGTAAAGGTACAATATTCAACATTTAGAGTATTATTACAGCTGCAAACTATTTGCTATGTAAAGATATAGTTGGGTAACGTCTCCCGAGCAGTCGCTCTCCCTCTGTGTGTGTGTTGTAAACCAAGCTTCTCCCTTCTTTGTTTACATAGCAACCGACCTGATCGACGGTAACATAGCGGGAGCGTAGCACCTCCCCTCTGGTTGCCCCTCAGGTTAACATTGTTAGTGATGTGAGCACTTTTGCAATAGTTTGCACCGTTAGCTGCAAGCCGCCGGCTCAGTGTTGAGAGCGGCAATAGAAATGCTCCCGATCTCGTGCATAGCACATTTGATGTATTATTCCATACCATTATCCGAACCGCTTATCCTATTCACGGTCGTGGGCTGCTGGAGCCAATCCCAGCTGACATTGGGCCAAGGCAGGGTTCACCATGGACAAGTCGCCAGACTATCAAAGGGCACATATAGAGACAGACAACCATTCACACTCCCTACTCCCAGTAAACTGGCTGAGGAGGGCTACTTTATGAATAAAGGCATCAAATATTTTTGGATTCAGTCGAGACAAATTTACACACCTGGCATCAGAGATGTCTTTTGAGTGTCCACCTCATTGGATTGCATTTCCACGTTCATGCAGGGAAACATGTTTTTATGAAATAGGACCTGTGCTCAAAATCAACACAAGACAGACCTCTTGGCTTCCGCTATTTTGGGCTTCTCTAAAACTTCCTGGCACCTATGAACTAACACCTAGTCAGTCACATTCACATTGCCCCACATCTGTGGCCACATGTGTTGTCCCTAGTCACCGCCAAATATGACTCACGGAATTCAACCCCAGTGCATCCTAGTGAGTACATTGAAATAGAGCTGTATATTGGCTTTTTGATCAATTAGGACACATTTTAGTGCTTAGTGTGACTATCTGAGGTGTTGGAAAAGCAATAGTCTCCAGGTTGAAAGAGCGTAGATGTGCAAGAATGGAAAGAGTGTGGAAAAGAGGGGAATTACAAGCTGGGAGGTTATGAAGGAAGAGGGACGGGAGAGGTGTGACCTTAAAGGGATTATGAGAGAGATGAGAGGGAAACAAAATTAGGATAGAGCTGTTATAGATGGTAATTTTGGATTGAAACATTAACATGGATTATGGAACAGAAGTTACTCCGAGCTGAAATACTGTGCACATAACTTCAAATGAATTCTGTGTTTGATGGAAAGCAAAGCTATTTGATGTTCACAAAGCAAAGTCTGCAAAATAAAGACCCCCTACTAACAATAGTGGTGCCCATGACAAAAGCTCTTCAGGGGGTTTGGAGGAGGTGGCAGCAGAGTCTGATGCACTTCATATAATTCTGATTAGAACTGACCCTGGGAAGACACTGTGTCCAATTAGGATTCACAGAGACGAATTAAAAGTAAACAGCAGGGGCTGTCTACTGAGAAGAGTGCCTAATATATGAGAGGAGAGACAGAGCGAGACAACAGAGGAGGAGGACAGAGGATGAAAGAAAGAAAGAGGGGGAATAATAATCTCACTGTTGTGTTTGGAAGGAGGGAGGGAGTCAGGCTACTCTGTATTCCTGGCTGGTGGAAAAATACTTTGTTGAATCTGTATGTTCAACTCCCGACACGCAATCTCCCAGCAGGCCACGTCTCACATTCCCTGAATATGTAATCACATCTAACTGTACTAACCGTATGTGCGTATGTCTACTCCAGAGATGTGCATGCACGTGTGTTGAAACGTGTGGTAATCAAAGGAGATGAAGTGGTCACGTTCCAGCGGAAATCTTATATACCTTCAAATGAGATTTGTATTTTTAGATAGCTTTATAAACCACACATATATCTTGAAATGTTCTAGTCCCATTTCCATAATATTATTCAACTTATTATCATCCATCACACACAGCAAATTAGATCTTGTAGGTTGTCTTTTAAAATCAGTATGTAAATCCCTTTAATAAAAATATGTTAATGGCTGAATGAAGTGGCCTTCTATGTAGCCTGGGAGCTCTCAGAGTTTTTTCACACGTCCACAAGTCTACGTTCAACCCACCTCGGAGGCCCATACGTTATGGCTAACCAGACCCCTGACCGAGAAGGCAGTAAATAAATGTGTGTGTGTGTGCGTGTGTGTGCGTGTGTGTGTGTGTGTGTGTGTGTGTGTGTGTGTGTGTGTGTGAATGCTGCATTACTTTTATGTGTTTCCATTTGTTATTTGATGACACACAACACTGAATTATGTACACGTTTTTTCAAAGTGCTGATTCAAGAATAAAAGCAATCTCCAGAGAAGACCGACTGTATTTCAATATGGCTGTTTAATGTATCGTGTGTGGCCAAAACCGGCTGAGGAGAAGCTATTATTATCACTGTTGATCAGAGATAACTCTGCTTTTTAAGCTGTTTTTTCCGAGGCCAAGGACAGGGGGAAAGTATAATCACACAAGCTGTATAATGTATCTCATTAGAAAGAAAGTTATTCATAATTCCCAGGATAGGTGTTCTGTTGGTTAATATTCCCCCTCCTCAACATCTTGATGGCCAATGCTTGATTTCCCTCTTCTTTTGGCTCTGGGCATGAACCAGTATTACAAAGGCAGACAGAGAGAATGAGAACATCCTGCCTTTTCTTTACTCTGATGTCATCTGAAACGGTTGCTCTCCTCTCCCAAAATATGAGATAACACAACAACCGTTCAAATATCAGATTTGTTTGTTTGTACATTGCATCAATACAATACAATACAATACAATACAATACAATACGCAGATTTGTTTGTACATTGCATCATTTATAAATGAGGTTTTAACAAATTTGGTTTATGGTTGAAACAATATGCATTATTTCTGATATTTCTTTCCTGGAAAGATTATGCATTAAAATAGATTCTGGAGAAACGTGGCTCAGGGTATATGACTCTTTATCTCATACTTTGCCCCGTGGTGCATCTGGTTGGAGTCGACACTATGTACCACATTCAAAGTCCATACACTCTGCTGGTCTGTGTGTGTGTGTGTGTGTGTGTGTTAGATCTCTTGCCATAACAGTGAGTCTCACACACACACAGGTGGACAATACAATACAATACGCATAGCGTGTGACTCCCAACATCTAATGGTTGTACCTGTTGTGGGAACAGATGTCATGGAGTGGCTGATGCATACGTAAAATGATTACAGCACATTAACCTTTCCTTTATTCAGCTTCTGTCCTTTGGAGTCAAAGCAGTGAACCAACATCAGAAAGCAAACTGTCTAGCAATGAATGAGAATCTGGATGCATGCAGGCAAAAAGAACTGGATTGCAAAAAACAGCTCAGATTAATCATCTTGTGGAAGTGTGTGGATGTTTGAATATCTTTTACATTACATTACATGTCATTTAGCTGATACTTTTATCCAAAGCGACTTACAATAAGTGCATTAAACCATGAGTCCGAATAACTCAGAACAACAAGAATCAAGCAAGTACAATCTTCCTTTTCGAGATTCTATTTCGAGAGATACATTTGGTAAAGAAATGTCAGGGATTTCATTTGTAACAACATGAGTTAAAACACTGCTTCACAAATGTAGAATCCCACTCCTGTAACATTGTTGGATTCACAATGGTTAGTTGAAAGTTGATTAGAATTGATGTTGCAGAACCAGAGATATTGTCTTTTTTATTCTATGCATTCCCCTTAATTGCGCTTAATTGATCCACAATGCAACTCCACTCCTGAAAGTTCAGTCAGAGATTTGTGTTTATGACAATTACTTTCCCTTTCTCTTACTAAAATTGCTGTACATAAACTTTGCCATAGTGGTGCTAATTTATATTTTCAAAAGCCAACAGTGACAAACCAAGACTGGGGCACAAAATAACTTTGAAAAACTTTGTTTCCCCCAAAACGAAGAGCTCTCAATAAACAACACCCTTCCACAACACTCTGTTCCTCCCTCTTGTTTTCACCAACTACCAAAGGGAAGCCACCAGCTGCTGAGCTTCACACTCTGACGTTTGCAACAGTCAGAGAAACCAGAGGTGATTCAGGACTCACTGAATCAGTTAAACACACACACACATCTTATTTAGACATAATGGTGCCAGAGATGATATCTTTGGAGAACAACTGGCGACTGCTGTGGAGAAGGTGTGAGTGACTGAGCATTTGACTAAGGTCTTGGTTTCTGGAGAATTTAGGGAAGTTAATCTAAAGACAGTGTTGTACTGTTATTTTTTAACTGTAGTGGTGCAACGGATCCTAATGCTGCGTTAACGGGTGATGTTATGAACCCAAATACGAGGGCGCCTGATGTTCCGACGTTTGTGGTATTTCCACAACAAGTATAGAGTAGAAATCGATGTTATTTATTTCATGGCGGACGGGTGTAGTTATAGCTAGCGTTAACTGTTTACGGAGACAAGCCCCTTTTCGCGTCTAAACGCGCCTGTGCATTGACTTTGCATGGGATCTGGTCGCGCGTTTGGTGTGAACGCAGCACAACTTGTCGGGCGTCAAAACTCACGCGAGTAAAGCGACGCGAATATTCGCGCAGCGTTCGGTGTGAACGCAGTATAACACATTTAAATTAAAAAGGGGGGCAAATATAACTTTTAGAGATTTTCAAATATCTTTTATATAAGATTGTTTAATTGTTTAATAAAATAAATAATCATTTATTGTGATTTTTTACGGATTAAATCAAATATTTTCATTAGTAGTTTCAATTATGTATTAGCTGCTAAGAGCTTGTGTAAACAGCTCATCATTCATCTCTAATATCTATTCATGTTGGTGAGAAACTTGAATAAAGGTTTGTTTCTGCAACACTACATTTTACGAGATTACATATGAACTCATCATGATAACGTTATAATTTACCTTCGCCTGTTTCTCATTTCCACTGAACAGTGCCTGAACGTATCATAATGTAACCAAACGGAACCGTCATTCGTAGACCATTAGCAGTGCTGCCATGGTTATCAGCTATCATCGTTACATTATCAGAGATCGGCAACGAGAAAAGCATGAATGCCGATGTCCTGATTGCATTTTCTATTGAATATTGGCAGATAACATTTGTCGAGAAATTTTTGTTGGTTAATGTTGCATACTGTGAGGGTTCGGTTTTGCTGGACCCAAGCGCAGACACGGGGAGGCAAGGTTGGGTGGAGGTAAACAGTTTATTGGACAGAACTGATGGTAGGGAAGAGCGTAGATGAGAGTGGTGAGGTGGCGTGAGGGGCGGCGGCTGAGCGGAAGTGCAGGTACGGGATTCCTGGGCACAGGGAACAGGGGTTAGCAGGAAATCACAAACAAAATGCAAAGTACGTTTTAGTGAGGCCGAGAGTCGAAGGAAATGGTGCAATAATCTGGCAACTGGAGAGAGGGAAGCCAGGGTGTTTTAACAGGGAGGACTTGATGATGTTTCATGGATTGGAGTTCCATTCATACATTGTCATATTCATGTAATGTGTTTATGTAACTTTGTAATGCTGTTCATTCTGTACACATGACATCTATTGCATCTGTCCATCCGGGGAGAGGGATCCTCCTCTGTTGCTCTCCAGAAGGTTTCTTCCCTTTTTTCCCTGTGAAAGGTTATTTTTGGGGAGTTTTTCCTGATCCGATGTGAGGTCCTGGGACAGGGATGTCGTATGTGTACAGATTGTCAAGCTCTCTGAGGCAAATTTGTAATTTGTGATATTGGGCTATACAAAATAAACTGAATTGAAATTTAAATTGGAGACAGGTGCCGGAGATGAGGTGCAGATGTGGAGATGATTGCCAGTTGCCGGAAGCCACGCACACGAGAGACACACACACACAGACGTAACGGGACAAACAAGGAAAAGACAGAAAAGGACGCGAGTCACGGCCGAGCCGTGACAGCATACACTAAAAAGCATACACTACCATCTATGGACAGTTTAAGATCCCAGTATATTTCATCAGTAGTAAGGGCTTGTTGACTAGTTTTGGTTTGAACTTCTCTCTCCACCTCTCTTCTTTCGTTCGTTACACAACTGTTTCTGGCACTTTTAATGTACTACAGAGTGCCACACTATGAACGCCCTCCAGATAAGACTGTGCTGTTATCCCCATATTGAAACGATATCCCATCTCCTTTGTAAGATATGTGTTCAGAACTTCGGGTGCCGTGGCCGCATGAAATTCAGGATTCAATGAATTAAAGTTTAACAATATTTAATGGCAAAGATAACATTCATATAGCGTTTACGATTGTGGAGCTGGTAAGGGAGAGCTCTCCACAGAGGGACACCTCGCTGCTCCCAAGGCCTCTCTTTCAGCCAGGTGCAGCATAGAGCCCGGGGCTGTCTCGAGATCCCGAACCAAAGAAATGCCGGCATTCTGTTCGCTAAGCCAATTGATAAGCTGGCGAGGTCAAAGCTCACACTTCCGGTCAAGGACAGGAAGTTCCCCTTCAGAATAAAACCTATTATCCTGCCTTCAGAATAAAAGCAACATCTCAGGTTTCAATCGGCATCCATTTTAACTATAAACAATAAAACATCATTCATTCTCATGAAATGTCGTAGAATTTAAAAGAAATGTCTAACTCTGGGCGCATCCTGTTTAGAGGTTTTTCCAGACAGGCCCAACTTGTAAGAGGCCCCGGGGTAAACATAGAACACGCTGGAGAGATTATACAGCTCACCTGGCCTAGTAATTCCTCGGAATTCCCCAGGAGTAGCTGGAAAACATAGCTGGGGAGAGAGATGCCTGGAATACCACGCTAAGCCTGCTACCTCCGCGGCCTGGCCCTGGATAAGTGGATATGATTGGATGGATAGATGAATGGATATTGCTTCAGCACACTAACAGTTTTATTTAAGTGGCATGTGTTCACTCAGTTTTTTAGCCATCTGCTAAAGATGGCTAAAAAACCTGAGGTCCTCAGATGCTGACGTGTTTTCTTTATTTGGCGACTTTGATACTTGCATCTCAGATAAAGACGACTTCATAGGGGATAATGATAACGTTTCCTCTCGAGTGGGTATAGATCTCATGGGTCCTTAAATTCCTAAGGGCTTGTACATGACTGAATCCTGCTAATGGCAGTTCTTCAAGAGGAAAAGCTGTTGTGCAAATAATATACGTCTGATCGACAGAATATGGTGTTATAGATGGAGATTAGCAAAACCCTAAGAAGTACACAAAGATGTTTTGGCTCAGTCGCTTTAGAATACAAATACTTGCCTTAATGAATTATGAGGTATTGGGTGGAATTGGGTACCCTGTTGACTGCTGCGAGCGCTCAAGGAGCGCCAAGATCATCACATTAAATTATCTAATGATCTTGGCTATTCAATATAGTGTACTGTATAGTGAATAAATAAGAATGTGTTCATGTGAAGTTAGTCAGACCTCCATCAGGCAAAAGAACGTTACTCAATCCTTGTGGCTGTAGATGCTCTATCCCAACAGGACTAATGTGTGTTTCTTTATTAACAGTCAGTAAAGCTTTCCTTCAGGTTTATCTATACGCCACAGAAGTTAAGTTGCACAGTTGAGAGCTGCTATTCTTTCTCCATTGAGGTTGGGAGATTAAAAAAAAAACATTCAGGGGGAAAACGTAATGTGTGAGCTGTGTGATTTGAGTGAAGTGGAGAGTAAATTCCATTTTTGTTTGTACTCGCCAAATTATGATAAATTAAGTAAGTTGATCTTACTATTTTGGCAGGATGGATTGTTTAGTTAGTATCTGTCCTGATTTATCCAGTATCATATAGTACAACAGACAATGCTGGTCTGAAAATTTGATTGTGAAAGTTTGTGACGTTGCTTCTCTATTTTTTGGAAATGTATTATGCATGAGTTTATGGTGTGTTGTGGCCAATGTGGGCTGGCCATAGTTATAAGCATGACACAATAAAAAAAAAAGTATTAATTCATTTACAATATTGCCACTTGCCATCCAACCGCTCTCTTTCTCCTTCCCTCTGTCCTTCTCTGTCTTCTTCTTCTCTGTTCCTCTGTCCTTCACTCAGAATAATAACTCAATTAAGAATTACCGAGCTGACTGACTGGAACATGCAATTCATCTCCACACAACCATGCTGTGTTATTAGCGTGTTGAAGTAACTCAGATCCGTTCCAGCATCCGCCTACGACAGAGAGATGAAGAGTAAAGGGAAAGAAAGCAGCGAGGGACATTGTTTTTCCCCCGATTGTCCTTAATACCCACGAGAGGCCGGCTCTGAGAGCCACATTTCTGTCACTTACATTTCACTAAGTGCCTCTTTCTGTCGTCTCAAGACTGTTATTTGCCTTCACCTCCACACAAACAAAACTCCCATTGAGGCAGAGCACATAAGCCTCCGGTGATGTCATGATCACCATGGTAACTATTCTCATGCCCCCCCTCCTAACCCCCTTTCCCTTTCACCCTCTTTGATACTTTAAAGCTCCTCAGAGTGAGAGTGGCATTCCATCTGCAAACATACAAACTACACTGTGCCACTCTAATGTTGCCAATAATTTCTGGGACAGGGTGACGTAACTTCCGGTTAATTTCCATACTTAATGGTTGAAAAGCAGAAAAGCATATTTTACTCTCGTGCTCTCCATCCTCACATTGTGCACAAACAGCTCACACAGGTGGTCACTCTGCATACTGACAATCGCTCATTTGCGATTCATTTGAGGTTCCTTTTTAAAAAGAAAACTAAACTAAAACTGTCTCATGATTAAAAGCAGGACGAGGTAGTTTGAGGAGGACCACAACAGCTGCTGTTTAGTATGCATTTGTCTGTTGATTTATGAGGGAGGGATGAGGGGGCATCGGCCTCTGAGGCAGATGAGATAGATAGGCAGTGGTGATTGATGAGGGCCTCAGCAGTGGTGAACACTGCACAGATGCAATGATGGAGAGAGAAGGGAGGAGGCATATGCAGAGATATAAAACTATTTTCTCATGTTCAGCATCAGAAACTTGATCCTGATATACATCAGCATTACCATCTCTTGCTCTGTCTGGTCGATGGTGACAGTGCGTCTATGAGAGGTTTAGAACAGAGAACACAGAAAGGACATGGTTACATGTTTTCTACCCCTTGCACTCACCTGAATTATGTACAATAACAAGAAAAGTTTGTTTTTACTCATCTTTGTGCTTCACTTTATGCAACATTGTGCAAATCAGGAACCTCAGTGAATTTATTTAACCAATGTATTCCCATAGAAGGAATAGTGTGATATTTGGGGGAAATATGCTTATTCGCTTTCTGGTGAAGAGTTGGATGATGAACGCCATTCTCATGTTTGTACATTAAATGTGAAGCAATATCCATTAGCCAGGTAGCTTAGTTTTGCTTAGTGTAGATACAGATATAGCCTGCTCTTTCTGAATGTAACACATTCAGCCTACAGCAGAAAGGTGCTTGTAAAATGTTAATCAGCAATTTAACTTGCAGCTACCAAATAAATGTAGTGACTTAAATATGAAGCATATTAATAAACATTTATTTCTCAAATTTAGCGAAGTATAATTATGAACTCACATAAAATGGAAGTGCTTAATGAAAGTACAATTACCTCAAATGGACTTTAAGTACAGTGATTGTGTCAATGTTACTTTTCTACCCTGGTACTGGTGAACATATGGTGATGAGCAGCATGGAGTCATGGTCAAAACCTTCCTGCTGTTTGGCATATTTAATAAGTCAGCCAGGGCTGTGAGGCTGCTTGTGTGTGTCACGTCCACCGGAGCTGGTCGTAGTGAAGACCTGCTGGCATTGAGCACTTTCGCTCTCACACAGACTCCGTTATTGCTTAAGGGCACAGGTTTATTTTTAGAGAACGATTGTGCTGCTTGTGCAGTTGTGCTGGTTCCACCATGTGGGAGAAATATGTCACTCTGATGTATTGCAATTCATTGAAGTGGTATTACCTGTTGGCAGTGTGTTAGTGGGGTTCATGAGGAAATAACATGTGCGTGCTCTGATGGACCTCAATAATTAAACTAAATCAAACAACTGACACCCATGATAAAAAGCATTCACTTGTTTTTGTTTCAGTTTTTTCTTATCAAAGACCGGGTCATGGCGACTGCAGAGCGGTCATGCAGAGGTCAGGTCTTAGCGGCCATCGCATGTGTAATGAAATGGAGGACCACACCGACCTGGTTACCACAATTGTGCCGCAGTTATTCCTAATGAATTTATATGTGAAATATGTCTTGTTTGTCTAAATCAAAATGCTTTTAGGGAGATCAGAACATGGTATTTAAAACAATTTACTGACGCCATGAGAGATATTGGCAGACACAAGACAGAATAACCGGGAGAACCAGGAGAACCAGGAGAACCAGGAGAACAAACAGTAGACTGTTGCAATGAACAGACAGATGGTGAGAGACACACGAAAGGTAGAAGAGATGGGGAAGGCACACAGGAGAAATAAAGCTTGATATAAACAGTCAGAGGGAGGCAATCCGAACACACACAGAGGCAGAAAATTGAGGTGGCGGTCAGCCAAGGGTCATGTGAACAGAATTCAAAATCCAGTCATGAAAAACCGAAGGTGCATGTATACAAAATATATGTATCTTCCTCACAAGTTCAGAAAAAGATCAGCCAATTTGTCGCAAGTGTGATGCTTTTGGATTGCGTAACATTTGAGTGGCACAACTCCATCCATTAACTGTATATCTCTTTTAAACAAACACAACCACATTCCCAGTAATGACAAGTGCTTCCAATACACATGCCCAGTTCAGTTCAGGCATTCATATCTCCCTCTAGCTTTCTCCAGCCTGTGTTACAGACAGAGTCTCACAGCCTTTTGATCAGCCCTCTGTCAAAGACCGCTCAATGGTTCCCTTGTTTAGAGCTAGTGCCCTAGAAGTGAGGCTGTGTGGAAGCAGCATTTAAACTTGTTCCTTTGTGCATGAACAGGGATGGATGTGGGACGATGACAGAGTGATGAAAAGTAACAAGCAAGCTAACGGAGGAGCGGTCACTGGGGGATTGGTCCTTGTGAATAGTCAGCGAGGATACAGACTCTGCAGAGCACAAGCAGCAGCCCCCAGGGATGGGACGAAGTAGTGAAATAATCATTATCTGTGCGGTTTCAGCTCAGATTAATACCAGCAATGAAAACTGAAAAGGCTTCATAAAAAAGGAAGTAAAGTGGAGATGTGTAGAAGAGGAAGATGTTTTTAACATTTTACGAGTGAGTGCTGTCTGGCTCAACTGATTGGTGATGAGACAAGAGGAAGAATGGAAGAATGGAGATGGAGTTACCTTGTTTGGGAGCTTGGGATGTGAATGGGTCGATGATAGGAGGGTGAAGAGGAGCAGAGAGGAAAAAGCAGACATCGGAGGAGGGAAATGTCTTAGTATCTGGGATTCTGATGATGCCAGATATTACTGTGCCCATTAGGAATCAGTAGTGAACATTATGCTGTTTCTATTCTTGAACATGCTGGATCCTGTCATTATGGTGTGTGTGTGTGTGTGTGTGTGTGTGTGTGTGTGTGTGTGTGTGTGTGTGTGTGTGTGTGTGTGTGTGTGTGTGTGTCCTGGCTTACATCTCCCCCAGAAAGGAGTCTGTTTAATGAAACTCTACAACTGAATTTACACCAAATGTGCGCATGCACTAGTAAACACCTACACACAGTTGTAATGTCATATAATTAAGCAAAACATACATGCTATGCATTCCCCCCTGCATCTCAGCGGCTCAAGATAAAATATCAGTTGTTAGATGTTAGCTGTTAGACTTATTAATATACAACACCCCTGCCAAGATGCTCAGGGAAGGGAACATGTGAGTCCTCCGGCTTTGATGACCTCTGGCTGGAAGACGAGGATCCCATAATGACAAGTCACCCTCAAGGACAGTGGAGGACCAGAGGAATGTGGCTTGATTCCAAGTTGCCCACACACAAACACAAGAGCAGATACAATCAAGACTAAATGGGGCTTGGAGCTAAAAATAAGTGCGGCCAAGCAGTGGCAAGGTGACATATGACCACCGTAAATAAGAAGAGGCACAACAAAAGGGAGCATTTAGTGATCTGACCAGGGCTCGATTTACATCTGGACATCCAACATGCGCTACATGAAAGCACCAAAATAAGCAACAAAAATGTCCTTCCTAATAATATGTGTCAGATGAATTGGTATACAGACTACGTTATTAGGAATCTGCTGTGAATGAAGACTCAGTGAGTGCAAAAAACCCTCTTAAACTGAATTTAAAACCATCTATTTGAATGTAATTGGAGTTATAAATCTATCTCGGCTTTTCCAGGATTAATAACAGCTTCCCTCGTTTATGTGGAACCATCTCTTATATTTCATGTGCTGTGTGCTGTCGCGCATTTTTATTATTGAAATAGTCTCAGTCTCCCTCTCGCTGTTGATGAATATCATATTACAGTGAGCAGATTACATTTCGATCTTTTATTACACTTTAGCCAATACATAGAATAATAACATAATCAATTGATTCACATTGGACCAAAGGTTCAAATGTGGTTATGATATGAATATTTGCTCTTCAACTTTATTTGTTCTCTTATCAATATTGGATTGCTGACATGGTTCGGCTGATGGATTTGTCCCCCCTGTAATTTCCACAAATGAGATTATTCATAAATGTATCAAAACATAGTCGCAAGTGACACTAGTTGCCATCTAATCATTTAAAATAATGACATTTAGTTTAAATAAAACATTGTCTCTAATGAGGAGATTTTTGAGTAGCATCTTAAGAGCTCCAAATTTGAACTCAACTTTACTCAGGCATACTGGTGTCCATCAGCGATTCTGCACACTGCCTTGTTCCAGCCGTGTTATTGCTCTGGTCCCTCCAGAGTATTGCCTTCAGCTCCCACAGCTCATCCAGGATGCTAAAGCCAGCCTTGAGTGTGCAGGATGGAGTGGTCCCTCGTGCACTTCAACTAGCGTTGCTTGCTGGCTGCTCATCCCAGACTCATAAACCTGGTGCATGGAGCTACTAAAGGAGGTTCACTCCCATACAATCCCTCTGCTACGACTCGGTGCTCTCAGGTACTTACTTCCTTCTTCCTCGGTGGTTACCTGGTGAGCTATTCCTCCGTACACTGGGATTTTCTTTCTCCTGGCTCTGCTACAGTACACACAAGAAATCAGTGGGTAAAAATGTTATGCAGTGTTTGTCGATAAAGCAGTGACACAAAGTTAACTTTGCACAGTACCAATGGGTTGTTGTGAGCCTGTGTGAGTGGTAGACTCACTTGCAACTTGATATTGAGGTACTTTAAATATCCTGCTAACAAATAAACAAACAAAGTTAAAGAGTAGTTTAAAGTTTGAATGTGTTGCCTTATTGTCCACAATCAACACATTAGCCAGGTTTCCATCTAAATGCAGCACACATTTTAATTGCGAGTGCTCCAGTTGGATGCAGAAGAAGACATATTTCCTTTTTCCTAAACCTGTTTACATTGCATTGTGTTGCTTTTTGCTTTTATTTATACAAAAAGGTTTAAATTAACACATTTTCAACCTTTTTATCAAATGTTCTGCATTTAATGTTTTGTGATAAAAAAGGAGCATAAAAACAGGTAGATTGAAACACACCTTTTGACCTATTATTCTGTTGTGGACACAAAACAGCAACAGCATAATCCAGATAAGCAGCAATATCAACAAACTCTGTAATTTCAATGTCAGATTTCAGTAAATTATCTGAAATTTCAGTTTCATGATAATTTCAAGACGATTTACGATTAAAATGAAGTGGTGACATCAGCTTTTGATAGTCTGTATACATATTGTGAAATATGAAACAAAAAACTTTCAAAACAGGCAAGGCCGACAATTGTGTGCTGTTTTTAGACACTTCATGGTCTAATGAAGTGTCGGCTTCTTCAATCTGGTGAAAGGAAAGGATTGTCAGTAACATTTACTGTTGCCACAGTTACAGCCACATGGTTCATGTTACCTTGTGGAGGGTAACGTCAAATTAATATTTTTCCTTAGTTCTTACATATTCAACAAGTTAAATGGTCGAGATGAACGTCACAGATGTAAAAAAAAAAAGGTATCTAAAAACAATATGCTTAATTTATTCAGCAACAGGCTTGAGGAGAAATAATTCATGCAGAAAGAAGGAACAATATCCTCATTCTCTGTTAGATTTGTCTTCATGTTTCTGATGCTGATGATGATTTTAGGGATTTCAAAGTTATTTCCCAGTGCTGTCTCTGAAGGACAACAACCTCCCAGTGTTCTTTCATTAGAAGAGCCATGAAATGTCAACATACACACATATCAAACAGCTGCTTTGAGTCAATTCAATTAATCTCTTTAAACACACACACACACACACACACACACACACACACACACACTCGCAGTACCACATGCCAAACGATAGAAGTGTGTGTTGACGAAAGTGGTGTTTGATGATGTTCAATACACCGTCCTTGGAGGCAGGATAGTTAGGGGTTAAATAATCTGCCCTGTGGTGTTGCATCACAGGTTCCCAATGTCATTCCTCCTGGAGATTATTTAATTTACTGCTTTTGCCCAGCCAGATCACTTATGACATCACGGTCAATCTCCAAGGACACAGACATGCATCCCATTAAGTGTGTTGCTGCCGCCGGCTCCAACGTGTGAGTGTGTGCCAGATACACGAGTATTTGCATGTGCCACTAAATGTACAAAGTGACTCCCACGCTTACCGACCGACATCATTACCCTTTTCCATTACACCCTTACTAGAAAATGTATCTTCTATTTACTTTGTTACCACAGTGATAGAACAACAGCAATGTCGACAGCCTTTGTGCCGAGCGGTGACGATCCCCTGTCGTGGCAGTGGCACAACGTGCTGTGACGAGGCCTTCGTCACCACGACGGCAAATTAAAAAACCCTACACTAAGTGTACGAAAGAGAAAATGTCAACCCTTCAAATCGACAAGGCTGTAAATGTCAACACAGTGTATTAACACATTATTCCCTGTTCAGTGAATTTCCTCTCCATATGGTATAAAAGGTGGTGTGACAGGACAGCGTGGTCAGGGCAGAAAGGGGAGATTGTCTATGGCCAGTGGAGGAGAGGTAAACGCTGAGTCATTGTTGTCCCCCAGCGAGGAATTCTGAACATATAATCAATACTTCACGGCACATGAGGCATCAGACAGCACCATTTTCTTGCTTTCTTAAAGTGCCAACAAGGCACCTGAGGAGGGGTCTCACTTCTGACCCCGCCGTGCCAGGTTTTCTCAAGCAGCCCCTGCAATGCACTTCTTCCGAAATAATTATTCAGACAATTTGGTGTTGCAGCGACATCTTTTAAAAATCATGTAACCGCGATGTAAACTGGGGGAATGATTCCGTTTTTTTTAGCACAGCTTGTCTAATGTTGCAAAGTCGCTGTTTTTTTGGGGGGGTTTGGATGTAGATTTAATCAACTTGTTACATAAACCACTGAGACGTACGGCAGAAACACTGAATAGTAAATAAGACTGTGCTTGCATAAGTAGCGAAATCCTTTCTTTTGTCCCTGTAATGGACATTCACCATCTTCAATCTTCAACTGTTTCTTTCTCGAGGTCATGCTTCTACTCAGACAAATGCATTGTACGAAGACTCAAATCTGGCATTGTGCACACTGTATTTTTCAATGTCACGGACACGTGTTCCTGTCACACTGCAGAGGTAGCAGATGTCTCAAATCAAATAGATATCTAAGAAACAAATACAGTACAAATTGTCCCAACTGAATTCATTTATGATCACATGGATGAGGTTATTTCATTCAGCTTGTGTTCCCCATCCAACATGCAGTTCATTCTGACCTAAAATGTCACCTGTATACTCTTGCTAGAGGGTATCAAGTGCTGGCCTGAAGTTATGCTATTATCAAGCCTCTGACCATGCTGAGTGCAGCACCCATATGCACCCTTTGGGGAATCTAATATATTTTACTTACCCTTATCTTTTAATTGTCGGTAATGACAGAGGACAAAAATGAAATTAGCCTTGTTCTTAATGTCAGTTTTCTCTGTGGTCGTCTTCTAAGTGCACATGTTTAACTGTGAACTGATGCAGGCCCAAATCAAGGACACTTCTGTATCTGTGCTGGGAGTCATTTTAGGGACCCTCCGCCACACATCCTGTCTACTGAGATATTCTGTGTGTGGAGGAGAGAGCTAAAGCTCAGGCCTATGCCGTGTTTGGATAAGGAGGAGAAAACTGCAGGACTCCACATTCACACAATAGAGTCTTTGAATTCAACACCTTAGACAGGGTGGGACCTGTTTTTATTGCTGAAGTTATGTGGCTTTGATTTCCATCCCCAACCTGATTAGGAGATCTCCAGAGCTGTGTTGTTTATATTTAGCCAGCATTTTCAGAGTCAAACTTAATTCTTATTCCTAAATAAATAATTGGAAGACAGAAGTGTTCTCATCTCCATAAATGAAGACATGGAGCTCTTCAAGAAGCCTCACCACTCAGTCAGCGTTTTCAAGCAATGTTGTGGTCCAATTAATGTCGGGCTGTGCACAGTGCTGCTACTAGAAGCCCTGAGGAGGCAATCGGTATGATATCTTTGCTTATTTCTCCCTTTTTGTCTGGCCAGACGCCAGGCTGCAGCTGCTCTGCTCTTCTGCAGTCAGTTGATGAGTTATTGTGCGCTGTAGCACTTGTGTCCTGACACTTGGCTGAATAATCAAAGGCAACACATTTCACTCTGTCTAAGAGTGACTCCTCTGGCTGTGTTTTTCTACTACACTTTCCCCTCAATTTGGAATGTCCAATTACCCCGCCCATACCACAGCTCAGCCCACTGCTGGAGGAGTGACAATGATTAGCTTCACCAGAGAGATGGAGACCGTCTTCCCCAAGAGGAACCGTCGTAAAGAGCAAATGGTTAGGTTCAAGACACAAAGCCCTCTAGTGGCCACAGTAATTCAGAAGGAAGCAAACAAGTAGGAAGTGACGTGATGTTGTTAAAGAGCGACAAAGTCCGCAAAGGGTCAATAAAAAGTCGGTCGATGTTGTCTTTTATTCGGCATGACCACGATCATTTCTCATGCCTTAACCATGTGTTTACTGTTGTAACCATAACAACAAAGCCTCTTATTAACAGAGATGTCATTTTAACCCAAACCATCTTTTCTGAGCCAAACAAAAACGTATTTCATCATACACTTCATAGTTTTTTTTATCATTTATTTTATAAACAGTCATTTGTCAAATTTTTGAAAATCACAATAAATAAATAATGTCTTCCTGCAGATAGGGGTGTAAAATAATCTCTGTATTGTTCTGGGTGTGGACCAACAATATGTTTTGTCTTTTAATTTGTAGGTCTTCTACAACATAACCTAACTCTTTCTGTGCAAAAACAGTCGATATGTGCAGAAAGACATTGGTGAAAATGAAGTATCTTGATCTGTGACATTCATCGTAAGCGGCTTCAGAAATGTTCCTTTTTCGGACCACAGGCGTGTCCTTCACTCTCTAAAGTTTTTTGGATATTTATCCGTCTCCATCTTATTGTTGTATTCCTGCTCGTGTCTGCTACAGCAGAGTGTATGCACATTGATCGATGCAGTAGTTACTGTGTGAGGGTACTGACATTTCTGCTGAGACATCAAAGTGTTAAGCGTTAACTTTCTGTTTGAATTAAAACAAATCTAATTACCGACTTGCTGCTAATGTACAGATTCCATTTAGACTAATTATACTCCCTCAAAAACGTAGTGTTGATGAAGTGTGATTGCTTTGCTTAGCAAAGCTTATGCAACAGCGCGAAAGAGAAAAATGTATATGTGTATGTGTTGATGTGTATATTGTGAGTGTGTGCTCAGCAGCCTCCGTTATTGCATGAATTGGTAATGTCACCGCTGTCACCCTCGCTCAGTGATTTACAGTTTCAGCATTAAGAGAGGTGTCAACACCAAAAACAAATGGTCCAGGAGTTAATTCGCTGGCGTGCACAACATACAAGCTGCACTTTCAAGGACAAAGTGTTCTGCATGCATTAAAACACTTTTTAATGAGAGAATGTTTCTCAAAAAGTGAACACAATGAAAAAGTTCAGAGCTATAATTGAAACCCTGAAGCAGAGGCAACATTACACCAAAGGATGCTTTAGGTTATTTTGATAAGGGATGGGAAGGCAGACCGGGCGAACTGGTGGTGAAAGCAAATAGAAAGATGTCTATTTCCACATTTCATCACCTTCGTTTGTGCGTACATGTGCACAGCAGTTGGTCAGCCAGGGACACACAGAAACAGACACACACATTGTATTTGCAGTCAAACACACACACACATACACATCCTCTGAGTTCTCTCCTTGTCTTGATTGCAAGTAACTTTTGGCAGTAACAAAGGTTGAGGAGTGTTAATGTTTCACTCACTCTGCCAGTCTATCTGCCAAGTTCCTAAAACTGCACTGTAGGGCGTCCTGGAGAGAAAAAGTGCTTGTGCAAACACAGCCTCTCTCTCCCTCTCTGTTTCCTTCCTGACACTTTCAACAACTGTCCCTCACATACTGCAATATGTTCTTTTGCTGCCTCATTTTCTCCTCCTGTCCCCTCTTTGCTGTGTCAACACAGCAAATGCAAAATGCACATCAGCTTGATTGAAACAGCTGAAGCTTAATTCAGCGACTGCTTTCATACACTAGTACTCCAATCAAAGCTGAAAAGCATTTTATAGATTCAGCATGTTTTTCCTCCTTGGGCCTAGTGTCACATGACCTATGTGGTGAGACATTGCCAAACCGAGTTCCTCTCAGGCCTAAGGCTGTTCTGTAAGCCCACCTTGGTCTGTTGCTGGGTAGAAGCACATCTCCACCCCTCGCTGTGATTGGTCGATGCAGTCTTGGTGGCCCCACCTCTTGAACACCACTGAGCACAGCCTTCTGTCACAAACTCTAACAACTGCTCTGCGGCCAGTTTCTTGTGCTCTGTTGGCTGCTAAAGTTAGAGAACACATCGTTAGGTAATCTGATCTGACATCTGTCAGTAACTCTACTCAACAAAATGTTAAACCGAGGTTTTAAAAGCTAACTTTGCTAACAGTTATTGTCCCTCCTGCTCCATCTCTCTCTCCATTAGTTTTCAGAAACTTGAACTTGTGTATAAATATTTATATCTAAAGACAGACATGATTTTCACTCTTTACATATAGTCTTAATTTCTTGTTGTATTCAGCATCAGTGTAACAAGCGAGACAGACAACATGACCCTCTCAATAACAGTGCCCTGGCAGAGAAAACGTGGTGCTGTTAGGAGAGTTAATCATCCATGGCCTCTGACATGTCTTTCAATATGTCCGTTTGTCTTTTGCTCCCTCGGGAGTCCGCAGGAGAGAGAAGGCAGTGTGGTTGGGTGGTTCATTTTGACTTGCTACATCATCCACCCTCTTCTCCCAAGCCTGCTATGGAATAAAGATTAATGAGATTGACAAAATTAAAATGAAGACAAATGATGTAGTGACAAAAACACTTAAATGAAAGTGAAAGTCTCACGTTGGTGTTGTGAGGAGGATACATTGTATCACTCTTGTCTTCTATAACTGGTGATTAACTGTTGAAGACAAATCCAGCATGAAAAATGTACCAGCTGCCACAAACCACACTGGGTTCATCCTCAGCTGCTGAACTATGTCGTCCAGACATCTACTTCAATTGTAAAAATTGAAAAAAGAAATATATACATGCTTTAATTAAGTATAATAAGAAATGCTATATAGTCTAAAAGTACTTAATTGCTAGATTAAGTTCTGAAATCAAAATATGACTGAATACTCCTTTATATTCAGTCTTAATCTGAATTTGAGCTCTAGCTGTAAGAAACTATATAATAGTTCATTAGAATGACACATTCAGCATATTCCTTATTTACAATGAGCATAGCCAGTGTAGAGAGTCAGTGTCAAACATTACTATGCATGCTTGGGGGCACGGTCGTGTGTGCGTGCTGCTTTAAAATATGTATAAACTGAGAGGAAACAACCGCTCATGAGAGCAACACCAGACCTTTAAATAAACCATTTCATGGCAAACATTTTGTCAGGAAGAGCGCAGATGTAACTAACTACATCCGTGTTGGCGCTGTTCCACCTAAGTGCCAGTACGCTCTGCCGTGACCCAGAAAGTACGCTGGGGCTCACAGCTAATTGGAATGCAGCCGTTGTTAATGGTATTAGTTACAGCAGTGTTTGACAGATCAAAATGTGTACAACTCGACAAAATCTGCGATGGGGGCTGCGATTCAGGGCTTCTGCTCCCTGCCGACTCTACTGCTCTGATGTTGACTATCAACTGGACAAAGCTGTTTGACCTCGGGTGCACCCAGGTGTGAGATTGCATAATGTTATCCCCCCTCAAACGGCAGCTACTCCTGCTGTATGTTCGGGGCTTCCAGAGAGATTCATTTCGGTGAAAGTGGAGTGTTCCTGTTGTAAATTGCTGGCTCGGTCCACTGATGAGCTGATGCCATCTGTCTTCTCCATCATGACACGCAACCACCCATCTCACCTCAAATACTCTTTCTTTCATCCTAATCCCTCGTCCTCTATCTCTAATTAGTTGGCATGACTATCCCGGCAATCTGTGTTGTTTCACAGACGAAAATGGAGTCTGCATCTTGATGTCTGAATTCTAATCTCTCAAAATCAGGGCAGTGTTGATTCGAACAACTGATAAACATGTTACATCACTCTATAAATGGATGAATCTTTATCTGTGCCCCTGTAATCAAATCATTTTTGGAACAATTCGTTATTGGGTGGTTAAACACCTGGATAACGCTTTTATTGCTTTTTATTTTTTATTTTTCTAATGGTGTTTGCCTCCAGGATGCAGACTGTTTGGCTGCATTGTTGTTTACTGCCGTGTTTAATACATGCTGGTTCAGGTCAGTGTCGAACGTGACTTTTAACTTTATGTCCAAAAGCAAAAGAAAACAATGAATGAAAAGTGACAGGGCTATCTTGGTTTGTCCTCAGGGAGATGTTTGTATCAGGAGAGAGGAAACAGGGACACATAGCATCTCTCTCTTCTTGAGTATGCATGCTTTCTAAGAGAATACATGCAACGGGTTTGTCTCATGCATTAACAAATTGCCAAAGTCCTGAAAATGAAGCATGCAACAGCTCTGCAAATACTGAATCTGCAAATCTAACATTTGAAATAACATGCAGGGAGGGAAGCCTGATCTGTCAAACAAACAGGGCAAATCTGTTTGGAACAAATAGTGTCACAAAGGATGAATGAAAAACACACACATCTCCATCATATTTTGCACAGTGGCATGTGCACATGTTGTTGAGTCTCTAAAATGGAGAACTGGGGAATTATTTGATGGGTGAGAGAAAGTGGGAATCAGCACGTGAACCGAATTGTATTCTTTAATGATAAACAACTACCTTATTGTGTCATGTTTGTAATAGCAATTTCGTATAGATAAATCCTCGTCATTTTACCTTTCGGTAAACAACAGCAAGTGCCCCAGTTGGCTGAACAAGTCCATGTAAGTATAAGTTATTCCCTGCTGGTACGTGTTCTGCTTCCCTCCTTAATGGGCCTCCTTCCAAAGGGCGCTGCATCACTTGGCATGACGCTGGCATGGTCTTCCCCATCAGCTAACACATAGACATACACATACTTACACACACACACACACACACAGAAAGAGGCTGCCAAAGTCCTGAAGCGAGGGTTGACAGTGTGAAAGAGGGAGGAGCTGCTTCAAGGACCAAATTATCCTCCGTTCCTTCTCCTCCCTTCCCTGCACAAGAACAAGGTAAATAAACTCCCCTGGGAGACAACCTTTTCTAAGATATATGTTCAGATATTGTGCGTGTGTGTGCGTGTGCTTGAGCTGTCAGTATGCCTATCTGATGTCCTTCCAGGCATTGAGTTGATCCAACAAGAGGAGAGGAGGAGGGCAGTCAACGGTGGTACAAAATACCTTCATGTTTAATGTAAACCCATGAATTACATAGAGAAATGTAATGCAGAGAAACACATTTGTTCTTCAGACGACAGGGAGGTAAAGCCGGTATTCAGAATCAGCTTGCACATCCATCTCATGTTTTATTCATCATGGCGCTCGCTGGTTTGTTATTAGATGAGACAAGGGAGAGTGTTGTAAAAGTAACTCTTGAATCATTTGAGCTCTTGCTGTAAGAAACGGCTGCCCTTTTGATGGCAGCTCATTAAAGTTTAGGGAATAATCACATTTAAGAGATTAATGAGGAATAGAGGACGAGTGTGGGAAAACATACGGGGATTTCTCAGCCATCCCACTGCAGGCAAGGTCAAAGATCTGGAAAAATCCACATGATTTTCCAGGGCCATTCAGGGAGGGTCACCGCTGTCTTATCACAGGTCGGAGCAGACTGCACCGCTGTGCCATGACCGCAGGAGTACACTTTGGCTTCTCCTCGCTCCCTCCCCTCCATCCATCTCTCTTTCCCTCCCTCCCTCCCTCTATCGCTTGACCTCCTGGCATCAGGGAGCATGCTCCCTTTCCATCTGCTCTTATTCTCAAGCAGAGGAAACAGTGGGAGACAGATGGATGGTTGGAAAAGTCAACAGTCAGGTCAGCAATGAAAGCAGCTGAGTATCTTTTATCGGCATTCGATTAACAGAAAGCCTGAGCACTATACAATATACACATGATACAATAAATTAAATGGATGGAGGGGAAACATAGTAATTCAAGGTCCCGTTTAAAAGGAATGTCTGTCATTTGTTTTGCAACTGTATTGTTCTTTATGTCCAAATGAGACTGAATACTTAATCAGTGTTATTAGAGACGTCCTATCTCCTGCATACATGAGAAATGTCAAAAAAGCATGTTAATGTGTGCAGTCACAGCCCACCAGCATATTGATTGCCTGTGGCTTTTCATATTTATTCACATTAAAGCACCTTCCTCATCTTAACACCATCCGTCTTTTTTTATAATTCAATCTCAGAAAGTGACTTTTGACCAACATGTTTTTTGCCCCGGCCTAATGAAGTGTTCTTGATTGAACGTGTTGACGGGACTGCATTGCTGCATTGAAAATCATATATATATATAAGCTGAACATAAGACGATGTGAGTGTTTGTGTGTTTTATTATGTTGTCCGGCATATGGTGCATAATTGATGTTGGCTTGGCTGATGGGGAATGGGTGGTGTGGTACACAAGGCTGAACCAACAACCCTTTGAAGTGCACAACCAGGGTGGCAAAGTTCCGGGAATATTCAAAGTTGGAAACTTTCCACGGGAATATACGGGAATAAACTGGAAATGTTGGTGTAATTTAACTGTATTTCCTTGTCATAAGCAGACATGCATGCAAACATTTATAATACAACTTTTAAAAATAACATTTTTTACTTTTTTGACATTTTTTGAGTAGAACTTTATTTTTCATCGAACAACAAAAACATGAACGTTGAATAAAAAAGGTGTATTCCCTATGATCACCACCCCCCAACCCAATTTTTTTTGTGTGTGTGTTTTTCCCTGAATCCTTTTAGGTCTAAATGCTTTCATCCTGGACCTCATCAACGTCCTCCTCACTGCTGTAAAGTTAGTCTACTGTATATAAATAAACTTGGTATTAAAATGAACATGGCTTCAGTTTACCAAATAATCAATATGCTAGGTAATGACAAACAGTGTTGGCAAAGTTCACTTTCTACATGAACTAGTTCAGTTCATAGTTCACATATTTTAAAATGAACTAGTTCAGTTCATAGTTCATAATTCAAAATGTTGAACTAAGTTCACAGCTCCAAAAATTAAACTAGTTCAGTTATTTTTTTCAATATGTTGGGAGCTATAATTGAAATCTCTATCTGTCTGCAATACCGCTCTTGGCCTCTACGCCACTCGGCGCTCTCACACTTGCCAGGCATAGGGCTGAAACGCCACCTTAACGTGGTGGAGGAGTTTGAGTGGCTCAGTGATCCTGGGAGCTATGTTGTCCGGGGCGTCAGCCCCTGGTAGGGTCTCCCAAGGCAAACAGGTCTCGGGGGAGAGCCCAGACTAAGAGCGGTTCAACAAACCCTGATGATAAGCAGCCCACGGATTGTAGCCACCTTGCCCGGACAAGGGAAACCGGGGCACCCTCCTGGAGCCAGACCCAGGAGGGGAGCTTGTCGGCGAGCGTCTGGTGGCCGGGCTTTCGCCCATGGGGCCCGGTCGGGCTCAGCCCGAAAGAACAACATGGAGCAGCTGTCACCCTGTGGACCCACCACCCACAGGGAGAATTATCGGGGTCGGGTGCTATGTAGACCGGGCGGCGGGCCAGGCGGGAGACCTGGGCGGGCCGATCGCCGGCAGCATAGACTAGCTCTAGGGACGTGGAACGTCACCTCACTAGCGGGGAAAGAGCCGGAGCTGGTGCAGGAGGTGGAGCGGTACCAGCTAGATATAGTTGGGCTCACCTCCACGCACAGCATGGGCTCTGGAACCAAGCTCCTGGAGAAGGGTTGGACTTTGTCCTTTTCTGGAGTTGCCCAGGGTGAGAGGCGCCGGGCGGGAGTGGGGATACTCACGAGCCCCCGGCTGAGCGCCGCTGTGTTGGAGTTTTCCCCGGGGAACGAGAGGGTCGCCTCCCTGCGCCTACGGGTTGCGGGGAGTAAGGCTCTGACTGTTGTTTGTGCTTATGCACCGAACAGCATTTCGGAGTATCCGGCCTTCTTGGAGTCGGTGGGAGGGGTCCTGGAAAGGGCGCCGCCTGCCGACTCCATAGTTCTCCTGGGAGACTTCAACGCTCACGTGGGCAATGACAGAGAAACCTGGCGGGGCGTGATTGGGAGGAACGGCTTGCCCGATCTGAACCCGAATGGTGTTTTGTTGTTGGACTTCTGTGCTAGCCACAGTTTGTCCATAACGAACACCATGTTCGAACATAAGGTGGCTCATAAGTGTACCTGGTACCAGAACACCTTAGGCCGGAGATCAATGATCGACTTTGTAATCGTATCATCTGATCTGCGGCCGTATGTCTTGGACACTCGGGTGAAGAGAGGAGCAGAGCTGTCAACTGATCACCACCTGGTGGTGAGTTGGATCAGATGGCGGGGGACTCGGCTAGAGAGACCTGGCAAGCCCAAACGTGTAGTGAGGGTGAACTGGGAACGTCTGGCAGAGGATCCTGTCCGGGAGGTCTTCAACTCCCACCTCCGGAAGAACTTCTCACAAATCCCGAGGGAGGCTGGGGACATGGAATCCGAGTGGACCTTGTTCAAAGCCTCTATTGTGGACGCGGCTGCTCGGGGCTGTGGCCGGAAGGTCATCGGTGCCTGTCGTGGCGGCAACCCTAGAACCCGGTGGTGGACACCGGGGGTGAGGGTAGCCGTCAAACTGAAGAAGGAGGCCTTTCGGGCCTGGCTGGCCCAGGGGTCTCCTGAAGCAGCTGACGGGTACCGGTGGGCCAAAAGGGCTGCAGCGACGATGGTCGCGGAGGCTAAAACTCGGGCATGGGAGGAGTTCGGGGAGGCCATGGATCGGTTGGCCTCAAGGAAGTTCTGGCAAACCATCCGACGGCTCAGGAAGGGAAAGCAGGGTCTACCCCAGGCTGTTCTCAGCAGGGGGGGGGAACTGCTGACCCGGACTGGGGACATCGTCGGGCGGTGGAAAGAGCACTTTGAGGAACTCCTAAACCCGGCCAACATGTCCCCCGGAGAGGGGGCAGCGCCGGAAGACTTTGGGGTGGATTCACCCATATCCCTGGCAGAGGTCGCTAAGGTAGTCAAAAAGCTCCTTGGTGGCAAGGCGCCAGGGGTGGATGAGATCCGCCCTGAGATGCTGAAAGCGCTGGACATTGTTGGGCTGTCTTGGTTGACACGCCTTTTCAGTGTCGCATGGGGGTCGGGAACAGTGCCCATGGACTGGCAGACCGGGGTGGTGGTTCCCATCTTCAAGAAGGGGGACCGGAGAGTGTGCTCGAACTATCGTGGTATTACACTGCTCAGCCTCCCGGGAAAAGCTTATGCCAGGGTGCTGGAGAGGAGGCTCCGACCGCTTGTCGAACCTCAGATTCAGGACGAACAGTGCGGATTCCGTCCCGGTCGTGGAACAGTGGACCAGCTCTTTACCCTCGCAAGATTACTGGAGGGGTCCTGGGAGTTTGCCCAACCAGTTTACATGTGCTTTGTAGACCTGGAGAAGGCTTTCGACCGGGTCCCTCGGGGGGTTTTGTGGGGGGTGCTGCGGGAGTATGGGGTGCCGGACCCGTTGGCACGGGCCATCCGGTCTCTGTATGCCTGCAGTAGGAGCTGTGTTCGTCTCCTCGGTAGTAAGTCAGACACGTTCCCGGTGGGTGTTGGCCTCCGCCAGGGCTGCCCTTTATCACCGGTCCTGTTCGTGACCTTCATGGACAGGATATCTAGGCGCAGCCAGGGGGCGGAGAGGATCCGGTTCGGGAGTCTCGGGATCGCCTCTCTGCTGTTCGCGGATGATGTGGTCCTGTTTGCCTCCTCGGACCGTGACCTCCAGCATTCACTGGGGCGTTTTGCAGCCGAGTGCGAAGCGGCAGGGATGAGAGTTAGCACCTCCAAATCTGAGGCCATGGTGCTCTGCCGGAAACCGGCGGATTGCTCCCTCCAGGTGGGGGCAAACTGCCTACCCCAAGCGAAGGAGTTCAAGTATCTCGGGGTCTTGTTCACGAGTGAGGGTAAGGTGGAGCGGGAGATCGATAGGCGGATCGGTGCGGCTGCAGCAGTAAAACAGGCGCTGTACCGGTCCGTCTTAGTGAAGAGGGAGCTGAGCCGGAAGGCAAAGCTCTCCATTTACTGGTCGGTCTACGTTCCAACCCTCACCTATGGTCACGAACTCTGGGTCGTGACCGAAAGAACGAGATCTCGGATACAAGCGGCCGAAATGAGCTTCCTCCGTAGGGTGGCCGGGCTCAGCCTTAGAGATAGGGTAAGGAGCTCGGACATCAGGGGGGAGCTTGGAGTCGAGTCGCTGCTCCTTCGTGTCGAAAGGAGTCAGCTGAGGTGGTTCGGGCATCTAGTTAGGATGCCTCCTGGACGCCTCCCATTAGAGGTTTTCCGGGCACGTCCAACTGGTAGGAGGCCCCGGGGAAGACCGAGGACACGCTGGAGGGATTATATCTCCCGGCTGGCCTTGGAACGCCTCGGATCCCCCAGAATGAGCTGGAAAGTGCTGCGGGTGAGAGGGAAGCCTGGGTCGGCCAGCTGAACCTGCTGCCACCGCGACCCGACCCCGGATAAGCGGGTGATAATGGATGGATGGAGGGCTGAAACGTTCAGACGCAACACTGATGACAAAGACGTTCAAAAACAACAGAACGTTTTATGTTTACGTTTATGTTTCTGGCAGACAATGTTCCCAACCAGCTGCATTCAGGATCCAGCTGAGCTAGGCGTGCATAGTCTTGTTCTCAACTACATTTAAGTTCCCTGTTATATGCTTTTGCAAATAAACTTTTTTTTTTCAACATTCCCAAAATTCCCGAGACAAAATTCCCGTGGAAACTTTCTGGAAACTTTCCGGAAATTTACCAGAAACTTTCCGCCCCTTTGCAACCCCAGGCACAACATATACTGACGATTGTTTGCCATCATCATTCAGTGTGTGTGTGTGTGCTGAATGGGAGAATGGCAATTGTCTTTCTCTGATGTCAGAGACACAACCTGGCAGTTTAATGTCTCAATTAATATGTAAAGTTGAAGTGATCCGAGCGAGAACACGGCGCTGCAGTGGTTTCTTGCTCCTCCCTTTCATATTGCCCAGCAGCCATAGAAATGTAAATCAGTTTAGGTGGTAAATATATTCGCCGATTGCACATCAAGGGGTTTAGAATTCATATCTTTGAATGGATTGTCAGGGGTTCAATTTGTCACGTTTGTAGGTTGATCAAAAGATAACAAGATACGTGGAGAAAATGAGCCTTTCAAACTTTGTTTTTGCATAACTAATTAATTTAGTGCCGCCTGTTTGTCTTCACCTGTGCAAGCCTCAGCATAGCGCATGCAGAGGACAGAGACCAGGTCGGACCATTTAAAGTCAAACATGAGCTTACTGCTGAGGACACGCATGCACTGGCTACAAGTCAGGTTTTTCCATTAAAGTCTCACAAATCAAGTCTCAATATGCTCAAGGCTTCTTGGTGCAAATTGGCAAAGAACCCAAAACCAGTGCGGGACTTCAGTCCCTCACTGTGGGACGCTCCATCCATTCATAGTGACTCCTCTCGCCTCCTGCCTCTTTAGCAGGTGAGGTTTTCCATTTCTAGTTATGCAAAGCCAGATGTGACTGTGCAGCGTTGTCATGGCCATAGATAGTGAAGAAATCCAGATCTAAGAATATTATGCATCGGCTTTGTCATGTTGTTTTTTTTAAACTAAAAGAAAACTTGCATCTCCTTGTTCTCAGTTTAAGCTAAAACAACAACGTTCTCCAATACGGCAAAACTCCTCCACACATAATGATTAGACTGTCTCGATCACAATAAAGCCCAGTGCTCTATTTTGTGTGAGCGTGTTATCTTTGCTCTGTTGGACTGGTTTGTTAGCTCTGGTTTTGTGACTGTGGTGATATACGCTCATTGCTGTGGCTTTCTGGGCATCATTTCCCACTGATCACTTGGCAACAGCGTTAGCACAGTATTGTTTTGATTCACTGAACCCCAAACAAACAGCATGCATTGTTTTACTGGGGCTGATAACGCCACAATAAATAATGCAACACCAAAACACAGCAAAACGAATATATCAAACCATTTATGCTTAGCAACCGTAATCTCAGTATATGTTACAATTAGTGGCTGAAATCATTGCATTATATATTAGCAATTCTCAACCATTATTGATTTTACATCAGTGTCTATGGAGGAACTGAATTCCACTAAACTAATTTTCAGAATTTAAATTGGGATTTCATTTAAAAAGTATATATTTATACATTTGTTTGGAGGAAAATAATCAAAAGTAGAGTGACCATATACATATGTAACGGAGTTAGAAATACACTCTGTTATTTCTTATTTTTAATGTATTATATCTTATTTTTGTTTATTATTCAACGATCCTGTTGAAGTGTGTGTTTGTGTGAATTTTATTTTGAAGAGTTAAATCTGTTTCCTGTGAAAAATTGCGTTTCACCTCTTCTTTGCCTCCTAGGCTTCCGTAGTCCCGTCTTTCCTTCACAAAAGTTTTAATACTATTCGTGGAAGCTGATGTGCAGCAAGACAGACCAGAAGGCAATGTGTGTGTTTTTATTGTCTTCTGCAGAAATAAATACAAGAAAGATCAACTTCTGAGTCGACTTCTTCCATGCCCTGTTCACGTCCGTTACACTGGTGCCGTGACCTTCGGATCTTCAGACCAGCTTGATGCTCGTCGCTGTGGATGCTGTGCTGACTCAGTCCTGATCCTGAAGACTATTGTGGTCATATCAGGTGTTTAAAAGATTGTGGATTAGGGCATAGTGATTTAAATTGTTTATCCTCAGTATGTCGATGACTTTTGATTATTAATGCACATATATATTATTATTACTATCTTTTGTTTTTGTTGGGTTTTGGTTCTAGATACACAACGCAAGTACATTTATTGGTTATAAACGGCCTCTAGAGTAACTATGGATAAGTTTGCTAGCCCTAGTCTGCCAAAGGGGAGGGGTGTTTGGCTCAGTCATATTGCTGGCAGTAGGGATGTGGGATACTCTAAACTGACACTGGATAACCGATATACAGGGCTAGGTCAGAGCCCGGATTGTACTCCTGTTGGTGGGTTAATGAGGGGTCCTCTTACGTCTACTCCTGACAGTGATGTTGATGTCATGCACCATCTCACTGACATGGTAGGGCAGTTAGGTGCTCAAATTGGTGAGTCCATTGTCGAGAAGTTAATGTCAGCTGGTGTTGTAAACATGACCAGTGACCACCAGACGACTACCACCCAGACCACACACGCCAATGTTGACCGACATGACCGTCCTCCACAGGTGACAGTCCATGTGAACTCTGATAAAGGACTTCAGACATTCAGAGGTGACAGTACCGACAAATACCCAGTCCAGGACTGGATTGACATGACGAAAACACATCTCAGGAAAAGACAGATTCCTGTTTGTGACCAAGCGGAGGAGGTTATAAGCCATTTAATGGGCAAGGCCAGAGATGTGGTGAAGATTGCCTTGCGTAGTGATCCTGGGTTTGATGCCAAACAGGAACCTGAACGGATATACAATGTTCTCCTCCACTACTTCAGTGTCGCTCCCTCATGTCTTCCTCTCGCAGACTTCTATGCTACTTTGCCCAAGCATAGAGAAAACCCAGTTGACTACTGGATAAGACTGAACAAAGCTGCCGACCTAGCTCTTGAGGGCTTGCACAGACAAGGGAAGCGGACGGAGAACATGAGTGATGAAGTGGCTCTTATGTTTGTCAAACATTGCCCTGACCCAGAACTGTCCTGCACTCTGAAGTTTAAACCACTTCACGAATGGACCTCACGTGATGTTCAGCTGAGGATTGATGATTATCAGCGTGAGTTGAGAGCCAGTGGCGGTGCCGCTGGTACTCTACAACTGAAAAACTACATCACCGCAGTCGCCTCTGAGCAGCCCAGTCAGCCATCGACTGGCGAGGCGGTGCCTGTGCAGTGCCTTACTCAGAGTCCCTCACCTTCCTCTCTCCAAGCCCAGCATCATGTGTGTCATCCTCTTTGCCCTTCTCCAACATCTGTCCCAGTTCAAGGCGAACCCTGTCATGCTCCGAGTCGTCCCTCTGTACCAGTCGTGGCACAAAATCTCCAACAGTCAGAGGAGAGACTTCTCACCCGTATGGTCGACATGTTTCAGGAGATGATGGAGAAAATGCAGTCGCGCGACACTTTGCATCCAACGCTAGGTGGGCGGTTCCAGCGTGCCGCTCGTGAAAAGCGTTCCAGAGAGGCAGTTTGTAAGGTCTGTAACAACTCAAGCCACACCACCATTTCACACTGTATGTCCGAAAGACTTTGTTTTGCCTGCCACGCCCCTGGCCACACCAAACTGAACTGCCCTGCCAAAAACTCAACCCGATACCAGACGGAGGGAAACTAGCCGACTTGTATTCAGAGGGAGACAGTACAGGTCGCACAACAAACTCCCAAACAGACGACATGTCTGATGCTGAGACTGTGTACACATCTGTGAGAGACTCGTGTGATGAATCTGAGGTTGTTGTTTTTCAGAATATTCACAGAGTTGGCAGTAGTGACAGTCTTTTCTACACACCTGCGGTAGTGGGTGGGACAGTTACAATAGGTGGCATGTTGGACAGTGGCTCCATGGCGTGTAGCATTAGCGAAACAGCTGAGATGAAACTGAGAGATGCTGGAGTGATAACCGACCAAAAACAAATTGATGTCAATGTAGTCCTTGTTGGATGTGGTGGACTTCGTGTGAGGCCCAAGTGTGCTTTCGGGATGGAGATGGAAGTGTATGGCTGTAAGATGTTTGTTCCAACACTTGTTGTCCCGGGACAGCATGATGAGTTGATTATAGGGACGAATGTTATAAAACACATCCTGCATCAGTCTAAGTTCTGCGAGTCCTATTGGAAGACAGTGTCTGGCCCTTGCCCAGACAGAGACCCAGACACTGAACGTTTCCTGTCTATGCTCTCAGGTCTGAATCCATGGAGAGGTAGTGATGTTCCTGACAAAGTTGGTACAGTCAGATGTAACTCAGCCACCTGTCTCGAGCCTGGCCGTGAATACCTCATCTGGGGAAAACTACCCAGGAACACTGCTATTTCTCCAGGTAGCACCGTCATGACAGAGCCCACTTCATCCCGCTCGGCTCCCAGAGGTGTTCTGGTCGCAAAGATTGTAACTACACTTTGGGGAGACCGGCAGGTTCCGCTGAAGCTCATCAATACATCTGACAGACCTGTGCTCTTGAGGAGAAATGCAAAGTTGGCTGATGTTTATACGTGTGCAGCGCTTGAAGACATGGATGTTGCTGAACAGACAGAGGTTCTCCTGGCTGGCTGCACTCAATCAGCCGTGCCTCCTACTGCTGACGCAGATTCTTCCAAGGAAATGCTTGGCTCAATTGGGCTTAGTACTGTTGACGTTGAGTCGTGTGAAGTGTCTGTGAACTGTAAGAAGAGGATGGCTGACCTTGTGATGCAGTATGAGGACATCTTTTCGCGCCACCATCTTGATTGTGGAGAGGCAAAGGACTTTGTACATCGCATACACCTGTCAGATAAAAGACCATTCAGACTCCCATACAGGAGAGTGCCCCCTGGCCAGTACCAAAAGCTGCGCCAGGTACTGAGCGAGATGGAGGAAAAGGAGATCATCAGAAAATCAACCAGTGAATATGCTTCGCCATTGGTGCTTGTGTGGAAGAAAAACGGAGATCTCCGCATCTGTACGGATTTTCGCTGGTTGAATAAAAGGACACTGAAGGATGCTCATCCTCTTCCCCACCAGGCAGATTGTTTGGCAGCGCTGGGGGGGAACTGCCTTTTCAGCACAATGGATCTGACCTCCGGGTTTTACAATATGCCACTCCACGAGGACGACAGGAAGTACTCTGCCTTCACCACTCCCATGGGCCTGTATGAGTACAACCGTCTGCCGCAGGGCCTCTGCAACAGTCCCGGGAGCTTTATGCGCATGATGACAAGCATTTTCGGTGACCAAAACTATTTGAGTCTCTTATGCTACTTGGATGACTTGCTGGTGTTTGCACCTGATGAGGAGACTGCCTTACTGCGCTTGGAGACGGTGTTTAAGAGGCTGCGTAGACACAACTTGAAGTTAGCCCCCAAAAAGTGCTTCTTCCTCAGGAGGTCTGTAAAGTTTCTTGGCCACATTGTTGATGAGAATGGTGTTTCAACAGACCCCAGCAAGGTTGAGAGCATCACCAACATGGCGAGCACTGATCTCATGGAGCCTGATGGCGTGACTCCGTCCCCGAAGCGCATACGGTCCTTCTTAGGGATGGTAAATTACTATCAACACTTCATGCCCGGTTACTCTGCAATGGCCAAGCCGCTGTTTGACCTGTTGAAAGGTGCGAAGAGAAGAGGTAAACAACACAAAAACAAACTGTCGAGCAGGAAGCTGTATGCGGCTGATTGGACACCGGAGCAGGGACAGGCTTTTGAAAGTCTGAAAGCTTCACTGGTCCATAGTGTTGTCTTGGCTCACCCCGATTTCAATCGTCCCTTTATGCTGTCAACTGATGCGTCCTTGGATGGCATAGGTGCGGTTCTGTCCCAAATTCAGGAGGGTGAGGCACGAGCCAGGCCCATTGCTTTTGCCGGCAAGTCGTTATCTCGGTCCCAAAAGAACTACCCAGCTCATCGGTTGGAGTTTCTAGCCTTGAAATGGTCAGTCTGCGAAAAGTTCAGTCACTGGCTGAAAGGCCACAAATTCACTGTCTGGACAGATAACAACCCGTTGACTCACATCCTGACAAAGCCGAAGCTAGATTGTTGTGAGCAACGCTGGGTTGCCAGTTGGCGAGTTACGACTTTGATATCAAGTATGTTCCGGGCCCACAGAACATTGTGGCTGATGCCCTGAGCCGTGTGCCGTTTGTCAAGGCAAGTGTTGGTCACAGGCTGCTCGCTGAACCCTATGCGGGTCTCCTCACAGAAGTCAAAGACATGTCGAGGTTCTCTGTCCAAAATGCCTTTCGGTCATCCAGTCATGACAGAGAGCCCTCCCCTTTGAGTAACAATGTCCAGTCTGCATGCAGTCCACTGCGCATGCAAACTCAGTCTGTTGCAAAGGAGGACGTGTCCGCTGTACTACAGTCACACATTGAGTGGGATGCTGGTCCGAGGGCCCGTGCTGTTGAGATGTTGCAGCACTTACCTCAGTTGGTTCCGCCTGGACAAGACGCCTTACCTGCTTACACTGTGAAGGACCTCTGTGATAAGCAGTTGGAAGATAGAACCCTCTCTCGTGTTCTGTCCTATGTTGAGAGACATCGGAGGCCTTCTAGAAGGGAACGATTCAATGAGTCTGTCCTGGTCACAAGATACCTGAAGCACTGGGATAGGCTGACTGTGAAGGAGGGTGTACTGTACAGGATTTCAAGAGACCAGAAGACCAAAGAAAAGCGTTTTCAATACGTTGTCCCTGACTCCCTGAAGACTGAGGTTCTGCAGGGGATTCACGATAGGGCCGGGCATCAAGCTCAGTCCAGGAGCCTCAGTTTGGCAAGACAAAGGTTTTTCTGGCCAAACCTCGACAGGGATGTAAGAGACTATGTTCGTCATTGTCAGCGATGCATCGTTAGCAAGACAGTCGAGCCTGAAGGACGGGCCCCCCTGGAGAGCATAACGACAACCCATCCATTGGAGTTGGTCTGCATTGACTTTTGGTCGGCTGAGAACTCCAAAAACAGATCTGTCGATGTTTTGGTGATAACTGACCATTTCACGAGGATGGCTCAAGCGTTTTCATGTAAAGACCAGACAGCTAAGCAGGTGGCTAGGGTTCTATGGGACCGGTACTTCTGTGTCTTCGGATTCCCGGAAAGGATCCATAGTGATAAAGGTGCTAACTTTGAGAGTCTGCTGATTAGTGAGCTTCTCAGGGTCTCAGGTGTCAAGAAGTCGCACACAACACCTTACCACCCAATGGGGAATGGGAGTGTGGAACGTTTCAACCGGACCTTGGGTGGCATGATTCGAGTATTGCCCCCTGAAGAGAAGGCTGATTGGCCGCGACGCTTACAGACTCTGACGTTCATGTACAATTGCACGGAACATGAGACGACAGGTTATTCCCCCTTCTACCTCATGTTTGGCCGGATCCCCCGCCTACCCGTTGATGTCCTCTTTCGTGCTGTTCTTCATGACTCTGCTGTAATGAGCTATGAGAAGTACGTGGCGAGTCTCGCCAATGATCTGAAAGAAGCAATGGTTATTGCTCAGGTCCATGCTACAAAAGAGCAGAATCGACATACCCAGCTGTACAACAGGAGAGTAAAGGGATCCAATATCAAGATCGGTGACAGGGTGCTCTTGGCCAACAGAAAGGAAAGGGGTAAAAGAAAGCTTGCTGACAGGTGGGACTCGACCGTCTACACCGTGGTGGACGTGAATACAGAGACGCACACGTACAGAGTCCGCGACACAATCACTGGACGGGAGAAGGTGATCCACAGAAACTTGCTGTTGCTGGTTAATTTTCTCCCTGTGGGGGACACAGGTGAAATGTCTGACCTGGCCTCATCCTTGCTAGTTACAGGATCCTCAGCTTCAGGAGATGATGGTGGTGAGGCCGAAGAGATCTCGTCTGGGAGAGGGGATGAGCCTCGTAATGTGGCCAGTGAAAGCCTTGACACTGAAAGTGGCGGAGAACCTCCTGTGACTGCGAGAGATGGACCCTTGACTGATGCGGTACCTGTGGATTCGGAAAGGAGAACCATTGAATGGATTACTCAGTTGTCTGTGCCAAGTCTGGCCGAGGCGGGCACTGCTGACATGTCGAGTGTTACTTCTGACCTCCAGAACACCGCTGTCTCACTTGAGGACCACACAAACGATCAGGTCTGTGACTTGTGATTCTTGCCCTTTGACTGCTGCGGATGTCTCAACAGATGTGAGACAGTCAGATTTTGCGCTTGACACCATGACACAGACAGATAACACATCTGACACGTTGCATACTGTGGTTCGGGTTTCACCCACACACTGTGGTCGTTTTAATGCACAGGCCAGGTCAAGGTTTGGTCGCTTAATCAAGCCTGTGAACAGGCTCATACAGACCATGTCCAGGCAGGATGTTGTCCAGGAGTAGCTCAATGTTGAGGCTGTTTGCAACTCCATGTTCCAGATTTGTACTTTTTAAAACCATAAGTCGGTAGCTTATGTCTTTACGAGTCTGGAAAGTGTTGTATTAGTATGATGTCCCACTGTTCTGTTTTTCTTGTGTCATCAGCCTGTGCTGCACTGCACTTTGTGTTTGGGTCTTGTGGGGTGTACAAGGCACCCTGTTGCCAGTTGTTGGGTTGAGAGGCTAGCGCTGCTCTCGTACCACTTCATCCTTATGGGATACATTTTATGTTGGTTTTCTTGAAGTTGGCCCTTTGTAAGTTGTCAAATTGTAATGTTTTCTTTGGCGTGCACTTTGTAGTTAGTGCTCATGTTTGATCAAATTCAGTGGGGGTGAATGTAACGGAGTTAGAAATACACTCTGTTATTTCTTATTTTTAATGTATTATATCTTATTTTTGTTTATTATTCAACGATCCTGTTGAAGTGTGTGTTTGTGTGAATTTTATTTTGAAGAGTTAAATCTGTTTCCTGTGAAAAATTGCGTTTCACCTCTTCTTTGCCTCCTAGGCTTCCGTAGTCCCGTCTTTCCTTCACAAAAGTTTTAATACTATTCGTGGAAGCTGATGTGCAGCAAGACAGACCAGAAGGCAATGTGTGTGTTTTTATTGTCTTCTGCAGAAATAAATACAAGAAAGATCAACTTCTGAGTCGACTTCTTCCATGCCCTGTTCACGTCCGTTACACATATACCACCAGAATATGCTCCCCTAGCTGAACTAAGAGCATCGGTGGGGAAGCAGAGGAAGCTGTTGCTAAAATAAATTACAGTTTTCATCATCAATCAAATAAAACAAAGCAGAAGCCGGTTTTTTACATTACATGTCATTTAGCTGACGCTTTTATCCAAAGCGACTTACAATAAGTGCATTAAACCATGAGTCCAAACTCAGAACAGCAAGAATCAAGCAAGTACAATTTCTTCAATAAAGCTAAACTACAAAGTGCTATCAGTAAGAGCCATTTAAGTGCTACTAAAGTGTTAAACTACAAAGTGCTATCGGTAAGAGCCATTTAAGTGCTACCAAAGTGCTACTACGGCGCTACCTTCCCTATTCAAGGTATAGTCGAAAAAGATGTGTTTTTAGTTTGCGACGGAAGGTGTAGAGACTTTCTGCTGTCCTGATGTCAATGGGGAGCTTGTTCCACCAATGAGGAGCCAGCACAGCAAACAGTTGTGACTTCATCGAGTGTTTAGCTCGTAGTGACGGAACTACAAGCCGATTGGCAGAAGCCGAGCGAAGTGAACGGGCTGGGGTGTAAGGTTTGACCATGTCCTGGATGTAGACCGGACCCGATCTGTTTGCAGCACGGTACGCAAGTACCAATGTTTTGAAGCGGATGCGGGCGGCCACCGGTAACCAGTGAAGGTCGCGGAGGAGCGGAGTAGTGTGGGTAAATTTCGGGAGGTTGAAGACCAGTCGAGCAGCTGCATTCTGGATGAGCTGCAGCGGTCGAATGGCATTAGCAGGTAGACCTGCCAGGAGGGAGTTACAGTAGTCTATCCGTGAGATGACCAGAGCCTGGACCAGAACCTGTGCCGCCTTCTGAGTGAGAAGAGGTTGTATTCTCCTGATGTTGTACAGCATGTACCTACAGGAGCGTGTTGTTGTGGTAATGTTGGCAGTCAGGGAGAGTTGACTGTCGAGTGTCACACCGAGGTTCCTGGCAGTCGGAGTCAGAGCCAACACTGAGTTGTTGAAGTTAATAGTCAGGTCGTGGGTGGGAGAGCCTTTTCCTGGAAGGAAGAGAAGTTCAGTCTTGTCCGGGTTAATTTTCAGGTGGTGTGCGGACATCCACTGAGAGATGTCAGTCAGACAGGCAGAGATTTGTGCTGCTACCTGTGTTTCAACTCTTGAAACACAGGTAGATTGGGGAAACGAGAGGATCAATTGGGTGTCATCAGCGTAGCTATGGTAGGAGAAGCCATGCGATCGAATGACAGAGCCGAGGGAGTTGGTGTACAGAGAGAAGAGAAGAGGACCAAGGACTGAGCCCTGGGGGACCCCAGTAGTTGGAGGACATGGTTCAGAGACAGATCCTCTCCAGGTTACCCGTTAAGTGCGGTCGGTGAGGTAGGATGAGAAGAGTGAGAGCGCGGTGCCTGAGATACCCAGGTCCTGGAGGGAGGAAATAAGGATCTGGTGGTTCACTGTGTCAAAGGCAGCGGAAAGGTCTAGAAGGATAAGAACAGATGAGAGAGAGGCTGCTCTAGCAGTGTGAAGCTGCTCAGAGACAGCAAGGAGAGCAGTCTCTGTTGAGTGGCCTGCCTTGAATCCAGACTGGTGGGGGTCAAGAAGGTTGTTACTGTGGAGATAGGAGGAGACTTGGTTAAAGATAGCTCGCTCTAGAGTTTTGGAAAGGAAGGGGAGGAGAGAGACAGGTCTGTAGTTTATTGACTTTAGATGGGTCAAGAGTGGGTTTCTTCAGGAGAGGGTTGACTATTGGCTCCTTCAGAGAGTTAGGGAAACAGCCAGTTGAGAGGGAGGTGTTAATAAGATGGGTGAGAAAGGGAAGAAGGTCGGGAGCAATAGACTGGAGAATGTGCGATGGGATGGGGTCAAGGGGGCAGGTGGTTGGGCGGGCAGAGGTTACCAAGGTAAGAACTTGATTGGGAGGACAGGGGGATAAAAGAGGAAAACGAGGGGGAAGATGAAGTTAATGGAGGTGTAGTTATAGAAGACGGATTAGTGAATGAGGAGCGTATGTCATCTATCTTTTTTGTGAAATAGTCAACAAAGTGGCTTGGTAGAAGGGTGGAGGGAGGGGGTGGACCAGGGGGTCAAGGAGGTTGGAAAAAATAGAGAAGAGCTTTTGGGGTTAGACAAAGAGGATTTGATTCTGGATTGGTAGAACAGACTTTTGGCTGCAGAGATAGAGGGCAGAGAAGGAGGAGAGAAGAGAGTGATAGGCGAGCAGGTCGTCGGCATGTTTGGATTTTCGCCATTTCCTTTCCGATGCTCGCATAGTGGCTCTCGGCGCGCACCGGTTCGGACAGCCACGGAGCCGGAGAGGACTTGCGGACCTTTCGAGTCGTAAGAGGACAGAGAGAATCAAGAGAGGAAGACAGAGTAGAGAGGAGAGTGTCAGTGGCAGAGTTAGGCTGCATGAGTGTGAAGGAGTCAGTTGAAGGGAGGGCTGACAAAACAGACGAGGCCAGAGAGGAGGGTGAGAGGGTGCGGATGTTGCGACGGACAGGTGCAGAGTCCGTTGTGGGGAGGGTTGTCAGTTCCAAAGAGTGGGAGAGAGTAAGAGAAGTGGTCAGAGACATGAAGTGGAGTTACAGTGAGGTCAGATGTAGAGCAGTTTCTGGTTTTGGTTCATTTCAAAGTCAATAGGAACAAAAGCAAACTGTTTGAATGCTGGACAAGTGGCATTAGGCTGTTTTATTGCCTAAATAACCCTCAACACGACTCCCGGTGATGATTCTAGCAATTTATAGAATTTACTTTGACTTCCTGGAGCATTTAAGTGTCATAAAACATCATCATCATCATCATTATCATACACTTGACTGTAGAGACCCATAGAAGACATGCACCAGACACATGGTTTGTTTGTGTAAAGCCATAAACAAAGTCATGGGAGACACAAATGGCTTAAGTATGATGTAAAACTAATATTCAGCTTGTTTTTGGTATCATGAAAGCTTTCAACGTTACATTTCTGAGCCAAAAGTCGACAGGGCGTACGATATAGAGAACTAAACTGTTATTCCAAGTGCTCAAGGTCTGACTTATTTTAAACTGAAATTGCAACGTGGAGCTATATCACTTAAAAAGACATTTTCAATTATGAAGTTATACATGTCTAGATAAAATATAGAAGCCGTATAAAATAATTTGGTTCGAAAGTCACTATATGTTTAGTCCATTTGTACCGTCCATAAACTCTGATGGGAACCTGCAGTGAGGGCAGAGATGAGCTGGCTATAGCCAGTGGATATTACTCTTCCTATGCTCTTTGCACACCAACTGATTCATATTCATGCCATAAAGCACGGGGCGAGGGCACTTTTAGACAGGGGCGGCATAAATCCCACAGTACAGAGCTGTATGAAAAAGAAAAAATGCTGCTTACTCAAAAAGAAATCCATTTCTAAACACCGCTTTTTGTTGTTGTTTATCTCTGAAGCACAACTAAAATCCCAGCACTGTTAAACCTATGCTTGTGGGGTTTTTTGTTTTACAGTAGGTAAAGAGTATGCAGCAAAGGAGTCTGATAACAATATAACAAAGCTAACACGGTGACCTTCAAGGTATTAAGGTGTTTCCATCCAATCTTTCAGAGACCGTCATAAAGCACACACTGCTCTGACACCTCAGGGTGCGAGGTGTAGGGGCAAGAGTTATTATATGCTGTAAAAAAAAAAAGATCTAAACATGACTGACTGTACACTGAGCAGTATGTTTATGTTCTATTACCCAGGCTTCACCCTCCAGCCACGGACGTTATCACATCTGCGTGGGCTGAAATTGACCCTGAAATGGGCACAGTCAACCGATCCTTGTGGTGAATGCATGGATCGAAAATTACTTTTCTTTCAGACATTCTGTCAGAGACACTCACTTCATAAATTGGCTGGTAAAAGTCAATAAAATCATATGTTGCAAATTCGTACAGTATATCAGAATAAGACACTCTATAGTGTCCAAATATTTCATGTAATGGCCTTTATGAATCTGCCTCTTTCATTATGTTGCACAATTAGGATACACTCCATTGAATGTGCTTAAATGAACATTTCCACTTGTATCTCCAGTTATTTCTTAACTCAAACATGCTGGAAATAGGGCCTTCTTTCTCTGTCAAGATATCTAATCAATGTTTACCCAGTAAAGTCAGGAACACTTTAATCGCTAATGTAATTTGCTAATGTTTGCACTGTGCTCAGCGTCGGTCAGACGGCATAAAATGACCCACGTTTAGATTAGGAGGCATGGTGTCAAAGTGGTGAAACCTGATAGCAAGTATGCTCTTTGCATAATGCATACAGCTATCGCATTACATTGTTTTTTAGTATGGTATTTCTTTCCACTTCAGTTAAAATGACTGAATATCAATAAAGCACAAATGTTTCTATGCACAGCGTTTTTATTTATTCTGCTTGCTTTTCACCTTGAGTATTTCTTTAAACCATCATTATATTTCCTCTCGGCTGTGCAGGGCATGAAGAAGCAGAACGGCGTAGACATATTCTGGCAATAACAATAAACTGAAATTACAGCTAATATGGACTACATTTAGAGACGACGGGTCACGGCATTTACTGATGCTGTGACCAACCTCCCCCTCATGTTTTCCTCGTCAACACAGCACATAACTGCAGACTGTCTGCAGCAGACAAAATAAGTTAGCAGGACTGCAGGAGCAAATGTTCTTCATTGGGATTATTCAATTCATTTCACTGGAAATGTCAAATGTGTACAGTATTTTTTGGATGGATTACTTTCCAGCATTACATTTGCAGCATTTGTCCATCACAGTTGCATAGTGTTTCACGAATGTGTTCATTTCTGCTCAAATTATCCTCACATGTTCCTGTCCTTCCTCAGAACTGTACAATTAATCCTTAAGAGTAAAATATGTATTTACAGTGAGCATAACTGTGATAAAGAGGAAAAGAGAGAGTGTTACTCAGTCAGTGTGTGTCCCATCCTTTTTTTTATTCCTCAAATTCCCTTCCTTGGCATGATTATTTGCTTTTTTGAAAAAGAAAAATTAATGAGAAGAGCTGAAAAATGGAAACAGCAAGCAAGAGAAAGAGATCTGTTGAGAGAATAGCAATGGAAAGCAGAAAGGTATGATGCTGAAGAGAGGAGAGGGTGAAGGGAGAAAGAAAGAAAGAAAGAAAGATTGAATGAAAGAGAAGATGGAGAAGATGCAGCTGTCAGAGAAACTCAGCACTCCTTCTGCTGATGATTATTTCTCAAGCACCCTGGCACACTGAGGACGGAAGCAGTGTGGTCGTTAATAGCTCTACTGGCGCCTCCCAGTGTGTCGTGACCCGGCACGTTCACAGGTCAAACTATCGGCTAACAACCCGCATCGCCGTCCTTACAAATGAGTTCCTTTTATATGAGCAATAATATATCAGTGTTGTGCAATCATGCCTGACCTGCAATCTGCAGCAGTACGGGGTGGCGGTTTTTATTTTCTCTGTTTTTTTGCAGGATGCTTTGTTGAATATGAATTAAATAAAGTGAATGTGTTTGAGACATGGAGATATGGCTTGGCTTTCTTATCTCTTTAGTTTTTTCTCCCGCTCATTCTCTTCCACTACAGCTGTTGTTTCAATTCAGATCATTTCTCATATATCCACTCAGCCTCACAAGAAGAAGCATACAGATGTTGCCCAATGGTGCTTCTCATTTTTACAGCATTTCATGTTTCACAAAATGTGCTGGTCATAATTGAATCCCCTCCATGCATCTAATATTGTGAGGTTGGGTTGTTTTCAGTACTCTTCGGATTTCCAAAAAATGTCTGCACGGTTCATTAGAATGGTGCACAGTTCGGTTGCTATGACCTACACACCCGGGCCTTCATGAATTTTAAAGGCTTCTTTACGTATCAGAAATATTTGCAGGAAGAGTCAATAGAGAATGAAAAATGTATGGACAGTGACTGGCTAGAGGGGTTGAGAAGCAGCGCCCTCGTATCAGAGGCACAATGACAGGATTCAATTAGAAGCAGCATGTTTCTCGAGTGGGGAGGTCACATCCTGTTGAGATTTCTTCAATCCTGAAGGAACTGAGAGCCGCTGCATAATGATTTTCTCACTGCAAGTATTGATAGTCAGTACTAATTCATCAAGGACTATTCCTTGATGAATTAGCCTTCAAGGCTCATCGTTTTTTGGAGATTTTAGTATGACCTGCAACATTTCTTTTCATGCAAGAGGCCACCGAATCCTTTTCAACTTTGGCAGAAAAAGAAAAAAACAGGATATGATGTTCACTGTGATGGATTATTCAATTCTCTTTGGTACTGTAAAGCGTTGCTCTAAAACAGTTACAAATCTAAATCACCGTGGTGTCCTTTGGGAAGTGGGCAGCAGCAATGTGAAGTGATCTTTAGCAAATGAGCTAAAACAAGCCAAAACCCGGATAAGGCTGCCTTTAATGCTTGTCTGCAGATTTAAACAAACAAGCTGTGAAAGATAATATGACCTCTCTGAGCAGAACCAGCATATCTAAACACGGCGTATACATTATTAATATACAGCGCTGCTGTGTGTTTCTGTGTGCAACGGCATAGGAAACAATTACTGCAGGGCAATGTTGTCGATAGCCCCAAGTTCACTGTTACACTTTCTATAAACTCACACTAATCTCACCATTTCCTTTACACATCTGTTTTGTAGCCTACATGCACTATACTAATAGCATCCAGTGCTCCTTATTCTCCGTGTATAAATTTGAACTAGCTTTGGTTGCAGAAAAAGTGTCAAGCTGACCTCAATCCCCTCCCACTGGGGGTCACCGTCTTGCCCGACAGAGCCGCTCTCTGGCTCTCACACGAAGAACCAATCCGGCATATTCTTAGCCCGGCAGCTAGCTGGTTCCCATGGCCCGGAGCGATTAGCTTTGCTATTCATACCCGACCAAAGCTACTCTCTCAAGCTCCCTGTGTCCTCAGCCGCTCGCCAAAAGGAAGTGACTGGTCAAATACTCTGGACAGCAGAACTACCTCAGCTAAGCGGCTGATTAGTACAGGTTGGTGTGTGAGTCCCTACTTCCAAAAATCATGTGCAACCCGATCCAAAATCAAGAGCTAGTGGCCACCCGGCATGCACACATAGAATAAAGTAGCCAACTTTCAGAAACGTTACACCTAGACTCACAGTGAGTGAGGTGTTGCTCTTCAACAGACCCTTCCACCCACAGGCCTGATATTTAAAATCGCTCAACCTTCTTCTCTCACTTCTTGATGCTGTACAGCAGCCGCGTCTGAGACTGACGATTGGAAACAATCTTTTACAACGGGAATTAATTAGAACGTTCTAAATCTAGACTACGGGTTCCTTTAAACATACATTGCAGAATGATAAAGACTGGCAAAGAAGCATGAGATGAGCTGTGAGTTTACACAAAGACACACAGACTTAGTGAGACAGAAAAGGGATGTAAAAAGAGTGTTGAATAAAACGTATTTTTTCATCAACGGTTTTAGCATTATTAAGCTCATTCAAAGGTTTTGATCATCAAGAGAAAAAGAGACCTCAACAACCTGTGTCGACAACAGTGTACTGCATGTTATCAGCTATTTATAGGCAGACTTGACAATGTTGAAGGTTAGGGACCAGTGGTGGAAAGTAACTAACACACACACATAGGGTTGCAAAGGGCCTGCAGGCACTGCAGAATTACACATGCATCAGTCCATATCACATTTATAAGATAATCAAATGTAAGTCTATCTTCAGCAATTATTCATTTTCACACACATGAAACAGAATCTGACAATTTTCAACTCCAAACACCCTATAACACCAATCTATCATCAATCTGTTCCTCGCAATCCTTTTACGTGCACTCTCCACCCTCGTAGAGACCTCAAGGTACTATGTCACATAAAAAATGTCGCCACACTCTGAAATGCGATTCTCCCCTTTGGCCAAGATGTACAAGTTCTTCACCTCAACCTGTCATAAAGGAGACAAATGTTCTCGTGAGGCGTCCCTGAGGTCAGGCAGCCATGTTGCACCACTGCAGTCCAACCTTGGCAACCTTTTTTTTGTGTGTACAGCGTCCAGTGAAACATAAGAAACTGTTGTTACTTCAGCTGTGTTTCATCAGAGAGGAGAGATTCATTTAGTTTGACGTGTACATACGTGTACATACGGGTTCACGTCCCTGGAGGGAAGGTTTATGAATTGGAGTTTCAGAAATATTGTATCTCGAAATTGCAACTTTAAAGATGCGCTCGGCCTCGCAAGAGTTGTGTGTAAAAGAAAAAGAAAAAAACCTGGAGGAGTTTTTGTGGGCTGTTTATTAAGGAAACTGAATGTCAAAGAAGATCAAGGGATTTAGAAACGATTTTGCTCTTCTATGTAATGGAGGTATGAAGACCAGAAGGCACAGGGAAGGAAGGCTGGATGAGATTGGTGAAAGATAGAGAGGGGAAAAAGTCGAGTGTGAGACTGAAAACAACTCTGACACTAAAGGAGAGAGAAATAAAAAGGTACAATAGGTAGGAGGTACAGGAGTACAGTGTGAGTGAATACTTCAAGCCATGAGCTGACAGGTGCCAGAAACATGTCACAAGATGATTTATTTCACAAGGAGAGCCGAAATCACTAACTATGGCCTATTTTTCTATTACTTTTTCTAAATCTCTCATGTTACATCATCAAAAAATTGTTTGCCCTCCTCTGTGTAAAATGTTAATTATATTCACTGTTGTGACTTCTTAAGGAAACAACACTTGTATAAGGCCTTCAAAGTAGAGCTGGACGTGACGCAAATAACAACACAAACACATCCAGCACAATCTGTTTGCTGGGATCTCAGCCTGCTACTACTTGATTTTGAGATGTATATATACATACATACATATATATATATATATATATAAATGTAGGTATATATATTTATGGCTGAGAAAACTGTCCACTGGCCAAATCAACAGTCTCTCTCTCTTTCTCTCTCTCTCTCTCAGCTCATCTCTCATCTCTCTCTCTCTCTCTCTGATATACCCTGACACTTCATGTTGCTATAATGCTGGATGGTGGTTGTCATGGGAACACATCTTTGACAGTTTTAGCATCTCATTCGCAGCAAAAAACACAGAAACTCAGTCAGGAGGCAGAGGACGTTCAGGCATTGGACGGAGGAAGAGGCAGCAGGGCTGAGTAGAGCGGCACTGGAGGCATCAGTGAGGGACAGTTAGATACATCTATACTGTACATCTTGGACTGTTGATGGTCAGTGACCTTCCAGAGTTTTGATCTGGTTTCTCAGGTCTCTGGATTAAAACAACCTACACATCATGTTATCATGTCCAATGCACTTTTTAATCGACATGCCATCGGTTTAGGGTGTGTCAAAGGTGGATGCCATGCTTGTGTTTGTCATGTGCATGCAGCTGGAGTCAAGACCCTCACTTATCAACGACTGGAGACTTGTGGAAAACGCTCGCTGCGACCAGTTTCCAGGCAACCAGAGGAAACTCCAGGAAGCTGCTGGTGCTGGCCAAGAAATAGTCTGGCACAAAATCTCTCATTAAACGAGGAATTATATAAAATTAAACAACCAAGTCATAACATGCTAATTAGTGACCTTGCCTTCTAAGCCGATTGTGTTCCCTTCAGACAGAGTCTGGCTCGCTGTGTCCTCTTGCTTCTGGTTTTTGTCAGAAGCTAGGCAGGTGCTGAATCCAGCAACATATTCACAGACACCAGAGTGTCTCGTCTCACTCTCGGTAAGATAAGCAAATTGTCGTCCTCATATATATTGTGGTGGTCTCACAATAAATTAATTGCAGACTCTGCTCCCATCTGTGGGGTTGTCTGTCTCCCTGTCTGGGATTTAGGACTCTCTCTCACCACGAGCCTTCCAGTGCACAGCAGCAACATGTGCTCATGCATCTTGTTGTACCTATACCAAGACTTTTTATCACATTTCTGTGACAAACTATAGCCAACTTTTACTGACTTTTTATGCCATACTTTACTATGTTTTTGTTATGACATACTATACTATGACCTTTTATGAATATCATTATATAAAGTTATAATAACCTTTTTTGGAATATTACACTATGACATTTTAATAGCATGTGGTAATTCAATTACTGTTTTCAGAGCATATTATATGATTACTTCTTTGGCATGTGATAACATGCCTTCATTTATAATAATTATAACCTTTTAATTTACTATTATTTTATTTAAATTTGTTATGGCATATTATACCTACTTTTTTTAAGGACATTCTATAGCATCTAATACCATGACCTTCTTAACTAATTAGTTCACAATGCCATTTTAATATCTTTATGACATACTGTACTATATATTTCTTACGTGTTTTCATGTCATATTATACAATAACTTTTCATTAAGACATGCTATGCTGTTACTTGTTCTTGACACTTCTGGCTCCCTCTTGTTTAACATCTATACTGCAGCCACATCACAGATGGATTCAACAGGAAATACACAGTATTTACCCAGTGTGCCAGAGGAACAGTCTCCAGATCAATGCAGATGAAACCAATGAGCTGGTGGAGTACCTCTGCAGGTGCAAACACTCTCTTCTGTGCCAGCGAACATCCAGGGAATGGAAATTGAGATGGCGATAACAGTGCAATTGATGTCAAAAGCAGGCTGGGAACTGGAGGATGGGTGCTCACATTCCATACCTTTCCAATTGGTCCTGTGAACATCTGAAATACAAACTGTACACGTTTTCTGAGCCATCAAAAAGTGGATGCAGACTAGCAGACATCATTCTCAAAGGTCTGAACACAAGACGATTGGCCTTTCTCTTCCGCACATACCAACCTCAACCCTTTTGATTGAATAAACACCCCACTGTGCAGCAAAAAGAAGAGGACAGGTTTGTAAACCAAAATCCACATCTTGCCTGTTATCATAATTATCACGAGAGCTACAGTTTGCTTAAACTCACAATAGTAAACCAGCATACACAGAAGTTACTGCCCTGAAAGGATTCGTGGTCACATTAAATGACAGACATTGTATTAGTTGCTCTTATAAATGAACATATTTGCAATTGAATGAGTCAGCTCGTTACTCATAAAATATATCTCGCAGAAGAATATAGATCATCTATGACATTATTTCACTTGATGATATTCAGTAAACGTTGTTAAACTATTCATGTTTCCTGCCTTCACACATATTGGAGATCATAATTGCAGGTACAGAGTAAAGAAAATCTACAAATACCTTTTCTTTCAGTCACTAAATTATATGATCTTGATATTCACTGAATTGTTATTATTATTGTTATAATTGTTGTCATGCAGTTATTTATTAGAAGAAATTTACAGCTTATTGGAGAACATGAACATTGAGGGAGCACATACAACATATGGTCATGGGCCAGGAAAATGATATATTCATTACTATGTTTTATGTCAAATTTAGCCCCATAAGTTAATCATATTCAAGCTCACCCAGAAAATTATGAACCCATCAGAGCTTGAGAACCCAGGAGGATAACGCCTCAGTGAGATCGAGAATTATCGGTATTAATCAGCTATTTATGACTTCAAAACAAATCTATCCTCTGTAAGATGGTCACTTCCACCATATTCACACACGCATGTACAGACACACACACACACACACACACATTTCTGTAGATAAAAGGAGAATGTGGTCTGTTCCATCACAAATGAATAAACATGTCTGTATAAACACATTTAACACAACAAGAAAAGTATGAACAACATCGATTACACACACAAACAGCCTGCACATAGAAAGCTGTCAGCTGCTTTTGATGATAGAAGATGTCAATATTTCCCCGAACCTCACTCCAGGGGTCATCAGATGAGTGTGACTTGGTAGGGGGCCCATGGAAAAGGACAGTGCTGCTCAGAGCCCTGGTGGAGACCCATCAAAGACAACACCAAGGGATCAAAATCAAGGATGTAACCCACCAGTCAAACCTAGCAGGGGAGCATCAAGGAGGTTGGGGTTGAGGAGATGGATGATGAGGTGAGAGGGTGTGGTAGAAGAGCTTGAAGGAGAAGGAGAGACAGGTGTGCAGGGAAGGATAGACGCTGTAGACATGAACACTGGCAGGTCAGAAGGTCCCTTATTGTGGCCTAGTTTACTACACAGCAACCCTCACACATCCCCTCTGTGGGCAAATTGTGTTTGGCATAATGCAAGGCAAAAATCCCAACCCATGTTTGCTATTTCCATTTCACAGCAAATTATCTGAGACGGGGTTTAGACACCAGTGTTATGCCATCCAAAGTGGCACGTCTTTGCAGCTATTGAAGCTCCACCAATTTGTGCAGTCCGACTCCCACACTAATGCAGTTAGACTGTGACAGGTGATAAATGACTGAATCCGGAGAGCAAGAGGCCGAAAGCAGTGCAAATACTTCCTTCTTGTTGAGGGCTGAAGTCCAGACAGTTCTGTTCCACTCACCTCTGTTTAACCATGTTTATTTGCATAAGCGTTTATGAAACCATGTTTCAGAAGGAACATTGTGAAAAGACTGTTTTCTTTGAGAAAAAGACTCTTCTGTACAAATGGAACAAGGCTGCTTTGAGCAAAGTGTGAATGTCAGCATGCCAACATGCTCCCTGACAATGTTAACATGCTGATGTTATTAAGTATAATGTTGTGGTGTAATGTTCACCCTCGTATGTCAGCGTGTAAGCATGCAAGGCTAAAATTCATTGCTGAACAAAGTCTACTGGATGATGATGTCAACTTTTTTTATTTTCCTTGTTTGGTAAATTAGCAAGTAGCCCTCGTCGTCTATGTAGCATTTAGGAATGAAATTCCTTATTAACCAAGATGTTCCCACGCAGAAGAAGTGGCTCAGCTCTCTTGTCTACATGTGTGCATGATGGCAGAAGATACACAGCTACATCTCAAGGGTAGGATCCTTGTCAGAAAGAGTAGGCTACAGAGTGCCTGACAGCTTAAAGGGCCTCTTCAGACAGAAAACCACTGCCAGCCACGTGAATCATAACATCATATAGAGAGTGACTCATTGGACTAAATTCATCCAGTTGCTGCCTGCATGCAAGAACACAATAGTACAAAAATAAATGACAGGGAGAAAAAGGGAGGAGGAGAACGATAACAGCCGTATGCCTACATCATCGATGAAAGAGTAACCAGACCCTCGGGGCGGAGGGGATAAATAAAGGAGCGAGGAGTGTGGGTAATATTACCCACATCTCCCTGCTGCTTGTGGTTGCCTGTCATGCGCTGGGCAGTAGTGTCACTCACAAACACAAACACACAAGAGTATGTAAAGAACTGCACACATACTGCCGGTGCTTAATTATTAAACCAGAAATATGTTTACACACACACACACACACACACACACACGATTCCTCATAAAAAACTATCTGGTAAATAATTCATACTACACTGCAAAGATTACGAAAGACTGCCTTTCACACAGACTTATTAACCTAAACTCTTACTTCCTCCATGCATATTTTAATTGCACTGGCTTCCCCAAAGTTACAGATGCTGTAAAAAAATAACCCTTGTCTAACATTTAAGTCAAACTTCACACTTAGACAGAAATAGGGCAGCAGGATGTACACGATTCAATTATTTCATTCCACAAACTGCAAACTTCTGTACTTCAAAGTGCTACCTAAATATAGGAAAGGAGAAAGGGAGAGAGGATCTGGTTTGCACCCATATATAACATGTGCCCCACTGCTAGCCACTAGCCAGCACGTGGTGTCACATTAAACTGTGTCCCCTCATTCAACACTGGTTCAGTCCCCTCAGCACTTTGGACATGCTTGCTATGTATAGGCATCTACACTGTGGTTTAAGATTTGAACATGAAAATTCACTGGTTGGTCTTGAACTTTGAAAAATTCAACAATGTATTCGAAATAAAAAATAAGTGTATGAAAAGTTTTGTTGGGTTAAATATAATTTTGCTAAATTTTTTTATTTTTTATAAAATATATTTTTTCATTTTTCAGTAGCATATTTGTGAGAACGGCACAACCTGGCATAGTTTATGGCTCTTTACTGCAATTATTACAAAGTATGGTCTGAAACAGCTTGCTAAACATAACAATGTTGTTTACTGCCAATCCCGTGAATCTGGCGTATTTAGTCATAATTTTCGCAGTACCTACGCTTCCTGAAGGCAACGTAGTTGAAGCAGGTCCTCAGCCTTGTTGTTCCGCTGTCACTCATGATACCACGCCCCTGTAGTTGAAACCACGCCCCCCACACCAGATCCCGGACAAAAGTCTGAACTTGAAAAAAAACGATCTGAAAGTGAAAAAAAGAACCGAACCTGAAAGTAAGATTCGAAACTGTCAAGAAAAAAATTGAAAGTTGAAAATATAAAATATGTTACTGAAAAATGAAAAAATAGATTTTATAAAAAAAAGAAAATGAATCAAAATTAGATTTAACCCAACAAAACTTTTCATACACTTATTTTTATTTCGAATACAGTTTAAGACCAAAACAAATCTTTTTTTCAACACTATATGCCTGTCTACTTTTATTTTTCAGCTGAGGAGATTTCATCTGTGCTGAGGCCTTACCCAGAGGCTGGTGTTGTGTTGATGGTGAGCACAGCATGCTCACAGAACACTGTGCTGCTTTGCTGTGTTGGCTAAGTTAACGCTTAGCCCAGCCTATCACGGTAAAATACTGCGCACGTCCATGGGAGGCCAAGGGCGCTCTCACCAGGGCCGAAGGAAGCTTTTAAATCACATGCTCGTCGGCTCACACGAGGGAGCATCCTGTATTCAATTCAATTCAGTTTATTTTTTGTATAGCCCAATATCACAAATTACAAATTTGCCTCAGAGGGCTTTACAATCTGTATCTACGACATCAGTGTCCCAGGACCTCACATCGGATCAGGAAAAACTCCCCAAAAATAACCTTTCACAGGGAAAAAAAGGGAAGAAACCTTCAGGAGAGCAACAGAGGAGGATCCCTCTCCCTGGATGGACAGATGCAATAGAGGTCATGTGTACAGAATGAACATCATTACAGAGTTACATAAACACATTACATGAATATGACAATGTATAAATGGACCTCCACAATCCATGAAACAAGGAGGTAGAGAGGAGGGGGGGCAGGGCGGGGCGCATCAGCAGGGGCCATGGTAGGAGGCCGGCTCACCAGGCAGGAGGCATCAAACACAGCCAGGTCCGATGGACCATAAGAGACACGAAATCACAAAGACTCGGGGGAGGAAGCAGGGTATGTGCACAGGTATGCGCACAGTTATAATGTTGTGTGAAACAGCAGAGCTCTTCTAGGCTCTTCTACAATAAAGATAGCATTTGTGACCTTGTGGGCCATTGTTATTAGACTGAGCATGTGTTTTAAATTTCCTTTCAGCTCATTTTCTCTGAAAAAATATTTTTGGATGGGATTTTGGTTAGATGCCTGGAATAAGGTCCGTCGTTAACACAAACTAAAGAGAGATTTTTGTGTTTTTGTTCTCCAACAGACAACAATTCATCAGCATTAACAACTGCACCTCCTCCACTGCTCCTCTGTCTCAGGGTGTCCCTCAAGGTTTGGTGCTTGGTCCTCTTCTATTCATCCTCTACCTGCTCCCTCTCGGAAACATTTTACGTCATCACGGTCTCCTCTTCCACTGCTACGCTGATGATGTCCAGCTCTACGTCTCCACAAAGGCCATTAACACTACTACTCACTCCACTCTGACCAACTGCCTCACTGACATTAAATCATGGATGCAAACCAATTTTCTCAAACTAAACTGTGATAAATCTGACATGATCATCATCGGCCCCAAATCTCTCACCAAAACCAGTCACAACTTCTGCCTCACCATCGACAACTCCACTCTGTCTCCCTCCCCTCACATCCGCAACCTCGGAGTCATGTTTGACAGAAACCTCTCATTTGAACATGACATCAAACAAATCACCAAAACTGCCTTCTTTCCCTTAAAAAACATTGGCCGTCTCCATCCATCACTCTCCTCATCTGCTACTGAAACTTTAATCCACGCCTTCATCACCTCCAGAATTGACTATTGCAATAGTATTCTTTAAGGCACATCTTCCAAAATCCTAAACAATACACTCCAATACATCCAGAACTCTGCTGCTCGCTATACTCACCCACTCCCGCTCCCGTGATCACATCACCCCTGTTCTCCAGAACCTTCACTGGCTCCCCATCCCACAACGGATCTAATACAAAATCCTTCTCCTCACTTACAAAGCCCTCCATAATCAGGCCCCCTCCTACCTCACCGACCTGCTCCACCACCACACTCCATCCCGCCGGCTCCGCTCCTCCTGTAGGACCAAGCACCGGACGTGGGGTGACAGAGCCTTCTCTATATCTGCACCCTCCCTCTGGAACTCTCTCCCCAAACTCATCCGGGACTGCACTGATCTTTCCATATTCAAATAGCAAATCAAAACCCACCTGTTCAGAACTGCTTTTAATGTGTGATTGTTTGCTCTATGTTCTTATTATTTTTATGTATTAGGGTCCGAGCAACTGAGAAAGTCCCTATTTGTTTTACCTGTAATTGTAGTTATTCTTATTTGTTTAGCTTTTAGGATGTTATAATTATGTTATGTAAAGTGTCTTTGGGTATCACGAAAAGCGCTATATAAATTAAATGCATTATTATTATTATTATTATTATTATTATTATTATTATTATTATTAATAATGTGTCAGTAACTTTGAGGCTTTTACTTGTGTATTAAAAAGGCGGTTGCTAACAAGAGACAACAAAACATCATCACGCTGACTATGTGTATACTCACCCAACTGGGGTTGTAGTTTGTTTATAACCGGATGTTAGTTTTTTTTACATCTGCCAATTGCATTCACCCTTCAGACATCACGAAAGTGTTGTTCACTTGTGAAGATCATCTTGCTGAAGACAACATGTACATATTATGAACTTGTCTTTGCCACAGGGCTTATTACAAGTGTGATACTAACTTCCGGGGTTGGCTTGCAAAAATACGTCATTCATTCAACGCTGTGTGTGCAGAGGTTAAAGAAACTCACTGCTAATGATCTAATATGTGAGTACTTGTATGATCTCCCACCACAGGCCTTCATTGAGAATCATGCTTTGTAATCATAAAAATATATACACAAAATCTGTTCATCAGATCAATCATGCAGACACACACACACACACACACACCTCTCTTCTTGTTTACCAAGCCTTGCAGCTGCACTACCTGCAGGGGGGAACCATGTTAATATGTAGCAGATGTATCTCTTCCCCTCTCTCCAGTGTCATCTGGTGGGCCTCTTCTCATTCCCCAAACTCTGTTGACTTCCTCCCTTCTCTCACTCTCTTGGATTTTCTCACCTTCCTTCATCTAGCCCCCTCCACCACCAACTAAGAAGTCAAGAGACTTGAAACTCCTCGACACATCAACACACTATGTTAACAACATGCCTGCAGGCATCCTTGAATGCATTGCAACTGTCTATGAACCTCAGCTCATGGAAGCTCCCATGAAAATAAAGGTACAACATGTTATGAAGCTGTTATACAGAAGGTAAATGCAACCTGAACCTTCCTTTTCCTTTTATCTATCCCTGCTACTTGAAGTCATCCATCATATTTGTCTATGAAACAAATTAAGCTACGGATGAGAATGTTTAAAACTAACCTCTTGAGCATTGCTTTTACCAAAAATCTGTAACTGACACTGAAATGACTTCTTCATTCCTATTCATTGGAAACAGCTCGGACATGAAGTTGGGATCAGTTCAGAATCCCAGCTGTAATGCAGCACAATCCTGGCATGTTACAGTCTGAAGAATCCCCCGTCTGGGCGACAACACACTCTGTGACGTCAGAAAGCTCTTTGTATGCCTGAGCAGGGCTCGCTGGCAGCCCCCGCATGGCTTACGAGGAGGAGGAGGAGGAGGAGGAGGAGGAGGAGGTGGGATGGAGGGACAAAGCGAGAGACTGAGGTAGGCTTTACGCTGTGATGTAATGTCATGGAAACAGTTGTGTGGGGTGATGCTGCATCCTACAGGAGCATTGAGCAGCACAGCCTCCTACTGGCCGAGGAAAAGACCCCATGAACAGAGCACAAACAAAGAAAGGTAAAAGTAGAGTGCAGATGGTCTGCAATGAGCGCTGCTGTATTGTGGGATTGAATGAATAAACCCTCATCTAGACTGCAGGTGTATCAGACAGGGTTTTTGTATACTCTCAGTCAACAGATGAGCATCAGTTATCCAATAGTCAAACAAGTGAGCAAACTATTTCCCCCAATGTGTCTCTGGCCAGCTGTGGGCTGGTTAAGAATAGTGAGCAGGCAGTCAAAAGTATATCTACTGGCAGAGATCATATTAAAACTGTATCTGACTGTAAAATATGTTTTGATGGTCAAGATGAGCATTTCCTCATCTTGAGCATCGACAGCATGTGTTCATTGAGCAAATGACATAATACATACTGGAGATTCAGGATATCATGTGTGTCAAGGGGATTCACAGTTTCATAATTCTTCACGAGCTGTAAACAGAAGGGTGGAATAAAGCACACATTTATAAAAGCTTGGTCTTCAATGAAGCCTCTGTCATTACTCAAAAGCCTCAAAATCATATTTCAATGTGACCACTGTGGGATTGAGAAGACGCTTCCGCCCATTTTGGAAAATAGACATACAGCACCATCTGGTGGTTATATGATTGCATTAATTATGCTTTAAAATATTGAGCATTAAATTGTCACTCTATGGTTGATAAACTTGAATATCTTCAATTCTAAACTGAGTATTTGTCCTTTAGCCATCTTAAACGATGCAGTAAGTAATGGGATGGATTTTAGTATATTTTAGGATTTTAGTATATATATATATGTGTGTGTGTGTGTGTGTGTGTGTGTGTGTGTGTATGTGTGTATATATGTATAGATGCCGCTAGAGGACGGAGTGAAGAAAGCATATACTGTAGGAATACGTTTTCTGTCCCTTAAAAAAGGTCCTAAAAACTTGTCTTCAAATCTTTAAGTATTCTTTATAATATGTCATATTCCTGGATAAATACGCAACAACCAAAGTTGCAAAACCATTTTGGAGTTTGTCATTAACAGTAAATCGGATTTATTTAGATTCAAAAGTTGCCTCAATGATAGGTGCAGAGAAGGAAATAGCACGTAGCTCATTACTCATTGTAACAATCTGATACACACTAAACACACTTTGCCTCATCTTTCAGTGGAATTTCTTCAAAATAACAGAAACGTGTCCATGAAATTGAGTTTAATAGATTGTTAAAAATAAGGCTATGATGCTGTTTTAGCAAACATTGACCAGGAGGAACCACGTCCAGAGAACGGGTAAATGTGACAAGTCTCTGAAGTACAGATAGACAGAGTGACACACAACACACAAACACACACACACACTTGAACAATCTGCGTCTTGCATTCGCTCTCCTATACATACTGTACACACAAATACAAGTATAGACATCTATGGAGCTAAATCCATGCCAATAGTTTTGTTAGTTTGAAAAAAAGATTTGAACCTGAAAATTCAAGTTTTGGTCTTGAACAATGAAAAATTCAACAATGTATTCGAAATAAAAATAAGTTCAGACTTTTGGCTGGGATTGAAAGTTGAAAACATAAAATATGCTACTGAAAAATGAAAAAATATATTTTATTCGAGAAAAAAAACATAACTGAATCTAAATTATACTTAAACCAACAAAACTTTTCATACAATTATTTTTATTTCAAATACATTGTTGAAAGACCAAAACTTGAATTTTCAGGTTCAAATCTTTTTTTCAAACTAACAAAACTATTGCCATGGATTTAGCTCCATAGATATCCACCCCACCCAGAACGGTGACAAACTGATTTAGCTGAAAACCGAGCAGTGTCCTCTTAAAAAAAACAAAAAAACATGCATAGCAACATGAATGTGTTGTTCTAAAAATATCAAGTTTGCACACTTTTATTTCATGGTTTATCAAAAATGTCCAACATGACATTAATTTCTTTACTATTATTAACAATCACGTAAACTCATTGGACTATTTTGTTTACAATAGCCTTCCAATTTAATTTGCTCATGTAGAAAGTTACATTCTGAACCAAGATAGGCTCGTTGACAAAGGAAATAAATACTGGAATGGCAAAAACAAAATAAAAAGTTCCTATTTTGAAATGGATTGAAGACCAATCGTGGCCCAACTTTTCAGATTATAAAAACAAATTAAAACACCTGCTTAATATTGGTATCCTGCCGTCTGTTACAGTCATCAATACTTTAATGAAAGTGTCTCACACATGAATTCAGAATTCAATTAAAAAGCACCCAAAACAATAATTGCCTTCCAGGCCTCAAAATGTATTCGTAACAACAAAAGGAATGAAGCGATCAGGAGAGACTCCCTTTAGTGCATTAGAATTAGTAGGTGAAACAAACACGGATTCCCTTATTCAAGCTTATCTCCCAAAAGGGCAACGCAGTGAACATGCATACCCTCAAATTATTAGACTCACAACACGTTTCTTGTCAGAAAAGATTAAAATAATAAAATCAAGTCAGTTTAACGGTGCTTTTGGTTACTGGGGTGATATTTTTGTACATTTTGTTCCCTCCATTCGGTGAGCACGCAGTATGGTCGGGTGCATTACCACGGGTGTTCTTTCAAACCTCAAGCGACTAACATTTCACATTTTAAAGTGCCAATGATGAAGCAAACAGGAAGCACCAAGCTGGTGGCACAGGCAGATTTTCTTCACACAACGGTTTTTGCTTGAAAACATCCGAGCAGACACGCACGCACACTCACACGCACACGCACACGCACACGCACACGCAGGCTGATGCTAACCTGCAGTACAGTACGCCAGTTCTTCTATTCGGTAGCAGGACCCAAACTGCTGAGACATTTATTTATGTCATAAAACATAAACCTGTAGGAAATAGGGCTCAGTGGCATTCAATATTAACGCAGCCTCTCAAAGTGTTTTAACCTACCACCTTTGCTTGATAAAAGCACATTTAATTAACCACTGGTAGGTGCAAATATCTTTTCTAATAATCAGACCATACAGTAGAATAATTAGTCTCTGGTCACACATTAAAGGAATTTAACCTTTTGAAATTTTGGATACATTTTTGACTTTGTGACACCCAGCCTTAATGGTTAATATAATAAAAATACTCAGTGAATGCATACACGCACCTGATGTTCACACACATACAGACATGTGGTTTACAAATGTAAAAGTCTTATTTGTGTCGTATAAAATATACTTCTGCTCCTTTTCAATGACTGCAAAACTGATTCAAGCGCTTTTCCCTTTTATATTTCCCATCTTTTTTTTAGCATTTTGGAGACCAACTTTCATACATAACCTGATCAAACTATGCCCACAACTTCTAGTTAACTAGACCTGTTTCCATTGCACACCAGCTTTCCAACAGGCAACCCAGCAGAAGGGAACACTTGGACTTGGACGTATTCTTAAAGTTAACATAAACTTCACCGTATATATAATTCAAACTCATAAAGAATAAACTGTACAAAACATGGACTAAAAATAATTGTTTTTTTACAAAGTAGTAAACTACTCAAGCATTAAGAACAATCAATAATATCAAATTAAAAACGCTGAGAAGGACATGCAGGGGTTTGGTGGGCGGGCCCTGGCGTTGACACAACAGTCTGATTTGTTTTCAGTCATGGGAGGTTGTGACCTGCCAGACAATGAGGTGGCTCTGCTCGGCCTTGGTAGGAGGTGACTGCTGGCTGGCTGCTGGCTCTGATAAACCGTCCAACTCACCGCCTTCATCACCTGAGGAAGAGGACGATGAGTCAAACAAACAGCATACCAGTTGGGCTTTGAACCTGCTGCGTATGTAGAGACTAACGGCTCATTCTAAGGTAACGAAAACACAATGATTCTTATTTTCAGGTCATTACACGCTGAAGAGAACGTACTTATTAATATTATATTCCAAATTGACCAATATATTCTAAATGCTACACATTGGCCCTTTAAGTAAGACCGTACAGTAAACTGCTGCATTACTTTTACGTAGATTCAAATGCAGTCTTTTATATTTTGCATTTGTTAGTGGTGCAACATACTCACCCATTCTGAAGTCAATGTAGCCTTCGCCTCCACTCATGACCAGGTATGTATTAGGCTCAGAGGTGGCTGCGTCAGAAGATTCAGATGGAGGGTCGTCGGAGCCTGAATCTGCACTGCCTGGAGGGGGCATCGCCTGACCTGTGACAAAGAGGTTCATCTATATCATTGCAGCTCTACATAAATACCACAGACAAAAATGGCATTTTGTCATATTACAGTAATTGTACCCAAACACATGGCGGGCAATTTCTATAGTTTCATGGTTATTCATTTTGCAGCATTTGTCACCATTTCTGCCACTTTATCAACACTTGCCACTTACCTGGCACCGTGACAAAAAAACTTGACAGCATCTCGATGTCCATGGAAACAGAGCTGGGCATGGGCCATGGAGCAGTACGGCACAAAGCTGCCCTGCATGGCACAGTCTGAACCGTCATCCCCGTAAACCCGTACAGCGCTGCCGGGACGATTTGGCACTATTCCCGCCGTCTTGTTGGCTGCAGAATACGAACAAAATGAATAAAAGCTGCCGATGTCACATCGTACATATTATCCTGGTTTGGCACAAAAAGGTCAGCGGTGGGTGAAGGTGGCTGCGCAAAAGACAAAAGGTGAGATCAAACAATCAAATCTCGTTCTCTGACAAAAGGTTGCAGTAGAAACTAAAATCTAAAATCATCAGTGTTTACGACTCAGTGAAGCACACGCACGTGCACACACACACACACACACACACACACACACACACACACACACTCAATGGGAAGAGCAGGTCAAACAGACCTAAAGGAGAGTGAACTGCACAGAATGGAAAAAAATGAGAAGAAAGAATATATAGAGCTTACATGGTTAATACAAAGTTGTTATATTACACAAGCAGTGCCATGTTAGCTACAAGGTGACTGTAAGACCTGTATCCATGGCAACCCAGTTTTCTTTTATTCAACAATTAGCACCTGGATGGTAACAATGGCTGCACTGTGTGAACGTGCCTTGAGAGAAATCTAAGACACAGATGCACAGTGGGACGTGAGATGCATGGCAGCCAGGATTTAAAGTCAAAGAGAGCTTTTATCTTAAATAAATAGTTTTGGGAAATTCCCGTATTTTCTTTTTTTCTCAGAGCTTGATGATTGATACCACTCTCATCTCTGTACGGTAAACATGAAGATACCAGTTAGCTTAAGTTAGCACAAAGACTGGAAACGGGAGGGAAGCAGCTAGTCTTGTTCTCCCCAAAGACAATAAAAATCACCCACTGACGTCTCTAAAGCTCACATATTGTATCCGTTTAACATTTGTGCTTTGATATAGCCTCACAAAACCAATGTTCTGGAGTCTGTTGTGTGGGGTAAACCAGAGGTGTGTGATACCTTCAGACAGCGGGATGGAGATGATAACGCCGTTTCCTGTCCCTACCCAGAGTCGGCTGCAGGACACCACCAGAGCTGTGATTCTCACAAAAGAGAAGCCCAGTTTACCCGTACCTGCAACACACACACACACACACACACACACACCTCTGGTGAGATGGAAGTCAGAGAAGAGAGAAGGATTCCTTAGAGTAGGGACTAGTTGTAGGCAGAGTAAAGTATGCGTACCCAACATCTTGCTGACGTAGGGCTCGATGTCCACATCCTGGAGGTGCTGGTAGGTGTGGCCGTGGAACAAGCGGAGAGTTGAATCCAGTCGGATGGACACCCAGATGCCGTCTCCAACCCAGGCCAGCTGCCGCACTTGACTCTCCTTGCGAGGATGAGCGTCAAACGACTTCTGCTCAGACATGAGAGAACGAGACGATGCGACGTTAGAATATTACGGAAATGTCAAATGTAGGATTTTCAAATGTGACCATAAGCCATGTTTTAAATAAAGTTGTTGGTTTGGAAAACTAATTTGATTGACAGAATTTTACTAAATATGATCACAGCTGTACCTCTATCCTCATGGCCTTTGGCTGGATGACATAGATCTTGTTCCTGTAACCGCACCACACCTTGTCATGGACGACTGTCATACAGCGGATAGAGTGGTGAGGCCGGCCCAGATCCAACAGGTGGTAGTTGGTTAAATCCCACTGACCGTCTGCATGGCAGAAACAAAAAGGCTTGAGAATCTATGATCTTTCTAGATTGCCATCCGGCAGTATAAACACTGTACCATATTAAACATTTTCTGATATTTTCAGCTTCCTTGTAAATTGATAAAACATTTACAAACAACAAAAATACGGTCACAATGAAGGTGACGGTGCGGTGCATTTAAATTCATACCAAAAAGTTAATTAAATGCAAAAACTGGAATTAAAATGTTCTGAATTCTGCACGTCTAAACCACAAAGTGTTTTACCACAATGAGTGCTAACCTACAGACTCACCAAGGCCTCTGTGAAAAATAGCTAATGTCCCATCAGCCAAAGCCACCAGGATTCTCCCTTTAACGTGCCTGTAACAAGACATGAACACACTCCTTTTACACATTTCTTCCTGTTGGTATAACTCTGTGTGTGTGTGTGTGTGTGTGTGTGTGTGTGTGTGTGTGTGTGTCCTTGCAGAACTACACAACTGACTTCGTACTCACACTATGCTGAGGATGGAGTCTTTCAGCTTGATGGCATGGAGACACTTCCTCCATCGAGCCACAGACGAGTGCACATAGAGACTTGAGAGGAAGAGACAGAGAGATGAAGAAATGCTGATCAGAGTGCAGTGCTGGCTTATGAGGAGATAGAGCTGGTGAAAGTAGAACTCTTTGAATACATTTGCTCAAAATAAAAGAACCCTTATTGGATAAAAAACGACTTGATCTTCAGTAATGTCATAAAAAATGCAGTAAATGCTCACACCGGTGCACATTGTAGGTGTGTGTGTGTGTGTGTGTGCGTGTGTGTGTGTCATCCATTATATGTTGCTGCTGCCCTCTAGTGGCTGTTGTCCTGCTCACCATCCATTCTGAGCTCCCAGCCACATGGTGGGAAGTGCGCTGCTCATCCTCAGGACTTCACCATCTGATGGGTCTGAGTCTTCTGGAAAAGAAGTCTCGCCATCATGTTTGCAGCCCCTGGATCACAGAAGGTATAAAAATCACATTTTTCAAATACTCAGTTCATAAGAAAACTGTAACACAGATTTCTTTAAATAGCATGTATATTGCCAATGTTGCCAGGGTTGTTCTTGTTGACCTTTTCTATATAAGCTATATATTTATTTAATATGTATTGTCTACCAGGGGAGGGAACACTATATACTTGTTTTGTATGTATAATAATAATAATAATAATAATAATAATAATAAGTAGTATACACGGTTTATATGGTTCAGGCACATCACATTTTTAGAAAAAGAAGGGAGAGAAGACGTGAAAACTGACATAAATACTGACTTCAAAAGGCCACTTGATCATAAACTACTGAAGTTAAATTTTGTTTTTCTGACTAAAGTAAAATCAATCAATCTTTCTAAGAAATGGTGGACTTTTGCATTGGGCAGAACATTTATTTATTTATATATATATATATATATATATATATATATATATATATATATATATATATATATATATATATTTATAGTCATCTAAAAAATATAAATTGCGATTTGCACCTTGAAAAACCTTTCATAAAATAAGAGATTTCACTTCTGTATATATCAGTATTTACTAAACTCACCAAACAATTATGGAAGTGATAACTAGAACCTCATTGCTGACCTCTGAGTGTGAGGAGAAGGGGATTCCGTGGGTCCCACCCCCAGTGGGTCAGTGAATACATGCTCCGTGTAGATTCCCGGCTGGTTTGGATCCGCTTCCTGGTCCTCTTCTCCTTCTTCGCCCACCCCAGCGTTCGCCTCCATTGCTTCCGTTGCCTCTTCTGCCGTAGGAACGCTGTCTTCTGCTGGACTGGTCTCTCTGGACAGCTCAACTGTGGGCATTGTGGATCACAGGATTGATCAGAGGGTAAACAAGTGATACGGTAAGGTTTGGGTGGATAACCTGTATCACAAAAATGGAGCCTCCTGGTGGAGTTGTAGCTGGTGGCCACCGTTGTGTTTGATTCCAGCAGTATAACAAATAAGGACATACTCTATCAAAGCATTTTGTCAGCAGGAAACTGCACCTGAGCTAGAGATGCCGCTGTGCTCAGCCGGCTGATCCGTGACACCTGCAATGGCTGTCTGGGGAATGGCGGTGGTCCCCTCTGCTGTCATGGCACCATCGCTGCCTGTTGAGCCCGCACTGGCCACACTGCCGGCTAGTGACACCCCGTCACCTTGGCTAGCCTCCGGGTCTTGGGGTACCTCTTCACCTGCCGAGTAATCCGTCTCCAACACACCTGTAAATGAAAAAATAAATAAATAAATGATGCCACAAACCAACAATGTGACCACTCAGCCTACCTGGCACGCTGGCTATGCAGACGACGTGGGTGTTGCAGGCGTAGAAGCTGTCAAGTAAATCAGAGGGCTGAATGGCGTCCAGCACCATGACCTTGGTGGAGGAGTGGGTGCTGGTGCACACCCATACCCTACTGGACATCTCATCCTGAAGGACCAGCTCCTTCTCCTGCTCCCCTTTCTCCTGATCCTTATGGACAACACGTAATCAGCCAACAGCCTCCACAGACACTAAGCCAATGGTTGAAGAACTTTCTGAACCCACTGAAGAGCAATACCTTGTCCTTAAACTTACCTTACTCTCTTGCTCCAACTGGTCCAGACTACTCTGAGAACCCTTTGTCTGTTTCATGAGCTCTTGTAATGTCTTTCTCCCAGACAGGTTGACCCCTGCAGCACACCATAGCTGGGGAACAGAGAGAAAAGACATTATACATTTCAGATTTTCTTTAGTATTAAGAAACACAGTCTGCTGCTTATGTCCAAGTGGTATCTAGTTATTGGCTTATTTACCTTCATAGAAGCATCTTTCTGATCCAGAGGTCTCAAGTATACTGGTACAGGTAGGTTCATTTTGTTCTCCACTTGTCCACCATTTGCCACCTGTCAGGGAATAACCAGCACATGCAAAATAAACAGGCTTTCATAACAGATTTTCATTAAAATGTAGACAAAAGGGCAACATAGTCAACACAGCTTAAAGGTTCTCTGTAAAACTCTGCAAATGGTTACCATCTGCAGTAGTGGTATGGTCTGCAGAAAATGTCTTGGAGCTGTAAACTATTTTTTTCGGAAGGCTGACACCAATTTGAATCCGCCATTGCAAAACACAGATACTACGTTAAAATTAACCATTGTTCCAGTCGGTTTTGTGGATAGATTAACTCTATGTTTCATTGTAGATTAAATCAGGGGTCTACAAACTGTGTAGCCGGAAGGAAGTGATTTAGATTTAGCATGACTCACACTTTCTGATATGTAGAGGTATGTGTCACTTCCTGATATCTAGAGGTGGCTTATATTTAGGGGGGTTGCAGTTGTCTTAATCTTGTCTCAGGGTGGACCCACATAAACATGCACATAAACATTTACAATGTTCATTTTTGTGTCACCGGTACCATGACATAATCTCAGAATTGACAGTCTTGATAATTATCACATGAAAAAACAGCCATATTTCCTCTCACTTGTGTCCTATTCTAACGTCCTACCTTGTATTTGCTGGGCAGGCTCCAGCCATGTGCAGTGACTCGTCCATCCTCCTTCTGCATGTGGGCCTTGACTTGTCTGTACTGGGCTCTCTTCTGCTCTTTACGCGACGGTGAGCTGCACTGGTCCTTTCTGCAAGAGGAGTAAAGAGAGAGAAATGTCATCAGCTTACAGATACATTGTATAAATTATTCAAAGTCAAAGTCAAAGTCAGCTTTATTTGTCATTTCTTCGATGTGCAAACATACAAAGATCTGAAATTGTGTTTCTCCCCTTGTCCAACATAAAGTGATAATAATAATAATAATAATAATAATAATAATAATAATAATAATAATAATAATAATAATAATAATAAAGTGCAAAACAGATAACAACAAAGAACATGTAGACAACATATAAGTTAAGATACTATAAAAACTATGAGACTTTACATGTGTATTTTAGCAGCAATCGGACATGGAGTTTTAGCAGCATAATTTAGACATATGTGTCTAAAAGGGGAGTGGGAGAGTGGGGAGAGGCACCGATGATACGTCCAGCTGTATTCACTATGCGCTGCACGGCTTTCCTGTTGAAGTCAGTGCAGCTTCCACCCCACACAGTGATGCAGTTGGTCAGGATGCTCTCAATGGTGCCACGGTAAAAGGTGCACATGATGGGTCGGGGGGTTCTTGCCTTCCTCAGTTTCCGGAGGAAGTAGAGGCGCCTCTGTGCTTTCTTTGCCAGGGATGTTGTGTTGGCTGTCCAGGAGAGGTCCTCACTGATGTCGACCCCCAGAAATGTGGTGCTGCTCACTCTCTCTATGACAGCACCATTGATGGTCAGTGGTGGGTGTTCAGTGTGGCCTCTCCGGAAGTCAACAACAATCTCCTTGGTCTTGCTGTTGTTGAGAAGGAGGTTGTTGTCTCCGCACCACGGTCAGAAGACTGACCTCCTTCCTGTAGTGAGTCTCATCATCCTTGGTGATGAGACCGACCAGAGTTGTGTCGTCTGCGAACTTGACCATGTGGTTGGTGCTGTAGGTGGTTTTGCAGTCGTGAGTCAGCAAGGTGAAGAGCAGTGGGCTGAGCACACAGCCCTGTGGGGCCCCTGTGCTCAGAGTGATGCTGCTCAAGGTGTTGTTGCCCACACATACTGCTTGTGGCCTCTCACTGAGGAAGTCCAGCAGCCAGTTACACAGCGAGGTGTTGAGCCCCAGCTGGTCAAGTTTGAAGATGAGGTGTTGTAGGATTATGGTGTTGAATGCTGAACTAAAGTCTATGAACAGCATTCTCACATATGAGTCTTTTTTGTCCAGGTGGGTGAGGGCTGGATGGAGTTCAAAGCACTTCATTATTATGGGGGTAAGTGCCACTGGACGATAGTCATTAAAGCCGGACGGAGTGGGTTTCTTTGGCACAGGTATGATGGTGGTGGCCTTGAAACATGTTGGAATGACAGCTTGTCTCAGAGAAGTGTTAAAGACATCCGCGAAGACATCCTTAAGCTCCTTGGGTTTATAGTCCGTAATGGTCTGAATTGCAGGCCATTCGGTGAAAATAATATTACTACAAATATTTTTGGAACGAGTCATGACAGACATCAAACCCAAATGGCTTGAACTGCTTTAGAAAAATAGAAAGTCTAATGATCAATAATAAAATGTCCAGTTATGTTGTATGTTTTGATCCCTTTGATAAAATACACCAAACTCACAGTCATTGAATGTGTTACTCACTCTTCATTAAGGAAGTCAAAAGTCTTTGACTTCTCGGTCGGGAACTGGGAGAAGGTGCTGCTCCTCTTTACCATGCTGCCCGGGGCGTTGTATTTCATGTTGGACTGGGACTCCACCTTCTTTATAGCAGGAGAACTGGAGGAGGAGCTAAACAGTCTGCTGAAGCTGCAGGTGGCAAAGTTACAGAAAGCGAAAGGGAAACAAAGCAGACAGGTGTAGGGACAAAGCAAGGTAGGGGGTCACCAACCAAACAGACAACCAAGGACACCAACATTTACTGTGACGTAGAGCATGCTGGGAGTCGTGAAATAGCCAAGCATTTCCTCACACATTGGACCGCCAATGGGCATTGAACATCAATTCTTTTTAAGCACAAACCAAATTGTGTCTTTAGCACCAAGTATCTTAAGTGTCAAGTGAGATAGTATAATCAAACCATTAAGCATGTTTAGCAAAAAGTTTGAATAAAAACATCAGTTCCAGAAAAGCAAAACAAATATATCTTAATGTCTAATCGATTATATTTACTATATAATATTGAAAACAGTATACATAAACACAATCATAGCAGACTGAACGGGAATGACTGAATGTGTCTCTGAATGTGTTTATGTTGTTGTTATGTGTGACTATTTGTGCTGAACACTGCTTAACATTTTCCGTCAATATCTTGTTGATGTCTACTCAAAACGAGCCAGATAAAACAAGAACACCACATGTGCTACATCTGGTAAAATGATCCTACTGATCTGACAGTGCAAGCTGACTTAAGACAGACATGTACATGTATTTAGGCTGCAGGGGAAACTCTGTCGCTCTTAAGCTCCCTGTGAGCCGACAGAGGAGGAAAACATCAACCAAGGCACACAGCAGGCAGGAGACAGGAAAGCCCGGGAGCACAAGGAGAATCATGTCTAAGCAGTTTGTGATAACGACAACTGATGCATTGCTCGGAGAGAAAACATTATGGATAAAGGCACATCAAAAGTAGAATCCATTTGTAATGGAGGAGCAGTTCTGTGTCGGTGGAGGGAAAAAGAGAGGTTTGGCTGGAGAAAGGCTTATTAAACCATCTTTACCTAATGCTGCCAATTCAATTGCACATCCCAAGAAAAGAGAAAAAAATTTATTTTGATAGTTGAGAGAAAATGTCACAGCAGTTGACCTCTATAGGCTATCACAAATGCCCTGACAAAGATAGTAAAAAAATATTTTTTTAAAAAGAATATACATTTTTAATACATTTGAGAGGACTTACAACTGCCAGATGCTGGATTTCTTTTTTTCGGAGAGAGTTGGATTTTCTCTCGAGGCCCTAAAGAAGAGGACAAGATGATATCACGTTACCTGTTGACAGTTTGAAGACACACAGTTTGAGGATGTCCAAACTGTCTTTCACATTAAAAGGATGACATCTGCTACGTTGTTTGGTTGATATGTCATTATTATATTCATCTGTTTAGAGTGTGAAACACTAATATTGAACAATGCTTATGTTGCATAAGTATTGTCTACAGCAGCAACACTATCTAACTTCATCAATTCATAAGAAATAATAAACCAGTGTCACATGGTCATTGTGTCATTTTGATCAGCGATGTTTAAGAGATAAGATGTTAAAGATTATGGATTTCAGCTTTATGAAAAACAGCAGACATCATTCTCACAAGACAACACTGGGATTAAGTTTGTGAGGGATGAATATTAACTATGAGTGAGAGAGACTCTACCACTGCCTGGTACAATTAGTGACAGCCAATGAGATACTCCAACACTAACCTTGATGTAAACAACAATGTGGTTATGCACATGTGTTGATTCGCAGACCGTTGTGCTGTACCTGATCATCTCTGTCCACCGCACAGCTTCCTGCAGCTCCATCAGTCTCTCTTTGTACTGGTTCCTCTCCATCAGCACTCTGGCCATTTCCACTCTGGTGAAGCGCTTCCTCTGGGCTGTCGGCACGTCACTCTGTGGTAGCGCACAAGTAAACCCACACATGACCACTCAGAAATAGCTACATCTTGACAGAAACAGGATAAACATGTTGTGTATATATTATATACACAGAAGGTCTGCAGTTTCAGACATTGAGCAGAATACTCACATCTTCTTCGTCTTTAGTTTTGTGTTTCACTTCCTCCATCTCCAGTCGCACTCTGGAAAAGACCATTTATTACACTTTCATGGGTAGAAACCTAATTAAATCAAATCATGTTACTATGTTCTGTTGTTACTCCATCATTATTACAACATGAACAGTAGTTGACCTACTTTTTGAGCTCCTCCTCCATCTCTCTGCTCTTGTCCTCCATATTGGTCTTGGCCTGCAGCACAGCCTCCATCTCTCCCTCCAACATCTCCTTCTCACAGGTCAACTCATCCACCTTCAATATCAAGTCTTTGTTCACCACGTTCAGAGCATTCCTGGACAGGCGGGAACATTGCAGTGCTTTTGTAAAATACTGCCGGCACTTCTTTATTAGGGACAAAGGATTAAGAAGATATCACATATCAAAGTCATGTAATTATGTTCTTACTTTGTCTCAAGCAGCTGCGAATTCTCCTGAATGAGATTTTCAACTTCCCGGCCCATTCCTTTACAGAGTTGATGATGAAAGAGTTTTGTTACATAAAGAACAGTTTAACAACAAGCTAAAGCAGTGAATACTTAAGGACTACAGACTAAGATGCAGCACTGTAAATAATTCTTACGAGGGTCAAACACAACGAGGCACTACAGAGAATGTGAACTATACTGTACACAGTACAAGAAACTACCACAAACACACAAGCCCACAGCACATGTCACAGGAGAAGGATGGGTAGAGTGGATGGGGTCTTACCAATCAAACTAAGGTCTGAGAAAACCATGCAATCCAAGTCAGGCGGAAAGAACGAGGAGGAGAGAGAGAAACGCGGATATAGTTTGAGTGGAATGATCAAAGTGATGAAGGAGCCAGAGTTAAACGAGTAGCTGTTGACTCCACAAGCAAAAGATGCTGTTGGGTCTCTAAAGCTAGTCGATACAACAATTGTAGCAATACAGAGAAGGAAAAACAGGTAAAAAAATCATTCAAGCTGTAAAAATAAAAAAAGGTTAGGCCAACAAAGGAAGCATTGAACTCCATCATCCATGCACCAAACTCTGTCCAAAAAGAGTCTAAAGTAGGCAGCTTAAAATATGTAAACGGTGTATTACTGAGCCAACTGTAAGCCATCTGTTATCAAACAGACGGCATACAGAAGAAGAAGCTGTGAGCGGTAACGATGGCGGATATGGCAGAAAGTGACTAATGAGTAGAGGTCAAGGACATTCACAGAGTAATGTTTATTTAAGGAAAGGTTTGAGGTCATACACACCAGAGTACTCCACTGGGATTATGAACAAAAGCCAGAGGGGATACGGGAGAGAGAGAGGTGATGTTAACATGGGTAGATGCCTAAAACGGTACATAACAGCTGGACCAAAACAAGTGGTGTAGCACTGCAGCAAACAGCAGGTGTTGGACTCACAATGGGTTTAAAACAAGTGTGATTAGTAGAGCAACAGTTGCTACTAAACAGAGCAGGAGAGTAGAGCGCCAGTAAAACAGCTTTATGGAAATATGTTTTTTAAGTAGGGTATTTTTATCTTGTACATTGTCTATCTTTGGTGTTTGCTGCTACTGGCTGGCTGTGGGCCATCAAACGAAATTTCATTGTATAACAACAATGACAATAAAAACCTTGTTATCTTTATGATGCATTTCATTTGGCTGATACGACAAGATCAACCATTTTAGTTTATCATATTGAGAAATTACGGAAACCCTGAGAGGAAAGAGAGAGAAGTCTAATCTAAATATTTTTTTCCACTGTGATTATGACTGAAGAACAGGTAAGAAATGTTTATTTTACTTTTTGTTCCACCTGTGAATGCCTAAAGAAAGGCATGATATTAATTGAATGCAACTTGCTGACAAACAACATTTAGCTTCAGCCTCTTGTGGCTGAAATTAGTATTACAACAACAAACGCCTCCCAAAACCGTTTTTTTAACCCGTTTTCATAGATGAAAAATAAGTCAAAATGGTATTTTCCCTACCTGTTTCACAAACGTAATAAATGTAAGTAACTTAGAAAAATTATCCTTAAACCTTTCCCCCTATTCTTAACTCATAAACACAGGAGCGAAAACAACAGTTGGGTCTATAGTTTACTCTGAGGGAACAATACAGACGAAATCTAAATAAAATTGTAGAAAGTACAACTTCGTATTTTATATTTGTTAATTTTATTTACAATCAGGTATCATAAAATCAAAAAATGTGTGCAGGATTGGTTCCTGTATTATTTTTAGCTGACCTGGAATGACATTCAAACAAACTTAACATATTTGACCTCTGAAAATAAGGTATGGTTTATTAATAAATAGTGACGATGTCCACCAGGTAGAAATCCTGAGGGAAGCGAACAATAGGACTACAGTAATTAATACAGTAATATTGGTAAATTTGGTTATTTTTGGTGGCTTCATTTGCGGCCAAAAGTTGCAATCTGCAGGGGGGGGGGGGTTTGGGTGGAGTTTAGGATAGAGGGATATGTTGGCCATGTTTCCCCTCTGAATATTATGTATATACCTTGTAGAGATAATTACATTTAATAGACACCTGTGAGCAAATTACAAACTAAAAATGTTACAGGACCATGATATTATTCACTAATAACATTTACATGCTAAATCTTCACACAATATGCTAATCATTGGACACTCTTCCACAACAACCCATTACGTATTGTGAATACTCAAGTACCAGAGAAGGACCGCAGAGTCAATTCAATGAATAAAGACATTTCATACCGACTATTCCACCACAATCCAGATGAAATGTATTCAGAGTATCTGACAGGATTGCTGCTACTTGTTCCAACGAAAATAAAGGTTTTACTCACCCAGCAGGTCGGCCCCGTCATCCACATCCCCAATCATCCCAGTGCCTGCAGAAGACAGCTCTTCAAACAGGGAGTCTGTGTTTCGGTCGAATGCCATGTTCTCAATGCCTTTAGTGGGAGTACTAGAAGAAGAAGAAGAAGAAGAAAACAGGAGGTGATGCTATGCTACCTGAAGAAACATTGTTTAAAACTGGCCTGGTAACTTTTTACTACCTGCAGGGTTTGTATCCAATGAGATCCATGTCCAGCTCAGGGGTGGTCTCAATGATGTCCTGCACATCTGAGCTCTCCTCGTTTTCAGGCAAACCTGAAAGAAGGATACTGTATGTTAGTCATAATCTAAAAACTAGGATGTTTTCAGAATTAAGTAATACAAAAAGTATTTCTTTCTATGACACCTTTATGACAACGCAAACACCATATGCCAAACCCTTTAATCAAATACTGTATGTTTAAAAGAAACATGAATGTCATTAAGACAGTCGACTAGTTAATGTGATTCTGTAACTTCATGATGTTTGACCTTACCCACTAATATGGACCTGGTCCCCAGTGCAGCCTGCACCTCCGTGCTCTTACTGTTCCCACCTCCCTTCTCCATGTCGGAGGCTGTGGTGGACATTGTGGCTGACTTAGAGCCAGAGAGGTCCGACAGCTCATCCTGTAATGAAACAAAGCTTAAATACAGCAATATTACAGATATCTATTCAAAGACAGGAGATAAAATGAAATACTGCAAAAATGACACAGAACACATGCGGACCACGAAGATAACAACAGCATAACAACACAGTTGACGATCTAACAGGTTAACATGGCCGGACAGATTGAAAGCGCTAATCACAAACTAGAAAGGGTTTACTACATACACAACACATGCAGAATAACAGAAGTCCAATTTCCAAAACTGTAATTAACTCCAGGTGAAAATCAATTTAAAATACTAAACTACAGGGAATTGGGTTTTTGTTCCCGGTGAAATTGGAGTTTGTTAAAACATCAGTAATACTATGAATCAACACAGATAAAAGAAAGAAAACCTTGAAACACTAAACAATGCTGCGGATGGACTGAAGAAACTTTTCCGATCAGATGCAGAGAGAAAACATGAGCAACACAGAGCGAGCACACAAACACGGACAAGGAAGTTCAACCCGAGCGACACCGACTGCAGGGGGGGGGGCTTCACACAACATCAACTGAAATTAAGCATGGCCACAATAGGAGCTGCCATTCTCCCTCCAGTACACAGCACAACCCCACACAATATTCAAAAACTAAAATCAGTTACGAAGAAACTGCACAGAGAATGAAAGTATAAATCAACTGCACGTTAGAACTTATGACACAAATACAGCATTAGAGACACTATTCGTATGTATGTATGATGCTACATTATTGCACAATGAGTGATAGAAAATGTTAGTTCAGTTGAAGATCTGCATGAACAAAGGCAGTTCACAAAGAAGGATATAAAAGTATAAAAAATATAAAAGTCATGAATTTAATGGTAAAGAATAATAGAGACCAGATGCAACCACACTGTTGATTTTGAAAGATTAATAATTAAAATAATTCACCAATTCCATCCGTGACACAGCTGACGGTTGTGTGCACTTACATTTTTGAAAAGACCCCAAACAATGAAGCGCTCACACAAGACATGGTTGCATGTAGCACGATCTAGCGCAGGTGGTCTGTGAAGTGAGGGTCTATAAATGCACAAAGTGAGAGGCAACGCTTTGGAAATGATGAAACAGTGTAGTGAAGCCCACACACACTCGCAGACACAAACACAAACAGTGTGCTGTCCACAGCCAATGCAGGCGTGCTGATGGCACTTCCACTGGCCGCCATTAATCCAACTACCTTGCAGTCATCTGCCAGTGAATTCCCCCAAGTAGAGTCCTGCGCACTCTTACCCTCCCTTGGCTTTGGGGGGTCGACAAAGTCCAACTGCTTGGGGGGGAAGAGTAAGAATGAAGCTCACATGTGCAGAAGCAGTTCAGATGAAATGTATACGCCACAAAGTGTGCATGTCTGTGATGTGAATGGATCGGTGCTATCAATTGACTGTGTGTGTGTGTGTGTGTGTATGTATATGTGTGTATCCTGTCTAGTTTAGACCACAAGCAATAGATAATTGTTATTCAAGGTAATTCATAATGTTCTGTATATAATATCCTCATAAAATCTATGTTTTACAATAAGTGACTGATGAACATTTCTAGGATTGAAACAAGTAGTTGATGCAACTATGTTCATTTGCTGCTTTTCTTTATCTTGTGTTGGTCACATTGGTCAGTTATCGCAGTGGGTATTTTTCACAATTTTCTGACAGATATTAGTAGTTGCTGTGGGACCAAATCGTTTCTTTAGTCTAACCAACGGCCAAAATACCTACATGTTGTGATTGGACTGATATGAACTGCAGAAATGTGAACTGTTAATGTGTCAGAATCAGAACCAGAAGAGGTTTATTGCCAAGTGCGTTACATATACAAGGAATTCGGCTTAGTGATTGGTGCGTGACAATACATAATTGTACCAATTACATATCTACTTTGATTTGTTTAAAAGAGCATTGCAATCCGACTGATAGACAATTTTTTCAAAAGTATAAAAAAATAATGCAGCAGAACCAGAGCTAGTCTTTTATTCCATGCATCTATCCCGTGCCTACAAAACAACTGGACTGTCCGGCAGTACGACCAGAGAGTCAGGGGATGCTATGCTACTAGCTGCTAATGTAGCCCAAGCAGCTAACCTGCAGCAGAGATGAGGAGCTACATAAGGTCTGGAAAGCTCAAGTCTTTCTGACTCCACACCCCTAAATTTAGTTTTCATTTTCAAACGTGTAGTCTGCAGCCCCTTTAACTGCTTGTGAAGGTCCTGTTAAATTAAACAAAAAAGCAGCGATTAAAAGAAATACAGTTATGCCAGCTTCAAAGACAATGGGATGCTCTTATTGTGGATGGAGGTTAGATCATGCCTGGCATGCTGCATATGCACCTCATTAACCTGTCCTTGCTCTTCATTTGAGGCACCACCCACTCACATAAATAAATATGACATCTCTGTTAAACTCTAAGAGCCTGTCTGCATATCAAAAGGTATAGCTCAACAATAACCATCCTGTAGCACTGATTACATAAGAACTCATTACATTCCAGCTCGCCTTTCTCTCCTTCAGTGACTGGCTGCGAGCCATACAGTGGCATCACTCCCATCATGCATCACGCCACAGAGCCGATGTCCCACTTTTAACAAAGACGCAGCAGCGGGATGAATTAACATCGTCACCCTCCAGGTCCTAACTGCCAGAGACACAAACATAACCTACACACCAAAACATTTTGAGTACCAGTCAGTTTTACACATGAACAGCTTCATTTCATCCGAGTGAGCATAACCACGATAATGTCTATGTTAGAAGAACGACTTGTGAATCTTAAACATGAACTGAAATCAATAAAGTTACACATCATACAATAGAGCTCTGGATTAGGATGTTTACCTGCATTAATAGAAACTATCTATTCTGAATATGAATATTCCTACATTTAACTGCTACACGAGGAGAACAGACACGTTTGCATATTCATCAATGGCTTCAGAGGAAGATGTCTAAAAACAGACACATACTAAAATACGCTTAGGCACGCCTCAGCCTCATCAAAGGTTCCCTATTTTTAAATGGATCCAAAGCCAAAACTCCTCCATCTTCCAGCTCTGGCAGGAGGGCTAGAAACACTCAACCAGGAAAAGGGATTTTAACAATCAGATCATTCTCCATATATAAGCATTTTGTATATGGTTGACACTCATTTTAATCAAACAGCTAAAAACACTGAAAGCACACTTAAAATGACCATTTAAGATCATCATAATTCAGAGTGGATATATCCTATCATCAGATAGGATAGCCACTAACGCTCTGGACCAAAGATAATGAGGAGAAGGTAAAGAAACACAAAATCCTGCCTTGTTGCATTTTTGCGTTTGTAATCCATTGATTATTTCTCTGTCACTATCATACACATGTCTGAAGCTCATTTTCATTAATCCCCACATGAGTTATCAACCTGATATCGGGTACCAGACATGACTTTGAAGAAAAAACGGACTGGATTAAGTTATTATTCTCCACCTACAGTGCTTAAACTCACGTGAAGGAGCCATACACACGCCTACCTTTAGGCTAGCAGTGTTGGCCCGTGCTGGGTCAGTGAATCTCCAGCCCTCTGTGCCCGGTGTCTCTGCCCTGGCCTGGGAGTCGGGGATGAGCACCGATGCTCCACTGGGTGATGAGAAGATCCCCAAAGAAAGAGGCCGCTCTCTCCTGGATGGAAAAAGAAAGCTACTCATTTTCTCAAAGGTCTTTTTGAACCACTAAGTGTTTGGTGTGGCAGTGTTTTGAATTGCACGTACTTGATTGAATTTGTATATAAGAATGTAAAATATTATGAAAGGGAGAATATGTGAAACTATGAATTTTATGTGTGTGCTCTTTTTGGTCGAAGTTGATACAAGAGCGAAGGTGAAATACAGCAAAATGGTTCCTGATATATAATTGTGAAAATACGCTTCACGAGCCCTCAAAGTCCTACTTTTGTTCATATAGACTTGTTCACAGGTTTGTCTTTTGTGTTAAGAGAGTTTTTCCTGTGGTAGCTCACATGTGTCTCTAATGCAGCATTCTTCTCATATAAGAGTTATCGTAATATCAACATTCAAGTTGTAATTACAAGTGGGAAAATGAGTGGGAAAAATATAGATTTATTTTGAGCTGAAATTAGGCTAAAATAAGATTTCCGCATATACTACAATTAAAAAAAGAAGACTAATTTTATGGATGCTATCCATTCAATATGATGTGAACGCAGCATTAATAGAAACTTAAAGTATCTGTTGTCATCTTACCTGACTCGACCGACCGCGCTCGACTCTGAAGTCTCACTTATCTGCTGCATTTTTATCCTCTCCACATGCTCCATATAGTTATGGATCATCTGCAGAAGTCAAACCAAAGAGCCAGAGGAATCTCATCATCAGTGTGGTGAATGATACCAACTTGACAATAGTTCCTTCCTCATCCTTTCTCTTACCTCTGAGTGTCGCTGATGGAGGGAGTTGTATTCTTTCTTGAGCTCCACTTCACGTTCCTCTAACCTGCCAACTGAAATACAATACGACGCTGCTCAGTTTAAGGAAGTCAATTTACAAGGCATAATTTATAAGGCACCCTTTCATTTGCACCCCATATTCAAAACATCACCCGGACTGCATTCTTCCACCTCCACAACATCTCCAGACTCCGCCCATCACTGACCCAGTCCAGCACCGAAATCCTGGTGCACTCATTTGTCACATCCCGCATCGACAACTGCAATGCCCTCCTCACCGGACTCCCCACCAAACTCATCAACAGACTGCAAATCATTCAGAACTCGGCCGCCCGGATCATCACCTGTACCAAATCATCTGACCACATCACTCCTGTACTCATCCAACTTCACTGGCTCCCTGTACAATACCGCATCGACTACAAAAACCTTCTCCTCACCTATAAAGCTCTCCACAATCTAACCCCCACTTACCTCTACGACCTCCTTCAGGAATACACTCCCTCCCACACCCTCCGCTCATCCTCTTCTGGACTGCTAACCATCCCCACGTCACGCCTCAGTACCATGGGTGCCGGAGCCTTCAGCTGCTCAGCACCCAGGCTCTGGAACTCCCTCCCCCCACACATAAGACAATCAGACTCCATCACATCATTCAAGTCTCAACTCAAAACTCACCTGTTCAAACTGGCATACTCTTTATAACTGGACCCTGTGCACTTCACTTGTTTTTATGTTGGTGTTCTGTTTTGATGTTGTTCCTATCTTTCATGCTTTTATCTTTTATCCTGTATTATTTTATTGTACGGTGACCTTGGGTGACTTGAAAGGCGCCTCCAAATAAAATGTATTATTATTATTATTATTATTATTATAAGACAAAGATCACACTTTGTCTATGAGCTAATTGCAAAATGAAAAAGATAAAAACAACATGGTATATCTTCTTTGGACAAAAACTGTAAACAAAAATATGTTCCAGACTGTTTCTTGCCAGGGTCCTGGTTGCAACTGCTCAGAGCCAAGAAATAGTTTATATATGTAATGATCTTTAGAGTTGCTGGTTTTTATGCTAAGCTAGGATACCCAGCTGGTGGCGGTTGCTTCATATCTACTGTACAGGCATGAGAGGGGCCTCGACTCTCCACTACAAAGTGAATGATAACAAAGCTATTTATTTAAAACTCAGACATTCATTTTGAATATTCATTATAGTACATAAAAGTGTACATAGCCCGCTTGCATAACTGTGCCTCCACCAGGCAGGCACTGGTGTGAGGCAGAGGGGGTAATCTCACTCAAATGGGTTTCAATGTCGGGCCGATTTATGAAGTGACAAACATACCTAATCCCCGACTAGCACGTCAGGTCTAGCCTAATCCACACAGAAAGCTCCTGCCACATATGGATATACAGCATAAAGGCTGGATACTATCAATTACAGCAGCTAAAGCTTCTGCATGTTGTATGATGATGTGCTAACGTTGTGTGTATTCTGGCATTCCCGGGGCATGAAGACATGTAATGTGGTGAAGTGTGAAAGGCTATACAGACACTAATCACAGGGGAGATAACTGAGGACCGAAGTAATCCCTCCTGTGTGTTCGCATTAGTGCTATTCAAATTTGGCAAATCACTGTGCGGCTGAACATTAAGCCAATGCTATTGATTGAATTAATAACTATTTTCCTAAAAAGACAACACTAAAGAAATGCCAAAAGGGTAATTTCCCTGATCTGTGTGGGAGCTGCATAATTACCCTTTAAAGTCCATTAAATATAGTGTCATAAATCAGCTGGGAAGCCAAGAGGGTGAGACATGTGTCTATATATACATTTTCATAATCAGATTGTTGGATACCTTTTGTTTGACAAAGACCGGGCCTCACCGATAGCTAAATTCTCCGTTAAAAGAGCGCTACATATCTCACAAACACTTGCAAACATCAGCCTGGATGTCTGATCTGACGGTAAAGATAAAAATGGCTTAAAATGTCCCTAATGTCCCAGAACAGAGAGAAGAAAAAAACTAAAGGGAAAAAAGGGATTAATTATCAGGTTTTTTTGGTGCCACACAAGTGAAAATAAAGCCAAGACCAAAGCAGGGCAATGGCTTAGAAAAATCTGAGCTAAACTGTCATGGCCCATCATCAGCTGTGGACTCTGTCCTTTATGCCTCAGGACGTGATGAGCTCAGGTGCTGCAACATACAGTCATCAAGAAATTATTTACTATTCACTGGGAGTGGCCAAGGGTTGATTGAACCCATTGATAAGTTCTGTGGAGCGTGTACATTCAAGGATTTCCCATTTTCATGATCCAAAAAAAAACATTACATTTAATTTTCAAGAATAAACCAATTATTGAGCCACTTGTGTTCGCCTTGTTAATGCTTCTGCTAAACGTTAGATTAAAAAAAATTAATATTGGCATTTTCTCACAGCTTTGTGTGAATGAATGACTCACTTTAACCAGCTGTGTTGCTTTGCCACTAGATACCAGACCAGTCGGTGTGAATCAACGTTTTCCAACCAGACCAAATGTGAGAGCCAATCCCTCTCCCTCCATTCCTTAATCCACCAATGAGATGGGCGGTAATGCACTGCCGCATTAGGAGGACGTGAATAACAGAAATCCTATAATCCCTTTACTGTTAGTTACCCATGCAAAAAAGGAAAAAGAGAGTGTGAGTCAGTGTGTGTGGTTGTGTACGTGTGTGTGTATTTATGTGTGTGTGCTGAGAGAGAAAGTAGGCATATTAAACCATGGCAGAGACATCAAACAAGTGAGAAAGATAATATGAAGAGATAAAAATGGCAACAGCAGAGGAGAAAAAGGAAACGCCTTGTACATGGGAACATACGGATAAATAAAAGATCATACAACTGACTCATAACTGAATGTTCATCTCAGTGAATGGATGCTTCCCCGTGACACAATGTGACAATGTGTCAATGTGTGTGTGTGTGTGTGTGTTTGTGCTCACTCTGGTCCGCGTAGTTCTTGATCTTGAGTTCCAGTTGCCGTGAATGGGACTCCATTCTGTTCACATGGTTCTGAAGGTCCTTCTTATCCTGTTCATGCGTGTCCTCAAACTCAATGAACTTCTACTCAGGCAGGCAGACACACACAAAAACAAACAGAAACACAGAGATTCACGGCCACTTAATTCCAAACCCATCATAACTCATTGTAGCCTGATGCTGTTTAAAGGTATAATCAGGTTCTCAGCCATTTAATATCATATCGGTAAAAAACAATAGGAACTTGAGCTAAATGTGCTATTGATGTTACCAAAGGTAAAGAAAACCTGAAACCATTCATGTTTTAGCAACTTTTCTTAATGTATGCAACATATAAGTAGTATTAGATTAATAATGTATTTGGTATCCGACACAGAGCCAATTAGATTCATCAATCAACAGAAAAAAGAAATCATCACTTTTTATTTTTAATGATATTTCAGGCAAAATAGTTGAAGACATGCCAAAGGTTCTCTGGTTACAGCTTCTCAAATGAGAGGATGAACTGTTGGTCGGACAAAACAAGGTATCTGAAAATCTGGGATGTTGTGATGAGCATCCGCCCCCAATACATTTCATAGAAACAATTGATGAATTAAAACGTATCAGCAGATTAATCAATAATGAAAATAATTGATCAATAATAGTTGCAGCCCTACTCTAAACAGTGCATTACACAATAACACAGAAGACATGTGCCACTGTGACAGCATAACTTTTCAGAACATGTACCACGATGGCGTGGATGTAAAATAAAAATATGACTAGTTCAGCATTGGAGGGGCGGGATTTTGACTTAATGGTTCATTCCGAAATTCCAGTTCCTCCCTGTTTCCTTCGAGGCGGACCTCTGAGCGGGAGAGTGAGCATCCACATCCTGTCCAGCTGAGCAAGCCAATGCCCTAATGTGGCTGCCCTTCCTCTTCCTCTGGATGCAGAGTGCTACTGTAGTTTGATGTACAAACCATTGTTACAGTCTGCTCGGCAGACTGTAACAATGGTTTGTACATCAAACTACCAATGCCACATTAGGGCATTGGCTTGCTCAGCTGGACAGGATGTGGATGCTCACTCTCCCTGCTCGGCAGACTGTAACAATCCTGGTATTTGGTGCTTTATGACTGAAAAACTAAAATATAATTTGTTCACACTCAAGGACAAATGATCTCAAGATTAAACTCAGGGTTGCCCAAATCATAAGTTCAACAAATGTGCAAAAGCATTTGAACAGGTAGATAGATAATACATAATTAAATAATGTCCATCTGAAGTGTGAATATATGTAAGAAATCTCAACAGCAGCAATCCTATGGTCAGACGTTATCACAGGTATTTAAATGTCTAAATGAGGCAGGGTGAATCAAACCAGTAGCTGATAACTCGTGGTGCAGATTGATGGATACGCATCAGAAACACAGCAACAGTAACGCAGGTTTGGAACCAATGAGCAACTGGAGAAGGCTGTAAATTAGTTTTAATGACCTGAACAGGTGGCTAGATGCCTCAGAATTAATTAAAATCAATGTAATGTCATTCATGATGTCAGTTTAATTTCATGGCTAGGTCTCCAAATTACATGAGAGATTGGAGGACAGAGGGTTTCACTACTAACAGAGCCGTGATGATGATACTACTAACTATGTTGCATCTGTGTGAAATCTTGATTTAAAAGCAATCAATGGCCAAGCAAGCAAAAGGTCTGAAAACTCAAATCTATTTTATCTGGAAGAAGAAAGTCTGCAACACCAGAATTTGACACTTAAACCCATGGGGAAAAAAAGGGAAAAGAAGCTAAAAACGAAAGCTGTTTGAAGTTCCCTTTCTGCTTGTGTCTGACAAAGGATCACATGACCTGAAAGTTATACCATGCCTCTCCAACAGACTCAGCATATCCCCGCTCACTTGACTTCCAGGACAATCCCGTACACACTGGGCATTTACTGTCACGTTGATGTGATATGTTACTATAACGATGAAGGGTGCAGTCGTATTGTCAGTGTGAAGCATGTGTATGAGTGTTTATGTGTCTGTCACACTGCTTCACTGTCAATGTGTGTGCAGAGGGGTCTATGTGTCCAGTGCATACTGGCGTCTCTGCTTTGCAAGCTGGGACAGACGGTCTGATGCACATCATGTTTCCCTTCAATTCAAAAGCTCAGGGCAGAAGGGAGGCAGATTCACACATTTAAACCACACACATATTAGACATTATCCCAGCCAATCCACAAGATCTCTCACACACACACACGCACATGCATGCACACACACACACGCACACGCACACGGCATGTGTGTTGGCAGTGTCCAACACAAATTAGTGACAGCTTTTGCTTAAGAATTCACAATTATTTTTTTTTAAATCAAAGTAAGTTTATGTCACACGGAGCGCTACTCTGCCTCAAATTGTCTCATTTATAACAAATGTAAAACAGAAAGGCTGTTATCAACTGAAGGTGGCGGGGTGGGCATTTAACAGCCATAGATAGTCTCATGAGAAATGCATCAATACTGTTATTACGGGAAATGTAGAATCATGTTGTTTTTGCAGCTTTCCCCATACATGGACTAATATCTTAACATTATACATATCTTATCTTCTTTCTTTTTTTTAATCTCACATGTCCCACAACCGTATGGAAGTACACTACTGGTGATCACTTGATAAATAGCAGATATTTTCTGTCAGACAATGCAAAATATGCAATAAAGTGAAAACTGAGGTGAAAGAAGATGATGAACAACTTTCTGCGATTAATGGGAGTTTCAGTGAGTTCTGTCTCCGGTGCAATCTAAGGCCCTCAATGGCCTTTTGAACGTATTTATATGTGACTGCATCCTGAATACAATCTACAGTTTGTATGGCTTAAAGTATCTGATTGAGTGATTATGTGGGTGATGCATATGGCTAAGGTGCTTTGCACAGGGGTGAAGGTCGGAGCTTATGACCTGCTGGCAGTAAAGGGTGCTGTTACTAGTGAAGGACCCTAAATACAGTAATATAATCACTTTCCATGCTTTTAGTGTCTGTCTCCATCCTCTTATCACTGTGGTTTTTATTTTTGTTTTATTTATGCCTCCAAAACGCTGAGTCACTTCACCTGCTGTTTACTCAGTCTCACAGGGCTCAGAAGTGACTTCGTCATGTGATGCAATAGGGTTGTTGTAGATGGATTTGACAGAGGGGTGCTGATGTTGTTGGAAAGATGCCTTAGCTGGAGCAGTGGATTAAAAGTCCCATCCTGGGACTTGAGATGCAGTGTTACGTCACTGGCCGTCCCGCTATGACACACAGCTAATACAAAGACCTTAGCCGTGACACTGCCTTGTTTACATCCCCAACGAGCCCCGTGGCAGGACGGGCTGGATGCTGCCCGGGCCACGTGTCCAGGTCAATTCATCTCCAAAAGGGATGCTTGGGGGGCAAATCCCCCCACCCCCCACCCCATACAGGGATGCCGGGGCGACCATCCCAGTGTGCCCATGCACCATTCAAACTCACCTCCTCCGCATGTTTCCTCAGTGCCTTCTCCCGCTCGTACTGGGTGATGAGCTGCTCGTTGTCCTCCTTCAGCAGCTCCATCTCCACTTCGTGCTCCTGGTTCTCCGCGAACACCGAGTCCAGGTTCTCCAGCACCGCCACGACCAGTGGCATCAGCTCCTTCACCACGTCCTCGTCGTATTTCCCGATGAGCCTCTCGAACTCGCGGTAGATGGAGTTGGCCAGGCCCGATACCCGCTCAGACATCATCGCTGATGTCCCCGGGTCGTCCTGGTACACAACTCCGTCTTCCAGCTCCATTGTTAGTCCTCTCCCTTTCAGCAAACGGGGCCGGTGTGGGTCGGTCCGCGTTCCCCCGCCACTATGAACACCGTTATCAGCGTAATTGCAAGCAGCGTTTCATCAAATAAAACGTAACGTTACACATTGAGGACATTACACGGCTGTGCGACTGTAATGCGAGAATGGCTACGTGGATGTCTTCCTCTTTTCCCCTCACTTGTCCCATGTTGCCTTCAATTGCTTTCCCGAAGCTTCGACTTTCCAGATTCTATCGAACACCGAAATCACAGTCCGACGCCCCTTGAATCCACGAACATATTTTTGATCTGGGAATACAAATCATATTGTATATCACTATATCATAGTAGCGTGGCACCCGCATATCTTTTGGTGCTGCAACAATATAATGGAGGAAACTACACCGGAAAATACTTATATATATTAGTGTTATATTAATCTATGTAGTTATACTTTTCCAAAAAGTGACATTTGCACGACATCTGATTGGAGGTTATAAGGAAACACGAGCTCTCCTGTCCTATTGGTCATTTTGTTTTTGTCATCGGTGTGGCCTTGTAATTGTGATGTTTCCTACGGCACATGAAGCCATCATCACAACAGCTGAGTTGTTGACCAGATCGCGTGATGACGTCACGTCGCGCTAACAACGTCGGATTATTTGACAGTCTGACTGAAGTATTTCAAGTCGTAGCAGGCGAAAAAAATAACTCAATCATACCCTGAAAGATATGTGAAGAAATGACACGAGAACATCATAAGCTTTACACATTTGGTTCGAAGAAATGTAAAATATAAATTAGATACAAATACAAATATATATTGAGTAACTCCTTTTAACATCCAGACTCAAATGGGACACCTTTACAGTGAATCTTAACAGTTTTATTAAAAAGTGCACTCTGGACGGAGGTGAAATTACTGCAACAATAATTTGTCCTTATGTGTTACCATATAAGGGGCCAATTATTGTCTTCTCACATAATACATACACTTGTGCAATACTGTGTGGATCACTTCAAATGGATTGCAAGACAATTTAGTGTGGAATGGACTGGAAAGATTCAAATAAAGGAGACTAAATACAAATTTCCGTATTTATTGTGGTTTTACATGAACAGCAATAGCTCAAAGATTCAATAGCAGGTTTATACATTGAAATAAAACAATAGATACAGCATATGTAATGGGTAGTCTAATAGAAGTATACATTTTCAAGCTAATTTAGCCCAGTTTTAACAAAAACGTGTTTTAATCTGATAATCACCAGATTCATGATTACTGGGAGACTGCAACGTTAGAAAACTCCACCTGAATCAACCAAGCACAACTAGCATAACACAAAAACTCAAATGCATAGTGATAAAGCCCATCTACTTCATTCAGCTGGGTAGATCATTTAGAGCAGATACTGTACAGATTAAATGAAAAACAAATGAAAAACAAAAAGCTGTATTGCCCACTTTATCTAATTACACCACTGTTCATAAAAAAAAAATGTTCACAATGAGTTTGTCACAGCAGTATAAGACTACAGGTGGTTGAGAAAGTCTTCTCCAGATTCAAGGATCCGTTTTAGTGCACTCAGTATCACTGTATCAACCTCATAATGTGTGTCGATCTCTGAGTGGTAGTTCTTGACGGGAAAGATGCAGTTCGGTGTCAAGCCCAGCTCATTACTCACAAAATTGAAATATAAGGAATGGAGATTTTTGTGTTATAATTTGAAATGTTAAGCAAAATTGTAAATAATATTTAAAAACAATCTTACCTCAGCTGTTATGCCCGTAGGAAGAAGTAGTGCGGTCAACCAGCCTCCACTTTGATAAAACACGGTCTAACACTCACGTGGCGTTACTGTAAGGACGTGCACCGATTTCAAAATAAGAGCACATTCACGAACACGATGGGCCATTTTACCTTAATTAAATAAGTCAGTCAGTCGGTCTATCAAGAATTAAAAAAGTGAACAAACTACTAAATACATTAAAACAACTTAAATAAGTTAAACAAAATGAAGAAAAAGAAGATGCTGATTTGCTGTCAGCTTTAGAATCGCCTCCAGCGAAACCTGGGACCCTGAAAAGGAAAAACGGTTTCAGGTACTGGATGGATGTATGGATGACTCAAAAACAACAATAAGTATTGCCTGCAAACTGTATTTCGGAGAAGAATGTAATTCCAATTGTGTGAATACTTCATCAAACTTCAAGATAAAGAATGAATTTCCAAAGATCAATCTGACTTCAAAATGACAGTACCCCACCTCAAATTAAAAATGTAAGGATTACTTCCTCTTTGGATTGAAAGCAGATCAGCAGTGTCACTCAGGTAATAGTTGGACATCCTTATAATATTTATAATGTAACATATGAGCAGCTTCCCTGTAAACTCCGATTTGGACTAAAAGGTAATTGCCTATTGTCACAAACTATTTTCACATCAGGAATAAGAGAGTTCGGTAAAGTTGGAAAGATATTCACAGATTCGGACTTCCCGGCTCAATAACTCATTCACGAAACAGAGTTAAAAGACTAACGACATCTCTCTGTGACCGTAGTGATGTCGACAACAAGCTACAACCTTAATTTTTCCAAAACGGGCCGATCTCCGAGCTGGACGAATAACATTGGTCTCAATGTGCCGGCGCAGGGAGACCTGAGCGCAGGGACCGTCTACAAAGTGCAATCCGAAAAATAAATACTAAAAAAATATTCAATAGCTCCACTGTAATAACGTGGAGTCTGACTAAATTAATACCATATATCAAGGTGCTCCTCCTTGTTGTACTACAGCTATAATTTCGGGGGAAAAAAGTATTTTGAATATTTATTATGGATTGTTAAAGTTCCCCTGGTCCTTTGTAGATTTTGTAAGTTGTGTGCTGTAAAACAAAAAAAAGAGCAGTTTTAATGACAATAATCGCAACCTATTGAAAAATGTCTACGAGACACTTTGTCTCATTGGTTTCATTACAACTACTACTGCATATATATTTGCAGGTGCACACAAACATAAATAAATACATAATAATGTCTGAAAGAGTTGTTTCATTTTATGAAGTATTACAGTGCATTACATACTTCCTCAGATAAATCATAGTGACAAAGGATTCATACCTTTTTGGTGAAGCTCTCTTCAGAGATGGTATCTGTTAAAGCTCGACCAGTAATTCTGCCTTGCAAAACAGTGTCGACAGAGTTGATGAAGCTGGACTTGCCAGCACCAGCAGGTCCATGAAGCAGAACTATGAGCTGTTTGACTTCTTCGTTTTGAGGCTGATAATTTTTTCACCAACTGCAGGTCTTTCTCTTTATGGCTGTTCAATAAGGAAAAGGATTATACTTCATATCACAATGCACTCCAACATGTTGCTGCACATATGTTGTGTTTGCTGCATGGTTATCACAGACATGTTACTGAAACTTAAAACAAACAAAACAATGTCAGGAAGGGAGACAATCTCTCTAATTTTTGGTTTTAATAATAGTTGAAGAAAAGCCATTAAATACCAGAGGCACCATACATTAAACACACCACTCACCCCATTGTAAAATCCTCGATTCTCCCATCAAAGCTGACAAATAGAGTCCACACATTATATAATATATTCATAATACAAATATGAACAATCAGTTATTTTTATACATGTATTAAAATACCGTTATTCATTTTAGACTGTGTCCAAGTTTTTAGTTAAAACTTTTGATGTACTCGTCCCTCTCTTTCACATTCCTGAAATAAATGTGCAAAGTAATCTTCTAATCCACATAAATTTGAACAATGTTGGGAAATATTTAAGTATCTTAAGTTTAGGAGCTGGTTTGGTCGATGTTTCACCCATGGCTACAAAAAAACACTTTCAAAACAGCACTTAAAACCCATTTATTAGGGTCCAAGCGACTGACGAAGTCAGTCCGAGAGGACCCTATTGAAATTGCTTTGTCTACATTGGGAGCATTTCTGGGGCACGTAGACATTTTAAAAACAAACATATATAGTACGCTTGTAAGGCTTGGTGAAAATACCCATCTGATCAAGGAGTCAAATTTTTGCAATTCATAGTTGCTCTCTAGCGCCCCCTCCAATTTTGACCGGCGACGCCCCTCACCCAGAATGTCCGATTGACTTGAAATTTTTCACACATGTCCATATCTACATGCTCTACAAAAAACACTCTCAGACCCCTAAGGTCCGCCTACTTAGATTTTCCGCCATTTTGAATTTTGTGAAAAAAACCTAATTGACTTTCTTAACTACATGCTTGGTCCAAATCAATAAAACCTGATATCAACCTAGAATATGTCAACCGTTTATTTATATCTCATTGTGGTAAGGATCTATGGCCAAATGAACATCTTAGGGGCGTGTCTGGTTTTTCAATGCTCATAGCGTCAACACTATTGGGACTAATCACTCAAAAACATTTTTCGTAAGTGCACATGGCATGCCTTAACTTGCAAGAAGAAGACTAGGGGGCGCTACAATAATTCGCCGAAGTTGGCAGTTTTTCGCGTTTTTAGCTCGTTTTTGGCACTTTTTGCCGTTATACATTTAACGTTATCTCCCACAAAAAAATTCCGATGGACTTCAATCTTCTTTCCAGGATGATCAGAAGGCCTTGAGCATAATTATTCGGCAAAAAAACGTCGCTTTCACCCACTCTCACTTGTCGTTAAAAAAATTCTAATAAAATCCCACTTTCTGTTTTTTGTTATGCTAGAGACTGTTGCTTTAACTAAACCACTCTTTCCAAAAATAATCATGCATGATGCCAGTCAAGCCCTGAACACATTTCCAAGAAGAAACTTTTGAAAATGTCATAGGAACACCAACTAAAAAAATAAAATGACAAGTTTTAGACCAGAATATATATATATAATATATATATGAAATATATATTATATATATATATATATATATATTTTAAATACATATTTGTTTTAAATATAAACTATATATTTATAGACACAATATATAAATAATTATATCTGTATCTATATATTTATATATGTAACAGATTTGTATTGGGCAGGATTCCAGCATTTATTTGCTTCTGTAGAAGACAATAAAACACACATATTGTCTTACAAAAGGTAAGAAAAAAGTTTTAGACACTAATATTTTCGATATATACGAGTTCCAATTTTCAGCAAACCGGTGGTTCAGTGAGATAAAACACATACCTTGAGTGTGGGAGTTGTGTGCTCAAGTCCAGGCCAGGGCAAATTTTTTCATCCCTTTTTTTTTTACCTTTAATTTAAATGACGGGGTCTAGACTTCACGTAGAGACACGTGATGCATGTATCTGTTCACATTCTCAAAGCGCCCCTACTGGCGAAAACAAATAAGCCTAATAATGCATCAGATTCACATGAAAATTACTCATGCCCGTAGGAGCGTGGAGTGTCCTTTCAGTTTCCTTTAGATCACGTGATTCAAAAATAAATTTATTTGAATGCCAGTCTGAGGAAATATGCAGTTTTGATGTGTCACATGTTGAATTCCAGCCTCTCAGGACTCAAGGTAGGTAAAAAGCTGACAGAAAGTTCCTCCAGAAGGCACCACACTAAATGTTCAGTAATCTTGGTCACCAATGGGTCCAACTGTAAACTACAGAGATGCTGTGGTGACAAAGAATTGCTGTAGCATATATTTTATCATAAAGCTTTTTACTGTGGACCAAAATGCTTGAAATCACATCTGGTGAAATAAAATGGAATTTTTTTGCAATAAACTTATTACAATGAACTGGACACACAAAATTGTTTGATTGTTTCACATTGACATGTTTGTATAACATTATTATTTATTACACAATGTATTTCATCTAATGTTGCACTATACAAACAAGCATATTTTTGTCAAATACACATTTTGAACAGGTTATTTCATACTTATTTAATCCCACATAGTAAAATAGGAACAACTTTTTTAACACTTACAAATAACTCAACTAAGACACGTGTAATGAAGCCTACAGTATATGCATACCATGGATAAGTCATTTTTTCATGCTTTTTCTTCAGTCCTAACTCGTCAAATACCGACTGTTGAGATAGAAAAAACTAATGTAATACAAATTACATTTCCCTTCGAAATGTAATTGACCCTTGTCTGAGCCCCACCTCCTGCTGCTGCGCTGTCAAGCTGTCAGAGCTATTAAGGAGCGCACACTGTTACTAACTTCACTCCATGAATGGATATTATCCATCCATTTATCTAACAAACAAACAAAAGGTCTTTATTTACTGTTAAAATCATAAAAAAGCTAAAGCAGCATGTGTATACATTTATTATACCTTCACTAGCAAGCAAGGCAAGTGCTGACGCTAGTTAATGACTTCCTAACATACTCTGCTAATGTTACACTACAGGTTTGTACGCATAAAAGTAATGTTTTAGAAACGTCCTTCCAACCTCTCCACAACTGAAATGATTTCATGAGCGTCTGTAAATCAGAACCGGAGAGCTGTGATTGGCCAGTTTTCGTTCGAGGGTCAGGTCTTAGCAAAGGTTGAAGTGACAGTGCATTTCTGTTGTATGGGTCGTATTCGGAGACAGTTCATACTCTACTCTAAGTGTTTCATCATGAGGAAGGCCATGCTGCATCACAATTGTTGAACTGCAAGATTACACTCAATGCACTCTGGTGAGCACGTTGAACATAAACATTGTTTCAAAAGTCTTTAAATAGTGTTCAGAGTTGAAAGGATTGTTCCTGCCAGCTTACCCTCTTCACATCACCTGAAGTTCTAGTCGTTCCTGTACATCACATGATGTCATTGAAAACCGGAAGGGCACTCGGGGAACACAGACCTCCACCAAGGCTGTTCCCAGAAGTAAAAAGGAAGTTGTGCATCAGGCCTGTGATTTAGATTCACACATACTACACCCTTCCTACAAGTTTTCAATTCAATTCACTTTATTTTGTATAGCCCAATATACTTTCTCAAGGATCTTAGAGAGGAAGGGAAGGTTAGAGATTGGTCTGCCAACACCGGCTTTCTCAGGAGAGGTTTAATTACAGCTCTTTTGAAGGAATTCAATTAAATTCAATTCAGTTTATTTTGTATAGCCCAATATCACAAATTACAAATTTGCCTCAGAGGGCTTTACAATCTGTAAACATACGACATCCCTGTCCCAGGACCTCACATCGGATCAGGAAAAACTCCCCAAAAATAACCTTTCACAGGGAAAAAGGGGAAGAAACCTTCAGGAGAGCAACAGAGGAGGATCCCTCTCCCCGGATGGACAGATGCAATAGCTCGTCGGCGAGCGTCTGGTGGCCGGGCTTTCGCCCATGGGGCCCGGTTGTGCTCAGCCCGAAAAAACATCATGGAGCAACAGTCACCCTGTGGACCCACCACCCGCAGGGAGAATTATCGGGGTTGGGTGCTATGTAGACCGGGCGGCGGGCCAGGCGGGAGACCTCGGCGGGCCAATCGCTGGCGGCATAGACTAGCTCTAGGGACGTGGAACGTCACCTCACTAGCGGGGAAAGAGCCGGAGCTGGTGCAGGAGGTGGAGCGGTACCAGCTAGATATAGTTGGGCTCACCTCCACGCACAGCATGGGCTCTGGAACCAAGCTCCTGGAGAAGGGTTGAACTTTGTCCTTTTCTGGAGTTGCCCAGGGTGAGAGGTGCCGGGCGGGAGTGGGGATACTCACGAGCCCCCGGCTGAGCGCCGCTGTGTTGGAGTTTTCCCCGGGGAACGAGAGGGTCGCCTCCCTGCGCCTACGGGTTGCGGGGAGTAAGGCTCTGACTGTTGTTTGTGCTTATGCACCGAACAGCATTTCGGAGTATCCGGCCTTCTTGGAGTCGGTGGGAGGGGTCCTGGAAAGGGCGCCGCCTGCCGACTCCATAGTTCTCCTGGGAGACTTCAACGCTCACGTGGGCAATGACAGAGAAACCTGGCGGGGCGTGATTGGGAGGAACGGCTTGCCCGATCTGAACCCGAATGGTGTTTTGTTGTTGGACTTCTGTGCTAGCCACAGTTTGTCCATACTGAACACCATGTTCGAACATAAGGTGGCTCATAAGTGTACCTGGTACCAGAACACCTTAGGCCGGAGAAGGACTTTCGGTTGGCCTCAAGGAAGTTCTGGCAAACCATCCGACGGCTCAGGAAAGGACAGCAGGGTCTACCCAAGGCTGTTCTCAGCAGGGGGCGGGGGAACTGCTGAGCCGGACTGGGGACATCGTCGGGCGGTGGAAAGAGCACTTTGAGCAACTCCTAAACCCGGCCAACATGTCCCCCGGAGAGGGGGCAGCGCCAGAAGACTTTGGGGTGGATTCACCCATATCCCTGGCAGAGGTCGCTAAGGTAGTCAAAAAGCTCCTTGGTGGAAAGGCGCCAGGGGTGGATGAGATCCGCCCTGAGGTGCTGAAAGCGCTGGACATTGTTGGGCTGTCTTGGTTGACACGCCTTTTCAGTGTCGCATGGGGGTCGGGAACAGTGCCCATGGACTGGCAGACCGGGGTGGTGGTTCCCATCTTCAAGAAGGGGGACCGGAGAGTGTGCTCGAACTATCGTGGTATCACACTGCTCAGCCTCCCGGGAAAAGCTTATGCCAGGATGCTGGAGAGGAGGCTCCGACCGCTTGTCGAACCTCAGATTCAAGACGAACAGTGCGGATTCCGTCCCGGTTGTGGAACAGTGGACCAGCTCTTTACCCTCGCAAGATTACTGGAGGGGTCCTGGGAGTTTGCCAAACAGTTTACATGTGCTTTGTAGACCTGGAGAAGGCTTTCGACCGGGTCCCTCGGGGGTTTTTGTGGGGGGTGCTGCGGGAGTCTGGGGTGCCGGACCCGTTGGCACGGGCCATCCGGTCTCTGTACGCCTGCAGTAGGAGCTGTGTTCGTCTCCTCGGTAGTAAGTCAGACACGTTCCCGGTGGGTGTTGGCCTCCGCCAGGTCTGCCCTTTATCACCGGTCCTGTTCGTGACCTTCATGGACAGGATATCTAGGCGCAGCCAGGGGGCGGAGAGGATCCGGTTCGGGAGTCTCGGGATCGCCTGTTTGCGGATGATGTGGTCCTGTTTGCCTCCTCGGACCGTGACCTCCAGCATTCACTGGGGCGTTTTGCAGCCGAGTGCGAAGCGGCAGGGATGAGAGTTAGCACCTCCAAATCTGAGGCCATGGTGCTCTGCCGGAAACCGGCGGATTGCTCCCTCCAGGTGGGGGCAAACTGACTACCCCAAGCGAAGGAGTTCAAGTATCTTGGGGTCTTGTTAACGAGTGAGGGTAAGGTGGAGCGGGAGATCGACAGGCGGATCGGTGCGGCTGCAGCAGTAAAACAGGCGCTGTACCGGTCCGTCTTGGTGAAGAGGGAGCTGAGCCGGAAAACAAAGCTCTCCATTTACTGGTCGGTCTACGTTCCAACCCTCACCTATGGTCACGAACTCTGGGTCGTGACCGAAAGAACGAGATCTCGGATACAAGCGGCCGAAATGAGCTTCCTCCGTAGGGTGGCCGGGCTCAGCCTTAGAGATAGGGTAAGGAGCTCAGACATCAGGGGGGAGCTTGGAGTCGAGTCGCTGCTCCTTCGTGTCGAAAGGAGTTAGCTGAGGTGGTTCGGGCATCTAGTCAGGATGCCTCCTGGACGCCTCCCATTAGAGGTTTTCCGGGCACGTCCAACTGGTAGGAGGCCCCGGGGAAGACCGAGGACACGCTGGAGGGATTATATCTCTCGGCTGGCCTTGGAACGCCTCGGGATCCCCCAGAATGAGCTGGAAAGTGTTGCGGGTGAGAGGGAGGCCTGGGTTGGCCTGCTGAACCTGCTGCCACCGCGACCCGACCCCGGATAAGCGGGTGATAATGGATGGATGGATGGATGGATCTGATAAAAAAGATTTAAACCAACTTAGTGCGGTACCTGAAATGCCAATCGAATGATCCAATCTCTGTAATAGGATGTCATGATCAATGGTGTCGAACGCAGCACTAAGGTCTAACAAGACCAGTACAGAGATGAGTCCCCTAACTGATGCAATTGAGGTCATTTGTAATTTTCACCAGTGCTGTCTCTGTGCTGTGGTGTTTTCTAAATCCTGACTGAAACTCCTCAAATAAACTATTCTGATGTAGAAAGTCACACAACTGATTTGCGACTACTTTCTCAAGGATCTTAGAGAAGAAGGGAAGGTTAGAGATCGGTCTGTAGTTAGCCAACACCTCTGGATTAAGAGTGGGCTTTTTCAGGAGAGGTTTAATTACAGCTCTTTTGAAGGAATGTGGTACATGGCCTGTTAGCAAAGACACATTAACAATATCCAGCAGAGAGGTGCCAATTAAAGGCAACACGTCTTTAAGCAGCCTCCTTGGGATGGGGTCTAAGAGACAGGTAGACGGTTTAGAAGTAGAAACCGTTAATGGGTTAATGGGAGAAAAGCTATCCAAATATACACCAGGGGGGACATACAGCCGTTTCCACGGCCACTCCTCTTGATGATAGATCATCAGTGGTTGAGGTCAAGAGATCATCAATCTTGCCTCTAATAGTTAAAATATTTTCATTAAAGAAATTCATGAAGTCATTACTACTGAGGTCTATAGGAATACACGGCTCCACAGTGCTGTGACTCTCTGTCAGCCTGGCTACAGTGCTAAAGAGAACCCTGGGATTGTTCTTATTTTTCTCTATTACTGATGAGTAATAGGCTGCTCTGGCATTACGGAGAGCCTTTTTATATGTTTTAAGGCTATCTCGCCAAACTAAGTGTGATTCTTCCAGATTGGTGGAACTTTCGAGCTTATATATAACTTATATATATAACTTATATATAACTTTCGAGCTTTCGAGCTTTCGTGAAGTTTGCTTTAGTTTGCGGGTCTGAGGGTTATACCAGGGAGCAAACCTCAGTGTCTTTTTTTTCAGTGGGGCTATTGAGTCTAGTCTAGTCATTCTCAGTGAGCCTGTAGCACTATTGACAATATGATCAATCTGGGACGGACTAAAATTAGCACAGGAGTCCTCCGTCACATTGAGACGTGGTATTGAATCAAATGCAGAAGGAATCGCTTCTTTAAATTTAGCTACAGCACTGTCAGTTGGACATCTGGTGTAGAAACTTTTGACTAACGGTGTACCCTCCGGGAGTATAAACTCAAAAGTTATGAGGTAATGGTCTGACAGAAGAGGGTTCTGTGGGAAGACCTCCAAATGCTTAATGTAAATGCCATATGCAAGAACAAGGTTGAGGGTGTGGCCAAAGCAGTGAGTGGGTTTCTGTAATGTCTGACAAAAAACAATTGAGTCCAACAATAAGATAAATGCAGCACTAAGGCAATCATCATCAATATCCACATGAATATTAAAATCTCCTACAATAATAACCTTATCAGTTTTAAGGACTAAACTTGATAAAAACTCTGAAAATTCAGATATAAATTCTGAATAGGGACCTGGTGGCCGGTACAGTATAACAAATAGAATTGGCTGTAATGTTTTCCAGGTTGGATGTGAAAGACTAAGAACAAGGCTTTCAAATGAGTTGTAGTTTAGTTTAGGTTTAGGATTCATTAATAGGCTTGAGTCAAAGATGGCTGCTACTCCACCTCCTCGGCCGGTACCTCGAGGAATGTGAGTATTAATATGACTTGGAGGAGTTGATTCATTTAGGCTGACATATTCTTCATGGCTCAGCCAGGTTTCAGTAAGACACAATAAATCAATGTGATTGTCTGATATTAAATCATTTACTAATACAGCTTTAGATGACAGAGATCTAATAGTGTCATCCTGCTGACAAAACCAACCAACCAACAAAATCCTAACCTCCTTGGCGGTACTTTTTGCAAATATTTGAGCAAATCACAGATACATATAAAATAGTTAAACCAACACAAATATTAATTTAAAATGTAATTTAATTTAGCAAGGCATTCAGAAAATGCAGGTTTCTCTCCTATTGTCAGACCAAAATAAAACACACGCACCATTAAAGGAATAGTTTTCTGAAATACTCTTGTGTGCTAGGATGAGATGAGCGAAGCACATGAGACCTGCATTGCACTGCTCCTCCACTCTAGATCCCAAAAATATTATCAACAAAAACACAACAGCTAGCAGTAGAAAAGGCATTATAATATGCAGACACAAACCAAATAAAACTTAGAGTGGTTTATATAATTAAGTTAAGCCTTAAAACCACAAAGAGCAACCAAAAAACACCAAAATAAGTATGTCATGAGGCTTGTTGTATACTTATATTATAGCGAGATAGACTCAGTATAGGTATTTTGTGGGTGGGGATGGTCACCTAGCTGGAGGTGGTGCTATTTAGAACAAAGCCCCATAGCACGTCATATGGAGCTGACTGGCTCTTTAACATGTGTTATGAGAGGTGATAGAGAGGATGGTGTTTTCTTATAGGCATTGGAGACACACGTAGATGTTGAAAATCCGTGAAAAAGTGCATTTTGCAAAATATGCATGCTCTATTGAAGAAGACTTAAAACTAGCAATTAAAACCAAAAACCTGTGTTTACATGTTCACTGAAGAAATAAATCAAGAGAGAAGAAGGGTCATTTACTCATAGACTTCTTTTTGCAACCAGAAGAGAAGAGTTCTCTCTACTGACCCTGCCGGTCAGTAGAGAGAATGCAAGGCACTTCCACATGGCTCCACTTTTCAGAACTGTAGGTTGCCACCTGATAAGATGTGATCTTAAACAGTAGTACAGTGATGTTCCACAGAAACAGTGTTTAATTTACAAAAATCCTTTCCCAAATCCTGCGCTTACAGTTTTCCCTTTCCACTCTCTTATGCCTACTTGCATTTGGCAGGTTTGAACGGAAGTGGCCCTATGGAAAGGCCTCTGCTGCCTCTCACCTCTCACACCTCACTACCGGCACATTGGCTTCAAGCACATTTATACTCGGCCACTTGGAAAACGGCAGTCAGATGCATAAACATGTTGTACAGACATTCATAGCTCCCAGGAGAATGACTTTTGTGATTCGTCACCTTCTTGGCAATTGTTGGATAGATAAGCCTTCCTTTAGCACCATTGGTTAAAAATGTGATGTTTGTGATTTTGTTAAATACAGTACTTTGGTTCATGACCACACAGCTGCAAAAGAAAGACGTTTCATCAAACTCAACTGCACTTTGCGTGTAACGCTAGTAACGCTAGTTAGCAAGTGTTAGCATGCTACCACCCTTAACTCAAACATGAACATGGAAGATGATGTTACGAAGCATTAGCATGTTTGCATTTTAACTGTGAGCATGTTAGCATGCTAATGTGAGCACCACTGTGTACAGCTAGCATGGCTTTAATCTCTCAGTCGTATGTATCCTGTCGGATAAAACAGTTAATTAAACAAATTCCTTTGAAGGAAAACTATTGAGTAAACACCTCACCTCCACCAACCGGACATGTTGCAGTTTACAATGTCTGTCCAAAGTATCATCACTCCACCTTAATAAATATTGGTATGAAATATTTATTAGCCAATGAGTTCTTATTACGGACAAAAATGTGTTTTATGAGGTCACAATGACCTTTGACCACTGAAATCTAATCAGTGCTGTAGAAAACGTAAGACACCCGGCAAACAACCGGTTTCACCACTGGACCAAATGTGAGGCTTAGTGGCTACAGCAGACAGCTAGAAACAATTGTTTTTGTCATTTTTATTGGCATAATTGTTGTTATAGGAATTACAAATGTTTCACTGCATGGTGAATATAACACAGTATTAGTTGTAGTGTTGTGTCGAGCAAGTGAGGCTACAGATAAGCATTACGATATTCTCCCCCATATAGTTAATTTTACATTCGCTTGTATACGTAAATGACTTTTTGGCAGGAAGGACAGTGATGGGCCACATCTTGACAGGAATCCACGCAGAACGGGATACAACAGCAAAGAAAACACCTGGAGGTGAAAACAGAGAGAATTGTGAACTTCCAGTTAATACCGGTTTGTAATAAAGGATTTGTTTGTACTTTATAGATTTTTTCTTTTCCTTTAATGACATAGAAACTAGACAAGTTTATAGCCGAAAAGTAGTTTTTACCCAAAGAGGGCGAGGCCCCCACAGATGGCCCAGGTCATCAGGCCGGCAGTGCGCTCTGTGTTGGTGATCACTGTCTGCTGGCAGTGGGGACACACAGTTTGTCCTGGGGCGTCATGCAGTGCCGGTGTTACTACCAAGTGAGTCACTGAGGTTGAGAGATGCACAGCACATCAAATTTAGGATGTATCTACATATTCTTTAGTATCAATATTCACTTGTAAATGTTAAACATTTTGACTAAAACCTGGAAATTAGTAGTAATGATATTGTTTCTAATGCATTATTTATTTAATGCATTATTTAATCATATGTGTAACTTTTGTGGCCAGCAAGTCGGACATTTCCTGTTGTTTTTGTAGACTTTCCAGTTTTAGATGTTATTACCAGATTTGAGGATACAATTTGCTGAGTGCACTGACTCAGACGGACCAGTAGAGGCTGCCAATAGCACAGCAACTGTAACTTGATAATGAGCTTCTGTTTTGTTTCCGTCTGTCGAATTTCCCAGTCCTGTAATTTACTTTATTAAGGCATCCAGACATAGAGGGTTTTATGGTAAATTACTGTATGTGTTCTCATTGTGTTGTGTGAAAACGTAATTGATGGAAAGACAGTAGTATAAAAAAATACTTTAAAATGTATATCAATGTAGATGGGGGGGGATTGCAATACATCTTTCATGTGAGAAGCCTGAACTTCTTATGAGCTGCTCCTTACTCGTCTTCTACAAGCAACAATCATGCATCAAAAGAAGAAACTGTAAACAATAGCTGTCCATTATGCACGGAGGCTATAAATGGGCTATTCTTCTGATGACTTTGGAGGGAAACTGCAGACTGTGCCCACTGACTTTGCGGTCTGTGTAAATCTCACTTCACACACTGGAATGGAAATACTATCATATCTGTGTCCATCTATTGTATTTTACCAAAGACTATACGTCTCCCATTGATTTGAGGAAAACAATTTTAAAAATGTGGTTAACAAACCATGAAAAAAATAAGAAAACTCTACAAACTACTTTGTTATGTTTTGTAAGAACACCATGGATTAGCTTAAAATGACTACGAAATGTAAACAAAACAAAAATGCAACAAAAGTAAAGCTTTAGGCATCAAAACTATTTGCTTATGTTTAGGCAACACAAGTACTTCTTTCATATGGGACACAAACAGCAATCTCCTGTATGAAATTGCAGCCAATTATCCAGTATTTGTCAAACATTTAAAACAATGCTCTCTCTCACCTGTTGTGCCAGGTGCAGCCATGGCCGGAGCAAAAGGAACACCTGCACAAAACAAAGCAGGAAAGGATGCCTCAGAATGGATATTTCCATAAAACACCTTGCATACAATACCTATATGTTTTTTTCTTACAGTCAAAGCTTAAAAACAATTTGTTTGAAAGAAAAATGTGTGAAATATTGTTGTTAGGCTGTAGATGAGCAAAATGAACTTCAGGTAACAGTATCAGTCACAGACCTCCCTGATACACAGCAGGTGGAGGCGCTGCAGGAGAGAAGCCCGGCTGAGGGTACATCCCTGGCTGCTGCACTGCACCCCCATAGTTCATGGGGGGCCCAGGGTACGGTGGAGCGGACTCGTGTGGTGGGTATCCTTTTTCCATCTTCAGAAATCTTTACTGCATATGATAAATGTTTATTATTATTTCCTTTAGTTGATTAACTGGCTTTAAAGTTATTAAGCAAAAAGTGTGGAAATGCTTGTGGAAATGCTAAATTAAAAGTCAAGATACATTTTGTATTGTAACTATGCATTGACAGTTTATAGGTTTGGTTAGAAATGCAGCCAGAATCAATAACAACAAAAATGTATTTACAGTAACACCTCACACACCTTATATTATATTATTTTAGATGTGCTTAGGCATAAATGAGTAAGCAACATTTTACTGTTGTAGTTGGTTAAGATGTAGCTAATTTTATCTAATCTTTTATTTACTGTTTCAACGATAACAGTGCATGTTTATTGTTATGCTCCATTCAACGAGCCAAATTCCTTCTATGTGTGACGTACTTAGCAATAAACAGTTCTGATTATAATTCTAATAAAATAACTAGATATTTTGTGTGTAATCTGTCAATAACTAGTGGAGTAAAATGTACAATAGCATGTCTCTGAAAATGTAGTGAGGGCATAAAATGGAAAATACTCAAGTACATTACAAATACTTCCAAATTGCACTGAACCACAGTACTTGAGCAAAAGTACTTAGTTACTTTCCACCGCGTTTAAAAGCTCTTTGCTCTGATAATGTTGCTTTGTACTTGTCCAGATCCTTAAGAGCCTCTGTCAGTGAAGCAAACAAACATGCTTTATTGCTTTGTTTTGAAAACAGAAACATTTATTACCACAATGTATGCTGATCAGTCTCAACAAGCCCACCCGGTCCCCGCCTGACTTCCTGGGTCTCGTTGTAAATCCATCATAAATCAATTAGAGCAACATGAGCCACAGACATTAATTCACCACAGCATTGTACTTGTGCCTCGCCCTGTTTTGTTTGGTCAATGTATCTGAATAAGCTTGACATGACCAATTGATTCACTACCTACATGTTCTTTACATTTGTGTTTTAAAATAATGGTAAAAAAAGGTCAACATCCACATACATACACACATTCACACCATCACAAAAGCCGCTGATAGTTATATAACTACATCAGTTTAAATTGAGATTTACCTTCCTGTTACTTAAAATAAAAGAGAAAGTTACACACCCTATCTGTTGGAGCCTGGTAGTGAGGCAGGAAGAATCACGATGAAGCCACTGGAGACGGAGGAAATATAGAAGGAGGTATTTCCTGTTTTCTTCAAATGTAATGGAGGGACTATAGTCAGCTTCATGATGCTCCCTCCCTCTTTCCCCTCCCTTAAACTCCACGTGACTGAGTGGGTCTTAAGAATATTAACAGAATAATATGACAGTGTGTGTTCAATATTGTACAAATAATGACCAGTACGGCAATAAGAGTTATGAATACAGAACTCATCGAAAAGAGGGGCAGCGAGCCGGGTGTTTGCCGAGAACAAAGTAATCTTTAGTGGTCTAACATCATTGCGTCATATCGTTGATCACTGTTGTCCCTGTGTCAGTCAGCAATCCTGGAAAAATCTCATTCAATACCACTCAGTACATTAGTCAAACTAAACACTGTGACTGAGCCGAAAGTCAAGGGACCAAGACCGTGAACAGAAAGAAATGTCTCTTTATTTGTTTGTTTGTTTGTTTGTTTGATTGTAAGACACCGCCTATCAACCAACCTATCGCTGTACCTATCATCTATTTGTGCCTTTTCTTTTCAGCTAGCCCTCTAGTTTTCTGTGGTCTGCTGCTATCTCAGTCTGACTCACTTAATGAGAAACATGTGTGGGTTTGTGATGGTGGGAGTGGGGGAATGCAAAACCCACCCCCATTCTTCCAACAAAAAAACTTTCCACAACTTTCTTTGCTGCTACAATCCTGTTAAAGAAGACCATGTGTAAAATCTATCCGCATAGTTTTTTGTTCATGATAGCAGAGGAGATTTCAACAAGGCCGAAGCCTTTCTCGAGGTGCAAAGCTGTGATTATTCACTGTGTTTTTTTTTTCTCGAACAACATTACATGTAATCATTCGAGCCACAATTAAAGCTGAAGTAGGCAGTAAGTATGCAACATCATTGGCCAAGAAATTCATAATAACCTTGCAGCATAATTTAATTCAAAGTTTGGCAGTAAACTAGACTTCTGGACCATCTAGCACATGACGTGAGACAGTGAGAGAAAGTGTTGTCAATAGTAGACTTGTGCTCACATCTGCGACTATAGCACTGTGAGCCTCGTGGCTACGGTAGATATCCGCCAGTATCTCGGGGCAAGCAACCATTTCTCTCCATCTCTCTAACAAAGCTAACAAAAGTGTGAAGAAGATGTCGTTAAAAGAGAATCACGTGAGGGTTTATAGTATATGCAGGGCCTTTAAAGGTCAACTAAAGATGTGTTGTGTCAGAGAGAAGTTGCATCAGTTTTATTGCCGCCTGTTATACAATTTTGGAAATCCTGTCAGAACCTGTGAAATGTCCCTTTCCAGAAAATTTTGTAATTTCCCACAACCACATATTGTAGAGACTCACTTCCCTTGGCACCATCACGTTATTGCAAAACAGTATGAATCATGTAAAGCAAAAGTAGTGGAATAGAAAGAGTTTGTATTAAAATGGGAATAGGTCAATTCAACATTTAGACAAATACCAATGTAGTAATGATAATGAATGCAGAGGAGAACGATACGTCTAAAGCACGCTTCTTTTCTGCAGCTGGTTGTTTCTCAGTTATGAGTTCCATGGAAACATGACACACTGTTTCTCAATACTGGATATTCCTTATCTGTTTATTCCAGACATTGTCCCTCATACGCTACATGAGTCTGGATAACACATGAGAACACATTAGATCCGAGGACAGTCATGAGGGGGCTGAGCGCACTGAGAGGTCACAGGACTATCACGAAGACATGACCCGTCACATCTGGAATGCACTACGCTACAGCCACGCTGACTTGGTTACAGGCCGACATGGGAAGAAAATGCGGCCACTAGATGTCAGCAGAATTGTTTGGTTCGAGGTTTCATTTCTTCCTTCACAGAGAGCAGCATGTGGGGTCACATTTAAGGACTCTTCAACGGGAGGGCTACCAGAAGAAAAAAGCTTATCTCATGATGCCACTTCCAAGAATTCTGTCATGCTGACAAGTTGCTATTTATCATATGTTCTTCTGGATCATTTGCCAGCATTCATTTGTGTTACTTAGGTACTTGGTTATTGAAGTATCACAGGCAGATGTATTACTATTTTTGACTGCTGAAGTTGTGTTTCTGTGTGCTTTGCAACATCTTTCTGTTTCTTCTGTTGTTGTTTCTGCTTTGTATAAGTAATGTAAATGGTATACAATAGGGATTCCATGACTGCTGTGTGAAGATCATTAATCAAATTACTATTTGTCTTAATTATAGCACTATTTCATACTTGCGAAGAAGCCCAGAAACACAACACTATGGCAAGACTATGGCAAGACTCTGGATGCAATGAAACTATAATAATAAGTAATAATAACAACCGGAAAACAGACTGGACTGAGCTTTGACCTTGAGACCAAGCAGGAAGCATAATCAGTTCAAGTCAATTCATGTTATTCCAGATAATGGGGGAAAAAAGTGAATCCTTAAAAATAATAAAAGAGGTATCATGAATGGCTTTTAGTCAGACTTATACAGACAGCAAAACAACTTTCAGTACATATCACACAAGAGCATGGACGTTATACGTACCTACACCCAGCAGTGAGCTGTAAACGGGGGCTTGTTTTTTCTGGTTGTCCAAACACTTGTTGTTGTAACTCTACTTTAAAATAAAAATAGAAGAAGGATGATGATCAAACATGACTGTAAAATCTTTTTAACTTTTTGCCTTTTTCTAATACTATGAATCACTTTTAAAAATACTTCGGAAATGTCAAGTAATTCCATTAACAATGTGCAATTCATTACTTTTGTAGAGGTAATTTAATTTCAGGCACACTAACTCCCGTTGTTACTATTCTCACTGACTGTGGTAATAAGAAGTACAATAGTAAAGGTAAATTCAGTCTTGTACTTTTTGTACTTCTTTAGTCATAAAGGCAACGTGTGTTTTACAATGGACAAGATGACATCAGGAAACAGTGAGTAGGCTATTGTGTTGACAACAGCGGAACAATGGCAGTTGAGATTATGGCAGTGCAGAAATTGTTTAATTGCTCTCATATGGTTTGTATTATTACTTCTACAAGTAGTCTTTCAGTAGCTTTGTCAAAGGAATCATGTAGTATGTTTTTAGTGTTCTCCTAAAATGGAGAAAGCATTAAACAGCCATACTCTGATGGCCGTAGACTGGGACATGCAAGCACATACAAAAGAGAAAATTCTCAGAAATGACAAAAGTTCCTCCAGGTTTGGTTGAGAACACTTTGGCCCTTTAATTGTTTTTGTCTGCAGGTAAATCGCTATTCTAGGACTTGTTTAATGTTCATGCCTCACTGTTTATCCTGACAAAAGCCTATTCATATGTTTGAGATAGGCCTGAACTCTCTTAATGGCTTGATTTAATTTGGAAGTTATTCAACGTGAACAGTTTCTAATTAAATTGTTAAAAGGGGTGTGTCTCACACTTACATTTCCAAATCCAGTGAAAGACTAATACCATCTCCTGTACTGTATTTCTCACATTTCTTTCGCTGTAGCACCTCAACAGCCACTTGTAACACATTTACAGATCTGAACTATTGATGTGTGGGCAGGGCGCTAAGTTAGCAAACATGATGGATGAGAAATACTGAGTAAGAGGATGTGTCATAAGGTGCAGTTCCTCTTGAACACAACTGTTGTAAAATATTTTAATTATTTTATTGACCATGCACACAACCGATAAGCACACATATACTGCCCCCCTACACAAACACTCTGTAGAACTTGTGTAAATGTTTGATTAGCGGCCATTATAGGGAGGTCTGAAAGGGTGGCGATGAGGGAGAGGCCAAAGATTTGACGTTCACTTTACTTTAGTCATGCAGGCAGGCAGCACTAACAGGATGAGAGGAGAGGACTGACGGAAACAATAGAGGAAGAAAATATTAAATCAGCAAGGATCGAAGAGACAACTTGGCGAAAAGAGATAATCTAATAGATATTCTATCCAGAACCACGTGATTACAATCACCATGGTTACACTGGACATCAGGACACTGACAGTGCGGATACTGGAGGTGATCTTCACCTGTATCTCCTTCAGCCTGGTGGCATCAGTGGGCCACAGCACGGACTCCTTCTGGACATGGTGCATGTTCACCTGGTGCTTCTGCTTCTGTGTCACCATCCTCATCCTGGTCCTGGAACTCACCAGCCTCAGCGCCCAGTTGCCCATCTCTTGGGATGACTTCACGACCGCTTTTGCCATGTTGGCTACTCTGATGGTGTGTGCCCTTTTTTACTCTCTTGTTATTTGTTTTTGACAGATTTATTGATTTATCTATTTACAAACTTGTCGTAGATTATTGGTGAAATACATTATTGACCAGCCACTGACATTGCTGTCATTGATCAAGATCTTTTTATTCCAAACCCATAATGTAAACCTAAACAGACGGGTACTCAAGGCAGCCAAATCCACATCACCACAAAATGTAATGATGTCGAAAATCAAACACTTGTTACAGGTCTGCATTCTTGACATTGGATACGCTTTCATTAGGGTGGTTTTCTGTACAGAGTAAAAAGAGTAACTACAATGGTACTCACAGTAGAGGGCAGATCTCTCCCAGGTGTGTCTGTAACAACCACAGCTTGAAATGAGTGAATACAACCTACAGTTAGACTGCGAGTATATCACGTGTTTTAACAGATACGCTCTCATTTTAATCCATTTAGATATTTGCACCAGCTCTGTGCTCCGTGTCATGGGTGTAACCACCACTTGGAGCATTTATGTAGGCTTCAGCGTAACAATAAGTGTGCAAATGTCAAGTTGATGGCCAATAAAAAGACATAATAATAACTGTGTGTCTGGCCTTAGCATTAATGCGGCAGACAGATTGCTGCCAGCGTTACTTCCTGTCTGGCTTTCATCCTGTACGCCGTGGATGTCGGTCTGACCCGGGCTAAACCCGGTGAGATAAGTGGATTTCTCTCCACAGTGCCAGGCCTCCTCAAGGTTCTCGAGGCCTTCGTGGCTTGCATCATCTTCATCTGCTTGAACTACAACCAGTACTCCAGGTTTCCAGGGCTCCAGTGGTGCGTTGCTGTGTACTCCGTTTGCTTCATTTTCGCCCTGCTCGTCATCATTTTTACCATCTGCCGCCTCCTGACTCTCTTCCCTGCACCGTTTGACAAAGTGCTGACAGTTTGCAACGTGTTGGCAGTGTTGCTGTACATCACCGCTGTGGTCATCTGGCCGTTGTACAGCTTCCAGAACAATTCCAGACCGAAATACTGCACGAAAGGGATTCTATGTCCCTGGGATAAATTAGTGGTTATCACGTTCATGACCTGTTTCAACCTTGCTGCTTACATCACTGATACTGTTTACTCTTTTAGGCTGGTGTTTTTCATCAGCAGAAACTAGGTTGCACTAGGACTCAAAGAATGAACATGAGAGCAGGAATATGGAATGTGATGCATCTCTTGTACAACTTCTGTGAAACATATTTTATTTCCCTGTTGCATTCTCTGAGAACATGAAACTGTGTAAAATTATTAACGTCGGGAAGATGTGATCCCATGATCTTTGCTCATTCTTTTTGTCTAATTTTGAGACAGCCAACTCAGTTGTAGTCGAGTGCATATTCCTGTATATTCCTGAATATGAATGAAATGTAATAAAAGTTTGGATTTACATTTACATGCTGACATCATCATGCCTATTATTCGGTTGTTTCAGCACTTTAGTAATAAATTACCATCATGAATGAATGACTCATAAATGAGCAATATGTTTAATGGTTAAACTCTCCTATCCTTGTCGAAGTATGTTTGCAAAGGTGTGTCACAGTGTGCGCATACCCTGAAAACACAACTCCCCACCCGCTATTCTGCTCTGAACAAACCTATTGTATTCACCCCTCTGTGTTGCAAGAGAGTAATTGGTCAGGATTAAAGCCTTGTTTGCTAATCTTAGTGATAACGTGGGAGGTTACTCACATAAGGCATTGCTTTATTTTAGATATTATAATGGTATTGTAAACACAAGTATGTTCTCAAGGGAAGACAAAGGACATAGTATAATACAATCTATTAAATGCTTCTGTTGTTATTTTTACGGTTTTTAAAAACTTTTTCCCTCTTTTTTGCAATGGATAAAAAGAGAAATTTCATAGGACATATGTTTTGCTTTTGGTTTACACCAATGTAATGGATCACAACACTAATGTAAATACACTAAAACGTCATTGTGTTGTTTCTTGTCAATTTGGTGCGAAGGTAGATGTTCTTCTTTCTTTTAAAGTCTTTATTAAAAAGGTAGCTTTTCTTTTCTTTTTTATAATCTTTGTACTATAAAATCCAGAAAAATCCATTCTTCAAACTCTCCAATTTGTCCCACCCAAGAACAATAAATTAAGGGACCCTGTAGCCTCGTCATTGTGCTGGAGAACCAGGCATGCACTGAAGACCAGAGTCCAGCGTGCGTGTCCTGGGGTGAATATGATAACACTCAGCCAGCATCCAATCCGCGGAGTGAAACAGAACCATAAACCACGTAGATAAGCCTAGGATGCTCTGTTTGAATACACACAACCACTCGTTGAGTTTCAGTTTCAGAGAACACACCCGCTCGAGGCTCTGCATGGATTTCTTCAATACGATCTGGTTTGGAAAAAAACGGCCTTGCTGTACCGACTAGAATCAACTGACTTTGGAACCAGTACATTTTTTTATACGTCCAACGGACTCACCCTGTCCAGCCATGATTGGTGTGGACTTACGGGCGCTCACCCAGCCTGTGGGCATCATACGAATAATGGCAGCCATCCTCACCTGTATGTCTTTTAGCCTGGTTGCAACAGTGGGGTACGTCTCATCTCCCTACTGGGCGTGGTGCATGTTCACCTGGTGCTTCTGCTTCTTCTTCACCCTTGTCATTCTCATCCTGGAGTTCACAACCGTCAATACCAAATTACCTTTTGCCTGGGAAGACTTCACCAGTGCCTTTGCCATGCTGGCGAGCCTCATGTGCCTCTCCGCCTCCATAATCTACCCCGTCTTTTTCACCTGCAAGATCTGCCACCGCCAGATCGGGGCCTCCGTGGTGTCCTGGGTCTGCTTTGGGATTTACGCAGGCGAGGTGGCTTTAACTCGCCTTCGTCCAAGTGGGCAGAACAGCGGGTTCCTCTCCTCGTTACCCGGCATCATGAAGATGCTGGAGGCGTTCTTCGCCTGTCTCATCTTCACGTCCCTGGAGAAGAGCCAGTTCACTGGCTCCCCAGAACTGCAGTGGTGCGTGGCCGTGTACTGCTTGTGCTTCATCTTCGCCATCCTCATAATCCTGCTCTCCACTGGACAGCTGACGTCTTTCTTCCCATTCCCCTTTGACAAGCTTGTGATCGTCTATAACATTTTGGCAGCAGTGATGTACATGACAGCTATGGTGATCTGGCCACTGTATAGTTTCCGTGGAAATAAGAGACCCAGTGTGTGTGGCGCACTCTGTTATTGGGATAAACTGGTGGTGGTCACATTCATGGCCATCATCAATACTATTGTTTACACCGTGGACACTGCTTACTCTATATATCTTGTGTTCTGTATTAGTAGCCAGTTAGCTGCTGCTCATCAAAACTAACACTAACTGAGAACAATTGGAATCCTGGGTTTAAATTCTTGTGAACAAAAGGAGCCATTGTGTAAACTTTTCTTTCGAGAGATTAATTTTAAAGTTTGCCGAATGCAATATAGTATCTTTACAATAATGAAATGTCGATAGCTCAGTACACTATTAAAAAAAGAACTAGAGTTTGTTAATGATTAAAACTGTAGTTTCACTGTCATAAAAATAAAAAAATAGCCTGGCAGTACTTTGGATCCTGATACACAAAGAGTAGAGGTAATAATACTGAGCTCACAATTCAGTTTATTACATTGTCGTATTCAAATCGAGTGTGTTTACACTTAGAGTTTGACATTGTTGGTAATATGCATATTATATTGGATACCACACTCATACCTGTACACTAAATAAGTCAGGAAGTTACTGCACCTGGCCAAGAGATAGTCCAATCTATAGCGGTGCTGGTGGATCCTGTTCCCTCCTTACAGCTGTTTCCCTTCGTTTCCAGTCTTTAAGCTTAACTAAGCTAACTGGCAGTGTGCGGTAGCTCTGTGTTTATCATGAAGACATAAGAGTGGTATTGATTTTTTTCCTTCTGAATCTCGACGAGAGAGCAAACAAGTATATTTTCTGAAATGTATTTAAGCCTTGAGGCATAAAAAGCGATAAAGTAATTGCCTACAGATAAAGAACTGATCAATGTGTGTGGACGTATGAATACTGACAGGCAAACAGGAGGAAGAAAGAGGAGAGAAGAAACAAGAGAGAGAAGCACATGGACAGAATACTTGATGAGCTAGAGGCTGAGACAGCGAGAGACTTTGTAAGCATGTGTGGGAAAAGGGAAAAAGAAAATCCTTTAATCAACAGGCAGCTGCAGCATATGGAGTTGGATTTGTGGCAAGGTGTTAGCTTACTTATTTTCTTATTTAGCTTATTTTCTTCCTCAGTGATGTGGCAGGCAGGGACGGAGATCTAGAAGAAGTATGACGTCAATTCATTCTTTCCCTTTTAACCGATTGGAAAAGTTAAAGGGACGACACCTAAATCTCACTTGTAATCCTGCAGCTATTGTGCTCCTTGGCACACCAATCTGTGTGAGTGAACTCAAGTCAAGTGGAAATGTATCTTTTCTTCTCACGTCAGTCTGTCAGTAAGACGTTTAGGTCAATAGTCTCTATCTGTCAGACACGTTGGCAAAGTGCAGACAGCAGTCGGCTTTGATTAGGATTGCGAAAGGACACAAATGCACGAGACCAGTGATTCTTAAGTGGATCTGTGGCACTCTGTCAGGGGCGCGCTAAATAACTAGCTATTTAATGGTGCTGTATCATAAAAAATGCAAATCACAGATGGTAACCATTTGCGCTTTTAAGTCAAGCCTATTGTGTCCATTACGTTAGCTTTGAGCCGATAGACATGCGGATAATTGTGGCACGCAGCAATATGTTGATTCTTTCTAAGCACCGTTCAGCTTAAAGATATGGATTTATTAGGACTATGATGCTACTGTTCATTTTGTGTAAGCTTTTAAGATCAATTATTAAAATGTAGGCTATAAATGCTGTAAAGATGAGTCCAAATGCAATTTGATTAAAAGCTTCCTCTGTTTAAAAAGGTATATGTATAAGTGGTAATAGCATGCAATAACATTGCAAATTGATATGCGTGAGACTAATAAAGGATTACCTAATTGTATCTTAACTGTGTTTATAAATGGTATAAGCAGTCGTGCATGAACATAGCACTTTATTTTATATCCCCCATTTAGCATTTATCAGCAGTATGTTAATAAACATTTAATAACACACTATAATGTAGTATAGATGTACTATAAGGATATTTTCAAAGGGTTTTTAATGTACAGTACATGAGCAACTTCTCCTCTAAAAACACATTTGACATTATTACAACCGTGTTTTATTAAATTGTCATTCATTATATATATATAAATATATATATATTTACAAGATTTACTCTAACTTGTTTTTGATTGGCAAAATATGTTACATTATGGGATAAATACCCAGCCTCTTAAGTTTATAATGCAGTGTGCTCATGGAGCTAGAACCAAAGAAAGCTAGGATGCAGGATAGCTCCATCTATTTCAAGGACATTGCCAATAAAATAAAAGTAACGAACCTTCCTTAGTTCAGACATAATACATTGCTTTACATCAGGTTGTTTAATCAATGCTGAATATTAGCCAAATAGCCTAAGATTCATTTTCAAAGTCACCTCAGGTTCTGAAGAAAATGGGCATGTCCTCCTCATGCTCCAAAAATAATGTGAATGCCCTTTGAGACAAGCAAGAATCTCCCCTCAAATTCAAGCTGAATTGGGCTAGTGGTGCAGTACTTATGGTCTTTTAAAGTTACACAATTAGACCTTCTTTACACGTTCATTTCAATTAAAGTGAATGAACGTGTTTTATTTGACTTTTCTCTTCACTGTTTATAGTAAACATTTATTTCCCATGTTTATTCAAAAAACAACATAATTCTTTATAACCTAGAAATTCACTTCTAAAACCATAATTATAACAACTTAAAAAAGTTGCTCCATAGAGATTTCAGACCATATCTATTGCCTCCACGCGGCTCCCAACGGGGTGACGGCTAAGCCGGCAGGTTGCGGCTAACAGTGTGAACGGTGTTTACTGTGCAAACTGTGCAAAGGTTTGAGAAGGATTTTCAAACCCACATAAATCTTATGCCATAATTGAGTCCAGGCCCATGTCAAACAATTCAATTCAGTTTATTTTGTATAGCCCAATATCACAAATTACAAATTTGCCTCAGAGGGCTTTACAATCTGTACACATACGACATCCCTGTCCCAGGACCTCACATCGAATCAGGAAAAACTCCCCAAAAATAACCTTTGACAGGGAAAAAAGGGAATAAACCTTCAGGAGAGCAACAGAGGAGGATCCCTCTCCCTGGATGGACAGAAGCAATAGATGTCATGTGTACAGAATGATACACATGACATCAATAATCAAATCCAGATAACCCAGTTACCTTTGTTCAATGACCATAGCCCAGCTGGTGGATTTAATAATACGAATGTGTGAGCGTGTGCGTGGGAAGCATGTGTGTCATGCATGTGAGCACCTTTTTGACATATTCCTATTCACATTGTCAGTGAGTTATGGTCAGATCTTTTACTGCTTCTGCACAGAGAATGACTCAAGATCTCAGCTTAGTTTATGACAACATGTTGCTGTACCTTTCAGAAAGATTTATTACGTAGTCTTTTACCAAAATATAACGTCAAAATATAACTTTTAGCTAATAACCGCAGAGATTTTGAATGTAACGTCAAGAGACTACGTCCATATTTGATACAGTCTGTGCTTCCTGCTTGACAAGTCCACGGCTGTCAACAGCTCCATCTGGAGTCTGTGTGCAGATGAACAGCTAAAATAACTGCCTGCAAACCCTGTACAACTTATCATTTCTCTATCAATTTATATGATAATTGATGCAGAAAATAAACAACATTAAGCAAATAAGTAGCCTTGTTGGATGGCCCCATGCAAACAGCTGTTTTGAGACAGCCCAGGGCCTACATTACAAAATGTAATTACAACTGCATTAAACAGTTAGTACATGAATGTAGCATGATACAAACAGACCAGGGAGACATACAACTCATCAAGGCTTTAAAATAGTGTCTATGGATGCTGTAGTCCGGCTCATTATAAATAAATTGAACAAACAACATACAAGCAGCACAGAGACCGATTGATTGTTTGTATATTCTGTCTATGATTACTTTTAAGACTAATTCATCTTCTGACCGAAAGACAGCGTCAGCCACAGAGTCGCCACTCTGGAAGTAATCTCATTCATGTCTTTCTCCTCCAATCAACCTTTGCCTCCCTCCCTCCCTCCCCACACACACACACACACACACACAAAAGGTTCTGTCTCATCCTGGTTATCAGAGATATTGATTCAGAAGTTGTCTGTCATGCTGCTATGGGCCACAAACACCACACAGAGGTCACACTCCTGTTACCTTCAGAGAGTTCTCCGATCCCTGAGAACGAAGTCGACGACTGACTCCGATCTGAAAGGATCATAGGATCATGCCAAAAGACAAGAAGCTTGATGTGGAAACATCCATGCTTGAAGGCAGAATGACTCATCTGAGCAAGAGAGAGAAAAAAGAGCCGGGAGAAAGAACAGGACTGTTCAGTGTCATCTTTATTTTCAATGTAATCCTGTACAGTTCAGCAGCAGTCTAATAACAACTGGCAGACAAGGCCAGAAGTTATAAATTAAAACAATAATGCACATCGTGTCAAATATATTCATAATATATTATCCATGTACTGCTGGGGATCACTTTGCTGTAACACAGGTCTCACAGGAAGAGAAGTAATATGCAGAATGATTGTTTTGCGGTAAATTTGATCTTTTAAAACAAACAAAACCTTTTGCTTTTGCATTGTAGTGATTACATGTGTGCTCGGTTTTTATGAACTCGGTTCTTGGTACTCGCACAGCGAACATGTTAGTTTTTTTTGTTTGGATGAAACCAATTTAAGCAAGGAAATTAGATAACTGCATCTAATAATGTGAATACGAGAACAGAATATGAAATAAGCAATACAAGACAACAGCAATGTAAGGACAACTTGGGGACACAAATAATTGGAAAAATAGCATGAGCTGCTGCATCTGGCATTTTTAAAAAGGAAGAAAAGTGTACCATCTGTGGCAGGTCCATGGTTTATCAGAGGTGTAGTCTGCAGTTTATCATGTGCATCGTTTAATCCTGAGTTACGTATTATACAGTATTATATAATATAATACTTGTACTGCGTGTTTAATGATAGTAGTAGAATTGATGCAATTGAACCAGAGATATCGTCTTTCTTATTCCACAAATTATTCTTCATTGTCAAAACCTGGTGCATACATTACCCACAATGCAACTCAACCACCAACAGTTTTCAGTCAGCTTGTGTAGCCTCGAGCTGCTAGCCTCCTGCAGAGTTGAGGAGCGGGCGACGGAGGTCTGGTGAGCTCTCTTCTCTCTCTGGAGCCATAAACGTCTTCATGCAACCTTTTCCTGTGAAGAGACTTTGATGTGCAAACTTGGTGCATGGAGATCCCCTTAAATTAACCGGGCAGCCGGATCAGGCAGAGTTAGTGCACTTCAGTGCTTTATTAAACAAAATATGGAGCAGGCAAGAGAATCCAAAATGTATGAGGGCTGGCGATGAGGTCCAAAACAAGCTGAACAGGCAAACAGATGGCTGGAAAGCTATAGGCAATACACCCGACCCGACAACCTGGTGGAGGAATGGATCTGAGCCAGTGTGTATTTATATATATCAAGGGGCTGATGACGAAATGAGGTGCAGGAGATGGGAAGAGAAGCTCAGGTGAGGACAATGAGGTCATTGCAGGGCAGATGGGTGTGGCGGGATCTGCAATGAAAGGAGAAAAGTCCGAGGGCATCTGGTGGAGACGTGAAGTAAAATGTTGGAGAGGTCCGGCATGGAGGAGGGGACGCTGGAAAGATGGCCGGCTGGGCAAAATGTGCAGGAAATTGAATGAGGCAAACACTGTGACACTGGGAGCTAAGTGTAATTCATTAGCTCTCTTCTACTTACTGTACCCTGTAGTCTGGTTTAACACGTTTACCTTGGCTGCTTCTTCTGTAATGCCAACAGCTTTTGTTGACCTCTACAGTTACAAAAAAAACTGTTTTACAATCTGGACAAACAGGTTCATCTGCCAGACAAAGGAAAATGTGATGTGCACGGTCAAAAGAGTTTTTGTTGACGTTGTCGTTAACCTTGAAAATGAGAGCTGGTGTTGACCGCAATGGAGAAAATGCTGTATAAATGAAACATCATTATCCATGAAGTGCCACTACACACCACTGTCCTACTGCAGGGCAAGCCTCCATACACAGCTGTTTGACATATATACTCACAATTATCATACATTTACCCATTTGGACAAGTCAAACAGCCCCAATAAAGAATACGTCATCAACATCCTACTTTCTTTTTTCCTTTCCTTCATGTCTCACACATAGTGGGTAAAAACTGTTTTAAAAAAGTTTTATACACAAAGAAAAGAAAAAGGGTGCTTTGTGTGTTTTTTCAACTATAGCTGTTGTGCTGTGGGGTGATAACAACCACCTATGGGTGGGACTTTCGGATCCAAAGGCGGGGTGATGTTTTCCACATAAATACTCGCAGTGCTTCAATGAATCTGTGAGAGACACCTCGGCTGAGGGACGCATTTCTTCGTGCGCAGGATTTCAGTCAAACTCCAGCTGTGAAGAAAGTGCTGGAAGATGTTGCTTTTTGCGCCTCTGTAAATGGAAACGTGCGCGTGCTGGACAGCAAGAAAATGCCTCAAAATGAAAAGTCAAGTGTGAGGTGGTTTCTCTTTCTAGCGGCCGGGGGCAAGAGCGAGAGAGTTGATGTTGACCTCAGAGCAAACCTGGTGAATAGCGCATGAGACGAGCATCACGCCATCCGATAGTGGAGAGGATACGGCGCTCAGGAGCGCGCAGGTAAGTTAAATCCCATCTACGAGAGTCACGGAATTTAACATTAAAAACATGTGTTTATTCAATGAAATGAATATTAATTCGCAGTAAAAATCGTACCTGTTTTCCTAACAGAGGACGTGAAATGGTATTACGTGGGTTTGGAAAACTTGTATGAGGCTCCAAGGTTTATTATTTGTTTAAACTCAGATTGAATAAGCCAAAGCATCTCATGACTGAGGGCTATAGTTTGGTGGGCAATAATGTCAAGCCCCGTGCAGCCTAAAGGGGAGAGGGGCTCCAAGTGTGTTTGTTTTCTCAATAAATCGCTGCGGGCTGCGCGTCACTCCAGTGTTGTGAAGCGCGGTTCAGTGCATCTTTACGTCACACCATTTATTTGTGCAACACTTGTTCACAGCCTCGGGTTGCAACGTCTGACAACTAGAGGGCAATTATTATTTTAGGTCACCCGCAAGTCCCCAGGTAAGGACATATAGATGCAGTTTCACAGACATGATGACATTAATTATTATAGGATGCCAGTTGGCCATTGTTCTAATTTCAGATATGTTAATGTGTATACATTAATGTCTATTAAAGATATACCTTCACAACCTTGAGACCACATGCAACAACATTACATATGGTTCAGTCTGGTGTTCTCGTTATATTTTTATTTTAAGGCTTTAATTTAGATTGACTCGCAGAATGCAAATAATGAAAATTATTAATAATAAGACAAATAGAATAACAGAGAGTAAAACAAACAAAAAAATCATAAAATATACAGAAAATAACATTTGGTTTTGGATTGCAAAAGTGATTTAAAAGATGAGACCAGAGTGGAGCAAAGGCTTTATCACCTTCATGGATGAACACTCGGGTGTGTGAAGGACATCGGGCAATAGGAGAACTGATAGAGAACTTAAACTCAATTTTAAAAGCAACAAGTAGCCAGTGTAAAGAAGCCAGGATTGGTGAGATGGGTTTATGTTTCCTTTTCGGAGTGCAAATCTTAGCAGCAGAGTCTTGGATGAGCTGGAGGCGACAGAGGGATGTTTGGCTGATGACAGAGAGCAGTCTACAAAGGTCTAATTAACTAGTTATGAAGGCGTAAATAACGATTTCCAGATTTTTGGGAGAAAGAAATAGTCTAATGCTTGAAATGTTTCTGAGATGATGAAAGTAGGATTTAACATGCATTTTTAAGCTGAGTTATTGAATGGGACAGAGAGCCAAGACCAGTGATCTTTGGGTGATCTTGACATATGAACAATATCTCTTCCTTAACAGGATTGAGCTGCAGGACTTCATGTGACATCCACCTGCAGATGTCATTAAGGCAGTTTAGCTGGTTTCAAGGGTCACAGTTTAGATAGATCTGACTATCGTCTGCGTTAAAATGGAAACTGATATTATGATTATGCTGCGGGTAAGAGGGAGTATATAAATGGAAAAGAGACCCGGACCCAGCACAGATCTCACAGTTAAGACCAATGCAGATACCCACCAAGATCTCGAGTTCAAATCCAAGAAAACAAGAATAGAGTTCAGCATCAGCTGACAGCAGTTATAAAAAATCTGTTTGAATGAAACCCTTTCTAACCCGTAGCTAACAATGGGAGCTGAGAAATAGGTCTAAAATTATCAGGATCAGAAGAATCAAGTTATAGCCTTTTTAAAAGTAGAGTAGTTTTTAAAATTTCGGGAACAAAACCTGTTGTCAGACAGCTGTTTGTCTATATTCTGTAGTATATGATAACAATGTAATCTATGAACTATTATACAATATTTTTCGCTGAACAATGAAGCATTTTGTACAAAAAATACACACAAAAACAGCCTATAATTTTTATGCCATGATAATTTAAACAAATGAATGTGAACAACTTTTCACGGATCCCCTGGCAGAGTGCCCCGAACACCACTTTGAGGAAGATACTCGAGCTCTTCAAGGTTTGTGGGCTACTCGCCCCTTGGCTGAAGACATTAGTTTCTACCGCATTATGGACTTCTAATCTAACTTCGGTGACAGTATTGAAATGTGCTTAACTAATGTCATCTTCTTCTAAAGTGTAAGAAATGGCAAGTTGGCCACTGGTCCAAACGATTCAGTGGAAAGTTTCTCTTGTCTCCTGGTAAGCATGGGCGAATTGCCGGGAACGCCTCCTGCCCAAGTATTGGTGCAAAAAGGTAGACATAACACAAATTCTCTAAAGCAGAAGTTCACACGCTTTAAAAACAAAAAACACCATAGTTGACCGGCATGCTTTTTTTTTTAAAGTATAGGTTGTTCAGTATCCCATATGATTGTACATTTGTGTCTGTCTTGTTTCTCATGAGGTATTTCCTATCGTAATCCAAACAGACACCAAACACCAACCCTTCCTCGTTCAACATGGATGGCTACGACAATTGGACGTTGATATCCGAGAATGTCAGCTCGTCTTCCACCCAGCCCAACCCCAACTCCACCCACAACAATAACTCAGTAGCGGCCGCGCTAATGCCCTTCAATGTTTTCACCCTAGTCGTCTACATCAGCGTCTTCATTGTGGGTCTTCTGGGTAACACGCTGGTCATCTATGTGGTGATTCGCTACACCAAGATGAAGACTGTAACCAACCTGTACATCCTCAATTTAGCTTTGGCGGATGAACTCTACATCTTGGGAATTCCCTTTCTAGGCACCAATAGTGTGCTTTCCTACTGGCCATATGGGGATTTATTCTGCAAGGTGTACATGACTGCTGATGCCATGAGCCAGTTCAGCTCCACCTTTTGCCTCACGGTGATGAGCATCGATCGCTACCTGGCTGTGGTTCATCCTATTCGCAGTGTCAAATGGAGGAAGCCACAGGTTGCCAAGATTTTCAATGGTGTGGTGTGGGTTGTATCTTTTCTGATTGTGCTGCCAGTCACAATCTACTCACATGTACAGGAGGAGGTCAACGCCTGCAACATCACCTGGCCTGAGCCTCATAAATTTTGTTCCATCGTCTTCATCCTCTACACATCCATACTAGGCTTCTTTGGTCCTCTGGTTGTCATCTGCCTCTGCTACCTGCTCATCGTGATCAAGGTAATGCTTCAGATTCAAGTCTGGCTTTTATTGGTGTCTAACATCATTCTTGTTTTAAGTTTCTACTTTTAAAATCTCATAAAACCTTTTCAAATGACCGTCTCCATTTCAGGTGAGGTCAGCAGGTGTGCGTGCAGGCCGGACTAAGCGACGCAAGTCGGAGAGAAAGGTGACGCGCATGGTGGTGATCATTGTGTTGGTGTTTGTACTTTGTTGGCTGCCCTTCTTCACGACCAACATTGTCAACCTGGTTCATATTATCCCTAAGAACAATACCAACGTGACAGTCTACTTCTTCCTGGTAATCCTCACCTACGTCAACTCCTGCGCCAACCCAATCCTCTATGCCTTCCTCTCTGACAACTTCCGGCAGAGCTTCCAGAAGGTGCTCTGTGTCCACAAACCAAATGGTGTTGGCACTGCAAGCCAGATGGGAGGGAGGAATACTGCATATAAGGAAAACCACATTCCTGTTCTGCCAACCAGAAATCCCACACAAAATGGAAAAATGCAGAGCATTCAGGTATTGTGCAAACAATATTAATGTGATCCAAATCATTCCTGAATAAGCAACCCAAACTCAAAATTATTATATGCAACGTTACTTGTTGAGAGCATATCATAGTTATGCAAATTTGTTTATATCGCAGACTAAATGGCATACAAATGACGTCTTAATTACCACTTATTTTAGCCGGTATGCTAAAACTTAAAAAGGGGTGGAAACAGAGGAAGATGTCATTATTGTCCTTCAAATAAATAAAATAAAATAAAACATTTAATTTATATTAAATTTAAATTATATTATTATTATATTATTATTATATTATTAATATATTATTAATATTATAACACATGTGACTTAACAGTCACATGTCTTGGTTATATGTATGCTTTAGGACCATATATCCAAAACAAATCTGCAGTGTACATATGCACGAGTGTCACTGGCCCCTACTCTCAAGTGCCCAGTGTCTCTGATGTCTGAACATTTAAAAATGGGACTTCCAGAGATGAAGTCCACTTTATGTAACAGACAGGAAAGAACTGAGGCCCAAGTTGTAACTCTCAACAAAAACATTTCCACTATTTCCTTCAGGAGCAATAACGTATGTCAAAGTGTGTCATTGAGTCTTTCTTGTGTCCCTAATCTCTGTTGTTGTTTCAGGAGACGAATGGAGCATGAGTTTTCAAGCTGACCCTCCATGTATTACAGCGCAGCAACATGGTACATGGATGATTTATTTCTGGAACCTTTATGGATTGGTATTTCCTGTCTTAAAGCTGATCTTCCCTCAATGACTGGGACATTTGTGGAGTGGACCAGAGGAGCAAAGTAGGGGAGAAAAGACAGCATTCCTCACAGATCTCAGCATTTGCGTTTCTTCTTTATGTCTTTGTCCTGTTACTGGGTTGACTGCATTGTACAAAACATTAGTTTATGTTTATGTTAAGATGTGCGATCTCTGCACAATACAAAAAACATGAATCATGAAACTGTAAAATGCTGTAACTTCTTCTATAGCTCAACTGCAGACCAAAAAATAAATATTATTCTCAAACAGGATTTTCTTTTTTTTAATATTTGATCATTTTTAGTAAGAAACCCTTGTTTTTTCTCATGTACTTTTATTTGATTCGCTGCTGATGCTTTTTGCTATTATTCATCTATGTTAACCTGTAATCTTGATAAATTCAGTACAATGTACATTTCACAGCACTAAGACACAATTTAATGACTGGAATAAACAATGAGTGAGAACATTGTTTCTGTTATAGCAATAGATTGACATGTTTGGAAATATGCTTATTAACATTCGGCTTCGAATTACATGACAAGAGCAATACCACTCTCATATACGTATGTCCGTTTAACGGGCTATACATCTACAGTGAACAATAGGCTAGGTTAGCTTAGCACAAAGAGAGGAAACAACTATCCTGGCTCTGTCCAAATCTCAAAAAGCAAATCAAAGAAATAGTCTGGCAGATAATCACCATAAAATATTTAGTATGCGTGACCCATAGAGATAATGTTTAATAGCCCCGCCTGTCATATAAAACCGTTTTAGCAGAGCAAACGTCACAGGACTGAAGCTTAAAAAAGCTTAAAACACTCTAACTTCCGTTTCACTGGGACTATAACTGTCAGTCGAGAGAGAGTGGTATTGATAAACTCATTTAACTCTAAGATCGAAACTTAAGTGCACTACCCAATAAACTGTACCTCTAAGAAGTCAAACTATTAAATCGGTGCTGTGGAAATAAATGTTATGCTAAATTTATCATGTGAGCCATGATAATACAGATCATTTCCCCCGGATCAGTGATTTCTTTTGTCCAGGCCTTTTGTATGGAGTCATGCTATTATATGAAACCCAACCATTGATCTCTCTTTAATTTCAAATTACAGTATTTACTGTGTGCTGAGTGGTCACTTATGTGTTGGTTAATTGTAATTTGTCCTGTCTGTATGCTTTTTGTGACATTTTAACTTCAATGTTATAACGCTGTAAAAAAAGTATTTATCTCTTCTCTGAAGTTAAGTGTTTAGCTGATGGACTATGATCTTTAACATTCGGTGACAACATTTTTGGGAAGTTGCTGGACAACACTGGAGCATCTCCATAGTTGTTACTTAAGCGAAGCAAGACCACGTTGACAGTGTGTTTTAAAAACTACTTGCTAAAATGGAACTTTAGATGGATAGGACCAGGGTTGCAAAATTCTGGGAATATTCAAAGTTGGAAACTTTCCACGGGAATTAATGGGAATAAACGGGAATATACGGGAATTTACGGGAATAAACTGGAAATGTTGGGGTAATTTAACTGTATTTACCTTGTCATAAGCAGACATGCATGCAAACATTTATAATACAACTTTTAAAAATGACATTTTTGACTTTTTTGACATTTTGTGAGTAGAACTTTATTCTTTCATCGAACAGCAAAAACATGAACGTTGAATAAAAAAGGTTGTATTCCCTATGATCACCACCCCCAAACCCACATTTTTTAGTGTTTTTTCCCTGAATCCTTTCAGGTCTAAATGCTTTCTTCCTGGCCCTTATCAACATCCTCCTCACTGCTGTAAAAAGTTAGTCTACTGTATACAAATAAACTTGGTATTAAAATGAACATGGCTTCAGTTTACCTAGTAATCAATATGCTAGGTATGACAAACAGAGTTGGGAAAGTTCACTTTCTACATGAACTAGTTCAGTTCATAGTTCATAATTCAAAATGTTGAACTAAGTTCACAGCTCCAAAAAATTAATTAGTTCAGTTATTTTTTTCAATATGTTGAGAGCTATAATTGAAATCTCTATCTGTCTGCAATACCGCTCTTGGCCTCTACGCAACTCGGCGCTCTCACACTTGCGAGGCATAGGGCTGAAACGTTCAGAAGCAACTCTGATGACAAAGAAGTTCAAAAACAACAGAACGTTTTATGTTTACGTTTATGTTTCTGGCAGACAATGTTCCCAACCAGCTGCATTCAGGGTCCAGCTGAGCTAGGCGTGCATAGTCTTGTTCTCAACTACATTTAAGTTCCCTGTTATATGCTTTTGCAAAAAAACTTCTTTTTTTCAAAATTCCCAAAATTCCCGAGACAAAATTCCCGTCGAAACTTTCCGAAAATTTACCGGAAACTTTCCGCCCCTTTGCAACCCTAGATATAGACACATTTGTGTGTGTTAGAAACAGTGGGAATCTAACATAATTGGTCATTATTGGTCATTTATAATATGGACTATTGAATTCCATGACATTCATAGAACACAAATATTAACTTAGTCATTCTGTTAAAGGAGCCGTCATAAATATGAACAATGAAGCATTTTTGCATGTTCACCCTGCATTGATTCTGTAAGATTCGTGTTCAAAGCTCCGGGTCCCGTGGCCGCAGGAAATTCAGGATTCGAGTTAAAGTTTAACAATATTTAATGGCAAAGATAATACACATGTAGCGTTCACGATCGTGGGGCCAGAAAGGAGGAACTCTCCACAGACGGAGTGCAGCTCTCAAGGAGCCACAGACCGGGGCTGTCTCGAGTCTCCAGACCAGTAGAACCATGTCCCCAGAACAAATGCTCGGCTATTAGTATGGTCATGCAAATGAATTCACACCTAAAGGTTAGTTCCATTGGTCAGTTCAAAGGATGCCGCCATTCTGTTCGCTACGCCAATTAGTAAACAGGCGAGGTCAAAGCTCACTCTTCCGGTCAAGGACAGGAAGTTCCCCTTCACAATAAAACCCTATTATCCTGCCTTCCGAATAAAAGCAACACATTAGGTTTCAATCGGCATCCATTTTAACTATTGTCTAAACAATAAAACATTCATTCATTCTCATGCATCATACAGTTAATCATTACATTTGTCATTAAAACAGAATAATAAAACAGTGATCCTCTCTTATGTTTCATAATACATTCCTCCAGAATATTCCTCATAATATCCCAAATTAATTATCATATCTTTCTTTATGTATTAATTTAAAACATAAACTTCTCTTATCTACATGTGCAAATATATATAAAATCCACTACAACCTAACAATTCAACACAGCACAGTTGATGGCAGCTGACGTTCCTGCATGAAACAATGAACACTTTTATTTTGTCTTTTTTTGTAAATTAAGTTAAAGTAGTTTTAATGCAAAAATAGTAAACAATAAGTAGAAATATCTTATTTTTTCATTGGACCAGATGGCTTTCCACAAAATTACATTTAAAGATGTCCGCTAAATGAATTAATAATGGTGGTTGGGTTTTGGTTCACTGTTTCTTTAATAAATGCAACGATATAAAACAGTGTGGGGTGCAAATTGTTTATATGATAGATTATATATATATAATATTTTTTTTATTTTGGTATTTATTTATTTATTTGTAATCTTAAGACAATGCTATAAGCACGTTGAAAGAGTTACCAGTCACCTTTATCTTTCCACATCTCCATACCGGTTGTAAAGTGATTCTAAAGAATCAAAATCCACAGTCCTCATTCAGAGGAGATGAACAAATCATTGATTATTTACACATCCCGCAGTTAGCTTATGCAGGTTCAAAAAGTGAGCACTGACTATGAATATCATTAATATCAATTATCTTTACATGGAGTTGTTCTATATTAGACCATATGTCACTGTCATGATTTGATTCAGTTAAGCATATGTCTATGAAAATTAACTAACTATCAACCATGTACCACATGTCTTGTCTTTAATAGCTTCCATCATCTTCTCCCCCGGGACATTTTCCTTTTCTAAAACCGTTCCTCTCTTTTGCCTTCTTCTCTCCTTCCTCTATACACTGTACCTCGATAACATATACTGGACTGTCTTAGCCCTTATTGTGTGTCTGTTTACTGACAACCTGTTTTGTGGCTATGTGTGGGGGTGTGGGGACTTCTGGTTTCCTTGTTGTTTGCGGTCATGCTGCTTTGGTTCCATCAACCTCAATGTCTCTGAAATGCCCGATTCTACACTGTGATTGGCCAGTCTGCATTCAAGGGGAGGACTTAGCTGAGGATCAATTACAGCATGAATCTACAAATAAGTCCTATACATGCTTGCTCATGCTCTGGGCATTTTTTGACTTTGGTTTTAGAGCCAACACAGTGGTAATGAGCGAATGTTAGCCTGCTGACGCAGCATGGCCATAGCATTTAGCTCAAAGCAGCACTTAGTAAAGTATTGCGTTGCAGCAACACAGCAACAAGCCAATCACAGCCCAATAATCAGAATCAGAATCAGCTTTATTGTCCATGTATGTGTGCCCATACTTGGAATTATACTCTGGTTACACGTACGCTCTCATCGTACATACATATTTAAATTACAACCTGAGACTGAAACAGTGTCTTAAGAATTACAAGAAAAGGCCGAGAACACATTCTTCTGTTGTTTGTGGCTGCGATTGTCGGCATGTAGAGGAGTGAGGAGCATTAAGGGATTCAGAAGGAGAAGGAGTGTGTTGCCCTGTGTGGTTAATTAAAGCCGTTATCCACCCCACAGTGTGTCGTCCTCCCTCTCCCAGGGGGACAGGCAGGGTAACATATAACATTTCAATAACATACGACAGATAACTGCTTCAGTAAACCAAACCCTAGTAACAATCAAGATGTCAATGCTTTCTTCGCTATTAATTTTCACTTGACCTTTCCTTATCTGATTTTGAAGGAATATTTTTAAGATATTATCTCAAGAATACTGCATGCATCGCTAGCAAGGCTGAAATATGAACAGGGTTATACTGTCACAGCAACCTAGAGACTTTGGACTGTGACACCAAACAGGTATTTTCCTCTCACATGTTTCTTTCTCACCTACAGCCATGATATTTAGGTGTCTCTCTGTAAAACCGAATACACTGGAGTGGGAGGAGAGTGCATCAGTGTGTCAGTAATTCAACTGCGACTAAGTGTGTTTGTGCTTTTTCCAGACTTTTACCAAATGATGCTCAGAGAAAACAGGCAAATTTGAAATAAGAGGTTTACGTGCACAAAGTGAACCTATCTTCTACGTTGAATTGAGAACACGGCTCTTTGAGTTAAAGTCTGTATCGGGGAACTTGTTATTTGTAGGAGCTGTCCATCTCTCTCTCTCTCTATCTCTCTCTCTCTCTCTCTCGCTCTTGGATGACGTGGAGTGGAAGGTTGCTTTAAACTTTGAATCCCGAGTGTTCACTGTCCTCTAGTGGTCACCGTAAGATACTGCAACACTACATTAAATTAAACGCTAAATGTCTATATTGTTATTACTATAAAGTGTAATTGATTGTTTTTACATAAAACAGTAATATCATAATTATATCTGATTTTTGAAAAGTTTAACTGTAGACAATCATGTGTTTTATTATCAAACAACAGCATCATGTAATGCATGCGATAATTATGACATATACAGCAGACATATAATAGGCCTCGTGATTGTAATAATCCAGTTGTAATAATCCAGTTTTCACTGTATGGTGAGAAGTACTCAACATAACCGGACTTGCCGCCCAGCGGCAGTATTGTCTAACTTTGAATCCTCGGTGTCTGCCCTGAATATTTCACTTTCCTCAGTGGATCAGTCGGACCAGGGGGAGGTGGTGCTACAGCGCAGAAGGCGCTAACCCTGCGCAATCTATATCATACCTGTTTGTTACCAGTTGTTATGGATAAATGTGGAGAAAGAGGTGAGCGCGCACTGATCTGTTCGACTCAAACACGTCTGCAGTCAGATCGGTGATGCTCCGGTGGAGGTGCTGAAGGATCAGTGTTGGAGTCGCCAGCAGTGCGCTTCAGCTGGACACAAGATCTGGAGGACTGGTCGTATCATTTTCTTAAAGTTTGCTGCTTTTTTTGCATTTGTTTTTAAAAGTGGAACGTCTTAATTATAAGTGCACTCGGAGTAGTTTGCATTGTGGTTTTCGTCTTTCTTTATTAATAAGGGAGAAAGCGTGCGCATCGGACAGATATGTTTTCTCTCCGTGGAAGTTTCGCCCCGCGCCCGCTCTCCTAAACGCTCATCCGTGCATTTTATTCATTACACTTTATCTGAACTCTGCTGGAGGCTGAAAACGAAATGGCCAGCGAGCGGAAACCACGGCTTTGTGTCATGACAAAAGCGGAGAACGGGTATGGATTTCACTTGCACGGCGAGAAAGGAAAGAGCGGACAATTCATCCGTAAGGTGGAGAGCGGCTCCCCTGCTGAAGCGGCGGGGCTGCGCGCCGGGGACCGTGTGGTTGAAGTGAATGGGGTCAACGTGGAGAAAGAAACACATCACCAGGCAAGTTGATGTGCATTCATATTTGTGGTTCTACGTCACGCTACAGCACGCGCGTTAGTTCCCTGTGCAGTGGTTGGGTCAATATCAACAGGTTACACTGGCTGGTGCGTGCATCCTGGCACTGGGACGCTTTTAGCCGAGCACACACCCCTCCTCCTGGCTTGGAGGGGCAACACTGAAACATTGAAACTTTTTATCTTCTAAAGTGTACCCACATGAAAGCACACGTTGCTCTGAATACACTCTTAGACTGTGACTGTGCCAAAGTTGCATTGTGACATAAACAATTTCACATAAAAGGGTCTGACCTGCACAGTCCCTTTGTTTGGATGGATAGCAGGTGCGCTGACTAAAGAGGCTGAGACAACTGTTTGTGTTTTGGCTGGTGGTCAGATAGACAGCGGATGACAATTTTACAATGCTCACAGATAGAGAGGAACATCAACACCAACAACCTCTCGGTATATTGAGTATATTCTCTAATAGAACAACAATTCTGCTGCACTTATAATTGAAGTTAACACAAAGTATGATACAAGACTCAGTGCTTTGTGTTGTCAGGTAATGTTGTTTGATTGTTAGAGAGCCCGGCATATGAAGGATTGACTCGGAGCATGTTTTGGACTCATAAGTGATTTGCAGAGCCCATCATTTCATCAAATGTCTTGTTTTGTTGAACAGTATAATATATACATGTTTCTTTAATGGTAAGACAAGAAGAAGCAACCAATGTACACATTTAAGAGGCTGAAACCATCAAATGTTGGGCTTTTTGCCTCGAAAATGAATCTCCATCTTACAGTATACATACTGGTCTATGCTTGTATTTCTATCACCAGGCGTCACCCACACGTCTAAGAAAAGTGTGAATGTTTTCAATAGAAAAATGTTCTAGCGCTGAATGGATGCTTTGAGAGAGAAAAGCTAACAAAATAATCAGACTATTCTCCTCTAGCTGCAGTCTATTTGTTCTCTACAGCATTGTTCTCTATCTTGTGTCTGTCTATCTATTGTATCTGTCCATCCGGAGAGAGGGATGCTCCTCTGTTGCTCTCCTGAAGGTTTCTTCCCTTTTTCCCTGTGAAAGGTTATTTTGGGGGAGTTTTTCCTGATCCGATGTGAGGTTCTGGGACAGGGATGTCGTATGTGTACAGATTGTAAAGCCCTCTGAGGCAAATTTGTGATATTGGGCTATACAAAATAAACTAAATTTAATTGAATTGCCAAATTATCAGTATGACGCTGTCCTCTCCCGTCCCTCAGGTGGTACAGCGGATCAAAGCCGTGGACAACAAGACCCGGTTGCTGGTGGTGGACCAGGAGACACATGAAGGTCTGCGCAGCCTCCGCCTCACAGCCACAGAGGAGATGGCCTTCCTGGTGGTGGGGCATCCATCCTCCTCCTCCCCTCCCCCAGCCTCCCCCTCACCGCCCCCGCCGTCAGTCCCGTCCTCCCCCAGCAAGAAGCGGGAGAACGGCTCTGTGTCCAAGCAGCCGGTCACACTGAGCAGCCAGGTGCAGAAGCCCACCAGGAGGTCACCGTCGAAGGCCGCGAAGAAGGTAAGCTGGTCCTCCTCCACCACAGCAAGAGTGAACAGTGAACTTCTGTTCGTTCAACATTTGGACAAAGTGGTGTGTGATTTCAAAAGGGAGATCTGTAGGTGGATCTATAAGTAGTATACCATTAATATGTGAGGTTCTCCTGATACTAAGCTAGTATACAGGAGCTGGGCCCCACTCTCAGGCTCACGGCAGCTGATCTGACAGGTAGCTCAGATGTATACATCAAAGAAGACAAAGCAAATCAGCAAATATTCACATATTGATGGAAATAGTGATTTTTATTTTTACAGTTTGGAAGATGTGCTTATTTGCTTTTTTGCAGTGCACCACTCTAATGTCTGCAAAGTAAATATGAATATATGGTCAGCAGCTGGTCCGCTTAGCTTAGCATATCGACTGGCAACAGCTAGGCTGGCTCTTTCCAAAGGTAACATAAATCAGCCTATTAAGGCTAATTAATACATTTGTTCTTGTTTTTTTAACTACGAAAACCAAACCGTAAAAAGGACAAGTTATGCTTTTATACAGGGTTATGTGTGGGAATATTTCTTGGTCATGTCCAGATAAACAAACAATATATCATATGTTAGAGGTGCAGAACGTGTTTCCCTTCTGACCAGAGCCAGTATAGTTGTTTCCTCATGTTTCCAGTCTTTGTGCTAAATTAATGTGACCTGCTGCTGACTGCAGCTTCGTATTTAGTGTACAAACATGAGAGTGGAATCAAGCTTCTTATCTAACTCTCAGTGAGAAAAAGCAGAGCAGGTGTGTTTCCCAAATTGTCCAACTATTCTCTTAATATGTGAGGTTCTTGCATTGATAACATTGAAGTCAGTGAGATTCTTTTTCCTCAGCATAAAGAGGATGACCAGTCCTCACCAACACTCTTCCTCCTTAGTACAGCAACACATAACTGGCTTTGGACTATGTTTCCTTAAACCCTCAAACAGATTTGTCAACTTCCAAAACCAAGAATTAAAAATACTAAACACATTAGCAAACAGATTGCAGGTACTGAGTCATTCCTTTGAGCAGGTTCTCCTCAGCTCAGACCTGCTTTCACCTCAGTTCTCTTGATGCGCTGCCAGTTTCAGATTAGATTAGAGGATGTCATGCAAATTCATGCATGTGGCGTCAGCTATGTCTGTTCATCAATGTGTGTGTCCTGAGGGAAGAACATGGCAAGCTGAAAGCGCTCCAGATGTTGTGTTAGGGGTCAAAGAGGGCACGAGAGGTCAGAGGTCGGAACCCGTCGGATGTTAGGAATCTGGCAACGGACAACAGGAAATCCACAGATTTCATAAGAAGATAAATGTATGAAGGAACACGGCTGGCTGGGAGATTTTCTGAATGCCTTTGTGTGATAGAGCATTTATTGTGAAATTATATTCCAGAGTTGTTTAACAGGCCACTCACATCTCATCTTCCTGTGTTTATTTACACACCCTCATTGTCACAGTCAGTTGCATAATTCTCAATAGTCATTTGATACATTTTAGTTTAGGGTTTTATAATTCACTGTTTTGTTATTTGATGTCGACATGGAAAACAGGATGCGTTTCCGTCTCTCCTGGAATGCAAAGATCTGATGGAGTTTGGTCACATGTATCAGAGAGACGAGGCAGCTCAACTTCTGCTTTCTGCATTTACACAAACATGTGTTTTCACTTAGGTTTTGCCCTGCCCATATGTGAGCGGCGACAGGGCCAATCAATTAAACGTGTGTGTGTGTGTGTGTGTGTGTGTGTGTGTGTGTGCGCGCACATGCGTGTGTGTGTGTCTTTGTTCAGCTCTGGCTTTGTAACCTGTGGAGAGAAATCCCAGTGCCTGTTGGGGTCAGATTGGCCAAGCTAAGGTTCAGGAAATGCTTAGAGGTCTCTTGTTTCTCTCACTCTCTCTCTTCCGTGATTCTAATGGAAGGACGGAAAGTTTAGGAGGATGAGCCAAAAGGCATCAGCACTGCAAATGAATAGCAGGAAAAGTGTTTGAGCTGCTGTCGAAACAACATTATTTACTCTCAGACTGACCATAAGACACCTTTTGTTGGGGCTGGAGCACTAACACCTGCCTTTGTCATTTGATTAGTATCTGCAAAGAGCTCAATATTTCCTGTCCAATCTACAGATTTGCAGACTCAGTATTGACACTGCACACTGATACAGCAAATTACGTTGTGTGTGAAGTAGTCATTCAACCATGTGGCTGGCAAGGAGCTTTGGCAATCAGTGCAATGTAATTACCAGCACAAAGCACAGGGGAAACAGACTGATCAGCAATGAAACCATTCATCACAACGTGAATAATCTGAGCAAAAAAGAATACATGTCTGTTTTTTACAGCTGTAAAAGTCAACTCAGTTTTAGCGAAGCTTGTTGAGAGCAGCACATTTATTCTCATTTTGTTATCATCATGAGGATGGCAGGAGAAAAAGAAAGAGGGAGCAATGGAGAGACAGCTTTTGGACTGGGGGAACTCAAGAGGGAGAGCAGCCAATAACAACCTTGAAGCTTTGTTGGAAGGAGTTTCAGGAAGTGGGCCCCCATTCAGTGGGCCAGGGAAGTGGAGAAAGCAAACGTTTGCCGGGTGACGGCGAGTGGGAGAGTTGTTGAAGAGGTTTGATAGTACTCGGCACTGTGCCTACTGTATGTGAGTATGTCAGTGATGATGGGCACCATGTCTTCTGCTGGAGATTGTAAAATAGTCTAAACATTCAACTACCGTTCAGACAGAGACCTTTATTAACTGGGCTGTGCAACACGGTTCAGGAGAAACATGTGATCGCCCATGTGTGTGTGTGTGTGTGTGTGTGTGTGTGTGTGTGTGTGTGTTATTATTTTGGGTGCCCGGTTAAAGTTGCATGCTCAAGGACCTCTCGTAGTTGTGGTGACTCACATTTTCTCAAAACGCCTTTTTTTGGCCATCAACTTCGCGTTTTACTGAAACCCGAACAAATGCTCTCTGTCTAACTGTGAGACAGAGAGGAAACTTGTGCCTGCACAGAAGCGGTGCAAACATCTGCATAGATTAAAAAAAGAGCTTACCTGTTGTGTTAAAAACTGGTCTGATACGCGAGAAGGAAGAAGTTGAATCACACAATACAGCAGTGGTCGTTGCAGGCACAACTCATGGAGATTGCGCACTCTACTGAGTGCACCTCTCTAATGTTGTCATTATTTTACTTTCATTTTTAGTTGAAGGTAGGTAAGAGAGAGGTGAGGCAAATAGTGTGCTTGATGTGAAAGGGACTGGTGTATTGAACAAAGATAATTCCAGATCTGCGTTTCTTTCAGTAACAAATTAATGCAGTGATATTTGTCTGTTCATCTATGTGTAGATTGCAAAAAGTAACTGCTAACAGCTAATTCTGCATTGTTTTAATGGTGGCAATTAACCAAAATGTAAACAAATATAGGCTAAAATTACAGACCATCTTGTGATACCGCAACGCCAAATTAGGCCAAGGGTGTAAAGTGCCCCAGTTCCTAGCCCCACCCCCTTATGTAAGGACCACACCCATCTTTCATTTTAATCTCAACTACACACCTGTAAAGTTTGTGACGGCATTCGTTGTGGTGCTATTGCTGTGGAAAAATCTAATATAATAGAATATGGTTGTGGACACAAATTGTGTAATCAAAACTTGAGATTTGTTTTTGTTTTCTTTGTCCCCTCCCCTCCTCTTTCTCAAAGCAATAGGACTTTTTTGCAGGTACAGAGACACACACACACACACACATTTACAGGCACATATACAAGGTCACAGCAGTAACATGGGGAGACATATAGCCTTTTCTGCAACTGTAATCACTTGCACACTTGTCTAATAAATCTTCCCACGAGGGGTTTTGTGTGTGTGTGTGTGTGTGAGTGTGTGTGTGTGTCTGTGTGTGTGTCTGTGTGTGTGTCTGTGTGTGTGTGTGTGTGTGTGTGTGTGTGTGTATGTGTATGTGTATGTGTGTGTGTGTGTGTGTGTGTGTTTGTGACTATAAATCATGACCAGACAGCAATTTTCTCTATATTGCTCTTTGCTTTACCAAAGCTCTCCATCACAAATACATTTGAGCCATTTTGGGCTGTTAGAAATCCAATGTTCAGGTCTTAATAGGCCATTAATGTTGACCACGACCTAGTGTGAATTAAGCCTGCTCAGTGTCCGCTTGTAATAGCCGATAGCTGTTTTGTTTTTGTAGTTGTGCTGAAGAAGAGCCGACGATGGAGAGAAATGCTGCTTTCACTGAGAACATCACTCACTTCTGAACTACTTTTGACTCTAAAGTAACAATACGTCTGCTCACCAAGCCCCTACGTTTAAAGTTACATCAAATATTGCTGTAGCAAACAAATATATTATTCATTAATCAACGTCCCTCTTGTTCTTTTTGTGCGATACATCGAGTTAACATACTGCAAGTGAATTGTTGGAAAAGCAACATGTAAATCAGTGCACTTTTGCCTTGAAAATAATTCTGTCTAGAAGGAACAACACAAGTTGTGTGTCTTTAACATGAAGTGGGCTCTTTAAAACAGACATAAACCTAAACCTCAAAGGGTTAAACACACTTTAAGGAAATATTCTCTCAGTCCATCTCACTGTGACAACATGAGAGGAAATTGTACTAAACTAAAGCATAAGCTCTATTTAGTTACTATTTCGTCTCTCAAGCAATTCTTTGTTTCTTGCTCCACCATTCGCTGGCCAGCAGACAATCAACCATATTTAACACAATGAATGACTGAGTCTGCAGTGCCTGCTTCAGAGAGAAAGGAAGAGACGTTTCAAATACAAGAACATTAAGACTCGGGTTTGAGATGGATTATCTTACTTAACACACACCTGAGGTGTCAGTGCTCTGGTCTTTTCCCCCTGTGCACACACACACACACCGTGTGCTCAGGCATGTCATGTGGCTGTGTCATTAAAGCTCAAGAGAAAGTGTCAGGTGTCACTTTCCCACCAGAAACTTTTTTTTTGTTTACTCGCAAGCACACACTCATGCAAATAAAATGTATTTCCTAACTTATTTGATTATCAATAAATAGTTCTGAGATCACAACCTTTGACTCCAAGAGATAGTGATGACCTTAATATTATGCCGTTCAGACAGACGGTTAGGCAGAGATATACAATATCATATACATTTTTTCCACATGGAAACAGACATGTCGCTGGCTTCTATGAAAGTAGCTGTATTGTGGAAATTGTGTCCCTGGCCAGGATGTTCCCTCTCTGCTGGTGGAGAGGCCTCCACCACACGCACAAACACACTGTGGTCTTTTTCTGTCGCTCTTTCCAGTTCTGCTGCACTTCTGGTTGGCAAGTATAACATGGGGCTTGTTATGAAGGACAATTAGTGTGCTAGGAAGATCACAAAATAAAGGATAGATGTGTGAGAAAGAGAAACTGAGAGAAAACATGCATACAAATCTTGGGGCGGTATCTTTGTTTCTCTTTGATATGTCCATTATGAGTTTGGCCTTTGATATGGTCATTTCCAAAAGCTTTGAAACATAATATAATGGCTTGGCTCAGTCAGACACAACTCAGTATGACACAGTAACAGTAGTCCAGATGAATTGTTCAGCTGCAAGCACACAGACTAACAGCACTTTAGTTGTAATAAACTTCACTACATCATGTGCAGGATTGGCAAAGGCCTGCTAGAGATCATCAGCTCCCCATAGAGCACACACAAGCACACACACACACACATCTGTTAAAACAGTTAGAGTGAGAGGAGGGGTGTACGTTTGTGGAGGTGCTCTTTGTGAGGGCACATGCGTCTTTGCACCATCAAGAATATATTACGGCTTTCGGTGTGAGTGTGTGTGTGTGTGTGTGTGTGCGTGTGTGTGTGTGTGTGTGTTTTCATACAGGGTTTACAAGTTGATGTGCATATTTGCTTATCAGCTGTGGGAGGACACATGTGTGTCACAGGTGGTGGAGCCCTAACAAACTCCATCTAAACACCAGCAGAGACTAAACAAGTCAAACACAGAGACGGAGTACACATGAGTGGCCCAACAGTTTTAACTAAATCCTCCTACAGAGAACTTCTCGATACTTAAACCTGCGCATGTGTGGAGCATTGGGAGTGAAAGAGATCTGTGTGGGAAAACCCCGGACAGCAAGCACCGTTTTTAAGGGTCAAGGCTCGAGGTCATGGGGTCAGAATTGAATAAACACAAATAGTGAAAACTTGTGTATCCGTGACAGAGAGAGAGCAACAGAAGAGAAGTCTTCGGGGACAAGACTAGAAACACCGCTCTCTCTACGATGATGTTCAGCCGTAAATAGACCCTCAACTGCAGGAAACATCATTTTTCAACTCTGTCTGAATTATTCCTCCATCTCTGTGCAGATGTTGACTGTCACGACAAGACAAACTTTCCTTTTGGGCTCATTTCTCTTCATTGTCAAGCTGGTATCAAAACACAATCACGTCTGGCCATTACTTTATAATAACACAGAATGAGATGATGGCTTAGGTCAGGCCGCCTGACATCTCTTCCTTGTCCTGTTTTCTGACTCAGTCTCTCATGTTGCCCGCCATAATAAGGAAAAGATGTTGCCTGTCGGCTCTCATGTAACAGCGCCGAGCACAGGAGTTGTCTGGAGGTAGTCAGCACTTCAGCTCGTGTGATCATCTGTGCACCATTTCTGCTTGACATGATACATGTGAGGCTGTTTCCTGTTGATTAAACAAAACGTTTGAGGATGTGTACAGTGGGATACTCTGACGGCCGAACAGTGGCAGTGCAGTTGAATCGATGTGGGAGCATAGAAACAATGTCCAAGATCCTCTTCAAGTCTTCTTTTTTGGCATTTTATTTGTTTCACCTTTATTTAACCTGGCATGTCTACTACCTAAAACCTTTCCTGTTTACTTGAATATTAAGGATTTTTGTTACCATATCGGATGGAATATGAAGTTCCATACATTTTATTTTTAAGTGACTGTACAATTGTGAGAGTAACTAAGTGTGCAATGCTTTTTACTAACATCTGGAGCTGAGACCTCCTACGCCCCCCTCGCTTGAATACCAACTGTGTTACATCAAGATGCAGGGGTCCGGATTCAGTGTGTGTGTGTGTGTGTGTGTGCGTGTGTGTGTGTGTGTGTGTTTGTGTGTGTGTGTTTGTGTGTGTGTGTGTTAAAGAGTAAACCAAATTCCTGGAGTAAAAACACAGTCTGTAGGATGTGAAAGGGTCACGAGGGGGGAACGTGTGTGTTTGTGCGTGCGTGCATGCGTGCAGGCGGGCGGGCGGGATTTAAGGAAAAGAAAGGGGGGAATTAGTAAGGTGGGTTATGTAGGAGAGACCTGAACAACTGAGTGTATTGTATTAACTGTGTGTGTGGGTGTTTGATTGAACGCAGCTGTGTGTCTCCATGTATCATCTCCCAATGCACTGATTAGATATTCAAATGTTGCCCTTGTTAACCCAGAAGACATTGTCCCTACCAGCAAAAATTATTGTTTGACTTCAACAGGAAATTTCCTTTGTCACTGTGTTATGGAATTAGTTTGCTGTGATTACATCACTTGATACATTTATTTTCACTGATATGCCGAGGACACACAACTTTATGTAGCTATAAAAGTCAGGATTAACCTGCACTCAGACGTCCCTAAAGAAATGGTCCATTAAATTCCTTAAATTCAATGGTAAAAATCTGACATAATCATGTTCGAATCATGAGACAGATACATTACAGAACCGGGCTCTATCTGTTAGGCTTAGAAATGTATGAGTTATTTTTTCTCCTTTATTTTGACCCAACTTTTGATTATTATTTTCCTATTGTTTTTCAAATCTGACTGCTTACATCACCTTCTCACATTCATGCTTTCTCCAGAAGGGGTTAATTTAAATAGCTGTTTAGCTGCTGGGCGGAAAAGCCCACTCACGCTTCAAGTTATACAGAATATTACATTTAGACTGTTAGCAGTAAGAAGAGATCACATAACAACAATGTTAGCCTCTTTGCATTGGCCATCAGTTGATTATGAATTGATTTTAAGGTTTTACTTTTAGGGTATTGGATCCAGTATAAACTCACCCTCAGATCCTGCAACACAACTGCAGCTATAGCAGTCATCTGATACACACTTTAAATGTTTAAATCTGTCTTGTGTCACTGTACAAACTTGCATTTGTTCTTCATACAAATTAAGTTTATTATTGTTGTTATCATCTAAACTATGATTATACTGATTATGAAGCTGTTACATCTTCTCTGAACTCCTCCTATCAAATGTATAACTGTAGCAATTGAGACCCTTGACCCAAATCTTGAGCATTATTTATAGATTGCGCTGCAGAATGTGTGAAAACAGGCCGGTCTTCTCGGGACATCTTTAAATCCTCTGGGACTGATCTCTGAAATCTCTTTTTGAAATCATTGATACTTGTATTTGGTCAGTTTCTATCTAAACAAATAATGTCAGTTTGGGAAACATCCACTCACGCTGCTTCTCTTTCTCCATCTTCTTAATCTCATCTTTTAACCATCAGTGGTTGGATGTGGGAATATCAGTGGAGAGTAGGTCGACGATAGCAGGGCCGAGGATCGATCGCTGTGCTGCCCACTCTCACAGAGAGAGAGAGAGAAGAAACAAACACTGTAGATAGAGAGAGTTCTTTATTGCTCGACCTTATTTGCTGATAGAGAAGTTCTTGTGTTGCTATATGTGTTTATGATTTAGGGGAGCACGCGTATACTTCAGTAGGTGTCACAACTGTACCTCAGGTTTAACCATAAATGTGTTGGGCTGTTATTCCCACTCCTCACCACTCGTTCATGTTCAGTCTCTTCGCTTGTTTCACAGCTGTGAGCCAGCACATATTCCCACACACTCTTTGTGGGAGTCAAGTAGATGTGATGGGAGAGAGACCTTGTGTTGACTGGAGAAACAATACGACGATTTTACGTGTGTGAGCAGCAGACAGGAATCCTCTCTGATTGATTAATTATGCTTTGGAAAGTAAACAAGATAAATAAGTTTATAAATATATATATATATATGTATTACATTACATATCATTTAGCTGACGCTTTTATCCAAAGTGACTTACAATTTCCTTTGTATATATATATGTATGCTGTCTCTCGCAGACACACACACAGCTGCGTAAATCTTTGTCCTGATGTCATCTGAGGCCTCTCCCATTGCGGATGTGTCTCTATAATGTCAAATTTAAATGCCAAAATGGTATCCAGAGGTTTGAAAACACAAACATATAGGGCTACAACTAATTATTTGTTTTAAATATCAATTATTAATCTGCTTCCTATTTTCATAATTATGAATTAATTCTTTGGTCTATAAAGTGTAAAATAAAGCGTTACAGTTTCCCAGGCTTGCCAACCAAGTGACGAGGGATATCTGCCACAGACTGATAACAGGGGTGTGGACACACACACACACACACACACACTGCATCACCAACATGAACTGCTGTCCTGTCAGGCGTTAAAACAGAGGTAGATGGAAAAAAGTTATCTAATGATAGACCGAAATAACCAGAGAATAGAAGAAGAGAATGAAATAGCCACATTCACCTTAAAAATCTCACTCCCTCATCTGCTACACACACACACACACATACACGTTTCCCCTTTTCAACAGCACATAACTGCTGAAAATATCAGCCTCGCCAGCAGCCCACACATTTTCAATTGACATTTAAATGCAAATTGGCAGAAATGTTGTCTTCTGCAGCCACTTGATTACATATGAATATATATTAATACACGCAGCACTTAAAGATAAGAGGGGGACAGAAAGGGGAAAGGGTTTAAAGAGTCCACGACATGGAGGGCGAACGTCAAAATGAGATTACGGAAGAATGGAGTGTTGAAAGATAGAGAGAGACAGATGGAGAGAATGTATAGTTTTAAACCACTTGTTGGTTGATCTCTCTCTCTCTCTCTCTCACTTCTGTAGTGTCTTCAGGTCCATGAAAATGAAATCCTCTTGTTATGGTTCTCATAACATCTAAAGCTGCATTCTTTCAGGGAGAGGCTGTACAAACACTTGTGTTGCCGAAGCACTCACAGTATGAAGTCACAAAAGCCTCATGATGAAAACTAACTTGATTATGGTTCCATTTATTCTTAAGTATTGTTTTTTTATCAAAGTGTTCTTCAGAGGGAAGTACGTTTCCTCCACATGTTAGTGCTCTAATTTAAGATCTAATAATCAGCAAGCGTGGTATGTTGCGTGAGTTTCTTCTTTTTTTTCTTCTTTCTCTGTAGGAGACCTTTGAACACTTAAGAGACACATAAGCCTTGGCATTTTAATGGTGAAGTGTGAGTGGTGCAATGACTGCTGTGACTTTTGTAATTTTCTTAAAGGACATGTTTAGTGAATTAAATACATATTATTGTTGGCATCGCCAAGGCTCGTTGTTTTCAGATCACACATGTTGGGCAATTGGGAGAAAATTAATGATGTGTAGACTTCTTTGCAGAATGAAGTGACACTTTGGAGGGTTGTGAGGAGGCACAGTGGAATCACAATCAAAGCTTTTGCTCTGTGCTAGTTATTAATGTACTAGGTCGGGCTGAGGGCCTTCATATCATCCTGATCTCATTCTCACTCAGTTCAGCCTCCAGCTTCGATACCCTTCACAATATGTTTGCACTCGCAGGACTTGACGCTTTTCAGTCAGACAGTTGAGCTGCAGGCATAAATGATATCAGATATTTAGTTCAGCATTAAAATGCAAGTGAAGGGTAATAAATTATTATCTTGTTTGTTAAACAAACAAGATATAACATGCTAATATAGTGAGCGTTGGAGGTGCTGGGATTTTATTTATTTCGGACATAGCCGGCTAGCCATTTCCCCTTTTCAATCAGTATGCAAAGCTAAGCTCACCAGCTTTCCAGCTTCACATTAAAGTGGTATCAATCTTGGCATTAAACTCTCTGCTTAAAAGTGAATGAGATTTATTACAATGGCGCCTGTTTTACTGCTGCAGCCGCACCGATCCGCCTATCGATCTCCCGCTCCACCTTACCCTCACTCGTGAACAAGACCCCGAGATACTTGAACTCCTTCGCTTGGGGTAGGCAGTTTGCCCCCACCTGGAGGGAGCAATCCGCCGGTTTCTGGCAGAGCACCATGGCCTCAGATTTGGAGGTACTAACTCTCATCCCTGCCGCTTCGCACTCTGCTGCAAAACGCCCCAGTGAATGCTGGAGGTCACGGTCCGAGGAGGCAAACAGGACCACATCATCCGCGAACAGCAGAGAGGCGATCTCGAGACTCCCGAACCGGATCCTCTCCGCCCCCTGGCTGCGCCTAGATATCCTGTCCGTGAAGGTCACGAACAGGACCGGTGATAAAGGGCAGCCCTGGCGGAGGCCAACACCCACCGGGAACGTGTCTGACTTACTACCGAGGAGACGAACACAGCTACTACTGCAGGCGTACAGAGACCGGATGGCCCGTGCCAACGGGTCCGGCACCCCATACTCCCGCAGCACCCCCCACAAAAACCCCAGAGGGACCCGGTCGAAAGCCTTCTCCAGGTCTACAAAGCACATGTAAACTGGTTGGGCAAACTCCCAGGACCCCTCCAGTAATCTTGCGAGGGTAAAGAGCTGGTCCACTGTTCCACGACCGGGACGGAATCCGCACTGTTCGTCTTGAATCCGAGGTTCGACAAGCGGTCGGAGCCTCCTCTCCAGCACCCTGGCATAAGCTTTTCCCGGGAGGCTGAGCAGTGTGATACCACGATAGTTCGAGCACACTCTCCGGTCCCCCTTCTTGAAGATGGGAACCACCACCCCGGTCTGCCAGTCCATGGGCACTGTTCCCGACCCCCATGCGACACTGAAAAGGCGTGTCAACCAAGACAGCCCAACAATGTCCAGCGCTTTCAGCATCTCAGGGCGGATCTCATCCACCCCTGGCCCCTTGCCACCAAGGAGCTTTTTGACTACCTTAGCGACCTCTGCCAGGGATATGGGTGAAACCACCCCAAAGTCTTCCGGCGCTGCCCCCTCTCCGGGGGACATGTTGGCCGGGTTTAGGAGTTCCTCAAAGTGCTCTTTCCACCGCCCGACGATGTCCCCAGTCCGGGTCAGCAGTTCCCCCCCCCTGGTGAGAACAGCCTGGGGTAGACCCTGCTTTCCCTTCCTGAGCCGTCGGATGGTTTGCCAGAACTTCCTTGAGGCCAACCAAAAGTTCCTTCTCCATGGCCTCCCCGAACTCCTCCCATGCCCGAATTTTAGCCTCCGCAACCATCGCAGCTGCAGCCCTTCTGGCCCGCCGGTACCCATCAGCTGCTTCAGGAGACCCCTGGGCCAGCCAGGCCCGAAAGGCCTCCTTCTTCAGTTTGACGGCTTCCCTCACCCCCAGTGTCCACCACCGGGTTCTCGGGTTGCCGCCACGACAGGCACCGATGACCTTCCGGCCACAGCCCCGAGCAGCCGCGTCCACAATAGAGGCTTTGAACAAGGTCCACTCGGATTCCATGTCCCCAGCCTCCCTCGGGATTTGTGAGAAGTTCTTCCGGAGGTGGGAGTTGAAGACCTCCCGGACAGGATCCTCTGCCAGACGTTCCCAGTTCACCCTCACTACACGTTTGGGCTTGCCAGGTCTTTTTAGCCGACTCCCCCGCCATCTGATCCAACTCACCACCAGATGGTGATCAGTTGACAGCTCTGCTCCTCTCTTCACCAGAGTGTCCAAGACATACGGCCGCAGATCAGATGATACGATTACAAAGTCGATCATTGATCTCCGGCCTAAGGTCTTCTGGTAACAGGTACACTTATGAGCCACCTTATGTTCGAACATGGTGTTCGTTATGGACAAACTGTGGCTAGCACAGAAGTCCAACAACAAAACACCATTCGGGTTCAGATCGGGCAAGCCGTTCCTCCCAATCCCGGCCCGCCAGGTTTCTCTGTCATTGCCCACATGAGCGTTGAAGTCTCCCAGGAGAACTATGGAGTCGGCAGGCGGCGCCCTTTCCAGGACCCCTCCCACCGACTCCAAGAAGGCCGGATACTCCGAAATGCTGTTCGGTGCATAAGCACAAACAACAGTCAGAGCCTTACTCCCCGCAACCCGTAGGCGCAGTGAGGCGACAATTTCGTTCCCCGGGGAAAACTCCAACACAGCGGCGCTCAGCCGGGGGCTCGTGAGTATCCCCACTCCCGCCCGGCGCCTCTCACCCTGGGCAACTCCAGAAAAGGACAAAGTCCAACCCTTCTCCAGGAGCTTGGTTCCAGAGCCCATGCTGTGCGTGGAGGTGAGCCCAACTATATCTAGCTGGTACCGCTCCACCTCCTGCACCAGCTCCGGCTCTTTCCCCGCTAGTGAGGTGACGTTCCACGTCCCTAGAGCTAGTCTATGCCGCCGGTGATCGGCCCGCCCAGGTCTCCCGCCTGGCCCGCCGCCCGGTCTACATAGCACTCAACCCCGATAATTCTCCCTGCGGGTGGTGGGTCCACAGGGTGACTGCTGCTCCGACCGGGCCCCATGGGCGAAAGCCCGGCCACCAGACGCTCGCCGACGAGCTCCCCTCCTGGGTCTGGCTCCGGGAGGGTGCCCCGGTTTCCCTTGTCCGGGCAAGGTAGCTTCAGTCCGTGGGCTGCTATTCATCAGGGTTTATTAAACCGCTCTTAGTCTGGGCTCTCCCCCGAGACCTGTTTGCCTTGGGAGACCCTACCAGGGGCTGATGCCCCGGACAACATAGCTTCCAGGATCACTGAGCCACTCAAACTCCTCCACCACGTTAAGGTGGCGATTAATTCTGTTCAACACGATAAATCTGACTATTGTCAACAGACTACAGGAAAGAATGACAACTTGCTCCGTGACTAATGCAGCGTACCCATTTTCCAATCTGTTATTTTGCTCCCTGACTACTTTGTCTTTTTCTTTCCTGGAGATGCCTTCATTTTTTTTTACACATTCAACCTCAATGCTCGTCTCTCTCTTTCACACTCTCCAGAGTTATGATCTCAGGGAACACTTAAACAGCAGGTACCATACACATTACACACATAGACACACACACTGCAGCAGAGCAGGAGACTGTGTAAACAGCTCTCAGAAGGTCAGTCCTGGTAGAGCAAGATGGACACACAGCTAGCCATATAGCCTTTGCATCACGGAGCTGTTACACTCCACAACACCAGTGGGGCAAACTGTTGGTTATCGAGATCTCCGGCCGTTCCGTTTCCCTTTTTGTCTTTGTCTTCTCGCTTCCTTTCCTCACTTTTTTCCCCTATTCCCCTTTCCTTCATTTCATTTTTACAAGCTCCAAATCCCTCTCTGGTTTGGTCCAGCTGCCCGTCATTTCCTTTCTTTCTTGTTGCTTTCCCACTCCTCTCGCTTTCTCGCCCACTGAGAACTGGCCAGATCTGCTTTGCTCTCTGATTGAGCAACACTTAAACAGCTGCAAACACACACATGCACATACATACAATAACAATTTGAGGGTAGCGCTGTCTTGGCTAAAATATCTGAGACACAGCAGTTTTCTTAATTTGGTGAAGCCCTTTTAAATGATCCTCATATGGGCTTCGCTTACACTTTTGAAAAGACAGGAAGTATGCATTGTGCTGCCTCACAGACACCGAGCAATGTACACAGACAACTCTTCAAACTATTTAAATCTAAAATATGGATGTGTTGTCTCACCTAAATTAAAAACGACTCTGTAAATACACCTCAGAAGGAACTGGCTCTACTGGTTCCACTGCTGTCTCCATGACAACCGGTGGTCAATCGTGATATCAGCAAAGGTCCCAGGTGCTGCTGTTGTTTGTACTCCACTGGCATCATACCAGTCAGTGATGTTTCCATTCAGCTGTGGATTCTCAGAGATAAACTCTCTGCTGCTTCCAGGAAAATGTCCCTTTTCTGTAGGGTTGAATCCAGAGATGTAATCTTTTTGTTGTAATCAACTGCAGTGTAAATCAAAATAAATGCTGATGTATTTGATGCCCTCCAAGCTTAAAAACATGGAGATCTCAATATTTACATATATTTTCAGCAGGCATGTTTTGGTGTCAGACAAGTTGGAAATATCAGAATGGACTGTTCAGTAAGGTCCCCCCTCAGTTACTGCTACGCCTTTTAACAGTAACTAAGGAGGGGGCGGGGCTAACTGACACAAACAAAATACGGCTTCTCGTCCCACAATTAATATAGATTTGATCAGCTGTTTGATACTTTGTTCTCACCTTTACTATTTTGTTTTGTGGGTCCACCGTTTGGATTGTTTGGATGCAACTTGATGGACATTTTATTGCTTGCTATGTTTTCAACTGTTTTGAACACTGTAGGCTTATGGTCATCTCTACATTGCACTCCCAACTGGAAAATAGACGTTCTCCAAGCTGGGAAATAACTGTGGATGGGATTTTCAATCAAAGTGGTTAACCCAATGCTTTCTTGTTTGTTTAACCTGTCGACTGATTAGTTTAAGTATACTGTATATGCACACATTATTGTAGTGTAGGTAAATCAACAGGTCACTTATCCACAATGGGTGTTTGTTTGTTTGTAGTGAGTATACATTACATGTCATTTAGCTGACGCTTTTATCCAAAGAGACTTACAATCATGTTACATTCATACACTGTAGACACAGCTACAGGGAACAATTCAGGGTTAAGTGTCTTGCTTAATGACACATCGGGATTGAACCACCAACCCCCTGATTGAAAGACGGACATGCTAACCACTGACCCACAGTCGCCCACCACATGGCATACTGAAAATAGATCCTAAGATAGTGCATGCTGTTACACCTTTGTTAAGCAAAACAAACTGCATACTTTTGACTTGACCTGCTGATTTATGAGAAGTTTACGTTAATCTGCTTTTGGGATGCATGCAAGTGAGAGCATTGTTGACCAAATGCTTTACATGCTTGCATACACACTGGATTAAAAGTTTCTTTGTAGCCACTCAAAGACACATATAACAGTACACATGCATACAGACACACGCACACAAATACACACACACATGCATGCCCATGCACACTGCGGGACAACAGTGAGCAAATGATCTTTGGCTGTGAAAGGGTTAACAGTGGTCATGATCCATCCATCGCAGTCGGCCACCGCTCAATTATTAAACAAGGTGCGATCTAGTTTCATCAACTGCCAACATCCCCGCCAGCAGTCGGATGCAGAGGGAAATACACAGATAGACACACAAATTACTATTGATACTGACGATTTTTTATAAATAATCTTCAGTAATGTGGATATAATGACTAAGTGGATAAAGGCAAATAATAGAACAGTCGGACCACTGTTCAGAGTTTTATCCCTTTACTGTAATGCAGCCTTTAAAACCCAAAAAAAGACAACAGTTATATAACGATATTACGATATCCACAATATCGATGTCGACAATATAGTCTCACGTCACAATGATGATATAATATGGATGTATCGCACAAGCCCCAAGCTGGAGACAGCGTTTTAAACCAAAGCTGACATTAGTTTAGCTAACTAGCTACAGTTAATAAAATGTGGTGATGACAGCAGAAAATGATGCTTAGTAAAAACTCAAAAATTGATAAGCAACAGTAACTAAGAGGGGGCGGCAGTTAGTGAACAGTGAATCATGTGTGTTAAATTAGCTAAAATTTAAACTTAGACATTCAATCCCTGTCCCTTCTAAAAAGCTTCTAATCCTGTGTGACAGTTCATGTTGCAATAAATTATGCCCCCCACCCAAAAAAAAGTAGTAAAAATTGCACAACCCAACCACTCAGCCAAACACTGTCCTCTCCCCCACATGCACTCACAGAGACTGACAGAAACAAAGGCTGACTGTGACACGACACTAAAGGAATCCATGGGACAGCACATCCTCTCAGTGTGCCAGTCACACAGAGGTCAGTGTGTGTGCGTGCGTGCGTGCGTGCGTGCGTGCGTGCGTGCGTGCGTGCGTGCGTGCGTGCGTGCGTGCGTGCGTGCGTGCGTGCGTGCGTGCGTGCGTGCGTGCTGGGCCATCAAACTCCATCTATAAAATATTCCATGTTGGTTTATTGCAAAATGTTCCATGTGAACATTGACGGGCCTGGAACAAAATGTGGCCACGACAGTGTTTTCCCCATAGTTCCTCCGCCGGGGCCTCCCATCGGGACAGAAACTGATAACCGGCCGCTTTCCTGATGTCAAGCTTGTTTGCTGACTCATTTTTCTCACTCCCCCAATCAAAACATGATGTTTTCAACACCCTCAGTTCAAACAAACATGGGGACCATATTTCATGCGATGGCCTCTCGGTTCAGAAAGGAGTCGTTGTCCTTTACACATTTACACACAAGTCAAACATCCGCATCCATCAGTAGAGAGCAGAGGACACACACCGTCGGGTTGTCATCCTCGACACAGTTAAGCTTGTTCAGATCAAACCGAATACCAAGTCAAAAGCCTCCAAAATGCACACAAAGCTCCAAGACTGAGGCTTTAGGAGATGGCACAGGCCCCAGGGGGTGATTAGGGGGACAGGCATTGAGAGGCAGTCCGGGGTTAGATTGGCAGACCCTTGTGTCTCCCCCACATAATGACTCCCAGCTGTATTCTCACTGTTTATGTTAGAGGAGTTCCACTGAAATCTCTTTTCCTCCCCGTGGTCGCTGACTGAAAACTGGAAACTTCTGTCATTGGTTTTTCTGCACCACTCTGTATTTATCCGTCTGCTGTATTTTTCCGGGCTCTGCATACTGTTAACTCCACTGTTTCTTTTTTCAAACTCTCTTTTTCAATCCTCTCGCTGCATCTAATTTTCTATCCCTCCCACGCCACACACTCTCTCCCTCCCTGCTTGTTCCTTTCCTCTTCTCCCTCCTTCTGCCATTTTTCTCCTTTGCATCGATGCTAATACATTTGATTTAAAATCTATTTTTCTCCCCCTTGGAAGTATTGTCCAGCAGGCTAACCCAGGCACCTGATCTACAGCCAGGAAGAGGAGGATCTCGAGGGTTTCATGAGAGTTGCTTTTACTGTCTCTCTCTCTCTCTCTCTCTCTCTCTCTCTCTCTCTCTCTCTCTCTCTTCCTCCTTCTCCGGGCAAGCTGCCCAGATCCCTAAAGAATTCAGTGCCTGAAATGAAATGATATGTTGCCATCTGTGTTATTTTTTTAAACTCTCGAGGGGTAGATTTGCAGGCAGTGTTATGGTGATCGAGGGTCCGCCACGATCCCGAAAATGAATTTGAACTAATCACACAGTTATGTTAAAGGTGAGATAGAGTTCAAATAAATGAATAAGTTCAAACATTTTTAACTTTCGTTTTGTCAGAATACATCGTTAACAATCTTTTCCTCTCTCCACACTGCAGAACCGTTGTCTCTCTTTCTCTCTCTCACCCTGCCCACATACTTCATATGTATTTTTAGCAGGCACGAGCTGGACCATGATGGTAGCTTCACGTAGAAAACAATAGGTGTCTCGTGTTGCGTAATAGATTGCAGATCTCTCCTATGCACACAATATGTGCACCGTATGTAGACCCATATTTGGTCACCCAACACCCACTCTACCTGTCTGTTGCCTCACAGCTAATACCAGATGAGGTTACAGAGCTGGCAACCGGCTATCATTTCTCTCACTGCACATTTCTTTTCCCAGTGTGTAGGTGGTAAATCAGTGTGATTACACTGTCAAGGTGAAATTATACAGATTCTATCAATGTCTTCACCCAAGCTTTTGGATTTATCAGTGATCTGCTGCAAAGGGGACAATTTAACTCCAGAACAAGCTCCATAATAAAATATATTCTATTACTCAATGGCTGCACTAAATGGAAACATAATGAGGAAAATAGATCGACAAAGAATGATGCATATTAGTGAACAATCATTGTATCTCATTCACAACATTGCGATTTGGTCAAATTGCATTTCCTTATAATCTGAGACTGTATATAAGACCTTACCCATTGATTGGTGGACTACGGTTTTATAGCCTCGAGTTCGTCACTTTCTAACCGGAAGTGACAGCTAAGTATAACCCAAACCTGAATAAGACATTTTTTAGGCAACTGAAAAGGCTACAATTAACGTTCATGACCTCAAAGGACACTGAAAGAGTTAAAGTTATAAGACAAAAATACCCAGATCTAACAACACTGTGGTAGTGTCCTGTCAATCACAAGGTAGCCCCGCCCTAAAGCATAACCTGCTTTATTGTTTATTTTACTCTAAATGGGACCATCATTTACTAAATGAACATCATGCTGTATTGACAAATACTTTAAACTAGCGTTTGAGAACATAAACTCATGTTTACAATGTTTATTGAAGTATTAAATCAAGAGAGAAGAGAGAGTCATTTTTTTCCTAGACTTCAACAATCAGACTTCTTTTTGCATCCTCCTGATGGCTATCAGAAAGAAAGGTTTAAAACATTTCCACACTGGCTTCAGAACTTACTTGACAGTATTCATGAGTTCCCTGAAGTGCCACTCACATTTCTTGTATAAAACAGTCCCCCTACACTGAAAGGTGGTTGTTATAAATGGGTAAAGTGCCTCCGCTGTGTGTTTAAGTCACCTGCTGTGTTAAAATGCCCTGCAGACCGCAGAGTGCCACACTGTCTTGCCCAGTTTTCCTACATATGCTGCACCATTTAGATCTCTTTTACAGTTTTTAAACAATGCAACCATGTTGGGGAGTATTTTCAGCTACTTCCTAGATGAGAATGATCCCATCTCTAAATGGTGCCCTTCTGCTATCTTCTTCACATGGTTTGTCATCATGAACTAATAATGGATGAACCTTTGCATTTTTATGTGTGTGTTTTTAACCTGTATTAAAGACAAGAACACTTGTTCTCATTCTCTTCCAGGAGGCTCTCTCCCAGGCTGAAGCCCAGGTCCAATCCCAGTCACGGCCCCCAGTCAACCCGTCCGAGCTCACTCCGCGTCTGTGCCACCTGATGCGCTCTGACGCGGGCTACGGCTTCAACCTCCACAGTGACCGATCCAGGCCCGGACAGTACATCCGCTCCCTGGACCCAGGATCCACTGCAGACCACGCCGGGCTTCGGCCACAAGACCGATTGATAGAGGTGAGACGGAGGAGCGTGGCTGGAGTGTCATGACAGCGACAGTTTTAGCTTGTGGTGGTGCTGCATTGGTCTGCATTTTATTGTCATTGTTGTGTATGAATGTGGAACATTAACAAAGACAGATTCACTATTCAGATATGAACAAAATATGTCCTTTGATACAAACGGTTAATTTTATTGACACTTCAGACCAGCTTTATTCCATGTGGACCTCCTGACACTGTTTTTTAATATTAATCTCCATACGGATTGTTAACAGTTACACAGCTTCCTTTTTTGGATTATATGGGATCTGATTACTAATTATGTTTTATTATTTGATTAGCATAAGTGGTATAAATATTATGTTGGTGGCTGCTCATGAATATAGAATGCAATAGAAAACAATGTAAAAGAAAATTATGCTGTCTAGATGATTTCAAACCACTTTTGGAGCAGGTCCGCATACAGATACAAATGCATGTTTATGTCACATAAACATCTGCAACGTTACACCCCTTGTTTGTCTGTGTTGTGGAGCGGTTTGAGGGGTTTTATGTGTGTGCTTATTAAGAAGTTAACAGGTGGGTGGAACCTCCGCAGTAGTAGTGATAATAAGCTGGAAGAATATTAAGCGTTATGTGAGCGCTTCAACCGTGAAGAGAAATGAGGAGATCATGAAATATGTGCACACACTAATGAGGTGTATATTGATAAATGTTTCTGGTTTAGTCTGGTACGTGTCAGAGAATATTAAGAGTTACTGGGTGTGAAAACATCTTTTGAGGGGCCTCTTGTAGCCCTTCAACTTGCCACTTTGGAGCGTGAGTTTTCTGTCTATTGAACTGAATCAGTGTTGCCATCCAACCATCCAATCCATTACCTCCAAATAGATTTACGTGTATGCTTAGGTGACCTTCTCTCATACATTTACTCCATGACACACTAGAAGTCAACAGATGTCTTCACAAAGTGTTTGCATAGGAACTTCCTTTGTATTTATTTAAAAGTAAGTAAGACAGAAGGAGAGCACCTGAAATATTGGAGACTTACTAAATCTGACAATTCCCTCATTAGGATCAACTATACACAGTGCTTTATCTATTTTCATCATAGGCAGTTTTTCATCTGGGTGTACACACGAGTGTTCCCATGACCTTTGGCCTCACTGGTTGTACATCAGGGTCCAGACCTCACTGCAGAACATGCCAAACAGCAACCCAGTTGGGTCTGATAGTGAGGTGAAACAGAGTTCACTTAGGATCTCCCAGCATGTAAAGAAACATATTCAAGGTTTTGAATTAAACCTTTATTGGCCCTCAGGAAATTTCCATTGCACAATTGCATAATGACATGTTTTGCATGTTTACACATTTTAAACATTTGTATATTTTCTTAAATTCCATGCAGCTATTGTTTCCATTTGAGAGTAGTTAATGAATACATTTCATAAAATAAGCTTGCAGGGACTTAAAAAGTTGCTTGACACAACAAAAAGATACATTTTGTATTGCATGATGAGTTGAGATGAGTTGACAGTTCCTGTGCTTCCTGTATGTGGAGGCAGCAGCCAGATAGCTTAGCTTAGCACAACGACTGGAGACAGGCTCTGCCCAAAGGTAATGAAAAACTCACTAAGTTACATGTTATATTGGTTTTGTTTAATCTGTACAAAAGCCAAAGTGTAAAACAACAATTAGCTGATATTTACGAGGGGGTTATGTGCCAAGAAATGGAACAACTTCTTGGCTGCAAGGAGACACGGCCTGGAGCCGGACTAGCTGTTTCTGAACTGTAATATAAACTGCATGGACTAAAATATTGATAACCATCAGTGTGGTCTGATAACTATGATGAGGACCACCAAGCAGAGCTGCAGTTGTCTGTAAAAGGCATAATGTTGTTTACTTTTCAGTGACATTAGAAAACACTGATGCTCTGACGCTCCACTGGAACATTAGACTGCTGATGAGAGTGTGTGGGAACATCCTGTAGCAGGTCACTAATGACACCATTCTCCTCCCTAAGGCTCTCCATGGACACATGAATTGAGGATCACATTTAGGCCAAATTCAGTTCACTTAAAGGAGTTTTATTTGTATGATGTGTACACATTGCCAAAGTAAAGATTTTATTACAAAATTAGATGAAATATAATAAAATCTCTGATAAAATGCCCCTAGTTAAAGCAGAAACTTAATCAGCAACTATTTTGGTAACTATTTATCAATGCATCATTTAGTTTTTCAAGCATTAAAAAAAATCTATTTCTTAAACGTAGCTTTTACAAAGTGAATATTTGCTGCTTTTATCTTCTGATTTCGGACAGTTAGTCGGATAAAAAGGACGAACGTGTAAGGTTTTACAATTTTTCACTATAACACTTTCCAGACTAAACGGTTAATCAAGAGAAGTGATTGGTTGGTTGCAGCCCAAGTTGAATTGCTCCAAACAAACTAAATTGTGACATTTCTAAAGTTATTTAAACTAAATTGTTTATTTTTTATTTTTAGATATATGAATGCTAAATATTTGCTTAAAGCTTTGAACTGTTTTTGCAAGTATCTTACATTTCTTGTGTGGACACTACAAAGTCAACCTCATGAGACTATACTGATGTATACTGATGAATATGTGATTTCTGCCAGCTTAAAAACTTGATCCCTGCATTTTAGTTTAGTTTGGACTGAATATCTGAGGTCGTGTAGTTGGCTGTGTGTGTGTATGTGTGTGCGTGTGTGTGTGTGTGTGTGTGTGTGTGTGTGTGTGTGTGTGTGTGTGTGTGTGTGTGTGTGTGTGTGTGTGTGATAATTGCAACCGTCTCTAACCATGCGTCAAGAGTGCGTTTGTGTTATCTGTCAGCAGCCAGTTGGAGAGGCGTCTTTTTCTCTCACCACGCCCCATTACACTGGAGGTGTGTCGGCAGCAGCCGGCATTGTAGAGGCTACGATGAGAGCTCAGCTTTCTGCCGATGATCGTCAGAAGCAGTGACACCGCTGAATGCCTCATCGGCGTCTCTGCTCTGCTCTGCCTTCCTGCGCTGAACAATGCACACTCTGATCCTCTCACAAACTCTAGGTGACATCGATAGACATAGGAAAGTGCACTGACAGTAGTACCCACAAAGACATTTGGAGATCATTTCATGACAGGCCACAGATCAGCCCACAGTGATTTCACACCTGGATGATGATGATCAGCGGATGCTCTCTCACACTCTCACACAACAAAACAACACTATGTTGTGTTGTTTTGGTTGTTTTTCGGCAACCTTACAAAACCAACCCAGGATTTTGTTTTGAAACATGCCAGCAGCGTGGCTCTGTGGTAATGTCGGTCTGTCTGCCACTTTGGTTCAGACTGAAATGTCTCAAAAACTACTGTGGGGATTGTTATTTAATGTTGTACATGATTGCGTAGTCCCCAGAGGAGACATTTAATTGGTGAGGCGGTCCCCTGACTTTTCCTTTATCATGAGGGTTTGTATTTGTGGTTCAGGACAAACACCCACAAAATAAATGAATTCCCATCATCCTCTGCTGTAGTTTGCGTTAACTTTTAATTTGCAGAGGCTACCGTTTACCTGCTTAGCATCAGCGTGCTAGCATCGTCATTGTCACTCTTTAGCATTTTGGCGTTAGCATTTAGCTCAAAGCACCGCTGTATTCTAACTGTGATCAGGCAGGGATCAACAGGCCTTTTTATTTAGGATCATGTATAATGAATAAAGACAACAATTAATTTTGCAAGAGCCTTTGTCCTTTATTTCAATCATCAAATAGTAATCCTTGCACTGGAAAAAGAAAAACCATAACAGCTGTTGTGGGAACATTACATTCCCTATAATTCATTACCAAAAGCAGTTGCCAAATTAATTTGAAGCCACAAATAGGCTGTGCAGTTTCTGAGTCCTGGAGCTGTCAACATCTTAATCACCTCTCATAGTCAGCTGCTTGGTCACTGAGTTTATGATCCAAGAAATTAAATCCAAAACCAAGGAAAAGTAGAAAAGCCTGTCATAAAGGGAGAAATGTATTTAAATACTCTTATTTCTTGGAATAGAATATGTGAAGGTGCAGAATAGATTAAATGTTATAGATAGTAAAACAATTATATGAATTGTTGATCTTGATTGTTAATTGACTAAGATAAGAAGTTTTCAAACACCAACACTCACACACACCACATCACAAATGTGCCAGTAAACGTCAGGTGGCTGGACTCTCGTGGCTTTGATGAGACATTCACTTAAACACACACACACACACACACTTTAGTATTAAGAGGTTCCCAGAGCAATAGTCCCGTGAGAAATAAGCGTCTGTACTGTTCCTGCAGCATGTATTAATTAGCCTAGTGGGCAGCAAGCAGAGTGTATTGTCTTGTGTGGGATGGACTGTTAATATCGGGCTGTGAAACATGACACAACACCTGTTGTTTGGCTGAATAAAAAGATGCTTGTACAAATCAAACTGCCTGACTGTATGTCAGTCCGTCTTATCTGTCTGTCATGAGTCCTGAGAAGAAAGGATAGATTTTTTATTTGTATATGAAAGAGAAAAAGCTGAAGATCTGTTCACATTCGCCATCTGTTGATTCCGCTCTTTCCTTGTGTTGTCTTCTTTCCAGTGTCTCTCTCTCTCCCCTTTCCCATAAAGTCTCTCATTGCACCTATTTGCCTATAGACCTATTTCACCTACGAATGAGAGCAAAAAGTTTATTCTCTTCCATAAACGTCCTATCTTGTCACAAGCGGTGAATTTTAAACAAACTCTCCCTCAGGACTCGGACACCTGAAACCAGCCATGAGCCCAGGAGACCATGAATAATTGATTGTGTATCAACACTAACTTGGCATGATGCAAAGCTGCCTCAGAGAGGCCATGGTCTAGAGTCTAGACAAGGCAGGCCTCTAATGCATACAGCAATAACAGGCTATTGTGTTTTGCAAGGCCAACAGTTATTATGTCCCTCTGTTGGGCTGTTTCTGCACCCTAATATTTCATGAGAGGTGAAATCCCTTTTAGAAAGTATGGATAATGAGTCTTCTTTTATTGTGGCAAATCATAACTTTACTGCTGGATGTACAGCTGTTCTTAATGCTTTCCTGAACCACTGTTGCATTGTGTGAAGAGGTGCAGGCTTCTGAGAGTCATGTTGAAGAGTGTATCAGCAGTATGTTGTCCCACGGCTCCACTTAGTGGACAAATGAGGTAGCACAGTGTTTGATGTCAACAATGAAAGAAAAGAGGGATGTGAAGGTTTATTCAGGTGCTATTCAAAATAAAGCTGAATGTCACTTAAACAGCTAACTTGAAGAGATTTGTGTTGAAAAAATCTCTAAAGCAGAAATCACAATTAACTGGCTTACAGTTCTGGTTGGCCATGCCAACATGTTTTGGTATTGTACATTTGCTGAGCGTTTTTGGGACTAAGCGGGACATAAAATGTAACAAATGTAACCATATGGTATGGTTAAATTCAATTTAGTTTAATTTGAGTGAAAAGTAATAACAAAACAGAGGATGACCGCCCCCCTTCGAAAGGAACGTGTGTCCAAAATAAAACAAAACATGACAAAGTGCCCTCTTAGATGCCTCTATACAATAGATGAAACATGATAAAGTGCCCTTGAGGGTGCGCCTCCAGTGGAGAAGGTGAGATGCAGTGCCATTTAGACTTCCCCACATGCTACAAAACCTTCTGCGCGTTGGGGCTCTTTTTGTTCACCCTTGACCCTCAGTGGGCTGATGTGGAACCAAAGGTTATAACAACCAACCTACAAAACCATTCTCTTAACCTTTTATCTTTGTCTCTGTGCTCTCCAGGTAAATGGTGTGAACATCGAGGGTATGCGGCATGCAGAGGTGGTGGCCTTCATAAAGAAAGGGGGAGATGAGACCTGGCTGTTGGTGGTGGACCCAGAAACAGACGAGCACTTCAAGAGGAGAGGGATCGCCCCTGCGGTCAGCCATCTCAGAGGTAACTGAGACTGCACTAACAAAAGGCCATGTGGTCGATATAAACTTTCAGGAGGCATCATTGTCAAGTAGGTTGTGGTCATATTAGAAAGTCAAAGCAGGTGTTTTACTGCAAAGAATGAGGTTGTCAGCAAATCTGTGTAACATTTTTTAAAGAAATATACATTAAAACCCATTCATTCGTGTACGTTCTGTGCAAGCGTGTTTAGGCACCACTACCGTAACTTGTAATGTTTGGTTGTGATTTATTTGATAGGCGTGATTCAAAGTTTGAAATTAGTTTAGCCTATAACAAAGGATGAGGAGTAGCTCCTGTGCCTGGAATTAATAAAGGTGGTTGTTGTTGTAACAGGATGTGAGATACTTTAGTGGAAGTAATTCAACACTTTAATAAGAAGCCAATTACATATTTCTTTCTGGGAAACTTGGGAATTTTACAAATCGATGGACCTGTAAAATTAAGCGTGAGTTCTTGACTCATCACACTCTCAGACCTTAAAATACATTAAAACAAACCTTTGAGACTCACATCTGTGGACTGAGATCCCATCCCTTTGAATATGAATACTATGTATAATGATTATAAAGTATACACCAGTGAAAAACAACACTATATTGGCTTGTTTGTTTTCACAGACTATGACGGTCCGTCTATATCCAACGGCTCGCCCAACCCTCAGATCAACGGCAGCTCCACCACACAGTCCATCAGGTCCACACAGTCCGACCTCAGCAGCCAGGGCAACAGCACACAGGTGGGTGTGAGCATTCATATGTGATGCTGTATTTGGTCTTCGGTGTCTCACATGAAAGACAATACCCTCAACCGTTCTGTCTGTCTCTCCATCTCCAATCATACCTCCCATCCAGCTGGCGGACGATGATGGCGGCCGGCTGGTGGACCCTTTCGCTGAGATGGGCCTGAGTTTGAGCGCTACGGCAGCAGAAGAAAAGTTAAAGGTCCATGCCAAAGAAAAGAAGAAGGCACCACAGATGGACTGGATGAAGAAATATGAGCTGTTCAGCAACTTCTGAGACCCCCAAGGACACTACAAACACCAGAAATCTGAGCTCTCTGCCACCCTCTGCGAGGACGAGAAAAACACAATACCCCCCCCCATACAACAGAAGATATTTTGTTCCTGGAATTAAATGGGACAAAAGAAAAAAGTTGTACTCTGGATTTAACATTTAACAGCTTATTTTCCCTCTTGAAAGCACGACATGTGCTTTCTGACTGCAAAAACTGTGAATACTTTGCGAAAAACGACACTGTTCAGAAGGAGGATCATCTTTAAAAGCATCATGGACTTGTGTCAGGTGGGAGTGTTACAAACAAGTTTCCACACATTTACCCAAATCCTCTCTACATTAACCTTCCTATTCTCCCTATGTACGAGACTTGTTTCAATCTAATGAGGGACAAAATTATTTTTATATTTAAAAAGTATAAGCAACTATTAGAAAAAAACTATCCCATCATCATGGACTGCATTTAAAAAGTTTTATGGACACTGTGACAATAATGATTGTGGACATTGTGGGAGTTTTGTCCCATGAGTCAGAGGAATTCCAAAGTTGGCAGAAGATCACTGTGAAAGAGTTGAGACCCTCCACCTCCAGCCCACGCGGATGTTGGATAATAATCCCCCACAAAGAAAAGGATGGCAGTGTGCACTGGTTGTGTGTGATGTCTCCGACAAGTAACTTTACTTTTACATTGAGTTCATTAACTGATCATCAGATCAGCCCTGCTTTATTTAAAGAATAGTTCATGTCACTTGTTACTTAGCACTCTTAATAATGTATTACCACTAACCTCTTCTCCGAAAGTGCTGCAGCGTACATGTGCATAACAAAGGGACGCACCACTAACAAGAGATGTATTGATGAAGTGAACATGAAAAGCGGAACGTAGAAGAAAGGAATGTTTTCTCAGGATGGTGAAGGCTTGATGTGTACAGTGCATCCGGAAAGTATTCACAGCGCTTCACTTTTTCCACATTTTGTTATGTTACAGCCTTATTCCAAAATGGATTCAATTAATTATTTTCCTCAACATTCTACATACAACAACCCATAATGACAAAGTGAAAACTGTTTTTTGCAAATCTATTAAAAATAAAGAACGAAAACATAACATGTACATAAGTATTCACAGCCTTTGCTCAATACTTTGTTGAAGCACCTTTGGCAGCAATTACAGCCTCAAGTCTTCTTGGGTATGATTCCACAAGCTTGGCACACCTATTTCTGGGCAGTTCCTCCCATTCTTCTTTGCAGAACCTCTCAAGTTCCATCAGGTTAGATGGGGAGCGTCGGTGCACAGCCATTTTCAGATCTCTCCAGAGATGTTCAATCGGGTTCAAGTCAGGGCTCTGGCTGGGCCACTCCAGGACATTCACAGAGTTGTCCCGAAGCCACTACTTTGTTATCTTGGCTGTGTGCTTCAGGTCGTTGTCCTGTTGGAAGATGACCCGTCGCCCCAGTCTGAGGTCCAGAGCGCTCTGGAGCATGTTTTCATCGAGGATGTCTCTGTACATTGCTGCATTCATCTTTCCCTCAATCTGACTAGTCTCCCAGTTCCTCCTGCTGAAAAACATCCCCACAGCATGATGCTGCCACCACCATGCTTCACTGTAGGGATGGTATTGGCCAGGTGATGAGCAGTGCCTGGTTTCCTCCAGACATAATGCTTGGCATTCAGGCCAAAGAGTTCAATCTTTGTTTCATCAGACCAGAGCATTTTGTTTCTCATGGTCTGAGAGTCCTTCAGGTGCCTTTTTGCAAACTCCAGGCGAGCTGTCATGTGCTTTTTACTGAGGAGTGGCTTCCGTCTGGCCACTCTACCAAACAGGCCTGATTTGTGGAGTGCTGCAGAGATGGTTGTCCTACTGGAAGGTTCTCCTCTCTTCATAGAACAACACTGGAGCTCTGTCAGAGTGACCATCGGGTTATTAGTCACCTCCCTGACTAAGGCCATTCTCCCCCGATCGCTCAGTCTGGCTGGGCGTCCAACTCTAGGAAGAGTCCTGGTGGTTCCAAACTTCTTCCATTTCCAGATGATGGAGGCCACTGTGCTCATTGGGACTTTCAATGCTGCAGAAATTTTTCTGTACCCTTCGCCAGATCTGTGCCTCAATACAATTCTGTCTCTGAGGTCTACAGATAATTCCTTGGACTTCATGGCTTGGTTTATGCTCTGATATGCACTGTCAACTGTGGTACCTTATATAGACAGGTGTGTGCCTTTCTAAATCATGTGCAATCAACTGAATTTAGCACAAGTGGACTCCAATCAAGTTGTAGAAACATATCAAGGATGATCAGTGGAAACAGGATGCACCTGAGCTAAATTTTGAGTGTCCTGACAAAGGCTGTGAATACTTATGTACATGTTATGTTTTCGTTTATTATTTTTAATAGATTTGCAAAAATTTGCAAAAAACAGTTTTCACTTTGTCATTATGGGTTGTTGTGTGTAGAATGTTGAGGAAAATAATGAATTTAATCCATTTTGGAATAAGGCTGTAACATAACAAAATGTGGAAAAAGTGAAGCGCTGTGAATACTTTCCGGATGCACTGTACAGCAGAGGGCAAACTTGCACCACAAATAGAGGACCCGTTTGGCACCTAAACTAAACAGAGTAGATGTTTATCCTGGCTGGTTTTGTTGGGGTTGTGTCTGACAACTTCTTTGTTAGGAGCAGTAATTTCCACTAGCCGTTTCCCCCTGTGTCTTGACTTTATGCTACGCTAAGCTAACCAGCTGCTACATATTTACCATACAGCTAACTGGCTATTCGTGGTACCTTCATATGTATCACGCAGACACGAGCATGATGTCAATCTTCTCATCTGACTTTCCACCAAATGGGAGCATTTCCCAAAAATGTCATACCATTTTGTTAATTAAATATGGGCCCGATTCCAGGAAAGAAAGCAGCAGATATTATGTTGGAGTGAAAGGGTGTGATCAACATGAGTGAGAGGGAATGGAGGAGAGGCTACACTACTGAAAGGGACTGTGGGAGCCAGTGAGCTTACTGTGGATTACTACACACACAGGGACAGCTGTCATACACACATTTGGGGCACAGTGTGTGTGTGTGTGTGTGTGTGTGTGTGTGTGTGTGTGTGTGTGTGTGTGTGTGTGTGTGTGTGTGTGTGTGTGTGTGTGTGTGTGTGTGTGTGTGGAGAAGGTATACATGTCGTAATCCAGGCAGTGTTGATAAAATGAATTACAACAAGACGGAATGCAAGTTGGAGAGTCATTTACGTGGACATCTTGTCTTGGTTTTGTTCCCATGAATTCAGCCAACCCGAGTGTCATCTGTACACCTGTCTGTGTGAGCAGTCGGGCTCACTCTGTTTGTTCTGATAGTCCCAACAAAAAATACTCATGGCTGATGTATTTACAGTATACGCATACAGTATATATGGCAGGTCGCATTTTTTTCAATAAAGTGTGACAATGGCGTTTTTGAATATATTCAATTGTTGCCGTCATCTCTCAAAGCTTCTCTAGTCCGTACTTTTGAACATTTTGTTTCCCATCAATCTCCACAAGCTCTCATTCTTTCACATTCATCCTTCTTATTTGTCTCTTTTATTGGTTAGGCTACTTCAATATCTCCCATGTGCGCCTGTTTCCTCTCATTCTTTCCCTCTCAACCTCCGTCTCTCTTGCTGAGGATTATGCCAGCGCACAATTTCAGTTTCAGCCTGTTCTCAGGCAATTCACCAGCAGCCAGCTGCCGAGAGCTTGCAGGCCACACAAAGGTTAAACAGAGGTCAAACGTGTATTGAACAGTGTGTTACACTCACACACAGTGTGACTTTATAAAGTTGAGGGGTTCTGAAATTGTTCTGCTTCTGATATTTGTGTACTGTACTTTTCTCTAATCTGATCTGTATTTGTTATTTATGCTGTATTTGGAAAATGTTTGCTCTTTGGGCCTGAAACAGTTATTTAATGTGAGAAGTTGGAGGGGAAATTGGAACTGGTAACAACTGGACATCTGAAACGTGTCTATGATCAGTTGGTCAGTCAGAGACATCATACAGTAGATCACATGTAGTCTCAACGCTAACCAGAGACCAGGTCATAATCAAGACCAGAGTGCATCGATGCCGGAACCAAGGCTTTGAGGGGTTGAGATCAAGACCAAGACCAACCCTGACTCCAGAGTCCCACACTGCAGGACACAATTACGATGAAACGTGGAACATGCAAATATCCTCACAACGATTTGAAAGATCCACAATCCCGCAGAAAACAAATAAAGATTTCTCTAGATGTACCTCTTTCATTGCCATATGTGGTGCATGTCTAAGTGTGAAAGAGAAATGTCTTGGTAAAATAATCACAATCTCGACACTAACTCCCGTTATTACATAATGTCAACTGACACAACCCAAAAAGGGGCCAGTACAATATGTCAGTCAGGAAGAAAAATATGTTCTGTCCACTAGCTGGCGCACCACCAGCATTTACAATCCAGGAAGTAAGCACTAACACTGGCAGCGTGAGGCCGTGGGTACAGCTAGTGCCCGACCTAATCTTTGTGGAAATGCAACGCCACACGTGGCATCACACTATCAAGCTCCCTGGAGGTCATGGCAAGACCACGTAGTGATGCCAGCACATCAAAGAACAGGCCCAGTTCAAAGCCGTCTGCCATTTCAGAGCAGTAGAAGCAGGAAGACAGAAGCAGAGAATAGAGCCAAAGGTGGCCACTTTCTCTTTAGCCTGTCTCAGCAAATACTGGCATGTCTACTTACTACTGATGATAGATGTTTGTTTGTCTTGCACCCTTAGATTTCTGTCCTCCTCTGGGCTTCTGGACTGTAATTCAGGTTTTCTGTATAAACAATGTTTTCACTAGGTTTCACTTTTACTTTAATTTGATTTTTTCCTGTTTTCATCCACCACCTCCATCCCACCCAAGTTAGAGTAACAGTGCCAGGGCTGCCTGGGTTGCAGCGGTGCCCACAAGGAGAGAGAAACCAGAGACTGACAGGGAGGGGGAGACAGAGAAAATGGAAGAGGAAGGGGAGGGGTGGGGGGTTGGGGGTCCCCATGGCAACGGTGTGTTTTTGTTAGCGCTCGTGAGTCAGACAAGCAGTGACTCACAGTCAGGAGGAAACACACGCACACACACACACACAGAGTCACATTCATACTCACACTCCCGCTCACTCGAGGAGAAGCCAAATAAGGACAGCTACACCAACATGCACAGAGAGGGAGAGAGCAGAAAAACAGAAAAGAGAGGAGAAGGAGTTTGAAAAAAAAAAAATCAAGAAACAAAGGGGAAAGTAAGACAGATGACAGGGTAAGACAGATGACAGGGGCAAAGACAAGGCTGGGATGGGAGCATGCATTTGCCAAAATGGAGGGAAGCCGACGCACCAAGAGTGTGGGCACATTCCCTCTCCCAAGAGCACACTTCACATGGGTGGGGGTAGCGGAAACACACACACAGGCACACCCAGTTTGTGCACACCTTGGCTTAACTTGCTAAACCACCTATTTATTGTCTGACGCCTACACATTTAGGAAGGCCACCTGGTTTTGCACAACAAACTTTGCAATTATTTGATTTTACAAATCTCTGTTTTTGTGACAAACTGGATAAAAGTAACCAGTTATTTTTCACATAATGTTTTTGCATTAGGGAAAAAAAAGAGTAGTAAGATTATTCTTGTGTCCGTCGTCATCTCTGTCCCCTCTGACTGATGCGTTTATTTTCCCACGACCTGTTGCTTCAGTGGAAATGTCCTTTTGGTGGTGGAGTTGACTAACTTTATTTACACTGAGGAGTCTGCAGATTTATGTGTGTGTGGGCTGTGATTTACACACAGTTACAGGCCATGGCTCATCCTACACTGAATGTGTGTTTTGGCTACTGTTGACCCTGGCAGAAAAAAGACCACTGCACAGACCCCCTTCATCTCCCTGCAAAGACGTATTGGTGTGTTTTTACAGTATCATAAAAGTTGATATACTGCAATTTCTCAATGCTCCACTTCCCAAACACTTCCACTCTATGACTCCCTGTTTCCATATTTTTCTTGTCCTCTTCGTTCAGTTCAAAATTAGTTTTAATACCATGATATATTGCCAAAGCTTTGGCAAGATTGTTTCTCAAGTAATGTCCAGCAATATACGCAATCACCATTATCTAACCATATAAACTCTTCTAAAATGTTAAACAAATCATGGCGCTTTTTCTTTGCGTGCAACTTTCCCCTACTCTCAGTTTATCTCTGTTCCTCCAATGTGCAGTTCAGCTCAAATCAGCCAATCAGAGCCCGGTGTTGACCCTTCTTGTCAGGTTTATCTCTGTAGAGATAACACACTAGAAGTATCACCTGTCCTCCAACGGTTGAGGGTTGTTTTACTGGGTTTTTTTCTTCTTCTATGTCCACAGTTTCCCAACACAAGTGCAAGAGAGCCAAAGTACACACTTCAACTTTGAACAAAGCTGCAGTTAAAAACAAGATGCCTTTTTTGACCCAACCGGTCAAGGCAAACAGTCGCCCACCCAGAGCCTTGTTCTGGTCG